>NC_090317.1:95106749-96356749 GCF_039906515.1 Pseudorca crassidens
TATTGCTTTTCATTTGAAGGGATTAGGTAATGAGGTGGGATGTGAAGCATCTGCCATCTCTGGTTACAGCTCACATCGCATGATATGAAGCCAAGTGTCTCTGTCCAAGTTAGGGGTGCAGACATTCGCCTCATACTCACCACCTGGAATGTCTTATTGATACAATAAAAGTGTGGGCTGCAGCTTCCTTGACAGACAAATATCCTGAGCCTCTGGGAGCTGCATGGATGTGTGCATGGCATCATCACAGCCCATCCAAACACTTCCACTAGGTCCAGGGCTCTGAAGCCATTTGGAGATATTTTAGCAGTCCTAGGAGGGAGAAAGAAATAGGAGAGCAGTCAGGAACACTCAGGCCTTGCCTTCCCACAGCATCCTTGCTGGAAGGAGCCCTCCCTGAGGTGGGGTGCTCCCTCCTCCCCCCACCCTCCTGGCCGTGCTTTCTCCTCCTGAGCTCACCGGAAGCACGGCCCAGCACTTTTCTGATCGCATGAGGCTTCAGAACTGCCTTCAGTTGACCAGCAGAAATCACATTTTGTAATCATAGGCTGCCTAGAAGCAGCACGTGGGTAGAGAAGCTGACCAGTGTACAAGCCTTTTGTCCTTATCATCCATTCTCTTTTTCATTATATTTCTGAGTCCTTTTGGAAATCCACGCAGCTTGCCTTGCTTTGCACACAGTGGCCTGACCTCACATGCATATTTGACATACGTGAATTTTCCTGTATGTGTGCAGCAAAGAGAGATGGAGGAGGGAATTAAAAACACTCAAAGAGATTCTTCACTCAGTGGGCACGTGTCCCAGGTTGAGCCTTCCTAAGGCAGATGTCAGGCTTCAATATCATGCTCCTTTGCACCTTTTCTTGCCTGAGTATGATTTTAGTATTTAGAGACTCAAAATGTATTTCGAATACAGTGTGACCCCTGTGTGAAACTGGGCTGTAAGAATACTGTTTTTCTAAACTGGAGTTGTAGTGGAGTAATTAAGAAAGAGCATAGGGCTAAAAAAGAAAGAGCGTAGGGACTGGAATCAGACTGCCTGGTTCCAAATCCTGGCACTAGCTACTAGCTGTTTTGCCCTCATTCTCTCTGTAATCAATTTCTCATCTGCAAAGTGGGGTTATTGTTGTAGGAGAAAAAAAGCTTTTGCCCCTCTTAGGTTCAGTAACTGCGGTCTGTGAATTAAACTGACAAAAGGCAGATTAACAGGAGAAAAGATTTATTATGCAGGCATACAGGAGCTTCACAGAAAAGAAGTAGTAACCCAAACCTAGAAGTGACTAGGCTTGAGAGTTTATATGCCATTTTAACAAAGGGCAATACACTGAGGAGAAGTGACTAGACAAAGGAAAAGGGATTTGGGCTTCTAGGGGCTGTAAATTGTGGGAAGGGAAATACGTGGGGGGAACTAATGGAAGATAAGGATTATTTAGTAAGGTTTGTTATGCAGACTCAAGTTGGTGCTGTCCCTCCTGGGATTAAGACTAGTTCTCCTCTTCCTGGTGTGGGAGGAGGAAGGAGGACACCTTCACAAAGAGAAATTTGTGCCCTGCTTTTAGGCAGAAAGGGGGAGGGAAGAGAATTCCTCTATGTCTGCTGTCTCTTAATTGCTTTCACCTCAAAACAATCCTTATGCCAAAGTGGCATATTTTGGGGTGGCATATTCTACTCCCCTTCAGTGTAAAGTATAAAGAATAAGAAACTCATAGGGTTGTTATGAGGTTTAATTATAGTAATCATCTTATAATTGCTCCTTTTGCCTCTCAGGGGAGCAGGCTTCAAACCATATGGCTGGGGAAGTACATACATATTACTTGGAGACCACCAGGGAATGGGAGTACCTTCATCAGCCAGCACCCCGCAGAAGTCAAGGTGATCAATCAAATAGCCATGGGGAGCAAGGCCTGGCCCTGCCGAAGACCCTTCCTTTACCATAGGGCTTAGAGCGGGCTGGCAGTGAGAGGGCATGGCTGGTGGTTAGGAGGGGCTGTGTTGGGCTGGGCAGATAAGGAATGATGCTTTCCTAGGTAATCGCTAATGGCCACTCTTCCTATTCTTACTGCAATTATGGAATTTAATCACACATAACATGCCTGTGTTTTAAAGACTTTCACTTACAACTGGCTCATGAGCTAGTTAAGCTAAGAGTCAGGGTCAGCCATAGGCAAGCTTGGTTTTCCTTATAGTCCTCTATTTTGCTCTCCAATCAATGTTTTCTCCACCCAACTTCCCATATAAGCCTCATGTGCCATTTATGGTAACCCCAAGCCTCCCAGAAACCCCTCTCTTTAAGCTGAATCCATCTGGAGTCCTTCTCTAGGGGTTAATCTAACTAATATGGTAAACTAAGGTCTGCTGAGATGTTAATGAGGGCTAAGGAGTTATTCTCACTCAGGCGTAGCTTGAGGTGATATAGTTAACTGCCTACTAAATTATTTGATGGTGTAATTTCCCCCTTCTCCTCTCCCTCTCCATTGCCACTGGTCTGCTGTAATTCTGCAAATGTCCAGCATGAATCATTTATTTGGGTTAATAAGCTAGTGTGTGGCCTGAAAGTTAAGTTCACACTTAACAACAAGGAGATCTTAACAAGAGCACCTGGTCCAGACAGAAGCTACCCAGTTTGGTTTCCATGGGCATGGTGGGTGATTCATGGTGGGAAGAAGAGAACACAGAAAGTGTCCCCTTTATACTTGAGAAAGTAACTTATTTTTCCCTGAAGTTCATTCCTCTCAAAGCTGCCTATTCATATCAGATCTCGAACATTTGCAACGTACCTTACCCCAGGGCATATGCTCATGTAAAATATTTGGAATAACTGAGTGTAGACTGTTGTCAACTGGCCTGTTAAAATTGAAGACTGTTTCCTACTCCTGTATATTGGAAGATCTTCCTTAAACCTTTTTGGTGTACTGAGACTCAGACTTGCTCTTTTTTCTAGATCTGCTGTCCACCTAGATGTGTCTTAAAAGCAAGTTGATATATATTTTTTATTCTAAATACTTATGCTATAGGGACTTCCCTCGTGGCGCAGTGGTTAAGAATGCGCCTGCCAGTGCAGGGGACACAGGTTCGAGCCCTGGTCCTGGAAGATCTCACATGTCGCGGAGCAGCTAAGCCCGTGTGCTACAACTACTGAGCCTGTGCTCTAGAGCCCGTGAGGCACAACTACTGAGCCCGCATGCCATAACTACTGAAGCCCGTGTGCCTAGAGTCCCTGCTCAGCAACAAGAGAAGCCACTGCAGTGAGAAGCCCGCGCACCTCAACGAAGAGTAGCCCCTGCTCGCCGCAACTAGAGAAAGCCCATGCAGCAACGAAGACCCAATGCAGCCATAAATAAATAAATGCTTATGTTGTAAAGCAAAGAAAATTCTTGGATGGCTTTCAGAAACTCTGGGTTTGGGTCCAGATGCCTCAGGACGAAGCAAATTGTCCTCTCACTGAGATCACCTTCTCACTGGAGGCTTTGTTGTGTGGAAATAAATGAAGACCACCCACAGGAGAACAAAAGCTGTTTATTCTAAACTCTTTATAGCAAGGGAGTCAGCCACCATCATTTGTGATTTGGCAGAGACTCAAAGGCAGGCAAACGAGTGGGAAAGCTCTATGGTGGGAAAAGGGGAAGGCTTCAGGGATGCTCTGATTGCAGGCTGTTGGCATGGGGGAACTGCAGGTGGGCCAGCTAGGAGCGGGCATCGTATGCGATTGGTTCGGGGAGCATATTTGACTTTTCTTCGTTGGTCCTAAGCTGGAGGTGGCCACATTTGGTGCCGAATAACAGGAGTTATTCTTTGGCGTCCTGGATTGTTGCCACAAACAGAAATCTGACTCTCTACAAAATTGACTTATAGAGAGCAGACTGGCTTTCTGGGCTGGTTACTATAGTAAATGGGTTCGTTTCCTGGCCTGGTTGCTACAGGTTGGTGTGAGGGTTCTATTTTTATATGTGGTACGGCCATTGTCCATTGTCCGTTCAGGCTCTCATTTGAGAGCTGCAGCGCTTCGTATCTCTTTGTATGAATGAAGTTATCTGAGAATTTTCCGTTGGATTTTTCATACACCCTGCATGTACTTTGGGAAATAGTTTCTTTAAGAAACCCTGTAGTAGTTGATGTGCTGTGTTGCCAAGATCCTTCTTCAGGATGGGAGGACTTACTCCACTAGATGCCCTCAGGTATCAGTCCTCTCCTCTCTGGGACTTGCCTTCTCCTGAAGGAGCTGCCTTGCCCAAGTGTGTGCCTTTTCCTATGGGCAGCCAATAGCCAGTGATTGGCCAATGCAGGGGGCATAATGGCCTGACCTCCTCTGCTAAACTTTGGACAACTCTGAAGAACTGTCCTGGCTTCAGGGCTCCTGATAGAGTCTACTGAGACCTTAGATGAGATGGCATCATAGTTCAACTTCTCTCTCTGCCCAATTCTGCTTCCTTTTCTTCCCCAAGTTTTAATTCTCAGAACACTTCACAATAAACTTCCTATTTGCTAATCTCCATCTCAGTCTGCCTCTCGGGGGATATTACCTGTAACATTCCCTCTTTAAATCATCCTAATTTGAGTGTACCGTCTGTTTCCTGCTGGGACCATGACTGACTCAGGATATTACATTTATTATTTATTGCATTAAATGCAGGTTTATGATTCACAACAGGGCTTGGGTTTTTTGTTGTTATTATTTGTTTTTTACTCAGACCAGGGGATATAGGGTTGTTCTGATTGTGTGAATTGGGGTATGTTTAACGTCCTTTTTGTTTCCTTTTTTAATCACATTTTTCTGTTCTGTCACATTTACTTACACACACACACACACACACACACATTCACTCACTCTTTCTATGATGCCCAGTGTATATATCTAGGATTCAGAGCTTAATGGAGTGTGGTACTACACAGAGAAGGGACAGATGTAGCATATCTTGGTTTGGACTTGCACAGAGACTGTCAGAGGCAGCTGGGTGCGCTGATAGGGTATGGAATTGACAAAACAGCTCATTTGTTGCTATGCTACAAACCTTTTGTACTGTGCCTTACATAACTATTCTGGAAGAACATACACCAAGAATATGTGCAGTTCACTTTATAGCAGTTTTCACAGGCATTGGACTCTTCTGGTTCTTGAGCCACGTTCAGCATTTTGAGGACAGCAGCATCATAGGGAA
Organism: Pseudorca crassidens; assembly: GCF_039906515.1. Lineage (NCBI taxonomy): Eukaryota > Metazoa > Chordata > Mammalia > Artiodactyla > Delphinidae > Pseudorca > Pseudorca crassidens. Next base: position 95,111,906 of record NC_090317.1, read on the forward strand.
GAAAGCAGGGTCAGTACCCAGGTGACAGTGAAAAATATGTCCACATCTAACTTCCTTAAGCTCTGGAACGTTATTTTTCTGTAGAGTTTGTCTGAGAGATAGAATTATAGCACAGAGCTTTAAAGCATGGGCCATGGAACTAGATTGCTTAGGTTCAAATCTTCTTTTTTCCATTTACCTGCTCTGTGGCCTTGGGAAGGTACTTAACCTTTCAGTGCCTCAGTTTCCTTGTTTGTTAAATGAAGAAGATGATAATACCTGATAAAATAGTTGTGCTGATTGAATGAGTTAATCTGTATGAAGCACTTAGAATTGTACCTGGTGTCTAGTGAGCATCATATTCCTTTTATGGTGTCAGCTTCATTGTTTTCCATGTAGAATTTTAAAATTATTGTCTAGTTAGATGTTAATATTTTCCTGTTTCTATTTTTTTCTTTAAGAAAAGAAATAATAGAGGAAGAAAAACTGACTTTCCAACCCTAATATCATGAGAGCCTTCACCTATGTCTTCCTCTAGCACATTTCTTCTAAATAATTAAAAATGTGTTATGGCAAAAAAAAGAGAAAGCTTAAAGACAAGAAACAAATACAGTCTATTAGACAAAGTTTTAATCTTTGTAACATATGAAGAGTACTATAAATCAATAAAAAAGATAAAGAACCCAGTAGGTGTATGGGCAAAGTATATATACAGGCAGCTTACAGAAGAAATGTGAATAACCCAACAAACGTATGAAAAGATGAGTAACCTCACTGGTAAAGCATAAATGCAAATTAAAACAAAAATAAGGTCCCTTGCCATCTATTGTTTTGGCAAAACTTAAAGGAAATGAGCAAACAAGATTCCTGTATTCCTTACTCTCCCCACCATTTGCCCTCCACTACTTCTAATATTTTGGAAGCTGTTCATCTTCTATCCATGCTAGTGCTTGCTATTAAGTTGAAATGTTTTTTGGTTATAAATTAATGTTTTTCTATCAACAGCTAGAATTTCAATATCTGTGACCTACCTCCCCTTTAATCTACTTTCATTTTCTGTCTTCACTCTCCTAATATCTTTTTGCTTAATTAATTAGCGTACTGGAAGATGGAGCAGAGTGATTCTCTCAGATAATTTCTTCAACTGTGTCCATTCTGCTTTTCAACCCATTTATTTTTATTGCTATAAGTCACATTTTTAATTTCTAAGAACTAATTTCATCTTTTTCATAGCAATCTGTTTTGCTTCTCTGGGTTAGTTTTTCTCTTGATTCTCGTGAGCTGTGGCTGCCATTTGGGACTTTAGATTTTATGATACCCCCTTATATTTCAGATAAATTCGCCCTTTTCTTTAAACCATTTGAGTAGGTTTCTATTACCTGCAATCCAAATAATGTCCACCTAGGACAGGAGTCTTATGGAGAATGGGAAGTGGGAGAGATCACATCTACTTAGTTGAATCAGCAAAGGCTTTACGTGGTGGTTTGTAACATTTGCTTTGTCAGATTATAAGATTTAAGCTACCAAGAGTGGATAAAGTGCTCCAGGTTGAAGGAAGAGCAGTAACAAAAGCAGCCTAGTACAAAATTTTCAGAGAACAAGAAGCATTACAATTTGGCTGGGATCATGGGATAGGTATGGTAGTGGTTGGTTAAGTGGGAAATCTGAAAAGGTATCTTGGGGGCAACATGTGAAGGGCTTTGAATACCAAGGGGAAGACTTTACAACTAGTCTGACATTGATAAGATGCTAAACGGGTTTGAATAAAAGCATGGCATAATCAAGGATGTTGTTCAGAAAGATTAATCTGGCTACAGTGTGCTGAGTGGATTGAAGTGGTGACTGGTAGCAGAGGGACAAGTGAGGGAGACTATCGAATTAGTTCAAGCAAGGTGTAATGAAAGTCTGAACGTGTGGAAATGGAAATATTTCACACTCGATACAGGATTTGAGTATCTATATTAGAAGGTGGTATATGCAAAGGAATAATTGTATTTTTATGTTCTAAGAATCAAGCAATAGCAGATTGTAGCGAAAAAATGCCCAAAATGTAACTCTCGCCGTATTGAAAACAAATTCACTCTTTACCCCCTTTAAACATTTACTTAACAGTTTTTCATAATAGTTCAACAAATGACATTGACAACATGTGTGAAATTAGGTTTGCATCATTTTGTGTGTTCTTCAAAGACCTGATCTTCAGAAATGTGTTTCTTAAAATGAATTCCTCAATTTCCCTCTAGAGTTCTCAGCTAAACAGTATCTCTTTTTTACTTTTAGCATGTTTCAGAATGATTGTATTGATCTTGCTCCTTGAGTAGTTTCTGGGAAAATCTGCTCTCTGAAGCTTTTCTTAACTTTAGAGACCCAAGGGAACTGAGGCATACAGAACATAAATGGAACTGTCGCCCTTCTCCCCCCACCCCACCAAAAAAACAAGAAAGCTCAAGAATGCTGAAGTAAGAATAGGATACACAAGTTTAATTTGCTTGGTAACAGCACATCTAACTGAAGCTGTTTTCCCTCCTGGGGCTACATATCAGTACTGCAAGAACTGGAGGTGAGGATGGGGATAATACATAGGTTTTCAGAGTACACTGGATTCTGTAGTATGCTGCGGAGATCCACCTTCTCATCCTTCCAAGACTTAAGCACTTATTGCCTCAGCCTCTGGGAGCGCTATGAGCCCTCTCTGGGAATTGCCCTTGGTTGAAAAAACTTCCTTGCTCAAGGTCACGCTGTTTTCTGGAGAACAGTCTGCATCCAGTGGGTGGTTTATTTGCAGGTATAAATGCCCAGTCCATAAACCTAACTTGGGACAAGTCTGAAAGGCCATTTCAGCTTCAGAGCTCCCCATGGAATTGGCTGAGGCCTTTTGTATGAGTTTCCTATTACTGGCTGTAACAAATTACTATAGACTTACGGGTTTCATACAACACAAATTTGTTATCTTACAGTTCTGGAGGTTAGGAGTCTGAAATGGATCTTATTGGGATAAAAATAAGGTGTCAGCAGAGCTGCATTACTTCTGTAGGATCTTGGGGAGAATCCATTCCCTTGCCTTTTCCACTTTCTAGAAGCCACCTCTATCCTTTGGCTCATGACTACTTCTTTCTTCTTCAAAGCCAGCAGCATAGCATCTTCTCTCCTCTCTGTCCTCCGCTTCCATCATTACTTCTTCTCTCTCTGACTCTGACCCTCCTGCCTCCTTCTATTTCTTATAAGAATCCTTGTGATTATATTGGGCCCCTTTGAATAATCCAGGATGAACTCCCCATCGCAGGATCCTCAACTTATGCGAAGAGTCCCTTTTGGCATGTAAGGAACGGATTCACAAGTTACAGGGATTAGGACATGGCTGTCTTTAGGGAGGGGTCACTATTCTGCCTACCACACCTTTTTTTTTGGTGGCTGCATTGCAGTCCAATTTCTCTTTCTGCCCGGTCCTGCTGCGTTCACTTCCACACAGGTGTCCATCCTAAGAGCACTACCTAGTAAACTTCCTGCACACAAGTATTCATGTCAAAGTCTGCTCCCCAGTGGACCCAACCTCTTACACAGAGCAATCCAGGTGCTTAGGAGAAGAGTCTGGGCATGGAACTAGACATTTGGAGTGGAATGAAATTTTAAGTACTCCTGAGAGCCTTTGCTGACCAGAAGGTAACTCTGAATTCCTTTGGATGGCACCCTGTCTTTACTCCCTGAAGGAGCATTCCTTAGCTCTCCAGAGACATAGATCTTATTTTAAACGCAAGGGGCGCAGTCTCTCTTTGACTCCCTCATATAGGAGATTATCCCATGTAGTGCTGAGCAAAAATCCCAGGGGCTTCAAAGAGGAAACCAGACAGGAGAGTTGTCACAGGTTGGGTTTCCTGAGAAGCAGATTTGAAGAGGAAGTTAAGTCTGCAGAAGGTGTTTTGGGACATACCCTTGGTGTCAACATTTATGGAGAAAGGGAAGGAATTAGGATTGGGCAGAGGGAGAAGTTGGGCTGCAATGTAGCTTCAATAAGCCGTTCAAACAAATGGATAGAATCTCTAGCCAATCTAAGAGAGTCTGTATCTCATTGTAGTTTTAATTTGCATTTCCCCAATGACTGATGATGTTGAGCATCTTTTTATGTATGTATTTGTCACCTGTATCTTTTTGGTGAAGTGTCTGTGCAAATCTTCTGCCTGTTTTTCAAAAATTAGATTGTTTGTCTTCTCATTGTTGAATTTTGAGGGCAAGTCTTTTTTATCAGGTGTGTGTTTTGCACATATTTTCTTAAGTCTGTCACTTGTCTCTTCAAGTAGTGTTTTTAAGAATAAGTGAGAGTAATCTCGACTCAGTGCCTAGGTTTTGAGAGTGAAACAAAGAAGGAAGGACTAAGGTGAGGAAAGCTGGAGTAGAATAGCTGTGCATCCAAGGAGTACAATCAGGAAGATTGGCCAGTTTGATGACACATTTTTCTGCTTCTATTAACTTGGCACAGGGCTTCTATTACATCAGCACAAGGCACTGATGTAGAATTACCAAAAATAAATACAGCAAATTATGGCAAGCTGGATTGGGAAACTTTGAGTTCCCTCCTGCTGGGGAGATTCCTGCCAGTGGAAATAGCACTCATGTAATGCTAATTATACAAAACAGTTGCTTACTCTGTATGTAGTGAGGTAAATGGTTTGATGGTACTCAATAAAGAAACTCAACTTTGAAGAGAGAAGCTCTGCTCCAAACGCATGTAGGTGTGGAGGAGGTTCTTCTTGGTTTGAGGAAGAGCCTGAAAGCTGTTCCTCCTAAGAGGAGAAGAAACTCATTAGTGTGACCTTGAGAGCAGAACCTAAGACAAGGCCTCTGGTGCAAGTAGTTTATTTGGGATGTGATCTCAGGAAGCAAGACAGAAGGCATGGGGAGAGTGAGACCGGAAAGGAGAATAAGCTGATTGAAGATGGAGTAGATGATGTCACTGCTATTGCCTTGCTCCCCACTGTTTGCCCAGACCCCAGCCTCTGCGTGATTTGCTCTCATTGACTCATAGCTGCAGCCTTCTTTATAGAAGTACCCTTGAACTATTAGAGTCGCCTTATCTGGAGACGCTGAGAGCCAGGGGTGCCTGGGAATTTATGTCCTTCCATCCCCCATGTCCCACGGTGGCCCATAGCCAGTGGCTGACTGGCACAAGGAGTGGGAAAGCCCAGCTCCCTGCCTTGAGGTGGGAAAAACTGTGGTGTGATTTACACTCTAGAATTCCTCAAGGCTGGGATTCACCTGAAATCCCACTCTTGGTGTGTTGCTTCTTCAGCTCTGCTCTGCTTTCCTCACTCCCTGACTGCTTTCTTCTGGGAACACCTATTTCCTTAATAAGTCACTCACACAAGAATCTTCATCTCAGGATCTGCTTCTGGGGACAAGGCCAAAACCTAAGGATGCATTATCGAGGTTGCCTCTGTAGGGAATAGTACCATTATTCTGCCAGGACTTCACAAGAAGCATACAGGAGAAAAATGAAGATGATATGCCTGATTTCATCTACCTGACAGTTTATAACAAGGCTTCATACTTTGTCTTTCTGAAAATATGAAAATTTAAAAAAAATCAAAGCATAATGGGAAACACCAATCTTTTACCAAGCTTATTATCTCTGTGTTTTAAACATTCCTAATAACGAGAAGATGAGACATTTCATTCATCAATGTCGTGGTGTCTGTTTTCAGCTTCAAGATTTTGGTGAAAACAGCATTTAATTTACATGATAATATAAAAGCAGTATATAAAAACTTATTTCAACTTTCCCAACCCTTTCTGGCTATATGATATTACACATGGTGCCTCTAAGTGGAAGAGTAACAGGAATAGTAAATTGCCATGTTGTAAGTTTTAGTGAAGTGTTTTTAACATACTCCCCACAAAATGAGAAAGTGAATGACTGAGTAGACTGGGTAACAAATCTATTTGTAAATCATATGCTTTCTAATTCCTTCTTTTCAAGTGATTTGAATAAGGACCTCATTAGGTTATCAACTGATACATCATTAAAAATGATTTCTGGTGCTATAACTACTATTGGACTTTTAGCATATAATTGGGAATGGAGTGGATTAAATGATTTCTACTTGTTTACTTATCTAGGTGAACGAGGTTTTTCAATTTTCACATCTATAAACATAATACAAATTTACCTTTTAAGAATATCAGGTATGTTATTTAGTTAATCTCATGAAAGGTTCATTCTGTGCACAGGTCTGGGTCACTCTGTAGAGACTGCAGTGAAGAGTGCCCCTGTGCCATACATTTTTTTTTCTTCTCCTTGCTGTTAGACAAGAAGGTACAACTTGGGTTGTATTTCTGCTCTCTGGGCCACAGGGAGGCTGGGGACCTGTTTCATTAATTACAAGAAAATGGCAGAGAGTCATTCTCCAACATTCTTTCTTCAGACAAAACAGTATTAGCTCTACCACTTTGAAATGGCTTGGCAAGTTGTTTTCAATACAAAGCCATGGTGTTTGCTGTGTAATTAGAGTGTTCTAAGGCACCTGTGAGAATTTAGTAATGCAGACGTTTTCTTGATGGATTTTGAGTATCTGATACTCTTAGCATCTTCAATTATACATTTTCTAGGAGAGCAGTCTTTAAACAACATACTACCCGTAATAACCAGCTCTACATTAACAGATTTTATTTATTCATATTGGGAGTTGGATTTTCCAAGACTAACTGAACTTTACTTATCCTTTTTGATATATTTATACAAATGAGAGCTCATCAATATCATCATTGTATTCATTGTACTTGTTAATATCTTAACACTATTAAAGCTGGAGAAAACAGTGAGAAGTGCCTTGTTGTTATAGTAAATTTTACTTTTGAGAAGATCTTGCAGTCACTGCAAAGAAAATGTGAGAGTTAAGTTGATGGTGAACTAGACTGTTTGATTTCTCTCATTCCCTGAGAGAATGAATAAGAGAGAAGGGGAAAAAAATAATCATGCCACATTTGACTCTGGAAAATAAACAGCTTCATCATACATAAGTGCCTAAAATATATATGACTAAACATTAGAATTGCAAATGAATTGGGGGAGGTAAGAGCTCTGTCTGCTTTTACATAATTTTGTTTTGCATTGGGCTAGGGGATTTTTTTTCCTACTATAAACTAAGAAGGAATTCCCAACTTCAAGCAGAGGCATGGACAAGAATTACCCTGCTTCAAGTGGTGATTAGAAAATGGATGTTTTGTTGAAGATCTGTCTCTTTTTAAATCATATAAGTGGAATCTAATGAACCTGATTAATTAGAAAAAGAAATGGCATTCATGGCAGAAAAATATCTTACCACAAATATATGCTTAATCCTGAAGCACGATGCCTTGTGTATAAATGTGTTCAGGCCCCAAAGTCCTTAGGTTTTACATTCAGATGAGGAGCCAGAGTAGGGGCAATTACTGTCCTAGGCAACAGAGCAAGAGTGGCAATCAGAAAGTTTCTTCATGTCATGTGGGCATCTTCGGGGGTGCCTAATTGATCTCAGTGTCCCTAGGACTGAAACAAGTTATTAGCCTATTGTCAGAGTTCAGCTTCTTCAGGACCAAACTCTGAGACAAGGTTTGTATTGTGAAATTTTATTGGGGAGTGTTTTTTGGGATTAACACCCATGGAGAAGTGAAGGAAGGAGGATTGGGCAGAAGATGAAGTTAAACTTCGATGCAGTCACAAAAGAGGCTACAGCTGATCCTGCGATGAGCTTTGAACCTGAGATGGACCTGCAGAGAGTTCATGTTTGGAGCAAAGGTATCTGGCCTTTATGCCCCTGCACTAACCAGTCATTGGGTACAGGCATGATTTCGGGCAACGCATCTATCTCTTCAGGCCCACGCAAGCTCCAAAGAGGGATTTCACTGCAAGCTGTTGGCTGCTAATACGCTCAATATCTGGGGAAATGAGCGCTTCGGTCTTAAAAGTCTGGGCTTTTGAGAGGTGCCCCAAAGTACCCACCTACTGAAATATTATAGGACCTATATGATTTGGGGGGAAAAAGCCTAAATCTAGTAAAGAGAGACCACACTTGAATTATGACAGTGAAAATCATCGCTTCTCACACTGTTCCCAGACCTAAGCCAGGTCAGAGAAACAGAGCCCCTTGAATAAAGGGGTATTGGGTCCCTGGAAAGGAGGATCCTTGTGACATTGCCATAAGCACATGCTGTAAATTTGCCTCTACACCTTCCTCCCAAAGACTTGGAGCCGTTTATCAGAGTGAACGTGGACTGGGGAATGGGAAATAGCCACATCAAGGATGACCCGTAGAGGCTTAGTGCTAATCCTGGAGTTCTCAAATGCTGCTGTGGCCCGCAATCAGAGTGGTGGCCGGAGGTTAGATGACTAATAGAGTTTTAGGCTAAGACTATGATTATTTCCCCAGTTTGGGAATCATGGCTAGGGTGGAGATACTGAGCAACTGGCAGAATCCCCTCATTGGCTCCTGTGCTCAGAAAGTGAGAGCCACTGCAGTAGGAAGGGCCTAGTGAAAACCCCTGGAATTTCCATCCCCTACCAGGATAATAAGCCAAGAGTAGTATTCCTTTCCTCGGGTAACAGAGGAAAAGCTTCCAAAACAACTCCTATGGCTACAGAGAACATCTCCTTCGCAATTGCACTTAGCCTGTCCCACATCCTCTCCCTGACCCTGGCTCGTCAGCTTAGCAGGGGAGGAAATGAGAGCTAATGAGAGAGAGCAGAGAAGTGGAGTTCAGAAAAACAGCTGAAGAGATGCCTTGAAGACTTCTTTAAAGCAAGCTTGACCATCTTGCTCCCTTTCTTAAATATGCATGGAGATGATCCAATTAGTTGGAAACCTGAATTTTTTCTTCCCCTGCATTTGTAAGAAGATGAACAGTGAGAAAACACTCACCGGAATCTTTGGAGCTGAATATAAAGAGAATCCCTAGGAAAGAGGGCGATAATGTTATGGATGACAGGAGGTAAGGGCATGAGGAATTTATCAGGAATGTTGCCTCAGATTTCAATGATGCAGTGAGGGAAATTTATGAACAAGTGACTGGGAGAAAGAAAAACTCAGCATGAAGAATGATATAAAATTTGCTGGTGCCATAGCTGACAGGGGAGTGGAGGAAGAAAAATAGCATATGTGTAGAGTCTGAGTGAGACACACTGCCTCAGAGCAGGAGCGCTGGCTGTTCCTGTGACATCGTTGCATGGGCCCTAGGAAAGTCTCTTCTACCCACTCTCCTTGCTGCCCCCCAAGTATCTTTGAAATGCACTGTTAGAAATTACTTTATCATGTCTTCTTTTCCCTTGTATTTGTACTTTGAAACTTATAGCATCTAGAACGAATTTGGGTTTGTGGTTGTATTCTGTAAACACTTCCTTTTTTTGAAAATGTGAATCCTCTTGGGAAACGTGACATTTCATATTTACTGGGGGAATTAACTGCATGTGATATATACTTTCCTTAGCTATTCGAGAACACTGGGCATACACCTGAGATGTGGGACAGTAGGAAGAAGGGTGTCAAAAAGAGAGGAAAAGGCCACCAGTGGTCCCAAAAGACCTGCACTTCCTATTTTCTAATGCAGCTTCAGGCCATGAGAAAATTGTCCAGTGGAGTCAGTGGTATGAGTTCAAGTCCTACCCTGAACTTATTTTTTTTTTCTGGAACGCGGGCCTCTCACTGTTGTGGCCTCTCCCGTTGTGGAGCACAGCCTCCGGAGCGCAGGCTCAGCGGCCATGGCGCACAGGCCAAGCCGCTCCGCAGCATGTGGGATCTTCCCGGACCGGGTCATGAACCTGTGTCCCCTGCATCGGCAGGCGGACTCTCAACCACTGCGCCACCAGGGAAGCCCCTGAACTTATTTTTTATAGTTAAGTGTTATAATATTTATAACCATAAATCACAAGTTAAAAGTCATAATATTTCAATCATATAACTATAAATCACAAGTTAAAAGATTTTTTTTTGTTTTTTTATAAATTTATTTTATTTATTTTTACTTTTGGCTGTGTTGGGTCTTCGTTGCTGTGTGCAGGCTTTCTCTAATTGCGGTGAGCAGGGCTACTCTTCCTTGCGGTGCGCGGGCTCCTCATTGCGGTGGCTTCTCTTGTTGCGGAGCACAGGCTCTAGGCGCGTGGGCTTCAATAGATGTGGCATGCAGGCTCAGTAGTTGGGGCTTGCAGGCTCTAGAGTGCAGACTCAGTAGTTGTGGCGCATGGACATAGTTGCTCCATGGCATGTGGGATCTTCCCGGACCAGGGCTCGAACCCCTGTCCCCTGCATTGGCAGGCAGCTTCTTAACCACTGTGCCACCAGGGAAGCCCTAAAAGATGTTTTAAGTAGAAAATATCTCTCCCTTAATTCCACCATGCTAATAGAGCAACTGCTTTCGTTTTTCTGTATTGCCTTCTGGTATCCATATACATATTTTAAATAATTTTGTAGTTATAGAATATTTTATATTTTGATTTGTCACATAAAAATAACTTTTCCATGTTGTTACACAGTCTTAATAATTATAGTTTTTCATGAGGTTCTGTGCCATAATTTACTCAGTTGTATTCCTACAGGACAATTGTGCGGGTTTGGAATTTTTGCACTACAGAGCAGTCTCAAATTTGAAAAGAGAAAGTAGTTGGTCACAGGGTTATGAATTTTGAAATATTGCTGGATTACTTTCCAAAATGTTTGTGGCAATTTAAAATCCACCCAACATTTTCACCTCACTTGCCAGCATTTGGTGTTACCATTTTAAATGATTCTATTGTTTTAATGATGTAAAATATGACTTTACTGTTTTACCATGTATTTCTTTGAGGATTGGCAAGGTTTAATGGATTCCCCATAGGCTTGAAATTTCCTCAAAATAAAAAGTTAAAAAATACATATGTAACAAATTTTCTAGAAGTTGTGGGAAGGGTACAAAATCTCTGTATACCTTTGTCCTAATGCACCAATTGGAAACATCTTGCCACATTGGGTTTTTTTTTTAACATTTTATTTATTTATTTATTTATTTATTTATTTATTTATTTATTTATTTATTTATGGCTGTGTTGGGTCTTCGTCGCTGTGCGCGGGCTTTCTCTAGTTGCAGCGAGCAGGGGCTACTCTTCGTTGCAGTGCGCGGGCTTCTCATTGCGGTGGCTTCTCTTGTTGTGCAGCACGGGCGCTAGGCATGCGGGCTTCAGTAGTTGTGGCACGTGGGCTCAGTAGTTGTGGCTCATGGGCTCTAGAGCGCAGGTTCAGTAGTTGTGGCCCATGGGCTTAGTTGCTCCACGCATGTGGGATCTTCCTGGACCGGGGATTGAACCCGTGTTCCCTGCATTGGCAGGCGGATTCTTAACCACTGTGTCACCAGGGAAGTCCCTTGCCACATTGTTTTATCATTTTCTCTCTCTGTATATTTATAAGTATTATTTTTCCTGAACCATTTGAGAGTATGCTAAATACATCATACACATCTACCCATCCACAATACTGTATTATGTTACATTTCCTGACTTTGATAATTATGCTATCGTTATGTAAGAAAATATCCTTGTTCTTAAGAAGTACACATTTAAGTTTTATCTAATCTAAGATTCATATTCCAGTTTTTTTTAAACAGCAAATGGTGTGTGGTAGTGTCACCTTATTATGTTACATTTTTCTTCTTTTAATATTTATTTTATTTATTTATTTGGTTGTGCTGGGTCTTAGTTGTGGCAGGTGTGCTCCTTAGTTGCGGCTCTCTGGCTCCTTAGTTGTGGCACACAAACTCTTTAGTTGTGGCATGCATGTAGGATCTAGTTCCCTGACCAGGGATCAAACCCGGGCCCCCTGCATTGGGAGCATGGAATCTTAACCACTGTGCCACCAGGGAAGTCCCCATATTCCAGTTTTACAAATTATTTCATTAATATCTTTGAGAACAAAATATGTTTCCTTTTCAGAAACCAATCAGTGATTGTGCATGCACCTAGCTGTTGTGATTCTTTAGTTTCTTTTAATATGGAATATTTTCTCAGCATTATTTGTCTTTCATGGCACTGACATTTTCAAAATGTACAGGCCAATACGGTGTTTTGTATAATGTCCAGCAGTGATCTGGTAATGTTTAATACATGTCTTTCTGAAAAATAATTCCTACTGAGTCGCATTTGCCGATTTCTGTGGTATAAATATTCCCACCATGTTTGATGTCAAGCTACTGATGTGATGTTGCTGAATGTGCCACTGGAGAGAACTGTGCACAGTCAGCTCTCATGAGCTGTATGCATAACTCCAGCACATCACTGAATGTCCCTCAGTTTGGGTTTATCTGCTTGTTTTCTCATGAATAGAACAGGTTATGCATTTTTGTCAGGAGTGTCAGTGAAGTAATGCTACATAGTTCTTAGTACATCATATCAGGAGGCACACGACGTAGATATGTCCCACCTTTACTTATTTTAGAGTGAAAAAAAAATACATTTGGGTATGTGTCTGTGTGTGTCTAATGTGAATTTGCTTCCCCCTCAATATATGAAATATGTGGAAGTGGGAATAAGGGGATGTTCTGGTTGAAGCAGAGGAAGTCAGGTTCTCAAAGTCCCATTATCCCCACATTGTGGCCATGAGAGGACTCTTGAGTTGCGCAGTTTGAAAATCACTATCCCGAATGGAGGATGAGGGTTTATTTTCAAAGGGCACAGGATTTTAATTATTCCTGAAGGTTGTGCAATGTTAATGAAAAGGATTGGTTCACTTATTAATATCATGCCTGTCCAGCGTGCCAACCTAAATGCACCAGTGGGACGCACTTCCATCTGTATTTATTTAACTCAAATGTATTTTTAATTAAATAGATTTGCATATCAGATATCAGTCTCTCCTAATTTAATTATCTCATTCTTATTTCTTCAAGAGTGGTATACTTAGACTTAATTTAGTTCTGTGACAATAAGTATGTCACATAATTTTCTGGCGTCTAATTCTGTCACCTGTGAAAGGAGAAAGATGTTGTACTCACTGATCCCTGGGTCTGTATGGGAAAGGACTCTAAAATTCCAAATTGGACTGCTCCCAAAGGGACAGAGATTAGCCTAGGTACGATAGAATAACTGCAGGACTGTCACTTAGGCTCTCTGAGCCTCATCTTTCTCAAATGGAAATCTTGATCTGAGTGGGCTCACACCAAGTGACAGCACTTCCTTGGCTCTTATCTATGAAAATCTGTTCCTCCCCACGATTCACAGCACCTTCGTCACATTTTACCTTCTTCAGGTACCTGTGGTTCCTCCTATTATTTGAAGACTTTTAATAAGAAAACAGTGAGTGGGCAAAAATAACAACTGTACAAAACATCCTATTTTTGAGGTAACTCAGTTTTATATATGCTGAAATGTTAGCTGAAGTACAGCAATTAAATCTTTTAAAAATTATGTTTTACTCCTATTATATATATATATATATATTTATTCTTCAATGGACTGATGGAATTTCAGCATTATAAATCTCATAAATAGGGTCTTCCCTGGTGGTCCGTGGTAAAGAATCCGCCTTCCAATGTAGGGGACGCAGGTTCAATCCCTGGTGGGGGAACTAATATCCCACATGCCGCGGGGCAACTAAGCCCGTGCGCCACAACTACTGAGCTTGTTCGCCTCAACGAGAGAGCCCTCGTGCTGCAAACTACAGAGCCTGCGCGCTCTGGAGCCCTTGCGCCACAACTAGAGAAGAGAAAACCCGCACGCCACAACTAGAGAGGAACCCACGTGCCGCAACGAAAAAAGATCCCATGTGCCACAACTAAGACCTGACACAGCCAAAAAAAACCAAAACTCATAAATAGATTTTTATTCCAGGTTATAGATTATTTATACATATTTAAAAGCAAGTGCTCAGATGTTAATGATAAATCTGAAAGAATGACATGCCTTTTTTTGTTTGTTTTTGTTTTTGCGGTACGCGGGCCTCTCACTATTGTGGCCTCTCCCGTTGCGGACCATAGGCTCTGGACGCGCAGGCTCAGAGCCATGGCTCACGGGCCCAGCTGCTCCGCGGCATGTGGGATCTTCCCGGACCGGGGCACGAACCTGTGTCCCCTGCATCGGCAGGTGGACTCTCAACCACTGCGCCACCAGGGAAGCCCATGACATGCCTTTTTAATACTATGGACGTTATTCAAGGATGCCAGAAATGATGTCGATGTGGGTGTTTGGCTATTCAGCCTTTCAAAGGTTGAGATATAAAAGGAATATTACATTTTGGATAAATGTCAAAGCTAAAGCCAACTTTCAGTTGTCCCTCACGTTCTGCCCCTGCTCCAGGCTTTTAGTAAATCTTTTTTGAAAGGACTTTTGAAACACTTTTGCTGAGAAAGACGCCAAGGACTTTTCCAGAGCTGAAGCACCTCTAGTACACAGTCACAGTGCGGGCATGCCAGGCTTTGTCTCCCCTTGTTGCTGTTAACTCTGTCTTAGCTCACCTTCCCCACTGGGAAAATGCACATTTCCCAGTGGCTCTTCTTTGCTCTCAACTTTTGGTGTGTTTATCACCCACTCATTTTTTAAAATGGAGCCAAAAATGGAAAGAAACAAAGGAGAGAAACAAGGAAGGCATTAAATAAATTTGACAACTGTTCTAGGTCACATTTTGGAGGAATGGGTAGCTTGAGGTGCAAATAGAAGACATGGAAACACTGGCTGCTATGCATGTCAAATAGTTCTTCAAAGTATCTTGTGGCCATAAAAGAAAACAAACGAGAAAACCAAGATAAAGAGCTACACAAATTCTGTAATCTCTGTGAAGGCAGAGGCCATGTTTTCTGTTTCTCTGTTATGATTTAGTACTGGACACTTAGTACGTAGATAATTACATGTAAAGTTAAACTCAATTCCAGCAGCCCAGTTCCTCAGGTCCAGCTAAAGAAAAATCCTTGTCTAAAGAAAACCCTAGGGAAAGGAATCCTCATGTTTTCCATGTTTTTTCTCTCCCATATCCTCTTTCTGTGATGTTTTGATGGCTAATCATTAATTCTTTCAACAAATACTGTCTTCTTCGTCTTTTTCTTTTTTTTTTTTGTAAGTTTGTATTGAGTGTTTCTCTCTCAATGACTATTGAGTGTCTTCTATGTGGTACTTGCCATAAAGATATGAACAAGATAAACTTGGTCCCTGCGTCAGGGTCTAGCTGAAGTTCAAGTCGTGGTGAACTTAACTTTGCTGATTGGCCTAGCTAGAATGGCCCCTGCCATGTGCAGAAGGCAAACCCAGTCTTCTGATGTATTTTCTGGGAAATGGTGTTGTTCACATGCTTACCAATCCTATTACATTCTTTCAAAGAGTTCCTTGAGCTATAGAGCCCCAAATTAACGTCCTGTTCATTTAAAATGCATCTAAATAAGATGGTTAAACAGACTAATTTCAGTATATACAGAACCAAGCAATGCTGGGGGAGTTATTTCTCAGATTCCCCCACCCCCATCTCCAACACCATATACTCATTACAAACACGGGAAGAAAGAAATGTTACAAATGGCTTTATGCAAAGAACAAACTGATAGATTTTTTTTACATCTTTCTCAAGTTTGTAAGTCTGTGATCTTCTTCAGAATAGCATGCTATGGACAGGTTGATCATGCCTGCAAATGGAAATATTTGCAAAAATACAAGTCACTGGTTTGTCTTTGCTGTAGCCATCAGATACATCTGCAGAAGAATTTCTTAGGTAAAGTGTAATCCTCCTCATGAATATTTGCCTCCTTCACTCCTTAGATGATTTCAAATGAAAATCCATTTTCAATGAACTGTAATTTTTAGAGGCCAAGATGTACATTAGAAAGATTATTTTGGAAAAGAGCAAATTTGAACTCTCCTTATATTAGCCAGGGCCCCAACAGGAAACAGATGATGCTCTTGAATTAAGATAATTTAAGGAGGGATTAATAAAGGCAGTATTTATAAAGGTGTGGGAAGGATATAGGGAAACCATAAAAGATATTGCAGGAACCACAGACTTTAGTGCTGGTAACTGCAAAATGTTACTACTGCTTGGCCTGAAGGGAGATAAGAAAGCGCTTACTGGGACCCAGAAGGCCAGAGTCTCGTAGAGAAGGTTTCCTTTGGTTGAGGAACTCATCCAGCTCAAGGCAAACTGGCAGGGAGGGAAATATGGAAATAAATACATTGACCTCACTTAATTTTCTCCCCGATCTTCTGCCAAGGGTCTTCATGAGCCAAACCCACCTGGAAACTAAAGGACAAGGAAGACATTGATATAGTTTATACTGACCAGGTTCTCAAGGCAGAGAGCAAGATGGAGAATGATGGATAACAGATCTGGAGGGGCAAATGGAAGATACTCTGGTACACCTTCCCTATTAATTATAAACCTCTTCAATTTAGGCTGTAGCGCAAGGAGATTACAAAATCATCTTTTAGCTTGAATCATACCTCCAACTTTGTAGATTTATGTATGCCTCTTTTAAGCCCCTGTTTTGCACCAAACTATTTGGTGTGAATAATACAGACAAAAATTCCTACCTCCATTAAGCCTATATTCTATTGGTGGCCATTTCTATTAGTCAGGAGTCGTTTAGTTGCAAGAGAAAGTCACTCAGCTTAGAAATTTAAAAAAGATTGCTTGTAAGAAATTCTTCTCAATTGCCGTAAATCTGTCAGACCACTACCCTCTGGGCATTTTATTACACCTCTGTCTTCTCCAAAAGAGAAAAAATGGTTTACTTCTCTACATATTCCTCTGAATCTGTTCTTCTCTCCTCTGTATTAGGCGGGTTTCATTTTAAGGCTCTTATTTTCAACTTCCCTATGTTTTCAATTTGCATGTACCTTGGTTATCCACTGTTTCAAAAAATTTTATATGAAAGTACTCTCTCAAGTGGTGGTCATCTTCTTCCAGCCTACATTACCCTCACCCTAAAAATGGTTGTTCATGTGACAGGTGCTCTTCTGTGCCATATCTATTCACCTGTCTGTTCATTCCCTAAAACTTCATTAGTATATTTATTGAGTACTTCGGCACACCAGAGGTCAAGAGAAAATTCCCATGGAATGGTGGACACTTCATTCACTCAGGTTGGCACTGGGGCAGGGGTAGGCTGGGCATATAATGAACTGCAGGCTTTGCAAGAAGTTGCTACCAGATGGAACAAACCAAATCCAGAGTTCAGAGTCATTTCCTATCTGAGCTTGAAGCATAATGCCCAAGAGATAGGAGCACAGACAAACCAATCTGCAGAGTGGTTGAAAAATGGTAGAGGGACCATTAAGCTGGAACAAGAATCCAAATCTTCTAAGAGCAGGAACTCTGTGTCTCAGAGACTGTTCAGAGTTTCTGCACTCAGCAAACACTTACTGAGTGTCTACTCTTTTTCTTTCTTTCTTTTTTTTTTTTTGGCTGTGCGGCATGCAGGATCTTAGTTTCCCCACCAGAGATCGAACTTGTGCCCCCTGCAGTGGAAGCATGGAGTCATAACCACTGGATGACCATGGAAGTCCCCGAGTGTCTGTTCTTATAGAGGGGGATAGACGTGGTTCCTGCCCTCAAATGGTTTTACTCACTTACAAAGGTAGAATAAGCATTTGTTGATGGTTTCAATGGTCCGCTTTTTAGTGTTTCCCAGTCCATCTCTTCCATTTGCTCTGTGTTTTCTTCAGCATTTACATATACTGAACACTTCCATTGCATTTTGGAATAACAGGTTAATGTGCTATCTTTTCCAAACAGCATTTTCATTTAGTTCCTATTTATTTCTCAATAAGTTATACCTGATCATATATATATATATATATATATATATGTACGCACCTATATGTATATGTTTGTAGGTATGCACGCGCGCGCGCGCGCACACACACACACACACACACACACACACACATCAATGTTTTGATAGAGACTGAGAAAGTACAGTGGCATGGTGGGCCTTAATCGATCTACTCTGCCCTTTGCAGAGGTTTTGAGTCTGGGGGTGAAATTGTATTCTGGTCCTTCATTATTTTTCCAGTCCTTGTTTCCAGTGGTTGTTATGGTAACAACCATAGCCTAAACTGTGCTACGTGAATTGACATTTGAAAAGGGAATTCCCTACATCTGATATTGCTCTGCACCCAGTGCATGGTCTTAGATTTTCAGATGCCCTTTTGGATTTACTCTCCCTGGGGTGCAGGCACTACATTATTTATTTCACTCTAGACTAAGTTTCTTAAACGAGTGCACACAGAACTGCCTGCAGACCTTGTTAGAAATGCAGAAGCGCAGATGATAACGCCATGGAACTGCCTGCAGACCTTGTTAGAAATGCAGAAGCGCAGATGATAATGCCGTGGACAGTGACACAATAGATCATGGGTGTATTGTTTTTTAGGACTGCTGTTAACAAAGTATCACAAACTGGGTGGCTTAAACGACGGAGGTGTATTTTCTCACAATTCTACAGGCCAGAAGTTGGAGATCAAGGTGTCAGCAGGGCCACGCTCCCTCTGAGGGTGCTAGGAAAGGATCTGTTCCAGAGCTCTCTTTTAACTTCTGGAACTTCCTTGGTTTGTTGCAAAATAACTATAATCTTTACGTGGTGTTCTCCCTGTGTGTGTCTGTGTCCAAATTTCTTCTTTTTATAAGGATACCAGTCATATTGGATTGTGGTTGCACTGTACTTTAACTTAAGAATTACTTAACTAAGCATGTCTGCACTGACCCTATTTCCAAATAAGGTCACAATCTGAGATACTGGGAGTTCGGACTTCAACATAGGAATTTTGAAGGGGACACAATTCAACTCATAACAATGAATAGATCACCAGGAACTGACATTTTAACATGCTGTATTGGAAACCTCTTGAGCTGCGCTTATAATTTTGGCCCCATCTTGGACTCCAGTAGCCTGATGTCAACCAGTTCTAAGCAGATTTTGGTCCATTTCATCCAGATGCACCTGGACAGCACCTCACCCCTAGCTGGCACCTTCTACTTCTGGCTTCTTGTCCCAGGTTTCTTCAACACAATAGCACAGAATGCCTGCTGCTGCCCACTCAGCAATGCCACGTGAATAGCTCAGGATTTTGGCGGAATTAACACGCCATGGGCAATCCTTGACCAATGGGAGATAAAATCCAATAAGTAAAAGCTTCCCTCTCTTGTCCTCAGGTGAACAGGTCTGAGACCAATTCCATCTGGATCTTTAGAGAGCTGTCCAAAATCAAGCACCAGTCACCAGGAGCAGTGGCCAGCTTGATAGTGCATCCTTGTATTGCTTTGTCCTCCTTCCCTTTTATTTCTTCAGTTCTTACTCCTACTCCCTGAGTTCAGTTCCCAAATAAACTACCTATATCAAAACCTTGGGCTCTGCTTCTGGGAGACCCTAACCTAAGCTCCAAGCTTCCCAGGTGATTCTGATGTAAATGATCCTTGAACCAACAATTGTAGAAAATTCTATGCAAAACAGAATGGGTTAAAATCATACTTTAATGTATTTGTTAAGTAGGAGATCCACCACACCATCCTCTTTTGTTAATCCTAGAAATACAGTTGGCCCTCCATATCCATGAATGTGGAACCTGTGGATGTGGAGGGCTGACCGTACTACACCATTTTATTTAACGGACTTGAGCATCTGCAGATTGTGCTATCTATGGGTGGGGGTGGGGATATGTGTCCTGCGACCTATCCCCCGCAGATAACGATGGATATAAGAGAGATCCTGAAGCAGGGGCTAGATGAGCAGAAGTCCAAAACCACAGTACATCTCAGAATGAGGAGCAAGCCATCTGTGACAGAAGACAAGTGCCCAGATACTATGGCTAGTACTTTCCATCTTCAGAAAATATCTGTGTGATGGGTCAATGTGACTCAATTCTCAAAGCTTCAGTAACTCTGCACACTGAGAAAATTTAGTTTGGGGCCCTGTAAAGCTGTGGTCATATGCTCCCAACCCTTCATGACGCAGGGTCCTGTGCGTCTTCAGAGCTGGCCAAAAGGTGGGAAGGCCAGCACGCTGATAGCCGGCAGGAGTTTAGGTCATGATAATTTCCCTGCTACATCCCATAAAAATGGGACTTGTGTCCCTGAGAACTCTATACCAGTCTTAAAGCTTCATTTGAATAAACCACCAATTTACAATAGCCTTTAACTTGGCGGAACAGATGTTCTAACCTAGACTTTCTGTTTCTGCTACTAGACTGACAGGAGGGCCAGTTTTGTCTGAGGTTGACTCAGCAATTTATTTTTTTAATTTAAAAAAAATTTAATATTTTTAAACATCTTTATTAGAGTATAATTGCTTCACAATGGTGTGTTAGTTTCTGCTGTATAACAAAGTGAATCAGCTATATGTATACATACATCCCCATATCCCCTCCCTCTTGCGTCTCCCGCCCACCCTCCCTATCCCACCCCTCTAGGTGGTCACAAAGCACCGAGCTGATCTCCCTGTGCTATACGGCTGCTTCCCACTAGCTATCTATTTTACATTTGGTAGTGTATATATGTCCATGCTACCCTCTTACTCCGTCCCAGCTTACCCTTCCCCCTCCCTGTGTCCTCAAGTCCATTCTTTATGTCTGCGTCTTTATTCCTGTCCTGCCCCTAGGTTTTTCAGAACTACTTTTATTTTTTTAGATTCCATATATATGTGTTAGCATATGGTATTTGTTTTTCTCTTTCTGAGTGACTTCACTCTGTATAACAGACTCTAGGTCCATCCACCGCACTACAAATAACTTAATTTTGTTATTTTTATGGCTGAGTAATATTCCATTGTATATATGTGCCACATCTTTTTTATCCATTCATCTGTCGATAGACATTTAGGTTGCTTCCATGTCCTGGCTATTGTAAATAGAGCTACAATGAACACTGTGGTACATGACTCTTTTTGAATTATGGTTTTCTCAGGGTATATGCCCAGTAGTGGGGTTGCTGGGTCGTATGGTAGTTCGATTTTTAGTTTTTTAAGGAACTTCCATACTGTTGTCCATAGTGGCTGTATCAATTTACATTCCCACTAACAGTGCAATAGGGTTTCATTTTCTCCACACCCTCTCCATCATTTATTGTTTGTAGATTTTTTGATGATGGCCATTCTGATTGGTGTGAGGTGATACTTCATTGTTGTTTTGATTTGCATTTCTCTAATGATTAGTGATGTTGAGCATTCTTTCATGTGTTTGTTGGCAATCTGTATATCTTCTTTGATGAAATGTCTGTTTAGGTCTTCTGCCCATTTTTGGATTGGGTTGTTTGCTTTTTTGTTATTGAGCTGCATGAGCTGCTTGTATATTTTGGAGATTAATCCTTTGTCAGTTGCTTCATTTGCAAATATTTTCTCCCATTGTGAGGGTTGTCTTTTGGTCTTGTTTATGGTTTCCTTTGCTGTGCAAAAGCTTTGAAGTTTCATTAGGTCCCATTTGTTTATTTTTGTTTTTATTTCCATTTCTCTAGGAGGTGGGTCAAAAAGGATCTTGCTGTAATTTATGTCATAGAGTGTTCTGCCTATGTTTTCCTCTAAGAGTTTCGTAGTGTCTGGGCTTACATTTAGGTCTTTAATCCATTTTGAGTTTATTTTTGTGTATGGTGTTAGGGAGTGTTCTAATTTCATTCTTTTACATGTAGCTGTCCAGTTTTCCCAGCACCACTTATTGAAGAGGCTGTCTTTTCTCCATTGTATATTCTTGCCTCCTTTATCAACAATAAGGTGACCATATGTGTGTGGGTTTATCTCTGGGCTTTCTATCCTGTTGCATTGATCTATATTTCTGTTTTTGTGCCAGTACCATACTGTCTTGATTACTGGAGCTTTGTAGCGTAGTATAGTCTGAAGTCCGGGAGCCTGATTCCTCCAGCTCCGTTTTTTTTCCTCAAGATTGCTTTGGCTATTTGCCTCAGCAATTTAAAAAGCCAAATAATTACTAACCAGAATGGCCAACTCAGCAGAAAGGATGACAACTCTGGGCTCTGAATATCAGGATTTAAAATCACGCCAGGCCTTGTCAGTCCTATGTGCCCCGATACAGTTGGGGAAAAAAATTCCTGAGGGACAAGAGAAATAATAAACTAAGGAAGATAAATGCAAAAATGTGTGTGTGCATGAGTGTGTGTGTGTATCTCTGTGTATAAAATGATAGCATTATCCTAATCATGGATGAAGTGTTTAGTGTTCAGAAGACTGGTTTGTGCATGGATGACTCAACATGGAGGAAGAGAGTGAACAAGAGAACATGACAAGGACAGACCAGCCAGGCTGTGCCTAAGCAGAGACCCTAAATCTACTGGTAATGGAGCCAGCCACTGAATGAATTTCATACTTCCCCTGTTACCCTTGAAAGGGTTTAGACTTGGGGAGATTTGGGCTTGTACCATAGCTCCTTCATTTACCAGCCGAGTGCCAGCCAGTTTCTTAACCTCCCTAGTTATACTGCCTTGCAGGGTTGCGAGGAGTAAATGAGAGAATGTATTAAAGACACCCAGCTTAATTCTTAGTACATAGTAGCCATTCAATAAATGGGGTGTATATTATAGTAATTGTTATGAGAACACTATTTTAGTGGACTCACACATGGGTTCCATCTTGGGATTTTGTGTATGCAATCTTCATCCCTGAAGTGTCTAAAAAATCTAGACATACAGCAGTCACTGGGCATGGACCACAAAGACCAATTAGAGGGAAAACTTGTATATATAAGAGATGATTAAATATATGCATTTATATATATATATATTATAACATATACATGTACTTATATTTTTGACTTTTAAAAATCCTTCCTTTAAATCTCTGTTCCTCTTTGTCTTGTTCTTTTTCAGGGTTGCAGTATCTTTGCAGCTCTTTGATTATTCAGGGAGATGAAAGTTTAGACAAAGTACCTGTTGCCTCTGATCGCTTTTTTTCTGCTTATCTGGTGATCCTTGGTTGTTTGTTTACATTTACAAGAGGGACACTAGAAAGGTGCTTTAGCACGAGTGGGATTTGTTAACTGTGAATGTCGCTCTAGGGTTATCTGGCTGGGCCATTTCTTTGGGGAAAGTTTGATTAGGTTTTCCTCTTGTGTTGGTCAGATTCTTTAGTGAAGACTTTTCCAGTAGCTTTCCTTGAGGGTAAAGGCATGGTGACCAGTATTCTGAGAGTAGGAGTAGGTAGGGAAGAAGACTGGACAGAGCTCACCAGAGAATAAATCTCCAATAATGTTCTGTGGTGAGTGGAAGAAATTTTAAGGACTGAAGGACTGGACCTGGGGACCTAATTGCTGCCTAAATAGATTTAAAACTCATCTTCCTTATTTTGGATCTTTCCTTTCCCCACTTCCAGAGGTACATGATGCTGACATTGGGGATTTTGTTCTGTAAATTGATGTACTTTGTGTTGTTTCCTCATTGCTTGGCTTAAGATTCAGTGTTCTTGTGCCTCCTAAAATTCCTTCCCCTTGTTTGCCCGTCAGCTTTCCAGTTTCCAAAATTTTGTTACTGTTGTGTCCTCTCCTGTCCACCCAATCCTTGTGTGGTTTTGTGCCTTTAAAAATATATTTGAGATGAGTTTGTCTAATCTACTATCTTTACCTATACATATATACTTTTATTATGATCCTGATTAAATGTATTTAGTGTAGAAGTTTTATTTTTTGACCTTTACTTACACAGTATGCAGCAAAGCAAAGTTCCAAAAGGCGAAGACAGAGGAGGAATAACTAGGTAAAAAGGGAAATGAAATGAATTTTGTGTCTTGGACTATGTACTTGAACCTGGGCTTCAGTCCTGCCATGTCTGTAGTCCAATGTGTGGTAGAACATTTATGAGTGTTCCCTCTTGCAAGACCCCCATGTGCTAGTTTAATGAAATTTGAAACTGTGTTTCCCCTCAAGAATGTGTCATACAGAACAGTTAAGTCCATGCCCCAGAACTGCTTCTTCAGTTCTGCTACCTCTAATAGTGTTAAATAGATAAAATGACCAGAAAGAAAAAGGCACTGATATGTGTGTATATATACATATACATATAAACTTTTGGGGGATCCTGGTATAGGCTGTGCTCTAAATTCTCATCCTGCTTACTGACATGAACTTCAGTGGTCATAAATAAGGCAAGCTCACACTCACTGGTGATGAACTTGGCTATTATGCAAGCTGATTTTTTAGGCCCATGTGTTCCGGTTTCCCCAGAGGGCTCAGAAAATACAGACTGTAGTCCCTTCCAAAACCTGTGATCCAGACACTTGCTGTTTGGGATGTGCTGCACTTGTTTACCCTTCCCACAGTCCATTGAAAACTCAGAGGGAGGTAGGACAAAAAAACCTCTTTTGATCTATTCCTGCATTGCTGCCATATCTTTCCATTGACACTGCCAGCTTGTCATATATCTTCCTGTTTCTTTACTTACATCCAGGAAAGAAAAGATGAAAAATATTGCAGATGTTTCTGAAGCATTGAACTTCTAGAGCTTGTTTACCAATTATCTTAGTGTCTGATCCAGTAAACTCTACCACGTAATTCCTGAATCAAAGAGGCTGTCATTTAACTCCTCTGGGCCTCAGTTTCTCTATCTATGATGTAAAAAGGAGATGAGAATCTCTAACCTCTTCCAGACTTTGTTGTCTTCTTCTATACCCGGAATGTGTCTGGGGATATCCATATTCATATGGATTCCATTTTGGGAACTCAATGGAGAAGCAAGATGTCAGAGAAGTCCTCTGATTAGATTTTACCAATAGGGAGGAGGGAGAATCCATGAATTAAGCAGAGAGAGAGTTGTTCTTTCTTCCTCCTGAGGACATTGGCTACTGCCTTTGGGAAAATAATTTTAGTTATTTTCAGTCAAAATGAGGATGATCAATCCTGTGACCAGACACATGGATTATTCTGAGAGTTATGGCAGGGCACAGGTGATAGGAAGAGAGAGAACTAGAGCAGGGAGCTGCTCTGGTTGACTGAATGTCCAGGGGAAATAAGAGAATTGAGGTTAGGATGGGCAGGCCTTGCTCTGCTAGGAATGGACATGTGGATCAGGAGTAAAGCTGAAGGAGACTTTATCCCCTCTCCCGGGAGGAACCTTTAGGAAGGTTGAGGGGAAGCAGAGGCTTTGACACCAGAACACAGCCTGGTGGGAGTTCCTAGTCTGGGAGTAAGGCAGACCAGAAGTGAAACTGGAGAGGGATGTAGAAGTAAGAGGTGAAGGTCAGGAAGCCATGCTTCCAATTCTGGTTCTAGAACTAACTAGCTGGGTGATTTGACCAGATGTAGCCTTCAGATTTCTCATCTGTAAGATTAGCAAGTTGGATTACTACTCTCTAATACTAGGTAGTTTTAACATTTTTTATAATTTTATGAAATGGAAAAGGAAAGGCTTACGTTAGTGAAAAGGTAATTATTATTTTTGATAATAGAAATGCCAGTTACTACTGTTAATTGGTTGCTATATGCTAGGCATTGTGCTCAGCATTTTACAAACATTACAACTTGTAAATGAGGTAGTTCTTTATCTGTAAAAAGAAGCACAGATAGTTAAATATTTTAATAAGATTACATATCTAATGAGAGGCAAAGCCACGATTTGAACTCAATTTAATAACCAGTCGACTTAGAATCATAGAATTAGAGATTACCTTAGGTTTAAACAGATGGTATTCAAGCCAATAATCCCTTTTAAAACTTGAGGAAACAAGGCTAGAATTCTTGTCCCAGTACTCATTACAGGTATGAACGTAAAGATGTCATTCCCCTTCCCCAGCTTTCTGGGTCTCTAAATCTAAGTGCAGCTTTTTTCCAGTGCCCTAGGTTGCCTTGCTCAAGAAAAATGGGCTCAAGCTGGTCTGTAGCTGTGTCTTTCAAGAAATAACTGCTTAGAGTACAGGAGAAGTAACGTGAGCCCTTGGAGAAAGGCAGCCTTTCAGACATACTGGGCTCAGCATGTCTGAAAGGTCCTTTGCTGTGTGGGTGACTTTCACACCTGATTGGGTGTGCCTTTTTTTTTTAAACAAAACATGGTTTTCCAGAACTTTATAGTCTGGGCCTAACTCCATTCAAATTAGAATATGTAGCACCCATTTGTAGTGAGCAAAATTTGCTAGGTTATATCTGAGAACAGAACCTGCCTTGTCTTGTCAAAGTTTACACAAAGTGTTAGCATTGCCAGGGGCCAACATTATGCCCTGCTTATATTTTTCCAATGTGCAAGTTCCCTGTCCCCAGAGAGCACTTACTGAAGGAGTCAAAGCTCGCGGGTTTGTTATGTTATTTAATCTTTGCCCTGGACCATTTCTGGAGTGAGTAGCAAAGTAATGAGACAAAAACAGTTACATGGGAAGTAAAGAGGGGAAAAGAAATATAGTAAAGTTATAAGAGCTTTCTTTTCACCTTGGATTATATCTCAACAAGTGCCCTCTTTTCAAACTGCCTTATCCTACCCATTTTTATTTTAAAATAGAATGTTAAGTGACTTTTTAATATTTGATATAAATCAAAATACCATATACAGAATTGTATATTATGGCTGCCATCATGCAACAATGAACTTTCATAATGAAAAATAACATTTGAAAATAAAAATAGTTGTGAATTATGGGTGCTTGTATCTGCTCTCAATATGCTTATTAATTGTTATATGGCCTTTTAATTAAACAAGTACAGAGCTTTTAAATGGGTCCTCCAATAGGAAAACGGGCAAAGATATGAGTAAGCAATTCACAAAAGAAGCAAAAAAAACCCCACCAATAAACATGTCAGAATTGTACAATTTTATTTATGCTAAAATGTGCACTTTTGGTGCATAATTTCATATGTCAACTCAGCTGGCCACCGAGTGCCCAAACATTTGGCCAAACATTATTCTGGGTATGTCTGCTATGGTGTTTCTAGATGAGATTAAAATTTGAATCTGTAGACTGAGTAGTGCAGATTGCCCTCTTTAATGTGGGTCGGCCTCTTCTAAACAGTCAAAGACCAGAATAGAACAAAAAGGCTGTGTAACAGGGAACTCGTCCTGCCTGACTGCTTGAGCTGGGATGTCAGTTTTTCTTGCCTTTGGACTTGAACTGAAACATTGGCTCTTCCTGGGTCTCTAGCCTGCTGGCTTTCAGGTTGGAATTTACACCACTGGCTTTCCTGGTTCTTAGGCTTTTGGACTCAGAATGGAACTACACCTTTGGCTTTCCTGGGTCTCCAGCTTGCTGACTGCAGACCTTAGGACTTCTCAGTCTCCATAATCATGTGAGCCAATTCCTTGTAATAAATTCCTCTTGTCTTGTCTCTGGAGAACCCTGATTCATATAACATTTTAGCAATAATAAAATATTATTTTATGCCAATTGTACGTTTGTTAGGGCTGCCATAATGAAGTACCACAAACTGAATGGCTTAAACAGCAGAAATTTATTGTCTCACATTTCTGGAGGCTAGATGTCCACCATCAAGGTGTCAGCAAGGTAGGTTCCTTCTGAGTGCTATGGGAAATAATCTATTCCATACCTCCTCTGTCCTAGCTTCTGATGGTTTGCTGGCAATCTTTGGCATTTCCTGGCTTGTAGAAGCATCACCTCCATCTTGTCTCTGCATTTAATCTTCACATGGTGTTTTACTATGTGTATTTGTGTCCAAATTCCTCCTATCTATAAGGACACCAGTCATATTGGATTAGGGGTCCACCCTACTCCAGGATGACTTCATCTTAGCTAATTATATCGTCAATGACCCTATTTCCAAATAAAGTTACATTCTAAACTACTGGGGGTTAAGATTTCAACATATGGATTTTAAGGTGACACAATTTGACCTATAACATTTCCACCCTCTGGCCTTCACAAATTCATGTCATATTCAAAATACATTCATCCCATCCCAACATCCCCCAAAGTCTTAACCCATTCCAATATCAACTGTAAGTACAAAATCGCATCTACAATAGCATTTAAATTGGTATGGATGAGGTATGATTCATCCTGGGACCAAATTCCTCTCCATCTGTGAACCTGTGAAACAGACAGACATAGGATACTCATTCCCATTCTGAAAGGGAGAAATTGGGAGGAAAAAGGTATTACAGGTCCCAAGCAAGTCTGAAACCTAGAAGGGTAAATTTTATTAGATTTTAAGACTTGAGAATAATCCTCTTCGGCTGATGCTCTGTTCTTCAGACACTGGGCAACACTCCTGCCCTCTTGGCCTGAGAGGTGGTCCTGCCCCCTGGACCTGTGCCCTCTGGGTTGGTGATATCAGTGGCAGCCCCATCAGCCTCTGCATACACGCCTCTGCCCTCAAAGTCATTCTTCCGCCATTTAATTCACATATTGAAGTCCTAACTCCCAATACTTCAGAATTTAACGTTATTTGGAAATAGGGTCATTGCAGATATACGATGAGGTCATGCTGGAGTAGGGTGGACCCCTAATCAGATATGACTGGTATCCTTATAAAAAGGGGAAATTTGGACATAGACACATAGTTGGAGAATGCCCTGTGAAGATGATTGCAGGTTGGGAATGATGCTTCTACAAGCCAAGGAATGCCAAAGATTGCCAGTAAACCATGAGATGATAAGGGAGAGGCATGGAAAAAATTATTCCTCACAGCACTCAGAAAGAGCCAACCCTGCTGACACCGTGATCTCAGATATCTAGCTCCAGAACTGTGAGACAATAAATTTCTGTTGTTTAAGCCACTCAGTTTGTGATAATTTGTTATGGTAGTTCTAGAAAACTAATAATACCTATCAAATTGGAAAAAGTTAAAAAGATGGGTAAGGTTCAGTGTTAGTACAGTTGTGGAGAAATGGAGAAAGTATGAATAGGCACCTCTTTGGAAGTATTTTGGGAATAAACAGCAACATAAATTTCATGTATCCATTGATGCAACAGAATACGTGCTCAAGTACTTAAGAATTTATTTGACAGGATGATAGTTACAGAGCTACTGATAAGTACAAAAATTTCAAACAATCAAAATTTGTATCAATAAAGGAATGATTTAAAATTTAATGTAGATTAATATTATGGAATTAATGCATCTGGTTAAAAGACTGAGATAGGTCTAAGTGAATTGGTAGGAAGGTTGTCCTTGATATGTTGGTTAGTGAAAAAAGCAATTTGCAAAAGAGCATAAACTAATGATCTCATCATTGTAAAAATCAAAAAAGCTTTTTTGAGAGGTGATTGACATACAATTGAACATATTTAAAGTTTGCAAATTGATAAATTTTGACATATGCATACACTCATAAAATCATCACCACAACGAAATAAAAAACATATCATCACCCCCAAAACTGTCCTCATGCCACTTTGTAACCTCTTTCTCCTGCTCTTTCCCAATCCACCAGTGATTTATTTCTGTCACTATAGATTAGTTAAAACTTTCTAGAAATTTAAATAAATACAATCATACAGTATGTACTCTCTTTTGTCTGGCTTTTCTCACTTGACATAATGATTTTGAGATTTCAACCATTTTGTGTGTTTCAAAAGTTGGTTCCTTTCTATTATGTACTAGATAGTATTCCATTGTATGCATATATCACAGTTTGTTAATTCATTCATCTTTTGACGGGCATTTGGATTGTTTCATTTTTGTCTATTACAAATACAGCTGCTATGAACGTAGTATACAAGATTTTGTGAGTTCCTGTTTTCATTTCTCTTGGGTAAATACCTAGGAGTGGGATATCTCAGTCATACTTTAGGTATATGTTTTAATTTTTTAAGAAACTGTCAAATGTTTTCCAAAGGAGATGTACCATTTTACATTCCCATTAAGAGTTGGAGAGTTTCACTTGCTCCAATCCTTGCTGATACTTAGTACTATCAGTATTTCTAATTTTAGCCATTCTGATAGGTGCATAATATATCTGATTGTGGCTTTAATTTGAATTTCTCTAATGACTGATGACATTGAAAATCTCTTTGTGTGCTTATTTGCCATACATATTTGTTCTTTAGTGAAGTGTCTATTCAAATTTCCCCCCATTTTTTTTTTTTTTTGGCTGAACCGTGCAGCTTGTGGAATCTTAGTGACCAGGGATTGAACCCAGGCCCTTGGCAGTAAGAGCGAGGAGTCCTAACCACTGGACCGCTAGGGAATTCCCATCCCCCAATTTTTAATTGTCTTATTTCCTTATTATTGTGACTTGAGAGTTCTTTATATATTCTGAGCACAAGTCTTTTATCAAATATGCAACTGGCGAATATTTACTTCTAATCTGTGGCTTGCCTTTTCACTCTTTAAATAGTGTCTTTTGAGGACAAGTTCTTAATTTGTGAATCTTTGTCTATCCAGTTTTTCTTTCATAAATTGTGCTTTGGTGTCATACTTAAGAAATCTTTGCCCAACCCAAGTCACAAAGATTTTCTCCTATATTTTCTTCTAGAAGTTTTATAGTTTTGGTTTTTGTACATTTAGGTCTATGTCACATTATGATTCAGTTATTATAATGGTACAAGTTATGAATGGTAGGCAGAATACTAAGTTGACTCCCAAGAGCTCTGGTGTACACACCTTTTCATAGTTATTCTAACATTAATCTAGGTGTTACTGTGATGAGATTTTGCAGATGCAATTAATATCCCAAATCATTTGAATTTAAGATAGAGAGACCATCCTGGGTGGGCCTGACCTAATAGAGCGAGGCCTTAAAAAGGCCTGGGCTTTTCCTGAAGTAAAAGATTGAAAGAATAAGAGAAGTTGAACGTAAGAGAGCTTATCCATTGCTAGCTTTGAAGATGGAAGAGGCCATATGTCAAAGAGAGCTGATACCTTCTAGTTGCTGAAAGTGCCTCCTGGCTGATAGTCAGCAAGGAAACAGGGACCTCAGTCCTACAACCTCAAGAAATTGAATTCTGCCACAACCACATGAGCTTAGATGAGGAGTCTGGGCTCCAGATGATAACACAGCTTGGCTGACACATTGATATTAGCCTTCTAAGACATGGGGCAGAGAATCCAGTCATAATGTACCCAGACTAAGAAGTAGGTAAGAACCTAAAGAACTGTGAGTTAATAAATGGGTGTTATTTTAAGCCACTAAGTTTGAGGTAATTTTTTTAATGCAGCAATAGAAAACTAATACATTTTGGGTCAAGGTTAATTTGTTTCTTATATGGATATCTAATTATTTCAGCATCATTTGATAAAAAGGCCATCCTTTTTCCATTGATTTGACTTTGTACCTTTGACAAAAATCACTGCACCATATTTGTGTGGGTCTATTTTTGTTCTGTTTCACTTACCTATTTGTCTATATTTATGTCAATACCATACTCTCTTAACTAGTTTTAGACTAAATCTTAAATTCAGATAGTGTATACCCTGTCCAATTTATTTTCATTTTCCAAAGTTGTTATGGCTATTCTAGATCATTTGCTTTTCCATGTACATTTCAAAATCAGCTTGTTATTTTTCAAACACACACACACAGGCGCACACACACACACACACACACACCCCTCCAATTGAGTGAATTGAGATTGTGTTAAACTTGTAGGTCAGTTTGTGAAGAATTGATATCATAAGAGTATTGATTCTTCCAATCAATGAATATATCTCTCCATTTATTTAGGTTTTTTCAATTTCCCTCAGCAGTATTTTATAGTTTTCAGTTTACAGGTCCTGCACACATTTTATCAAATTTATCCCCAAGTATTTCATATATTGATGCTATTGTAAATAGTATTATTTATTTAATTTCAATTTCCAATTGTATATTTGTATGTATTACACACACATACATACAGAACTGATTTTTGTATATTGACCTTATCTCTCCAAATTCTTATGTTTAACCCCTGACCCCCAATGTGATGGTATTTGGAGACGGGGCTTTGGAGAGGTATTTAGGGTTAGATTAGATTAAGAATGTGGCACCATCATGATGGGATTAGTGGCCTTATAAGAAGTGGAAGAGAGAGAGATTGCTCTCTCTCCTCCATGTGAGGACACAGCAAGAAGGCAGCCATCTGCAAGTCAGGAAAACTCTCACCGGAACCTGACGCTGCTGGCACCCTGATCTTGAACATCCAAACTCCAGAACTGTGAGAAAATAAATTTTTGTTTTTTTAAGCACCCCCCCCACATACCAGTCTATGGTATTTTGTTATGACAGCTCAAGCTGACTAATACAACCTTGTATCCTGCCACTTTGCTAATCTCACTTATACTAGTACCTGTTTCTAAAAGATAATATAGGATTTTCTACATAGACAATTATATCATCTGCTAATAAAGGTGGTTTTAATTGTTCTTTTCCAGTCTTCATGATTTTTCTTTTTTCTTGCCTTGTTGTATTGGCTAGAACTTCCAGTCTAATGTGGAATAGAAGTGGTGAGAGTAGATATCCTTGCCTTTTTTAAGACTTTAGGGGAAAAATTCCGTTTTCAGTTTTTTTTTTACCATAAGTATGATATTATTTAGATTTTTTTCAAAGCTGTCCTTTATAAGTTTGAGACAGTTTTCTTCTAAGTTTACTGAGATTTTACTGAGAATAGATGTTGGAATTGTCTTTTGTGGTTTTTTTTGCAATTATTGAGATTATCATTTTGTTTTTCTTTTTTAATTTGTTAAACCAGGAATGTTAAACAAGTTTGCACTCTGAGAATAATACCTACTTGATCATTGCATATTAACTTTTTTATCTACTGTTGAATTAAATTTGTAAAATTTTAAGAAGTTTTACATCTATGTTCATGAGGAATATTGTTCTGTAATTTTTTTTAAAACAGTCTTTGTCTGGTTTTGGTATCAGGCTATTTCTTATTTCATTGAAAGAATCAGGAAGTATTTCCTCCTTTTTAATTTTCTGGAAGAGTCTTGTAGAACTAGTATTATTTTGTTTTTAAATGTTTGGTAGAATTCACCAGTGGAGTCATCTGAGCCTAGAGTTTTGTTTATAAAGTTATTCAGAATATTTCCTTACATGGTGGTTTTAAATTATATTCTGATTAGTCTGGCTAGAGGTTTATCACCTTCATTTTTTCTTTATCTCAAAGAGCCAGCTGTTGGTTTCATTAATTTCCTCCATTAATTTGGTTTTGTATTCTTATTTCCAGGTTTAATTTCTCTTATAATTTCTAGTTCCTTAAGGTAGAAGTCGAGGTCATTGACTTGAGACCTTTCTGCTTTCCTGATATAAGCATTTAGTGCAACTCACAAATTTTGACATGTTGTGTTTTCATTTTCGTTCAATTGAAAATACTTTCAAATTTCCTTTATTATTTCTTCTTGGACCCATGGGTTAATAAGAACTATGTTATTTAGTTTCTAAATATACAGTGACTTTCTGGATATCTTTCTGTTACTGATTTCTATTTCATTGTGGTCAGAGAAGATACTTTGTATGATTTAAATTTAAAAAAATTTATTGAAACTTGTTTTATGGTTGGAAATATGGTCTATCTTGGTAAATAAAAATTTGGTGAAATTGGTTGTGTTATTTATTCAAGTCTTTTATGTCCTTACTGATTTTTTTGGTCTATTTTTTACATTAGTTATTGAGATAGGAGTGTTGAAAGTTCCCCTCATTATTGTAGATTTGTCTATTTATCACTTTAGTTCTATCAGGTTTTGCTTAATGTAGTTTGAAACTCCATTATTAGATAAATAAATGCTTAGAATTGTTATGTCCTCTTGATAAATTGACAGCATTATCCTTGTGAAATGCCCCTCTTCATCCCAGGTAATATCTTTGCTCTGAAATCTACTTTATCTGGTATTAATGCGACAATTCCAACATTCTTTTGCTTAGTGTTAGCATGGTATATCTTTTTCTGTCCATTTACTTTAATTTATTTGTCTTTATATTTAAAATGGGTTTCTTGAAGGCATCATATAGCTACTTGGTCCTTGCTTCTTAATCCAGTTTGGAAATGTCTAGCCTTTAATTGAGATGTTTAGACCATTTATACTTAACATGATTATTAATACAGTTGCACTTAAATCTTCTACCCTTCCTTTTTTCCTATTTGTCCCATCTATTATTTGTTCCATTTTTCTTTTTATCTTCTTCCTTTTTGTTTAATTGAGGAGTTTAAAAAATATTTCTTTTTATCTCCTTTGTTGGATTATTTGCTATGATTTTGTTTTGGTTTCTTTAGTGCTTACAAATACATCTTTAATTTATTGAATTAATTGTCTTCAAGTAATATTTTACCACTTCACATATAGTATAAAAACCTTATAATCATGTATTTCCATCTTCCCACTTCAGCCTTTGTGTCATTTTACTTATACATATGTTATAAAGTCACAATACATTGTTATTCTTTTTGCTTTTAACAGTTATCATTTAATAGGTTAAAAATAACAAAGAAAGTATTTTATATTTACACACCTCTTTACCACCTCTGGTGCTTTTCATTCCTTGTATAGATCTTTTTCTTCTACCTAAAGCACTTCCTTTAATATTTCTTGTAGTGCAGGTCTCCTGATAATGAATTCTTTCAGAATTTGTATGTATGAGAAAATCTTTTACCCCTTTTGAAAGATACTTTCACTAGGTGTAGAATTCCATGTGAGAGTTTTTTTTTTCTTTCAATACTTTAAAGATGTTGTTCCACTCTCTTGGGTTGCATTATTTTAAATGAAAAGTCTGTTATCATTCTTATGTTTGTTACTGTACATAATGTATCTTTTTACCCTCTGGCTAGTTTTCATATTTCTTTTTATTACTGGTTTAGTATTTTGAGTATAATATCCCTTAATGTGGTTTTCTTCATATTTCTTGTGGTTAAGAATCACTGAACATTTTGGATCTGTGAGTTTGTAGTTTTCATTAAATTAAAAATTTCAACCATTATTTCTTCATGTTTTTCGATTCTTCTGTGAACTCTGATTACATGTATATTAGGCCACTTAAAGTTATCCTAGAGCTCACTAACACTCTGTATTTTTAGTCTTTTTTATCTGTATATTTCATTTCTGATAACTCCTATTGCAATGATTTTGCGTTTACTATTGCTTTCTTCTGTAGTGTCTAATTTGCTTTTAACCCTGTCCAGTATATTTTTCATCTTGGACATTGTAGTTTTCATCTCTAAAATTTTAATTTGGGGCTTTGTATTGTTTCCATGTGTCTATCTAACATGCTCAATCTTTTTTCTGCTTTCTTAAACATATGAAATATAGCTATAATATGTTTTAATATTCTTGTCTACTAATTCTGACATCCATGTCACTGCTGGGTTTGTTTCTACTGATTGACTTTCTCCTCATTATTAGTTGCATTTTCCTGCTTGTTTGAAGACCTGGTAATTCTTAATTGGATGCCAGGCATTGTGAATTTTATTTTGTTGGGTGCTGGATATTTTTGTGTCCTATGAATATTCATGAACTTTGTTCTTGGATGTAGTTTGATAACTTGGAAACAGTTTAATCCTTTCAAAGCTTGCTTATAAGCTTTGTTAGCTGTTACCAGATCAGCCTTTAGTCCAAAACTAATTTTCTCCCCCACTACTAAGGCTATACTTTTCTGAGTACTGTGAGTACTCAGTTCATTGTCCTGTGAATTACAAGGTTTTCCCACTCTGGTTGGTGGAAAGACAAAGTATTCAAGCTCTACCTGTTTTCCAAGTAGTTTGGATGCTTCTGTCCTCAGCCTCAGGTAGTTTCCTTCTCATCCTATTGTGTGAAGTGGCTTCATGCAAATTTTTGGAAAGCAGGGGATACCTGTACATCCAAACTCTGTTTTCTGATGTTCAAGGCCTCCTAGTACAATGAAAAGCATTCTATCCTTTTGTTTCCCCTTCCATTGGACAAAGAGAGGATAAAGAGTAGGAAGTCACTTTGATGCCGTTCCTCTTTCCCTTTGAGGGATCTGCCCCAAGATTGGTAGCCCTTTTGTGTATAATCTATGATTCTAGGTGAGACTGAAGGTCAGACAGTGGAGAAGTATGTAGCTGACAATCAAAACCTGTGATGGCAGGATTGTCTTAATTATTTGAATCCTTAATGTGTAATGTATCTGGTATATATTTGATAAAGATACATTCTGTGTAAACCACAGTACCTGGAACAAAACTGTGTTTACATAATAGTTCTATAGAATTACTTCTTGGCTTAGGAAGAGATAAATACATTTAAGACCTTAAAAATGTAGAAAAGCATGAATCACATCTTTTTTCCTCTTAAGCAATCAATTAGGCCTTATTATCACTGGCATTTTCTGTTGCAGATCAAGCCGTGGCTATCTCAGGTAGGGAAAGCTGTTGTTGACATTGTTTCTCAGTCTCAAAGACTGAGGTTTAACATAAAATATTTGAAAGGAGGAATTGGAAGGAAAAACAAAACCCTGTCTGGGGAAATGTTAGTAGCCGTGTCCAATCTCGATGAAGCAAATAAGGAGAGAGTTTTCCTAGCATTTCAGTTGTCACTTTTATTTGTCAGTAAATGTTTTTGAATTTTCCCAGGTTATGAAACAACCAGCGGCAGCAGCAGGGATGGGCTAAGTCATAAGCTGCTTGGCTGATTATCTCAGTACTGACCTGTAAGCGGCCCCCTCTGGGGTGAAATGCAATTGAGCCTCCCTATTAACTCTAGTCCTGAGCGGCTCCCCAGCAGTCTCTGTTATCAGGCTCGGGACACATTGAGTTAAGCAGGAAGGCACATGGTAGGTAATAATATTGTGACACAGGTGACTATCAGCAAGAGACTAAGCTGAAAATGACTTCCCTGGGGCAGCTGAGAATGGGAAATCAGGGTGAAAGTTGAGATTGAGCTGCAAGGTTTGGTTTTCTATCCTCTGAAATGGTCTTGCACTGTGGGTTAAAGGCCACTGTTGTACTCATGAATATATACTATTTCTGGCTGCTGTAATTGATTAGCTACACTTTGCAGCTGGCTTGATGAGCCTGCGAGCTACTCAAAGCCCGAGGAGCAGTACAGAATAGCATATCCATAGAGGCTTTGAGTTCTCATTGGCCATGTGAAAACTGAGACAGCAGACTTGACAGCAGTAAAATACTCTACACATTAAAAGGAGTGAATTTTGAACCACTGTCTTCCCGGCACTGTTTCCAGGTTGGTTATATCCCTTTATATTTTACAGGAAAAAAAACCACCCCAAAACCCTCAACTCTTAATCTTTCTTAAGTTTGCCTTTACCTTCACTTATCTGTGTAAGCACATGGTTTTATCTGTGTTATGGGAAGTGGATTCAGCATCTGATATGGCATGGCCCCAGGCTAAGACCTGGACTCTGGAGAAGACCTTATGGTGTTGGATCCCAGCTTTACCTTTTACTAGCTGTATGACCCTAGGTAAATTACTTCACCTCTCTGTGTCCCAGTATACTCATCTGTAAAATGGGGATGATAAAATGACTGTCCTGGTATGGCTGCTATAGTACTAAATAAGTTAATAAAGGTAAAACACTTCCATAGTGTTTACCACATTCTAGACCTTATTCTAAGCTGTAGTCATTATTGTTATTTGAAATGACAGAAGAATAGCAATGTACCTGTGTACAATGTAAAGCTTAGGATTCAAGCAGATGTTACCATTTCATCCTTGACCTCAAGCCTATTTCTGAAAGGCTTTCCTTTGTGTTTGGTTATACACACATGTAATTTATTACTATTACTTTTTGAATTTTTAAAGTTCTTTTTCCTTTTTTGGTAACATCTTTATTGGAGTATAATTGCTTTACAATGGTGTGTTAGTTTCTACTTTATAACAAAGTGAATCAGCTATACATATACACATATCCCCGTATCTCCTCCCTCTTGCATCTCGCTCCCACCCTCCCTTTCCCAACCTTTAGGTGGCCACAAAGCACTGAGCTGATCTTGTGCTATGTGGCTGCGTCCCACTAGCTATCTGTTTTACATTTGGTAGTGTTTATATGTCCATGCCACTCTCTCACTTGGCCCAAGCTTACCCTTCCCCCCGCTCCGTGTCCTCAAGTCCGTTCTCTATGTCTGCATCTTTATTCCTGTCCTGCCCCTAGGTTCTTCATAACCATTTTTTCCTTAGATTCCATATATATGTGTTACCATACAGTAGTTATTTTTCTCTTTCTGACTTACTTCACTCTGTATGACAGACTCTAGGTCCATCCACCTCAGTACAAATAACTCAATTTCATTTCTTTTTATGGCTGAGTAATATTCCATTGTATATATGTGCCACATCTTCTTTATCCACTTGTCTGTCGATGGACAATTAGGTTGCTTCCATGTCCTGGCTATTGTAAATAGAGCTGCAGTGACCATTGTGGTTCATGACTCTCTTTGAATTATGGTTTTCTCGGTATATGCCCAGTAGTGGGATTGCTGGGTCATAAGGTAATTCTATTTTTAGTTTTTTAAGGAAGCTCCATACTGTTCTCCATAGTAGCTGTATCAATTTACATTCCCAACAACAGTATAAGAGGGTTCCCTTTTCTCCACACCCTCTCCAGCATTTATTGTTTGTAGATTTTTTGATGATGGCCATTCTGACTGGTGTGAGGTGATACCTCATTGTAGTTTTGACTTGCATTTCTCTAATGATTAGTGATGTTGAGCATCCTTTCGTGTGTTCATTGGCAATCTGTATATCTTCTTTGGAGAAATGTTTATTTAGGTCTTCTGCCCATTTTTGGATTGGGTTGTTTTTTTGATATTGAGCTGCATGAGCTGCTTGTAAATTTTGGAGATTAATCCTTTGTCAGTTGCTTCATTTGCAAGTATTTCCTCCCATGCTCAGGGTTGTCTTTTGGTCTTGTTTATGGTTTCCTTTGCTGTGCAAAAGCTTTGAAGTTTCATTAGGTCCCATTTGTTTATTTTTGTTTTTATTTCCATTACTCTAGGAGGTGGAACAAAAAAGATCTTGCTGTGATTTATGTCATAGAGTGTTCTGCCTATGTTTTCCTCTAAGAGTTTGATAGTGTCTGGCCTTACATTTAGGTCTTTAATCCATTTTGAGTTTATTTTTGTGTATGGTGTTCGGGAGTGTTCTAATTTCATTCTTTTACATGTAGCTGTCCAGTTTTCCCAGCACCACTTATCAAAGTGGCTGTCTTTCCTCCATTGTCTATTCTTGCCTCCTTTATCAAAAATAAGGTAACCATATGTGTGTGGGTTTATCTCTGGGCTTTCTATCCTGTTCCATTAATCTATATCTCTGTTTTTGTGCCAGTACCATACTGTCTTGATTACTGTGGCTTTGTAATATAGTTTGAAGTCAGGGAGCCTGATTCCTCCAGCTCTGTTTTTCTTTCTCAAGATTGCTTTGGCTATTAATGGTCTTTTGTGTTTCCATACAAATTGTGAAATTTTTTGTTCTAGTTCTGGGAAAAATGCCATTGGTAGTTTGACAGGGATTGCATTGAATCTGTAGATTGCTTTGGGTAGTAGAGTCATTTTCACAATGTTGATTCTTCCAATCTAAGAACATGGTATATATCTCCATCTGTTTGTATCCTCTTTAATTTCTTTCATCAGTGTCTTACAGTTTTCTGCATACAGGTCTTTTGTCTCCTTAGGTAGGTTTCTTCCAAGATATATTATTCTTTTTGTTGCAATGGTAAATGGGAGTGTTTCCTTAATTTCTCTTTCAGATTTTTCATCGGTAGTGTATAGGAATGCAAGAGATTTCTGTGCATTAATTTTGTATCCTGCTACTTTACCAAATTCATTGATTAGCCCTAGTAGTTTTCTGGTGGCATCTTTAGGATACTCTATGTATAGTATCATGTCATCTGCAAACAGTGACAGCTTTACTTCTTCTTTTCCGATTTGGATTCCTTTTATTTCCTTTTCTTCTCTGATTGTTGTGGCTAAAACTTGCAAAACTATGTTGAATAATAGTGGTGAAAGTGGGCAACCTTGTCTTGTTCCTGATCTTAGTGGAAATGATTTCATTTTTTCACCATTCAGGATGATGTTGGCTGTGGGTTTGTCATATATGGCCTTTATTATGTTGAGGTAAGTTCCCTCTGTGCCTACTTTCTGGAGGGTTTTTGTCATAAATAGGTGTTGAATTTTGTTGAAAGATTTTTTCTGCATCTATTGAGATGATCATATGGTTTCTCTCCTTCAGTTTGTTAATATGGTGTATCACATTGATTGATTTGCGTATACTGAAGAATCCTTGCATTCCTGGGATAAACCCCACATGATCATGGTGTATGATCCTTTTAATGTGCTGTTGGATTCGGTGTGCTAGTATTTTGTTGAGGATTTTTGCATCTATGTTCATCAGTGATATTGGCCTGTAGTTTTCTTTCTTTGTGACATCTTTGTCTGGTTTTGGTATCAGGGAGATGGTGGTCTCAAAGAATGAGTTTGGGAGTGTTCCTCCCTCTGCTATATTTTGGAAGAGTTTGAGATGGATAGGTGTTAGCTCTTCTCTAAATGTTTGGTGGAATTCACCTGTGAAGCCATCTGGTCCTGGACTTTTGTTTGTTGGAAGAATTTTAATCACAGTCTCAATTTCAGTGCTTGTGATTGGTCTGTTTATATTTTCTATTTCTTCCTGGTTCAGTCTCGGGAGGTTGTGCTTTTCTAAGAATTTGTCCATTTCTTCAAGGTTGTCCCTTTTATTGACATATAGTTGCTTGTAGTAATCTCTCATGATCCTTTGTATTTCTGTGGTGTCAGATGTTACTTGTTTTTCATTTCTAATTCTACTGATTTGAGTCTTACCCCTTTTTTTTGAGGAGTCTGGCTAGTGGTTTATCAATGTTGTTTATATTCTCAAAGAAGCAGCCTTTAGTTTTTTTTTTTTTTTTTTTTTTTTTTTGGCGGTACGTGGGCCTCTCACTGTTGTGGCCTCTCCCGTTGTGGAGCACAGGCTCTGGACGCAC
This sequence comes from Pseudorca crassidens, assembly GCF_039906515.1. NCBI lineage: Eukaryota > Metazoa > Chordata > Mammalia > Artiodactyla > Delphinidae > Pseudorca > Pseudorca crassidens. The sequence goes on from NC_090317.1 coordinate 95,152,603, forward strand.
AGGCTCAGCAGCCATGGCTCACGGGCCCAGCCGCTCTGCGGCATGTGGGATCTTCCCGGACTGGGGCACGAACCTGTGTCCCCTGCATTGGCAGGCGGACTCTCAGCCACTGCGCCACCAGGGAAGCCCCCTTTAGTTTTTTTGATCTTTGCTATTGTTTCCTTCATTTCTTTTTCATTTATCTCTGATCTGAACTTTAGGATTTCTTTCCTTCTGCTAACTTTGGGGTTTTTTTTTTTTTGGTTCTTCTTTCTCTAATTGCTTTAGGTGTAAGGTTAGGTTGTTTATTTGAGATCTTTCTTGTTTCATGAGGTAGGATTGTATTGCTATACACTTCCCTCTTAGAACTGCGTTTGCTGCATCCCATAGGTTTTGGGTTGTCTTGTTTTCATTGTCATTTGTTTCTAGGTATAATTTGATTTCTTCAGTGATCTCTTGGTTACTAAGTAGTGTATTGTTTAGCCTCCATGTGTTTGTATTTTTTACAGGTTTTTTTCCTGTAATTGATTATCTAGTCTTATAGCATTGTGGTTGGGAAAGATACTTGCTATGATTTCAGTTTTCTTAAATTTACCAAGGCTTGATTTGTGACCAAAGATACTGTCTATCCTGGAGAATGTTCCATGAGCACTTGAGAAGAAAGTGTATTCTGTTGCTTTTGGATGGAATGTCCTATAAATACCAATTAAGTCCATCTTGCTTAATGTATCATTTAAAGCTTGTGTTTCCTTATTTATTTTCATTTTGGATGATCTCTCCATTGGTGAAAGTGGGTGTTAAAGTCCCTACTATGATTGTGTTCCTGTCGATTTCCCCTTTTATGGCTGTTAATATTTGTCTTATGTATTGAGGTGCTCCTATGTTGGGTGCATAAATATTTACAATTGTTATATCTTCTTCTTGGATTGATCCCTTGATCATTATGTAGTGTCTTTCTTTGTTTCTTGTAATAGTCTTTGTTTGAAAGTCTACTTTGTCTGATATGAGAATTGCTACTCCAGCTTTCTTTTGATTTCCATTTGCATGGAATATCTTTTTCTATCCCCTCAATTTCAGTGTATATGTGTCCCTAGGTCTGACGTGGGTCTCTTGTAGACAGCATATATATGGGTCTTGTTTCTGTATCCATTCAGCCAGTCTGTGTCTTTTGGTTGGATCATTTAATCCATTTACATTTAAGGTGATTATCATACATATGTTCCGATTACCATTTTCTTTTTTCTTTTTTCTTTTTTTTTTTTTTTTTTTGCGGTATGTGGGCCTCTCACTGTTGTGGCCTCTCCCATTGAGGAGCACAGGCTCCGGACATGCAGGCTCAATGGCCATGGCTCCTGGGTCCAGCCGCTCCACGGCATGTAGGGTCTTCCCAGACCAGGGCATGAACCCATGTCCCCTGCTTCGGCAGGCGGACTCTCAACCACTGCACCACCAGGGAAGCCCTGATTACCATTTTCTTAATCGTTTTGGGTTTGTTATTGGAGGTCTTTTCCTTCTCCTGTGTTTCCTGCCTGGAGAAATTCCTTTAGCATTTGTTGTAAAGCTGGTTTGGTGGTGCTGAATTCTTTTAGCTTTTGCTTTTCTCTGAAGGCTTTAATTTCTCCGTCAAATCTGAATGAGATCCTTGCTGGGTAGAGTAATCTTGGTTGTAGGATTTTCCCTTTCATCACTTTAAATATGTCCTGCCACTCCCTTCTGGCTTGCAGAGTTTCTGCTGAAAGATCAGGTGTTAACCTTATGGAGATTCCCTTGTATGTTATTTATTGTTCTTCCCTTGCTGCTTTTAATATTTTTTCTTTGTATTGAATTTTTGGTAGTTTAAGTAATATGTGTCTTGGCGTGTTTCTCCTTGGATTTATCCTGTATGGGACTCTCTGTCCTTCCTGGACTTAACTATTTCTTTTCCCATATTAGGGAAGTTTTCGGCTATAACGTCTTCAAATATTTTCTCAGTCCCTTTGTTTTTCTCTTCTTCTTCTGGGACCCCTATAATTCTATTGTTGGTGCATTTAATGTTGTCCCAGATGTCTCTGAGACTGTCTTCAATTCTTTTCATTCTTTTTTCTTCTACTCTGCCATAGTTATTTCCAGTATTTTATCTTCCAGGTCACTTATCCATTCTTCTGCCTCAGTTATTCTGCTATTGATTCCTTCTAGAAAGTTTTTAATTTCACTTTTTGTGTTGTTCACCAACTTGCTCTTTAGTTCTAGGTTTTTTTGCTTGCTCTTTAGTTCTTCTAGGTCCTTGTTAAATGTTTCTTGTATTTTTTCCATTCTATTTCCAAGATTTTGGATCATCTTTACTATCATTACTCTGAATTCTTTTTCAGGTAGACTGCCAATTTCCTCTTTATTAGTTTGGTCTGGTGGGTTTTTACCTTGCTCCTTCAGGATCTGCTGTGTGTTTCTCTGTCTTCTCATTTTGCTTAACTTACTGTGTTTGGGGTCTCTTTGTTGCAGGCTGCAGGTTCGTAGTTCCCGTTGTTTTTGGTGTCTGCCCCCAGTGGCTAAGGTTGGTTCAGTGGGTTTTGTAGGCTTCCTGGTGGAGGGGACTGGTGCCTGTGTTCTGGTGGCTGAGGCTGGATCTTGTCTTTCTTGTGGGCAGGACCGGGTCCGGTGGTGTGTTTTTGGGTGTCTGTGACCTTATTATGATTTTATGCAGCTTCTCTGCTAATGGGTGGGTTTGTGTTACTGTCTTTCTAGTTGTTTGGCATGGGGTGTTCAGCACTGGAGCTTGCTGGTTGTTGAATGGAGCTGAGTGTTAACGTTGAGATGGAGATCTCTGGGCGATCTTTTGCTGTTTGACATTACATGGAGCTTGGAGGTCTCTAGTGGACCAACGTCCTGAACTCAGCTCTCCCATCTCAGAGGCACCCGCCTGACACCCGGCCGGAGCACCAAGACTCTGTCAGCCACATGGCTCAGAAGAAAAGGGCAAAAAAAAGAAAGAAAAAGTAAAAAATAAATAAATAAAATAGTTATTAAAATTAAAAATTAAAAAAGAAGGTAAAAAATAGTTATTAAAATAAAAAATTAAAAAAGTTATTAAAAGTAAAATAATTAAAAAATAATTAATAAAAGAAAGAAAAGAGCAACCAAACCAAAAAACAAATCCACCAATGATAACAAGTGCTAAAAACTATACTAAAAGAAAACAAAACCAAAAGCAGACAGACAGAACTGTAGGACAGATGGCAAAAGCAAAGCTATACAGATGAAATCACACAAAGAAGCATACACATACACACTCACAAATAGAGAAAAAGGAAAAAAATATACCTTTGCTCCCAACGTCCACTGCTTCAATTTTGGGATGATTCGTTGTCTATTCAGGTATTCCAGAGATGCAGGGTACATCAAGTTGATTGTGGAGCTTTAATCCGCTGCTTCTGAGGCTGCTGGGAGAGATTTCCCTTTCTCTTCTTTGTTCTCACAGCTCCTGGGGTTCAGCTTTGGATCTGGCCCCGCCTGTGCATGTAGGTCGCCTGAGGGCGTCTGTTCTTCGCTCAGACAGGACGGGGTTAAAGGAGCCGCTGATTCGTGGGCTCTGGCTCACTCAGGCCGGGGGGAGGGAGGGTCACGGAGTGCGGGGCGGGCCTGCGGCGGCAGAGGCCGGCGTGACGTTGCACCCGCCTGAGGCGCGCCGTGCGTTCTCCCGGGGAAGTTGTCCCTGGATCACGGGACCCTGGCAGTGGCGGGCTGCACAGGCTCCCAGGAGCTGAGGTGTGGATAGTGATCTTTGCTCGCACACAGGCTTCCTGGTGGCGGCAGCAGCAGCCTTAGCATCTCATGTCGGTCTCTGGGGTCCGTGCTGATAGCCGTGGCTCCCGTCCGTCTCTGGAGCTCGTTTAGGTTGTGCTCTGAATCCCCTCTCCTCGCGCACCTGGAAATAATGGTTTCTTGCCTCTTAGGCAGGTGCAGACTTTTTCCCCTGCAGGCTGTGTTCACGCCGCCAACCCCAGTCCTCTCCCTGGGATCTGACCTCTGAAGCCCGAGCCTCAGCTCCCAGCCCCGCCTGCTCCGGCGGGTGAGCAGACAAGCCTCTCGGACTGGTGAGTGCTGGTCGGCACCGATCCTCTGTGTGGGAATCTCTCTGCTTTGCCCTCCGCACTCCTGTGGCTGTGCTCTCCTCCATGGCTCTGAAGCTGCCCCTGGCCACCCTCCATCTCTGCCCACGAAGGGGCTTCCTAGTGTGTGGAAACCTTGCTTCCTTCACAGCTCCCTCCCACTGGTGCAGGTCCCCTCCCTATTCTTTTGTCTCTGTTGTTTCTTTTTTCTTTTGCCCTACCCAGGTACGTGGGGCGTTTCTTGCCTTTTGGGAGGTCTGAGGTCTTCTGCCAGCGTTCAGTCGGTGTTCTGTAGGAGTTGTTCCACATGTAGGTGTATTTCTGATGTATTTGTGGGGAGGAAGGTGATCTCCGCGTCTTACTCCTCTGCCATCTTGAAGGTCCAAAAAAACGTAATTTATTGTTGTGCTGTCTTGGCTGACTAGAAGCTCTTCAGGTGGAGATTTCATTTCGCTTTTCACTTGCTCTGTAAATAAGGAGAGGCTAGCACAAGCAATGTGTTTGTACATATTACTTTTACCAAGTCTATTTTTCACTAAATAAAAGCACTGGCTTTATGTGCAGACTCTACACCTTGTTGCTGTGAGTGTAAATGTGCATGTATTAACTCTTTAATTATCTGATATTATTAGGATCATAAGTCCAAAAAGATACCAGCTACCATTTATTGAGTGGCTACCATCTGTAGGGCTCTGTACAACTACTTTACATAGCCAGTCTTCTGGAACTCTCACAAAATCTCTGTGAAGTGGCATTAGCCCCACTTTAGAGATGGCAAGATAGAAGCTCAGAGAGATGGAGTTACTTACCAGGGTCACATAGCTCTGTCGCCTGGGTCTGTTGGACTTTAAAGCTTATTGGTTTGTTTATCACACTGCACTGGGATTCTCCGTGTTTTTGCCTCACAGGTGTCCTCACTTTATATACCCTCTATTGAATTTTTTGCCTCCTCGCCTTGTATTGCTTTGATAGTTTTTATCAACAGGCATAAACATCAGAGTTAAATGGAGCTAGTTCACTTTAGTTCAGAAAACTAAGCCTTGAGACTTTCCCTGTGGTGTAAATGAATAAAAGCATGGTTAACCTTTGATTAAACATCTCTCCACGTCACTTGATGTGGCCACTTGCAAAGCTTTTTTTATCCTAGGCTCAAATACTCTGATTAACCGAGAATTAAGTGACTGAAGTCCCCACTGTGCTCAGAGAGCAGCCACAGTGATGGGGTGGGAGGAGAAATACAGGTTGAGCTTTTCATAACAGACAGAAAAATTCATAGGCTTCATGAGGATTCTGGATTATCATGCGGGGAGAAGATCTGGAAATGACTGTTCATCAAAGCTGTGATTGAAGGAGGGACTGCTTCTCAGTTCTTCTCTACTCTTTTCATGTTTCAGTGGCAGCACAGCATAGTGGTTCAGAAACACTGATGGATGCTGGAGCCTCATAGCTGGCTTGATATCACAGCTGGACGTTACTTAACAGGACGTGTGATGTCGGGCAGCTACTTGACTCATCTAATCTTCAAACAGCCCTACGTGGTAGGTACTGTCATTGTCCCCACTTCACGGATGAGAAGACTGATGCGTAGAGAGTTTCTATAGCCTGCCTAACTTCATCCTAGTGGCATATCCTGAAGCCTTGTGATTCTGGGTGTAAGAACCAATCCTTTAGGTTAGGGCTTTGGTATATAAGAAGCCATGATTAAATGGAAATGTCAAATGGAATTATTTGTTTCTTTTTTAGCCATATCTGCCAGCCCTTTTTCTTATCTATCATCACTATAATTGCTAGTCTCTTGACATATTTTCCTCCTCCCATCCCTCCCCAAGCTCTATCCTAATTCATCTCACACCCTCACAGGTAGAGAGCATCTGTTCCCAAGCCAGTGATATGGATCTAGGGGAGGGAAAAAGGTGAGAGTGGGGTGCATGCTTGATGGAGCATGCTGAGAAATGCCAGGAACCAGCTTCCGTAGCTCTGTGACATCCCCTTGGCCCACCACTTTCAGCTAACTTCCTCCAAAGTGCCTGCCAAACCAGGGCTTCTCAAATTTTGATGTGCATAAGAGTCACCTGGGGATATTGTTAAAATGAAGAGTCAGACTCATTAGGTCTGTGGTGGAGCCTACGGTTTGTATTTCTAACAAGCTCCTAGGTGATGCTAATTCTGCTGGTCCGTGGACCACATTTTGAGTAGTTAAGTGCTAACATCCTTCTCTGGAAAGAAAGAACAAAGATAGTAAATATGTGGTGAGCATTCAGAGCATTTTCGGAGTATAAGAGGGGTCTGACCAGGGTTCTCCTAGAATATCCTGCTAATGAGAATCATGATTCAGCGTGAGTCCTAATGACTGGTGGGCTCTACAGTTTTTCCAGTTTGTAGTAGCTGGTAGGGCTGGGTGAGCTGTCACTGAACATAGCTTTTGCCCACAGAGCCACAGCTTTCCCCACTAGCCCAGTCTGTAAGCCTCGGCTGCTGCTATCCCATTCCTGACTTTGCCTTTAGTTCCTTCTTAGATTAAGTCCCTAGAATGCTAGCGCCTTGACTGGAGCCCTGGCAACCTGCCTAGTCTTGCCAGCCCTCCTTTTAATGGCACATGGCCCTGACCTTATGCCATGAGACCCTGGGGTCCTCCCCTAAAGGAGGGCCTCCACTTGCCTGACTACAGCTATTGCCACTGACCTGTGATAGGTGATGAATCAAATATTTCACTGGATGTTGCAAAATGGTGATTTTCTAATTTTGTCATTTTATTGCTGGCTTTCATTTATTGTTTCCCTTATTAGCTGGGAATGAACTACAGGTCCTCCCACATCAGCAGTCTAAAAGGTATATTATTTTATCACTATGGATTCATGTATTTAAATTTTTTCAGTGTTTTATAACCAGTTGAGAGTCACTATTCTTTTGATGCTCACATTGTGCTCACTTTGGCCAGTGTGAACCCTTTCACGTTGGCTTCTGTATCCTTTTGACATGTCCCCATTATTCTTTGAGCCCTTGCTTGCTTTCTAGCACAGAATCATTCAGGCTCCCCTTTTATTTTGCCTGCCACAGACATGAGTTCAGCCAGTTCTCCACGTAGATTCTTTCTCGTGGGAAATGGTTCGTATATATCAAGATCTGAGTGCTAGTTATCCTCAGTACAACTGTGATGTCATTGCTTCTAATACCTTTCAGGGATAAAGCTAGCATATATTAATATGAATTAAATTGTTTAAAATATGTTTCCAATACAAATTTAATACTACAGAGTTTTTTTTTAATTTGCTTTTGTAGTTCTTTTCTCTAACACTTAAAATATTGGTCCCTGAAAAGATTAACTATTTACTTCCTTGCTTATTCTACAATATACATACAATTGCAAGACCACAATACTAATATTCTCACTGTTTTAACGACTGAATTAAGTTTAAGCTTTCTTTGCTGTTCTTTTTGTCTTAACTATTTAACACACAAATCTTTCTGTATATGCTCTGTAAACATCTAAGAACATACAGATATCTATGAGAAAAATCCCTTGAAATAACTCTTTTCTTTGTGTAATTATTACCCATTTCATATGAAATTAGTTTATCTGTGCTCAATTTTAAGTTTTGCATACTTTTTATTTTTGGTATAAATTGATTTTTGTGTGTATAAGACATTTACACAGTTCAAAGTCAAAACTTTATTTAAAAACTATATTCAGAGAAGGGCTACTTCCATCCCTTTTATCTGTACATACTCCTTTCACCCTACTGCCATAAGTAATCACTTTTATTCGCATTTTTTCCTTTTTTCATTTCACTAGTTTAGATTGTAGTTTGTCTATTTTTTTTTCAAGGAACCAGCTTATTATTTATATATTAGTTCATTCATTAACTCTACTCTTTAGTATTTTGTTCTTTCTGCTTTAGTGGTTTTTTCCTTACCTTTTGAGTTGGATATTTATTTTCATGCTTTTATCTTTATCAATTTTAGTGTTTAAGGGTATGAATATTTCTATTATCAATGTTATATGTGGAGTTTTTTGAAATTCAGCATTTTCATTTTATTTCTCCCATTTAATAGAAAGTTTTAAAATGTGCTCTGTATTTCCTACCACACTTTGCAGTTTTGTTGGCCATGTGACTGGTTTTATCCAATGAACTATGAGAAGTGGTATGTTTCACTTCTGGAAGAAGGCAGTAAAGTAGACAGTCTGCCTGCAGAGACAATTTTCTCTTTTCTTTGTCTGAGCGGCTAGAAGTGAAAGACTCCATCATGATAGAACCATGATTGAAGGAGCTTGGATCCCCAATGTATTATTTTGAGGAAGGGTTGGTGAACTTTTTCTATAAAGGGCCAGATAGTAAATATTTTTGGTGTGTGTGTGCCATACTGCCTCTGTTGCAAAAACTCAACTCTACTCATAGCCATAGATAATATGTAAATGAATGGGTGTGGCTATGTTCCAATAAAACTTTATTTATAAAAACAGGGGCTGGCTGGATTTAGCCTGTGAACTGTAGTTTGTTAACCCCTGGTTTAGAGAAAAGCTGCCAGGATAGCTGCCCAAAATGCATGAGATCATGTCAGAAATGAGAAATAAACTTTTATTGTATTAAGTCACTGAGTTCTGGGGTGGTTTGCTACAACAGATAACAATATTTCCCCTGAAGGGGGGGCTTCCCTGGTGGCACAGTGGTTAAGAATCGACCTGCCAATGCAGGGGACATGGGTTCGAGCCCTGGTCCAGGAAGATCCCACATGCCGTGGAGCAACTAAGCCTGTGTGCCACAACTACTGAGCCCGTGTGGCACAACTACTGAGCCCACATGCCACAACTACTGAAGCCCACGTGCCTAGAGCCTGTGCTCTGCAATAAGAGAAGCCACCGCAAAGAGAAGCCCATGCACCGCAACAAAGAGTAGTCCCTGCTCTCTGCAACTAGAAAAAGTCCTTGTGCAGCAACGAGGACCCAAAGCAGCCAAAAATAAACAAATAAATAGATTTAAAAAAATTTCCCCTGAAGGGAAATACAAGGAAGAATCTGAGAATCAGATTCAGTAATTTCCTCAAGAGCCATAGCTAGTTCTCCACAAACCTGAGATTTTAACAACGTCTATACAACTCCAAAGCCCATGTTTCCCTGTGATACCATATTGCAGCTCTATCTTCTTCACTTTTTCTCTTGAGGAAATTTTAGACAAGTGAGATTGAAAGATATGGCCCAAATCGCACAGCTAGTTAGAACTGTATCAGATTATCGTTCAAAAATGTTTACTCCTTTCCTCTCACACCTATGGAAAAGGTATATTTCCCTGAAACATTGACTTTGGGCTTGTCCGTGTGATTTGCTTTGGCCTTAGAGTGGAATGAGTATATTTTGTTGCCCCTTATTGTTTAGCTTTGCTTTGCCATGTGACTTGCTTTAGCCAATGCTGTGATAGAAACTTGATGCAAGCAGAAATGTGAAATGCACTTCTGCAATTGGGTTTGTCTTCTGGTGCCTCTGCCATTGTCCTGGCTAGCTGCTGTCCATTCAGCTGGGTTCCACAGTGTGAGCACACATAGATCAGACTTGTGCCCTTGCAGCAAGGGAACAAGCCACGCTGGAGCCTAAGGTTGAAACAGAGTTACCCAGCCAAGCACAGCTTCAATCAAAGATGTATAAGTGAAAATAAGTGATTGTAGTTTTAATTCCCTGACTTTTAAGGTGATTTTATTACAGGGAATTATTTTGACAATAGAAAATTTATAACGGCAGAGACGCCCCCCCTCCTGCCACCAGTCAGTGAAGTTTTCTGAATCCTTGCCTAGTCATGTTTTCTTTGGAGTAGTTTTTGATTGATACTCTCATATACCCTTGAATTGCAAAATATTTCAGTTATAAGTTCCTCACTCTTACATATACTATTCCTTTCTTCACTGTGGTAATGAGTTATATTGATTTGATTTTCTATACATTTTAATAGCTAGCTGCAATTCACGTTTCTATTACCTAGAAATAAATAAGCAGGGTTGAAAATAAACCACAACCCACATCCTCTCCCATGTAAAACTCAGGTGGCAGTTTAAAGCACTTGTTTAATCCAAGAAAGCAACCAGTTGAAACTAACTATTAAAATGTTAGTCTACCCGCTAACTATATTCTTAAATAAGAAAATAGTATTTGCCTCCCATCTCCTTTTCTTTTCCCCCTCTGTTCCATATACCGCAACACAGGCAAAGCTGTAAATCTAAACTGTGATCCCCAGAACTGATAGCAAAAAAGACCCTAACTTTTCGTCAGTTTCAGTGTGCCAGAGAATCAGTATTTTCCTTAAGTAGCACGTCCTCTCCCCCCACCCCCCGCCACCCCAGGCAAAGGCACAGAGAATGGTCAGAGAATCCTCAGGAAGGCTGGAGATTTTTATGAGACAAACATTGATAGTTCTGAAGCCCATAGCCGGGCTGATCTGTCTTTTCCAGGAAGATTATTACGTAAGCAACAATACTAGGCCCACAGGCCACAGGCTTAAAAATTGCATTTTAATACCGTATTGAGCTCTCTGACCTTCTTGTAAAAGAGACTGAAAAGTAAACAAATGGTAATTTGTACTTGAACTCCATCATGCAATTCAATTTTTGCTTATGCTATCCATTTTTTTCTTATTTCCAATGGTTCATTTAAAATAATATGCTTGGCTTATTTTAAAAAGACTCATTATGTATTTCTTCTCCTCTGAACCTCTCTTAGGTCACCTTGCCACTAATTGAGACCGCAAGACAATTCATCTCTTGTTTCTTTGTTTCTGCTGTGATTCTACATTGCTTCTTTTCTTGTTTTTAATGATCAGGTTGAGAGGTAACAGATATTTTTTGGATTGTATTAAATAGGTCAGGTGTGATAATATGATCTTTTAATACTTTTGTTTGCCAGGTATTGATTTCTTGCTTGCAAGTGTTCTCATTCTTCTGTCTCTCTCCTCTACACACACCCTCATTGTTCCTGAGGTGTCAGAATTCAACCCACCCCCCAAAATGATTTCTCTTGTCTCAGATTTTTACGTTTTTTCATTTTCTTTATGATGAGGGAGTATTTGAAGAGAGAATTAGATGCTTTAAGCTACTGATTCTTTGTTCCCATGGCAACCTTGATGACATCAGGGAGAAGACACATCAATGCCACAAAGATTCCAGTGTAAGTGAATGTAGCAAATGCCTCTTAATTGCAGTTTAAATCTTTTCTATGCTAAAAACAACCCCAAGCTTCAGCAGTGGAGGTGGTGAATAAAAGTTCATTCCCTAAAGGCTGCCTGTACTATGCAGTTCTCAGCTTTCACCCCCATCCATAAGTGTTTTTCTGTCAGAAAGCATTCACCTAACACCACACTCACCTGTAACTTGGTAATCCATCCAGCTACAGATGGCTCTGATAATATTTAGCGTGCAGTTGAGATAAACTGAGTAGTACAATTCCTTCTCTTATTTGCCACACAAAAAGGGCATACTTCAAGGACTTATCCCTGGGAGACGAACAAACAAAAAAACCATGTTTGCTTCTAAGAATCTCTGGAAGCTAAAGACAGCTGGGCCAAAAATCATTTCCAGATTTCCATGGAGCTGAGGTATTGTATCATTTTCATTTTCATTTTTGTCACAGCCCAAGACTTCAATGCTGTGACTCCTTTAAAATAAGTCATTTTCACTTTCAAGGACTTTATCTGTTTACATCTTTTATTGAAAAGCCTTTATTTAAGCTTGGCCTAATTATAACAACTCCTTTGACAGCCATCACTCCCTTCTCCAAGCACTTTCTCCTCTCCAAATGAACGGCATAGTCATCATCTGCAAAGGGCTGTAGTTAACAGCTTGTCCTCACAGTTTTCCACAGTAGGGATGGGATCCTCATAGCATACAAGAGGAACTGCCTAACAGTCTTTGATGTTCTGCCTTGTTTATCTGGGCCATGATTCCCCATCATCAGATTTCCATGCTGCTGGTCTAAATGGGCTTTTGTCTGAACGCAGGCTAATTTAAGACACTCCTAGACCCAACCTTTCCTGAGTTCCCAGATCTTCTGTTCTGGTCTTGGGCTGTTGTGTGAGGTTCAAGGTGTGTTAACTGGACGGAGGCTCTTCTGCATCATTCCTTGCCTACATCCTTCACTCTAATCTGTACTGACAGATAGATGGACAAAATAAATATAAACGTGCTCTGCCTTCTGAGTTCCACACATCACAAATCAAGCGATGTGAATTAAGTTTTCAGCATCTGTGCAGTGCTGCTTTCTGAAACACTAACCACTGTGCATGGAAGAATTTCATTTTCAGCCCCGTGTGTTCCTCAGCTGCCTGGAGTAAGCAGGGATAGAAAACCCACAAAGCACAAGATAGTGTTTGGTCGAGTCACAGTTGGATACTATAACGTACCAGTGAAAGGATTAAGCCCTAGTTTTAGCAGTGGACATTGAATGTCTCCTAACCCCAAGTCACAGTGTTGTTAGGCAAAGAGTGTGACCCCCAAGCCTCTCTAAAGGTTTAAGGCCCAAGGAGGCAATAAGGCATGGATGCAAAATCCTCCTGAAATTTATCTTTGGAGAATGTAACATCACCCAATTTGAATATAACTCATTTTATCTCTGTAGTTATGAAAAGTGATCAAATATATACTTCATTAACAGTCACTTACGACAAAGATGCACATGTTTACTTTTTTCAGGCATAAGAATGAATACTATGGCAATCACTTCTTTTCACATTAAAGACCACAGATTTACATGATGTTTTGAGTCATAGGCGAGGAAGGCATGATAGCATTTAAAACTTAACCGTTAAAAGAAAACTGAACAAAGAAGGTAATGATGTTATGTTTTTTATTGTATAATGGTCGGCTAAGATAGTTGAAGGGCATTACTGTTCAAAGGCAGGTAAAGAATATGTTGCTATCTCAGAGTATCTTATGACTCACTGCTCTGACGGTTGACTATTTTCTCATCCAGCTAGATTTATCAGGGTCATGTAAGTAATTAATTCTGTGAGCATGATTTAGGCTTGTAGTAAACAATGTTGGTTTCCTAGCCACAATCCCATGACCTACTCCTGATTTCAAGTGCAGCTACATTGGACAGTTTCCATGTGTGTTGTCAATATGTTACCTCAAATCCTTGTTTCATTGCTCTAGCTTTTTTTTTTTTTTTTTGCCTCAGAGTTTTCTCCAAAGCCATAGAAGCTTATTCAGTCTTCCTGGAGGGTAACCTCATTCTAAGTGGAAGTTAACACCCTCAGCTTTAGCTAGCAACAGGAGGACAATTCTAAGGCACTCAGGGGGCCCCCAGTTGCCCACAGCAGTTACCAGCACAATAACGTAAACGTTTATTAGATCTCTCCTTCCCTTTCTCATTCTCCCTGCTCCTTCACACATACACTGGCATCAACTCCCAAATAAACTAGTGCACCCAAATGAGTATAGCACATTCTGTATGCATAGACAAACACCTGGGAAGATACACACCAAACTTAAAGTGGATACCTATGGGGACTGGAACTGTTGGGTATGTGGGATAGGAATGGTAGCAAGTGCTATTGTTGTCATGCTCATATCTCCTTGGCATTCGTTGTTGCCATTCATACCTATAGTTTCTTACTGCAAGCACATGAGGACTTCCTGTGGACACAGGAGTGTGCTTGGCCTGCCTACAGAGTCAGCCAGAAGGTCTGAGGAGTTAGCACCCCTAGGGCAGCCCTCAGCTGATGAGGGATGAGTGGAGGTCAACACTTCAGCCTCCTCACCCTTGGTGGGACAACTCTGAGGCAGGTTCTATACCATGGACTTGCAGACTTTGTCTGTAGGGCCAAATAATAAGTAATTTAGGCTTTGAGGGTGATATTGTTTGTCATAATTGTTCAACTTACAGAAAACATGTAAAAAAAAGAGGAAGTGGTTATATTCCATTAAAACTTTACTTATAAAAATAATCATTGGGTGGATTTTACTCATGGGCTGAGAACTTTGCCAGCTTCTGTTTTATACCATCTACTGGAGGTTCATAGGGGAATTGGCCCCAACTGCAGTGAATGAGAACTTGCTCATCAACACATCCTTTATTGACTTTCCTTCCCTCCTCTGTGTCATTTTCTGGCTCCCTCCCTGTGCTCCTTTACCTTACAAATAAACTGCTTGTCTGCAAATTCTAATCTCAGGGTCTGTTTTTAGGGAATCCAACCTAAGGAACTTGACTTTTTACTTCTGTATATTTTACATTTTAATTTTATAAGAACATATTATTTAAAAATCCTTTTAAAGAAAAGATTAATAAATGGCACATGAGAGATGAGTCCTTGTTCTTGGACCCTGAACCAGCTACTTTCAGAATAGTCTTAATAGAGGGAGGACAGTTTTGGCACTTTGGGGAAGTAAGCCTGTGATTCTCTCGGGGACCCTGGCCTTGACAATGGTCTATATAAAAGTATATCTTGAGCTGTGCCAAAGTGTTTCTGAAAACCTGGCAGTGAATCAGAGTTTAGATAATCATTTACTCTCATATTCTCTGTTTATATAACTTATAACTTTACCTGTGTTATTTCTATTTCAAATGAACTCAGAATTGGTTAGGGCTCAACTACTTTACCTTCACTCTCTGTCCTACAGCTTCTTTGTGATCCATTAGTAAGATCTCAAGGCTGAAAGGAGCTCTATATTTGAAGGAATCATTAACAATACTAATGACCACCCAAATTCAATTTTCTTGAGTTTGGGCAGAAGCTTGGTTTAATCTATTTCTTTGAACAATCAAAGTGCCACCTAGAGTATCATAATGATAAAATCGGAATACTGGTTACTTTTTTGGGGGATTGGGGGCTAGTATTTGGGGTGAAGGGCACATGGAAATCCTTTGGGATGTTGGCAGCATTCTATTTATCTGGATGGTGGTTACATGGGTGTTCATTTTGCGATAAATTCTTGAGTTGTACATGTTCGTTTTGTTCAGTTTTCAGTATGTATGTTAATATTTCACAATTTAAAGGGTTAAAAAAAACCATGGTGATCATTTTGCCCATTCTTGTACTCAGTACTCAGAAGGAAAGCAGGCAATTTGCTTTAAGTCAATTTTCTGCTTAGGAAAAATTTCTAATTCTGCACCGTCTCTCTGGGGCAATCATGGAGCTGTGCCACTCAGAAATGAACTTGCCATTCAGCTGTAACACCTTAAGGATCCACCTCTGCTTTTGAGCAGAGGCTGCACTCTTCCTGTGTAGCCGCCAGCCAAAGGCTGAGCACAGCTGGGCTTACTAGAGCCTGGCTGTTTTTATCCAATATGAGACTTCTCTAATGGGCAATCTTTGCTTTGAAGTTTCCTGTTGGGTTGACCAAGACTTTGTCAGGTCTGACTTTTCATCTGAGGTGCTTCCTTTTCAATCCTATTTCCTCCCCTTTTATCTTTCAGGGCGTTTTGTCCCCAACTTCTTATACTCCTAACTTAGTCTCAGCATCTGCTTCCTAGAGGAACCAACTAGTTAGTGATTTGGCTTACAGGCCTTCTTGGTATTAAACACTGATCAGCTTGTGAGTGTCAGAAAAAAAGAAAAAGAAAAGAGAAGAAAAGAAAGGGGTATTAGTTAGAAGGAGTGCCTGTGCCTGTGTTAAAAATGTTGCCCTGGCTTCTCTTGATAATCTGTTCTTTTACTTTCCTGGGCATCATCTGTTTCTTAGAGCACCCTGTTTTCTCACCAAAGAAGCACAGAGAAGATTCCATGCATCCTCCTTACGATATGAATTGGCATGAAGGGAAAGCCTCAGAAGTCCAGGCCAGCCCTGCTTCCTCAAGTGTATTGCTAACTTTCAGTAACAGGGTGGAGGTCAAAATATTAAACATCCTGAATGAACTTCCCTTGAATTAATGCATAGCCCAGTGAATTGCATGGTCTTGGATGGAAGGGACTTACCCCATACACACCCAACACAGTGCCTGAAACTAACGAAGAAAAATTGTACCAGACAAATTAAACAGGCAAGGAAGAATTTATTCAAGACTATTGCATTAGGGGAGAGAGAGCTGTGGATTTATAGTCATTGGGAAGGGTGAGGGGGGTCAGTGAATGGAAAATTACTAGGAAAAACTTGCTTAAGTGTGAAGGAGGGAACAGATTCCTGCTAAACTGGCTTGGCAGGATTTTTTTTGCAGGATTGGGTTTGGCAGGATTTTTTTTGCAGAATTGGGTTTGGCAGGCCAAGGACAACAGTCTGTAGAGGAGGAGAAAACATTTCCTCTACCCTCTTAGGTTTAGTAACTAAGGCCCTGCAAATTAAACTGATAAAAGGAAAATGATCAGGAGAAAAGGTTTATTATGTATGCATATGGAAGCCTTCATAGAAAAGAAGTGAAGACCCAAAGAAGCGGTTGGATGGGGTTTTATATACCATTTTAACAGAGAGTAATAAATTGTGGAGAAGTAACAAAGCAAAGGGAAAGGGGCTTGGGCTGCTAGGGGTGGTAAATTATGGGAAGGCAAATATACTGGGCAAACTAATGGGAGAAAAGAGCTATTTTTATAAGGTTTGTTATGCAGACTCATCTCATGCAGTCCTTGGGGTGATAAAAGTATCTCTGGTGATTAAAAATCATTATATTCTTCCTGGTACAAGAGAGAGGACAAGGGACACCTTCACAAAGGGAAGTTTATACCTTGTCTTTAGGCAGAAAGGGGGATGGTAGTGAGCTTTTCCTGTTCCTGCATTAATTGTCTTCGGCTCAAAATAATCCAAAGTGGTGTATTTTGGGGTGGCATACTATAATCTCCTTCAAGGACAAGGAGGGTAGGCCACAGATGAGGCCTAGTCTAGAAGAGGGCTCAGGGGAACCAAGCCAAAGCTTGATCAAGGAGAGAGTCCTTGTCAGCACTTAGTATGCTTTCCAGAGCTTGAATTATGTGATGCCTGTCAAGATACCATTTCACCCCAGCAACATAATTTTCCTTCAACCCAGAGTGTCAAACACACAAAACACAATTTTGGTATTACTCAGAGAATAGCAAACTCATAATCAGAACAATATTTTGAAAAGAATGGTTTATTTAAAATAGTATTTTACAGGTATCTAGATTTAGATACTACATAAATACTCCTCCCAAAAGATATCCAGGTATTTAGTCAGTTTTCTGCTAAATGGATAAGGGAATCAGTGAAAATACAGTCTTGCTCATGATAGCAATACAATATTGATACAGACCGTCTGCTGGGATATAAAGGTCCCTCTGTAAGGACTGAGGTTTTGTTCTTTTTATTCATTTAAGTGGGATTCTAATGGCAGAGGGTTTCCTTAAATTGGGACCTAACTAGGTTATGGAAAGTGCTAAGGATAAAACATTTCCTTCCACATTTATAGAGACAAAAATGTGCTTTAGGCTCCTCATGCTGTGTTGTAGGCACAGGGACTGTGGTTCTATAATATGTACTGTTCTGTCTAGATAGGTTCAACCTGTTGGACTTAGAATTATCTGATGCTTAGAGAACTAGGATACCAGGGGAAATTGCTCCTTGGGGAGATGATTACCACTTAATGGATCTCACTGTCTGATAAATAAGAACCTGCCTTGGAAGAGGTTTAGAGGTAGGGACTCTTAAAAGATTTCTCTACAGCACCAACTCAACTACTCCTCCAGTTCCTTTTTCCTTGATACATCAGGAAATAATGACCCAGATTCTATTTCTAAAGTGCAAAATCTTTTCTGCTTGGCAGCTCTGATCATTCTCCTTTGGCCCATGGTGTAAACTCCAACCTTTTCAGCATCCTCACGAGGGTAGCTTTCAGACTGGGGAATTTGTACTCCCAGAGATATATAAAGTCTTTCTAAGTGGGACACAGGAATGGCTGGTTTTAAGGGGATCACGTTATAAATCCTAAACTTCCATATTTACTCGTTTTTGTATTTTCTGTGTGAAAATGCACTTGGGGCCAAGACCTCAAGGTGAATTCCCACACTCCCCTTTTATTTCACATTCTCCTTTATTCTATTTTACAAAAGAAAGGCACACTTCTCACTTAGGATCCTGTTGTGGAACCTTTCCATGAGTATTACCCTCCTGGGTAACAAACAGAAAGACAGTTCCAAATATTGGTGTCAGAAGTCCTCCTTACGGCAAAAATAACCTCTGTCCTTCTCATAGAGATACGTGTCTCCAATAAATCATTGCTTTTTAGGTTTAATAATTTTCAAAGTTTTGTAATGTAGTCATTTTGATCAAATGTGTATTACTGATAAAAATTTATTCTGGATTGAACTGTAATTATAATTAACATTTAAGCCTTAAGGCCATGGGTAATTTTATTTTATTTATTTATTTTAAATTTAATTTTAAAAGAATTTATTTATTTTATTTATTTATTTTTGGCTGCATTGGGTCTTCGTTGCTGCGTTGTGGGGACCGGGGACTACTCTTGGTTTTAGTGCGCGGGCTTCTCTTGTTGCAGAGCACGGGCTCTAGGCATGCAGGCTTCAGTAGTTGTGGCTCATGGGCTGAGTAGTTGTGGTTCATGGGCTCTAGAGCACAGCGCAGGCTCTAGAGCACAAGCTCAGTAGTTGTGGTGCAAGGGCTTAGTTGCTCTGGGTCATGTGGGATCTTTCCAGACCAGGGCTCGAACCTGTGTCCCCTGCATTGGCAGGCGGATTCTTAACCACTGTGCCACCAGGGAAGCCCGGTCATGGGTAATTTTAAAAATTAAAGTTTCAATTTATATATATTCCTATTGCAGAGAGGTATGTTAGTATAATCAGTGGGACTTTAAAGCATAAAAATGTATCTCAATAGAATTAAATTATGTAGGGGGATAATTTGGAAATATGAGTTCAAGAAGAATAAGGAATAATTTAATATTTCTGACAGTTAAGAGAAGAGCTTGTTCATGTATTTGTTAAATTGAAGATCGTGATTCAAATTGCTTTGGTATTTATAGTCTTTTGAATATATTTAAAAGAGTCATGTGACAGTTTTAGTTTAAAATAGCAATATTTATAACATGTTGGAAATTATATCTTTTGCAAATATTTAAACTTATGATGAAAAAGTTTAGATGTCACCTTAAAAGTACCTGAGAAGATACATATTATTTTTTTAAATAACTTTTTGTTTTGAAATACTTTACAATTTACAGAAAAGTTGCAAAGACAGTGCAGGGAGTTTCTGTTTGCCCTTCACCTACTTTCCTCAAATGTTAATATCTTATATAACCATGATACATTTATCAAAACAAAAAACTTAAGAGAAATAATAACTCTATACTTTATTCAGATTTCCTTAGTTTTTTCTTTTTCTTCTTCTTTTTAAAAATTTAATGTCTTTTTTTTTGTGTGTCCATTTCAGAGTCCTATCCAGGAAACCACTTTACATTTAGTCATCATGTCTTCTTAATCTCCCTTGATCTGTAACAGTTCCTTTGTCTTTTTTTTTTTTTTTTGCTTTTCATGACCTTGATAGTTTTGAAGAGTATTGGTCAGGTATTTTGTATGATGCCCCTCGATTTGGGTTTTTATGATGTTTTCTTATGATTAGATTGGGGTTATGGGTTTTGGAGAAGAAGGTCACAGAAGTGCAGTGCCCTTCTCATCACATCATATCAGGGAGTACATGCTGTCAACATGACTTATTGCTAGTGTTAACCTTAATCATCTGGCCAGAGTAGTGCTTGCCAAGCTTCAACACCATAAAGTTACTATGTTTCCATTTCTGAATTGGTCAGAAGCAAGTCACTAAATCCAGTCCACATTCAAGGTAGAGGGGATTAAGCTCCACCTCCTGTAGGGGAGAATATCTACACATGTTCTGTAAGGAAGATTTATCCCTTCTGCCCCATATATTTACTTATTCAACCATTTGTTTACCTAGTATAGACTCATGTATATTGAGAGACTGAATATACAGATGGACAATGGCCAGACCATATATAAAAATAGAACTCTGACCCATAATCTGCAGCAGCCCTCCCAGGAAACCAAATCATTATCTACAGTATCCAGCTCAGAAAGTCAGCCTGCTATCTCTAAGTCAGCTTTGTAAAAAGCCAAATTGCTATCACCAGCAACAATCCAGGAAGCCAGACAATAATTCCTATAGCAATCAGCCTCAAATTGTCAGGACTTGATTAATAACTGACAGCTTTGCTAATTTCTGTCCTTACTTCCAATTTAAGACTAACCAGAGAAAGCCAAGAATGCAGCCCTAACCAATCACATAAGATGACCCACTTCTAGGTGGCCTGCCTCCAACTCCCTCATGCCCACAGCCTCCAGTCAGGGCGTACCTGAAGCCTTCCCTTTGTTCTGCTATGAAGCTTTCCCACCTATTTGCCTATCTTTGAGTCTCTGACAAAACACAAGGGCTGACTCTCTTGCTATAGAAAGCTCTGAATAAATTGCCTTTGCTTGCTCTCATTTGGTTGGTCTTCATTTATTTCCACAGTATTTATTTTATACTTGGGTTATAATGCAGTATTATTTTATTTATTTTCTTGCTCAAGTTGTTCCAGCTTTGGCCATTGGGAGCTCTTTCAGTTTGGCTCCTGTTTCCCTTTAACACGTCCCATCATTTTGTTTCTTTGAGTACTTTCTTTCTGGCATACAAAATGCTGCAGACTCATCTTGTGTATTTCCTGTCCCAGTCCCAGAATCAGCTGTTTTTCCAAGGAGTCCTGGTTTCTTTTATTAAAGAATGGTATTTAAAAAACAAAATCTGGGTACTGACTGTGCCTCATTGCTACTGGGCTATCATTACTTCTAGATCCTCCCAGGAAAAAGAGTTAGGAAATATATGTATGTTTACTAAACAATGTATACATATACCTATAATTATTTCTGTATCCATTTGTATATATATCAAGCTAAACATGGATTCATACTGATGTCTCCAACTCTAATCCAGCACCACACGGTTCATTCTAGTCTTCCCCTAGCTTATTTTTAACTTTTTTTCTATGATGGTGAGTAACATAACTGCATTATATATCATTTATTAACTCATGTATTCTATCATAGTATATACATAAAGATTTCAGACTTCTCAACTGATACCCCTTGAGAAACAAATGTACCCACTCGAGTACACTGTTTACGTATAGTCTTTTTGTCTTTAGCCTTACCTTTTCCAGTCAAAACACCATTTTCCAAAGTTATTTAAATCAGCTTGTTTTTCCTCATACCTTTCACTGAGATGATGTCATAAATTTATTATATAGTTAGAATAATATGTCATAATCTGTATTCCATCTGAAGATCCCTTGACATTCTGGTTGATTTTTTTATTTGCATACTTTAAAATTGACTTTTGGTGACGTACTTAGGGTTTTGACAAATGCAAAGGGTCACGTATCCACCAGCTTAGTGCTGTATAGAATGGTTTCATCACACTAAAAATTCCCCTGTGCATCTCCTTTGTAGTCATCCATTCCTCCTTCCTTAAATGCTGGTGGCCTGTGATCTGCTTTTCATTGCTATAATGTTTCATTTTCCAGAATGTCATATAAATGTAATTATACGGTACATATCCTTTTGGATCTGGCTTCTTTTACTTAGCAAAATGTATTTATAACTCGCCTATGTTGTGTTTATCAATAAATCATTCCTTTTCATCGCTGAATAGTATTCCTTTGTATGGGTGTACTGCTGTTTGCTTATTCATTCACCCATTGAAGGACATTTGGTTGCTCGCAGTTTTTAGAGATTATGAAAAGCTGCTAAAACACTTGTATGTAGGATTTTGTGTGAACATAAATTTTAAATTCACTTGGGCAATACCAAGGAGTGTGATTACTAGGTCGTATTGAAAATCTATGAGTTTATAAGCAACTGCTAAACTGTCTCTGATTCCCACTAGCTATGAATGAGTGCATGCTGCTCTCTATCCTTGCCAGCATTTTTTATTGTTATTTTTTTAAATTTTAGCCATTCTAGTAGATGTGTAGTAATGTCATTATTGTTTTAATAATAATTTCCCTAATGACAGATGATGTAGAACGTCTTTTTATATGCTTACTTGCCCTTCTTAAATCTTTCTTTAATGAAGTATCTGTTCAGATCTTTATTTTCATTTAACTAGATTATTTGTTTTCTTATTGTTAAGTTTTAGGATTTCTTTATGTGTTCTGGATATAAGTCCTTTATCAGATATGTGATTTACAAGTATTTTCTCCCAGTCTGTACTTTATCTTCTAATTCTCTTAACAGTGTCTTTCAAAAAGCAAACATTTTAATTTGTTAAAGTCTAATTTTTTTTCTTTCATGGGTAATGCTTTTGGTGTTGTATCTAAAAATTGATTGCAAAACCCAAGGTCACACAGATTTTCTCCTAGAAATTTTTATAGTTTTAGATTTTACATTTAGTTCTATGGTCCATTTTGAGTTAAATTTTGTTTGTAGTATGAGGTATGTGCTGAAGTTCATATTTTTGCATATAGACATCCAGTTGTTCCAGCACCATCTGGTGAAAAGTTTATACTTTCTACGGTAAATTGCCTTTGCATCTTTGTCTAATATAAGTTGACTGTATTTGTAGGGGTCTATTTCTGGGCTCATTGTTTTGTTCCATTGATCTCTATGTTTATCCTTTTGCCAATACCACACTTTCATGATTATTATAGCTTTATGATAAGTATTGAAATCAGGTAATGTGTGTCCTCTAACTTTGCTTTATTTCAGATTTTTTCTACTATTCTAGAGCCTTTGTCTTTTCATATAAATGTTAGAATTAGCTTTTTGGTATCAATAAAAGCTTTCTGCATTTTGATGATGATTGTGTTGGATTTATAGATCAAATTGGGGAGAACTGATATCTTGACAATATTGGGTCTTCCAGTTCATGAACTGCATATTTCTCCATTTATTTAGATTTTCTTTGATCGATCTCTTAATTTTTTTCAGTTTTCAACATACAGATCCTATACAATATGTTTTATTTAGATTTATACCTGTACCAGTCAGTGTTTAGCCAGAAAACAGGATCAGTAGGATCTGTCTATCTATCAAGATTTATTACAAGGAATTGGGTTATATGATTGTGAGGGCTGGTCAGGAAAGGAAGCTTACCAGCAGGATGAAACTCCACAGGTTGAGCTAAAGCTCTTGTTCACAAGTAGAATTTTTTCCTCTTCCTCCCCCTCTTCTTCCTCATCTTCCTCCTCTTCTCTCCTCCCTCCCCTCTTCTCCCTGTTCTCTACTCTCTCCTCTCCCATCTCCTCCTCCTTCTCCCCGTCCTCCTCCTTATTTCAGTATTTAAAAAATTTATTTATTTTTTGGCTGCGTTGCGTCTTCGTTGCTGCATGCGGGCTTTTCTCTAGTTGTGGCGAGCGGGGGCTCCTCTTCGTTGAGGTGCACGGGCTTCTTATTGCAGTGGCTTCTCTTGTTGTGGAGCACGGGCTCTAGGCACGTGGGCTTCAGTAGCTGTGGCTCATGGGCTCTAGAGCACAGACTCAGTAGTTGTGGTGCACGGGCTTAGTTGCTCCGCAGCATGTGGGATCTTCCCGGACCAGGGATCGAACCCGTGTCCCCTGCATTGGCAGGCAGGTTCTTAACCACTGTGCTGCCAGGGAAGTCCCTCCTTATTTCATTTTATTTGTTTTTATTAAAATTTGCTGATTATATGATCTTTTGTTAATTTATTTAAAAAATTGATGTATAGTTGATTTACAATGTTGTGTTAGTTTCAGGTGTACAGCAAAGTGATACATATATATGTGTGTATATATATATATATATATATGCTTTTGCAGATTATTTTCCATTGTAGGTAATTACAAGGTGTTGAATATAGTTCCCTGTGCTATACAGTAGGTCCTTCTTGTTTACCTATTTTATATAGTAGTGTGTATCTGTTAATCCCAAATTACTAATTTATCTTCTCCCTCCCCACTTCTATCCCCTTGGGTAACCATAAGTTTGTTTTCTATGTCTGTGAGTCTATTTCTGTTTTGTAAATAAGTTCATTTGTATCATTTTTTTTAGATTCCACATATAAGTGATATCATATGATATTTGTCTTTCTCTGTTTGACCGACTTAGTACGATAATCTCTAGGTCCATCCATGTTGCTGCAAATGGCATTATTTCATTCTTTTTTGTGACTGAGTAGTCAATGTCTTTTTTTGATGGATAGGATTTATTATCTGTATTACATAGATAGGGGAAACTGAGGTTCAGGCACATTAAATTAATCACCCAAGTTTTGCAGCTGTGTCACTCCAAATGGGAATGCAGACAGGGACCATTGTATCAAGAGCCAACGATGGCTTCACAGGACCTTCTTTTGTTCCTCCCTTGGTTGTCAAATCTTGGTCAGTGATGCCCAGGCTACCTGGTCAAAATGTACCATGTACCTGCATGGGACAGCATGGCTGAGAAGCAGGCACAAGAGTAGAACTGTGGCAGTCACCCCTGGTTTGTCATCCATAAGTACACACTTTGCTGACCTTTGCTCCAGGAAAAAGACACAAAAATAATTGCTAAAAAAGATCTGAGGATCACAAGAAGTTAATCTGAATTATGGTCCAGGATTATGATTGACATGGTAACTTGGATCCTCAGATGATTTCTAGATAAAAGAGAAAAATACCCAAATACAACAAGATACCTAGGAAAGTGCCCAGTGTGAATGACTGAAAAATTAAGTAGACTCTGCAAATTAGCATGGCAATATTTGAGACAGCTGGTACTTGGAGAGGGTCAGTTTTCTTGATCAAAGTTAATTTGACAGAACATCCATGAGTAGCAGACATCTGACATCCCTTTCCCGATGGCCATTGTCTGCATATGTGCAAGTTGTCCATACAGTGGTGACCCCTAAGAGGGTCAGTGGGGGCTGAATTCTCTGTCTCTAGGATGGATAAAGAGCACCTTTTTCTACTACATTCATCTCGAGGGGCAACTTTTTCTAACTTGCATTAAGTCCCAACTTCCATTTTCTTTTAGTATAGCACCACCTTACTTTTTCTTTGGAAACTGGTCTCCCCACCATCGGACGCAGAGCTGGTGGGGTCTTCCATTGTGCTGGCTCAACTCCCCCCAACCTAGGGGGATATACTCTTGGGCCAAGCTGAGTGAATTGGGCTCTCCTGGGATCTTCAACTTGAGAACACAAGGATGACCCAAGGATGGGAGGTGTCCAGAGCAAAGTTATTATAAAGTTGGAGCTGGACATGCGTTCTTGCTTCTGAGACCCTCAGCGCTCCCTGGCACCTGTGTTTCCTGAGGCCTGAGACTTTACCAGTTCTTTGACCATCTTAAGCAAAAGGAAGATGGCTGTAGAAGGAAGCTGTGGCTCAAAGAAAGACTCCTGTTGTTTAATCAGTACAAAGGAAATCAGAATCAGAGCTCTTTGACGTTTTATCCATCAAGGGCAATATCCATTCAACCATCATTCAACAAGTACTGAGTTTTTTATTTTCAACTCTCAGTAGTCATTTTTTACCCTGTGAAGTTTGTGAATCGGTTTACCTTTTAAAACCAATGTGTGCTTTTAGGGGAGTGTTTTTTATTTTCTCAGATATGTCATTAAGTGTGTAATAAATCTTATAATCAACAGTATCTGAGGCACCCAATCAGAGGGTCCCAGTAGCTGGTGCCCTTGATACTGAAATCAAAGGTCTTCCTTGGGCTGTCCCAGCAAGACAACAAGTACCCAAGGATGTCTGGTTTCATTAAGATCAGGCCTCAGCAAGGATCCACCCTTGGTTATTGGTACTCTTACTTTTTAGCAATTTTACTGTCTTCAGCAAGAATCTGTTTGCGTTGTTCTGTCCATTTTTCTGTTAGTTCATATAGTTAAACCTACTCAGGATTTTTTTGTTGTTGTTGAATTACTAGGGGGCTGAATAGCCCTGCTTTCTGCAGTCTCCAGAGTAATACTCTACTGGGTCTACGTAGGAGGTGGGTTACAAGCCCTGGATTAGCTATCCTCAGTTCTCAGAGTTTGCAAAGGATGTCTTGGACTGATTTCTTACTCTGGGTTAGATGCCATATCTGGCAGATAGTGAGCTTTGAGCAAGAAGCCGCAGGTTTGTTTTCCAGAAAGTTCGACCCTCATTTTGAACAATTTCTAAAATCAAGATGCTTTATAGAGAATGTCTAAAAATTGTCAACTACCTTCTAAATAAACTGCATTCTTTTACTTGAAAGTTAATTGATTTTACTTTGCACTTAAAAGATTGTTCTTTCTGTTTGAGAATGAGTTTTTTTTTAATGAGAAATAAATTCATGGCATAGTCACATTATGTGCACTTATGTAGCCACTGTATTAAAAGTTAGGAGAGTCAGAAAGTTAGAAATAGGGGCAGATGTGGGGATAGAACTCATGTTCCTAAGTCTGGGCCTTCTATAAAGACAGGGATCTTGTTTGCCCTCTCTGACTCTCAGGGTTATGGGGAGCATTAGAGAAGATGCCTTGGAAACTTAAGTGCTCTACAAATGCAAGTTATTAGTATAGCTGATTGTGCAGACTGAAAGGAATTCCATCTCAGAATAAAAACAGTTTCAAGCAGGCAGACACCACAAATTAGGCATTCTTGCAGCCATCGCTAAACCTGACAGCAAACAGAATATAGAAGCAGGGCCTGCCATGAAAATATTGAGCCAAATAAATTATTAATTGGCAGGTATATATGAAATGTTTGACTTTGAATTACTGATGGGTAGATCTCAAGGATGTCAAGGCAGAAAGCCCCCTTACCTCACCAGGATGTGAAGGTGAGTGGTTGGAAAAGAAAGATGTGTGCCCAGGGGCTAAGAACTCGGTAAGACCCAAAGGAAATCAGGCATAGGTGCTAAACTACATTATAATATATATTTAATCACTCAACAGTCATTGTGCTGTAGGTTGAGATTACAAAAATGAATGAGATAAAATATTTGCCTGAGAAGGACATGTTCACAGGTTAGCGATTTAGCAGCAGAGAAGAAAATACTAAACTCTAATAATATGAATTTTCTTTAATAAAACCATATGTTTAAAACTGTGCCTTAAAAGTAACAGTTTATGGAAAAAATAGGCTTGAGGCATGCCACTTAAAATTTATGGCAAATGTGAACCAGAGAACTATCAAAAACAAGGATGTGAGACTAATAAAACACTGGCATGGAGAAATCTGCACTGATACTTGCCCCCAGCTTCACATTCAATCTTTGGCATCTTATAAACTGGAGTTTCTGTTTCCTCCTCCAAGGTAAGTCCTAGAGAGCTGTTTCATCGAACATATGTTTCATCAAAATTAAACATTTCATCTAGGGTATAGCCTTCTTCATTTTCTATCAATATGAAGGGAAATGTCTTTGCAGCTTCTGCACCTGCCTTTGCAACTACCCTAGATAGTCGCCACTTCTGAAGTCACTAAACTATTTGCACTGAAGGAATTTACTTCTATAAGATTTTCAGGTTTTTTCCTTAAGGTCTTCATGTGCTGCTAGGTCTTCCACTTTAGTGTGAAAAAAAAATTGTCCCCAGTTGCTTCAAACCATTTTATGTTGGAGAAAGCATATGTAAACCATGACTGCCACAAGGGACAGCGTCATATTTTGTGGATTCTGAATTTCATATAATTAGGAGAACTTCCCTTCAAGAAGAATATCAAATTTTATATGAAATTAGGTAAAGAGTTGTTTATGAGGAAAAATGTGCTGACCTAAGTAACTCTGGAAGTGAGTGGAGTCTTTAAACAAAAGGCAGAAGGAACTGTACATAAACACTGTACTTCACTTGATAAAATTGTTTCCATTTCAGAAACAGTTCTGAAATCATGATACATAAATGGATGGCAGATGTTGGAGCCAAATTTTTCACTGTTGGAATGGGAACTTACAGATAATCAAGGGGAGGACCCTCGAATGATCCATATGGTAATGGTTTAGAGTTGGAGACATCAGTATGAACTCATATTTACCTTAATATAGATACAGATGGCTACATACAGCAATATATATGTATAATTTACATATATATCCACATGGGTTTTCTTAGTCTGTCAGTCAGAGGATGTAGATGTAACAACACTCCAATCTCAGTAAATACCCTTAGAACAAAGATCTTGGTTTCTAATACCATTTTCCAATAAAAAGAATCAAGACTCCTTGGAGAAATGATTCTAGACCTGGGTCAGGAAATGTACAAGATGAGTCTGGAGCATCTTGTAGTGAGAAAGTAAGAAAGGACTCAAAAATAAACACACACACAGTTATTGGGGCATGTAAAAAGGGACACAGGAACAACTAAAAGAACTCCCAATGGCCAAACTGGAACACTTTGAGCAACAAAGTACATAAAATGGTATTGAATTATAGCCCAAAGTATAAAATAAACATCCCTGAGTCCACACTGATATAAGCATATGATTGAATAAATAATTAAATGGGGCAGAAGAGACAAATCTATGTAAAAAAGTCCAAATAATGTATGTAGGTACTCTGTCTTCAACTATGTGGATATAACTCCCCACTCCTTAGGTGTGGGCTGTGCATAGTGACTGCCTTTCAAAGAGTACAGTGTGAAAAGAGGGAGAATAGAGTAACTTTTTAGTGGCAAAACCTGACAAACAGTACCTCAGCCAGGAGATTAAGGTTAGTATCATCAGTGACAAATGATGTTGATAGTATGGACCCTTGCTGTAATGTGGTGAGAATTTCACTTTATTTCTGTGGTGTTCCTCCCCAGAACTCATAACCTCAGTCTAATCATGAGAAAACTATCAGACAAATCCCAATTGAGAGACATTCTATTTGACCAGTGCTCTCCCAAACTGTCAAGGTCATCAAATACAGAGTCTGAGAAATAGTCACAGTCAAGAGGAGCCTAAGGAAACATGTTGACTAAATGTAATGTTGTTAAATAACATTCTCAATAAAGGGGTAACACCAGGGAGGTCTTTGTGGTGATGGAACAGTTCTATATCTTGATTGCCGTCATGGTTGTATGAATCTACACATGATAAGGTGGCATGGAACTGTATGTGACTTTGTTTTACTACCCCTTTATTTTATTGCCCAGGGTAAGTTGGTATAGTGGGAAGTAGCAGTATGCCTGGAAGCCATTGCTATGCCACACTGTGCTGTATACTTAGACCATCAGCAGTAACTTGATGAGATTACAAACTCCATCAATTGCCCACTCTCCATAATCTAAGTGTATCTCCAACTTAGTTTCTCCTTGGCTAGGTACCAAAATGCCTGCAGCTATTCCAGTGCCTCATGGGCTGATAGGAAATTGGGGTATAAAAACACAGCAGCTTTAAATAGCTGCAATTAAAAAATCTCCTCACCAGTTTTACTAACATGCCCATGTGAACGCAAAGCTAGGGCCTTGGAAGGGACCCATGTAATTGAGGGCCCTTAAGGCTTAGCTTCATTAGCTTCACCGTAAATCTGCTTCTGATTTCCATGTTATGCTGGTTTCAGTCCCCTATTAATCAATCATGTATAAGCCAATTCACAAACAAAGAAGGGTAGAGATTTTCGCACAGCAGATAGTACTGCTATACAGGATACATGCTACAGTGTTGAAGGAAGAGTCAGGTTTTGACCAGAGTGTTAAGGAGTGTGAAATCCAGGTGGAGGAAGCTATAGTTCAAAACCCTTCCCAATCCCAGGGCTCTGAGTTTGTGAGGGTCTCTAAGGGCTATTTCTTCAGGACAAGCTGTTGACCCCATAATGGAGAGCCAAGACAGAATGGGAATGCTTCAAGTCAAGGGTGTCTTTGTTAACTCCAAGGCTTTCAAAGAGAAATCTGTGACTCTACCATAAGAGAAAATGCAGGAATGGAGCCCTTCAAACCATGTGGCTTTCCTGCGAGTGAAGTGGGAACTTGCTCACAGACAGTCCCTTAGAACTCGGAACCTCTGGCTGCCTGCAGCCTGGAGTCCAGCCTGTCTGCATTTTGGAAAAGGCCAATTTCCCAATTTGTCCTGGAGGGAGGCATGGCTGGGACCCCTGCTCCATTTCACTTCCCCAGGAGAAAAGAGGGAGCCTTATCTATCACGAAGCTTTCTCATTCAGTGTTGTTTTCCTCCTGGGAACCGCATGTAAAAAGTTGGTCTGGGTAATACTTCAGTTCTACTAAATCAGAGGATTTTGTATTTCATGCTCATTAGAATCACCCAGGGTGCTTGTTTGAAAGGAATTGTGTGGGCAACCCCAGGCATTCTAATGTGGGGGGGGGGGTGGTCCGTGGATTTCATTTTGAGAAACATTGAGCTAATCCCTCCTATCCTTCAAGTAGGCTTGGCAGTGGGGACAGTTTGATTCTTTCTTCTAATAGTTGTCTTCTGCCTAGATAAGGGGGTGGGGGGGAGGAAGACTAATGAAAAAGTGGCCCCAACTTATCCTGCTACAATAAATACTGCACAGATAATGATCCCTTTCACCTACCATTTCTGCAGTCACCTCTCATTGAGTGCTGTGTAGTCCCAAGACTAGATAGCAGCCTCACCCCAGAAGAGGCAAATCTATAGTATCCAGGGACTGGCAGACTGTTCTACTCTTTCCTCAACTCTTTATCTTCATGCACCTGAACCACAAATGCCAATTAGGAACAGATGCGAATAGCATATGCCCTGAGTGTACAAAACTTCTGTTCTAAAAAGCACAGTAATCTCTGGTTTCCTAGTGCTTGAACTAGCAGAAATGTTAATTTTGGATCATTTCTCCTAAAGTATATTGTGGTGTCTCACAAGCTGTGTATGGTTTACAGACTCAGAGTGGGGATTCATGGAGCATTTCCACATATAGAAAGATTCTACTCCAACTGCACAAGGCAATCAATAGAGAAGCCAACTTCCTGGCTCAGAAAGAAAACTCCCCAGCCCTCTAATACTGCAGGTGACTGTGTGTGCCCTGTCTGGGGGCCCCCGCATAGAGAAGTCTCATTTTCACTCAGTGTTGGCCTTTAGTGTGCCATGCAATGATGCCATCCACAGTGTTTCAGAACAGACAGGGCAGAGGGCATGTGGAATCACTCCTTGTGCATTCTCTGTGGACTCTGAAACTCCCGTTCTCCTATTCCAGCTCCTATCCTGCCAAGTGAAAGCAGTCAATGAGGATGAAGCTGGGTGTTATCGAGTGCTTCTTCATGCTGGGCCTATGCTAGGTGCATTGTCTAGTTTAACCTTCTTGGTAACTCTGTAAGGTAAATGGTATTTTTATTATCTGGGTTTCCCTAGGAAACGGAGCCTTGGGCAAGGATTGAGCGTTAATGCTTTCTATGGGAAAGGCCTTCTCAGGACAGTGAGAATGAGGGAAAAGGGACATGGGCAGGAAAGGCTCGTAAACAAAGCAAAGCAATTTATTACTGTATTGGCCACTGTTTCATCACAAGCCCCGAAGAGACACAGCTGATTGCTCAGTAGGTCCACCGAGTCAGGTATGTGGGGTATCTCTGAACAGGCCGTGTGGTGAGCCATGTTTTAGAATATTTTATCAGAGGGAGAAAGGGAGAGGAAATTTATTTGCCTGACTCTTTCCATCTTCTGTGTACATTTGGTTAAAGTTTGCTCAGGGTGGGAGGTGTTAACTGCCTCATACCTCCAGGTTGCTTCATCAAGCCCTGTAGCAGCTGCTCTGGAAGCCATGACTCCTTGTGGGAAATGAGGAATGGCCGTGAGGATGAAGTGAGATAGCCCTGTAGAATGATGAGGCATTTCCCAAGTAAAGGGTTTTGGGGAAGGGTGCCTGGGCAGAGGGAAGTGTGTGGGGCTTTTTCATATTACATAATGGCTAGAGCCTGCAGTACAACAAGGACTCATGTGAGTGGAGATGGAAGATTGAAAAAGGGTTAAATCATAAAACTTAGGCTGGGCTCTTTAAACTCTATCCTGTAGGTTATGGTGAGTCATTTATGCATTGTATGGTTGAGTATGATACATAAGAATTTTCAGGGGCTTCCCTGGTGGTCCAGTAGTTAAGACCCTGTGCTCCCAATGTAGGGGACATGGGTTTGATCCATGCTGCACGGGGTAGCCAAAAAAAAAAAAAAGAATTTTCGGGGGCTTCCCTGGTGGCGCAGTGGTTGAGAGTCCACCTGCCGATGCAGGGGACACAGGTTCGTGCCCCAGTCTGGGAAGATCCCACATGCCGTGGAGCGGCTGGGCCTGTGAGCCATGGCTGCTGAGCCTGCGCGTCCGGAGCCTGTGCCCCGCAACGGGAGAGGCCACAGCAGAGAGAGGCCCGTGTACCGCAAAAAAAAAAAAAAAAAAAAGAATTTTCATTTCAGAAAGCTCACTCTGGTGATCTTGGTAAATAGTTTGGAGCGGGAAAGATATAAAGGTAGAGATACTAGTCATGAGGTAGTTCACTATACCAGAGGTTGTGTATAATATATTTCTATAATAATACAGTAATGATGGTGAGTATGTAGATAGGAAAATGGATTCAGGATGTGTCATAGAGGTACAATCATCTGGTCTTAGTGACTGATTAGATTTGGGGACTTAAATAAAGGGGGGATCTGGGATGGTGGGGGCTGGGGGTGATGTCACCTTTCAAAGAAACAGGCAATATAGGGGATGGAGAGAGAAAGGTGGAAGAGGTAGGGGTGGTGAGAAATGAATGCAGCTCTAGACATACTACACTTGAGTAGCCTATGAGGCAATCAGGTGATACATGGGGAGAGGTCTGGAGTAACAGTTTTAAGAATCATCAGTATGTAACCATGTGGTAAATGAATCCACAGAAATTGATGAATTTGCCTAGAATGGGTATAGAGTGAAAAGCGAAGTGGTTCAAGGACAGAACCTCAGAGGGCAGTTATTTTCAGGGATGGACAAAGGAAGAATGGCTGCAAAGGAGACCAGAGACTGTGCAGGAGCAACCTGAGAGGAAGAAAATCAGGAAAGAATAGTTTTAGGAAATTTCCCTTTGGGAAAATTAAGGATTGAGTGTAACCAAGGAAATGATTCACGCCACTTCAGAACAAAAGGTGGATCTCTGAAAAACTCTTTGTAAGGAAGAAGCTACCCTTGAGGAATTAGTAAGCAAAGGGTAAACATATGCATTTGTTTAACACTATGATTGTTGCATATACTATATTTTCAGCTGCAGCACATTTTATAAAACTTCCAGATTTGGTACATCAATTTCCTTTTAATTTTTTTTCTCTTTTAAACCATGCACCATATGTCAGTCACCATAACAATGACAATAGTAACAATAATAAAGGAAATCATATATAACTTCTTATTTTATGAATATACTGTTTTCAAATTTTATTTGCTTTCTGATAACTTGTGTATTATAATTTTAACATATGTGCACTGAAATTTTTGTTTATTTACAAATGTTGTAAGCATATCTCAACATAGATACATAGATGATAGAACTGTGATTTTAAATGTCTATCCAATATTACATTATATGTTAATACTCTAAATTACTATTCATTCTTTTATAGGTATATATTTAGTCTGTTCCTAAATTTGCTAAATTGAATGTTTATATGCATAGTGAGTCTTTCCAGTCACTCCTAGAATTGAAGAAATGCACTGCAAATTTGAATAGTTTTTGAAATTTCAGTTTAACATTATAATACAGTGATTAAAATCTAGCTTAAGATTTAGTTCATTTATGTCTTTGATTTTAATGACTGTCATAGTTGAAATTATTCATTACAAGGTCTTTAACATGAAATAGACACTTTGGGAGAGGTCTGTTGTTAATAGCAGATGTAAATCCATATTTCAGATAGTCTTATTGTTAATTCTGCAAGTTTGTTGTCAACTTCTGGTCAGATATCATTAAATAATTATTTAAAAAAATACTATTTTCTGTCTAATGAAGAGTTCATACTAGGAGTAGAAGTTTTAGCCTTGCTTTTTTATTTTTTGTTTACTTGAGCTTATGTTATTAGTGTTACGTTCAGTCATGCTTCATTTATCTAACTATCCATCTGTCTATCTGGCAGAAATAATTCCTAGCTTCTCCTTTCTAGCACTTTATGAGAATTTGTTTAGTTAAGGCCAGTGATATGACTATTCGTCTTAACTATGTGGGTCGCATTTTGCAGCCTGTTGCAGGAGGCACTGAATTCATGAGTTGTCCATGACTCTAGACTTACGGACCAATAAGGCTGCCTCATAGTAAATAGTTGGTAGAGCTTTCCTTCGTCCCTTTTTATTCATACATAACGATAACTAGAAATTCTAATGTTTCTTCCTTCCCCTTTTCCACTAAAATCCTATTCCTGTTCCAGGATCCAATTCAGGATCCCATATAGGATCATCCTGCATCCCTCTTGAGTGTGAGCATCCCACTTTGAAGACCACTGCTCCAAAAGAGATTCCTTGTCTTTGCACTCTAACAAGCTTCTGCTGTTGTCTGCTGTCAAGCTTCTGCTATCTAGCAATTCTCGGGTGGGGTAGACATAGTTCTTTCCACGGAGTAAGCAGAATCTTTGAGTACTAAGCATTGCTGAATATGGTTTTTCTTTTTTTTTTTTTTTGCTGAGATTTCAAAAACAATAGTGACCTATCTAATCATTACTATGTACAAATGTATAACATCACTTATAATGAACGCATCATATAGTATTGCTAATTAGGAATCACTAATATGTAACCAAACTATATAATTAAGGACCAGTGTTTTCAAATTTATGTAGCCCTGTGAATTTAGTTGGTATAGTTACCAGACCTCACCTGAGAGACCATTTTCTCTTGCCTTTCAGTTTTTCTCTTGCTCTTATTCATTGATGCATCCATTCACTCAACCAGATTTTAAAGAGTATCTTCAATAATAATAAAGAAAAGCTAATATTTATTGATTGGGTGCTTAGTTCCAGTCCCTGTTCTAAGCACTTTAAAGGTATTAATTCCTTTAACTCTCATAGTAATACTAAGGGAGATTTTCGGAGGCTCCATATATGATCCCTGTTTGCTACAGACATTTTCAAATAACCTTGAGTATGCTGTTCATAAGGCCCCAGTAACAGGAGCCACTGCAACAGCCTGGACCTGCTGCAGAGCCTTTTCTTGCTGCAGAAGAGCACACTCAAAACTGACAGCCTTATGGGTTAGCTGGCAAATGAGTCTGAACAGCATGCCCACATGTGGTGGGTGTTGCTGAGGCACATAGGTTGAGAAACAATTTGCCCAAGGTCATGTGAGTGTGGCTTCAAAAAGCTAAGAACCATGCTGAGCCATAACAATAGAGAAAGACACTGTCTGCTCTAAAGGAGCTCCCAGATATGTGGAATATTTTTAGAAAGGAGAGAAACAATGTGCTTTAGTAGATTCTGTGGCTTTATGCATTCATTGTCAAGAACCTATGTACCAGGTCTCTTTGTCCCATCAGATTCAATAATGAAGGTCAGAACAAGAGATTTTCCTTTAGAAAATTGCCAACCTTAGCTTGGTCCATTGTACACAAATATTGATGCAATAATTGTAATTGCAAGTTATGTTTTCCTGAATTCCTATCAAGTATTCTACTTGACATTTTATTATGAAGAGAGTGGAGATTATATGTTACCTGACTGGGTGAGGTAGCATTTCTTGCATTCTACCTCTTTGGAGAGTTAGAATGTTTCAACATATAATTTGACATCAAAATCAGTGTTTTTGCCAAGAAAATCTTTGCAGCTCATTCATGAACTTTCCATCTCCTGCTACCTTCTTTCCCCAACCCAGTCCATTCATGTGCCCTGGTCTAATGTTCCAAGTGTTACCTTAGAGTCAGGCTGTAAGACTATCAGAGCTAGAGATTTGGTTTGCTTTATTTAGTGCCCAATAACCATTCAGTAAAGGAATTGCTTTTCTGAATGATACTTGAGCACTAAGTCGTCGACAGAGCCTGAGGGAATGGGCAGAAACAAAATGAAACTCACTGTCATATCTTACCATAAAAGCATGATCCGGAACTTCATCCACTGTTTCCCACAGTATCCTCTTCTGTCAGGACCTACAGGAGAAACCACTCTAAGATTTATATATCACAAACAAGTTGCCTAGGAAAAACAGAGCTTTTTCTATCTTATGGACTCTGTGAGTCATGTTTCATTATCATGTTTACTTTTTGTTTGGCCACTAAAAGCAAACAGATAAATTGTTGTAACTATATAGGATGCTATGCTCTGCAATTCCAATAGTACCTCTGTCTGATTTTTTTCCCATCATACCAACCAACCTCAAGTGTTCATTTGTATCCTGTTGTACAGCATGTCTTTCTGAAAGCAACCTTAAATCTTTTGTGGGAGAGTCTGGGGTATAAATAAATAATTGTGGTGCAGTTTTTGTGTTGTTGTTGTTCATTTTGTTTGTTTCCCACTGTGCTGCATCATTAATTGTGTATGAATCTGTACTGAAGAAATCAGCATATGTCCTAAGTTGTATTTTTAAAA
Organism: Pseudorca crassidens; assembly: GCF_039906515.1. NCBI lineage: Eukaryota > Metazoa > Chordata > Mammalia > Artiodactyla > Delphinidae > Pseudorca > Pseudorca crassidens. The sequence goes on from NC_090317.1 coordinate 95,188,962, forward strand.
CTGTTTACAGAATAGTTTCAAAAATGTGTAAGCTCAAAGCCATTCCCTGCCATGGATCACTGATGATTGTGTGTCTTCAGAAAATTCCAGAGTTGTTGACATTGTCATGTCATTGACCACATAATTATAATTATTTTTAAAAGAAATTTATTTATTTATTTATTTATTTATTTATTTTTGACTGAGTTGGGTCCTTGTTGCTGCACGCGGGCTTTCTCTAGTTGCAGCGAGTAGGGGCTACTCTTCGTTGCAGTGTGTGGGCTTCTCATTGCAGTGGCTTCTCTTGTTGCGGCGCATGGGCTCTAGGCACGCGGGCTCAGTAGTTGTGGCTCACGGGCTTTAGAGCGCAGGCTCAGTAGTTGTGGCACACGGGCTTAGTTGCTCTGAGGCATGTGGGATCTTCCCGGACCAGGACTCGAACCCGTGCCCCCTGATTGGCAGGCGGATTCTTAACCATTGCGCCACCAGGGAAGCTCTATGATTATTTTTAAATGTATGTTTTGTTGTGGTTTTCCACCTACTAAGTTGAGTGTTAATGACAGAAGGTGGTAAAATCCATTAATCTAGGTGAAATATATGTAGGCATTCATTGTATTAATCTTTTGACTCTTTTGTAAGTTTGACTTTTTTTATTTTAAAAAGTAAAGCATAAGTAAATAAAAATGTAATGCTAGCAAAGAATCCTCTGGCCCTACTCCAACTTGAAATATGTTAGACTGAATAGAATTCAAAGAATCACCAATGTTATATGAATCTTGAAGCAATTCTTCTATTATGCTAATGACTGGACATCTGTGCTTCCCTCCTTGGAGATGAACGATGATTTGTGCTAAACAAGATCTAAAGTGTCTTTGAACATTATTCCAAGTTAAATACTGTTGTCTCATGCCATTGAGTTATGTGAGTGGGTCAGAACTTTGTTAAATCTGTTGTGCCTGATACTTACTTTGCAGGTATTCTCTGGTAAATATTCTCTGAAAATGGCTTTCTCAGTTTTTAAGAGCTATGGTTCTTTGGGATTCACATATTTGGGAATGAATAGTATGCATATCACTTAAGTCCCTCCTGGATCTTTTCTAACTTCATAAGTTTGCTAGCTTCTTATTACTAGTCCTCATCCAGATGGAAAAACATTACGCCATCTGGCTATGATTCTGAGTTGCTCCATATACTATGAAATATAATGAGTACTTCGCTCTCTCTAATGACACAGGCTTATCCTCCATCACCCGCCTTACCAAAGCTGTCAAATATAACTTGAGCCTTAAAACTCAAGGGAGCTTTCCAGATCTACATATGCTGTAGATGATTTTTCTTTCCAGGAGGGGAGGGGAGGGTCCTGTGGATTCGTGGATTACTAGTGAGATATTCAACTCAGTATTTATTGAGCACTTACTAGGTGCTCTGACCAAGTTCTGGATGGGATAGAGAAATCAGTTTTGTTTTGAAGATTAGCCAATGTTTTTATAGACAGAGATGGGAGAAAGGTGTGCTACATGGGAGAAAAACAGTTTTCAAGACATGAAAAAACAAAGAATATATCCAGGGAATAGCAATAATTTTAATTTGGCTGGAATATTGGTTGGGTAACAAGGAATATTGAGAGATCCCTTGAATACCATGCAATTTTGATATTTGGGTAATATCAAATAGCTGATATTTGCCTATTCACCTTTTTTTTTATTCACCTTTTTATATTGACATAAATTTTGGGCAGGGGAGAGATAGATTGATCTGACAACAGTGAGTAGGATAAAGGCCAAGAGGGAAGACTATAGGCAAGGAGATGGTTTTTAAATGATTGTCATAACTTATGCACGAAGTCATGCAGGCATGTACCAGTGTTTTAGGAGTGGAAAAGGGAATGATGAGAAAGGTATGAAAAGGAAATTCAGAGTTGGGAGTGACAGCATTTAGCAGATGATTGTTAGGATTGCGGGTAAGGAGGAAAGGGAGGATGGGAAGTAGAAAGTTCTCAAGGTTTTGATCTTAGAAGTACTCAAAGATAAAGGCATTAAAAGAATATGAAATATGAGAATATTTGCACTAGGAGATTTTAATATGTTTACTTTAAAAAATATTTTAATAATATACATATGGTGAAGCGCACCAATTTAAAGTGCTTGATAGACTCATGAATTGAATACACCTGCGTAATCAACAATTAGATCAACATATAAAATAAAATTTGACCAGCACCCCAGAAACCTTTATAATGCTCTCTCAGTTACTACTCCCTCCAAAGTAACAACTGTTCTGAATTATCTCACTGTAGAACAGTTATAGCTGCTTTTGTGTAATACATTAGTATGGTGATAAAATATTTAACAACCAGCTGTTGGGTGGGGGAAGGAGAAGACCTGCTTTGTAACATTTGACAATTTCTGTGGTATAAATACTCCCAGCACGGCTGATTTTAAGCTACCAAGGAGATAATCACCGAACATGGAGTTGAAAAGAACTGCACACAATCAGCTCTCACAAGCCGATATAAACTGGCTGTATCACATGCCTGGAGCAATATGATATATATTCTTTTGTGTTGGCATCTTTTGCTCAGTATTGTAAGATTCATCCATGTTGCTCTGTGCAGTAGTGGTTCATTCTGTTTTATTCCTATATCACAATTTATTTACCCAGTCTACATTTTATGGAATAATTGGGTCTTTTTCAATTTTTAGCTATTACAAATAATGCTGCTCTGAAGGCTTTTGTACATGACTTTTGATATACATATGTACACATTTCCACTGGGTAATGGAGTTCGATTACTGGGTGTGCAAGTGTTAAGTTTTACTAGATACTGCCAAACAGCTTTCCAAAGAGGTTTTTACCAATTTATACTCCAGTAGAGCTATATGAGAATTTCAGTTTCTCCATAACCTTGTCAAAACTTGGTGTTGTTAGTCTATTAGCCTAGCTATTCTAGTGATTATGTAGCAGTACTGAATTGTGGTTTTAGTTTGTATTTCTGTCGTGTACCATGAGGTTGGGCATTGGCCATTTGAATATTATTTTTTGTGAAATGCCTTTGTAGACTTTTGCTGGTTTATTTTTAATTGGGCAATCTGCATTTTCTTATCAATTGGTGAAGTTCTTTATATATTCTCAGTAAGAGTTCTTTAGATAAATCTCCTGTGGCTTGATTTTCTGTCTTTTAGTGGTGTCTTTTGTTGAAAAGAAGTTCTTAATTTTAATAAAATCTAATTTATTAATCTTTTATGGCCGGTGCTTTTGGTATCTTGTTAAAAAAATACTTTCCTACATCAAAGGTATTGAAGATACTCATTTGTTTTCTTCTATTTTCTTTTAACTTTTCACATTTCAATGTGAGATCTACATAGAATTAAATTTTATCTATACTGTGATGTAGGGGACCAGAGTTGTTTACCATACGAGTGCACAATTGATTCAAGCCATTCTTTCCCTAGTGTACTACAATGGCACAATCATGTTTTCTATGAATAATGACAATTTTATTTCTCCCTTTATAACCCTGCTACTTTTCTTTCTTTTTTAAAATTTGCCTTGTTTCACTAATGACCATCTCCAAATCTCCAGTACATGTGAGAATTGATCTTAGTGGGTAACCTCACCTCATTCCCAATCTCAGCAGGAAAGCATTCAATAATTCACCATTAATTATGATGTTTGCTGAACAGTGGTGTTTTTTTGTTTTTTTTTGGTTTGTCTTTGTGTGATAACCCTATAACAGATTTTTAAAGTTCCTATCTGCTTCTTTGGATATTAAATTTTATCAAATAATTTTTTTGCATCCATTGAGATAGTTATATATCAATAGTTGTCTTCCCTTTATTTCCTATCAATGTGTTGAATTGCTGTGATTTATTTTTGAATGTTAAAACACCTGTGCATTCCTGAAAGAAACTAACTTATTTGTGACATTTTATCTTCTTTGTATGTTGATGGATATTACTTGAAAATGTTTTAAAGTTTTTTTTAAATTTTCATATCAGAGTTTTACCTATAACTAAACTTTTAAATAATATACCTACAGGTTTTGGTATAAAGATTGTCCTGACTTCTCAAAACCACTTGGAGGTGTCTCCTTTTTTCTAGTTTCTGGAAGAGGATTTTTCTCTTCTCTTGAAGTTAATATTATTTTTCCCTTAAATATTAAAGATAATTTACTGGACAAGCCATCTGGGTTATTGGAAGTTTTATTATTTTTTTAATTTTAATTTTAATTTTTTAATTTTTTGGCCGTGCCACGCGGCATGCAGGATCTTAGTTCCCTGACCAGGGATGGAACCCATGGCCCCTGCATTGGAAGTGCGGAGTCTCAACCGCTGGACTGCCAGGTAAGTCCCTGGAAGTTTTAAATTACAAGTTCACTTTCTTTACAAGAATAGGGCTATGCTTTTTTTTTAAAATTGAGATATAATTCGCATACCATAAATCTCCCTTTTTAAATGATAGAATTCAGTAGTTTCTTGTATACTCCTATAATTGTACAACCATCACTACTATCTAATTCTAAAATATTTTCAGCACGACAAAAAGAAATCCTGATCTCATTAGCAGTCAGTCCTCATTAATCTTTCCCTTCAGCCTCTGGAAAACTCTAGTCTACTTTCTGTCTCTGTGGATTTACCTATTCTGTACATTTCATAAATATGGGATTATACAGCATATAGATTTTGTCTGACTTCTTTCACTTAGAATAATGTTTTCAAAGGTCATCTATGTTTTACCATGTATCAGTATTTCATTCCTTTTTACAGCTGGATACTATTATTGTATGGATATACCACATTTTGTTTATCCATTTATAAATTGATGGACACTTTTTGGCTATTATGAATAATGTTTCTATAAATATTCATGTCCATGTTTTTTGTATGGACATATGTTGTCAGTTTCAAAGCAGCTGCACCATTTTACATTCTCAGCAGCAATGTATGAGGGTTTCAGTTTCTCGTTATCCTTGTTAATATATGTTACTGTTATTTTGATTAGAGCATCCTAGTATGTACAAAGTGGTATTTTATTGTTGTTTTGATTTGCATTTCTGTAATGATTAATGATGTTGAGCATCTTTTCATGTACTTACTGGTCATCTGTATATCTCCTTTGGAGAAATATCCAAAGATACTTCCAGGATATCCAAGATTCACATCTTTTGCCAATTTTTAAATTGGATTATTTGTCCTTTTATTTTTTTAGTTGTAAGAGTTCTTTGTATATTCTGGATACAAGCAGTTACCAGATATGTGATTGAAAAAAATTTTCTCCTATTCTCTTAGCTGCCTTTTCACTTTCTTAATAGAATTATTTAAAGCACAAAAATGATTTTAATGAAGTCCAATTTATCTATTTTTTATTATTGTTGTTGGTTGTGCTTGTGGTGTCATATAAGAAACCATTGCCTAATCCAGATAGACTACACCTATATTTTCTTCTAAGAGTTTTCTAGTTTGAGTTCTTAAAATTAAACCTTTATATATTTTGAGTTTATTTTTCTGTATGGTGTAAGGTAGGGCTAGAACTTCATTCTTTTGCTTGTAGATATCCATTTATACCAGCAGCATTTATAGAAAAAAATATTTTGTCCCCATTGAATTGTCTTGACACCAGTGTCAAAGGTTAATTGGCCATAATATTTCTGGACTCTTAATTTGATTCCATTGATCTATAAGTCTATCCTTTTGACAGTACCCTGCTCTCTTTGTTTTTTTTTTTAATATTTATTTATTTGGCTGTGCCTGGTCTTAGTTGCGCTGCGTGGGATCTGCGTTGCTGCATGCGGGATCTTTTAGTTGCAGCATGCAGGGTCTTTAGTTGTGGCATGTGAACTCTTAGTTGCGGCATGTGGGATCTAGTTCCCTGACCAGGGATCAAACCTGGGCCCCCTGCATTGGGAGTGTGGAGTCTTAGCCACTGGACCACCAGGAAAGTCCCAGTACCATGCTGTCTTGATACTGTAGCTTTGTAATAAGTTTAAAAATCACAAAGGCTGAGTCCTCCAACTTCGTTCTTCTTTTCAAGATTGTTTTGGCTTTTTGGGGCCCTTGCATTTTCACATACCTTTTAGGATCAATTTGTCTATTACTGCAAAAAAAAAGGCAGTTGGGATTTTGATGGTGTATTGAATAAGCAGGTCAATTTTGGAAGTATTGTCATCTTAATAATATTAAATCTAATAATCCATGAACATGGGATATTTTCTAATTTTTGTAGGTCTTTTAAATTTCTTGAAATGATGTTATATAGTTTTCAGTGTATAAGACTTGTTCTTTTTTTGTTAAATTTCTTCTTAAATATTTTATTCATTTTAATGATACTGTAAATGGAATTGTTTTCTTTATTTCTTTTCTGGATTGTTCCTTGCTAGTGTATACAAACACAAGTGATTTTTATATTGGATATTGTATCCTGTAACCTTGCTGAACTTGTTTATTAGTTCTAATAGGTTTTATGTGGATTACTTGGGGTTCTCTATATACAAGATCACGTCATCTGTAAATAGAGATTGTTTAACTTCTTCCTTCCCAATCTGGATGCTTTTTATTTATTTATTTATCTTCCTGGGTAATTGCTGGCTTGAATCTCCAGTACAATTTTGAATAGAAATGTTGAAAAGGCATGTCCTTGTCTTGTTTGTGATCTTAAGGGGAAAGCCATCAACCATTCACCATTAAGTGTGATGTCAGTTGTGGATTTTTTTGTAGATTCTCTATATCTATATATGTCAATTAAGTTAAACTTTTAAATTATATTATTTAAAACTCCTATAACCTTACTGATTTTAGTTTGCTGGCTCTATCCACTGAAAGAGGTATGCTGAAGTCTCCAACAGTTGTTCTTGGATTATTTATTATTCCTTATTGGTCTGTCAGTGTTTGCTTTATATATTTGGGGGCTATGCTATTAGACATTCAAATTTCGATTTTTATATCCTATTGAATTGACTTTTCTGAATTTGAATTATTCCTCTTTTTCTCTAGGAATACTTCAGTAAAATTTTTGTCATTCTTTTTCTTTAAAACTTTTGATACACTTATATTTTAGGCATGCCTCTTTTATTTTTTTAATTTTTTTATTGGAGTATAGTTGATTTACAATGTTGTGTTAGTATCTGCTGTACAGCAAAGTGGATCAGCCATATGTATACATATATCTACTTTCTTCTAGACGCCCTTCCCATATAGGTCATTGCAGAGTACTGAATGGAGTTCCCTGTGCTATACAGTAGGTTCTCATTAGTTATCTTTTATATATAGTGGTGTGTGTATGTCAATCCCAATCTCCCAATTTATCTGCCCCCTGCCCCGCACCGTTCCCCCTTGGTAACCATTCTTTTCTACATCTGTGACTCAGTTTCTGTTTTGTAAATAAGTTCATTTGTACCATTTTTTTAGATTCCATGTATAAGCGATATATGATATTTGTCTTTCTCTGTCTGACTTACTTCACTCAGTATGACAATCTCTAGGTCCATCCATATTGCTGCAAATAGGCATGCCTCTTTTAAACAGCAAAGAGTTTGTATGTGTATATGTGTGTTTTTAAAATTTAGTCTGAAGGTCTTAGTCTTCAACCTCAAATATTTGGTCTAATGTTATTTAATTTAATAGTGATATATTTATATATAAATATACTATTTCTTATTTCTCCTCTCATTTCTCCCTCATCTTGATATTTTTTCCTTTTTGGGGGGGGATTAATCAGTATTCTTTTTTAATATTCCATTTTCACTGTTAATTTTTCATTATTTTATTATTCTTTTAATTTTTAACCTACACATTACAAATACATCCTTGCCTTACTTGATTCTAATCTAAGGTAGATATTTTACCACTCTCTGAGCAATGCAAGGATCTTACAACATTTTAACTCCATTTACCCCTACTCTGCTTTTGGCCTATTGTTGTTATGTATTTTAATTCTCTCTATATTTTAAACCCATAAACTAATAGTTTTGTTGTTTTGAACAGTCAGTTTATATACATATTTATCCTATTTAGTGGCTCTTTATGCCTACTTACATTACCATGATTGCAACTCAGATAATTTTTCTTCTTTCTTCTTCCTTCTTCCTTCTTCCTGTAATATTTCTTCAGTGGATCTAAACAGGTTCTCTTTGCTTGAAAATGATGTATTTCCTCTTTATTTTTGAAGGATATTTCCCCTCAGTTCTAAGTTGGTAGTTCTTTTATTTCAGCATTTAAAACATATTATTCCACAATTTTCTGTATTCCATTGTATCTGGTGAGAACGTGACTCTTAGTCATGTAGTCACATTGCTGTTCCTTTGGAGGTATATGCCATGTTCCCTGCTTCTAAATGTTTTATTTTTCTTTTCCTGTCATAATTTAAACGATTTTATGCCTATATGTAATTACACATTTCAGATTCATGGAGCTTCTTGTTAATGGAGTTTGTGAAACTTAAAGAATTGCATCTCTTCAAATATTATAATATTACTTCTACTCCATATTCCTTCTAGTCTTGCCAAAAATATAAATTACACATATGATAGACCTTTTGCCATGTCTCATACCTTACACTCTTTTCTCATTTCTTGTATTTTCTCCCTGTATTTTATTTTTTTTCATTTTTCTTTTTTTAACATCTTTATTGGAGTATAATTGCTTTACAATGGTGTGTTAGTTTCTGCTTTATAACAAAATGAATCAGTTATACATATACATATGTCTCCATATCTCTTCCCTCTTGCATCTCCCTCCCTCCCACCATCCCTATCCCACCCTTCTAGGTGGTCACAAAGCACCGAGCTGATCTCCCTGTGCTATGCGGCTGCTTCCCAGTAGCTATCTATTTTACGTTTGGTAGTGTATATATGTCCATGCCACTCTCTCACTTTGTCCCAGCTTACCCTTCCCCCTCCTTGTATCCTCAAGTCTATTCACTAGTAGGTCTGCGTCTTTATTCTCGTCTTGCCCCTAGGTTCATCGTGACCATTTTTAAAAAATTCTATATATATGTGTTATCATATGTTATTTGTTTTTCTCTTTCTGACTTACTTCACTCTGTATGACAGATTCTAGGTCCATCCACCTCACGACAAATAACTCAATTTCGTTTCTTTTTATGGCTGAGTAATACTCCATTGTATATATGTGCCACATCTTCTTTATCCATTCATCTGTTGATGGACACTTAGGTTGCTTCCATGTCCTGGCTATTGTACATAGAGCTGCAATGAACATTTTGGTACATGACTCTTTTTGAATTATGGTTTTCTCAGGGTATATGCCCAGTAGTGATATTGCTGGATCATATGGTAGTTCTATTTTTAGTTTTTTAAGGAACCTCCATACTGTTCTCCATAGTGGCTGTATCCATTTACATTCCCACCAACAGTGCAAGACGGTTCCCTTTTCTCCACACCCTCTCCAGCACTTATTGTTTGTAGATTTTTTGATGATGACCAATCTGACCAGTGTGAGATGATACCTCATTGTAGTTTTGATTTGCATTTCTCTAATGATTAATGATGTTGAGCATTCTTTCATGTGTTTGTTGGCAATCTGTCTATCTTCTTTGGAGAAATGTCTCTTTAGGTCTTCAGCCCATTTTTGGATTGGGTTGTTTGATTTTTTGATATTGAGCTGCATGGAGCTGCTTCTAAATTTTGGAGATTAATCCTTTGTCAGTTGCTTCATTTGCAAATATTTTCTCCCATTCTGAGGGTTGTCTTTTCGTCTTGTTTATGGTTTCCTTTGCTGTGCAAAAGCTTTTAAGTTCCTTTAGGTCCCATTTGTTTTTTTTTTTTTGTTTTTATTTTCATTCCTCTAGGCGGTGGGTCAAAAAGGATCTTGCTGTGATTTATGTCATAGAGTGTTCTGCTTATGTTTTCCTCTAAGAGTTTGATAGTGTCTGGCCTTACATTTAGGTCTTTAATCCATTTTGAGTTTATTTTTGTGTATGGTGTTAGGGAGTGTTCTAATTTCATTCTTTGACATGTAGCTGTCCAGTTTTCCCAGCACCGCTTATTGAAGAGGCTGTCTTTTCTCTATTGTATATTCTTGCCTCCATTATCAAAGATAAGGTGACCGTATGTGCGTGGGTTTATCGCTGGGCTTTCTATCCTGTTCCATTGATCTATATTTCTGTTTTTGTGCCAGTACCATACTGGCTTGATTACTGTAGCTTTGTAATATAGTCTGAAGCCAGGGAGCCTGATTCCTCCAGCCCCGTTTTTCTTTCCCAAGATTGCTTTGGCTATTCGGGGTCTTTTGTGTTTCCATACAAATTGTGAAATTTTTTGTTCTTGTTCTGTGAAAAATACCAGTGGTAGTTTGATAGGGATTGCATTGAATCTGTAGATTGCTTTGGGTAGTAGAGTCATTTTCACAATGTTGATTCTTCCAATCCAAGAACATGGTATATATCTCCATCTGTTTGTATCCTCTTTAATTTGTTTCATCAGTGTCTTATAGCTTTCTGCATACAGATCTTTCGTTTCCTTAGGTAGGTTTATTCCTAGATATTTTATTCTTTTTGTTGCAATGGTAAATGGGAGTGTTTTCTTAATTTTACTTTCAGATTTTTCATCATTAGTGCATAGGAAGGCTAGAGATTTCTGTGCATTAATTTTGTATCCTGCTACTTTACCAAAGTCATTGATTAGCTCTAGTAGTTTTCTGGTGGTATCTTTAGGATTCTCTATGTATAGTATCATGTCATCTGAAAACAGTGACAGCTTAACTTCTTCTTTTCTCATTTGGCTTCCTTTTATTTCTTTTTCTTCTCTGATTGCTGTGGCTAAAACTTCCAAAACTATGTTGAGTACTTGTGGTGAGAGTAGGCAACCTTGTCTTGCTCCTGATCTTAATGGAAATGGTTTCAGTTTTTCACCATTGAGAACGATGTTGGCTGTGGGTTTGTCATATATGGCCTTTATATTTTGAGGAAAGTTCCGTCTATGCCTACTTTCTGGAGGGTTCTTTTCATAGATGGGTGTTGAATTTTGTTGAAAGCTTTCTCTGCATCTATTGAGATGATCGTATGGTTTTTCTCCTTCAGTTTGTTAATATGGTGTATCACATTGATTGATTTGCGTATACTGAAGAATCCTTTCATTCCTGGGATAAACCCCACTTGATCATGGTGTATGATGCTTTTAATGTGCGGTTGGATTCTGTTTGCTAGTATTTTGTTGAGGATTTTTGCATCTATGTTAATCAGTGATATTGGCCTGTAGGTTTCTTTCTTTGTGCCATCTTTCTCTGGTTTTGGTATTAGCGTGATGGTGGCCTCATAGAATGAGTTTGGGAGTGTTTCTCCCTCTGCTACATTTTGGAAGAGTTTGAGAAGGATAGGTGTTAGCTCTTCTCCAAATGTTTGATGCAGTTCGCCTGTGAAGCCATGTGGTCCTGGGCTTTTGTTTGTTGGAAGATTTTTAATCACAGTCTCAATTTCAGTGCTTGTGATTGGTCTGTTTATATTTTCTATTTCTTCCTGGTTCAGTCCTGGAAGGTTGTGCATATCTAAGAATTTTTCCATTTCTTCCAGCTTGTCCATTTTATGGGCATATAGCTGCTTGTAGTAATCCCTCATGATCCTTTGTATTTCTGCAGTGTCACAAGTTACTTCTCCTGTTTCATTTCTTATTCTATTGATTTGAGTCTTCTCCCTTTTTTTCTTGATGAGTCTGGCTAGTGGTTTATGAATTTTGTTTATCCTCTCAAAGAACCAGCTTGTAGTTCTATTGATCTTTGCTATTGTTTCCTTCATTTCTTTTTCATTTATTTCTGATCTGATCTTTTTGATTTCTGTCCTTCAGCTAACTTCGGGGTTTTTTTGTTCTTCTTTCTCTGATTGCTCTAAGTGTGAGGTTAGGTTTATTTGAGGTGTTTCTTGTGTCTTAAGGTCCGATTGTATTGCTATAAACTTCCCTCTTAGAACTGCTTTTGCTGCATTGCATAGGTTTTGAGTTGTTGTGTTTTCATTATCATTTGTTTCTAGGTATTTTTTGATATTTTCTTGATATCTTCAGTGATCTCTTGGTTATTAAGTAGTGTGTTGTTTAGCCTCCATGTGTCTATATTTTTTACAGATTTTTTCCTGTAATTGATATCTAGTCTCGTAGCATTGTGGTCTGAAAAGATACTTGATACGATTTCAGTTTTCTTAAATTTCCCAAGGCTTGATTTGTGACCCCAGATATGATCTATCCTGGAGAATGTTCCATGAGCACTTGAGACAAATGTGTATTCTGTTGTTTGGATGGAATGTCCTATAAATACCGATTAAGTCTATCTTGTTTAATGTATCATTTAAAGCTTGTGTTTCCTTATTTATTTTCATTTTGGCTGATCTGTCCATTGGTGAAAGTGGGGTGTTAAAATCCCCTACTATGGTTGTGTTCCTTTCGATTTCCCCTTTTATGGCTGTTAATATTTGCCTTATGTATTGAGGTGCTCCTATGTTTGGTGCATAAATATTTACATTTGTTGTATCTTCTTCTTGCGTTGCTCCCTAGGTCATTATGTAGTGTCCTTCTTTGTCTCTTGTAATAATCTTTGTTTTAAAGTCTATTTTGTCTGATATGAGAATTGCTACTCCAGCTTTCTTTTGGTTTACACTTGCATGGAATATCTTTTTACAACCCCTCACTTTCAGTCTGTATGTGTCCCTAGGTATGAAGTGTGTCTCTTGTCGTCAGCATATATACGGGTCTTGTTTTTGTATCCATTCAGCCAATCTATGTCTTTTGGTTGGAGCATTTAATCCATTTATATTTAAGGTAATTATAGATATGTATGTTCCTATTACCATTTTCTTAATTGTTTTGCGTTTGTTATTGTAGGTCTTTCCCTTCCCTTGTGTTTCCTGCCTAGAGAAATTCCTTTAGCATTTGTTGTAAAGCTGGTTTGGTGGTGCTGAATTCTCTCAGCTTTTGCTTGTCTGTAAAGGTTTTAATTTCTCCATCAAATCTGAATGAGATCCTTGCTGGGTAGAGTAATCTTGGTTGTAGGTTTTTCTCCTTCATCACTTTAAATATGTCCTGCAAGTCCCTTCTGGCTTCCAGAGTTTCTGCTGAAAGATCAGCTGTTAACCTTATGGGGATTCCCTTGTATGTTATTTGTTGTTTTCCCCTTGCTGCTTTTTTTTTTAATTAAAAAAAATTTTTTTTACTTATTTATTTTTGGCTACGTTGGGTCTTCATTGCTGCGCACGGGCTTTCTTTAGTTGTGGCGAGCGGGGGCTTCTCATTGCAGTGGCTTCTCTTGTTGCAGAGCTGGGGCTGTAGAGCGCAGGCTCAGTAGTTGTGGTGCAGGAGCTTAGTTGCTCCGCGGCATGTGGGATCTGCTTGGACCAGGGCTCAAAACCGTGTCCTTTGCATTGGCAGGCGGATTCTTAACCACTGCACCACTAGGGAAGCCCCTCCCTTGCTGCTTTTAATATGTTTTCTTTGTATTTAATTTTTGAAAGTTTGATTGATATGTGTCTTGGTGTGTTTCTCCTTGTATTTATCCTGTATGGGACTCTCTGTGCTTCCTGCACTTGATTAACTATTTCCTTTCCCATATTAGGGAAGTTTTCAACTATAATCTCTTCAAATATTTCTCAGTACTTTTCTATTTCTCTTCTTCTTCTGGGACCCCTATAATTCGAATGTTGGTGCGTTTAATGTTGTCCCAGAGGTCTCTGAGACTCTCCTCAATTCTTTTCATTCTTTTTTCTTTATTCTGCTCTGCAGTAGTTATTTCCACTGTTTTATCTTCCAGGTCACTTATCCGTTCTTCTGCCTCAGTTATTCTGCTATTGATCCCATCTAGAGTATTTTTAATTTCATATATTGTGTTGTTCATCATTGTTTGTTTCATCTTTAGTTCTTCTAGGTCCTTGTTAAATGCTTCTTGCATTTTGTCTATTCTATTTCCAAGATTTTGGATCATCTTTACTATCATTATTCTGAATTCTTTTTCAGGTAGACTGCCTATTTCCTCTTCATTTGTTAGGTCTGGTGGGTTTTTATCTTGCTCCTTCATCTGCTGTGTGTTTCTCTGTCTTCTCACTTTACTTAACTTACTGTGTTTGGGGCCTCCTTTTCACAGGCTGCAGGTTCGTAGTTCCTGTTGTTTTTGGTGTCTGCCCCCAGTGGATAAAGTTGGCTGAGTGGATTGTGTAGGCTTCCTGGTGGAGGGGACTAGTGCCAGTGTTCTGCTGGATGAGGCTGGATCTTGTCTTTCTGATGGGCAGTTCCACGTGTGGTGGTGTGTTTTGGGGTGTCTCTGGCCTTATTATGATTTTAGGCAGCCTCTCTGCTAATGGGTCGGGTTGTGTTCCTGTCTTGCTAGTTGTTTGGCATAGGGTGTCCAGCACTGTAGCTTGCCGGTCATTGAGTGAAGCTGGGTGCTGGTGTTGAGATGGAGATCTCTGGGAGAATTTCGCCGTTTGATATTATGTGGAGCTGGGAGGTCTCCTGTGGACCAGTGTCTTGAAGTTGGCTCTCCCACCTCAGAGGCACAGCCCTGACGCCTGGCTGGAGCACCAAGAGCCTGTCATCCACATGTCTGAGAATAAACGGGAGGAAAAAAATGAAAGAAGAAGGAAAATAAAATAAAATAACATAAAATAAAGTTATTAAAATAAATAATTATTAGAAAAATTTTTTTAAAAGTAATTTAAAAAAATGGACAGGCAGAACCCTAGGACAGATGGTAAAAGCAAAGGTATACAGACGAAATCACATACAAAAACATACACATACATACTCACAAAAAGAGAAAAAGGGAAAAAATATATATATATATTGTTGTTCCCAAAGTCCGCCTCCTCAATTTGGGATGATTCGTTGTCTGTTCAAGTATTCCAGAGACGCAAGGTACATCAAGTTGATTGTGGAGCTTTAATCCGCTGCTCCTGAGGCTGCTGGGAGAAATTTCCCTTTCTCTTCTTTGTTCGCACAGCTCCTGAGGTTCAGCTTTGGATTTGGCCCCGCCTCTGCATGTAGGTCGCCTGAGGGCGTCTGTTCTTCTCTGAGACAGGACGGGGTTAAAGGAGCAGCTGATTCGGGGGCTCTGGCTCACTCAGGCCAGGGGGAGGGAGGGGTACGGAATGTGGGGCGAGCCTGCGGCAGCAGAGGTAGGTATGACGTTGCACCAGCCTGAGGCGTGCTGTGTGTTCCCCTGGGGAAGTTGTCCCTGGATCCCGGGACCCTGGCAGTGGCGGGCTGCACAGGCTCCTGGGAGGGCAGGTGTGGATAGTGAGCTGTGCTTGCACACAGGTTTCTTGGTGGCTGCAGCAGCAGCCTTAGCATCTCATGTTGGTCTCTGGGGTCCGTGCTGATAGCCGTGGCTCCCGTCCGTCTCTGGAGCTCGTTTAGGTTGTGCTCTGAATCCCCTCTCCTTGCGCATCCGGAAACAATGGTCTCTTGCCTCTTAGGCAGGTCCAGACTCTTTCCTGGACTCCCTCCCAGCTAGCTGTGGCGCACTAGCCCCTTCAGGCTGTGTTCACGCAGCCAACCCCAGTCCTCTCCCTAGGATTCAACCTCTGAAGCCCAAGCCTCAGCTCCCAGCCCCGCCCGCCCCAGCGGGTGAGCAGACAAGCCTCTCGGGCTGGTGAGTGCCTGTCGGCACCAATCCTCTGTGCAGGAATCTCTCTGGTTTGCCCTCGCACCGCTGTTGCTGCCCACTCCTCCATGGCTCCGAACCTTGCCCCCTCCGCCACCCTCCATCTCTGCCCGCGAAGGGGCTTCCTAGTGTGTGGAAACCTTGCCTCCTTCACAGGTCCGTCCCACTGGTGCAGGTCCCGTCCCTATTCTTTTGTCTTTTTTTTCTTTTTTCTTTTTCCCTCCCCAGGTACGTGGAGAGTTACTTGCCTTTTGGGAGGTCTGAGGTCTTCTGCCAGCGTTCATTCGGTGTTCTGTAGGAGTTGTTCCACATGTAGATGTATTTCTGATGTATTTATGGGGAGGAAGGTGGTCTCCACATCTTACCCTTCCACCACCTTGTAGGTCCTCTTCTCCCTTTATTTTAATATGTATATTTTCTACCAACGAACTTACTGTTCACTATGCTATTCTTCTGTTGTGCTAATGTGCTGTTAATTATATTCAGTTAGTGTTTAATTTCATATTATTGTACTTTCTATTTAGAATTTCCATCTGATTTTTCAAATAGACTCCAGTTCTCGGGGGAGAAATTTCTACTTTTTCATCTGTTTTCTTGAATGACTTAATCGTATTTAGAAAGTTTTAGAAGTCCATGTCTGATAACTCCAATTTCTGGATCATCTGTGGCTGTAATTGTCTCTATTTTTCTTGATTTTTAGTCATTTTGTTCTGTTTCCTGCCATGACTTTTAATTTTTGAATGTGAGGCATTGTGTATAAAAACTTGTAGAGGCCCAGGATAATACTATTTTCCTCTGAAGAAAATTTAATTTTCTTCCAATAAAAGTTGGGGTTAGGGGAATCACATTGTTCTAACTGAAAATGTTCTATTTCCATTTTGCTCTTATTCTTAAGTATAGCCATTCTGAATCATTTACTAAAATTTCATGGTGGGCCTTAAATTCTGGTTTTCATCCTCTTAGCAGTTGCTTTCTTCTTGGTTCCCCAGAATCGTTCTTCATGTGCTTTCAAATTGCTTCAAGGGAGGATGGCATGTATGATATTAATACATTGATGATCTCAGTGTATTTCCCTTCTCTCTGGGATCCTGGTCCTTTGAATTCTGACTCCTAAATGCCATCAAACAACTATTTTTGTACTGTAATAACTTTTGTACTTGTTCTCACTGGGAGATTTAGTCTGAGATCGGCTAATCCTTTATTGTTAGGAACAGAAATATTCCCTTCATAAACTGTATTCTCATTATGTACTTTAGTTACTGGCGGAATATTCAAGAGGTGTTATATGACAATAGTATTCAAATCTGGTTTTAGGGTTCAGGAACAAGTAGTAGCTAGCATTGTAGGTCTCAGTGTCATCAACATGCATAAGATTTTTGAAAACTTGGAATACCCAGAGAATGAGAACTTTAGAAAGGAAAGGAAAACAGTAAAGGAGAAGAAGAAATTGTCACTAAAATAGGAATATAACTGTAGATGAACAATTTCACAGAGAAAGATTCAAGAAGAAGGTAGCCAAGTTGATCAAATTCTAGAGTTAAGGAAGAGGAAGACTCAGAAAGGATCATCGGATTTTATCTTTATGCAGACAGTTTGGACAACCGAGTGAGTAGTTTTAGCAAAGAGATAGGAGTAATGCTTAGATTGTGAGAGATTAAAGAAAAAGAAGGCCTTAATAAAGTGGAAGAATTAGAGTTTTTAAAAAAGAATTTAACAATGAAATAAAAGAGAAACATCAGAAGCTTAGTGGGATACCAAACCTTGGGTAATATTTTTAGAGAAATTTTAAGGCTATATGAACATGGAGGTAGAAAGACTTTAAGGATCAAGTAAAGAGGAGGTTAAAGATGCATGTAAGGACAAAGATACATATGATAAGGATATCTAAGGTGTGAAATTGAGAGTAATTTGAATGAGAAAGCTTGTAAAAGGAGATTATGGAATACTTTGTCTTCTGAGAGGAAAGGAAAGAAAAAATGACCCTGTTTTATTTCAGTTAAGGAGTAGTTGAGGTTGTATGCTGAGGGTGGGGATGAGAGTCAAGATGTGAAAAGAATGGAGTTCAAGATGGAGTGACTATGAGGGCTGTTGGAATTATGGGGTTCAAGGGACAGTGAGGTTAAAGTATAAAATATCTATCTGGATAATCCTCTTAGCTGATTTTAGTGATAAATTCATCAGCAACAGAGGCCTGGAAGTCCACAAACTAAAGATAAAGATAAGAAGAAAATAATATGAAACAAGATGTGTTTCAGAAGAGAAAGGATTATCAAGCAAGAATGGGAAAAAACCCCAACATGGAACAAGTTTTTTTTTTTTTGTTATTTCTTTGCTGTGAGATATGAGGTGGCTTATCAGGGAGATATTTGGTTGGGGGCTGTGATTTTTAATTAAGGGGCATTATAGAAAAATATAAGGATAGATTGGAATTTGATCCAAGGAGGCTCAGGAATAGGGAATGGTAGAGAATCCTGCAAAAGTTGTGTGGACCTGAGATGAAGCGATGAAATGGATAGGAATAAAAGTAGAGGAAGAAGTGGCATTGATGGATTAAAGATGAGGAAATGGGAAGCTGAGTCGTAAGCCAGAGGTACATGTTAGGGACCAGGCAGTGTTGAGGAAGCTAGAATTTTGTAATTGGGAGTTTTCAATGGATCCACATGGTCATATTAACTTTCCAATGAAAGATTTTGATTATTTCTGCACATTCTTTGAATCAAAATGTTGGCTTCTTGGAGGTTTATTGTGTCTTGTAAGGTGGTAGGCTATGGCAGTGGTACCTTTAATTTCAGGGAGATAACACTGGAAACCTTTAATTTCAACTTACTTTATTGTAGCCTTCTATTATTTTTCACATGATACTGTAGTAGAGGAATAACTTCCCTCTATCATCTTAGGTTCAATGAATAGGGCCCTATAGATTAAACTGACAAAATACAGATTAACAGGAGAAGAAAGGGCATATATAGAGAGAGAGCTTCACAGAAAAGAAGTGAAAATCCAGAGGTAGGTGGACCTCGGGCCTTACATACCATTTTAACACAGTGTGAAGAAGGGAGTTGGGCCTCTGCGGTGTGGGAGGGGATAAGTTGTGGGCAGGTGACTAAGACATGTATGGTAAATAAGAGTTGTTTAGAAAGATTTGTTGTGCAGATTCAAGTCATCTCATGTGACAGGAATTGTCTCCAGGCAAGTCAGGAGAGGACAACTTAAAAAAAATCCTTTATAAATATAAATTGCCTTTACAAAGGGAAATTTATGTGCTGGTTTTTGAGCTTTTCCTGCATGTGCTGTCCCTCAATTGCCTTCAGCTCAAATAATTCTTATGCCAAAGTGGCATATTTTGGGGTGGCATATTCTGGTCCCTTTCAGTACAATTCAGCGACACTCTCTAGTTACATCTTTTAATATATTCTCATAGGTGGTTTTGATTGCCATCAACTAACAATTTCTGGATTTAAATTCTTCAGGAATTTCTATCACTCTGGAGTCCAGGGTTGGCTCTTTTCAAGGTTCAAGGAATTATGAATTTTATGGGAGAAATGTTTTCAAAGGCATGCCTGACTAACATTTCTTGTTCTGAATCCAGTCTTGTCTCTTAGGACTTTATAGTTTTGTTCATCTTACACCAAGCTGATTTATAGCTGATGTCGAAAGCTTGGCCTCTGTGCACTGGTGCCAAATCAAATCTCAGAGACAGAGTTTTGGGTGAAGTAGAAAAGAATAGCTTTATTGTTTTGCCAGGCAAAGGGGGACACAGAGGGCTCCTGCCCTCAAAACTGTGTGTCCCAAAATGGGAGGATTTGGTGAGGAGTTTTATAGCAATGGTTCAAGGATGGGGTTGCTGATAAGGATTAGGGTGTGTGCAGGGCCTGCACTCCTTTAATCTGTTCTCAGCTAATCTCTTGATGAGCTTCTTTGGTTCCTTTAATCTGGCCTCAGGTGGTCTTCTCTGGAATGAAGAATGCTAACTCTGTTGGGGTTTTTAGTTCTGCAGAAGAGCTCAAAGATATTGCTATGTGTGTCCCTTGAGGTGGCACCAGGACCCTGCCCCAAGGCTGCGCTGTTGTTTCTTGACTGCTCCTTGCTTGTCTTTGCATCCCCTCCTTCCCCTGATTAGCAACTATTTGAATCTGCCCTTTGGAACTCGGAAAGTCATGGAGGCTGGAGTCTGTTCTGTACAAACAAGGAACAGGGGACACAGAAAGGTTTCCATGCCCAGGAGCCCTTCAGCATCCTGCTCAGTTTCATAGCTCCTGTATGCATTTTTTAGGGAACAATTTCCAAAGTATTTGTTTTATGTCTACACTTTTCATCTGTGTATTCTTCAAATAGATGTAAGAACTCTACCTCTTTTGCTAAACATATAGTTGAGTGCTTGGTATTCACTGGCTCAATCTTGGACACAGTTTATTAGTTTGGTCTCCAGTTCCCTGTTTTGTTTCTCAGCTTTTTTGGTTCTTTGCTGTAGAGTGCAAATACCACTCATGCTGAGACTCTTCTGATTTAGACTAAAACCCGTAACACACGCATTTGGAAACCTGTGGCTGCTTGCGGGGGGGCATATGGCAACTTAAGAGAGTCCCTGTTACTGCTGCCAAGTCCCTGGTTGTTATGAAAACACAACTCCATTGTTTCCAAAGCCCTAGGAAGGGGAGAGCTAATTTTTCCTTCTTCTTTTGCAAAACAGCAGGAACTGTAAATAACAGTCCTCTAGGTAACACAAATAGGTAAACATTGCACAGGTTTGTTATCTAAAGTACCAAAAATTCTACCTTCTTATTGGGTGGTTGTTTTACTACTTACAGAGGTTCAGAATGTCTGTTGCTGATAGTGGTAGCCAGCCAGAGGAGAAATTATATGGAGGAGAAAAATAGTATCTTTTCTTCTAAGTAATATGGAGTAAATCTGTTGACTTTTATTGTATTTTGAATTTGGAAAAACATTTTATTCCAGACAGTACTATCCTGACAAAAGATTTGAAACACAGCTCTGTTTTATTACCATTCATTATAGGACAACCACTTTAAATTCTTACATAATTTTAAAGTTTTTTAGTGAGTTGGCAGTTTTTGGGTATGTTAAACATCAAGAGCAATTCCTGAGTTTTCCTCTTTATTTTAGGTATGAAGAGTACTGTACCTAATGGGTTTTTTGTTGGAAAATAATTTTCTGATATTGAAAAATGTGAAACAAGTATGATTTGTGTCACTTGGCATGATTATTGTGAATTCATCGTGTATTTGGTTACTATACGTGCACGATAATCTCTATCTATCTATAGCTATATAATATATATAATTTTTTTTCTAACAAACCACATACCTTGGGTATTTATGTCACCCTGCATTCTCTCCCCTGTGGGGAGACTTGTTAGTCGAGAGGCTCTCAGAGTCAGCCTTTTTCGTCCTCTAAGAACCTTCTGCATTCAAGGAGTCTGCTGGATGCTCAGGGTCATGTATGAGAACAAAGTTCACTGCCTCCTTTCCCCAAATAATTGCTCCATTTATTGGGGTCTGATTTATATTTAACTGCACAAGTAGTATAAAAGATGTGTAAGTAAGTGCTGAGAAGCACTGATAATTAGTTTTGATTTTGAGAAAATCATAGAAAAAGTGACATGAAAAAGATTTCAACAGAGAGAAAAAAGATCCTTGATTTGGGACTGGGCATGGCATTTCAAGCAGAGGAGAAAGCAGGAACAAGGGTCTAGGAGCTGTCTAAAGTGTTTAACTTGGCATCTGGTTATAACTTTTGTGGACATTTCAGGTTATGTTACAATGAATTGGATGTTAATAGAAGTACTGTAAAACAGCACAGCAGCTGTATTTTGTATCAGTGGGTTTGGGGGAGAGAAGACCTTAGTTCAAATGTCAGTTCTCAGTCAAGTATCCCATGAGATGTGTTTTAAAAGCTTAGCATGGAAGTAACTCACATATATATGTGCATGTAGACACATGCATACACACATACCAATGATACCTTTGTTCCCAGTGAAAGAAAGGTTCATGTCTTGTCACAGAAGGAATTCAGAAACGAGACAGGGAGGTCAAGAAAGTAAAGCGAGGATTTATGTAAGCAAAAGTACACTCTCAAAGGGATAGCAGGCAAACACGTGAGTAGCTGCCCTTGAGTTTTTTTTGGCAAGCTGGTTTTGTGGGGCATACAAATAAAGGGGCGGAATATTCATTGGGGAAGGAGGGGTTTGGGGGTCGTATTCCCTGATTTTCATCCCAGCTCCACCTTCCCAAGGGGAGGAGGGATTTTTGTCCTTATTTAGCCTTGATTGGAAGTGTCGTGGCATTGGTGCGTCATGGGTACTTCTTATCTGCAAGGCTAATTTTATTGTAATGAGAGCATAATGAGAAAAATGTTACATTCAGGTGCCGAGATTCCCACCTTTTTTTTGGTCTGCCCCCAGGACACTTATCACCCCAAAATGTGTGGTTTCCTGTCAGTCTGGAGGTTCCTTCTTTTCTTTGTCTGCCTATGGACCCCTGCTGTTTACAAGGTGTGTGGTTTCCTGCCACCTGGCCCATGCCCTTCCTTTCTCTGCTCGTATCTAGCTACCTGTCTGCTGTAACACCTTTATCCCTTTGCATGTCCATCCTGTCCTCTGTCAAGGTATGCCTGCCTTTGTAATCAGGGAAGCTGGTGAAGCAACTTACCATTATATCATTGGGTGTAATACCACAGCTAATCACTTAAACATCTCTCATTTTGTACATCACATGCATTATCACATTACAGTGATGTTAATCAAAATTTCAATGATATAGTAGCCTACTCTAGGTTTGCTCGATGCCAGAGCTTCCTCATTAGCTGATTTAACCATCCTTTCCCATCTTGATGGTGTGAATTCAGAGAAACAACTTTACTACCTGCTCAAAATGAGAAGGGACTTATCATATCCAGCTTCCAAAATAGCCACCAATAATCTCTGCCTCCTGCTATTCACACCCTTATGTGGTACCCTCCCAACACTGTATGAAGTTTATTTGGTGTAACCAATAGAACACAGCAGAAATGATGGTATGTCACTTCCAAGATTAGGTTATAAAGATTGGGTTCCATCTTGGATTCTTTCTCTTTCTTGGATTACATACTCTCAAAGAAGCCAACAGCCATGTTGTGAGGACAAGCAGTCCATCTGTGGAGAGGTCCACGTGGCAAGGGACTGAGGTCTCCAGCAAAAGGTCAGCAAGGAACTGAGTCCTGCCAACAACCATGAGAGCTTGGAAGCAGATTCCCCAGGCTTGAGATGACTGCAGCTCTGGCTGACACCTTGACTGTAACTTCATGAGAGACTCTGAGCTACAACTACTAAGTTAAACTGCTCTTGGATTCCTGACTCACAGAAATTGTAAGATCGTAAATGTTTATTTTGTAAGCTAGTAAATTTAGAGGTAATTTGTTATGCAACAATAGATAACTAACGTAAGACCCTTCTGCGTGAGAGTTTTCCCTTGTGCAGAAACCACAGAACAGGCTCAAACAAAGTCTGTCTTTGTGAAATTGCTGGGGGACAGATTATCTTCTGTCACCTCAACAATGACGCATGACCTCTCAGCACAATTTTGGGCCTGTGATTCAGATGATATAGTTAACATCATCTGATCCACACAATAGAAGTAGAAGAGAGAAGGTTCAGCTGCCTGACCCATTATGGCTGGAACCACATTTCTGCCTAGAACATGCAGCACCTCTGTTCTTAAATTTGATCTTTTCATTTAAAATCAGTCGATCTTCTATTTATCCAATAGGTGGTTCAGATCCTAACTTTTGCTTTCAGAAAAACTATAAAAAGCAAAAGGCAATCCTCATGGTTGAAAATGAGAAAACAAATCACATATTAGAACAAGACTGATCCCTTAGCAGCAGCAGCAGGATAGCAGTTGTGAGAGGAGGACTGGACTTGTGAATGGAGATCCCCTCTGTGGGCACAAATATGGACCCAGAAATTTATTCAGTCACTCTGAGCCTTGATATCTTCTTTTGTAAAATTAGGTAAACAAGACCTGACAGAGGTGATGATTAAATGTGATACTAATTATGAAAGCATTTGTACCTATTAAATATCATTTGAAAATATTCTCTAAGGTGCAGTCCATTCTTAGGAGACATATCCATTCAAACAAGAGGATGCCTTAATCCATTGAGCAGATATTATCTGGGCACCTACTATGTGCCAGGCACTGTGCTTGGATGGGGATTACAATAATGAATAAAAGAAACCTAGTCTTTGTACTCAAAGAACTTATAGCCTGGTGGAGAAGTAGTACTTAATCAAATAATCGCACAAATGATAACAAAATTCCAGCTGTGACTAGTGAGGAGGTAGAGGTACTATGAGGGCACATATGAAGGGAGATTTGACCTGTTGAGAAAAATTAAAAATGCTTCCCTGGGAAATAACACTTGAGTTGGGATCTGAAGAAGTAGGTGTTAAAGAGGGGTGGGAAATGCCTCTTAGGTTGAGGGAACAGCAGTCACAAAGACCTAGTGGGAGGGCCTGAGTGTTTTGAGTGGGAGGAACCAAAAAACCAGTGAAGCTGGAAGACAGAGAAGTATGAACCTTTTTCCTAGTTCCTATGTCTGCTAAGGTCTGTAATTGACCTAATGGAATCACTGCACCTCAAGTACCTGATAGTGTGGATAATCTTGTTTTAATTCCTTTTAATTACGTAACAAAAGGATAACTAAGAGAAACAATGTTTGGGGGGGGATCCCTTGAAGGCTGCAAAAATTATACATTCCCTCTGTTTTTTTTTAATTGAAGTATAGCTGATTTACAATGTTGTGTTAGTTTCAGGTGTACAGCAAAGTGATTCAGTTACATATATACATATTCTTTTTCAGATTCTTTTCCCATATAGGTTATTACCTCTCAGTGGTTTTTGATTCTCTTTTTTATCTTGATGAATGAGCAAGGCCTGAGGACTGGACTGCTGTGAATTAGATCCTCAAAGATCCATTTCTTTTCTTGAGCTTTGGTGTGGAGCCATTAGTCAGTATTGAAGAGCTCTATAAGAAAGAGGACTAATATCCTTAATATGCAAAGAAAGCCAAGAAATCATTAAGGAAATGTGAATATATATATATCCTAAAGGAAAAATAGGTCAAGGACATGAACAGGTAATTTACAGAATATCAAATACAAATGGCCAGTAAGCATGGGAACAAAAGTTCAAACTCAATAGCTGAAGAAAACGTAGGATGGAATCATTAATCGCCTTTGAACTCATTAAGATTTTCAACAGTGCTAATAGCCCTTGTTGGTAAGTGTACAGGAAAATGAAAAGTCTCATACATTTTTTACAAGTTTATTGAGGCATTGTGTTGGGGGTCCACAAGACCACCAGGAGTTTTGATGCTTTGCTAGAAGGACTTACAGGACTCAGCATAGAGTCATACTCATGGCTATGATTTCTTATACACCAAAAGAATACACAATAAAATCACTAAAGAAAAAAAAAATGCATGAGATGAAGTGCAGCGGAGACCAGAGACAAGTTACCAAGAGTCTTCTCCTGATGGAGCCACACAGGACACACTTAATTACTCCAGCAACAAATTGTGATAACACATATGAAATGTTGTGTGTCAGAGAGGAAATCAGAAAGTCAGTGGCAAAGGTTTTTATTGGGGACTGGTCATATAGGTACTCTTTGCCTGGCATGTACCCAAATTTCAGTGTCCCACAAAGAAAGCAGGTGTTTAGTGTGAACTACATTGTTTGCACATTTTAGGCACGGTGAACAGTCTTAATAGTTGGGAAATGATGGGAAGCCTCCCCAAATCCAAGCTCTGAGTTATGATACAGTTTGGTTTGTCACTTTTTTCATTTTCTGCCATGTTGTCTAAAAAAGTTTATTGTTTAACTCCTTTTTTTTTTTTTTTTTGCGGTACGCGGGCCTCTCACTGTTGTGGCCTCTCCCGTTGCGGAGCACAGGCTCCGGACGCGCAGGCTCAGCAGCCATGGCTCACGGGCCCTGCCGCTCCGCGGCATGTGGGATCTTCCCGGACCGGGGCACGAACCCATGTCCCCTGCATCGGCAGGCGGACTCTCAACCACTGTGCCATCAGGGAAGCCGTACAGTTGTCTTTTAAATCAGTTAGGAGAGGGAAAGAGTGAAAAATATGCTTATACATTTAAAAAAATTATTCATTTAATTATCCTAGCAGTGTCTTGTCTTTGTGTGGATCCAAATTATTATGATTATTATGTATTGGTTTCTTTTTTCTTCAGCCTGAAGAACTCCCTTTTGTATTTCTAATAGGGCAGGTGAACTGGTGACACATTTTCTGTCTTTGCTTATCTGGGGATGCTTTTATTTATCTTTCATTTTTGAAGGATAGTTTTGCTGGATATATTAAGTCTTGTTTGATAGTCTTTTATTTCAGCACTTTGAGTATTTTATCCCACAGTGTTTTGTGGCCTCCATGTTTTCTGACAAAAAATTAACTGTTAATCTCATGGAGGGTAACTTGTAATTGAGTTTTTCTCTTGCTGTTTTTAAAATTTTTCTCATTTTCTTTGACTTTTGACAGTTTTACTATAATGTTATCATTATAAAATTTTATTTTAGTTTATCCTGCATGGAGTTTGTTGAGCTTATTAGATATATAGATTAATGTTTTTCATCAAATTTGAGAAGTTTTCAGCCATTACTTCTTTAAATAATTTTTTCTGCTTTCTCTCTTTTTTTCTTACTTTAGAGCCCCCATTATGTGTATATCAGTAAGCTTAGTAATGTCATACAGGTTTCTAAGACTCTGTTCATTTTTCTTAATTCTGTTTTTCTGTTCCTCAAACTGAATAATCTTAATTGACCTGTTTTCAAGTCTGTTTATCTATTGCCAGCTCAAATCTGTTGTTAAGCCCCTCTAGTGATTTTTATACTTTAAATCTCCAGAATTTTTATTTGTTTCTTTTTGTCTTATTTCTCTTACTTTACTGATATTCTCTATTTGGTGAGACATAGTTGCCATATTTTCATTCTTGAAACCTAGTTTCTTTTAGTTCTTTTAATATTTTCAGAGTAGCTTATTTAAAGTCTTTGTCTAAGTCAAAATCTGCTCCCCTACCCCATAGACATTTTCTAGTGTTTGCTGTTTTCCTTTGCGTGTGTCATAATTTCCTGGTATTTTGCACATCTCATAATTTTTCTTTAAACTGGACATTTTAGACAATTTATTGTGCTGACTTTGGAATTAGAACCTTCCTTCCCCCTTTGGGTCTGTTGTTTCTGTGATTACTTTTTCTGGTTTCTGCTTGTTTACTTAGTGACTTTCCTGGGCTAATTCTATGGATTTCATATTTCCTGCTATAACTGAGTTCTCTTCCCACTTAAAATTAAAAAAAAAAGACAAATATTAAGCCTAGCTTTTTATGGGTCACCTCTGGATCAGTATATTTTAGTGGTCAGTCAAGGATCAGTCATAAGACTTCCTTAAATATCCTGAGACAATAAGTCTTCCACACTCTGCCGGGTGGATCTCTGTGTGAAGGCATGCCTTCAAACCTCAGGAAGTTTAAAAGTCAGCCTTAGCTTTCACTTTCTCATTGTATAGGGCCTCAAGTTCCACCAGAAGTGAGCGACTTGGGCACTGTCCTTTCTCAGTTATCTCCTGAGCATAAGCACAGCCCTGAACAGGCACACAGCCTTCTAGGCTCCCAGAAATATCTTAAAGCTTTTCAAAGTCTCTTATGGTTGTCTACTTCCCCAGGTCTACCTTTGACATTTTTGGCCAGGTTCTTGTTTTCCCTAACTGAAATCACAGTGTTAGACAGCTGTCATGTTAATAGTTCCAGCTGATTGCTATTGTTTTTAGTTACATAGGGATAGGGCTTGTTTCACATAGCTGAGTTTTGAGTCAGATCAGGTAGTAACAATACCCTTGAATTGGAGCTTTTATAGAGAGCTGTGAATATGGTCAAATATAGAATGTGCTCTGGGGATGGGCTTTTAACAGTGCTCCAAAAGAGGTCACTTCCTTCCATTGGCTCTAAGACTGTCAGCTTTTCATGGCTACCATGCTAATGACCTGGGGAGGGAGCATGGGAGAAGACTCAAATTAACATGCCATAGACCCCACTGTTCTTACCAAGATTCAGTGCTTTTTATTGAATAAACTCTTTTCAGTTTGTTCTCTGCCTTTGGTTATTCTTCAGAGTTCATAAATTGTTGCTTTGGATTCCTTTGTCAATATTTTCTTTGCTTTTATTGGGGAGCAGATTCACTAAGGTCCCCCCTCTGTCACTTTGGAAGTTGGCTCAATTTCTCACACATTTTTAAATAAGTGGAGATTTGTATTACTTTCCCACAGGGAAGATTATGAATGTGAATATAAAAAACGTTTATGCCTTTTTTCCTAGTTTTTAAATTTTATTTTTTAATAGATCTTTATTGTAGTATAATTGCTTCATGATACTGTGTTAGTTTCTGTCGCACAGTAAAGCAGATCAGCCATATGCATACACATGTCCCCATATCCCCTTCCTCTTGAGCCTCCCTCCCACCCTCCCTATCCCACCCCTCTATGTCATCACAAAGCACCGAGCCGATCTCCCTGTGCTATGCTGCTGCTTCCCACCAGCCAACTATTTTACATTCAGTAGTGTATGTATGTCGATGCTGGTCTGATTTCGCCCCAGCTTCGCCCTCCCACCCCATGTCCTCAAGTCCATTTTCTGTGTCTGTTTCTTTATTACTGCCCTGCAACTAGGTTCATCAGTACCATTTTTCTTTTTTCTTTTTTTTAGATTCCATATATATGCATTAGCATACGCTATTTGTTTTTCTCTTTCTGACTTACTTCACTCTGTATGACAGACTCTAGGTCCATCCACCTGACTACAAAGAACTCAGTTTCGTTTCCTTTTATGGCTGAGTAATATTCCATTGTATATATGTGCCACATCTTCTTTATCCATTCATCTGTCGATGGACATTTAGGTTGGTTCCATGTCCAATGCAATGAACATTGGGGTACATGTCTCTTTTTGAATTACGGTTTTCTCAGGGTATATGCCCAGTAGTGGGATTTCTGGGTCATATGGTAATTCTATTTTTAGTCTTTTAAGGAACCTCCATACTGTTTTCCATAGTGGTTGTATCAATTTACATTCCCACCAGCAGTGCAAGAGGGTTCCCTTCTCACCACACCCTTTCCAGCATTTATTGTTTCTAGATTTTTTGATAATGGCCATTCTGACCAGCGTGAGGTGATACCTCATTGTAGTTTTGATTTGTATTTCTCTAATAATTAGTGATGTTGAGCATCTTTTCATTTGCCTCTTATCCATCTGTATGTCTTCCTTGGTAAAATGTCTATTTAGGTCTTCCACCCATTTTTTAACTGGATTGTTTGTTTTTTTGATATTGAGCTCCATGAGCTGTTTTTATATTTTGGAGATTAATCCTTTGTTATTTCATTTGCAAATATTTTCTCCCATTCTGAGTGTTGTATTTTTGTCTTATTTATGGTTTCCTTTGCTGTGCAAAAGATTTTAAGTTTAATTGAGTCCCGTTTGTTTATTTTTGTTTTTCTTTCTGTTACTCTAGGAGGTGGGTCAAAAAAGATCTTGCTGTGGTTTTTGTCAGAGAGTGTTTTTCCTAAGTTTTCTTCAAGAGTTTTATAGTGCCTGGTCTTACATTTAAGTCTTTAATCCATTTGGAGTTTATTTTTGTGTATGGAGTTAGGTAGTGTTCTAATTTCATTCTTTTACATGTAGCTGTCCAGTTTTCCCAGCACCACTTACTTACGACAATGGAGGCAAGAACATACAATGGAGAAAAGACAGCCTAGTTTATTTTGTTTTGAGCAGCTGATCATAAGGAAACAATCAATTCAAAAAAATGAATATGTACAGTTTTATTCATAATAGAGAAAAACATATACATATATATCCAGCCATATATGTTTGGTTAAATAAATTCTAACATAATTTCAATTACTGTATAGTATTGCATATATAAATGTGCCATAAGAGAATATACAACATGGGGAAATATTCAAAGCCTACTAATAAATGACCAATGTATGAGCCCAATTTTGTAATATCATGTATTGGAAGTTATAAATTATATGTGATTTATAAATATAAAATATATATTTTGTAACATATTTTTTCACTTTCATCTTCAACTTACTGTGTTTTTTAATAGTTTTTATATCCTAAAGCATCTTCAACCCCTCTTAGAGCAACAGAACAACGGGGACATGAATATATCTGTATACACACACAGATACACATACATATATTTTAAAGGTAAGCACAGCATAATTCAGAATTTTTGAGATTTTAAAATATTTATCTATAAGTCCATCTATTCTTTATGCATTGCATCCATTCTTTATACAGTCCATTATTTCTACAATTGGTTGGCAGTTTTAGAACACAAAGCTATTTATCCTGTCCTGTTTCTCTGTAGGTGCATTTTTTTCCTTTAGTCCTGTCACAGCCATTATTCTAACCACTGTTTCATGCAGTCCTGTTGTGGTTCGTATCTGGTCCACAAAGGCAACCTAGTCTCCTGGAAAATGCACTAGAATTGATATCGGAATTTTAGAGTTTGTGTCCAGGCTATGACAGTTACTGGCCATGTAGCCTCAGGTAAGTCACTTAAACAATCTGAACCACCTAATCTGTGAAGTAGAACGATAATACCTTCCATCTTAACTAGCTAACACAGTTTTTAGAATCAGTTGAAATCAGGAGTTTGGAAAGTTTGTGTCAGATCCACATATGGTTGTAAATGGTGGCCAAAGATGTCTAGGCTAACAAAGTCTGAATTTGCCAAGCTGATCACCTTAATTCAGGGCTGCATCTGCCCAAAGAGAGTGACATTTTCTAATTTTTACAAGTTCTCCATAGGGACTAGTTGCATTTCCAGAAGATTATCTTCATAAATTGTAAAGATATTACACAGATGCATTTTTCTATATCAACAATTTTGTAGGCTAAGATCCTGAAAATGCTGATGGGTTTAACCACTTGTTTTCTTTCCTAGGAAGTCACCAGTTGATTAACAGATAGCATACGTTTATAAGAACTCAGTTTTTACTGGAACTACACTATTAT
The DNA here is from genome assembly GCF_039906515.1 of Pseudorca crassidens. Lineage (NCBI taxonomy): Eukaryota > Metazoa > Chordata > Mammalia > Artiodactyla > Delphinidae > Pseudorca > Pseudorca crassidens. Next base: position 95,219,619 of record NC_090317.1, read on the forward strand.
TCAGAATAACAGTAATCATTAGCATTGAGAGTTTTGCAAAAAGCTATGCTATAGCGTTTGCATCAAAACTAATCTACCTGGGAATGTTTTGCCCTCATTTTCTTCCTCCCTTTCCACTGTGTCTAACACATTCTGTGAGATCAGCATGGAGAGTCTGTACTTCAGCATGTGCAGCTCAACTTATTATTAGCTTGGTGTTGTGGATGCTGAGATGCATTTCCTCTTCAGGTATTTCCTGGGAGTGTTGGTTGCTGGCAGTTCAGAGCTGAGTCTGCCTCCAGGAATTTGGTTGAAATGGCTGCCTCTTTCAAGGTTACATCCCCCTTCTCAGGGGCAGCCAGCATTCAATAACTAGGTGCTGCAGAGTACAAGGCCAATCGCTTTGCCTCAATTTGGAACATTTCTGGGGACCCATCTTTAAAGCTTTCTATGAAGCCAACTGGTCTCTGTTGCAACTACATTATAGTTCAGTTTTTCCCATACTCCCTCACATGTGTTGTTCACAAGAGCACTCCCCTACAAACCTCCTGCACACAAATCTTTATCTCTCAGTCAGTTTCCCAGGGAACGCAACCTCAATACCTAACAAAACTTTTGGAAATCCCCGAGATGAATCTTCAGGTATGGGAGCTAGTTGCCTGGTCAATAGCCATTCTTTCCGTCTTTCTTACAAACTGAACTCCAATTTTATTTAGGCTGCCTAATGGGCCCAGCTTATATTACAAAATATATTTGCCAGACTTCATTGCAGTCAGGGGTGCCATGTGACACAACTCTGACCAATGAGATGTAAGCAGAAGTCACTGCATTTTTAAGGGGCTAAGTGAGCTGATACATGTATCTCTGCCCTTCAGCCTCTCTCTTCTTCTTTCCTCAAGTGTTTCAGTGCTGGAAGGGGACATGAGGGAAAAACAAACAGATTTGGAACCTCAGCTTTTACGTCCTTCAGCTCCTGAACCAATTTCAGACATCACTTAATTTAGGACTTTCATAAATAGAGAGAAATAAACCATATCTTGTTTAATCATTGATATTTGGATTTTGTTATATTCAGCCAAACTCAATCCCTACCTAAAACAGGTGGGGAAAATACTTTTAGGCTCTGATAGGATTCTGATGAGTCCTGAGTTGAAGTTTATACCCTAAGTTGGAGTTATAAGATGGGGTCTTCTATCTTGGTTCACTCATGCATTCACAGCCTCAGATCCCTTACTTGTAGTCTGGGGAGACTATGACACCTGATTCGTAATGCGGATTAAATGAGAGAATAGATGTAACAGTGTAAAAAAATCTAGCACAATGCCTGGCATAACATTAGTGCCCTGTTAATATTAGTTCACTTATTTTACACATATCCCCAGCCTCTTGCAGCTACCAAGTTTATTCTTATAGATAAGAGCATATCAGATGCCCTGTGGGTCTGAGTAACTCTGATAGGGTTTTCTTTCAGTCTGTTTCCAACCACCTAGTATTGGGGTCAGTTCTTTGCTGATCTGTCATTTCGTGAAGCCATGCTACATAGTGTGATACAGCAAAGGAAAAAAGAAAAATGAGAAAGTGTTGCAGTTTGGTTCCCTGGGAAGGAGACTGTGAGACAGAATTTAGCATCCAGGATGTTTATTCAGAAGTGCCTTTAGATTCAACCTCCATGGAATGGAGAGGAAGGAAGCAAGATTGGGCAGAGGGAGAAGTCCAGCTGTGATGTAGGCCCAGTGACAGCGTCTACTGGCCCTACAGAGAGTGCTGGAGCAAGCCCAAATTGGGCTGAGATGGCCAGCCATTTATACTATCACACGAATCAGACGTTGTGTGTAGACTACCCAGGGAAGGGGTGTGACCTTGGCAAGGCTGCTCTTTGCTGCTAAGGGAGACCCAGAGGAGGCTGTTAGCTGGAGGCTGGCTATCCACAGCAGTCCCAACAGCTGGAGCAACATGTCCTTCATTGACGAGGGATCGGGTTAGAGGCTCATCTCAGTGTCCACTATAGATGAGAAGAAGAAGCACAGTTAATAGGAAATCACAGTGCTGAAACTTACGTATAAACTAACAAAATATTTTCTGATGCATCACAGGCAATAGCAGTTTTAGTTCCAGGATACAGGAATTTTCAATACTGTTCTTTGAAAAGAAATGACTAGAAATTAAGCTTAATTTACACCACTTCTTTTCTCATCTTCAAAAACTTACAATCTTGGTCTTGCTTCCTTGAAACACAAGAACTGGGTTGTGCCCATGGCATTGGAGATAAAAGATCTGGGATACCATATGTGAACGTTTTCAGTGTTTTGAAATGAACTGTATTGTTATGAAGCCAAATTAATTATTGCTTTTATTGGTCTAAGATTAGTCCACACATAATTAATACTTATGGCACTTAATCACTGAAAAAGCAATTTACATACATTACCTCACCTAACCCATACAGCTATGTTAGAAGACTGGAATTGTCACCCTCATTTTCTTTATTTCTTTTGGCTTTGTAGAGTTCTTTACCAAATTCCTCAGTTGCTTAGAGGAAAAATAAAAGTAAACAAGCAAACACAATAATAAAAAAGGAGGGAGTTTATGTTTCACAATTTATGTAGATGATTTCACAAGTTTTAAAAAATGGTATTTCTAACATTTTCAATCTTCTCCTTCTCTGGGATGTTGCTGAGAATGTAGAAGGAAGGTTAGGGAGAGGTCACTATCCTTACCTTCCCTTCTACATTATATCTGTGTGTGTGTGTGTGTGTGTGTATGTATATGTGTATATATATATATATATATATATATATGTATGTATGTATATATATATATAAAATCTCAAAAGAAAGCAAGAGAGGAAATTTTCCAGATGAGAAAATTTAAATTCAGACACATTAAGTACCTTTACCAAGGTCATTATTAGGTGGAATATTGACTAGAACCTAAGTTTTCAGCCATGCCGTGTATCTTGCAGGATCTTAGGTCCCCGATCCGGGACCGAACCCACGGCCCAGGCAGTGAGAGCATCGAATCCTAACCACTGGACTGCCAGGGAATTCCCGAGAACCTAGGTGTTTTTGCTCTGAGGCTAGTAGTTTCTCTGTTGTGCTGCCTACCTCATGATTGCTCCTCCATATGTCCTTTACTACTTTTTTTTTGAATTTTATTTTATTTATTTTTATACAGCAGGTTCTTATTCATTATCTATTTTATACATATTAGTGTATATATGTCAAGCCCAATCTCCCAATTCATCCCACCACCACTCCCCCACCCCCCCGCCACTTTCCCCCCTTGGTGTCCATACATTTGTTCTCTACATCTGTGTCTCTAGATCTGCCTTGCAGACCGGTTCATGTGTACGATTTTTCTAGGTTCCACATATATGCGTTAATGTACGATATTTATCTTTCTCTTTCTGACTTACTTTACTCTGTATGACAGTCTCTAGATACGTCCACATCTCGGCAAATGACCCAATTTCGTTCCTTTTTATGGCTGAGAAATATTCCATTGTATATACGTACCACATCTTCTTTATCCATTTATCTGTCGATGGGCATTTAGATTGCGTCCATGACCTGGCTATTGTAAATAGTGCTGCAATGAACATTGGGGTACATGTATCTTTTTGAATTATGGTTTTCTCAGGGTATATGCCCAGGAGTGGGATTGCTGGGTCATGTTGTAATTCTACTTTTAGTCTTTTAAGGAACCTCCATACTGTTCTCCATAGTGGCTGTATCCATTTACATTCCCAACAACAGTGCAAGAGGGTTCCCTTTTCTCCACACCCTCTCCTGCATTTGTTGTTTGTAGATTTTCTGATGATGCCCATTCTAACTGGTGTGAGGTGATACCTCATTGTAGTTTTGATTTGCATTTCTCTAATAATTAGTGGTGTTCAGCAGCTTTTCATATGCTTCTTGGCCATCTGTACGTCTTCTTTGGAGAAATGTCTGTTTAGGTCTTCTGCCCATTTTTGGATTGGGTTATTTGTTTTTTTAATATTGAGCTGCATGAGCTGTTTATATATTTTGGAGATTAATCCTTTGTCCATTGATTCATTTGCAAATATTTTCTCCCATTCTGAGGGTTGTCTTTTAGTCTTGTTTGTAGTATCCTTTGCTTTGCAAAAGCTTTTAAGTTTCACTAGGTCCCATTTGTTTATTTTTGTTTTTTATTTCCATTACTCTAGGAGGTGGATCAAAAAAGATCTTGCTGTGATTTATGTCAAAGAGTGTTCTGCCTATGTTTTCCTCTAAGAGTTTTATAGTGTCCAGATACACATTTAGATCTCTAATCCATTTTGAGTTTATTTTTGTGTATGGTGTTAGGGGGTGTTCTAATTTCATTCTTTTACATGTAGCTGTCCAGTTTTTCCAGCACCACTTATCAGAGAGACTGTCTTTTCTCCATTGTATATCCTTGCCTCCTTTGTCATAGATTAGTTGACCATAGGTGTGTGGGTTTACCTCTAGGCTTTCTATCCTGTTCCATTGATCTATATTTCTGTTTTTGTGCCAGTACCATATTGTCTTGATTACTGTAGCTTTGTAGTATAGTCTGAAGTCAGGGGACCTGATTCCTCCAGCTCTGTTTTTTTCCCTCAAGACTGCTTTGTCTATTCAGGGTCTTTTGTTTCTCCATACAAATTTTAAGATTTTTTGTTCTAGTTCTGTAAAAAATGCCATTGTTAATTTGATAGGGATTGCATTGAATCTGTGATTGCTTTGGGTAGTATAGTCATCTTCACAATATTGATTCTTCCAATCCAGGAATATGGTATATCTCTCCATCTGTTGGTATCATCTTTGATTTCTTTCATCAGTGGCTTATAGTTTTCTGAGTGCAGGTAGGTTTATTCCTAGGTATTTTATTCTTTTCATTGAATGGGATTGTTTTCTTAATTTCTCTTTTTCATCTTTTGTTGTTAGTGTATAAGAATGCAGGAAATTTCTGTGCATTAATTGTGTATCCTGCAATTAACCAGATTCACTGATTAGCTCTAGTGGTTTTCTGGTGGCATCTTTGGGATTCTCTATGTATAGTGTTATGTCATCTGCAAACAATGACAGTTTTACTTCTTCTTTTACAATTTGTATTCCTTTTATTTCTTTTTCTGCTCTGATTGCCGTGGCTAGGACTTCCAAAACTGTGTTGAATAATAGTGGTGAGAGTGGACATCCTTGTCTTGTTCCTGATCTTAGAGGAAATGCTTTCAGTTTTCACCATTGAGAATGATGTTTCCTGTGGGTTTGTCATATATGGCCTTTATTTTGTTGAGGTAGGTTCCCTCTATGCCCACTTTCTGGAGAGTTTTTATCATAAACGGTTTTGAATTTTGTCAGAAGTTTTTTATGCATCTATTGAGATGATCATATGGTTTTTCTTCTTTAATTTGTTAATATGGTGTATCACATTGATTAATTTGTGTATATTGAAGAATCCTTGCATCCCTGGGATAAATCCCACTTGATCATGGTGTATGATCCTTTTAATGTGTTGTTGGATTCTGTTTGCTAGTATTTTGTTGAGGATTTTTGCATATATATTCCTCAGTGATATTGGTCTGTAATTTTCTCTTTTTGTAGTATCTTTGTCTGGTTTTGGTATCAGGGTGATGGTGGCCCTGTAAAATGAGTTTGGGAGTGTTCCTTACTCTGAAATTTTTTTGACGAGTTTGAGAATGATGGGTGTTAGCTCTCCTCTAAATGTTTGATAGAATTCACCTGTGAAGCCATCTGGTCCTGAACTTTTGTTTGTTGGAAGATTTTCAATTACAGTTTCAATTTCATTACTTGTGATTGGTCTGTTCATATTTTCTATTTCTTCCTGGTTCAGTCTTGGAAGGTTATACCTTTCTAAGAATTTATCCATTTCTTCCAGTTTGTCCATTTTATTGGCATAGAGTTGCTTGTAGTAGTCTCTTACGATGCTTTGTATTATTGTGGTATCTGTTGTAACTTCTCCGTTTTCATTTCTAGTTTTATTGATTTGAGCCCTCTCCATCTTTTTCTAGATGAGTCTGGCTAAAGGTTTATCCATTTTGTTTATCTTCTCAAAGAACCAGCTTTTAGTTTTACTGATTTTTGCTATTGTTTTCTTTGTTTCTATTTCATTTATTTCTGCTCTGATCTTTATGATTTCTTTCCTTCTACTAACTTTGGGTTTTATTTGTTCTTCTTTTTCTAGTTCCTTTAGGTGTAAGGTTAGATTGTTTATTTGAGATTTTTCTTGTTTTCTGAGGTAGGCTTGTATTTCTGTAAACTTCCCTCTTAGAACTGCTTTTGCTGCATCCCATAGGTTTTGGATCATCATGTTTTCATTTTCATTTGTCTCTAGGTATTTTTTGATTTCTCTTTGTTTTCTTCAGTGATCTCTTGGTTGTTTAGTAACATATTCTTTAGCCTCCATGTGTTTGTGTTTTTTACATTTTTTCCCTGTAATTGATTTCTGATCTCATAATGTTATGGTTGGAAAAGTTGCTTGATATGATTCCAATTTTCTTAAATTTTCTGAGGCTTGATTTGTGACCCAAGATGTGCTCTATCCTGGAGAATGTTCTGTGTGCACTTGAGAAGAAAGTGTAATCTGCTGTTTTTGGATGGATGTCCTATAAATGTCAATTAAATCAATCTGGTCTTTTGTGTCATTTAAAGCTTGTGTTTCCTTATTAATTTTCTGTCTGGATGATCTGTCCATTGGTGTAAGTGGGGTGTTAAAATCCCCCACTATTATTGTGTTATTGTCGATTTCCTCTTTTATAGCTGTTAGCAGTTGCCTTATGTATTGAGGTCCTCCTGTGTGGGATGCATATATATTTATAATTGTTATATCTTCTTCTTGGATTGATCCCTTGATCGTTATGTAGTGTCCTTCCTTGTCTCTTTTAACAGTCTTTAGTTTAAAGTCTATTTTATCTGATATGAGTATTGCTACTCCAGCTTTCTTTTGATTTCCATTTGCATGGAATATCTTTTTCCATCCCCTCACTTTCAGTCTGTATGTGTCCCTAGGTCTGAAGTGGGTCTCTTGTAGATAGCATATATATGGGTCTTCTTTTTGTATCCATTCAGGGAGCCTGTGTCTTTTGTTTGGAGCATTTAATCCATTCACATTTAAGGTAATTATCAATATGCATGTTCCTGTTACCATTTTCTTAATTGTTATGGGTTTGTTTTTGTAGGTCCTTTTCTTCTCTTGTGTTTCCCACTTAGAGAAGTTCCTTTAGCATTTGTTGTAGAGCTGGTTTGGTGGTGCTGAATCCTCTTAGTTTTTGCTTGTCTGTAAAGGTTTTAATTTCTCTGTCGAATATGAATGAGATCCTTGCTGGGTAGAGTAATCTTGGTTGTACATTCTTCCCTTTCATCGCTTTAAATATATTGTGCCACTCCCTCTGGCTTGTAGAGTTTCTGCTGAGAAATGAGCTGTTAACCTTATGGGAGTTCCCTTTTATGTTATTTGTCATTTTTCCCTTGCTGCTTTCAGTAGTTTTTCTTTGTCTTTAATTTTTGTCAATTTGATTACTATGTGTCTTGGTGTGTTTCTCTTTGGGTTTATCCTGCCTGGGACTCTCTGCGCTTCCTGGACTTGGGTGGCTATTTCCTTTCCCATGTTAGGGAAGTTTTCGACTATAATCTCTTCAGGTATTTTCTCGGGTCGTTTCTCTCTCTCTTCTCGTTCTGGGACCCCTATGATGCGAATTTTGTTGCGTTTAATGTTGTCACAAAGGTCTCTTAAGCTGTCTTCATTTTTGTTCATCCTTTTTTCTTTATTCTGTTGCATGGCAGTGAATTCCACCATTCTGTCTTCCAGGTCACTTATCCATTCTTTTCCCTCAGTTTTTCTGCTATTGATTCCTTCTAGTGTACTTTTCATTTCAGTTTTTGTATTGTTCATCTCTGTTCTTTAATTCTTTTAGTTGTTTGTTCTTTAATTCTTCTAGGTCTTTGTTAAACATTTCTTGCATCTTCTCGATCTTTGCCTCCATTCTTTTGCCAGTGTCCTGGATCATCTTCACTATTATTATTCTGAATTCTTTTTCTGGAAGATTGCCCATCTCCACTTCATTTCGTTGTCTTTCTGGGGTTTTATCTTGTTCCTTCATCTGGTACAGAGTCTTCTGCCTTTTCATTTTGTATCTTTCTGTGAATGTGTTTTCCCTTCCACAGGCTTCAGAATTGTAGTGTTTCTTGCTTCTCCTCTCTCTACTCTTTTGTATCTTATTCGGTGTCTGTTCTCAGACATCATTGGGTACATCACGCCATCATCAATACCCTCTTCGGTAGATAATCCAGCAAATACATTCCAGAATCCTAAAATATAAAAGCAAATGGCACATATTTACCTACTTTAGACCATAGATGCTGGGTTGTGAATGTAGAGGTGAGAATGAGACACATATTCAACCATTAGTTAAGCTTCACTTGTTGAGATCAGGCTTTGGGTTGTTGCCAAACATCTTTCTTGTCAAGAGCACTTCTCTCTGATTCTCTGTCACTCTCTCTGCGTCTGTCTGTTTCTTTATTTCTCTCTCTTTCTTTCTCACTGTTTTTGACTCTCCATTCCTGTCTCTTTCCCTGTCTCTCTGTCACTCAGTGTGTATCTGTTTTTCATTTTCCTCCCTTTGACTGTGTTTCTTTTCTCTCCTCTCCTTTCATCTCCTCCTCTCTTCCCCTCCCTTCCCCCCACCTCTCTTTCTCCTCCTCCGTCCTCCCTCTCCCCACCTCTCTCCCTCTTTTTCTTTTATCTCTATGTGTGGCCTCTTCCTCTCTGTCTCTGTTTCAGCTTCTTTCTGTGTGTGTCTGTGGGTGTTTCTTGTATGTCTGTCTCTTGCTCTTTTTTTCTCTGGAATACACAGAGGTTCACTAGGAACTATTTTGCTTCTTGAGAGATCTTCAGGTCTTCTAAATTAAGCCATTTTGTTAAAAGATTTTCTCATAATAACCATAAGCAGAAGGCAACTGATTAAACAGTAGATGAATATTTAATGATAAATCCCTGAATACTTAGTTTTATGTAGCCCATTATGTTTTTGGAGCCTGTAAAACTCATTAGTTAATTCCTGCTGCATTTCTGTCAGATGATTCTGCTTTAACCCTCCCCAGAGAAGACGGATGTATAACTGAGGCCTCTGAATCCTCCACTCTGCACTGGGTGGCCCTGCCATCTTTCTTCACCTCCAGGCTTTAGAGCAGAGGTCAGCAAACTGTAGCCCGTGGACCAAATCCTGCCTGCTGCTTGCTTCTGTATGAGTTAGGAGCTAAGAAAGCTGTTTACAGTTTTAAAGGGTTTTAAGGAAAGGAGAAATGTAATATGTGGCAGAGACCTGCAAAGCCTAAACAGCTGTTTACAGAATAAGCTTGCTGACTTCTTAGAGAATTTTGCGTGGTAGTAGCCACACCAGTGATTCCTCCAGGACATTAGAAGCATCAAAAACTGTTCCCACACTCCCTGCGCTCAGCTTCCCAAGAAACAGAGCCTGAGGCCGAGATGCTTGTGCAAATGTTTTAGTGAGGAAGTATTCCCCGATGAAACCTATAATGAAGTAAGGCAGTGAAGACAGGGTGCAAGAGGCCGGGCAAAGACATGGGTTCAGTGGAAGTCTAGGCTTAGCCTGATTCACAAGGAAAGGAGCTCTGTAATGTGAAGAATACCACAAAATTGTCCCACCTTGAGTCAAGGGGGCTAAGCTTTAATTCCCCAGTATTAGTAAGTCAGTAGTAATGACCCAACTCCCAGGAAAGGGGGGTCTGTGTAACCTTCTAGTCCTCTTTGTACAAAGCAGTCCCTGTTAACCTAGCACAGTTCTCTAGAGATGGGTGAGCCATGAGCTATTAGCAGGTAACACTCATAATAGCTGGAGAATGGACACAATGGCCCAATGAAGGGGATCTGGGCAGGGCACCAACAGTAACTGCTACACGAATGACATTGGGGATGAGGAGGCTACTGTAACCTTACACTCCCTGTTGGCGGGTTAACACCTGTGTTGCACACCATAGTGGTCTTTGACTCTATGGGGCTGCCTGGGATGGGCTCCAACATCCTATTCACAAATACATAGTCATGCCCAAGAGGGGAGTATCAGCCTTATGAATGTGTGAGAAGCCTGATGTGCCTTCTAGATTAGGGGGTGAAGAGTGATGGAATGTCTGAGCTGGACAGGCTTCAAAGATCATCAGAACCCAAACCCTCATTTTAAAGAGGAAAGATTTCACAAGGTCCCACAGCTGGCAAGCAACTGAGTTAGCACTACATCCCTGTTTTCTAACTTATAGTACAGGGTGGTTTTCATCATTTTACAATGCATGTCTGGGCTGTATACTTAACATCATATCATGGTTAGTGCTTCTACCTTTAAGGAAAGATGAGAAAAATTAGCAGTTAATTTTCTCTGCCATTTAATCCATTAACCACTATTCCTATGACATGTAAAGTTATTCTCCAAATTGCTAACTAGTATGTTTTAAATAAACTTTAAAATTTTATTTTAGAGAGGTTTTAGACTTACAGAATTATTGTGAAGATAGTACAGAGAGTTCCTATATGCTCCACATTATTTCCCCTGTTACTAACATCTGGTATTAGTATAGTATTAATACACATATTTCTATATTTAAACATCTAAATCTTTATTAAGCTAAAATTGGTTCATACTGATGTCTCTATCTCTAATCCATTACCTCAGGGATCATTCAAGCTTCCTTTCCTGTAATCTTCCGCTCCAACAGTGAGATCTGGCTTCTACTATCTGCCATCCATTTAATTCATTGTTCAATTCCAGCATGTATGGATATTATTTTCAGAATTGGTAGCTCATACGCTGATGGGAAACAATTTTATCAACTAGAGCACAGTAGTTAAATATAGGTCCTTTTGCTTTTAGTCTTATAAATTTCACTCATTTCCAAAGTAACTTAGGTAAGCACCTTTTCACCCACTACCTTCAGTGAGGCTATCTCAGACTTTTGTAATACATTTAGAGTCTTTGGTCACATTCTGCATTCCATCCTGGGACCTCTCAACCTCCTAAATGATTTTTTAAATTTGCACATATTAAGGTTTACTCTTTGTTCTATAACATTCCATGGGTTTTGACAAATGCTTAATGTCTTATTTTCACCATCATGGTATCATATGCTGGAATAGGCAAAATTACGGAGACAGTAAAAACATCAAGGGTTTCCAGAGACTTGGGGCAAGGATATGAGGATTGAATAGGTGAAGCACAATGTTTTTCTAGAATGAGTGAGGAAGTGTCCTTTCTGTTTCTATTTTCTGGAAGAGATTATGAAACATTGTTATCATTTCCTCTTTAAATATATGGTGCATTTCACCAGTGAAATAACCTGAGTCTGGTGCTTTTTGGGGAAATTTATTAATTCAGTTTCACTAATAAATATAGAACTATTTCTCCTTTTATAAGTTTTGGTCATTTATAAGGAATTGGTCCATTTCATCTAGTTATCAGACTTGTAGGCTTAGAAATGTTCTTAGTATTTCTTTATTATCCTTTTAATGTCCATGTAATTAAATAGCGATGAACTCTTTCATTTCTGATATTGGTAATTTGGGTCTTCTCTCTTTTTTTCTTGGTTAACCTGTTTATGGGTTTATCAATTTTATTGATTTTTTGGTTTCACTAATTTTCTCTACTGTGTTCTTGTTTTCAATTTCACAGATTTCCACTCTTTTTTTGTTGAAATATAGTTGATTTACAATATTGTATTAGTTTCAGGTGTACAGCAAAGTGATTCAGTTTTATATATATATATATACTTTTTTCAGATTATTTTCCATCATAGGTTATTATAAGATATTGAATATTGTTCCCTGTGTTTTACAGTAAATCCTTGTTTCTTATCTGTTTTATATATAGTAGTGTGTATCTGTTAATCCCATACTCCTAAATTATGCCCCCAACTCCCTTTCCCCTTTGGTAACCGTAAGTTTGTTTTCTATGTCTGTGAATCTGTTTCTGCTTTGTAAATAGATTCATTTGTATTATTTTTTAGATTCCACATATAAGTGATACCATCTAATATTTGTCTTTCTCTGTCTGACTTCACTTAGTATGATAATCTCTAGGTCCATCCATGTTGCTACAAATGGCAATATTTCATTCTTTTTTATGGCTGATCTACTCTAATTTTTATTATTTTTTTCTACTACTTGCTTTAGGCTTAAATTGCTCTTCTTTCTCTTGTTTCCTAAAGGTTAAGCTTACCTTATTGATATTAGATCTTTCTTCTTTTCCTAATATATGTATTGAATGTTAAAATTTTCCCTCTGCTTTCACTGCATCTCACAAATTTTGATGTTGTATTTTCATTTTTATTTAATTCAATATATTTTTACATTATGTTCTTGAGACTTCTTCTTTGACCCGTCTGTTATTGCAAATGTGTTGCTTAATCTCCAAATATTTGGGGATTTTTCAGGTGTCTTCTGTTGATTTCTCTTTTAAATTTTGTTGGCTTTGAGAACATACTTTGTAGGATTTGTACTCTTTTAAATTTGTTAAGGTGTATTTTATGGTCCAGAATGTGATCTATCTTGGGGAATATTCCAGGCAAGCTTGAGAAGAATATATGAATATACTGATGTTGGAGTGTTCTATTAATGTCAATTAGATCAAATTGATTGATATTGCTGTTCGGTTCAACTATATCCTAATTGATTTTCTTACTGCTTGACCTATCAGTTACTGGCAGAGATATTGAAGTCTTCAACTATTATACTGAATTTGTCTATTTCTCCTTTCACTTTAATCAGTTTTGGCCTCATGTATTTTGGTGTTCTGTCATTAAGTTCATACATGTTTAGGATTGTTACGTCTTTTGGAGAATTGTCTCCTTTGTTATTGTGCAGTACCTCTCTTTATCCCTGATAAATTTCCTTGCTCTGAAGTCTATTTTGTCTCAAATTAATATAGCTATTCCAGCTTTCTTTGATTAGTGTTAGCATAGTGTATTTTCTTTCTTCACTTTTAAACTATCAGAGTCTTAATATTTAAAGTAGATTTCTCGTACAGTTTTCCCTTCCAAGAAGAGTCATTGATTTTCAGTGTGCCCAGTTTTTTTCTTGTTGTAAGGACTGGAGTGATGATTTCCAAGTTTTTTATATGTCAGAGATGAAATCACAAGTCCTGCTAATCTTTTAAAAATCAACATCTTCTTGCTTTCTTCCTTCTCTCCAGCCAGTATGAAAATCCTTCCCTACTTTTCTTGCAACCTCTTTCACAGGACTTCCTCAGCAGAGCTCTTTGACCTCTGAGAACATTGTTTTCTCCTTTATGTCACAGCCATCTGACTCTTAAAATTCACAAAGGGCTGTACAACCTCACTTTCTACCTAGAAATCCTGCTACTTCTCATACCTAGTCCCAACAATGAAGTCAGCTTTGTTCATGCCTTTGTGAAACATACATATGTACTTTCTTGTAGAGATTCCACTGTTTTCTTCCATTTTGGTTTCCTTTGGAAATCCTCCAGAATATGTCAAGTTGTATGAATCACAACAGAGAACCTAATTTAAATTCTTTCTCATGAGGTCCTGAAGTCCATGAAAAGTGAGGATTAAGGAATGTGGTAGCTGAGTATCTGATTTAAATGTTCCTAACAGTCAGGATATGATGGCTTACACAGATGACAGTAGATAACAGTATAGATTTTCACATAACCAGAAGTATGGGCGGACCAGTCCAGAGTTGGGAAGGCCAGGGTTGGACAACATCTCACGAACACAGGTTTTAAAAAATTATCTTTCTACTCTGTCAAATCTAGTGTGTTAGATTTTTGCATCCTGATCTCAAGATGGCTTCCCCATCTGCATCTATCTCTTTTATCAGGAAAGAAAAAGAAATGTCTCTATAAGCTCTTTGTATCAATTTACATCACATGGGTACCCCTAGCGGAAGAGAGACTGGGAAAGTGAGCATTTCACTTTTGAAGCCTCTCTAGGAAATGTGCTAGAAAGGAGTGGAGAGTGAGTGTTAAGTCATGCATGGTGGCGGCTTCTGTTGACTGGTTCACCCAAGTTTCAGAAACAGTATGCTCTCTCATTATAGCCTTACTGCAACTCTGTGACATAGAAAAGGTCGGTGGACAGTTTGATGTGGATTGAAGGGCAGGTGTTCTGACTGATATCATTATTTTTCTTCCTTTTCATCTTTTAAGACCTATTTCACGATTCTAATCCTCCATGAAACTGGGCCACTCTGGTATCTTTTAATAAAGAAACTTATTTTCTAGATCACTCATATGTGTGTCAGTTTAGGTTTTCTGATAAGCAGATGGTTAGACAGAGTTAGAAGTGTAAGTGGTTTATTGGGGGATAATGCCAATGAGAGATAAAAGGGCATGAAGCAGAATTGGACAGGAAGAGCCTCAAGACAGTAAAGCAGATCTGACAGAGTTTTGGCCAATCCAATAAGGAGCTCTTGAGAAAAGATTGCCCATTGGTGGAATCTTGTGTTAGGCAGAGATGGCCAGTTCCTACTATCTGCACCGTGATCATTTGTTGGCTGAGAGATGCCTGGGAAAACAGTGAATTTGATTCAAATGCTGCAGTGAATCCTGAAGGTCCTATAGATAGAGTCTGTCAGCTCACTGCTCCTTTCACAGCTAAAGGCAAGCTCTTTCTTGAAGGGAGAGCTAGAAGGTGCACCTCCATGACTAACACTGAATGATTTTTCAGTCATGTTTGTTAATTATCAAACTGTCCACAAGCTCTTGTTGAGTCCATACTATGTAGAAACTGCTCTGCTAGGCTCTTTGATGATTCAAGGAAGTGTAAGGCACTTGCTGTGTTGGTTATCTTTTGTTTTCCCCTCTAGATTCATTCTCACCCTTCTCCACCTTGCTCTGTGCTCCTGGAGACTATATGGAATGTACCACGGGGCTCCATTGCCCTCTGGTTTCCAATTGGATCTGACCAATGGAGAGACTCGGCAACAGATTAAAGGGAGGGAGAAGAATGAGGAGGAAACTTACCCTGTAGACTCTCCTTTTTGAAGTCATCTTGGGTTGGCTGTGTCCCTTGGCCAAAAGTTACTGTTCTTAAGATTCTTCTGTGCAATTTTCTCTCCTTCCACGTTCCAATAATCTCTCTCTCTTTACCTCTTCATCCCTTCAGGCATAGGGGTAGAAATAGTAAAACTATCTGTAACAGTGCAAATAGGTTCCTGCACTATTCCTTGTGGTTCTCCTGCATCCTGTCCAAACCTTTGTTATCTGACCCTTTGTAAATCACATCTCCTCAAATTATCTTAATTGGAGTGTGCCATCTGTTTTCAGTTGGGACCCTGACTCATGCACTTGCTTTTTCTTTTTATATGCATACGCCACTTCTAGCTAATTAGTTTGATATAAACAACTTGAGGCAGAAGCTTACACTGGATTCTTAATAAACATCTTTTAACCAACATAGTTCCTCTTCTGAATGCTTCTTTATTTCTCCACTTATCCATTCAGCTCAACAAAGATGTATCTAGTGCCTACTGTGTGCCATGTGCTATGTTAGATATTGTACACAGAGATTTGGTCCAGGTCTCAAAGAGCAGCCTAGAACACAGGCACAAACTGCAAAGTACAGCCAAATGATGAGGGAGCTGAGATTAAATATACCCAGTTAACTATGAATGCCTGGAGGAGAGTGATCATTTTTAACATGGGAAGTCAGGAGAGGATGTGCTGAAAAAGTGACAGCTGAAATGAGTTTTGAGAGAGGTATCACCAGGTAGACAAGTGAGACTCACGGTGAGGTCTGTTTAACTGCTATTACCATAGCTCAGGTGAGAAGGGAATAGTAATAATAATAATAATAATAATAATAATAATAATAACATTGAGAGAGATGCAGACTGATTTGGCAATGTCACTTGAGTCATCAGGGAAACAGGAAAGTGCTACTTTAGGAAGGAACTGTAATTCCTTAATGGCATTTGAATACCAGGAGCAGTATAAGCTGATTTTCAATTGTCTATAATAGTATGGAAGTAAATACTCTGCCCTAATGGAGACTGAACAATGATGTGTTAGTGTTTATTATTGCTTTAAAATGGGAAGAATGAGTTACCTCTGCTTCAAGACTCCTGTGTAGTTGCCTAGTGAAACCATCTTTTTATTTATTTATTTTAAGAATATCCTACGGGGGAAGAAACTTCATGGAAATGATATGTAAATAGGCTATTACTTTGTGACTTTGCCTATTTCCACTTTGCATCACATGTGGTTGCAAATTTGTCTCTACCAAGGAATAGCCTTTTCTTTTTTATTACTGGTACCTTAGATTTTTTTTTTCTCTTTATAAAAACAAAGAGTTAATGTAGCCTGGGGAAAAGAAATTTAAAGCAATGGTACTTCCTGTGAAAAAGTACTGCATTTAAAAGCCTAGAATTTTAAACAACACTATGTTGTAAGTTTTGATATCCACTTGAACAGATTTTTTTTTCTGTTGATAACTTACTCATGCAGTTCCTGGTGATGTTAATGATAACCATTGTGTACTCTTCAAGAAGAGAATACAATTTGCCCCAAAAATAACTCTGGAAAATATCTCTGATCAGTCCTTCAGAAATCCTACACTGAAAAAAAATTCATTGTGCCCCATATTTGATCTTTTTGTCATCAAAAATAAATATTGACAAGGGATAAGTATTTTAACGTAAGAAAAAAGGTGAAACCTCAAATACACAAAAGGGCAAAGGTTAGAACATTCAATTTACCAAAAAAGGTGTATATATATATAAATGGAAAATGAGCAAATGAAAATGTTCAACTTGAGGAATAATAAAAGAAATGCAAATTAGACCAACAATGAAATTATGTTTTAGCCATAAATTTGCAAATTATAAAATATAAATACCCAGCTTTAACTAAAGTCGAGTGAATCAAGTTGCCTCATATATGGCTGATATAAATCAGCATAAGTTGTCACAAGTTTACTGGAGGGCAATATGGAAATCTGTAATAAGGTACTTAAAATTATCTTTGAACCATCAATTTCACTTCAAAAAATGAATCCTAGGGAAATTAAGACAAATGTCCACTAGGATTTAGCTAAACTGTAATATTTGCAGTGTTATTGAGAGCAAAAATTTTAAACTATGTATGTGTGTGGTCCAGGGGTGGGGGGAACTAAATAACCCACAACAGGAATTTTAAAAAATCTGTTTATCTAAAATCTACTTTGGTATATATATGGAACCAGACCTGGTCCCCATAGGAAATAGAGATGGTACATTTAAAATAGGAGAATTCAAGAAGGGTTTATCTCCATGTAGGACCATAGGGCTCATAGCAGCCAAGATGTTATGATTCTAGGCTTGAAAGCATATGAGAAAGGGGAAAGAATGTTGTATAGAGTTGGTCACCTTAAGAGAAACAGTGAGTGACCTTTAGCTGAGGAAAATAGCCAGCCCAAGGCAGCCTTTCGAGGAGAGAACTAAAGGAGTAAATACCCTGTCTCACACTCCTCAGGTCCCTGTAGACTGTTTGCCGGGGTTCCCCACTGACCAAACCCAGCAGGAACCTATTGGTGTGATCCACATAGGTCAGCTTCTGGGGGAGAAGAGAGTCTTCTGGTGGTGGTGGTGGTGGGGTTGAGAATGACTGAGAAAAGGTTAAAGGCTAGTAGAAGATGGATGAGGAGAAGGCGGGGCATCAAACAGAACTCATTTCATACAGTCTGCTCCTTTTGTTTTGAATTATCCACTCTTGTGTTTCATTAGGATTAGGATGAAGCCTTCATTTTCCCAACAGAGGAGTACATGAAGTCTCATTAACTGCTGTATCATGGCAGGATGATAAAAGTCCCATCATATTCTTACCTAAAATATAAAACATTAGCTAACACCAGAGTTCATATAATACAGTGTGGGAAAGGGATTAGTTACATAGTTGTAGCTGTGTTAGGCCCTTCTTCTGTAGCTGGTTATGAGGGTTACGTTAATTATCATAACTACCTTCTTCTACCTCACATTACATGTGCCCTTATCCTTTGCCGGCGTGTAAAACTGGATGACAATCTTTATTGGGGAGTAGTCCAAACTTTAATCTCTAAAGGATTCGAGTCTTTGCTGTCTGTTTTTTTTCTTTTCCATTATGATTTTTTTTTATAAGACATTGAATATAGTTCCCTGTGCTATACTGTAGGACCTTGCTGTTTATTTTATATATAGTAGTATGTATCTGCTAATCTCAAACTCCTAATTTATCTCCACTCCTTTCCCCTTTGGTAACCATAAGTTTGTTTTCTATGTCTGTGAGTCTGTTTCTGTTTTGTAAATAAGTTCATTTGTATCATTTTTTAGATTCCACATATAAGGGATATCATATTATTTTTGTCTTTCTCTGTCTGACTTAATTCACTTAGTATGATAATCTCTAGGTCCATTCACCTTGCTGCAAATGGCATTATTTCATTCTTTTTTATGGTTGAGTAGTATTCTACCATACATATATATTTATATATACCACATCTTTATTTATTCATCTGTTGATGGGCATTTAGGTTGGTTCCATGTCTTGGCTATTGTAGATAGTGCTGCTATGAACATAGGGGTGCATGTATCTTTTTTTCTTAATTAATTTTTATTGGAGTGTAATTGCTTTACAGTGTTGTGTTAGTTTCTACTGTACAGCAAAGTGAATTAGCTATGTGTATACATATGTCCCCCCTTTTTTTGGATTTCCTTACCATTTAGGTCACCACTGAGCACTGAGTAGAGTTCCCTGTGCTATACAATAGGTTCTCATTAGTTATCTATTTTATACATAGTATCAATAGTGTATATATGTCAATCCCAATATCCCAATTCATCCCACCCTCCCCTTTCCCCCTTGGTATCCATAGGTTTGATCTCTATGTCTGTTTCTCTATTTCTGCTTGCAAATAAGAACATCTGTACCATTTTTCGAGATTCCACATATATGTGTTAATATACGATATTTGTTTCTCTCTTTCTGACTTACTTTACGCTGTATGATAGTCTCTAGGTCCATCCACGTCTCTACAAATAACCCAATTTCGTTCCTTTTTATGGCTGAGTAACATTCCATTGTATATATGTACCATATCTTCTTTGTCCATTCACCTGTCAGTGGACGTTTACGTTCCTTCCATGTCCTGGCTATTGTAAATAGTGCTGCAGTGAACATTGGAGTGCAAGTGTCTTTTTGAATTCTGTTTTTCTCTGGGTATATGCCCAGTAGTGGGATTGCTCGGTCATATGGTAGCTCTATTTTTAGATTTCTAAGGAACCTCCATACTGTTCTCCATAGTGGCTGTATTAATTAACATTCCCACCAACAGTGCACGAGGGTTCCCTTTTCGCCATACCCTCTCCAGCATTTATTGTTTGTAGATATCTTGATGATGGCTATTCTGACCAGTGTGAGGTGATACCTCATTGTAGTTTTTTTTTTTTTTTTTTTTTTTTTCCGGTACGCGGGCCTCTCACTGCTGTGGCCTCTCCCGTTGCGGAGCACAGGCTCTGGACGCGCAGGCTCAGCGGCCATGGCTCACGGGCCCAGCCTCTCCGTGACATGTGGAATCTTCCCGGACCGGGGCACGAACCCATGTCCCCTGCATTGGCAGGTGGACTCTCAACCACTGCGCCACCAGGGAAGCCCCTCATTGTAGTTTTGATTTGCATTTCTCTAATAATTAGTGATGTTGAGCATCTTTTCATGTGTTTGTTGGCCATCTGTATGTCTTCTTTGGAGAATTAGGTCTTCTGCCCATTTTTGGATTGGGTTTGTTTGTTTGATATTGAGCTGCATGAACTGCTTGTATGTTTTGGAGATTAATCCTTTGTTAGTTGCTTCATTTGCAAATATATTTTCCCATTCTGAGGGTTGTCTTTTCATCCTGTTTATGGTTTCCTTTGCTGTGCAAAAGCTTTTAAGTTTCATTAGGTCCCATTTATTTATTTTTGTTTTTATTTTCATTATTCTAGGAGGTGGGTCAAAAAAGAACTTGCTGTGGTTTATGTCAAAGGGTGTTCTGCCTATGTTTTCCTCTAAGAGTTTGATAGTGTCTGGTCTTACATTTAGGTCTTTAATCCATTTTGAGTTTATTTTTGTGTATGGTGTTAGGGAGCGTTCTAATTTCATTCTTCTACAAAACTACAGAAAAGTAAAGTAAAAATAGAAAAATAAAAAATATATATTAAAAAAATTAAAAAATAAAAAAGCAATAAAACAGCAATACCATCAACGGAACAAACGAAACAAACAAAAAAAGAATAAGAGTAATAAGTATATTTTCCTGGGGCCTCCTCTGTCAGTGTCCTTGCCCCCACAGTCAGCCACAGGCAATCCCCACCTCCCCAGGAGGCCCTCCAATATCTCTAGGTAGGTCTCTGGACCTGCTGTGGGCACTGTGGTGTCAGCTCAGACTCTGACATGGCCCAAGTCCTGCATGTAATTGCCCCCAAAGTCCACTGCAGCTAAGCCTATACTGGTAAAAGTTGTGGGAGCACTCATTGTCTATTCAGGTATTCCAGAGATGCGTGATTTACCAAGCCAGTTGCGGGGATTTAATCCACAACTTGTGCAGCTGCACCGAAAGATTTCCGTTCCTCTTCCTTAGTCGCACCGCCTCTGTGGCTCAGCTTTGGTTTTGGCCCCACCCCTGCGTGTGCACCACCCTCAGGCATCTGTCTCCTGCCCAGGCCAGAGGGAGCAAAAGCAGCAGCTTATTGGGGCACACTTACTTCCTCAGGCCGGAGAGGGGTGCAGCAGCCACAAGTCGGGGGTGTGTGAATTGCCTGCAGCAGCAGCGACTGGCAGGCAGTTGCAACAGACTGGGCCATGCTCGCTCTGGCAGGAGCCCCTTGCAGTGCCTGCAGAAGCCAAAGAAGCCAGCAGGTGGGGAAAGGGGTTGTAATGGCGGCCCTGCTCCTTGCGCGCCACTCGACAATGACGCCTTGCTTCTATGGTGTCCCGGGCTTTTCCTACAAATTTTCCCGGGTGTGAGCTCCTTACTCCTGTCCCTTCAAGGCTGTCTTTTCACAGCCAACAGCTGTCCGCTCCCTAGGTCCACTCCCCAAACCCCATTTTCCAGCACCCAGACCCCCTCCACAACAGGACGCTCACAGCTCAGGCTGGGATACGCAGAGCTGCGGCGCAGACCATGCTCACAGTTCCTACTTTGTACTCCCTTCCACAGGCCGTCTGCTGCATTCTCCTTTGATCTTCCACAGGTCCCTTTCTATCCCAGCTGATTTCCCCACTGTGAGGGAGTTTTTCTGAGTGCGGGGACCTCCCCTCACCTTCAGCTTCCCGCTAGGGTTGCTGGTCCCTTTTTTGATTCCTCTTTTCCTTTTTTCTTTCTTTCATCCTACCCGGCTGCGAGGGGATTTTTCTTGTCCTTTTAGGTGTCCAAAGTCTTCCACTAATGTTCAGCAGGTTCTCTGAGAGAATTGTTCCATTTGTAGCTGTATTCTTTTTTTTTTTTTTTTTTTTTTTGTAGCTGTATTCTTGATGTACTTGTGAGGAGCGAAGAAGTCCGCGTCCTCCTATTCCACCATCTTGACTCTTTGGCCCATATATCTTTTTGAATTAGAGTTTTCTCCAGATATATGCCCAGGAGTGGGATGGCTGGATCATATGGTAAATCTATTTTTACTTTTTTAAGGAACCTCCATTCTGTTTTCCATAGTGCCTGCACCAATTTATATTTCCACCAAGCGTGTAGGAGGGTTCCCTTTTTTCCACAACCTCTCCAGCATTTGTTATTTGTAGACTTTTTAGTGATGGCCATTCTGTGATGTCTGGTTTTATTGCAATGATGAAATCTGTCAGGATCAGGACGATTGAGTAAACCAAAATGTGCCCTGGGAATGCCCTAGGTTTGTACATGGTCCTTGTCCATATTGTGTAGCAGCAACCAAATTTCCCCCTGATAATCTGAATAAATTACTTACTCAGTACAGTAACCCTATGGCTGTTGGTTCAGTGACATGAGGAGCCCAAAATGGCCTGGTAGCAGTCTCAGCTTCTACTGTCGGAACCATACCTCTGTTTTCTGGTACAAGGATTTCTCTCTTGGCCACTAGGACATCTACACACACTAAACCAAAGTTTGTAGTAACTGGAACAAAAATACTTCCAGTGGGTTATTAGATACAGTAGTTAGAGGGGACACTCCTATTGATATCTGTTGGTTTCCGGACTCCTGTGTTATAATTATAAGGAAGAGAGCACCACATATTGAGAGTTGCAAGGTGACTTTTTCCCAGCTGGCCCTGTAACCAAAGCTTCAGCAGTCTGCTACACTGTGTAAGGCCATGGCTTCTTGGTGAAAGAGCACCTGGTAATGCTCGTGAAATCTGCGAGCACTGGAAGACATTACTGCACTTCAAGACAGATCATAAAAGGGGATTGAGTGAAATTCTGCATAGTAAAGGTGAAACTCCAGTTCTCTACTCTCACTCAACACCAGAACAAAGACAGCCAGCCTCAGACTCCCCTGGTAAGTGACTGGAAGATTTGCTGATGGGACTAAACTCCCCTAGAGAGAAGATCCATAGATACTGACATCTGGGGAGTTTTCAATGAAAAATATGCTTGGCCATTTGATTATTTAATTGTGAAGTCCATGGTCAACAAGGCCCTCCCATGGACAAAACTTCTGATCAACTTTTTGTTGTCTCATCTTTAAATATAAGTGGGCCACCAAAAAATCACCAAATATTTGGGGAAAGATTTCAACACAAAAAAGAGACCAAAAAATTGACATAATGTAGAGAACAGAAGAACTTAACTTGTATCATCAGAGATTAGGAATGAGTTCTTGGAAATTAAAAATACAATTAAAAATAAAGTTGATTAAAATATTAGAATATTCAGTCATGGAAATATCCTAGAAATTGGAACCAAAAGGCAAAATGATTTAGAATAAAGACAAAAGGTTTTTTCTTTTTAATAAGTAGTACAACAGGCAAATAAAAGTTTCAGAAAGTGATAACTTTCTTCCCAGAATTATTTTCTGTGTTCTATGAAAAATAGTGCAAGAACATTCCCCAGAATTGATGGACTTGAGTCTCCAAACTGCAAGAGCCCTACAAGGATAAATTAATGAAAAAAAGTCTGTCCCAATGTACTTTATTTGGAGCCTCAGAACTCCAGAGATAAAGAGAAGATCCTAAATTATTCCAGAAAAAAACAATTAGATCACTTAAAAGTATATGAAATAAGGGTAACATTTGACTTCCTTGCAACATTAGAAGTTGGAAAACAATGCAACTGTATCTAAAACAGACATATCAAAATCAAACAGTATAAACGTGTATATATATATATATATATATATATATATAATATATACATATATTTAAAATATATGTATGGGACTTCCCTGGTGGTGCAGTGGTTAAGAATCCGCCTGCCAATGCAGAGACACAGGTTCGGTCTCTGGTTCGGGAAGATCCCACATGCTGCGGAGCATCTATGCCCGTGTGCCACAACTGCTGAGCACATGCACCACAACTACTGAAGCGCGTGCACCCTAGCCCCCGTGCTGCAACTACTGAAGCCCCTGCGCTCTAGGGCCCGCGTGCTGCAACTACTGAAGCCCATGCGCCTAGAGCCTGTGCTCTGCAACAAGAGAAGCCACCGCAATGAGAAGCCTGTGCACTGCAGCAAAGAGTAGCCCCCTCTCTCCGCAACTAGAGAAAGTCCGTGTGCAGCAACGAAGACCCAACACAGCCAAAAAAAAAAAAATATATATATATATATATATATGTATGTATGTGTATATATATATATATGGATGTTAACATCAGAATAAATAGCTAAAAGGCCTCTGGGGTATAGAGTAGAGAGGCGAGTAGGGGACTTCTGTTTATTCATATGTTTTTCTTATAAGCCTAGTAGATCTGTTTAATTTTTTAAACTATCTGAAGGAACAAATAAAAATCGTTTTAAAAAATCAGATTTGGGCCTCCCTGGTGGCACAGCGGTTGAGAGTCCGTCTGCCGATGCAGGCGACACGGGTTCGTGCCCCGGTCCGGGAAGATCCCACATGCCGCGGAGCGGCTGGGCCCGTGAGCCATGGCCGCTGAGCCTGCGTGTCCGGAACCTGTGCTCCGCAACGGGAGAGGCCACAACAGTGAGAGGCCCACGTACTGCAAAAAAAAAAAAACTTAAAAAAAATAAGATTTGTGTGTAGATTCACTTGTATGATTTTTTAGATTCCAAATATAAGTGAAATCGTATAGCACACAGTATTTTGTAATAACCTATAATGGAATATAATCTGCAAAAGAAAACCCCATAACAAATCACTATGCTATACACCTGAAACTAGCACAGTGCTGTAAATCAACTATACTTCAGTTAAAAAAAATTCAGAAGTGGAGGCTGGATTAGCTAATCTTTGAGATTACTGCCAGTCTCCTTTTCAAAGAGTTTTAGTTTGTTAGTTGTCTTGCAACTGGCACAGTATAGCATATCCCTTTGCATAGAGGTGTGGGAACTACAGGAACGTTAACATTAGGTATAATTGTGCAAAACAGCAGAATGGAATTAAAATACTCTCCATTTGTTGATTACTGACTGAGTGCCAGGCATTTTACATAATTGGTAACTGATTATCACAATAATCCTGTGTTAGTTAAGACTTAGAAACTGAGATTTAAATTAGTTAATGGCAGAGAGGGGCTTTGAAATAGATTAATCTGACTACAAAATCCAGAGCACTCTCTAACATAGACTGTTACTTGACCGTAAAATATAAACAGACCCTGAGCGGTTTAGGCTTTACACATCACATACCAGAGAATGAGGAAAATGTACCTCTCGTGGATACAGTTTCAGGCACCACAGTCTTCCATGTGACAGTGAAAATACTCAAGTGAAGAAAGGGAGAATAGAGTACACACACTCACAAAATTAAAACACACATCCACACTCACAAACATATTGGAGAAGTATTTAAATGAAGACAATGTCAAAACAAAGAATAATTACTATTATGAACTACCTACAACAAATGTAGAAAGAAATTTAAAATTGCAAATGATCTCTCTTCCCATTTGCTATAGGATATTTAA
Source organism: Pseudorca crassidens (assembly GCF_039906515.1). NCBI lineage: Eukaryota > Metazoa > Chordata > Mammalia > Artiodactyla > Delphinidae > Pseudorca > Pseudorca crassidens. The sequence continues at coordinate 95,244,651 of NC_090317.1, forward strand.
TTTGGGAGAGATTAAGGATAGAATTTGAATTTATTATGATTTTGTAACTTTTAAATTTTGCTGTAATTTCAAATTTAAAGTTACAAAGATAGTACAAAGAACTCCTATATGTCCTTTACCCTGATTTACTAAATATTTACATTCTGACCTATTCTCTTTCTCTCTCTTTCTGACATTTTTCCTGAAACATTTGAGGGTAAGCTGCATATAGCATTCTTCTTTACCCCTGAAAACTTCAGTATGTAATAGTTCAGTTTTTTTGATACTAAGGATAAAGACATTTTCTTATATAACAATAGTACAATGAACAAAATCAGGAAATTTACATTAATAACTTGCTATTATTTAATCCAAAGTTTGCATTAAAATTTGATCAAAATTTTCAATAATATCCTTTATTGGGATATATATTTTTTATCCTAGTCAGAGATACAATCTGGATCACCTATAGAATTTAATGTCTTTAGTCTTTAGTCTGGAATAGTTCCCAGTCTTTTGTTTTTCATGACCATGATGTTTTTGAAGAGAAAAACCAATTATTTAGTAGAATGCTCTTCAATTAGCGTTTCCTGATGTTTCCTCGAGATTAAGTTTAGGTTATGCAATTTTGGCATTAAGTACTACAGAAACCAGGTTATGTCTTCTCGGTGCACCAAGTGAAGAGCCACACAATACCCTTTAAATCATTATTAGTGATGTTAACTTTTATCACTTGGTTAAGGTCGTGTTCACTAGGTTTTTCACTATAAAAATTTCCTTTTGTAATTGATAATTGGTGGGAAGATACCTTGAGACTATGTAAGTATCCTGTTCCATATCAAACTTTCACCCACTTGTTTACCTACTGGTTTTAGCAACTATTGATGATTCTAGCCTGGATTGATTATTACTATGATGATTGTCAAACGGTGATTTTCCAACTCCATTACTTCTGACATTATTAGTTGACATTATACTGTAATAAGCAGCTTTCTCTTCTCCTCCTTTATTATTTATATATGTGTGGATTACTATTTTATTCATTGGATTATAATATGTTACTATCATTATTTACTTATTTTTATGTTCAGATTTCCCCAGATTTGGCCAGTAGGAACTCCTTCAAGTTTTGACGTGCTCTGAAATCAGCCAGTTTGCCAAGGGGCTCTGGTTCTTTTAGCAGAGAATAGTAATTAGAAACCAAGATATGAGTGATAAGTGTGCTCATTGCTACTGGAATGTCATTGCTTCTAGGCCTTTTCAGTGAACAGAGGTAGGATACATGTGTTTGTATGTATGTATACATACATATGTACACCTACGTGGCACGTACCTTATACATCTCTTGCTATATATGCGCGTGCACACACACACACACACACACACACACACAACCTCAGGTAGATCACATCCAACTCCTGTTCAGCACCACAAGTTTTATTCAAGACTTCCCATTCCCATGTTTGTATCTCCCTTCTCTACAGTGAGAAACCTGGCTCTTATTTTGCCCAATATATTTATTCATTTTTACAATTTAGAATAGACAGTTTTCTCACCTTCTTCACTGATATTCCTAACATGTCATAGAAGGGGAGTTAGGAAAACAAATGGCCCTCTAATGTCTGAAGCTTTTATTAGGCTTGCATATTGCAGTCTGGCTCTTTGGGCTTCACAAGTCTCTTCTCTGAAGAACATGAGACAAATTCCAGGGGCTGCCAAAACATATTTCGGTGGCTCCACACAAATCTCTGCTGAAAAGTGAAGACTTAATGAAAAACCACTGTCCTAAAGCAAAATCTAGGCATTAAGTTGAAAATTAGCAGCCTGTAACAGTGGAAATATCCTTGTCTCCCTTCTTTTTTTGGGAGTATTAATCGTTGGTCAGACCATCTTTAAAGAATAGCTGACAGTATAGCAAGGAGCATCTAAAGCTGTAAAATTAATGTAGCTCATTGTTTTGGAGTCCTAATTATATTGAATGGAGAATAACTAAAGATATTATTTGATATTAAAACAAACAGATTATGAAGTAGTTTGCAACATTTCCTCAAATTTTAAAGAAAAGAAAAGAAAACCAAAAACTTGAGACATCCATGAAACTTGGGACTTGCAGTTGGCACAAACTGAATGCTTTGGGCTTCCCATTTCCTCTCCTATGACATTGAAGGGCTCTTCAGTGGACAGTTTAGAGATGCTCTGGTGGGCTAATAAAGCCTGAGTATAAGACCAAGTACACATTGATTCAAGTCTTGTCTCATACTCTTACTAGCTGTGTGAATTTGGACAAATTCCTTAACCACTCGGAGCCTTTACTGTAAAATAGGGAAAATAATAGCCATCTCACAGGGTTGGTGAGAGATTAAATGATATAATAAATATAATGTTCCCAGCGTGTAGCAAATATTCAATACATGTTAGACTCTCTCCCTTCTCTCCCCACTTTCCCTTCACCATTTCTCCCTCAATGTGCTCCAGAAATGCAAATTCACCTGGATGTCTGTTCTGGTTTGGCAGAAGTCTCAAGTTGGAACAATTTAATTGTTTCCACCACCCTTTAAACTCATCCTCCAAAAGGACCTTTGTTCAATTTATATGTTTTAAAAAGTAATTCTCAAAAAGTTTTCATACAAATCTCACTTGTTCTTTATAACAAAAGATACATGTTGCATATGGAAGAAATTATCCTCATTTGAAAAATGAGGAAATTCTGGCTTAAAGAAATCAGTGACTTTCTCAAGGTTTCACAGTAAACAGGGAGCTGGGACTAAGGTTCCTGAAACAGAAGCCTGGGAGCCCTAAGCTCTACATAACATTTGGCAGGTTTCCTCCTCACTTTCCTCTTTCTATATTTTCCTCCTTAATATTTCTAATACATTCTACCCCTGGCTGACAGTTTAATCCCTGCTTGGCCCAATCACTGAATCCCCTCCACCTAGCCATGAAAATAGCTCTTTCCCAGCACAGCTGAATTATCCTTTTTCCAAAACAGTTGTAGATGGAAGCATCCAATTCTTCCCAGTAAACCTCCAACCCCTATCCACTGGTTTGTTCTCTTGCCTCAAGGCTCTAATAGCACAATCACAGAATAATTCAACTTTAGAACATTTCCAAAAATTTAAGTTATTCTCTCTTATCCTTGGTCACTGTGTTATGCTAAGAATATTTAAAACCCATAGATAATATGGAAAATTATTATTAAAGTTAAAAACATTTTTCTTCTCCTACGTTTCTTAACCTTCTTAATCTAAGTAAGGATTTATTAGAGTCATACCTTCCTTCTTCTTTCCTTCGCACCCTCTGAAGCTGATAATGAATAAGGAAATGTTCCGAGGTCAGAAAGTGGGAGGGTAAAAGAAAATCAAGTGGTCTGGTACATCTACTGACTAGTCAAGTGAGTTCTTGCATAAGTAGGAGTTGGCTATACAATTCCCCTTGAAATGTGATTTCTTGGAGCTGAGGTTCAATTCAGAATCCCCTCATTAAATTGTATCTCTGAATCCTGCTGATTTCATGACTCATCAGCATATTTGATATCCAGAAAATTTTAGGTGCATTCTGAATTTAGGAAGGAAAAGAAAAACACCAAATTAATAAAACCCAACACCCATATCTTCTTGACAGTTAAGTAGAAAAGAGCATAGATTCTAAACTAGCAAATAGGACATCCTCAGATATAAAAATGTCCATTTCTGCTTTGGAGGCATTAAAGATAAATCAGGGAGTGGATCTTATCATTTCATCTTTGTTCTTGCTTATTGTCACAGCCTATGCATAGTGTCTAAATGTTTTACAACTATTAGATTACTTGGGGGATTCACTTTAAAACATTAGGACGACCGTATATTCTTTAAAAGGAACTGGATGTTGGTTATCACCAGAAAATATGCAGTATGGATCTATCCTCTGAGATTAGACTTTTACAAAATGTCCTAGTTATTGAACTATTTCAAAAGGCATAATTTACCTTAGCTTAATCTAGACCTTAAGAACAATAAGCAGAAAAAACAGTAAAAGCTCTTGGAAAACATTTTAAAATAAAATGCTGTGCCTGCATGTGTAAAAGTTCATAATTTCTCACTGGAGAAATGATTAGAAATCACAATATTCTATTTAGTTTAATTGTGGATGCCCAGGGAACTATTTTGAGAATGGCAGTGCTGGAAGGGTTAAAAGTAAAATATTACTCTAAGCATAGCCCGCAAACAGGTTTTCTTCTCATCATATAACCAGCTCTTTTCTCATCTCCTGTTTGCTCTCTAAACATGCTATTCATTCCCATGACAGTCACTTTCGGTGCTTTAAATAAAGGAACTAATTAGATGCAATAGACTACTGAGAGTTTCCTGCTTGTTTGTTTTGTTTTATTTTTCAGTCATTTATTTCACAAATCATCACATTGTATCTACTACTTATGCTAAACACTATAAAGGCTAAAAAAATTGAGTATGGCACAGACCTGTCTTACAGAGATTCGTATTCACCCACTGGTCATCTTTTAAAAATCATTTGTAACATTATTATCTTATTGTCTTTAATGATATCAACATCAAATGAGTCATTTTTAGTCTGAATCTTTTTCTCCTCTGACTGTATTAACAAGTTCATTCCAGCATTACAACCTCCTTCCCCACAAATGATTGATTGGCTCTTAAAAAAACACACAAACGTGTATAAATTATTTCTTCCTATGTTCATTTTTATTAGATTTACCTGTATATTTAAATAAATTTTAACAGTTGAGTCATAAAATGAATAGTCCTCCTGATTCTTCTCTTCTGACTTAATTGATTCAACAAATGTTTCTAAGTACCTATTGCATGAGAGGTGCTGTCACACGTTGCTTTGTGATCTAAAGAACAGATCACATTCCCTTGAGCAGTGGAAGAGAATTATATAAACAGAATATTTCCAGCTGATATTTTATAACTGTCATTGGATCCACTGGTTAAAGAACAGGACTGAATGGCATGCTTTCTTTTTCAAAAAACATTGGCAGGGTGAGGAGGATATTTAAAAGATATATAAATAAGACACTACGTTGTTGGTGGGAGAATAAATTGGTACTATCACTTGGAAATACTGTTTGGCTGTATCTAGTAAATCTAAGTATATATATACCCTACAAGCCAGCAATTCAACTCCTAGCTGTATACCCAACAGAGATGCACACATATGTTTACCAAAGACCCATTCCAGGATTCTCATAACAACACTATTAAGAATAGCCAAACAATGGAAACTACACATATGCCCATCAATAGTGTAATGAATGAATAAATTGTGGTATAGTCAGTCAATTGAATTGAATTCTGTGCAGTCATAAGAATGAAAAATTTACAACTTCGTGTAACAGCATGGATGAATTTCACAAACATAATGTTACATGAAAGAAATCAGATGTAAAATATATGCTGTATGATTGCATTTGTATAAAATCCCAAGACAGGTAAAACTAATCTTATTATTAGAAGTCAGTCTAGTGGTTTCCCTTAGGTAGGAGAGTGAATGGAAGAGATCATGAGTGGGGAGCTTCTGGTGTACTGGTTAGTTCTGTGTCTTGATCTTGGTGCTAATTACATGGGCAGATTTAGTTTGGGATATTCATTGAGCAGCATGTTTATGTGTGCTTTTTCTATATGCAAATTGTACTTCAATAAAAAGTTAAAAAAAGACACTAAAATAATCACCAGCAGGCTATGCTGAGATAAATGTTAACTTAATTTGCCCTACGTTTTATTATCGTTATTATTTTTGTTTTTGTTTACTGTTGTTCAATTTCTTTCTAGTATAACGTGGGAGTGATATTTTGTACTACATTTCTTTTGAGGTTATGAGGCCAATTAGATATTGTGGTTTAACTTGCATTGTGTTCTTTCTTTCATCAACATTTTCCATTTACTGTTCTAGAATTCCAAGGTTTTTGCATAAGCAATCTTATTATCCATCAGTGGTGTGCAAAACTGTCAAAGTGAAGCAGAATTAGCTGTGAGTCTGTAACTTTGACAAGTGCCATTGCAGTCCAACTCCCTGCTAATCACAGTTATGGATACTGCATTGAGAAATAGCCCTTGAAAAGTTAAGTAAATCCTGTTATACAGACTAAAATGAATGTAAAGGGCAGGGAGAAAAAGCTAACAAAAAGGGGATGACAAACAGCAGCTTGCTGAATTGAAGACATATCTTGCCGTGTAAACAGAGATATTTAAATGCACAGAAGATACTAAATTGGGAGGTGTTGCCTTGACCAGCAGGGACTGAGAAATCATTCTTTTGGACTTAGGAAGGTTAAAGTCAGGGCAGGAAATAAAATTAAATTCAACCAGGGGAAAGTAGAAGCTGCTTTCTACTTTCCCAGGTAAAGTAATCTGAAGCACAGATATTCTCTGGGAGAGAGAAGCTGGAAAGGCCAGTATCCTGAGAGAGCCTGGGGAGAGCAAAGGCATAAATAATTAGGTACCAGGAACTAGTAGGACTGGAGGGAAAGACCAGTGATCATTCTCAACTCAGGATCCATTTCTTCTTGTTTCCCTCTGAGCCACCTTGGAGCTTGTTTCAAGGTCAATAGTAGTTGGTAAGGCCACGAAAATGGAGAAATAGGAAATGTCATGTAGAAATCACGTGAAAATAGAGTCGTGTGGGGGGAAGAAAACTGTATCTCTGAGCCTTGCACTCTTACTTGGGAAGCAGACCAAAGCTCTCCTTTAAAAAGAGTTACATGTATATGCAGACACTTGTGTGCACATCCATGTGTGCTATGCGTGCATGTGTGTGTTTGTGTGTTTATTCCTTGAGTTCCCTGTTGTACCGTTATGCTTAGAGCACAATCGATTAATCCACTTCAGAGGTGGCTCAGGAACCCAAAACTGCAGTTTGGTCCTGCCCTGCCTTGACTTCTAGCTCATCAAATATAAAGGCAAGTCTCTGGTACTTTGAATTTGGCCCTTTTAAAAATACTCTGTCTTTTGGTTACTACATTTACTGAAACTGTGGATAATATAAGCTATTCTTGGACGCGTGTTGTATATTCGATAAATAATTCATAGGACACATTTCATGCTCTATTTTGTGTTAAAAAACATTTCATTTACTGATGCAAACTCCAGTACTAGCTAGATGTCAATAAAACGAAGGCATGCAGGTTTTAGAAAAAAGCACCCAGAATTACCATGATTCCGACAAATTAAAAAGTTACTAGAGAAGTTGTGGCTTTGAGAGTTTTAAGATATTTGCAAAACAGTGTAATAAGTTATGAAAAATGTAGAGGTAAATATCTTGAGGAGGAAAAATATTAGCTTGAACCAGACTAATTAGACTAGGGAAAGCAGAATAAAGACAGACAACTTCAGGGACTTCCCTGGCAGTCCAGTGGTTAAGACTCCACGCTGTCAATGCAGGGGGCACAGGTTCGATCCCTGGTTGGGGAACTAAGATCCTGCATGCTGCATGGCGTGGCTAAAACCAAAGCAAACCAAACAAAAACAAAAAAACAACAGACAACTTCAAGAGAAGGGAGACTCAGCCTAAAATGGGAGTATAGAATGAGGATATTTTCAGGAATTAAAAGCAGTGGGAATCATGGAGGTAAAACCCATTTTTTTTGCCCTTGCATAACCTCAGGGGCACCATTCCCATAGAGTACAATGTTATACTCCAAGGGGTACCATTCACATTATATTCTATGATAACTGCCTCCCTCCGCCCCACATCCTCTCCTGCTCCAGTTGTACAACACCAAGAAGTCCCTAACTCCTTATAGGAGAGGAGAATGAGGGTGTCAAAGTTCTGTGGGACTCCTACGCATGTAGTAGGAATCAGAAGAGAAGGAGACCTTGGACCTAATCCTGAGGGCAATGGGGAGCCCCTGGAAGCATGCTAGTTTCCATTTTACAAAGTTACCCTGACAGAGAAGTTGAGAATATACTAAAAGAGATTGATTACTGAGCAGAATAATTCCTTCCAAAGCTATTACAACTGCTCTACTGAGAAAGGTGGAGAGCTGATCTAAAAGAATTGTGGAGGGGATGATAAAGGGTAGGGGATGCTGGGAAAATACCTAAAAAGTAGAATTTACAAATCTGTCACCAGTAGGATATTTAAATGGAGAATTGGTAGAAAGGGAGTGTCAGGAAGGCTTCAAGGTCAAATGTCTTGGTCAGAGAATACGGGAAGAATATCTTTTGCTTGTGGCTTGGAGAAGGGAATGACTAACTTGGGGCAAGCTGAGTTTTAGGTGTCTGGTGAATGTAGAGCCTTCGGGTGATGTTCTCTAGCAAGGAAATACAAATATGAGCCAAGGGAAAAAGAGAGGCTTAGGTTGGAGACTGAAATTTAGCAGTGTTGATACTTAGTGTTATTTGAGACCACGGGCTTGAATATGATCACCCATTGGGAAAGAGTAGCTAGAGTGGCTGAAGACAAAGGACACCAAAAACAGTGGAGCAAATAAGTCATAAATATCAAACATGACCTCATGATGACTTGCAAAAGAAAGGATTATAGCACTTACTCATCTTTCTTTCCCTGTTGTATAAATTTAAGTGTTTTAACTAAATTCACTTTTATACTCACCTTCTTCTCTGTTATAGAGTGTTTGTTGGTAGTTAATTTTGGAATTTAGTTTATAGTTGAAGAATACCAAACATGCATATCATTAAAGATCTGGGTGAGGAGTTGGAAGCAGTAACTGAAGTGGAGGCACTGTCAGCTGGAAAAGAGAGGGATACCTTGTGTTAGGTGAGGAATTTTTTTCCTTGACAGTAAAAAATATGGGGAAGAAAGGAAGGAGGGGAGGAAGGGAAGGAGGGAGGAAGGGAGGAAGAAAGGAAAGAAGGAGGAAGGAAGGAGGGAGGGAAAAGGTGTATACGGATAGAGATATTGGATAGCCAAAAGTGGGGACTAAAGCAGGCTGCTGTAATTTTGATGGCCTCAGTTCTGAACTCTCTTCCTATTTAGGATGAATCCAAAAGAGATAGGTGGATAGGAGACCAGCTCCCACTATTGAAACCTAGGAAGGGAAAGGAGTTCTCTTCCCTGTCTACTGTGTGCCCATTATAGAAGCATGGCCAATCAACTGTTCTCACCTAAGACTGTGAATCTTGAAGGGTGATACACTGGTACAGGCCAGTTTTAAATTATATTGGGGGGTTGGCCAAATAAGAGTCCATGTGATATATACATAGAGATAAGCTACTTGGATTCCCCGTTTGAGAAAAGACTTGCTGCCCAGCTGTAGGGAGTGTGGTCAGCAGCTAGCCTCCAGCTGTCAGCAACTTCAGGATCTATTGTAGCTGCAGAAAGCCACCTTGGTGAGGGTCACGCCCTTGCCTGGGCGGTCTGCATCTGGTGACTGAGCAAAGTGATTATATAAAGACAGCCATTTCAGCCTAATGCAGGACCATCTTATGGACATAACCTGCTCCTGAGCTCCCTGCCGGGTCGGCAGAGGCTTTGCTGGCTCTGTATCACAATTCTTGCCCTGCCCAGCCCTGCTTTCTTTCCCTTCTCGTCACAGTTTTCAACTCCTAATAAACATCTTTTACCCCAAACTCCACCTCGGTGAATTCCTCTGGTGAACCCAACCTGTGACATTGCATCAGTACGATGATGCCTGTCCAGTACCACTGGCACCAGTGGTGAAAATCTAAGTAGAATATTTCTGTGACAGCATCTTTGAGTTCCTGTGTATTGGCTGAGCCCAATTCTCCAAAATTCTTACCAATTATATAATCTCTTGGTACTCTTTCAATAAATTCATTTTTTGTTAAAGATGAAGAAAAGGAGTCCATTTTTCCTATTTGTAATAGAGAATATGGCTGGTGTGAAATGTATTGAAATTTGAGCATTCCAGTCATCCTGAAAGAGGATTTGTTTGTGCTGTGCCAAGAAACTTTGTCATTAGGAAGGTACCTTCAGATATGTTACCTTAACTGAAAGGAAACAAGATAATTTGGGTTTGACATAATTTGAGAGGTGTCTTAGTTTAAACAGATTCTGAGACAAGGACTTGGGTACAGACAGTTTATTTGGGAGTTGATCCCTAGAAGCACAAAATAAGAGTGCATTATTGAGGAAATCATATTTGTGAGCAACTAGAGCTTCAGACTTACTGGGGAGCCCTCTGAGAAACTGTATGGAACATGCTTCAGAATTCATGCTCCCAGAGGATGGGCATGCTAACGCATTTATCCATCATTTTTCATTGTGCATCGGTAAATATTTGCTTTGCATTGTTTTCGCCTAAGGAAATTTAAAAATTCTTGCAAGACACAGTGATATCCATTTACGAAGGAAAAATCATGTATGTTGTCATATGTTGGTATTTCCTGGAGGCATTGTGGGTTATTCATCAAAACTGTTACTCTAGGCAGGGGCTGGAATTGACAGCACAGGCTCAGACCTGGTGGCAAGTATGATGTTCAAGGGCAATGGTGATCTCTGTTTCCAGCACGTGGTTGGTTGTGGTGGGTATAAGGTGTTGGAGCCTGAGCGGAAGGCTGTGGTGAGAATGAGTGGTTCAACGACAAGTAGGGAGAACAGCATGTCAAAGAGTCTTGGCAGTTCTTGTACGATCAGGCAGAGAGGCAAGTTGACCATTAGAAACCGGGGCCAGAAGTTTCTGTGTTAAAATTCAATTTTCCCCTGCCTGGAAAAGGGGAACTGCAAGCATAAAGCAGGGTCTCAGGCTCAAGAGATTGCTGGAAAGAAACCAGTGAAGGATGCCATTCTCTAAACTGGAAGACAGGGCCGAGAATTATAGCTCATGGACCAAGGGGACACTGCAGGAATCTGTGGTTATGAATTTTGCCTGATAGTGAACTCCGTTGGATGTGGGACTAGAGCAACTCAACCAGTTCCAAACTCATGTAAGAATTGATCTAAGCCTGCAGGTGGGTGTCAGTTGGTAGTGCAGGGGGGTGGGGGGGTAGGTTTGCCAAAATATAGAGGTCTGGCAGAGCTTCATATTTGTCAGCTAAACAGACTCTTGACATCTTTGAAGAGCTGGATTTATTCAGTCACCTTATTTTTCCAATTGAGTTGCAGGCACATATATTTCTAGAATGTCAGTATGAATAATTAATGCTTTATAAACAAAATGCTCATACATTTGTCAATTTCTACTTAAATGATGTGTTAAACTTTCAAGATATTTATTATTCTCCTTTTATGAGTAAAGCATCGTGCAGCATACAAAAAAGAATAAGACAGACCCTGCCTTGTAGAAGGTTGCAACATTATTAAATGTACACAATTAGCATAATGTATGTATCTCTAGCACATGGCATACTGTCCATCACATAACAGATACTTGATACATATTAACTAAATTAAGAGCTTATAGGGAAATCCAGTGTCTCCCTAATATAATTAAAGCCCTGTACTTCTAACTTTAGCAATGGAGAGAGAATCTCACCTATAAAGGAAAAGACAAACTTTATAGCACCAACATTTCCCTCTAATATTCATCTTCCCATTGAAGTCTCATTAACTCCTATTGCAAATGTGCTGACATAAGGAGGTGTTATTCACCCCAAAGTGAACTCATACATCTTCCCAAAATGGTGCAAATCACACTTGAGATTAAGAGGAAACATTTAATTACACGTACAACAATGCCAGGCACATGGTAGATACTATATAAGCACTTTATGCAGATTAATTTATTGAATCCTCACCAAAACCTGTGGAGTAGGTACTGTAATTATGGAGGAACTGAGGCCCAGAATGGTGAAGTGACTTGCATAAGTTTACCCAGGTACAAAGTGCCAAGCCAGGATCCCAGCCCAGTCAGTGTGACTTCAAGGTCTGTCTTTGTAAGTACTACTCTATTCTGATCCAAGACTTCATTCAGATCTATAGAGAGCAAAGTAATCCCTGGGAGAAACATACAATGGGCAAATTGCTTATACAGTGAGGCTTATTTATCTTAATCTTTGCTTCCCCTACTTGGGCAAGTTACTTAACGTGTCAGGTGCCATCTTTTTCCTTCTGCTTTGGAGCATCCTCTAAGGCAGGGGTCCCCAACCCCCGGGGCTGCGGACCAGTACCGCACAGCAGGAGGTAAGTGGTGGGCGAGCGAGCGAAGCTTCATCTGCCGTTTCCCATTGCTCCCCATCACTCCCATTACCGCCTGAACCATCCCCCTGCACCTTGCCCCGTCTGTGGAAAATTGTCTTCCACAAAACTGGTCCCCGGTACCAAGAATGTTGGGGACCGCTGTTCTAAGGCCCAAAAGAGTCTGAAAAAGCAATAGGAGGCAGTTCTGCTCTCTTTATAAGGCTGCTATTGCAGTCTTCTTCACATGACTGACACCGGTGATGTTCATGCTTTATAGGAGACTCTTCTTGCCATGCTTCCCTCTTAATGTGAATGAAAATAATTGGTAAACTGTAAAGAACTGTTAAAAAACCAAAATATTGTTATCTGTATTTAGCGGACCTAATGACACAGTTAAAATACTTTGCTCTAACATCCTGTTTTAGGTGAAAATGGCAAATGTTTTAGCAGGAATGTTCACAGAGTCTGTAATTAGTAGTCCAGTCAGCTTGGTGGTTACACAAAGAAACAAGGAAGCATCCTGAAGAAAGGTGAATATACAGATTAATTTAATGATGACATGGAAAAGATTGGACCTATTTTTGCCATTCAAGAAAGGATGAGTCATTTTTATATTTGGATCAGTTTATGCTGTACTAGTGAGGAAAATTATTTGCAAGTATAAAAAAATGAGCACTTGGGCATTTTCTCTCCTCTTTGCCACGTGTTCATTACCTATAAACTAGTTTGAACATCATTCCTTACCAATATTGAATTTAGATTTTGTTCTTCCTCCAGGTATAGATGACAGTACATTAATTTGTATATTTTGACTAACACATTTTTAGAGGAAACAATTCAGGTATATCACCTTATGTTTCCTTTGGAATACATGTAAGGTTTCCCATATTTTAAGGTTTGTTGCATAGTAACTGCAGTAAGTACTGAAAGGCTGGTAATGATATTTTAGTGACTTCATAGATTTTATGTAAAGATGGGTATTTACACAAAAAGAATAGCTATTTTCTTTGATCTTTCTGAAGATGAGCAGTCACATCTATTCACTTTCAGTATCTGACTACCAATAAGAACATATGAATAGTAGACTGAGGGATTTTATTTTTGCTGTTGTTTCTTTGTTTTCTCCTGGAGCAGGCATCTAGTCTTATTCTGTGCTGACTTTTGTTTTTAAAGTAAAAGATGCTTTTCTCAATGCAAATATCAGGTATTCCTGTACCAGATTTATGGAACAAGCAACACATTCATTTGTATTTTTCAACTCAGACATGACAAACGTCCAAGCAATTTAGGACTGTTACTCAAAAATCGTGTCCACTCTGGTGGACTAGTTCCTAAATTTCTGAAGCTGCTTCCCACTGGAGAATAAAAATGAATTTTAAAATCTCATTGCATTACACTGAACACAGAGCAAATGTTCATGAATATTCACTACAAAATTAGAGGTTATTGGAGCCTTAAGATTTGAATTAGTATGGAAATGTAAGTTTTTTGCAGTCCCTGGATACTAAAAAAGCTGTTGTTTTAGTGTCTACAAAGGTAATGTTGGGAAAATTTCCCTACCAGATGGAGTAAATTTGGGATTCCCTGGAAGTGGTAAAAAAAAAAAAAAATCTGAAAGGTCTCAGGACTTCCCTGGTGGTCCAGTGGTTAAGAATCTGCTTGCCAGTGCAGGGGACACGGGTTCGAGCCCTGGTCCAGGAGGATCCCACATGCCACGGAGCAGCTAAGCTGAGCCTGTGCTCTAGAGCCCGCGAGCCACAACTACTAAGCCTGCATGCCACAACTGCTGAAGCCTGTGCGCCTGGGGCCCATGCTCCACAACAGGAGAAGCCATTGCAATGAGAAGCCCACGTGCTGCAACAAAGGGTAGCCCCCGCTCGCCGCAACTAGAGAAAGCCCGCACGCAGCAACGAAGATCCAGCACAGCCAAAAATAAATAAATAATAAAAATAAATTAATTATAAAAAAAATCGAAAGGTCTGAAAACGCTGTCATATGGGGCATAGATGAAGAAACTGGGGAGGTTTACCTAGGAAGCCGGTAGCTATAAATGGGATGGCTGTCTGTTTTAAGGATGAAGTTTTTCAGACAAAATCCCTCTGATAGGTGAGAGGTAGGGTTGGATTATTTCTAGAAAACCTTTCCTACTTTATGTTTTTGTTTTGTTTTGTTCATCCTAACCTCATCACCATACTCACATTGAAGGACACGAATGCTGGTGGAAATCGTCTTTATGATCCAATGTGGTAATGCTCCTTCACTGTTTTAAACAGAGTGGCTTGTTAATATCTAGTAATTATCTTTATGATCTAGTTTCTACAGACCATTTTCATATGTTGAATCGTTAGTTTCTTGTACTTCTTACTTCTGCATAACAGAAGATGGTTGCAAAATTAATTATTAAAAATAGCAATATTCTTGCCTACAAAATAATAAGCAAAATATATAAGGAAAGATTCAACATACAACAAAACAATTATATTACCCAAGAATAAGCCAAACAAAAAGATGCGTAAGATTTGTAAAAAGAAAATTTAGAAACACTACAGAAGGATTTTAAATAAACATTTGTGCAGATGGAAAGGCACGCATCATTCTTGAATGGAAATAAAATTAATCTATAAATTCAATGTGATTCTAATTATAATTTCAGTATTATAAAATGAAACTCTTAATAGTCTGAAGTATAAACACATGATATAAATCAAGAGAATAGGGATAAAGAGAAATAAAAAGAGAGGATAAGATTCACCAAATGTTAAAACATAATATAAATGTTCTATAATTAAAACTCACAAAAATAATAAACAATTCAAAAGAACAGAATAAAGAGTCTAGAAATAGACCTAAATAAATATGAGTATTAATAGCTGATGACAATGACACTTCAAGTCTGTGGGGTAATACTGTATTAGTCAAGTGATAGTGGTAGTTTATTTGTCTATCCATTTCCAAAAGCATAAAATTGGATTCCCTATGTCATGTCTTAGAAAAATATTCATTTCTGATCTATCACATTTTGTACACATAAAATTTTAAAGAACACTAGAATGAAATATAAATAATCTTGGGAATACTTTTCTAAGCATCTCTCTCTCACACACACACACACACACACAAGACGAAGTAAAAGACTAATAAACTTGACCACATAAAAACTGATACTCTGGAAAATAAAGTCAAATAATTATCATTGAATCTTCAAGAATGTAAATGTCTTAGTGGTTTCACAGCATTATCTACGCAGATGTGCCAGAAATACACCACTCAACTGTTGGTTGATTTTGAATCTAATTTATTTCAAGATTGTTATCTTTCTGCATGAATCTTTGCTAGCATTTCTGTTTATTTTGTCACAATAAATTCTTAAATGTGAAAAAAATAAAGGCAAATAAAAACTGGGGAGGAGTTGTATGTATACTAGCTAAAGGACCTACTTCATTAACACATAAGTTCTAACAATAGGAAAAATATGAATTGTTCTATTGAAAAATGAGCAAATAATATAAAGAAGCATATGATGGTAAAAGAAATACAAATGACCAATCAACATATGAAAAGATATTTAATCTCAGTCATAAATTGAAAAGAACAACAAAACAACTTTTTCATTTATCAGGTTGCCAATGTTGGATTTTTCTCAACCTTTTGAAGTGTTGGGAATTAGTCATTCTCATCATTTACTGGTGTAGTATACATGTGTGTAACTTATTGCAGGGCAGTTTAACAATGTTTATCAACATTTTAAATGCATTTATCCTTTCATTGAACAATTCCAGCACCCCAGCACCAGATTTACTCTACATAAAATCTCATAAATATCCTAAACACGTCCACTGCAGCATCAATTCTTAAAGAAAAAGTCTGGAAACAATACATGGTGGAATATTTCACAGCATTAAGAGAATGAGGTAGATGTGTATGTGCTGATATGAAATGATCTCTTAGCTGAGTTTTCCACTCATTCCTGTTTTCTTTCCAGAAGAGCTTATTGACGATCAACTGTGATCTATCAGTATTCTATTATAAGCACTAACGATACAGTGGTGAATGAGCTGGCCTAACCCCATCCCTCACAGTACTTATATCTGGTGAGAAAGATAGTCGAAACGGGAACACCAATGCGATCATTTGAGATAGTATTAAGTTCCTTGAAAAGCTAAGTAATCGGATAGACAGTGATGGAGTAGGGCTTGAGGGGATACATTTCAATTTTCATTTTAAGAATATTTTCTTTATTTGAATTGCTTTTGCTACCTGTAGAAAATTTTCCTTTTACTTATGAAAAAAAGAATAAAAATAAGTTTTGAATAATGTTAGAAGAGATGGTTTTTTTCCCCCTATAGTTGAGACAAAAATACAAAGTAAAAACGTATCTATGTTATAACATCTAACTCTGGAAATAAATATGATGTTTTAACTTTTCTGTTTCTTTTTGTTTTATAAGAAATTTACCATTAACTTTGGCAGTTTTCATGTACCTTGTGGGAATCTGAGGAAATTTAGCTAAGAGGATCCCTTAAGTGACTTAAATTATGAGAGTCAGTTCTAGCCCTCCTGATAGCGTTTAGGAAAGTTCCTTGAATCTTTATAGCACCTCTGTGACGAAAGAATGCCTTTCATCATTTAAAAAGATTGTACAATATACCAGAAAATTGCATAAAACCTAAATATATGGCTTAACAACTTGCTGTAAAACAAACACTGTGTAAACACTCCACAGGTCAAGAAATAGAAATTTGCCAGAAGCTTCCTGTGTGCTGCTTCCAGATCATAATCTGTTCTTCCACCCCAGCCCTACACACAGGTGAACTAATAGCCTGTCTCTTTTAGTGTTTCTTTATTCCTTCCCTTCAGAGTTTTATCACCCATATATATTTTTCACTTAAAAAAATAGATTTATTCTTTAGTTTTGCCTGTTTTCATATTAGTAGAATTATACTACACGTATTTTTTTCTTTCTTGATTTTTACACTCAACGTTAAAATGTGTCAAATTCATCCATATTGTTGCATTTAGCCGGTAGTGTACTTGAGCTGGTGCTTCCCAGCTCATGGGTGCTGATTGTATGCATCTCTCCTCAATCCTGTGCCCAATGAAATTACATTGGTAATGTGAATTTAGCCAAGGTAAGAGCATTTGCACCATGAAAATTGGAAAATGCAACAAATCAAAGCTTTTTCTTTCAGAGTCCATTGTTAAGCATTAACCAGTGCAGCAGTGTACTTTAGCTGTAGTTACACCATTTCAATTGCTGTGCCTTCTTTCATTATATAACTAGACCACAGTTTATTTATCCATTCTTCTGTTGATGGACAGTAGAGCTGTTTCCAGTTTTCTGCAACCATAAACTGTTCACCTATTACCTTTCTTGTACATGTGTCTTGATGCACATAATAAGCACACATACATGTATGGTGTACTCCCAGGAGTGGAATTATTGGGTCACAGTTCAGGCTCTCTCTCTGATCTCTAGTCCTTTCCTTGTCTTGGCTCAGTAACTCCTTCATATCTTGTTAGTGTTTTATGCTTCTTAAATGTTTGTTGTCTGCTTGTTTGTTTACTTATATTTTGCCTAGTTTTGCTTTGTTTTTAGTATTTTTCAGTAAGCAGGTTGGTCTAATTTATCAGAACTTCTATTATCAAAAGCTTTCCTTTCACTGCTCCCTCAGTAACACCTTGGAGCTATTCTTGCTTCCAGTGCCTCCTCAATTGCACCATTAGACAAATAGTTCAACTGCTGAGACAGGGCTATTTTACAGACAACTTTTAATGGATATAAAGAATCATCTGTTCAGTAAGAAAAATTGATGTCAGAAAAGAATAAATATCCTACAGCTTAGAATAGAGCAGAATCCCTCTACCTGATATATTCATTGGCTTAGAGCACAATATTCTGTTCATAGGGAACATCGATTCTGAAAGTGAGATCTGATTTACTCCACAGTGGCCATAAGAATGTTCTGAGGGCAAGACTTCAATGAATTGTATGTGATTCCTTCTTCCTATATTTATTCAAGTTGCTTTTGTGGTTGAGGGAGTTATGGACGTTAGGGAACAAGGAGGAGGAGAGGAAGGATGAAAAATGCCCCATTCCCTCACTCTACCTTAAAGTACATTCCATTCTTTTCTGGATCATCACTGCACTAAGGGCTACCCAAGGAGTTTCCATTTGACCTCTTCTGACCCTGCCATATACAAACTTTAATATTCCTAAGTCCTATTTGCTCAGAGTTTTGCTTTCTGCATTAAAAAATATCTAATTCCTATCAATGTATTTTACTTCCCAAGACACGGATATTTTAGTGATACTTCCATTCCATGTTTTAACTTCAATGATTACTCCCCATTCAGAGAGACTTTTGGGGGGATATTTGAGGACAACTAGTGTATATGAAGGAGTAACCTTACTTTATCATTTTGTTTCATCTAAAGATGCCATGACAGTGCTAAGGATCTAGAAAGCCTCTCCCACTGTAATAGAAAAAAAAAAGACAACAATAACAAGATAATCTATAGAATCTTATCTTTTCCTGTGCTTATCATACAGTTGAACGTCTCAATGCAATGAGTAAGTAAGTAAAATAAATTCCAAAGGGTAACAGGCCTCACGAAGGAAAGAGATACATACAAACTGTTTCACCCTGACAGAGCATAAAAAGAAGAGGTGTCCTACAAAAAAGCAAGTGAGAAGACAGCTAAAATTTTAACGAATTCCTCAAGAGCAACTGTGGGACAGTATAGACTGTCTCAGAGCCCCGTTCCTTCCTGATCTCTTTTCCATGGGCCTCTGCCAAGCACCTATGAGAAAGACTGGGGAGAGAGCAGGAGACCTGAGAGCACAGGCATGAAACGCCACCCAACTCCTAGACCCTTCTCTCATATGGAGCAAACACCTTAAACTTCGGTGGAAGGGCAGGGAATCAGCTTTTACCCAAGGTCCAGGGAAAGATCCATTGCTTTGGGAGGAGAGATAGAAGCAAAAACCATTTGTTCCTGGGAAAGAGGTAGAAAACCCTCCTTTCCCCAGTTACAAGCAAGAGTAAACTGCCGTTGTGAGAGGCGCAGGAAACCTGCCATAACGGTAACCACACCAAGAGCCTTGCACCAAATAACAAGGAACAGCAATCTATCACTTAGGGAAGGGAAGGGAAACCCTCTCACCACTGATTCAAGAAAAATACGCTCTTGTTGAGGGAAAAGTAAAATCAAAAGCCTACCCCTGGGCAAGAAACCCTCTCGCATCCCAGGTCCTCTATAGATACAATAGTTTGGTTGCTATAGGGGGAGGAAAGACCGGAATGCTGAGAAATTCCCACTCCAATTTTCCAGGTATACGTAGCCCGAGACAGGCTGGCTGAGGAGAATTGAGAATTGCCCCCTCCCCTAGCTCCCATGATGAGCTTCACATCAAGTAACAAGTAATGGCAATCTACTTTTCTCTAGAGGAGGGGCAAGATCATGTAGAGAGAACCCATGTGATACAGGTGCACAGGGCCTTTCAAAAGCCGAGGGTGAAGCAGGAGAACATGGACAAAATACCCTCGTATCCAAGAGCCCACATTAAGTAAAAGTAACAGCAGCCACTCCTGGAGGATTCTGAATTCTGTGGTGCACTGAATATAACTATAATAAAATCTAAACCCAGCTCAGTTACTAACTAGATTTATTCAGACTACTCCACAGGAACAGCCTGACAGAGGAGAGGTGAGCTCATTTCTAGTTATAAGTATCATTTACCTCAGTCTGTGCACAGTGTCCAGTATCCAAACAAAAATTAGGAAATGTACACAAAAGAGAGTAAAACTGACCTATGGTCAGGAAATAAAGCAGTAAAAAGAACCAGACCTAGAGATGATACCAGTGTTGGAACTTATAGGAAATTTTAAATAACCTTGATTAATAAGTTAAAGTATCTAGTGCAAAAAGGTGGACAACATGCATGAATAGATAGAGATTTTAATTAAAAGAATTTAAAACAACGTATCAAAATTTGTGGTTCATGGCTAAAGCCATGTAAGTTTCTGTCTTAAGAAACTAGAAAAGGAAGAGCAAATTAAGCCCAAAACAAGCAGAAGGAAGGAAGTAATTATAAGAGCAGAAATTAATAAAAGAGAAGACAAAAAGACAATAGAGAAATCAATGAAACCAAAAGGTGTTTTTTTGGGGGGGAAAATGTCAATATGATAAACGTTTAGACAGATGTATCAAGAAAAAAGAAAATAATACACAAATTACTAATATCAGGAAACAAGAGGGGCATCACTATAGATCTTATAGACATTACATGAATAGTAAATGAGTATTATTAATAACTTTATGCTAACAAATTGCATGATTTAGATAAAGTAAACACATTCCTTAGAAACCACACACTATCAAAGCTCACTTAGGAAGAAGTTGTTAACTCAAATATCCATATATATATATATTAAGGAAATTGAATTTGCAGTGAAATATCTTCCCCCCTCCCCCAAAAAAAAGCAAAGCAAAAAAAAAAAGCCAGACCTAGATGGCTCTTCTGTTGAATTCTATCAAACATTAAAAGATGAAATAATACCAACTCTATACCAGGGTGTCTTGAAAATAGAAGTGGAGGAAAACTTCCCAGATAATTTTGTAAGGCTGACATTGACCTGATACCAAACACAAAGATATTACAATCAAAACAAACTATAGATGCGTGTCCTTTATAAACATAGAACCAAAAATCTTTAACAAGGTACTATAGAATAAAATCATCAATATTTTAAAAGGATAATGCATCATGACCAACTGGGTCATACCCTAGGAATGCAAATTTGTTAACATTAAAAAAATCTATCAGTGTAATTCGCCATATTAACAGTGGAAAAAGAAAAAAGTTATCTTAGATGCAGAAAGAATATTTGACAAAAATTCAACATTTGTTCAAAGTAAAACATCTCTGCAAACTAAAAATATCTGGGAACTTCTCACAACCTGATGAAGATCATCTGCAAAACACACCTAACACGATAGTTAGTGGTGATTGACTGAACAGTTTCACTTACTGATTAGAAATGAAGCAAGAATGTCTGTTCTCACTCCAAGTATTCAATATTGTGCTGGAGAATCTAGCCAGTATAATCAGGAAAAAGAAATGAAATGCACACAGGTTGGAAAGAAAGAAACAAAATTCCTTTTATTCTTATGTGACATGGTCATCTACAAATAAAATACCAAATAATCTACAAAATAACACACTAGAATTAATAAATGAGTTTAACAAGATCAAAGAATACAAGGTCAGTTTCCAAATATCAGTTATATACTAATAATGAACAATCACAAAATGACGTTTTAAAATGAATTTATAATAGCATCAAAAATAAATACTTAGGAATAATTTTAATAAAGTATGTTCAAGATTTGTATTATGATATCTAGAAAACTTTGCTGAGAGAAATTAAAAAAAACAAATAGATACACTATGTGGGTTAGAGACAATATATGTAATACATGAATTCTTGATTTTTTAAATTGGGGTATAGTTAATTTATAATGTTGTGTTACTTTCTGCTGTACAAAAAAGTGAATCAGATATACATATACATATATCCACTCTTTTTAGATTCTTTTCCATATATGTCATCACAGAGTATTGAGTGGAGTTCCCTGTACTATACAGTAGGTCCTTATTAGTTATCTATTTTATATATAGCAGTGTGTATATGTCTCCCAATTTATTCCTCCCCCCCTTCCTCCTTGGTGACCGTAAGATTGTTTCTTACATCTGTGATTCTATTTCTGTTTTATAAATAAGTTCATTTGTACCATTTTTTTAGATTCCACTTATGAATGATATCATATGATAGCTGTCTTTGTCTGACTTACTTCACTCAGTATGACAATCTCTAGGTCCATCCATATTGCTGCAGATGGCATTATTTCGTTCTTTTTCATGGCTGATCAATATTCCATTGTATATATGTACTACATCTTCTTTATCCATTCCTCTGTCTATGGACATTTGGGTTGCTTCCATGTCCTGGCTATTGTAAATAGTGCTGCTGTGAACAGTGGGGTGCATGTATCTTTTCTAATTACAGTTTTCCTTGTATACTAGATAGACATCTTGATCATATGTTGGAGAATAACCTGTATTTAAACCCTGGTAGCACTTATATCACATGGGATTGTGTGGGCCTGATGACTCGGTCTCTTATCACATGGGATTGTGTGGGCCTGATGACTCGGTCTCTTTCTCTAGGCTGTTTGATCCTTGAAGGTTGGTGGTTAGTAAATTACTGTTGAACAAAATAAATGGCTGTGATTTTCTATGTCCTAATATTTTCTTCTAACATTTTTCACAATAAAGTAAAAAGAGAATGTTTTTATCACTCTATAAAAGTAAATCTGGCATATTCTACTCTGAAGTGAGATGAAATGCCAGATCAGTGAAAAGTTAGGAAGAGAATATAACCTGTAAAAACATTTTTCATTCAGGGAAGGGAAAGCTACCTTTTTCTTTTTTGGTGTACTTCCACACAATATTTTATTTGCATTGATTATTTTTCTTTTATTATTTTTATTTAAATCACCAAGGTAAGAATACTAGTTTTGATTGATTATTTTCTTTCTAACATTAAAATCTTTATCTGCCTCCATCATCAGAATATCTTATTCATTTCATTTATGCAATGCTATAGGAGAAAAGGATTTTATTTTCATAATTTTATGTAGAGAATTTGTTTTAAAATATGTATAGTTGCTCAGCCCATGTATTATCTTAATTGTTTTCTCTAACATTCTACCATTTCCATATGTTGCAGAAGATGCTGTATCCTCTAGGTTTAAAGGATGTATAGATACAATTGACCAGAAAGTACTCTAGGGCTCCTGAAATCCTTCCTGGGATCTATCAATAAATTTGCATAGGCGTAGTGTTTAATTCAATTAAGGAAGAAAAAAGAGCAGATTCATTTTTAAAAAATTGATTACCTTTGTTAATACTTCCTCAAAATACACAAGTGTTAAATTTGCTTTATTTACATTAGAACAATATTGGCTCCTTTCAGGAGGTCCATGAGGGTAAAGCGAGTATTTTTCTAAGATGCATGATGTATTTCTACGTATGGAAATCTCAGCTATGATATTATTACTAGAAAGAAGTCTTGAGGCCTCTAGTGTTCATACTAGGGACACAGAGTCATCCTCCTAGGATAACGGTTATTAATAAGTACCACTGTGAATCAAGTCAGTTTATGAGCAGTGTGTGCAAAATGTACAGTCACCTTTAAACCTTCTGTTAAGGATCTGGGACTGCAGAATGTATCTGAACTTCCCAGGAAGCCAATAATGAAAACGTCCCAATGCCCTTCATATATGTAAAGATGATCTTTTCTTTTCATCATAAATGTATTCCAGAAAAATTAGTAGAAGGTTATCATTATTGTTTGAGTTTGGGGACTAAGTAAAATCCTCATTCAAGCATATCGGAGGAACTTGACAAATCTAAGAATAATATGTCCAAATATGAGGTGATAAAAAAGATAAGTCCTTCATTATCTTTTGTGTGACTCCAAACCAAACAGGTTTATATCACTATCCAAATACACATGATTTACATTTCTTCATGTCCCTGTTCATGCAGTTCCCCTTCCTAACCCTACCAGAAATATTAATCTCCATCTCTTTTTGTTCATGTATATGTTACCCATATTCCTTGACTCTTCTACACCATTAAGCTATTGCTGACCACTTATTTATAGTGATTTTTGCCCTTCTTGTGACACTAATCTGGAATATTCATTTACCTTAAACCACGTGTCTGTCTCTTGTAATGTGTATCCCAAATTCAATATTTATTTTTTCCAATTAGATTATTTACTTCATCATTTCAGGAATTAAGTATCTTTTCAGGTCCCCTAAGGCAGTGTTTTTCAAATTGTGGATTGTGCCTCATTAGTGGATTACAAAGTCATCTTAGTGGCTCACAACTAGCAATTTTAAAAACAATAATGACTCTAGCATTGTGACTATGGTACAGAATTTGAGAAAAAACTGAAAAAAACTCCCCAAATCCCACACAAAAAATTTCATAATTAATATTAAACCAATGCCAGAAAATCATCAAAAGCTCAGTGTGTAAAGATGAATAGTCAGACAGATAGGTGGGTGAACAGACATAATTTCATAGAAAGGAGATTATCCTACAAATCACTGTTTTTCATGAAACTGTTCCATATAATTTTACTTGAACTGCCACCTGCTTTATAAGTGGTGCTTAAATAGTAGGGAACTTTGACCTCTGTGACTGCTTTGAACCTCCTCTGATTTAATATTATAATCAAAGTCCTGAAAAATGTTGCTTTTGCTTACTTTTCCTATGGGGAATTAAATATTTTAAAAGTCTAAAATAAAAAATTTCAAAAATACATAAAAGTATATAGAATAACGCAATGAATCCCTATATTCCCTTTACCTTGATTGAGCAGTTACCAAGATTTTGCCATATTCACTTCATCTAATTATTTTTTGTTTGTTTTTGCCTTCTCTGAAGTAGTTTGAAACAAATCCCAGATATGATGTCATTTTTATTTCTGCACTATAGTATACATCTTTAAAAATTAGGGACATTTTCTTAAATAACCAGAATACCATTAACACATCTACCGAAATTAACAATAAAAATATTTCTTTGGTGTCAACTAATACACAGTCCATATCCAAATGATCCCAATGTATCCTTCTGCAGTTGACTTATTTGAAACAGGATCTAAGCAATGTTCACACATTACCATAGGCTACTATTTCCCTTAGGTTTCCTTTAATGTAAGTGAGTCCTCCCTTCCATTTTTCCTTTTCCAATTTTTCCTGACCATGTTCTGTTTGCAGAAGTCAGTCCCATGTTCTTGTAGAAGGGTCCATATTATCAATTCGGCAGTTTGGTCCATACAGTGTCGCTTAACTTGTTCCTCTATATTGCTTATACTTTTGGTAAGTTGGGGTTAGTACTAGAGGCTTGATTAGTTCAGCTTCAGTATTGTTAGTAAAACTTTTATAGGTGAGGCTATGTGCTTGACATAGCATATCACCTCAGAAGATGCATAGTGTTGGTTGTTCTACTATCAGTGAGGCTACAGTTGGTCAGTGAGTTTAGCTGTCAACTGCCATCTCCCTCCATTGTCAATTTCCCACTCAAGCTTTCATCTAATGGTTTCATTCAGTGATAACTCATTCAAGAATCAATTGTTTTATTAGGGATTGCCAAGCGGTTATTTTCTAACTGGTTACTCTAAAAAATGGTTCATAGAGGAAAGGCAAGGTAAATGCTTATTTGTCAATTTTGATAAAAAGTTTATGCCCTTGTTTCTTTTGTTTTTGTTCAATCATGGTATTTTTCTCTTTCTGTTTTATTTATTTTAAAATATTAGAGATTTATAATATTTAATAAATTCAGCATGCTTTATCAGTTGTGTTCATTATTCATTAGTCAATTTGATGCTCAAATTACCCCATCTTTGGCCAATGATATTATCTACGCGTTGGCTCTGATCTCTTGTTGTCACAGCCTTTTAGTCTCTGATGGCACAACATGATGTTTGTATGTTTTTTGACCCAAACTTGGAAATAGACTGTAAGGAGAGCTCATTTCTTTTGGTGAAATATGATATTTGAAGACCACAATCTGGGTGTAGTTGTGTTCACTGCTATTGACTTGTCACTGCTTCTAGTAGAGAAATGCTAAGGCATATGTATCTTAAAAAAGAAAAGAAATAATGACTTCATGTTAAGAATTTTAATTCAAATTTAATATTATATTTTTAATTTAAATTATTTGATTTTATACCTGAATCTCTTTTCTCTTACATGGGAAGCATTGGTTCCTAACTATATTCCCGTACTTAATAATTTGCATTACTTACACTATTAAAAATAAATTCAGGGAGCTCCTGGTGGTCTAGTGGTTAGGATTCAGCGCTTTCGCTGCCGTGACCCAGGTTCAGTCCCTGATTGGGGAACTGAGATCTCTCAAGCCGCGAGGCCAAAGTTAAAAAAAAAAAAAAAAAACCACAACCCATCCCCCCTCCAAATAGATTCAAAATAACACTGATACTGTTACTAACAATTTTCCTAATGAATTAATTTTGAGATTTCTTTGTGGCTTTATTTTTTTTGAGCCTATATTCCACTAAGTATGTGCTGTTAAAATACCAGGTTCTAAAGTCAGTTAAAATAATTGTTTTCTGTATTATTTTGTCACCAACTTGATTTGCAGTTTGGTTAAGTTGTTTTAAATTATTAAAAAATTTTAGATACTGATTTTCCCTTTTTATTTAATTTTATATTTAAACATGTAAAACCAAGTACAAATCCAAATTCAAAACTATGTAGTAAGACATATTCAGGAAAGTGTTAATTTTTTTGCTTTAAACACCAAATGTTATTTTACTTTATCAATTTAGGGTAAGACTCTTTCTCTACTATTGTATAAAATACGTTGAACATAATTATACATTTTCTTGATGACATAAGAGCTTCATTACATATCAACCATAATTGCATGCTATGGTTTTGCGATAATCAGAGCTCCTTTACTGCATACTAAAGGTCCTTAGAACTTGAGTTAACATTTTTTAACCTTTTTTTTTTTTTTTTTTTTGCGGTACGTGGGCCTCTCACTGTTGTGGCCTCTCCCGTTGCGGAGCACAGGCTCCGGACGTGCAGGCTCAGCGGCCATGGCTCACGGGCCCAGGCGCTCCGTGGCATATGGGATCTTCCCGGACCGGGGCACGAACGCGTGTCCCCTGCATCGGCAGGCGGACTCTCAACCACTGCACCACCAGGGAAGCCCTTAACCTATTATTTTTATTAGTTTTCTTGTGGACTTTCAAGCTGTCCGTTCTCATGCCTCTGCCAGTTACCTTCCATAGATGCTTCTCATTACCTCCTGTTTTGTAAACTTGGTGTTCAGATAACCAAGCAAGTTAGCATAGTAAGTAAAGTAAATGTATATTGAAGGAGAACTTAAGGACATTTCCTGAGTAAAGTACATACGTTTTAAGTGGCATGTTGCATCCTTTAATTTTTTTTCTTACTGCTCTCAGCTGCATTCTGGAGAGACTACAGAATGCCAACACATCAATTTCAGACAGGCGAGGTGGTGTCAGTTTGTATTTAATGACAATACATAATGTAGTGGTTAAGAAGATGATCTCTGAAATCAACAGAACTGGATTTGAATCCTACGGTGTCACTTACTAGCTCTGTTTCCTTGTTCATTCTCCTTCAGATTTCTAAGCTTCAGTTGTCTCATCCACAGATGAAATGGGGAGAATAACACTACTCTTGTCAAGCATTAGTTTCTTTACTTTCCCACTTACCATGTGTTTTAACTATAGATAACAATTTTTATTGGTTTTTGGCTTACTGTTACAATCATTTTTGGGGGGCAGGGTTGGAAATATAAACATATATGTATACTTATATTTCTATACATAAAATGTAGCATACTAGATATACTGTTCATAACTAATAATCACTCTGGAAAATCGCTCCATATCAGTGTAAATTGATCTTCCACATTCATTTTATGGCTGTATAGTATTCTAGTTATTAAATCAGTTCCTTAATGATAGCAATGTGGATTATGTCTGCAGTTTTTCCATCACAAATAACGTTGTAAAGAATAACCAAATGTATAAATAATTACAGATATTTGATAGTGTATCTTTGGGATAGCAGTGACATTGCTGAGATATAAGGTACATGCGAATGTAATTTTTTTTTTGGATCTTGTCAAACTCACCTACATAGGAATTGTATTATTTTGCATCCCCCACCAGTAATATATGATTATAATTGTTTCTCTATAGCTTTGCCAGCGCAGTGTCTTGTTAGATTTTTGGATTTTTGTCAACTAGTAGGTAAGAAATACCATCTAACTATAGTTTTAATGAACAATTCTTATATAATAAGACAGAGTATATGTTCACATTTAGAATCCATTTTTTATTTCTTTGATGAGCTTAAGGTTCATATTTTTGGTCCATTTCTTTCTTCATATTGATGGCCTCTAATGCTCTATTTTGAGAATCTCTGTATTATTAGAGCTAGTTTTCTTTTTTTTTCTGTGATATAAATCACAAACATATTTTCCCAGTTTTTCTTTTGATTTTTATTAATGTGCTTTTTGCCATGCAAAAAAAATTAATGTAATAAAATTTATCAATCCTTTCTTTTATTGCTTCTGAATTTTGAATTATAATTAAGGAAGTTTTTCTACTACCATGTT
Organism: Pseudorca crassidens; assembly: GCF_039906515.1. Taxonomy (NCBI): domain Eukaryota; kingdom Metazoa; phylum Chordata; class Mammalia; order Artiodactyla; family Delphinidae; genus Pseudorca; species Pseudorca crassidens. Next base: position 95,272,942 of record NC_090317.1, read on the forward strand.
ATAAGAAAATCCACCCATATTTTACTTAGTGTTTATATAATTTAATATTTTATATTTAAATTTCTGATCTCTTTGAAATTTATTCTTGTATAAAAAGACCAAGGCCTTTTTAAGAGAAAAACATCAGATATCCATTAGACTTTTTGACAGGAAGGCCTTACACCAAAAGCCAGTGGAGTAACGTATTTAAAATAGACAGCGAAAGATAATACAAGTCAAGGATTTATATATCCAGCCAAGCTAACTTTCAAGTATAAAGGCTACAGACATGCTATGAGCATGAAAGGATTCGGGGAATATTTTTCCATGAACACTTTGTGAGGAATCTATTAGAGAATGAACTTCACAAATCCACAACGACTGAAGAAGCTTGGCATAAGGACTGGTTTTAACCATCAAATAAAATTTCCTGTAGAGTTAAGTCTAAATGATAGATATAGGATGGAGCATTATAGTACAAATCTCTGACTCTGTCTTCCCACTTATAAGGACTTCTGTGATTACATTGGACTCACCTGGATAATCCAGGAAAATCACTTCATCTCAAGGTTCTTAACTTAATCACACACGCAAAATCCCTTTTGCCATGTAAAGTAACATATTTACAAGTGTTGAGGATTAGGACATGAACATCTTTGCAGAAGGCATTATTCTGTCTATCACAGGTATTACTAGGATTGAAAACAATACTTCTAAGATCATAGCAGGGAAGCAATAGAGTATCAAAAAAAGAAAGTATATATATATATATATATATATGTACACATATATATAATGATATTAATATACAAGTAACCATTTATAGAAGATTATCTTTCTAGATATCAGTGATATAACAGAGAGAATAAAACATACTTTCTAGTAAAAGACTATATATATGCATACGTGTATACATACATATACAAAAGAACTACATGTATGTGTGTGTGTATATATATATGCTTGTATATATGTAAATGTGAGGAAAAATGGATGACAGATTCACACTAATAAAAGGAGACATTTACATACTTCTCAATATAAGACAGAATAAGTGGATAAAAATTAGAAGGATATAGAAAGCAATTAACAAGGTATACATTATAGCATACTTTGAACCTATATAATAGAGAACATACTTTCTTCAAGTGTACATAAGTCATTCAAAAAAATTAACTGTATCTTAGGCCACAAAGAGAGATAGTTTCAGTAAAATTCAAGAATAGAAAAACTACAAAAAGTATTCACTGATCACAGTGCAATAAAACTAGAAATTAATAACAGGGCAATTAAAAAATTCTTTTCTACCTGGAAATTAAAAAAAAACTAGTAAACAACATTTGAATCCAAGAAAAAACATGGACCAAAATTGCAGAATTTTTGAAAATAACAATAATGAAAACATGATCTATCAGAATCTATGGATACAGCTAAAGTATTTATCAGAGGAAATTTTATATCTTTAAATACTTATACAAATAAAGCCGATATACATTTTTTTCTGATAACTACCTCCCCCAAGAATATCCTTGCCCCATCCACAACTACAGTAGCTCCCTTGCCAGGGCTGGGACTCGTCCTTATTTAAAATTCTGATATTTTGTTCATCATGGATTTTTGTATTAACTTTCATTTTTAAAAAATATTGCATTAAAGTATCATTTATCTCGATTAATGCATTTTTTGGTGCCTCCTTAAATTTTGGACCCAAGATCAGTGCCTCATTTGCCTTATTTTAGTCTTAGCCCTGAGTTGGGCCTCAGAGGTCATCATCACTTCCCTTGACAACACGGATGGGCATAAACATCACCCAGCCCTCCAAATTGAGTGAATTCCCTTCAACTGCAGCAGAGAAGCTGGCAGAATTTCTGCATTTACTGAGCTGGGAAGGAGATGCCACCAGGGTAAAGGGGTGTCTATAGGAGCAGCCAGAAACAAGATCACCATAGACTTCCATGGTTCTTGCCTGAAGTTCAGCATTTTTTCAAGCACAAATGCCCCTCAGATTATTGTGTCTTTGGTTAATTTCCAGAGCACTAAAATGGTTTTTTGGTCAATTTTGTATAGCTTTATAGTATACAAAATTGTATAGCTTTATAGCTATTTGAGGAGAGGATTTACTCATGTCCTCACTTGAGCATACCAGAAGTCCGGCCTTGGGTCAGAATGTTTATTATTTTTATGTCAGCAATTAAAGGATTTTCAAGAAGTAAAGGAAAGTAATAACCAGTAAAAACCAGTCAGACCTGCAGGCTATTTTCAATATTTTTTAAAGGCCTACCCGAAATAGCATGTTCATTTCAATAAATATGTCCGGAGTAATTAAAAAGATGTCTTACTTTGCTTCTGTTGTAATCACATCATTTCAGAGTGGATCCCAGCTACTTAATGATGTTCAGAAGCTGTGTTTGGTAGTTATAGATGTTTCTGATTAATTAAAAACAGAAAAGGAAATTATGACTTAATAGATGCAGTTTGTTCTCTAGGCACTGACTTTCAAAACATGAAGTACGTGGGGGAAGGAAGTAATAAATAAGTGGCGTTTAGTGGTTGAAAGGTTGAATCAGTACTTTAAAGAAAATTTAGAGCAGCCATTTCTCTTAAGCCCAGAGAATCTTGGAAGATGGAAGAGAGGTAAATATACACTTCAAAGACTTCCTAAGAATGGCCTTGGGATTAGGAATGTGGATCTCTTTTGGTAAAAGAAATAAATACACTGAAAAAAATATTCTCCTTGCTTCTTCTCCTTTGCTAATGGCAACAAAATCCACAATTTGTAACATTTTATATATGTTTAAAAATGAGGCACCTCTGCTCAAAAATCTCTTCTCCAATCGGTGGTGTCTGATATCCCAAACTTAGAGAGTTCTAATATTTAAGCTTCCCCTATGGTTGTGGACATTTTTTCAAATGTAAATACTGCTGGCTGGGGTCTCAAACTCAGCCATGAAAAGATGTTAGGGAATGTGAATTAGATACTCAATTCTCTGACTAAAAATGGGGGGGCGAGCAAGAAGGTAGGAGAATAAGGCACAGCAATGCCTGATAGGCCCTCTAAAGAGGATTGTTCTCTGCTACAAAATTTTCCTAGGTACAAGAGCTAAAGCCCATACTAGTCTGTTCTAAGGAGACTGGTTCTTGTTAACTGATGCTCCCTTTGTTTCTCTGAGGATCATGGAGGTCCATGTACCATATGTCTGAATGGTTAAAAGTTACAAATCAAGCTAACAAACTGGTAAACCTAAAATATCAGTGCATTCAAACATACTATCCTCCTATCTTGGCAAATATATCTTCATAATGACTAAATTTAAAAGTCTATATATTTAAAAGCTAAACTACTAAAATTAATTACTGTGCATGTCTAGTTGTTCTGTTGATGTGTTAGTGATGTTTAGGTGAGTAATAAAATAAGGCAAGTATAATTTATTAATTATTACATGTTTATTTCATGAAATTTTTTCTTGCTTTCATCTCAATGAAATCCTTCATTATATTATTATAGTCAATATTTTCACATAATTCGTGAAAATTACGCTATTTATGCTACTGATCGAAACCCAAATTATCAATTAAGATTAAAAGCCAAACACAAAATTATAATTAATAACAAATTTTTGGTAAAACGTTTTAAGGTAAAGCTGAAAATATTTTAATTTTTAAAAATATAATGAAATCTTACCAAATATTTTTATGAATATTAAAACTAATAACAATTTTGGCATTCAATGGTCATTTAGCTGCCAGTGTGAAGAATTGGTATCACAGTTTACTCCTGTTTTGTGTAGACCTATAGGTAATCAAATTTAAGAGTGATATGAATGGTTTAGTATTGCAAAATTTCCTTTAGATGCCATGTTGCAAGCACCATGCTAATTTGTAATTATTTCTAAATTAGAATGGGAGTACGAAGAAAAGCAAGAAAATGCTTTCTCCTCAGCATTACTGGGAAATATTTCAATGTGCAAAAATTTATTGTGTTGCTGATGTCTGAGAAAAAAAGAGTTGAAAATGAACCTTTTCTCTTACTTTAGTACTTCTGCCATTCAAATTCTCTCAGAACTCCAAAGAAGTGTTTATTTCCAATGTTGCCAATGACATAAATCACAGATCTTCACAGCCTTAAGATATGTTTGGCCTTAGTTTTGAGGACTTCATTCCTGTTGGATCCAAATGGCGTCAGGCGTAAAGGTGGACACTTAGCACAGTGGGTTATGGGTTGTGCTGTGTTAGCACTGAGCACCAGAGCTGAGTGCAAGAGGTGCCCATATGTTCATTCACACATTTTTACGTGTGCATATTTGTGGCATTGTGTTCTCTAAAGCATGAGCCCAGGGCAGATGTCCCTCTTGCCCAGGTCTGAGAATGGTATTAGCAAAGATAAGCATTAAGTGTTGGAAATACAAAGAGAAAAACTTCAAGAGAATTTGTGAAACATTTCTTTTATGTAGTTAAAGTTGTTTACTGAGGACGTGTGATGTAAACAGCCTAATCTACCTCCCTTTAAAAATATCTAGATAATTCCACATTGCTTATTAATGATTTGAATATATTCTTCACATTGCTTTCTTTTTCTCCAGTCAATATTGCTTTTTAAATTTATCCAGGTGAATCCACATGGATTAACCCAGGTTCAGTCATTTTACCGATGTGTAATATTCTATGGTGTGAATACACTACCATTTATTTATCCACTCCTCCACTGATGGACATTTATGTTGTTTACAATTTTTCACTAATAAAAATGAATGCTGACATAAATATTTCTGTATGCCTCCTTATGCAAATGTGTGCATTTCTCTGCGATGTAGCCCCCCCAAATATTTAGATTAAAGGATGTGCATATCATCTACTTTCTAGGTATTGCCAAATTGCACCAATTTGCATTCTGCCATGAGTATGAGTCCTCATTTCTCTGCAACCTAGACAAAATTTGACAAACCTAGGTAATGTCAAATCAATAATAGATATAAAACCATATTTTATTATTTCAATTAGTATTTCTCTGATTACTAGTGAGGCTGATTATTTTTTCAAATGTTTATTGACCTTTTGATGAAATGCTTATTTAAATTCTTCATCCATTTTAGAGATATTATGTTTTAATGAAAATGAAGCTTTGATTAATTGTTCACATCTGCTCCTACCCCTTAGGCTACTTTGTTTCTTTTTAAAAATTTTTAATTGTAAAATTTTGACAATATATTCACTTGATTTAAGATTATATAAAAAGTTACACATGAGAAACATCACTCCAAGTCAAGTCCCATTAACCTCACTGCCATGTAAACTCTTCATTGATAATCATTTTTCAATTTACCGTTTTGACGTTTATTTATTCTTTATTTTTATATTTATTCTTTTATTCTTATTAAGAAAGAATAATGAAACTATTAGTCTTATTAGAGAATAAAATAGACTACCCAGATTAAGAAATGATCATTACCACAGCTTTAGAAGCCCCCTCTCCCTATCCCTAGAGATAACCATGTTATGACTTTGCTTTTCTTTATACTTTACTCTTATCTATGGCTTTATTCTATCTCCACATTTCATTGATAGTTTGACTGAATATAGGATTCTAGGTTGGAAATCATTTTCCTTTAGCAGTTTGAAAATATCAGTTCATTTGCTTCTAGATTTCAGTGTAGCTAATGAAACAGGTGTTGTTAATGAAACATCTAGATTTCGATGTTGCTAATGGAACATCTGTTGTTAATCTTAATTATTTTTCATGATTCTCCAATATTATTTGTTCCCCCCGCCCTCGGAAGCTTGAAGAATCTTCTTTCCATTCCCAACTTTCTGAAATTTCACAATCAAGTATCCATACCAGGGTATATTTTCACCTATTGTGGTGGGTACTTGGTGTGCCCTTTCAATTTGGAAATGTGTTTCCTTCAGTTCTGATCAATTTTGTTGAATTATTTCATAGACAGTTTCCTCCCCTGCACTTTCTCTTTATCATTGTTCCGTAAGTCTTCTTATTTAGCTCTTGAAATTCCAGACAGTATGCCAACATTTTTCTCTTTCACTTCTAATTAACATTTTTTTCCTTCTGATTTCTGAGCGATTACCTCAAAAGACTTGAGCTCTAGACCCAATATTCCAATTATTATCTTGGTCTCTCTCTAAGTTTCAGATTCATCATGTTTAGAAGGAATAAGCTGAACTATAAAATGTTTAACTTGCCTTCCAACTCTAACTTACTGTGATTTTCACATTGAATCATCAGGTAGGCAGGCAAGTTTATCTATTCCCTGTGTGAACAGATGAAGGAATTAAGTCTCAGAGAGTTTAAGGTCAGAAGTAGAACATATCTTTCTGACTCCTGGTCTAGTCAACCTTCTGTTAGACTATGTCACGTGACACAATAATCATAATACTGCAGTCATGAACATAAAGTAGTTTGACTAAAATAATAATTTGCTTTTAAAGTAGTTCTTCTGTACTGTACACATATGCCAGTAATCTCTACCTAGTCTAATCTTATCTTTGTCTCTACCTAAATTTATCTTTCTGGGCTTCCCTGGTGGCGCAGTGGTTGAGAGTCCCCCTGCCGATGCAGGGGACATGGGTTCGTGCCCCAGTCTGGGAAGATCCCACATGCCATGGAGCGGCTGGGCCCGTGAGCCATGGCCGCTGAGCCTGCGCGTCCAGAGCCTGTGCTCCGCAGCGGGAGAGGCCACAACAGTGAGAGGCCCGCATACCGCAAAAAAAAAAAAAAAAAAAATTATCTTTCTAAGATGTTAACTATTATTCGATAAGATAGTAGCAGCACTAGGTATAATAAACTGCTAACAAATGATAGAGAGTTTTCACTAACCAATTAAATTGAGACTTCAAACACTCAACTTTCTCCTTGAGTAAAATACATTTTAAGCTTTAGGGGAATTGGAGCCCTTAAGTTTACTTTTAATGATGGTGTCCGGAATGTAAACTATATCTTTCTCTTTGTTCAAATGCCTCTAATTATGATTATTTTCCTGTACTTAAATGACAATCTTCACATCTTTCTCTTCTCTTCCTTTTTCTCCATGTTTAAGTGATGACACATACGAGATAACATATAAAATATATTTAAAGTTAAAATAATGATAATACTAAAACTCCCCCATACCCATCATCCATATTAAAATATGGAACATTATCATTACCTTAGAAGATCATCTACGGCCCTCCCTGATTTCATCCTTCTGCCCCATCCTCAGATACGTCCACAATCCTGACTGCACTAGTCAGTTTCAGCTGCTATAACAAAATACCAAAGACTGGGTTACTCAGGCAAGAGAAATTTATTCTCTCAGTTCTGGAGGCTAGAGTCCAAGGTCAAGGTGACAGCAAGTTTGGTCTCTTTGTAGACCTCTCTCCTTGGTTTGTAGACCGTCATCTTCTCACCGTGTGTTTACATGGTGGTCTCTCCTTGCACACACATATCTGATGTCTCTCTGTTTGTGTCCTAATCTCCTCTTCTCATAAGGACCTTCTTATATCCTCCTATAAGGATTAGGTCCCACCCTAATGACACCATTTTAACTTAATTACCTCTTTAATGACCCTCCAAATAGTCATATTCTGAGGTACTGAGGCTTACGGCTTCAACACATGAATTTTGAGGGGACACAATTCAGCCCATAACACTGACTTTTGCATCAATCGTGTCTGCTGTGGTCTGAATGTTTGTGTCCCCCCAAAATTCATATGTTGAAACTTAATCCCCAAGGTGATGGTATTATGAGGCGGAATCTCTGGGAGGTGATTAAGAGGCAGGGCCCCTGGAAAGTGGATTAGTGTCCTTTGAAAAGTGGCCAAAGAAAGCTTACTTGCCCCCTTCCACCATGTGAGAACACAGTGAAGAGGTTCTGTCTTATAAACCAGGATGCAGGCCTTCACCAGACACCAAATCTTCCAACGCCATGATTTAGACTTCCAGCCTCTAACACTGCAAAAGAAATTTCTGTTGTTTATAAACCACCCAGTCTTTGGTATTGCAGTAGCCCATACAGATGGGCCACTTGGGGTCCTCAGTCCTTCGAGTCAACAGGCACAGATTAATCCTGACTACTTACCCAGGGAAAATTTGACTACTATTCCACAGTGAAGGTAAGAAAGAATATGTCTGGAATACAGGAAATTTCTTAGGACATTTCTTAGTATTACAGTGTCCTATGATTAAGTCAGTGGAAAACTACAACAACACAATCCAGGCAGGACTACTAAGGGCCCAGACCCCTCAGGAATGAAGGTTTGGGTCACCCCACCAGATAAAGAACCACAACCAGCTGAGGTGCTTGATGAAGGCAAAGGGAATATGTGATGGTCGTTAAAGAAGGTGGTTATAAATACCAGCTATGACCGTGTGATCAGTGACAGAAATAGGGACTGTAATTATCATGACTATTTCCTCATTTTGTTATGAAAATGTTTGTGTATATATATACATATAGTAAGCAAATACCTTTGTTTTCTTTCCTACCTTATTTCCTTATTGTATAACATAAGATGTATTCACTTTATATCAGTTAATTTTACATCATAGTAATTTTACATCATATAAGTAGTGTTAATTTTACATCATAGTATTCAAGTTACAGGATATAAGAAGAGTAAACATCATTCAAAGGCTTTACTTCCTCTTCTGAGGAAGGGACTAGTACATTTTGGGTTGTACACAGGATAGTTGTATCATGTTAGGCAGAATTATGATCTTGTTATTGGTTTAAGGAGATGCATATAGATATTAAATTGACAAGGGGTGGAATTGTGATAATTTTATGTGTTAACCTGACTGGGCTAAGGGATGTCCAGATAGCTGATAAAACATATTTTCTAGGTGAGTCTACAAGGGTGTTTCTGGAAGAGATTAGTATTTGAATTGATGAACTGAGCAAAGCAGATTACCTTTCCCACTGTGAGTGGGCATTATCCAATCTGTTGAGGGACAGAATAGAACAAAGAGGTAGAGGAAAGATGAATCACTCTCTGGTTGAGCTGACACACCCATCTGCTGTCCTCAGACACAGGCACTCCTGGTTCTCAGGCTTTTGGACTTCAGTTGGGACTTTTATGCCATAAGGCCTTTGGACTTAGACTGAATCGTGCCAGCATCTTTCCTTGTTCTCCAGCTTGCAGATGGCAGACTGTGGGACTTCTCAGCCTCCACAACCTTGTAAGCCAATTCCTATAATAAATCTCCTCATATACATAGCTACATATCCTATTGGTTCTGTTTCTCTGGAGAGCCCTGACTAATACATTACCCTTGCTTTACTTTATGGATATACTGTATATTTTTTACCACCTGTCTTAGTCAGTTCAGGCTGCTATAATAAAATACATACTGGGTGGCTGATAGACAACAGAAATTTATTTCTCACAGTTCTAGAGGCTGTAAGTCAGAGATCAGGGTTCCAGCATGGTTGGGTTCTGATGAGAGCCCTCTTCTGGCTTGTAGACTGCTGTTTTCTTGTATTTTCACATGGTGGAGAGCAGAGCAGAGGAAGGAAACTCTCTTGTGACGTATAAAGCCCCCATTCATGGGGGCTCCACCTTTATGAGCTCATCTCTCAAAGGCCCCACTTCCTTATACCGTTCATAGGGTTTTAACATATGCATTTGGAGGGACACAAACACTCAGTTTATAAAACCACCAATGGGTATATACTTAAACATTACTTAGTTTTGCCAGTTTTTGAACTTTATATCAATGGAACCAATACTGTATTCCACTGGGTCTTGCTTCTATCAATTCTTCGAGATACATGATTGATTTCCACTGCAGTATAAGAGTTTATTACACAATTTTATTATCTATTCTATTATTAATGATGTTTGGTTGTTTCTAGTTTCTTGATATTATTAGCATTGCTGTTATGAAAGTTCTTGTACATGCTTTCTGGTATATATTTGCAAGAATTTCTCTAAGCTTTTATATACTGGTAGAACTTCTGGGTCTTGGGATTTGTGTACAGTCAATTTTACTCAAGGTGCCTTTTGTTTCTAGGCCCGTTTTTATTTTTCCTACTCAATGACAGAGGATTCCTGTTGCTTCCCAGTTGACATTCCCCCCTTCTTCCTTTAGTGGAATTCTGATTTTCAGCTGGGCATGTGATCATTCAGAATAGAGACTTTATTCTCAGCTCCCTTGCTAAAATGAAAGCATGAATATTGGTTGGGACTTTTCGGAAGGCTGCGTAAAGAAAGCTGACTGCTGGGAGGTTGCACTTTGTACTTCCTGCTACTTGAAATGCAAGTTAGATAGTGAATATCCAGCAGCCATCTTGACCTTTAAAGATGGAAACCATATCCTAGGATGTTGGAGCAGAAAGAAGGAATTGTGGTTTCCAGAGGACACTGTGGACTTCCATACCAGCTCTGGACTTCCAAATTTCAGACTTCTTTAATGTGAGATATTAAATCTTTGTGTGTTTAAGCCACTATTTTTTAGTCTGTGTACTTGCAGCTAATAGAGTTTCTAACTCAACACATTTTCAAATTTAATTTGATATTCAATTTCTGATATTTGAGCATATAAAAATATTTTGAATTTTTAGTTTGTTACCTCTCAAGTTTGATGATTTCTTGATACCTCTTAGAGAAAAAAAAATCTTTATTTCAGAATGTCAGTTATTCCCCCAAGGAATAAGAGATCTTTGATAGGAACACTTGATAGTCCCTAAGAAACCGTAGCAATGATTCTCCATCTAACAGGAAGCCTATGCCTTTAATAAGTGTTTCCATGCAAAGAAGGATTACAGAAGACAATAGAATTATTAACTGAGAGGTTGTGGTTAATCTTACTACACATTTTTCTCATCTACCTATATATTCCTCCCAGTCCCACCCTCTGACTCCCCTCAGAATTAACCACTATCATTATTTTTAAAAATTTTTTATGGCTTTGAAAATATGATTCTTAAGCAATATATTATTAGAGTTACTTGTTTTGAGTCTGTAAAACTGTAGTTTACTGTATTTTGTCTTCTGGGATCTGCTGTCCTCTCTCAAAATAAGTTTTCCAAGAATTATCTATGATTTAATGAGTCACTAAGAGCATGATTTAGGATATAATTAGCTGTCATAATAGACAAACCCTCAAATTTCAATATTGCAACACAATATAAGTTCATTTCTCTCCTGCATAAAGTCTAAAATACACATGCTTTAATAGTGTATGGCTCTCATCCAATTGGTGAATCAGGAACTTAGAATTTCTCAACATTATCCTCTGCTGCCTTCAACATATGGCTTCCTAAGTTTCCATATTTATCTTCCCTCAAGCTACAGAGAGAGGAAAAATATGGAGGATCCACGTAAGATGTTTCTATAAGTCAGTTCCAGAAGGGGCACACATCACTTCCTCTTGTGTCCCATTTATGAAAGCTCAGTCACATGGTGTGGCAACCATGGAGGTGTGCTTCTCAGATCTCCCTTTAACACAGAAGCTCCTGGAAGGAATTCAGTGAGCTGACAGCCTCCAGCTGCATCACCTTTAGGATCTATCACAACATTCAAGGTGAGGCTAGTTTCCCAGGCAGTTTCCAACCAATGACAGCGTGGCAAGTTTACAAGGGGCTGGACATTTTTACCCAGTGCAGAATTTATCTGTGGGCAATCTTTGTGTTGGGACTTCACATTGGACTGGCCAAAACTTTCTCAGAGCTGCGCTGCAGTCTGAAGTTTCTCTTAGCCACTTATCCTTCCTTCTCCTCTCCTTTCACATGGGTGAGACCTGCATCACGGTTTGAAGGGTCTCCCTGAATACTCTTGCTCCCTCTGCCCTTTGTTATTCATAGGGCTCAAGCTCAATAAAACTCTTAAACTCCTAATTCCATCTTTGTGTTGGCTTCCCAGAGGATTCCAAATGACACACATGATCACACATAAATTCAAGGGAGGCTGGAAAATAGAGTCTAGCTGTATTCCCAGGAATAAGAGAAAATAGGTACAGTGATCAGCTAGTCAGTATCAGCCATAATTTAGCTCATTCATTTTTACTGATGTGATGGCTCTTTTGTGAATATACCACAACCTATTTTATTTACTTTTATGTCAGTGGACAATTGGGTTGTTCTGAATTTGGGGGCGGGGTTGTTTCTTACCATTACAGACATTGCTGCTATGAAGAATTGCACATATCCTGTAACATAATTATGAGAGTTTCTCTTAGTTATATGTACTTACAAGTGGTTGCTGAACTATAAGATGTGCACATGTTCAACTTTGTGAGATTATGTCCAACTATTTTCCACAGAAGTTGTATCAATTCATACACATGCCAGCTATATATGAGTTCCCTTTGATCCACATCCTCTCCTTCACTTGTTTTGTTAAATTCTTAATTTTTGCCATTATTGTGAGATATAAGAAAATAATGGAATTAAATATTAATTTTCCTCTGTCCTCCACAGTTTTTAGGAACTGGTACAGAAGTTTTATAAACATTTGTCCTATTATAGCCAGCCCCTCTTTCTAGTAGCTCATTCATACCATTCATCCTACTCAGGTCTGTCTGTGTTTATTTTTCCTTCATTGCTACCATTCATTACCTTTTACTTCTACATCAAGGGTTCTTTGCTTTGTCTTTATCTTTTAATACTCTCTAATTCTTTCCTTATTAAAAACAAGATTTCATCTGACATTTTCTTTTAATTAAGATTAATCCCAGAACCCCCTTACTTAAAGAAAATTAAAACCACGTTAAATAAATAGAGGAAACTGGAAAAAGGAGAGACATATAATATACACAATTCAGCAGTATTCCATGGTTCTCCTGTTCCCACACCCAACTCACTGAATATAAACATACATGTATACATACGCATGTGTTTATGATGCATGTGTGTACATATGATTGTGTGAATATATACATATATGTGTATGTATACACACACATAATATATATATACAATACTATAATATGGAAAAACCTAAAATATATATGCATTATATATGTGTACATTACATATATGTACATTATAGGTATCTGAGAAATATAGATAGCTAGACAGATAGATGGATAGATAAATTGATTGATTCAAGGTACCTAACATAACATTGGATTTATTGAGAGTATATTAGGTTAGTGTTACTGTGCAGTATTGAAATTTGTGACTGAGAAAAAGAGGTGTTTGAGAAAAAGAGGTGTTAAGTATCTTATGTTCCAGCTTTAGAGTCTACTGCTCCACCAGATGTTCAAGGCTGCTGCCTCCCTGTATGGCTTGCTAATATTTGCCATTGGGCAGAATTACACACTCCCTTCCCCCATAAATCCAAATAAGAAGACTTAAAGAAAGGAAAAATCTCCTCCAGGCAGATTGTTCTGTTTGTGATCTGAGATATGTCTTCCTCCTCTCAGTGGCCCCTGATTTTGGAGCCACTGAAGAGATTAAAGACTACAGCATTGTTAGGGACTATCACGGCATGTGGCAGAATTCTGAAGTTCAAGTAGAATGTGGGGAAGCAGCTTACCAATGCCTAGGGCAGTAGCATAAAAAAGGCCTCTCATCATGTGGCCTATGGGAGTTACCTCCTGTCCAAAGAGCCCAAAGCCAAAAAGCCAGAGCAATAATTATAACTAAGTAAGGAAAGGAGAGCAACCCCACCATGAACCATTGTGTAATAGCACATTGGGCGCTCCCTACTCTTTTCTTTACACCTTACTGCAAAGAAGATGGAGTAAAAGTGGTTAAAAGAGCAGACCTTGTGCTCTACCACAGCCATCGGGCCCTTAAAGTTCCCTACATGTAAGCTGTTAGACACACAAGTTTAGCTTTTCCTCTGGGGAAAAGAGAAAGGCTTTGGATTGAATATGACATTGACTTTGTAAAAAGAATAGGACTAAGTCATGAAAACTTGAATGAAACTGCTTTAATTACTGAAAGTGACTGGAAAAGCCATTGAAGTGAGATACGAAGCTCCTCACCAAGAAAGGAGTGACTGAGAGCACAGTTGGAAACAGTAATTGAAAACAAAAGACTCTGGGCCAAGATGTCAGCATTGGAGGCTCTTGAATTTCCCTCTTCCCATGGATGCACCAAATATACAGCTACACATGGAGAAATCCCTTCTAACAGAATCCCAGAAGCTAGTTGAGGGACTCCTACACATCAGGAAACAGAAAATACTCACATCTAAATGACCTGCATCTAGGTACTGATAGTGATCCTCCCTTTTGGCACACTCCTGGGGCTCAACACACACAAAAACTGAGATCCACTAGGAATGAAGACAATGACTTTGACAGTCACAAAGTTTTGAGAGGCAACCAGGAGCTTGGGCCAGACTGATTGACATGGTTTATCTCCTAAATGAGACCAATCTGTTAAGACTGGGAGAGGTGGTGGTTTTATCTAATTTGTGGAAACCAACACAGAGAGTCAAGAAAAATTAAGAAAAAGGGGACTATATTTCAAACAAAAGAACAAGATAAATCTCCATAAATCAATCTTTTTAAAAATTATTTATTTATTTATTTATGGCTCATTGGGTCTTTGTTGCTGCGCACAAGCTTTCTCTAGTTGCGGCGAGCAGGGGCTACTCTTCATTGTGGTGCACGGGCTTCTTGTTGCGGTGGCTTCTCTTGTTGTGGAGCATGGGCTCTAGGCATGCAGACTTCAGTAGTTGTGGAACACACTCTTAGTAGTTGTGGCTTTCAGGGTCTAGAGCACAGGCTCAATAGTTGTGGCACATGGGCTTAGTTGCTCCGTGGCATGTGGGATCTTCCCGGACCAGGGCTTGAACCTGTGTCCCCTGCATTGACAGGTGGATTCTTAACAACTGCGCCACCAGGGAAGTCCCAGAGATCAATCTTAATAAAACAGAGATAAGTGAATTATCCAGAAGAGAGTTCAAATTAACAGTTGTAAAGATGCTCACTGAGGTCAGGAGAGCAATGCATGAATAAAGTGAGGATTTCAACAAAAAAGATAGGAAATATTTAAAAAGTACCAAACAGAAATCATATAGCTGAACAATAAAATAACTGAACTGAAAAATTCAATAGAGGGGTTCAACAACAGGTCAAGCTGGGGAAAGGATTAGTGAACTTGAATACTGGGCAGTGGAATTCATCCAATCAGAAAAGCAAAAAGAAAAAAAGAATGAAAAAGAGTGAGTATAGCTTAAGGGATTTATGGGACACTATAAAACAGCCAACATATGCACTACCAGAGTCCCAGAAGGCAAAGAGAGAAAACAAAGAAAGAAACAAAGGGGAAGAAAGCTTATTCAAAGAAATAATGGCTAACCTTGGGAAAGAAACAGACACCCAGATCCTGGAAGCCCAGAGAGTTTCAGAAAAGAATTCAAACACTCACATGAGATACATTATAATTAAATTGTCAAAAGTTAAAGACAGAGAGAGAATAATAAAAGCAGGAAGGGAAAAGCAAATTTTTATGTACAAGGGGACCCCCCAAGGAAATAATCAGTGTTTTTTCCAGCAGAAATCTTGCAGGCCAGAGGGGAGTAGTATGATATATTCTCAGTGCTGAAAGAAAAAAAAACTGCCAATGAAGAATATTCTACCTGTTCAAGTTGTCCTTTAGAACTGAAGGAGATGGAGGCTTTGAGATTGAACCCAATCCCAAACTCACTCAGATTGTTAGCAGAATCTCCTCCTTGTGGTTGTAGGGCTGAGGTCCTTGTTTTCCTTACTAAATGTCAGCTGAGGGACACTTCTAGCTCCTTGAGGCCTCTGTCTGTTTTTTCCATATTGTCCCTTTCATCTAAGGGCCCATTATTGTGTGCTGAGTTCTCACACTTGGAATCACTCTGATTTTGCCTTCTCACTAACTTCTGTTACATCCCTCTGTTTTTAAAGTGACATGTAACTAGATTGGGACCCCCTCGATAATACAATATAATCTTCCTATTATAAAATCTTTCATCTTTGTGACATCTTAAAAACTTCTCTTATTACTTAGAAGATTTTATTCTTTTTAAATTCAAATATAGAAAAGCAAATGGGAGAATTCCTGTTTTTGTTACTGCAAGTCTTTTATAACATAAATTTGAAGTTTTCAATTTTTAAGAGCACACTATATGAAATACCGCAAACTTTGTTATGCATCAGTGGCAAAATGTTAAATCTGATTGCCTCAGTTAAAAGTTAAATTTCACCCTATCCTTATTTATCTGACCTAAATATTATATACCCAAGTATATGTTCAAAACAAGCCTAGAAAGTACAAGAGCAATAAAATTGCAAGGAGATTTGGTGTGATGAGAAGAGAGAGTGGAAAAAGTGATTTTCTTCCTTCTTACTATAGAAAGAAAATCATTACAGTATAAAATTGATCAAATCAGGATAATGGCAAAGGATGAAGATTAATACCTATTTTGAGAAACCAATGAACAAATATAGATTTTTTAAATTATTCTTATTAAATTTTCTATCTTCCACTGTTTATTCATTTAGTCAACCATCATATGCTGTATATTTTGAGGCTACAATGTGCCAGATACAGTGATAGGCTTTGAGGAAAAAGATGAGAAAAAAGACAGTCTTCCCCCCGTTAATGTGGAGCATGTGTTCTAGACTGCGACTGTTCATTAGGAGATATTTAGAGATAGCAGTAGAAACTTGGGGGAAAAAAAGGATTTTATGTACCTAAAGATATTGACATGGTGCAGCGTGCAGAGTAGTAAAACAATAGCACCATGGATAAAATCTTGAGGTAAACATCCCATTTTAAAGACATCCAGAAGAAAGGGGCACTGTAGAAAACAAGGGGAATATAGATAAGGAGGAAGAGAGTCAGGGACAGTATTGCAGAAGCTAAGTGTGGAAAGCATTTTACAAAGTAGACTAAGTGAGCATCAGATTTAATACATGAAAATATTTTAAAACTCAAATATCAGAGAAGTTATGGTTAAATGGATGATCACATATACTTTTGGTTGTATAGCTTCTTTGAAAGGCAACCTGCTGATATATATTATTCAAAATTTCAAATATCAATCTTTTATAAATCTGTAATTCTACTTTTGGTATGTATCCTGGTGAAATGCTCATACATGAGTACAAACTCTTGTACAAAGGTGATTCTTCAACTATTATTTTGTCATAGTAATTACTCAGTGTAAATGCTTGCCCAGCAAAAAGAGAATATCAAAATTAGCACTATCCAATAAAACTTCCTATGTTAGTGGATACATTCTATATCTGCTATTGAATACCTAAAGCTGCTAAGCATCAATATTTTTAATGTTAGTAGGTTAAAATATGACTTGAAAAAATACATCGTATATACATACATATACATATATGTATTACTAGTTTAAAGCTTTAAGGACAGAATAATGCACATGTTGCGATGATATTATATGTAGTACATTTCTGTATGTATGTATGTGCATACATGTGAAGTTTTAAAATATGTATTAATAAATCAATTTGACTTTTGCATTAAAGTAATTAATGGATTAAAAATTTTAAAAAAATTTAAAAAAGAGAACTGAAGGAGAGGGGCTTCTCTGGTGGCCCAGTGGTTAAGAATCTGCCTGCCAATGCAGGGGACATGGATTCGAGCCCTGGCCTAGGAAGATCCCACATGCCGTGGAGCAACTGGGCCCATGTGCCACAGCTGCTGAGCCTGAGTTCTGGAGCCTGCGAGCCACAGCTGCTGAGCCCACGTGCCACAACTACTGAAGCCTGTGCACCTAGAGCCTGTGCTCTGCAACAAGAGAAGCCACAACAATGAGAAGCCCGCGCACTGCAATGAAGAGTGGCCCCCCGCTCACCGCAACTAGAGGAAGCCCGTGCACAGCAGTGAAGACCCAACATAGCCAAAACAGACAAACAAAAAAGAACTGAAGGAGAGATGAAGAGTTTCCCAGAAAAACAAAAGCTGAAGGAGTTTATCACCACTAGACCAGCCTTACAAGAAATGTTAAAGAGAGTTCTTAAAGCTGAAACTAAAGGGCACTGATTAGTAACATGAAAATATATGAAAGTATAGAATTCACTGGTAAAGGTAAACATATAGTTAAATTCAGAATACTCTAAAATAGTAATGGTGATGGGAAAATCACTTATAACTCCATTATAAAGGTTAAAAGACAAAAGTATTAAAATAACTATAACTAAAAAAAACCTTTTAAAAAAGAAAAGTCCAGAACCAAATGACTTCACTGGCAAATTCAACCAGATATTTAAGGAAGAGTTAACACCAATCCTTTTCAAACTCTTCGCAAAAACAGAAGATGAGGCAACACTACCAAACTCATTTTACCTGGACAGCATTACTTTGATATCAAAGCCTAACAAGGACACAACAAGAAAGGAAAATTACAGGCTGATATCCTTGATGATCATAGATGCAAATACTTTTGCACAGCAAAGGAAACCATAAACAAGACAAAAAGACAACCCTCAGAATGGAAGAAAATATTTGCAAATGAAACAACAGACAAAAGATTAATCTCCAAAATATACAAGCAGCATATGCAGCTCAATATCAAAAAAACAATCCAGTTAAAAACTGGTTTTTGATGTGGGAAAAACCCCACACATTTAGTTCCAGGAGTGTTGTGAGGAAAAACAGCTCAGGAAGCCTTGGCCAGATATTGGGCAACAATAAAGACTTTTTATCCATTTCTGAGTCTCTATCACCCCCCCCCCCCACCACCACTCTGGCCCAGACAGTGAGGACTTTAGGAAAAGGACTGTTGTGGATGCTGTGACATGCTACCCAGATGCCACCTTCTGGATAGAAGTACTTACTTCCCCAGCTGCTGTGAGAACTGCTGGTCCACAACCCTCAACCATCAGCCTTCTTCCCCAGGATTGCCATTGGCTGAAGAGAGATGCCTCACCCAAGATTATGCCTCCCTTCTGGGGATCGCCTGCATCCAGTGGCTGGTTGATTTCAGGGTATAAAGGCCCAGCCCCCTCACCCCAACTGGGGACGACTCTATAGGGCTCTTCCTGCTTCTGAGCTCCCTATCAATTTGGCTGAGGCCTTTCTTGTCACTACGTCAGAGCCTAACATTGCCCGCTGCCCTATCTGTCTTCCTTCTTATCTTTCACAGGTGCTAATCCCAAAATTAGTCCCTGATAAAGTTCCTGCATGCTAATCTTCATCTCAAAGCCTCCTTTTTTGGGGACCACATCTTGCAATAGATACAATGTCTTTCATGTCTTCTTACACATAGTGGCTGAGCATACATCCCAGAACCTCAACAAACATTTGTCAAATTAATAAATGATAGAAAAGGGTGGAAGTGAATACCGGGATGGGCCGGGTAGGTGTGTTGGTGGTGGCCTCAGTGATGCAAAGGAGGAGAAATAACAGAATTGTAAAAAGGAGGTGCAAACCAGAAGAGGGAAGAAAACTTCCAGTCTTCTTTTGAGAAGTTCAGCACAGGACTTAGGACAGTGAATACTTATTTGAGCTACCAGAGTGTCAGACCTTTGAGGGATGAAATCAAGCTTGTGTCACCACCAGAAAGTCAACTATCTACTTTGTGGGGGCTTTTCATTACCTTCCCCTAAATGAAGAAGTAGAATGTGGTTATTTCATTGATTTATGTGACCTCTTCCTCCTCAGCTCATCTAGCAAACCCCAAATCCTGAGATATCTAAGTATGGTTGCAACCAGGTTTGACAGTGAATTTCAGTTGGCTTGAAGAGCACACAGTAATGCAAAGTGCTTCCTCGTGTGTGTGTGTGTGTGTGTGTGTGTGTGTGTGTGTGTGTGTGTGTAGGTGATGGCGTTAAAGAGAGAAGACATCAAGTGACCACAAAAGGGTTGTAAATTCCCCAAGGTGTTCAGTGAACTTAGATCCTTATCTGGGTATAAAGACTGGCCTGACAGATATAAAAGTGCTCTAGTCCCCATGATTCACCCGGAAGTATAATGTAGGGGGTCCTTTACAAGTGTTGTCTTTCTGGGCAGTGCCGCCAGCGACAGCTGAAAGAGTACCAACAGCCTGTTCTCCATATTCTTGTGACAGCCCTGGGTGACCCACTGTAAGGAAACAACACGTTTCCTACCATTACCCTGACAGTCATAGTGGGCAGAGCCAGGCAACACCTGGGATTATACATATTTCCTGGGGTAGATGCAGCAGAAGTGAAGACTGGTTTGGGCAGGAGTGACTCTAAGCAAAATGAAACATTAGTGCTCCCCTCCCCTCCCTGGCTGCCTTCCCACATCTCCTTTCCCCTCAGGAACTGCTCTCATGTACCTCCCCTCCTCATTGTGAGTTCCTGCCAGGGAAGAATATATGTGTGTGTGTGTGTGTGTGTGTGTGTGTGTGTGTGTGTATTAAAGTATAACTACATACAGTAAAGTACATAAATCTTAAATGCACAATGAAATTTTACATGTAAACACCTATATAATCACCACCCCATATTAAGATATAGAACATTCCCAGCTGCCCCAAAAGCCCTCTCATGCCCTTTTCCAGCTAATATCCCATAAAAGTGACCATTATTCTGACTGCCATCATTGTTGATTATTTTGCTTGTTTTTAAAGTTTTTATGAGTGGAATTATACAGCATGTACTATTTTGTGACTTTTTTTGTTTAATAATCTGACTGTGAGATCTAGGTTGGTGCTTGTGGCAGAAGGTTAATCTTTTTCATTGTTGTGTAGTCATTATATGAATATACAAATAGCTATCAGTTCTACTTGATTGACATTTGGGTTGTTTCCAGTGTTTACCTGTTACGAATAACCCTTCATGGAACTTTCTTGAACGTGTCTTTTGGTGGACAGAAGCACTCATTTCTCTTGGGTATATACTCAGTTGTGAAATTGTTCACTTAACAGGTATAGGATGTTTTTAGCTTTAGTAGAAACTTCCAAACAGCTTTCAAAATAGTTGTATAATTTTACACTTCCATCAGCAAATGTATGAGATTTCTTGTTACCCTTCATTCTCACCAAACTCAGTATTGCAAGTCCTTTAAAGTTTGAACATTCTAGTGGGAGCATCTGGGAAATATATCTTTTTAAAATTAATTAATTAATTAATTTTTGGCTGCATTGGGTCTTCTCATTGTGGTGGCTTCTCTTGTTGTGGAGCACAGGCTCTAGGTGCGTGGGCTTCAGTAGTTGTGGTGCACAGGCTCATTAGTTGTGGCACGCAGGCTCAGTAATTGTGGCACGCAGGCTCTGTAGAGTGCAGACTCACCAGTTGTGGCGCGCGGGCTTAGTTGCTCCGTGGCATGTGGGATATTCCTGGACCAGGGATGGAACCTGTGTCCCCTGCATTGGCAGGTGGATTCTTAACCACTGCGCCAGCAGGGGAGTCCCTGGGAAATATTTTATAATCTAGATTCTTATTGCCCTTTTGCAAGTGCAAATTTACCCACCCCATATTTGGACAAAATAGGAACAACACAACACTAAATGAGTAGAGAAGCAAGAGAGAAATGGTACAGTACGATAAACTTACTGACTATATATATGTAATAAGTGGTAGTCAATGGACATCATTCAAACCTGACAAAATAAATAGTAAAGCCTAAGTAAGGAAAAATGGGACTAACAGCAATATCAAAGGAAATGGTAAAATGAAAACCAATAGAAAAAAAATGCAAATTTGCTAACCATCAAAAGAATTAAAAAAATAATAAAAGGAAACAGACCACAGAGAGAAACGTGGTAAATATAGGATAATACCACAGAAAATATAAAATAATAGAGTTGAGGTCATATATATTAGTCATATCAATAAATGGAAATGAGCTTACGTCAGCTTTCCAAAGAAAAGAATTTTCAAATTGGCTCTCAAAAAATATTTTGCTTATCTTACATACACACACATAATAAAACAGTGATTCATAAAGATTAAAACTAAACTAATGTAAAAGTATGACAAGAAATACAAACAAGTCAGAAAAGCAGGAGTTGTAATCCTGATACCAAAGTGTGCAGGGAGAAATAGACCAAAACAGAATAATAATAGACAAATTTAACATACCAATTTCAGCCCAAGACAAGTGGACAAAAATTCAGTTATGATGTAGAATACCCAGAAAACATTAGTAAGGTAGGTCATGTGGACTTATTTTGAACTTTACACTCAAATGTTAGAGAATATGCCTCTTCTTCAAACACACATGAAAAATCATAAAAATAAACCATAAATGATGTCACAGAACTCTCAATATGATTCACAAAGTAGAAATAATATCACAGAATTTTCACAGTGCAAAACAAAATCAGATAACAAAAAAGCCCTTTCACTTGAGAATTTTAAAACTCCGTAAAGCACTCTTGTAAAAGGAGACATATAAATCAAAACTGTAGAATTTCTCAAATGTAATAATAATGAAAACATTATGTTTTAGAATATATTGGAAACCAAGTGGCGATCAGTTAAAAATTATAGACTTAAATACTGAACAATAAAATAAGAATGCATATAAATGAACTCAGATCTATCAAGCTAACAGCATCATAATCCAAAAGAAAACAGACTGAAGGAATCAGTAAAGACAGAAGGAGGTATGAATGAGATAGAAAACAGAAAAACAGTAGAAATAATAAATTAAAATGCTGTTCTGCAAAGGTCAACAAAATAGACAAACCACTAACGTAGTTAAGTAAAAAAAAAAGTTCAGTTCCAGAGCACTGCAATAAAGTGAATATCACAATACTGCAGTAAAGCAAGTCACACAAAGTTTTTGGTTTCGCAGTGACTATAAAAGTTATGTTAATCCTAGGCTATAGTCTATTTTTTTGCTCTTTTTTTTGAACTTTATTTTTTTATACAGCAGGTTCTTATTACTTATCCATTTTATACATATTAGTGTATACATGTCAATCCCAATCTCCCAATTCATCACAGCACCCCGCCCCCGCCGCTTTCGCCCCTTGGTGTCCAAACGTTTGTTCTCTACATCTGTGTCTCAATTTCTGCCCTGCAAACCAGTTCATCTGTACCATTTTTGTAGGTTCCACATATATGCGTTAATATACAATATTTGTTTTTCTCTTTTTAACTTACTTCACCCTGTATGACAGTCTCTAGATTCATCCACGTCTCTACAAATGACCCAATTTCGTTCCTTTTTATGGCTGAGTAATATTCCATTGTATATATGTACTACATCTTCTTTATCCATTCGTCTCTTAATGGGCATTTAGATTGCTTCCATGACCTGGCTATTGTAAATAGTGCTACAGTGAACATTGGGGTGCATGTGTCTTTTTGAATTATGGTTTTCTCTGGGTATATGCCCAGTAGTGGGATTACTGGGTCATATGGTAGTTCTTTTTTTAGTTTTTTAAGGAACCTCCATACTGTTCTCCATAGTGGCTGTATCAATTTACATTCCCACCAACAAGTGCAAGAGGGTTCCCTTTTCTCCACACCCTCTCCAGCATTTGTTGTTTGTAGATTTTCTGATGATGCCCATTCTAACTGGTGTGAGGTGATATCTCATTGTAGTTTTGATTTGCATTTTTCTAATAATTAGTGATGTTGAGCAGCTTTTCATGTGCTTCTTGGACATTTGTATGTCTTCTTTGGAGAAATGTCTATTTAGGTCTTCTGCCCATTTTTGGATTAGGTTGTTTGTTTTTTTAATATTGAACTGCATGAACTGTTTATATATTTTGGAGAGTAATCCTTTGTCCGTTGATTCGTTTGCAAATATTTTCTCCCATTCTGAGGGTTGTCTTTTAGTCTTGTCTGTAGTTGCCTTTGCTTTGCGAAAGCTTTAAGTTTCAGCAGGTCCCATTTGTTTTTGTTTTTATTTCCATTACTCTAGGAGGTGGATCAAAAAAGATCTTGCTGTGATTTATGTCAAAGAGTGTTCTTCTTATGTTTTCCTCTAAGAGTTTTGTAGTCCTACATTTAGGTCTCTAGTCCATTTTGAGTTTATTTTTGTGTATGGTGTTAGGGAGTGTTCTAATTTCATTCTTGTACATGTAGCTGTCCAGTTTTTCCAGCACCACTTATTGAAGAGACTGTCTTTTCTCCATTGTATATCCTTGCCTCCTTTGTCATAGAGTAGTTGACCATAGGTGTGTGAGTTTATCTCTGGGCTTTCTGTCCTGTTCCACTGATCTATATTTCTGTTTTTGTGCCAGTACCATATTGTCTTGATTACTGTAGCTTTGTAGTATAGTCAGAAGTCAGGGAGTATGATTCCTCCAGCTCTGTTTTTTTCCCTCAAGACTGCTTTGGCTCTTCGGGGTCTTTTGTGTCTCCATACAAATTTTAAGATTTTTTTGTTCTAGTTCTATAAAAAATGCCATTGGTAATTTGATAGGGATTGCATTGAATCTGTAGATTGCTTTGGGTAGTATAGTCATTTTCACAATATTGATTCTTCCAATCCAAGAACATGGTATATCTCTCCATCTGTTGGTATCGTCTTTAATTTCTTTCATCAGTGTCTTATTGTTTTCTGCATACAGGTCTTTTGTCTCCCTAGGTAGGTTTATTCCTGGGTATTTTATTCTTTTTGTTGCAGTGGTAAATGGGAGTGTATTCTCAATTTCTCTTTCAGATTTTTCATCATTAGTGTATAGGAGTGCAAGAGATTTCTGTGCATTAATTTTGTATCCTGTAACTTTACCAAGTTCATTGATTAGCTCAAGTAGTATTCTGGTGGCATCTTTAGGATTCTCTATGTATAGTATCATGTCATCTGCAAACAGTGACAGCTTAACTTCTTTTCTGATTTGGCTTCCTTTTATTTCTTTTTCTTCTCTGATTGCTGTGGCTAAAACTTTCAAAACTATGTTGAGTACTTGTGGTGAGAGTGGACATCCTTGTCTTGTTCCTGATTTTAGAGGAAATGCTTTCAGTTTTTCACCATTGAGATATAGTCTATTAATGTGCAATAGCATCATGACTAAAAAAACAATGTACATACTTTAATTAAAAAATACTTTATTGCTAAAAATGCTAACTAAAAAAAGAAAAAGGAAAAATCCCAAATATACAAAATAAAAAGTGACAAAGAGGAAATAAACATTGAGATAGAGAAACTTTTTTTTTTGGTCGCAACACGCAGCTTGAGGGATCTTAGTTTCCTGACCAGGGATCGAGCCCGGGCCCCGGGAGTGAAAGCACTGAGTCTTAACCACTGGACTTCCAGGGACTTCCCATGAGATAGGGGAATTTTTTCAACCCTGAGACTGCTGTTTCTGCTGCTACCAAACCCTGGAGGCTGCCGCTTGAACAGCTACTCTCTACTAGACTTGATTGGGGTAGCTACTGCTGTCAGCGCCAAAGTAACTTCTGCACCAAGAACTCAATTTTCCTGCTGCTGTCTCCCTTTACAATTCACATGCTTCTGCTATGACCCTCCCTTGGATTGTGGATTAGACATGGAAGCTGCTCATTCCAATCAAACTTTAACATGGGCATGTCTAAGTTACGTGATTGTACCCTAGCTGAAAGGAACCAGTGGAGGCGAGGTACCTGGGTTCTAATGTACAGAGATGAGACTCAAATTCTCTAGACATTTCAAAGGTGCTCAAAAAGTTCCGGGCAATCATGTCAAATAACCACTTCAGATGTTCAACTTCATGCCTGCTTCATGCAGAATTACAAAATCATTTGTATTAGTAAATAATTAGAAACAACCTAAATACCCATCATTAGAGAGATGGTTAAGTAAATAATGAAATATTCTTAGTTTGGTGTACTATGTAAAAATGAAAAGATTGAGAGCATTCTGTATAGAATAGTATCTAATAATTCTTTAGGTGTACAAATTCAAGATACAGAAATACATGCACCTATATGTACATACGTATTGGTGAGCGTTAATAGCATGATCGTATTCACATTCGTAAATATATATGTGAATATCTGCATATCATTGTATATAGACCCATAGAAAAAGGACTAGAGAGACATACATCCAAATGTTAAGTTTGATTACTTTTAGGAGGGAAAGACTATGTTGAATGTTAGGGGCAAAGTAAAGGGAATAGTCACATTTAATTCTCTATAACTCACATTGTATAAATCTATTATCATAAGATTATATTTATGTTTGGCTAGTGAATTTTTTAAAAATTAAATTTATGGAGAAGATGGAGATTTAAAATACAAATAAGGTGACCATATGATCTACAAATTTGTCTCCAAGGTTCTTAATGGCCAAAGTAAAAATGGCAACATCCTCAGTTTCATAGGTTGCCTTGTCCACAAGCAGGGGAAATTCCAGTGACTCTGGGGCAACAACATTTTTCCTGGTATTAAGGTTTTGTGGTATAATACAAAATCAATATTTGATTCTTGTCCCATTTCCTGGCACGAAGGTCCTAAAACCCTTGGAATCTCCTGAGTGATAAGAGTGTCTTGTGTATGCTAATGAGATGACTGGGGGCCCCTAGATAGCTTCAGGGGGCTGGTCACCGGAAAGACCAAGCCATGATTAGAGGGTTAGAACTTTCAGGCCCCTCGCCTCCCACCTCTGGGTAAGGGAGAGGGCCAAGACATTGAGTTCATCACCAATGGCCAGTGATTTAGTCAATTATGCCTATGTCATGACACCACCATAAAAACCCCTAAATGACAGGGTCTGGGGAGTTTCCAGGTTGGTGAACATACTGATGTGCTGGGAAGGTGGCTTGGCATAGAAGCTTTGCATCCTTCCCCTCCCCATACCTTGCCCTATACACCTGTTCCATTTGTCTGTTCTGAGTTATAGCCTTTATTATAAACTGGTAATAGAAAATAAAGCACTTTCTTGAGTTCTGTGAGTCACTCTGGCAAATTATTGAACCTGAACTCGGCTATCAAATTTATAAACAGAATATAGTCAGAAGTATGGGTGGCAACCTGGGACCTGCAAGTGGCATCTGAAGTGGGGGCCATCTTGTGGGACTGAGCCCTTAACTTGTGGGGTCTGTGCTAACTCTGGGCAATTAGTGTCAGAATTAGATTGAATTGTTGGATAACTAGTTGGTATCAGAGAATCAGAGAACTGGTGTTATAAAATCCCCACATATTTGGTGTCAGGGGAAAAAAAAACCTTTGTAGGTATGAATAACCTTTTCATATGTGTCTCTAAGTAGGAGTACTGAGCAATGGATGTGACAATTTCCCAAGATCACACCTATATTAAATGCAATAGCGGAAAAGTTCCAACCTGAAGAAGCAATCTTACAAGGACCAAAGTTCCTCCAGTTAGTACCTTCCTCTCACGAAATAGGATCATTGGTCATCAGGGAAAGGAAGGCCGTTGGAAGGACAGTCAGAGCTGCACAGTCAACCTGGAATAGTGCTAAGCACAAATCCTGATCAAAAAGGAACTTCACTGGTAAAGATAGAACACTGGTCAAGTATCCGCCAGCAACCTCTTTAAACATTCATGCTTTGTAATAAGACCAGGGCTCATTTATCAATAGTCAGCTTCTTTATAGGTCAGGTTGAATAATTGAAATACATATTTATGTTACTCCCTCTCTTTGTTAGTAAGTTCTACTAAGCGCCTTCCAGATAGAGAACTAAGCAGGGAGCAGACAATATTCATACCCTGTCCCAGATTTCTTTGGCCTACCTCAGTTCACCAGGAGCTGCAAATAAACAATTTTCAGCACCTGTTAGCTTCCCAACGTAAGCATCTGTGTCTCTCTTCTTTCCTGGCTGAGGATTTTCTCCAGCATGGAAGCCTGGTCTGCCATACACAGTCACAACATGGAGGTATGGGGGAGTTCATGCCACCTGAGAAGAACTCAACCAATGAGGGATGGGATCTGGGAATAAATGCCCCAGCCCCTCCCCTCCCCTCCCCCAGTTCATGGGACGTCTATCCCACATGGTTTATCAGAGGTTCCCTGGCAAGGTTAAGTTCTGGTTGCCCACAGTGTTATTAACCTGCTTGGGAACACATACTTTATTAGCTTTCTTCTTTATTTATTATTTTTAATTAATTTTTATTGGAGTATAGTTGATTTACAATGTTGTGTTAATTTCTGCTGTACAGCAAAGTGAATCAGTTATACACATCTCCACTCTTTTTTAGATTCTGTTCCCATATAGGTCATCACAGAGTACTGAGTAGAGTTCTCTGTGCTATACAGTAGGTCCTTATTAGTTATCTATTTTATATATAGTAGTGTGTATATGTCAATCCCAATCTCCCAATTTATCCCTCTTCCCCATGCCGCCCCTCTGGTAACCGTAAGTTTGTTTTTTACATCTCTGACTCTATTTCTGTTTTGTAGATAAGTTTATTTGTACCGTTTTTTTCGATTCCACATATAAGCGATATCTGATATTTGTCTCTCTCTGTTTGACTTACTTCACTCAGTAGGACAATCTCTAGGTCCATCTATAGCTTTCTTCTTTTCTTTTGTCACTTCCTCACTTCTGCTTCTTGTGCTCACCTCCCAAATAAAGTATTTGCACACACATCCTCACCTCAGAGTCTGCTTTGAAAGGAGACCAAAGCAAGACAAATCATATTTAGGGCATGTGTCAATTTCTACCTTCTTACTTGAAATAAATTAGAATAAGATAAAATAACTATGTCAAGCTCTTAGGCAGAAGCTATGAGCGTTCTAAGGGTTGAGAAATTTTTTAAGATTTTTTTTAAAAGCTTATGAATCAATATTTGGCTTTGTAGAAAATACACAAAAATCACATTTCTGGTAATCACTGTTATAACCTGACTGTGAAATATGTGTTTTCCCTCTTAACATTTCTCAAATCCAAGTTAAAGATTAAACCCTTTGGAGACCCTTTCATTGAATGAATAAAGAACCTGTCTCCATCATTTCCTTCAATCAATCTTCCTTCTTGTAGATGTGATAATCTTGCAAAAACAAAAAGCAAAGCAAAGTGATTTGTTTAAACATGCCTACCAGGTGATCACTGCCTTAGTTGTCTTTTCAGAAATGGTAGCGGCCCAGAGGATTTTCTGTGCTCTAAGCCTGCAATTAGTTCTGGAGAATAAAGAGAAATTTGCTTTCCTGGGTTATGAGATTTTGAAGCACAATGAGTAATGTATGGGTACATGGCCCTTCTGCTAAGCTTGAGAGACAGCTAAGAAAGAATACACTGTTATTATAAAATCTGTGTTTACTGAAGTAAGGGAGGTTCAGAGAAAAATCAAATGAAAAGATAACAGCCAACATCTGCAAATGTTTTGTTGTAAATGTGATAAAATTATGAAAACTGTCTGCCCCTTGTTCTGCAAATCTCTAGTATGCAAAGCCTGACACTTGCTTCCAAATGAAGAACTTATCTCCAAGGGTTAGAGATACTTCAGTTCACATGTGGCCACAAGGTTTTAATTATGTCTGATTTGTTTTCATCCCCTCACTTGCTTATTGTTTCAAAAATGTCTTTCATTAAAATGCTTTATGCTCCATTCAATACACGATGTAGGTGTTGGTGTTTATGGACAGAATATCTGTTTTGAAGTAAATGCCAAGTTTGATCAAGATCTATTGCAATTGGTTTCTCATAGCTGTTTATATTTCTTTCTGGGAAGGAAAGATTACATTCAGAAATCATGCAAACCTTATTTCAAAGACCCTTATCATTTCCTGGTGCCGCCCTTTCCCTAAAACCAACTACTGTTCTGAAACTACTGTGGTGTTGGGATAATTGAAGCATATGAAGATGCTTTATTCTATCAGAATCTTAAATGTCTTAAAGACTGCAAATTTGGATATTATCATTATATTCAGATCTGATAATGGTTCAGTGTATTATTAGAGATGGAATTTCTTATTTTCTCTGTATCTCTTGTCACAGCCATAAAAGGTGGATAAAACCTATTGCCTTTTCAGTTGTACAAAGTCATTTTTATCATCAGCCATTGAAAGCATTTATTAAGTTTTGATTTATGAATGGAGCCAAGCTTGGCAGACAGAGGCAGATCATAACTTCTTCTGGAAAGTGGTTAATTTCCTTCAATGCGTCACTATGATAGGTGGGATCTCTTTATGGCACACACTGATAATTGAATAATAAACATTTATCTGAATGAATAAGCATAATGTTCAGGTGTTTCCATTATGTAGAAATAGTTACTGAATTCATATGGGAATTAGTGAATGAAAAGTCATTTTATGTACATTTTATGTTTGGACATGATAATGGGAAAACTTGTTTACTCATGCAATTAATCCATGAAGGCTTTATTGAGTACTTGGGGTTTTAAAAGCAGTGATGACACTTGGCAGTGATGTGATGCGGCAGAATGGCGCTTTTAACTGAAAATGACAGTGACCGCTCAACTTCTTTAGCTCAGTAAAGTGTTCCTTAGGGTCCAGTGAGTGGCAGGTATACACAGAACAGGGCTTCTAAATGATGAGGGGGCAAACTATTCCAAAGACACTCCTATTTCAATTTGGAAGTGGGTAGAAGACCAAAGTGAAAGAGAATCCTTTAATTCTGATGTCGTTTTCAACAAATTGAATGAACCTGGTAATACTCCTAAATCCTTGGCAGTTCCTGCTGTGCAAATTTATTTCAAAATGAACATATAACATCAAACCTATAACAATCAAACGGTTTAAAAATAGGGAGGAAACAACCACACTGGTGTTTTAATGAAATTAATCTAAATTGTAGGCCAAAAAAAATATCTCGTTTTGTTTATGGATTCAAACTCTTTAGGAAAAAGAGCTATTTAAAAAAAATATTTTGACTACCTTAAAATATGACTTTAAGTCACTACTTGTAACAATAAGATTTTTCTAAGTCTTTCCTAGTTACAAGCATTCTGTAAAATTCAAGGGGCATAAAATTCCATTCAAAGAAGGCAAACTGTTTATGTGAGAGGGAAACTAAAAAGCCTTCAGTGGAAACATACAATTTTCAGATAAGAAGAAAAAGTCATGAAAAATGGAGCTTGCACTATATAAAAGGAGTATCATATAATTTTCTTTCTATGTCATGTGTGAAGAAAGGAACAAGAATCTTGAAAAGGCAACGGAAACCTCATCTCTAGTCCCTGTTCTCAAACAGCCTGGACAGGCAGAATAGAGATTTGAGATCAAGACACAGTGTATAGGTAACTTGTCACTAAGTCTTCAAGTCTCTCAGTCACTACTCTTAGTCATCTAAAGGACTGAGTACAAATTGCTGGAAAAGGCTATTGATTATCAAATATTCCATGTCCATTTCTTTTTACTGCCCCTTCTTTTGGTAGGCATTTCTCATAGATTCATGTATCCACCACCACAATCAGAACACATCGCCCCCCCCCGAAAATGACCCTCATGCTATCCCTTTATAGTCTCACTCTCCTCCCCCTCCCAGCTTCTGGCATCCACTGATCTGCTTTGTCTTTCCAGAATGTCTTATAATTGGAATCAGGCAGTATGTAACTTTTACAGACTTGCTTTATTCACTTAGCATAATGCCTTTGGGATTCATTGATGTCATTCCATGTTTCAGTAGCTCATTGCTTTTCATTGCTGAGTAGTATTCTATTGCATAGATATGCCACTATTTGTTTATCCATTCACCATTTGAAGAACACGTGTGTTGTTTCTGTTTTGCGGCAATTACAAATAGAGCTGCCAAATACATTCATATACTGGTTTTTGTATGAACATAAGTTTTCATTTCTCTTGGGTAAATATCAAGGAATAAGATAGCTGGATCATATAATTAAGTATATGTTTAACTTTGTAAGAAACTGCCAAACCATTTTCTGGAGTGGCTGTGCCATTTTGTATTCCCACTCGCAATGTATGAGCATTCCAGTTGCTCCACACCTTTGCCAGCAGTTGATATTATCAGTATTTTTTTTTAGCCATTGTAATACATATATAGTAGTGTCTCCTCATGGTTTTAATTTGCATTTACCTAATGGATAAAGATGTTAAACATCTTTTCATGTGCTTATTTGCCATCCTTATATGATCTTTGGTGAAGTGTATGTTCTGGTACTTTGCAACTTAAAAAAATTCATTGAGATAATTGTTTATTCACATGTAGTTGTAAAAAAATTATGTGGAGAGATCCTTTGTACCCTTTACCCAATTTCTACTAGTGGTAACAATTTACAAAAGTGTAATATAATATCACAACCAGGATATTGACATTGATACAATCCACCAATCTTATTTAGATTTGTCCAGTTTTACTTATCCTAATTTGTATGTGTATGTATTAAATTCTATACAGTCTTATCACCTGTATAGGCTTGTGTATCCATCATCACAGTCGAGATACTGAACAGTTCTGTCATCACAAGGATCCCTCATATTGCCCTTTTATAACTCCACCCACCTCCCTCTTGTGACCCCCTTCCTCAGTCCCAACCCCTGGCAACCACTAATATGTCCTACACTTCTAAAATTTCAGCATTTCAAAATGTTATAGAAATTGAATCATACAGTATATAACCTTTTGGGATTGCTGTCTTATGCTCAGTGTAATCTCCCAGATGTTCATTTGAGTTGTTTTGTGTATCAATGGTTCATTCTTTTTTATTGCTGAGTATGTATATACCACAGTTTGTTTAACCATTCACTCACTGAAGGATATCTGGGATGATTCCAGTCTCTGATTGTCACAAGTAAAAGTGCTATTCATGTACAGGTTTTTGTGTGGCCCTATTTTCATAATTTGGGGATAAATGCTAAAGAGTACAATTTCTGGGTCATGTGGTAGTTGCATGTTCAGTTGTATAAGAAACTGTCAACTGTTTCCCAGAGTGCCTGTAGCATTTGGCATTTCCACCAGCAATTCAGGTAATCCAGTATCTCCACATCCTCACAAGCATTTTGTACTACATCATTTTGTTGTTTTTGTTGTTATTCTGGTAGGTGTATAGTGATATCTCATTTTGGTATTAATTTACATTTCCCTGGCTAACGATGTTGAACATCTTTTCATGTGCTTTTTGCCATCTGTATAAACCTCTTTAGTGAAATGTGTCTTCAAGCCTTTTGTCCATTTTCTAATTGGATTGTTTGTGTTCTTACTGTTGAGATTGGGTAGTTCTTTATATTCTACATAATAGTCCTTTGTCAGATCAGACATGTGGTTTGCAAATATTTTCTCCCAGTCCGTGGATTGTATTTTCATCCTCTTCATATGGCTTTCACAGGGCAAAAGTTTTTAGTTTATTAATTTTTCCTTTTATGGATCATGCTTTGGTATCAGGTCTAAAAAATTCTTTGTGTAGTACTAGATACCAAAGACTTTCTCCTTTTTTTTCTCTAAAAGTTTTATAGTTTTACATTTAAGTCCATTATCCATTTTAGGTTAATCATTGCATGAGGTGTGAAGTTAGGGCAAGATTCATTTTTTGCTTATGGAGGGCAAACTGCTCCCACGTGTGTTGAAAAGGTTATCCTTCCTCTATTGAACTGCATTTGCACCTTTGTCAAAAATAGATTGATTGTGGGGCTTCCCTGGCAGTCCAGTAGTTAAGAGTCTGTGTTTCCAATGCAGGGGGCGTGGGCCCGATCCTTGGTTGGGGAACTAGAATCCCACATGCCACACTACACGGCCAAAAAGAAAAAAATACTTGATTGATTGTACTTGTGTAGAAGCTATATCTGTGTTCTCTACTCTAATCCATTGATCAATGTGTCTCGCTACCAATACCATACTGTCTTGATTACTGGCGCTATATAAGTAAGCCTTAATATTGGGTAAAGTGAGTTCTCCCACTTTATTCTTCTTTATCAAGATTATTTTAACTATTCTAGGACCTGTGCCTTTCCCTATGAATTTTAGAATAAGCCTATTTCTATTAAAAAAAAAAACTTGCTTGGATTCTGACAGAAATTGTCTTAGCCCCGTATATAAATTAAGAAATAATTGACATCTTTACTGTGCTGAGCCTTCTAATTCATAAATATGGTATGTCCACATATTTAGGTCTTCTTTGATTAGCTTCATCAACATTTTGTAACTGTCAGCATACAGATCCTGTACATGTTTGTCAAATTTATGGGTATGGAGTTGTTTCAAGTATTTCCTTATCATTTTGATGTCTGCAGGGTGTGTAATGATATGCAGTCTTTCATTCCTGATTTAGTTATTTGTGTCTTTTCTCGTTTTTCCTTTGTCAAGTCTTGGTAGAGTTTTTTTCAATTTTATTGATCTTTTCAAAGGACTAGCTTTGTATTTTATTAATTTTTCTCTATTGTTATTCTGTTTTCAGTTTCATTGCTTTTTGTTTTTTATCGTTCTTTCCTTCCTTCTGCTCTTTTTTTTTTTTTTTTTTTGCGGTACACGGGCCTCTCACTGTTGTGGCCTCTCCCGTTGCGGAGCACAGGCTCCGGACGCGCAGGCTCAGTGGCCATGGCTCACGGGCCTAGCCACTCTGTGGCATGTGGGATCTTCCCGGACCGGGGCACGAACCCATGTCCCCTGCATCGGCAGGCAGACTCTCAACCACTGCGCCACCAGTGAAGCCCCCTTCTGCTCATTTTGAATTTATTTTTCTCTTTGTTTTTTAGATTCTTGAAGTGGGAATCTTAGATTATTGACTGGAGATGTTTCCCCTTTTCTGATGTACATGTTCAGTGCTATAAATTTCCCTCTTAGCACTGTTTTTGCTATGTCACACAAATTTTGATATGTTGTATTTTCATTTCCATTCAGTACAATGTGTTTTTAAAAATTTCCGCTCAGGTTTATCATTGACCAGCAAATTATTTAGGAGCATGATTTTTAGTGTGGAATTTTTCTGTTATCTCTCTGATATTGATTTATAGTTTGATTTCATTGTGGTCAGAGACACACTGTATGATTTCAATTCTTTAAATTTATTCAGATTTGTTTAAGGGGCTATGTTGTTTTGCTATCCATTGCCACTTGAAAAGAATGTGGATTCTGCTATTGTTGGGTGGAGTGTTCAATGTCAAATAGATTCTCTTAGTTGACACTGCCTTTGAGTTATTTTATACCCATGCTGATTTTCTGTTTAATTGTTCAATTAGTTGTTGAGAGAAGGATGGTGATGTCTTCTCATCTTTTGGCTGTGCTTATTACTCCTTTCAGTTCTCTCAGCCTTTGTCTTCATGTATTTTGCTGCTGTGTTGTTCGGTGCATGCACATTTTACTTTGTCTTCTTGGTGGCCTGAATTTTTGATAATTATATAGTGTCCCTTTTTGTCTCTGGTCATTTTCTTTACTCTGAAGTTCTTTTTTTCTGAAATTAATGTAGCCACTCCACTTTCTTTTGATTTATGTTAGCATGATATGACAATCTGTCTGTATCATTATATTTGGAGAGTTTCCTGTAGAGAGCATATAGTCATATTTTTTAATCTACCCCACAAATTTCTGTCTTTAATTGGCATATGTAGATCATCTACATTTAATGTAATTATTGAGATGTTAGGGCTCAAATCTGCTGGATGTTTTTTTCTGTTTATTCTGTGTTTTGTTCCTATTTTCTTTTTCCTGCCTTCTTGTGGATTACTTGAACCTATTTTATAATTCCATTTTGATTTATCTATAGTGATTTTGAGTGTATCTTTTTGCACAGCATCTTTAGTGGCTGCTCTGCATAACTTAGTCTTCTGATGTTGACATTTTACCAGTTTGAGTGAAGTGTAGAAACCTTGTCTCCCTTTTATGATATGATTGCCTTAAATATTTCCTCCACAGACATCTAGAGCCATATCAGACATTGTTATAATTTTTCCTTCAATCACCAAATGTAATCTAGAAGACTCAAGAGGAGAAGTAAAGTTAATGTATTTACCTATATTTTTTCTTCTTGTGTTTTTTCTTCTTTCTTGGTAATCCAAGATTCTTTCTTTAATGATTTTGTTTCTCTTAATAAAATTTCCTTCAACCATTCCTTTAGGGTAGGTCTGCTGGTGACAAATTCCCTTAGTTTCCCTTCATCTGAGAATGTCTTTATATTTCCTTTGTTCCCGAAGGAATTTTTTACTGGATATAGGATTGTGGGTTTACAGTTCTTTTTAGCACTGGAAAAATGTTGTATCAATTCCTTCTGGCCTCCATGTTTTCTAATGAGAAATCCTGTCATTTGAATTGTTGTCCCAATATAGGGAAGTTGTTTCTGTATCACTGATTTCAAGATTGTTTTTCTGTCTTTGGTTTTCAGAAGTTTGACTATGATATGCCTTTACATGAATTTCTTTGTGGTTCGTGCAGCTTCTTGAACCTATAGATTTATGAATTTTGCCAAATTTGGGACGTTTTCAGCTATTATTTTACTGTTATTTCATAGTTTTTTAGCCCCACCCTTTTCTCCTCTTTTTCTCGGACTTCGATGGCATAAATGTTAGATCTTATTTTATCTTCCAGTAGGTCTCTGAAAATCTGTTCTTTTTTTTAAAGTCTGTTTTCTGTCTGCTGTTTAGATTGTGTAATTTCTGTTGTTCTCTCTTCAAGTTCAGTAATTCTTCTCCCCTTGCCTTACACTCTGCTCTTGAACCCATGTACTGAGTTTTTGTATTTCTAAGTTCTAAAATTTCTAATTGATTCTTCCTTATATTTTCTATTTCTCTACTTAGACTTGCAATTCTTTTGCTGAGGCTTTCTATTTTTTCATTTTAAGTATATTCATAGGTGTGTTTCAGGTATGTTTATAATTGCTTGTTGAAGCAGTTTCATGATGGCTGCTTTAAAATCTTGGTCAGAGAATTTTAATATCTCTGTCATCTTTGCATTGAAATCTATTGGTTGTCTTTTTTATTCAGTTTGAGATCTTACTGGTTCTTGGAATAAGTGATTTTTTTCTATTGTCACCTAGACATTTTGCGTATTATGTGAGAATCTGGATCTTATATAAGCCTTTTGTTTTAGCTAGCTTCCTCTGATACTTCAGAGAGGAAGGGAGAACACTGCCTCATTACTGTCAGTTGCAGGTAGAAGTCTGGTTTTCCCAGTTAGCCTTGGCTGATACTTGAGGAGGAGAGAACTCATCATTACTGCTGGGCAAACTTCTCACTAGGCCTCCACTGATATCTCCCTGGCTAGGATTGGTAGGAGTGCCTTGTTACTACTCCCCACATGATCTCCATTGACACCGTGGGGTGGGTGGGCCGCCGTCTTACCATTGGGCAGTGTTGTAAATCCCAACTATCCAGTAGGCCTCCTCTGATACCACCTCAGTGGAGTGGAGGAGGGGTGCCTCATTGCTACCAGGTGATGGAGGAAGCCCATGCTTGCTGCATGGTTTCCACTGACTCCATGGTTTGGGGTTGTGGTCACTTGTACTGCTTAGTGTGGATAAAAGTCCCAATTCTGTTCTTGACCTTTTCTGACACCACACCTGCAGGGGGTTGGGTTGCCTCATTACAGTCTGATGTCTAGGCTCCCTATTAGTCACTGCTGCTATGGATAGAGGTCAGGCCACAGCTTTTTTTCTAGTGATGTTTGGCTGTAGTAGAACAGCTAGTAAAAGTTTTCTCTCTTTCTAGACTGCCTCTTTCCTAGTCCTTAGGCTCGAGAGAGTAGGATTTTTGGTTCTTGTTTTATCTACAACCATTGGCATTTGCTAGTTCTGTTTCTATTTCTTTGACTTCTGCTCTTATCTTTATTATTTCTTGCCTTCTTCTTGCTTTGGGTTTATTTTGCTCTCCTCTTCCTAGTTTCCTGAGGTAGCAACTTATATTATTGAGACTTTTCTCCATTTCTAATGTAAACACTGTTGCTATAAAATTCCCTCTAAGCTCTGCTCTGGATGCATCCCACAAGTTTTGATATCTTATTACCATTCAGTTAAAAATATGTTTCATTTTTTGGAGAATTCCTCTTTGATCATGGATTATTAGGGTTTTTAAAAAAATTTTTTAGGTGTTTAAAGATTTTCCTGTTATCTTTTTCATATTGATTTCTAGTTTAATTCCATTATGAGCTAAGATCATATCATATCTTTTAAGCTTTAAGGTTTGTTTTAGCACCCGGGATCTCATCAATCTTGGAGAATATTCCATCTGTACTTTCCCCACATGAACTCGTAAAGGAAGAGAAATAGTTAAAGATATGTAAGAAAGTAACCAAATCATACTCTAGACATACACTAATACATTTTATTTTTATTTTTTTAAATTAATTTTTATTTGAGTATTGATTTACAGTGTTGTGTTCATTTCTGCTATACAGAAAAATAAGTCAGTTATACATAAACATTTATCCACTCTTTTTTAGATTCTATTCCCATATAGGTCATTACAGAGTATTGAGTAGAGTTCCCTGTGCTGTACAGTAGGTCCTTATTAGTTATCTATTTTGTATCTAGTAGTTAATCCCAGTCTCCTAATTTACCACCCCACTTTGCCTTCGGTAACCATAAGTTTATTTTCTACATCTGTGGCTCTATTTCTGTTTTGTAGATAAATTCATTTGTACCATTTTTTTAGATTCCACATACGAGCGATATTATATGATATTTGTCTTTCTCTGTCTGACTTACTTCACTCAGTATGACAATCTCTAGGTACATCCATGTTGCTGCAACTAACAAATTTTATTTAAAACATTTTCCAATGGTAATGCTGTTACATGTGGCTACTTTAAAGAAATTATGCTTATAAACCAAGGAAGAGAACATTTCTAATTAAATGATAGAGCCAAGAGACTGAGCTCTAGGATTTCTTCACAGAAAATGCCTATAGCCTTTGCTTCCAACTAGGTCCCCTGACCATAGCATATCACTACCACCTGGGTACAAATACTGTTTAAAATCATAAAGTGGAAAGTGAATATGATTGTGAATATCACTGTTCTACCCTTCTTGAACATCTTTTTGTGAAAGGAATTTAATTTTTTGTAATATATTTTTGTTGTACAATTAAAGAGGATAGTTACAACATTTTTATGGACTCCAATATATATGTTATAAAACTGTATATTTGCAAGAGTAACTATTGTTATTATGTTATTATTGGTAATTATACCAATAAATTATAAAACAATTTTTACTAAATTGTTAGTAAGCAATTAGTAAACAATTGTTATTGAACAATTCTCAGTCAATTGCAGTAAAACATTGTTTAATTACCCTCCTCAAAGCACAGATAAGCAGCCTTCCTGTTCATTTTAGGAGATAAAGGGCTTCATGTGCCATTTTGGCATTGAATAGTCACTCATAGCAACCAAGCTGTCTTGGTTACTGTTTTGAAAACAGACATGAGTCTCTAATTATGTCACAGTTGATTCCTGTCCAGAAGGCTCTCTGTTATGTCTGCCTCCTTATATACATGTCTTGTTATTTTGGCGAGCAGGAAATAACTTCTTCATGACACAAGGCAACATCAGTCACAACCTTTCCTAAAAACAACTAATGTCAAGAGGAAGAAGAGGAGTACAAAAAGAAAAGGATGCTGCAGAGGCTTTGAGAAGCAGCCTGCTTTTTGATATGTGCCTCTTGTGTGCTGAAGTGTGTTCCCCCAAAATTCGTATATTGAAAACCTAACGCCCAGTACCTCAGAACTCGACCTTATTTGGAGATAGAGTCTTTACAGAGATAAACTTAAAAAGATATCATTAGGGTAGGCCCCAATCCAATATGACTGGTGTCCTTATAAAAAGAAGAAATTTAGACACAGAGACAGACACACATAGAGGGAAGATAATGTGAAGACACAGAGAGATGACAGCCATCTACAAGCCAAGGAGAGAGGCCTGGAACAGATCCTTCCCTCACAGCCCTCAGAAGGAACTGACCCCACTAGAATTTTGATTTCAGACTTGCTTCTAGAACTGTTAGAGAATGAATTTCTGTTATTTAAGCCTCCCAATTTGTGGTACTTTTTTCCAGCAGCCCTCGCAAACTAATACAGTGCCAAAAAACACAAAAGCTACAGCAGTAGGTTTCCAGCCAAATACCATTATGGAAGTGTGGTTCAGCACATTTAGTTTTCTGTGGTCATTTGAGAAAAAGAAGCCACAGAGAAATTGCTGAAAAGATTTCTATGTAGTTTTTCTCCTTCAGAGTTGGATAAGATTGTGAACTGAATGACAACTTACCCATCTGAGATAGTATGCCCTGCAAACCTTTTCCAATGGCAAATGAGAGTCCCTCCGATAATATAACTCCCAGATGTTTTTTCTTATTCTGACCTCTTATGTCTGTTCAATAAATTAATCAGTTGAAGTTCAAAGGATTTCCCAAGTTGAATACCTTCAACCTTAAGAAAGGCAATAAGCCCACGCAACTTTTGTGAGACTTGACACGTGTTCCTCACCAAACTTTGTTACACAGGGGTATTTGTTGCTTTAAACAATGGAGAAAGAAGTGCTGAGGATCTCTATATAGCCCATGTCTCTGGGTGAGGATAGAGTTAACTTGTACCTGGACTGGGATAGCTCTATGCTTGTCTCCAGGGTTGCCTGAAAGTCTGGTACTGACCCTTGGTTAAGATAAGGATGAAATGTACTAGCTAAAGATTTATAATGTGCTTCTTGAAGTTCGAAATTCCCTTGGAGACATCCTATACTGGCTTGTCTGCATCAGTTAGGGATCTATAGGTTGATGGTTTGTACCTGGTTTTGCCATTTACACAGTCTGGTTTTAGTTGTGACCAGTGGTATGTTAAAGACCCCTCAGTAAACTAGTATCTTGGCTTCCTTGAAACCAAGATACCTTGCACATATCTTTGTGGTCCATAATTTGAATGCAAAGCACATCTTCTGTAACTGAGAGAACTCTAGGAGGTGCTCCTGGACATATCAAACCCCTCAATGACTGACTATACTTTCTTTCTCCTGCTATACTTATCTTTATTAAAGCCTTAGGTGTGAAATGTACATCCTTTCAGTTGTCTGGCCCTGTGTGATTGTTATACTCTTGAACCCTAGACTCAAGGCTGAGACTTTGCACCCCTCTTAAAATTTACCTTAAAAGGTAAAGCAAACCCTAGTCCTGGAGACCAAATATTGCACAGAAACTGACGAAGCAGTAGAGGCCCCAGTCTTTGTTGAGTTTTAAGGCAAACTCAAGGCCTGGATAAGAGGCCATAAAGATGTCTGTGGAATCCTGGATCTTGGTTCTAGATATAAGTGGAGAGAAATTGAAGAGGAGCATAGGCGTAGAATAGATATTACTGGGTCATCAGATCCCACCTCTGTCAGGAATAAAACTCTGGTTGGCGGGGGAGGGGGGGTGGTTGAGCCTGCAGGTGAAATTAAAATGGGGTCTGACAGCGGTTTCTTCTGGTTCACATGACTTCTGTTCTAGAGACTGTCTCTGGGGCCAAAAACATTATGGAATATAAGGGAATAAAAGCCAAAAACATTATAGAATATAAGGGAATAAAAGCTACAGCATAATGAAAATTGCACAATTAAATCAAGGTCATATGCCAAAGACACACACATTCTAAATAGCCATTAAATCTACTGCCTTCCATAACCTATTTGTTTCGAGTGTTGTAGGGTTAAATTAGGCAGAGACAGCTTTATATTCCTGGCACTATAAAGGCTATAAATAGAATCTCTCTCATAAAGCATATGTGAATAGAGGAGTTAGTTATGAAGTATAAGAGAAGAACAGAAACATTTACACACAGAAAAAAAGCCTTGTAACTGTAATCAGAATAAAGAAAGGGAATAAGCACCAAGAGAATGTCTAACATTAGAGAAATGGTTTAATAAATTATGGTACATCAAAAGGATAGAATATTATGTAGGCATTAAAATGATAATTAAGATTATGTAGAAACATAAACAAGATGTTAGATATAATGCTAAGTAAAACCAGGAGAATACAAAGTGGCATATAAATATATGAGAGAGCTGAAGGCAATATATTAAAACAGTGGATTATCATAACTGGGAGTGGACCATTTGGTTTTTTTGCTTTTTTAAAAAACTTTTTTAACATCTTTATTGGAGTATAATTGCTTTACAACTGTGTGTTAGTTTCTACTTTATAGCAAAGTGAATCAGCTATACATATACATATATCCCCATATCTCCTCCCTCTTGCATCTCCCTCCCACCCTCCCTATCCCGCCTCTCTAGGTGGTCACAAAGCACCGAGCTGATCTCCCTGTGCTATGTGGCTGCTTCCCACTAGCTATCTATTTTACGTTTGGTAGTGTATATATGTCCATGCCACTCTCTCACTTTGTCCCAGCTTACCCTTCTCCCTCCCTGTGTCCTCAAGTCCATTCTCTATGGCTGCGTCTTTATTCCTGTCCTGCCCCTAGGTTCTTCAGAACCATTTTTTTTTTTACATCTTTATTGGAGTATGATTGCTTTAAAATGGTGTGTTAGTTTCTGCTTTATAACAAAGTGAATCAGTTATACATATACATATGTTCCCATATCTCTTCCCTCTTGCGTCTCCCTCCCTCCCACCCTCCCTATCCCACCCCTCTAGGTGGTCACAAAGCACCGAGCTGATCTCCCTGTGCTATGCACAGCTTCCCACTAGCTAGCTATTTTATGTTTGGTAGTGTATATATGTCCATGCCACTCTCTCACTTTGTCACAGCTTACCCTACCCCTCCCCATATCCTCAAGTCCATTCTCTAGTAGGTTTGTGTCTTTGTTCCTGTCTTACCCCTAGGTTCTTCATGATATTTTTTTCTTAAATTCCATATATATGTAGTAGCATACGGTATTTGTCTTTCTCTTTCTGACTTCACTCTGTATGACAGACTCTAGGTCCATCCACCTCATTACAAATAGCTCAATTTCGTTTCTTTTTATGGCCGAGTAATATTCCATTGTATATATGTGCCACATCTTCTTTATCCATTAATCCGATGATGGACACTTAGGTTGTTTCCATCTCCGGGTTATTGTAAATAGAGCTTCAATGAACATTTTGGTACATGACTCTTTTTGAATTATGGTTTTCTCAGGGTATATGCCCAGTAGTGGGATTGCTGGGTCATATGGTAGTTCTATTTGTAGTTTTTTAAGGACCCTCCATACTGTTCTCCATAGTGGCTGAACCAATTCACATTCCCACCAGCAGTGCAAGAGTGTTCCCTTTTCTCCACACCCTCTCCAGCATTTATTGTTTCTAGATTTTTTGATGATGGCCATTCTGACTGGTGTGAGATGATATCTCATTGTAGTTTTGATTTGCATTTCTCTAATGATTAATGATGTTGAACATTCTTTCATGTGTTTGTTGGCAGTCTGTATATCTTCTTTGGAGAAATGTCTATTTAGGTCTTCTGCCCATTTTTGGATTGGGTTGTTTGTTTTTTTGTTATTGAGCTGCATGAGCTGCTTGTAAATTTTGGAGATTAATCCTTTGTCAGTTGCTTCATTTGCAAATATTTTCTCGCAAAACTAGACAGGTACATGTAAAAGTATGAGATGAGATCACTCCCTAACACCGTACACAAAAATAAGCTCAAAATGGATTAAAGACCTAAATGTAAGGCCAGAAACTATCAAACTCTTAGAGGAAAACGTAGGCAGAACACTCTGTGACATAAATCACAGCAAGATCCTTTTTGACCCACCTCCTAGAGAAATGGAAATAAAAACAAAAATAAACAAATGGGACCTAATGAAACTGCAAAGCTTTTGCACAGCAAAGGAAACCATAAACAAGTCCAAAAGACAACCCTCAGAACCATTTTTTTTAAACAATAGCCAGGGCATGGAAGCATCTCATGCCCGTCTCTGGGGTCCGCGCTGATAGACGCGGCTCGCGCCCGTCTCTGGAGCTTATTTAGGCAGTGCTCAGAATCCCCTCTCCTCACACACCCCGAAACAATGTTCTCTTGCCTCTTCGGCAGCTCCAGACTTTTTCCCGGACTCCCTCCCAGCTAGCCGTGGCGCACTAGCCCCCTTCAGGCTGTGTTCACGCCGCCAACCCCAGTTCTCTCCCTGCGATCCGACCTCCGAAGCCCGAGCCTCAGCTCCCAGCCCCGCCC
The DNA here is from genome assembly GCF_039906515.1 of Pseudorca crassidens. Classification (NCBI taxonomy): domain Eukaryota; kingdom Metazoa; phylum Chordata; class Mammalia; order Artiodactyla; family Delphinidae; genus Pseudorca; species Pseudorca crassidens. The sequence goes on from NC_090317.1 coordinate 95,316,661, forward strand.
GCCCCGGCGGGTGAGCAGACAAGCGTCTCGGGCTGGTGAGTGCCAGTCGGCACCGATCCTCTGTGCGGGACTCTCTCCGCTTTGCCCTCCGCACCCTGTTGCTGCGCTCTCCTCCGCAGCTCCGAAGCTTCCCCCTTCCGCCACCCGCAGTCTCCGCCCGCGAAGGGGCTTCGTAGTGTGTGGAAATCTTTCCTCCTTCTCAGCTCCCTCCCACTGGTGCAGGTCCTGTCCCTATTCTTTTGTCTCTGTTGTTTCTTTTTTCTTTTGCCCTACCCAGGTACGTGGGGGGGTTTCTTGCCTTTTGGGAGGTCTGAGGTCTTCTGCCAGCATTCAGTAGGTGTTCTGTAGGAGTTGTTCCACATGTAGGTGTATTTCTGATGTATTTGTGGGGAGTAAGGTGATCTCCACTTCTTACTCCTCCGCTATCTTGAAGGTGTCTCCAAACTCCGACCATTTGTTTTTAATTAAAATATCCTGTTGTAGAGACTTTGTATGTGTACATATATATATATATATGTATGTATATATACACACCTTCTATATGTATAGGTCTATATATAGACATAAGATATTTAGTGGTGGGCGTGTTAGTCCGGATTTTTTTGAGATGCTTTCTCATCACATATAGCAACACTTTCTAATAGAACTTCCTGCAGTGATATATCCATTCTATAAATCTGTGCTGTCCAATATGGTAGACACTAACCATGTATGTTTTCCAAGCACTTGAAATGTGGCTAGTGTGGCTGAGAAATCAATTTTTAAAAAATTTTAACTAGTTAAAATTTAAATTCAAGTAGCCACACTTGACTAGTGATTACCATATCATTATCTCATTAGTACAGATTTAGAGCTAGAAAATAGACAAAATTTAGTAGTGGGTTCATTAGTCTGGATTTTTTCCCAGTGTCATTAATGTTTATTTTCCATAATCAGTTGGAGCCTTTAAAAGTGCTCCGTCATTCACTTCTCCCTTTGGAGCAAGAGATTGTGCAAAAAGTGCACCCTACTGAACTGCAAAGGATAAAATATGTCAACTTACTGTGTACTTCAGTGGAATTTTGGTAAAGTCTTTAATCACAAATCTATCAAAGAGCTGTAAATAGCTCATAAATAGCTACCCCTTTATGGTACAAAAACACGAGACCAGGAAAGCACCAGGTCATAGGTTCCCTGGCTTACCCTGGCCTAGAAGGTACATGAATAAAGTGCTCTTGCATAGTCAATAACCAAGTGAACATGAATGGGGAAGAAATGAACAGTAGTTTTCCCACTTGAGAAAATGTGTAGGCTCTGCGTAACTTTTTCCTTATTGTTGGAATCATGTTCCCATGTGTCCCTAGTAAGCAATGCCCACCTGACTTAGGCAGATCCCATCCTGACTTCTGCATTGCCATGCCTCCTCTTTCTTCTACATCTTTGTATACCCACCCTTCTCAACCACATCTCTCCACTCTTATCCTCCATCTCCTCCCTGGAATGCCATTTTCATCTCCAAAGGAGGTATTGAATTGTATCTTGATGGATAGGAGAATTTGGATTAGAGATGAGTAAGGAAGAAGAAGACTCAAACTGAGTGTGATGTGATTCCCAAACTCTTTCAGGGAAGTAATGATTATTCCTGATAATATGTTTAGAGACTGTTCTGATAGACCTAAATGAAATTTTAAAAATTGATAATGTTATTTACTAACCTAGCCAGCTATCTATCAGGCAGCAGTCTAAACATCTCTAAGCAAGCATTCTTTTTCATCTTGTATCTGGTGTAACAATGATTTCCTAATCAGTCTTTTTTCCTGTATATCTATGAAAAGTGAAATCTTTTACTTGGCTAATTTAGAGGCCTAATCTCTTGTATCACACTTAAAATAAAACATTGACGTAATGAATTTGTCATATATGTTTTCCTTAAGAATTTGGAGGCCCTACCAAGATAGCTCAACTCATGACAGCCTACCAGAGTGAAGCAAGAACAGCTCTGAGTCAAGTTATACCACATCAAGTATGACACTGAAAACGTGGAGAGGAAGTTTGGAGCCAGAGTACTGGATTTCCCTGTAGTTTGGGCAATTACGTCGAATGTCCCTACCCCTGCCACTCCTGTAAGCGCCTGGAAAGGTCATTTGATGTTGGAAGGATGTCATAGGACTGGAGAAAAGGTAAGTTGGGTTTAATTCCACAGGCTTTCGGTCAGTGTATTAAATTATATTACTAAGGGATGACCAAAGACCCTAGCAAAGATGGGGTGGGTAGGTATGCATTTATTTCTTTTGGTTTCAGGAATTTATTCTGTGTTTTGTTGGCAAAAACTTTGCGTCTTGTTTTCATTTTTCTTTTAGCTAAAATTGTGTAATTTGCCCAGCAATTTTTCACATGTTAATCTCTGTCTGTAAATGGTCATTTGAAATTCTTTGTGTGTGTGACCAGAGAGATTTTAGATATAGAGCTGTTTGCTTTAAATACCTTTGAAAAATTAAACTTAATTGATTGAAGGAATTGGTCATTTGTATGCAACATGAGAACATTTAGTTCAAACAGAGAGATCCATCTTGAGATGAAGTAAGAACAGAAAATCTGATCAGCTGATATCATGAAAATATACTATCTTATTCTGTGATGTTAAAGAAAATGGCAGGGTTTTTGTGTGCTGAGCATAAAGACTGAGAGGATTGACTGGAATAGACTAAGAAATGGGACTACCTATGGAGATATAAATAATATTATCTAATGCAAACTGTTTACTTACTTACTGTTGCAAGTTGGTTCTCCTGGAAGTAGACCCAGAGATAGAGTTTAGCAGGCAGGATGGCTATGAAGGGATCAACACCTATGGGAGGTAGGGGGGATCAAGGGAGAAGTCCAAACTGTAATGCAGTCCCTACAAATACTGATACTTTGGGCAACCCTATGGGGCACTTAGAAGTTAGAATAGGAGTTGTTCCCTGTTGGGCCAAGATTGATGCACATTTATATCTCCACGTGGATCAGGGTAGTGGGAGTAACTTTGTGGCTCCCTACAGCTGAGATATCTTTGACAGCTGTGGGCTTCATGCTTGTATCACTCCCAGAAGCTGGGGCAAGTCCTTCAATGAGAGGGGATCTGGGTGGAACATCAAGGGATCCACCTCCTTAGTTATGTAATTTTGTGAAACTAAATTGCTTAATCTGGAAGGAAATTAACAAGATTGTTAAATTTATCATATTTAATGGAGGACATATTTAATTAGTCTAGGGACTTAGCTTATGTACATTTAAATATGCATATTTAGAATAGTCTCAAGAACTCATACACAAAAAAAGGAGAAATAAAAAAGAAAAAAGTGTGCTCAAAAGGGAGCAATTAAATTTTAGGTAACTTTAGGCTACTAAGATAAGAAACAATGGAATGAACATTGGTATCAGGCCAATTTCAAGAAAATGTTCTAAATGAAGACTTTTAAGCAAAATTAGAATAGTTTTAATATTACATAATAAACAAATATTAGAGAATTATAAATTTACTCTTGTAGTAAGTCATATACAAATTAAACTATTATTACATTTGTTTTAAAAGATATTTACAACATTCTAAACTTGATAAAGAACACCTGTAACAAAGTGAGAGAGTGGCATGGACTTATATATACTACCAAATTTAAAATAGATAGCTAGTGGGAAGCAGCCGCATAGCACAGGGAGATCAGCTCGGTGCTTTGTGACCACCTAGAGGGGTGGGATAGGGAGAGTGGGAGGGAGATGCAAGAGGGTGGAGATATGGGGATATATGTATACGTATAGCTGATTCACTTTGTTATAAAGCAGAAATTAACACACCATTGTAAAGCAATTATACTCCAATAAAGATGTTAAAAAGAAAAGAACACCTACAAAAAAACCCTGCAACTAACATAGTACTTAATGGTGAGAAACTTGAAGTATCTCACTAAGATCAGGTGCAAGGCAAGGATATTTCCTCTCACTGCTCTTTTTCAAAATCATACTGGAAGTTCTAGCTAATGCAATAGACAAGAAAAGGAAATAAAATGTATACAGATTAGAAAGAAACAAATAAAACTGTCTTTGTTTGTAGATGATATGATTGTCTATGTGGAAAACCCCAAAGAATTGACCAAAAAACTCCTGGAACTAATAAGAGATTTTAGCAAGGTTGCAGGAGACGAGGTGAGTACACAAAAGTTAATCACTTTCCTATATGCCAGCAATGAACAGTGGAATTTGAGATTAAAAACACAATACCATTTACATTGACACCCCAAAAATGAAATACTTAGGTATGAATCTAACAAAATATGTACAAGATCTATATGAAGAAAACTACAAAACTCTGGTGAATGAAATCAAAGAAGAACTAAATAAATGGAGAGATAATCCACATTCAAGGATAGGAAGACTCAATATTTTTAAGATGTCACTTCTTCCCAGCATAATGTATAGATTCAATGCAGTCTCAATCAAAATCCCAGCAAGTTATTTTGCGGATACCGATAAACTAATTCTAAAGTTTACATGGAGAGACAAAAGACCTAGAATAGCCAACACAATATTGAAAGAGAACAAATTTGGACACTACCTGACTTCAAGATTTACTATAAAGCTACAGGAATCAAGACAGTGTGGCACTGGCAAAATGATGGACAAATAGATCAATGGAACAGAATAAAGAACTCAGAAATAGACCCACATAAATATAGTCAATTGATCTTTGACAAAGGAGCAAAGGCAATACAATAAAGATAGTGTTCCTGCAAAGAGTGCCAGAACAACTGGGTATCCACATCCAAAAAAATAAAACTAGACACAAACCTTATACCATTCACAAGAATTAACTCAAAATGGGTCACAGACTTAAATGTAAAACATAAAACTATAAAGCTCCTAGAAGATAACATAGGAGAAACCCTAGATGACCTTGGGTATGGTAATGACTTTTTAGATACAATACCAAAGGCACAATCCATGGAAGAAATAATTGATATGCTAGACATCATTAAAATTAAAAATTTCTGTTCCATGAAAGGCAATGTTAAGAGAATGAGAAGACAAGTCACAGACTGGGAGAAAATACTTGCAAAAGACCCATGTGATAAAGGGCTATTATCCAAAAATACATACAGAATCTTTAAAACTCAACAATAAGAAAACAAACCTGATTAAAAATGGGTCAAAGATCTTAACAGACATCTCACCAAAGAAGATGTACAGATGGAAAATAAGCATATGAAAAGATACTCCACATCATAAGTCGTCATCAGGGAAATGCAAATTAAACTTACTGGAACGGCCAAAATCCAGAACACTGAGAACACCAAGTGTCAGTGGAACAACAGGAATTTTTATTCATTGCTGGTGGCACTGCAAAATGGTACAGCCACTTTGGGAGACAGCTTGGAGGTTTCTTACAAAACTGAACATATTTTTACCATATGATCCAGCAATCACTCTCCTTGGTATTTACCCAAAGGAGCTGAAAACTTATGCCCACACAAAAACCTGAACATGTATCTTTATAACAGCTTCATTCATATTTGCCAAAACGTGTAAGCCACCAAGATGTCCTTCAGTAAGTGATTGTATAAACTGTAGTGCATCCTGACAATGTAATATTCAGCACTAAAAAGAAATGAGCTATCAAACCATGAAAAGACATGGCGGCCACTTAAATGCATATTACTAGGTAAAAAAAGTCAAATTTAAAATGCAAAGTACTGTATGATTTCAACTATATGACATTCTGAAATAGGCAAAACTATGAAGAGAGTAAAAGGGTCAGTGGTTGCCAGGAGTTGGGGGAATGAAGAGAGGAAGCGTAGTAGATTTTTATGGCAATGAAAATACTCTGTATGTTACCGTAATGATTGATACATATCATTTTACATTTGTCCAAACCTATAGAATATACAGCATCATGAGTGAACTGTAATGTAAATTATGGACTTTGGGTGATTATGATGTGTCAGTGTAAGTTCATCAGCTGTAACAAATGTACCACTTTGTTGGGAGATATTGATAATGGGGGCTGCTACGCATGTGTGGGAACAGAGGATATATGGGAAATCTCTGTATTTTTCCTCTCTCTTAGATTTGCTGTGAACCTTAAACTGCTCTAAAAAATAATGTCTTCATTTTTAAAAATTAATTTAAAAAGGTAAAATCAGATGTTCTTTCTGATTTTATTACAGTGTAGAATATGATATAAAAAGTATATACAATGTTTAATTTTTTTTAAAGACTGTTTTTATAAAAAATTTATTTAGTTTATTTATTTTTGGCTGCGTTGGGTCTTCATTGCTGTGTGCTGGCTTTCTCTAGTTGCGGCGAGCGGGGGCTACTCTTCATTGCGGCGCGCAGGCTTCTCATTGCGGTGGCTTCTCTTATTGAGGGGCACAGGCTCTAGGCGCATGGGCTTCAGTAGTTGTAGCACGTGGTCGCAGTAGCTGTGGCTTGTGGGCTCTAGGCGTGGGCTTCAGTAGTTGTGGCTCATGGGCTCTAGAGCGCAGGCTCAGTAGTTGTGGAGCATGGGCTTAGTTGCTCCGCGGCATGTGGGATCTTCCTGGACCAGGGCTCGAACCCGTGTACCCTGCATTGGCTGGCAGATTCTTAACCACTGCACCACCGGGGAAGCCCTACAGTGTTTAATTTTATTTTCTTACAAAATAGTCTGGGACTTTCCTATACTTATCTTATGGGTCAGAAAAGTGATCATTACTGACAGAAAAATTTTAGGAACGTATAAACATAGATGCTCAACTAAATTGAATTATACTAATATCCTTCTGATTTTTTTTGTTCTTGTGACTTCCAGCCAATGTTTCAAAACACATAAACCCTGGAACTACTCTACTTGCACTGTGTGAATAAAATTTCATTGTGTTATAATTTTTGATAAGTTATTTTTTTAAATATCAACAGTGATTGCATTATTATTTAATTAATTCACAGTTTATTAAGGATCTTGCAATTGCAACTTAAGTCTTTCTATAAATATTATAATGGTGTAGTTAATTAATAATCTTAGGTTACCTGGAAATTTTTTTTTTTTTTTTTTTTTTGCGGTACGCGGGCCTCTCACTGTTGTGGCCTCTCCTGTTGTGGAGCACAGGCTCCGGACGCGCAGGCTCAGTGGCCATGGCTCACGGGCCTAGCCGCTCTGCGGCATGTGGGATCTTCCCGGACCGGGGCACGAACCCGTGTACCCTGCATCAGCAGGCGGACTTTCAACCAATGTGCCACCAGGGAAGCCCCTTGGAAAATTTTTAAAGAAATCAAAGTGAATAGAGACAAAAAGAGCAAAGTAATTGGTCACCAAATAATAGTTTTAATTTACATATTCTCACCTATATGTAAACATATTTGCCCATATAAAAAAAGTGCTTTCTTATATGTTTACAAATGTTAAAAGCTGAAGTTTAAATTTTCAAAAAATGATAATCTTTCATTTTTTAGTATGATTGTATACATACATGTTTATTTTATTTACTTATTTATTTAAAAATTTATGTTTATGTGAGAGGAAATGCAGGCATACCTTGGAGAATTGGCAGATTCGGTTCCAGACCGCTGCAATTGACGCGCTGGTGGTATAGTGTTTAGCATAGCTGCCTTCCAGACCACTGCAATAAAGTGAATATCACAATAGAGTCACACTAATTGTTCGGTTTCCCAGTGCATATAAAAGTTATGTTTACACTATGTAGTTTATTAAGTGTGCAATAGCATTATGTCTAAAAAATGTACATACTTTACTTTAAAAGTACTTTATTGCTAAAAATTGTTAACCATCATCTGAGCCTTTGAGGAGTCTAAATCTTTGCAATAATAACATCAAAGTTCACTGATCATATCACCATAACAAATATAGTAAGTTTAAAATATTGTGAGACAATGTTCATTGCAGCTCTGTTTACAATGGCCAGGACATGGAAGCAACCTAAGTGTCCATCCGCAGATGAATGGATAAAGAAGATGTGGCACATATATACAATGGAATATTACTCAACCATAAAAAGAAACGAAATTGAGTTATTTGTAGTGAGGTGGATGGACCTAGAGTCTGTCCTACAGAGTGAAGTAAGTCAGAAAGAGAAAAACAAATACCATGTGCTAACACATATATATGGAATCTAAAAAAAAAATGGTTCTGAAGAACCTAGGGGCAGGACAGGAATAAAGACACAAATGTAGAGAATGGACTTGAGGACACGGGGAGGGGGAAGGGTAAGCTGGGACGAAGTGAGAGAGTGGCATGGACTTATATATACTACCAAATGTAAATAGATAGCTAGTGGGAAGCAGCCGCATAGCACAGGGAGATCAGCTCGGTGCTTTGTGACCACCTAGTGGGGTGGGATAGGGAGGGTGGGAAGGAGATGCAAGAGGGAGGGGATATGGGGATATATGTATATGTATAGCTGATTCACTTTGTTATAAAGCAGAAACTAAAACACCATTGTAAAGCAATTATACTCCAATAAATATGTTAATAAATAAATTAAATAAATAAATAAAATATTGTGAGAATTACCAAAATATGATAGAGACACAAAGTGGGCAAATGCTGTTGGGAAAATGGCACTGATAGACTTGTTCAATGCAAGGTTGCCACAAACCTTCAATCTGTAAAAAACACAATATCTGTGAAGCGCAGTAAAGAGGATTGCAATAAAATGAGGTATGCCTATACTGGTAGCTCAGAAGACAAAATAAAATGTCATTAGAGTACTGTCTGTTCTGAATGTGAAGCAATAAAAGTTACTATTTGCTTTCAGTGTATTTTACCCAGATGGCAGGTGATTTTTGCCTCATTCAACCTGCTTGTGCATTCTCAAAAGAGTCTGTTAATTTTTATGCTATTTATGCTTTGGGGAATTCCATAACTGTAGACAACTGTAAACACCTGACATGAAGAACTAAATTCCTAATGTTTATTATGAACAAAATTCTGTTATGGTTTTTATATGGTATTGCTACTCTCTGGACCTTTCTTGTCCTCGAACAAGTGAACTATCATCTGAAAACTATTAAGATGTTGCTTCCCTCTGAGTTCAGACCTCAAATTCAGAATAATACGATTGAAGAGGTGTTTTTTACACTCTAACCGTATTCATTGCTCCCAAGACAGCTGCTAGATAGCACCAAAGGATTTCTCCTCATCTTGTAAACCAGAAAGTGGCACTCATGAACAAGAAGGGGTGTTAGAAGTAATTGGGTTTGCTTGGTATGCTTATTATCTTCTTAATTGGCTCAACAGAATGGTAAGAGTTGTCCTTTACTAGGGTGCAAAATTCGGAGAAACCATCAAATCAAAGAAGAAGCAACCACCCCCAGGTTAATTTTTTGCAAGACAAGTGCTGTAAAACAAAGATATTTTTAACAGTGGTTAATTCCTTTAATATGTATAGAGTCCCACTTTTATTCCTGTGCAAGGGGCGACTTAACACATTGACTTCTCAAAAAAATGTATTCCCAGATTTTAGAGAGATTTTAAAATTTTTTATCAAATGTTAGTGATTATGACACACATTTTACAGGAGAGATACTAAGGTGTTCTAAATCCAGCAATTACTCTGCTACCATAACATATTTTTACGTTCATAATAATCAACTAAGTTGGTATGAAATGTTACAGGGAGGTCCACATGCATCAGAACTATGCCCCAGTAAGAGATTTCACTCTTCCTCACTCTGATAGAGTTCCAGGAATAAAGTGATAGTTTCGTCAATCAGGGATTTCTGCTCTGACTTCACATTTATCTGAAACCAAAGCCAAAAGTTGCCAATTGGCAAATATTTCTGAACAAAATATCCAAGATAACAAGACTTGATAACAGAGACTCTTGACTATTTTAATGTAGTTAGGTTTGAGGGAATAAACTCATGGATACATGCTGATGTCACCACTATAGTCAGATACCTGGGAGACTCAACCTGTATGGAACTTAAGATGCAGAATTTCCAGGACTATTTTTTTTCTAGGAATAGATGACTTTAGGAAACTAGACAGTTGAACAGTATCAGTGGAATAATGTTTGAATATGTAGAATTGAGTAAAAACTTTGACAAATCTAGTACTGATTATTTTCTTGGAACATGTGGTATTGTTCTTTTTTTTAACATCTTTATTGGAGTATAATTGCTTTAAAATGGCGTGTTAGTTTCTGCTTTATAACAAAGTGAATCACTTATACATATGTCCCCATATCTCTTCCCTCTTCCGTCTCCCTCCCTCCCACCACCCCTATCCCACCCCTCTAGGTGGTCACAAAGCACCGAGCTGATCTCGCTGTGCTATGTGGCTGCTTCCCACTATCTATCTATTTTACATTTGGTAGTGTATATATGTCCATGCCACTCTCTCACTTTGTCCCAGCTTACCCTTCCCCCTCCCCATATCCTCAAGTCCATTCTCTACTAGGTCTGCGTCTTTATTCCCATCTTGCCTCTAGGTTCTTTATGACCTCTTTTTTTCTTCCATTCTATATATATGTGTTAGCATATGGTATTTGTGTTTCTCTTTCTGACTTACTTCACTCTGTATGACAGACTCTAGGTCCATCCACCTCACGACAAATAACTCAATTTCGTTTCTTTTTATGGCTGAATAATATTCCATTGTATATATGTGCCACATCTTCTTTATCCATTCATCTGTGGATGGACACTTAAGTTGCTTCCATGTCCTGGCTATTGTAAATAGAGCTTCAATGAACATTTTGGTACATGACTCTTGAATTAAGGTTTTCTCAGGGTATATGCCCAGTAGTGGGATTGCTGGGTCGTATGGTAGTTCTATTTTTAGTTTTTTAAGGAACCTCCATATGTTCTCCATAGTGGCTGTATCCATTCACATTCCCACCAACAGTACCAGAAGAGTTCCCTTTTCTCCACACCCTCTCCAGCATTTATTGTTTCTAGATTTTTTGATGATGGCCATTCTGACTGGTGTGAGATGATATCTCATTGTCGTTTTGATTTGCATTTCTCTAATGATTAATGTTGTTGAGCATTCTTTCATGTGTTTATTGGCAATCTGTATGTCTTCTTTGGAGAAATGTCTATTTAGGTCTTCTGCCCATTTTTGGATTGGGTTGTTTGTTTTTTGGATATTGAGCTGCATGAGCTGCCTGTAAATTTTGGAGATTAATCCTTTATCAGTTGCTTCATTTGCAAATAATTTCTCACATTCTGAGGGTTGTCTTTTCGTCTTGTTTATGGTTTCCTTTGCTGTGCAAAAGCTTTGAAGTTTCATTAGGTCCCATTTGTTTATTTTTGTTTTCATTTCCATTTCTCTAGGAGGTGGGTCAAAAAGTATCTTGCTGTGATTTATGTCATAGAGTGTTCTGCCTATGTTTTCCTCTAAGAGTGTGATAGTGTCTGGCCTTACATTTAGGGCTTTAATCCATTTTGAGTTTATTTTTCTGTATGTGTTAGGGAGTGTTCTAATTTCATACTTTTACATGTGCCTGTCCAGTTTTCCCAGCACCACTTATTGAAGAGGCTGTCTTTTCTCCACTGTATATTCTTGCCTCCTTTATCAAAGATAAGGTGACCATATGTGCATAGGTTTATCTCTGGGCTTTCTATTCTGTTCCATTGATCAATATTTCTTTTTTTGTGCCAGTACCATACTGTCTTGATTACTGTAGCTTTGTAGTATAGTCTGAAGTCAGGGAGACTGATTCATCCAGCTCGGTTTTTTTTTCTCTAGATTGCTTTGGCTATTCAGCGTCTTTTGTGTTTCCATACAAATTGTGAAAATTTTTTATTCTAGTTCTGTGAAAAATGCCAGTGGTAGTTTGATAGGGATTGCAGTGAATCTGTAGATTGCTTTGGGTAGTAGAGTCATTTTCACAATGTTGATTCTTCCAATCCAAGAACATGGTATATCTTTCCATTTATTTGTATCTTCTTTCATTACTTTCATCAGTGTCTTATTATTTTCTGCATACAGGTCTTTTGTCTCCTTAGGTAGGTTTATTCCTAGATATTTTATTCTTTTTGTTGCAATTGTAAATGGGAGTGTTTTCTTAATTTCACTTTCAGGTTTTTCATGATTAGTATATAGGAATGCAAGAGACTTTTGTGCATTAATTTTGTATCCTGCTACTTTACCAAATTCATTGATTAGCTTTAGTAGTTTTCTGGTAGCATCTTTAGGATTCTCTATGTATAGTATCATGTCATCTGCAAACAGTGACAGCTTTACTTCTTCTTTTCCGATTTGGATTCCTTTTATTTCTTTTTCTTCTCTGATTGCTGTGGCTAAAACTTCCAAAACTATGTTGAATAATAGTGGTGAGAGTGGGCAACCTTGTCTTGTTCCTTACCTTACTGGAAATGGTTTCAGTATTTCACCATTGAGGACGATGTTGACTGTGGGTTTGTCATATATGGTCTACTTTCTGGAGGGTTTTTATCGTAAATGGGTTTTGAATTTTGTCAGAAGCTTTCTCTGCATCTATTGAGATGATCATATAGTTTTTCTCCTTCAATTTGTTAAAATGGTGTATCACATTGTTTGATTTGTGTATATTGAAGAATCCTTGCATTCTTGGGATAAACCCCACTTGATCATGATGTATGATCCCTTTAATGTGCTGTTGGATTCTGTTTGCTAGTATTTTGTTGAGGATTTTTGCATCTATGTTCATGAGTGATATTTGCTTGTAGTTTTCTTTTTTTCTGACATCTTTGTCTGGTATTGGTATCAGAGTGATGGTGGCCTCGTAGAATGAGTTTGGGAGTGTTCCTCCCTCTGCTATATTTTGGAAGAGTTTGAGAAGGATAGGTGTTAGCTGTTCTCTAAATGTTTGATAGAATTCGCCTGTGAAGCCATCTGGTCCTGGGTTTTTGTTTGTTGGAAGATTTTTAATCACAGTCTCAATTTCAGTGCTTGTGATTGGTCTGTTCATATTTTCTATTTCTTCCTGGTTCAGTCTCGGGAAGTTGTGCTTTTCTAAGAATTTGTCCATTTCTTCCAGGTTGTCCAGTTTATTGGCATAGAGTTGCTTGTAATAATCTCTCATGATCCTTTGTATTTCTGCAGCATCAGTTGTTACTTTTCCTTTTTCATTTCTAATTCTATTGATTTTAGTCTTCTCCCTTTTTTTCTTGATGAGTCTGGCTAATGGTTTATCAATTTTGTTTATCTTCTCAAAGAACCAGCTTTTAGTTTTATTAAACTTTGCTATTGTTTCCTTCATTTCTTTTTCATTTATTTCTGATGTGATCTTTATGATTTCTTTGCTTCTACTAAGTTTGGGTTTCTTTTGTTCTTTCTCTAATTGCTTTAGGTGTAAGTTTAGGTTGTTTATTTGAGTTGTTTCTTGTTTCTTAAGGTAGGATTGTACTGCTATAAATTCCCTCTTAGCACTGCCTTTGCTGCATCCCATAGGTTTTGGGTCATCTTGTTTTCATAGTCATTTGTTTCTAGGTGTTTTTTTTAATTTCCTCTTTGATTTCTTCAGTGATCTCTTCGTTATTAAGTAATGTGTTGTTAAGCCTCCACGTGTTTGTATTTCTTACAGATTTTTTCCTGTAATTGTTATCTAGTCTCATAGCGTTTTGGTTGGAAGCGATAGTTGATAGAGATTCAATTTTCTTAAATTTCACAAGGCTTGATTTGTGACCCAAGATATGATGTATCCTGAAGAATGTTCCATGAGCACTTGAGAAGGAAGTGTATTCTGTTGTTTTTATATGGAATGTCCTGCAAATATCAATTAAGTCCATCTTGTTTAATGTATCATTTAAAGCTTGTGTTTCCTTATTTATTTTCATTTTGGATGATCTGTCCATTGGTGAAAGTGGGGTGTTAAAGTCCCCGAGAATGATTGTGTTACGGTCGATTTCCCTTTTTATGGCTTTTAGCATTTGCCTTACGTATTGAGGTGCTCCTGTGTTGGGTGCATATATATTTATAATTGTTATATCTTCTTCTTGGTTTGATCCCTTGATTATTATGTAGTGTCCTCCTTTGTCTCTTGTAATAGTCTTTATTTTAAAGTCTATTATGTCTGATATTAGAATTGCTACTGCAGCTTTCTTTTGATTTCCATTTGCATGGAATATCTTTTTTTTTGTCCCCTCACTTTCAGTCTGTATGTATCCCTAGGTCCTTTAGCATTTGCTGTAAAGCTGGTTTGGTGGTGCTGAATTCTCTTAGCTTTTGCTTGTCTTTAAAGGTTTTAATGTTTCAGTCAAATCTGAATGAGATCCTAGCTGCGTAGAGTAATCTTGGTTGTAGCTTTTTCCCCTTCATCACTTTAAATATGTCCTGCCACTCCTTGTCTTGCAGAGTTTCTGCTGAAAGATCAGCTGTTCACCTTATAGTGATTCCCTTGTGTGTTATTTGTTGTTTTTTCCTTGTTGCTTTTAATATGTTTTCTTTGTATTTAATTTTTGATAGTTTGATTAATATGTGTCTTGGTGTGTTTCTCCTTGGATTTATCCTGTATGGGACTCTATGCTTTAAATTCAATTATTAAATTTTCATTAAATACACTTGGCCATTTTGTATAGGTTTCTGTACACTGCAAATTATTCCAAGCTTGTCTTTTATTAAACATCTTCCATTTAGTATTTTAAAATTTGCTTTTGATAATGGAAATATCTGTAATCTAGGGGAACGGGCCTAAATTTCTGTGGACTGTTTTTTTTCTACTGATTCTTATTCCCTGTGATGTGTTTCTTTGTGTTGCCTATTATCTATTTATTTATTTATTCACTACAAGCTGCTCACTTTTTGGAAAATTATTTACATGAACTCTTTGATGTCTAGCATGAATATGACTCATACACAAAGGATTTGCATCTACTTCCACATAAAGCTTGGGGAAATTATTAGTTCTCAACCACTTTAATCTAAATTCTTGAAGCTTTTCTCACCACCTGGGTGATGTAGGTTGCAAATCATGAAAGGCCTGGCTCTGGTTTTCTGTCTCACTTACATTTGGCTTGACAGTTTCCTAATTGTCAGTTATTTAATACTTTTAAGAAGTTTGAACTTTATTTAGATTTTAAAATTGTTTTTAGTGAGAGAGTGAGTCTGATTTCTTGACTGACCCTGTTTATACTCAGGTGATTTCACCCAAGAAACCTGAGTTTTATTATGATGATTACATCTGCCAATATTTTTACATAAAGTATAATTTTGAAGCTTTTTTCCTCTTCTTACTATTTGGGATGAGAGGGTGGTTATGTGTTTGGCTAATGATCTGTTTGTTTCTTTTGTCTATCAGAAAGCCACTACCTCTCTCTGCTCAAGAGGAAACTTCAAGTAGCCAGTTTCCCTTGTTTGAAATTCCTCTGCCCTAAAAGTGAAAGTAAATGTTATTTAAAAAGAAAAGTTGGATGGATATTGAAATAAGAAAATTACACTTCATCTCATTGCACATATGTTCAGAATGCTGAACATCATATTTCATAACTAGATTAGTAGAGAAGTAGAAGAAAAATGAGACTCGGTGTCTGTCCATTAATAAATACATGTATGCTAGTAACTGCTTGAAAACAATCAACTCTGAATCAGGTTCAAATTGGCTGCTTCTGAGATAGTGGAAATGAAATTCGCCCTCTGAGCCAGTGTGCAAACTGTTCTGCTTTCAGTTTGAGTCGTAACAAAAAAACAAACTTCCCCTAACTCCATTTCTTTTCTTCTCCTTGTTAGAGTAGGTTTAAAAGAGAAAATACTGTTCTGCTAAGTAAAGTCATAGATACATGGGTAAGATTTCTGTTTACTATGCTTCAAACTCTGTGAAACATTTGACATAAATTGACTTTGTGTTTCACTGCACAGCAGGATTTGTTGTTCATTCTGAATTAATGTTATTCTGTAGCATGCATTGTTGCCATTGAGAAGCCAAGTCAGGGAAGCAAAATGGCAATATTAATCAACTCTGAGGCTTTTTCAAATCTCATGTTTTGGAAACCCTATAAGTTTGGAACATCTTCTGAATTTGAAGAAATAACCAAACTCCTTCATCAGTTCTTGTTGGATACGTGCCAATTTGTCATTAGGACTGTATGAAGGACTGGAAAATTCCATTCTGAGAAGTCTCTTTGTAGTGGTCAGTTTGGGGATGTCTCTCCATTCCATGGGACAAAGAATGCTCCCCCTTTTCTATGGGAACTGTTTCCTCTTAGTCACAACACTGATGTTTGTACAGTGCTACTCCATCCCCTAGATACAGTTGAAGGATGGGGTGATTCAATTAGAATCCCTACCCTGGGAATTGAGAATAGGAGCTGAGAGAATCTAGTGGCAGTCTATGCTGATCTCTTAAAGAGAAGAGTTGTAAAAATTTGGGAGCAGGGGTGTTGTTGATTAGTGTATTGGTTTCCTAGGGTTGCCATATCAAAGTACCAAAAGCTGGATAGCTTAAAACAACATAAATTTGTTCTCTTACATTCTGGAGGCCAGAAGTCTGAAATCAAGGCCGTGTTCTCTTCGATGGCTCTAGGGGAGACTCCTTCCTTGCCTCTTCTAGCTTCTGGTGTTTGCTGGAAGTCTTTGGCATTCCTTGGCTTGTAGACACATCACTTTAGTCACATGGCCATCCTCTCCCTCTGTGTCTTCCTTCTATGAATGTATGTTCATGTCTAAATTTCCCCTTTTTATAAGGACACCAGTCATATTGGATTAGGGTCCAACATAATGACCTCATCTTAACTAATTACATCTGCAATGATCTTATTTCTAACATATATTTTGGGGGGGACACAATTAAAACCATAATAGTTGAGTTCCCCTGAAGCAGACTCTGAAATGAGGATACATCTGCAAATAAATCATGAAATAAGGGTGCACAGGAAAAATCAGTAAGGGACAGATGGAAATAGGGTAGGAAAAAGGAGGAGGCGAAAGTCCCACAAAGGGTAGAGCAACTCAATCTAATCCCACAGCAGAACCCCGGAATATGTTATGCTGTGGAGTTTTCCTGATTTGAGGTAAGGAAGCATGACATTCAAATGCCTTCAGCCATTATCATTGGCTAAGGGCTGGGGGTGGGGGAATGTAAATTCCCAGGCACTTCCATTTCTGCTACATCCAGCAAACAGGACTTCAGTGTCCCTTGGCTGTCCTCTAAACAGTCACAGGTGCTAACTGTTGGAAGGGAAAGTATACCAAAACCAAGGGATCCACAAAAAGGACAAAAGGGGATTGGAGAAGGCTGGGTAGAACACTGACATCTGCTATCGGTGGCATGGCCACCTCCCAGTATGTGGCCTGGGTAGCAGAAAAGGCTGATCCTCAGGTAAAGAATAAGGAGCCAACACAAGGAAAAGACCAGGAGGCAGTCCTTCCTGCATATCTGATGGCTTTCCTTTGGAACTATAATCTCTTTCTGAGGCTCTGCTATATTCTTCCCAATTCATTCCACAGTATTTTCCTATATTACAAAAATAAATTCCTGTACACTCCTGCTACTTCTTCCTAAGGTACTTAGAATTGTTTCTGTGACTTGCAACCATACAACCAAACCACTATATGTGGCACCCTTCTTGAAATCCGGATTGATTCAATCCTGATTGGCGGATTCTTTGGGTTTAACACGAGATCTTTTTGAATAAATATCCACTCTTCCAGATTCCTTTTCAGATTAATTACCCAAATGTCCTAAACTCAGTACATCACCTCCCCCTGGAATTTTTTCCCGTTCTATGAATGACACCACTATTCATTCATTCAGTTATTGAAGTTCACAATTCTGAGTTATTGCCACTCCCCATACCCTGTCAGATTCCAAGTCCTGTGGAACTATCTGAGCAACATTTCAGAAACCTGCTTCCTCTCCACTTTCACTACTGTCCCCCTGTTTCAAAAACCTCTTTATCTTTTTCTCTTATTATTACATCAGGTTCCAAACAGTTTTTCTGCCTCCTGTCTGTCCACTACTGATCTTCTCTATGCGTGCATACATCTGTTCATTCCTCAACTATTTACTGAGCACCTGTAGAAGAAGCAGAAAATACAAATATGCATGTGATATTGATAACAGTGACATTTTTTATCATGTCTTGTGCTGTTTTATGGGCTTTAGATGTCTTAGCTCATTCAATCCTCTTTAAAAAATATGAACAAGGTAAAAATTTTACCCCCACATTAGAAGTTAAAATGAAAAGACAGGCTTAGAAAGGGTAAATGATTTATTCAGCCTGTAACCACTCTCATAAGGGATTTAGTGAGAGAATTAGGCCCTAGGGAAAAAAAAAAGATTTGAGTGACTATTTTCTCAGTTCTTCCAAGGAGGGCACATAGCTAGCACTATTCTAGGTACAAAGGAGAGAAGCTAATGCATTGTGTCCATTGATTGCTTTAGGGCTTAATTCTCTGGTGGAATCCCCCATTAAGAAGTCAAGTCACAGGCTGGCCAATAAATACTGGACAATATTTGACTTCAGTCTGTTGACTCTAGTGCCCGTGCTCTCAGCTGCTATGGACTGCTGAGACATGCTGTAGTGGACAGTTTTCATTGTTGCAGCTGTTCAGCATTCACCCTCTTCCTATTGTTGGTGTAGGGGAGAAAAAATAATTTTCCCTCTACCTTTCTAGGTTCCGGGCTGAGACTCCCCAAGCTTCCCACAATAACAGACAGATTAACAGGAGGAAAACAAACAGAAGTTTAATAACCCATATACCTCCTGTGTACATGGGAGATACCCAGAAAAATTGAGTAACTCCCTAAAATGGCCCAAGAAACCACCTTAAATGCTTTCTTCAGCTAAAGACAAATGATATTGAGGGTGGGCAGTTATGGTAGGTTATCAGGAAAAGCATGGTAAACAAGGGGAAGGTTGTTATGCAGATTTAGGTCCTTTCCCATTGATGAATTTCTAGAGATTTAGTCATCCTCTTCTTCCTGGTAGGAGAGGAAGACGTGATTACAAAGGAGATTTCCCTTGTAAATGTACATGTCTCTTACAAAAGGGTAACTTCTATTCAGTTTTCAGAGCTTCTCCTGTGTCTGCTGTTTGTTGTTGTTGTTATCAGTTCAAGATAACCCTTATGCCACAGAGGCATATTTGGGGGTGGCATATTCTGCTGTCCTTCAGTGGGAATCCCTCATTTCATGCAGAGCCTGCTTCACATGAGGGAAGATGACATTGTTTTCGCTCTCTGTCTCTCATGGTTTCTTTTCAGGTTTTAAACGTTTCATTTTGCTATATTTAAACATTTCATGTCTTTGGCTAAAAGAGTGAAGGAGGGCTCCCTGCACCGCCCACCTCCCTGCATTATTTTCCAGTGACCAGCCAACGCCATTGTGAACAATCTGTCTTGGGTTGAACAGTATAAAAGCTATCTTCAAAATATGCTGCAGGACCTGTGTTACAGACCGTATGTTTGCTGAAGAACTGTGTGAGAAGGGCACACAGAGACTTTAGCCTGCTTGGATTTAAATCCAGAATCTCAGGATGGGTTTACATGGATTGTGCAGCTCGGGCTGACAAGATTGGCCTGGGAGTCTTGCAGTAAAACCTCTGTGCTACAGGCTTCTTCTTTTTTTTTAAAAAAAGCATCTTTATTGGAGTATAATTGCTTTACAATGGTGTGTTAGTTTCTGCTGTATAACAAAGTGAATCAGCTATACATATACATATATCCCCATATCCCATCCCTTGCGTCTCCCTCCCACCCTCCCTATCCCACCCCTCTAGGTCATTGCAAATCCCTGTGCTATGTGGCTGCTTCCCACTAGCTATCTATTTTACATTTGGTAGTGTATATATGTCCATGCCTCTCTCTCACTTCGTCCCAGCTTACCCTTCCCCCTCCCCGTGTCCTCAAGTCCATTCTCCACGTCTGCCTCTTTATTCCTGTCCTGCCCCTAGGTTCTTCAGAACCACTTTTTTTTTTTTTTTAGATTCCATATATATGTGTTAGCATACGGTATTTGTTTTTCTCTTTCTGACTTACTTCACTCTGTATGACAGACTCGAGGTCCATCCACCTCACTACAAATAACTCAATTTCGTTTCTTTTTATATTCCACTTGTTTTTGGCGAGCTTTGTGCTCTACTCAAATTCCAAAGTTTTAACTCTAGTTCTTATAATTAGTAGTTGTGTGATCTTGGGCATGTTATATTCTCTGTTTCATTGCTTCTAAATGAGGATAGTAATAGTACCTGCCTCCGTGTTGTTAGGATTAAATTAGTGAGCACTTAGAACATTTTTTGGCATGTGGTACATGCTCGATAATTATTATCAGTTACTCCCTAATGTCTGCAGAATTTTACGTCTATCTTGGCATCTACCCCTGTTTAAGTTCAAATTACACTGCATTTGGCTTTGTGGCTGCTTCTCGATTTTGTTTAAAATGGAATTTTCTTCACTTTATATTTCCTTTCCTTGGGGTAAGGGTGGGATTTGATTTCATATGGGAAGGAATATCTCTTTGCCTTAGTTTTTCAGTATAAGATAAAAAGATCATTCTATGCATATGCAATATATCCCTGATCACTTCTATAGTTATAAAAAGATATATATTCTCTTTCTCTCTCTGCTTGAGTTTTATTCGGTATTTACTTAGATACTTTAAAGAACACTCATTTATCCAGAAACGGTTTAGAGACCTTGAGGTGTTTTTAGTTTGTTTTGTTTTGTCCCTCTTTTGTTTTGTTTTTATTTAAAAAATCCCTAACCATTGGTCTGATAGAAATGCCATTCACTTTGGGGGAGCGGGTAGCATGTGATACAATAGTTTCTCATTTCAATAAATAACTGAAAAGTAATAGGTGCGATTCAATATGGGTACATTTCAAAATCCCTTTCTCCAGCAATTATATGAAGATATAGAAATCCATAAGCAACAGACATTTGTCTTTATTTTCCTAATTTTATTTTGTGAAAATGCAGCAGTTTTCCTCTCATGTAACTCACCTTTAAGTTACGCTGTGTTTCTCCATTGATTCTCTAAAGCAAGGCTGATTTTCTTACTTGTGCCTCATCAGAGGTGTCGTGAGGATCAAATCAGATAATGTATGTAAAGCACTTAGAACCCTGTCAGTGCCTGGCATGCAGTAAGCACTCAGTGTAATAGTAATACTATTCTGATCCCCTCTGGCCCTGAAGGAGGAAATTTATCCCTTTAAGATGTCTTCCTAAGCATTGAGCTGTGGTCATTTATATCACACACAGAGCTCCCTTTAGGGTCTCCTTCTTCCCCATTTCCAGCCACACACAAGGAAACCCCAAAGAGATGCAAAAGTCTCCTTTTGTGGCCCTTTTTCTACATTAAATTTTGTGGCTCATCCCAGTTTCCTTGTCTTACTTGATTTAGATTTAAAAATCTTTGCTGAAATCCCCTTCCAAGTGTACTTGAAATGCAGGGTTGCAGACTACCCCTGTGCTTCTTCCTCTGGTGATTGATGCTTTTGGAGGTTAAAATGCATCAGTGCAGCTGCATATTTGAACTTGACTGTGGGAAGAGCCTTCGTTTCTGACAATTCTATTCAGATCTCATGTCTAGAGTTAGGGCATACCTGACCTAGTGTTTGGAAGGCATAGCATTGAGCCTAGGCAGGCCTCTATTTGAGGTTTTCTGGTGGCTTTGTGACTAGGGTGAGGGACCAGAAACTCAGTGCCTCAACTTCCTCATCTGGGGAGTAGGGACCACAGTAATTCCTACCTCAATGGGTGAAGGTTAGGGTTAAATGAGACAAATATGTGAAGATTTTAGCACACTGTAAGGATATAATACATTATCATTTATATTGTATTATTTTATTATATACTATTTTTTATAAATTACTATTATTATTTTTTTAAATTATTACCGTTGGGCTTCCCTGGTGGTGCAGTGGTTGCCAGTCCGCCTGCCGATGCAGGGGACACGGGTTCGTGCCCCGGTCTGGGAAGATCCCACATGCCGCGGAGCGGCTGGTCCCATGAGCCATGGCCGCTGGGCCTGCGCGTCCGGAGCCTGTGCTCCGCAATGGGAGAGGCCACAACAGTGAGAGGCCCGCGTACCGCAAAAATATAAATAAATAAAATAAAATAAAATAAAATAATTACTGTTATCTAACACTGCATTCTGATTGTCCTCTCCCCTACTCCATAAAGAACTACGTAGCTTGTGTTATTTTTTTTTTTACCTGTTAGGCCCTACCCCTCCCTCTATTATCTACAGAAACAAACAACAGATGCCATTCTTCTTCAATTTTTGTACCTCCCCTTATATTTTCATTTGACAGGGTTCAGGAATGCTACCCCACAATATGTCACCTTGGCATATTGGGTGTTTCAAGCTGAAGGAATTTGAGAAATGGCAGGTGCAGTAAGGACTTTCCGATCTTCCCCTGTAGCATGTTGTAAAACCCTCATGTGGAAGGTGCCCTCCCTTTACCTGGAGGAAAGGAGCATCCTTACCTCCAAAGATAGAGAGGAACAGAGAGGAATCCAAAAGAACAGGCCCTGCAAAATTTTGCCCATTTTACTGTACTTATCCCATAATCTTTATCCTATTTTTCCATGACCGTCCAATTTTCATCAAACCTAGCACAGAAACACTCAGTTTTAACCATTTCTTCATTTCCTTATGAAGGCTTCAGAGTCATGTAAAACATATTAAATAAATGCGTATGCTTTCCCCTTGTTAATCTATCTTTTGTTCCGGGGGGGTCCCAGTGGAGAGAGAAAAGAGATTTTCCTTCCCTAACTTTCCAAATAGCAACAACTCACTAATTTCTGTGAGGGAGACCAGCTTTTTTAACTAGGTTCCTCTCAGAACTTCTCTCATTTCTACTAGATAATTTGCATTTCTAGACCTAGGATTGAGACATTTCACATAATCACAGACTAGTTTCCTTGAAAGATTGTGTTAAAAGATAAACTGAGGACTTCCCTGGTGGTGCAGTGGGTTAAGAATCCACCTGCCAATGCAGGGGACATGAGTTCGAGCCCTGGCCTGGGAAGATCCCACATGCTGTGGAGCAACTACGTCTGTGCACCACAACTACTGAGCCTGTGCTCTAGAGCGCACGAGCCACAACTGCTGAGCCTGTTCATCGTAACTACTGAAGCCCGTGCGCCTAGAGACCATGCTCTGCAACAAGAGAAGCCACCACAATGAGAAGCCCGTGCACCGCAACGAAGAGTAGCCCCCGCTCGCCATAATTAGAGAAAGCCTGCGCACAGCAACGAAGACCCAACGCAGCCAAAAATAAATAAATTATAAAAGATAAACTGAGGCACATACAAATTTTAAGACTTTAGTTGAGCAAAAATTCTATTCCAGTCAGGCAGTGCCAAACCGGAAATGGCTAGGAGCATTCCACTGACAGAAGCTGAGGGAGAGACTTTATAGAGAAAAGACAGAAGCAAACTAAGGAAATTATTGGTTGGCTGTAGCTTAAAGCCTAGTTGGCTGCTTGTGATTGGTTGTCCTTAGGTTTCAGTTCTGTAACCTTGAGGCATTTACAGGCTGAGGTTTTGGTCTGCTTATGTAGGCGCCTTGGCATCAGAGCCACATCAGTCTAATGGCCTCCTTGTTTAATTAATTTAACAATTGGAAATGAGCTGCTTTTTGTTTTGTTTTCCAGGAGGTAATGTTTTGCAATGGTTTTGCAATGTGGATTTTGGAGGAAAATAAGACCTGAATTTTAATTCTGGCTCTGTTGCTTTCTGGTTATGTGACTGGGGCACATGAACTCTGCAAGCTTCAATTTTCTCATCTATAATTTTGGAAAGTAGTACTTATCTCATAGGATTTTTGAGAAAACTAAATTGGATGATGCATGAAAAGTACCTAGCATAGGTGTTCAGAAATTGCAGTGTCTTTCTTGTACTTTGAAACATAATTACACATATCATGATGCAATATGTTTTTAAACATGTGAGACGTGTCTACTTACATCAACAGGACACAGCAGTTGGGATTAAGAACTGAGATCACCTGTGTCAACATGACTTAGTTATTTGCTACAGGAAGACCTTGCCCAGGAAAGAAAAGACTATAAACCAAGGACGAGAAGCCAATAAATAGCTTCACTCTTTGCTTCAGGAAATTCCTGCAAGTCAATTTACCTGAGACAACAGTCTGCTCTCCTGGAAAATAATTCATTTACCAAACAACAGTGTACTTATCAAGGCTTTCTTCAAGATGCTGTGTCCACCAATACTAAGCTATTATGTCGCAGAATTTCCCCAAGCCCAATTTGGCCGCCACTGAAAGTCACATGTTAAATTAGGCCCCAAAACTCTTTAAATATCCCTTGTTTGACCTTCTTATTCTGATCTGACCCTTGGCTACCTGTCTGACCACATCTCCTGTCACACCCCACTCATCTTTACTCAACTTCAGCCACATCAACGCCCTTGCTATTTCTCAAATGGTCCAGGTATGATGGGTTTTAAACTTGCTAATATATTTATTTCATTCTCTCATTTCCTTCAAGTCTTTGTTTAAATATCCCATTATCAGAGTGATTTTCCTGATTACTTCATATAAAATTGGCCCTCCTGGTGTTGTCTAGCTCTGATTTTCTTTTCTCCATAGCACTTATAACCTACATACTGTATCTGTTTGCTTGTGTGTGTGTGTGTGTGTGTGTGTGTGTGTCTTCCTCCCACTAGAATATAAGCATCATGAGAGAAACAACTTTATTTTTGTTTGTTCTTATATCCCTAGTGCCTAAACAGTGGCTGGATCATGATGGGACCTCAATAAATATTTGTAGAATAAAGGGATAAAATGAATGAGAAGTGAAAGTATGAGGACACAGAGTCCCAGTTGCTGACACTTGTTAGAAGCAGCCATTTCATCTAGACTGGGATGGCCTGAGAGTGTTTCTGGCATGAACCAGACTGTTAGAACAGCATTATCCAAAACTGATCACATCCATTCCTTCCTTAAAACCCTTTAATGGTTTCCTATATTTCAGGAGTTGGCAAACTATGGCCCATAGGCTAAACCCATTCTGGTGCCTGTTTTTGTAAATAAAGTTTTATAGCAACACAATCAATGCTCATTCATTTCTGTATTGTCTGTGGCTGTTTTCCTGCTACAACAGTAGAGTTGAGTAGTTGCAAGAGACCATATGGCCCACAAAGCTTAAAATATTTATGATCTGGTCCTTCATTTCAGAAAGATTTATGACCCTCGCTATTGGCTAAGATGAAGTACAGTGTTCTTCAGACCTGTCTCCTACCTAGAAGAGCAGTGTGGGATTTGACTAAGGGTTTGGAATCAAATAGGTTCACATGTCAACTCTGCCAATTATTAGCCATGGGAACTTGTGCCAGTTACTCAACATTTCCCAGCCTCAGTTTCCTCATGTGAGAAATGAAGGTGCTAACGGTGCTTATGTCAGGTGTTATTAGAATTAAATTATTTTCTGTTGGTAAGGCTCTTAACCACAGAGCCTGGTATATGGCATATACACATGCAATTTAGGGTTAGGGTTAGGGTTAGCTTAATATTTTAAGCTATGATTTTTATTGTCTACTCTCTGACTACTTCATGCCTCGTGCTTCACTTATTATTCACACTTAACTGCTGAGCATTCCTGTTCACTGCAAGTTGCTTCCTGCTTCCATACCTTGCTTACTGATTTCCTTTGCCTGGAACACATAATTGAAACTTAACTTGCCTTTGCAGACCTCCACTAAGGCTCCGTCTGTCAGAAGACTTCCCTGAAAGCCATGGGTAGCTTCATTGGTCCACTGTGGTCCTAAAGTACCCTTACAGTTAGTGCCTTGTCTTAGGACTCTTCGCATCAAATTGAAATAATGTAAGTCTCTGTCTCCTAAACTAAAAGCTCCTGGTGGTGGTGGTAGTGGTGTGTGTGTGGGGTGGGGGGGAGAAGGGGGTAGAAAGAACAGTTCTTCCTCATTTTGCTATTCCCAGTACCCAGCACAGTGCTTGGAACATTGCTAATGGTTTTGACTAAATCAGTTCCTTGGAGGAGATACTCCCTTTTGTTCATTCCCTTTTGTACGCGCGTTGCTTGTAGCTGTTTCTAATTGAAAGGAGAGCATTGATG
The DNA here is from genome assembly GCF_039906515.1 of Pseudorca crassidens. Classification (NCBI taxonomy): domain Eukaryota; kingdom Metazoa; phylum Chordata; class Mammalia; order Artiodactyla; family Delphinidae; genus Pseudorca; species Pseudorca crassidens. The sequence continues at coordinate 95,342,638 of NC_090317.1, forward strand.
CTGGCTTAAACTTCCTGTGAAGGAATGAGTAGGGGAGCTACCTCAGCTCAGAGTCTGCTTCGAAAGGCTCTGCTGGCTCAGGGAAAAATGCAGGGACAGAGCACTTGATTTCCTGTACTGGTAGCTGTGATGGAATAAAATGAACAGTGCATTGTCTTCCTGATTTGTTTGGTGGTTTGAGTCCCATCTTTGCCACTTACTAGTGATATGATTTTAGTTTGTTCTCTCAACCTCAGGCTCCTCATTGTAAACATGGGGAAATTTCCTCTCTCACTGACTTCGGATGAGGACCAGGAGAGATGGTTAGTAAACTCTCTTAGTAAATTGGTCTGTACACTTTAAGCTATTTATAGTTAAGCTATTTAGATGGTCCCATTGTCCTGGCTTATTGAGTGGGGAGCAGAAATGAGACCAGCATGGGTTTATTTGTAAATTAGTTCATTCAGTAAAGATAAGGCTGGTCCTATGTGGTTGGCCCATTCCATCAGATAAGTATAGGCCACAAGGATTTGTATGACAAACATATTAACACAAAACAGTTATTTGATCCAATGATGCAATACTTTTAAAAATATTTTTTTCAAAGACATGACATAATTATCCAAAATGACTGAAGTATTTTAGAGTGTTAGTTATCTCTATGACCTAAAAGCAAGACCACAGTTCTGTCTGTATTAATGTTCTCTGCCATATAACAAAATACTACAAACTTAGCAACTTAAAGCAACGTGCATTTACTATCTCACAGTTTCTGTGTTTCAGGAGTCCAGGTACAGTTTAGCTAGATCCTCTGCTTAGTGTCTTACAAAGCTGCAATCGAGACGTCAGTCAGGAGTGGGTTCTCATCAGAGGCTCAGCTAGGAAAGGATCTGTTCCAAAGTTCCCTCAGGTTATCGGCAGAATTACTTTCCTTGAGGGTGTAGGATTCATGGCAGTGTAGGAGGGGAAAATGCTTTCCTTGACTCTTAGGATCCCAGGCTGGGTCTCAAAATTAAACTAAGACAGATTAATGGGAGATACGCATATAAATGTATTTAATATAATTTTTATGTGACATGGAAGCCTTCATAAAGGAATGAAGACCTAAAGAAATAGTTAGACCTTAGTATTTTTATGCTAGGTTTGATGAAGAGTGGACAGTTGTGGAGAAATAGGAGAGGTCAGAGAGTATGAGGTAAGTGTAGGAAACTGGGGGAAACTTAGCAAGGCCTGTTTGTTTAGGTTCTTCTCAGTGTCCCTTTGTATTTGTAGATAAGGATGCTCCTGTTCTCTGGGTATAGGGAGAGCACCTCTCACATGAGGATTTTCTAACCTGCTTTAGGGGAGAAGTGTAGGTGGGAAGGTCAGAGTGACTCTCCTGCTTCTGTTGTGTTTTCAAACTCCTTCACCTTAAACTATTCAATAGCCAAGATGCCATATTTTGGAGTAACTTGTCATGAACCCAATCAGCAGTGTGATTCTTCAAAGTTGGTGGTGGAAAGACACATACACACACGCACACACACACACACACACACACTCACTCACTCAGAGAGAGAGAGAGAGGCTAGCAAAACGAGTGCTACAGGCTTATGTAATCATGTATACACATGATCACCTACATCCCACCACCTTTGCCACACTGGACTGGTTAAAAGCAAGTCACAGATCCTGCCCACACCCAATGTGAAAGGATTACACAAAGGTGTTGTAGGGAAAGAAAAAATTATTTTCCTTCTGCCCTTCTAAGTTCTCAGTTGGGGCTCCTATAACAGAACACAGATCAATAAGAGAAAAACAAACAGTTTATTAACATGTACACCTCACGTATACATAAGTGATACTCAGAAAAATGAGTAACTCTGAGAGGTGGCTTAGAATTCAGGCTTAAATAACTATATTCAACTAAATACAAAAGAAGGAGGTATGTGGGGGAAGCCATTTATGAGGAGGTGATCTGGAAAAGTATGGTAAACAAGAGTAAGGTTTGGTATGAAGATTTAAGTCAGTGCCTTCTCCAGTAATAAGAATTTCTTGTGATTTAGTCATCCTCTCTTTCTGGTACAGAGAGGAAGATACCCTTACAAATGGGAAATTTCCTTTTTAAATGTAAAATATCCCTTACAAAAGGGTAATTTCCAATTTGTTTGCAGAGCTTCTCGTATGTCTGCTGTTGCTCAAAATAATCAGATTAAAATAATCCTTATGGCAAAAAAGTATATTTTGGGGGTGGCATATTCTGCTACCCTTCAGTGTAAATACCAGGAGATGGGAATCATGGGAGCTCATTGAAGTCTGTCTAGCACACTGTACAGCCCATAAAGTATGTCACTCCTTCACTTAACACCAGTGTGTGTGTGTGTGTGTGTGTGTGTGTGTGTGTGTGTGTGTGTGTTTCAAGGGATGGTAGGTATGCTCCATGAGAAAAAAGAACTTTGTTTCCCTTGTTCACAGTTGCATGTTCAGCACCTAGAATAGTACCTAAGACATAGGAGCTGCTCAATAGATATTTATGGAAGGAATAAATTAATGAACAAATAAATACCCACTACGTGCATGGCACTGACATTTATTTCAGGCTGTGACAGTGCATAATATATTTAGTTTGCAGTATTTTGTACACCCAAATAGCATAAACCATTATCCTTTTAGTGATGATAAACTCTAAATTGTTGAATGTAAAGCATTTGACAAGAATTATGGGATTATTTTGAACTCAGTGAAGACATGTAGCTATTAAATTTCTGAAGCCCAGTGATTTTTATGATGTAAAATTTATGACCAAGTCACCTTTCTAAAACTAATTATAAGAAAATAGAACTTTCAAGTTGTAGAATTCTAACATGATTAAAAAAGCCCTTGACCCTGCCTCTTCTTCACCAAATCTCTTTTCTTTTTTCCATGGGACAGATTTTCATCTTAGCCTCTGAAGAGTTATGCCCTGAAGTAACTTGTAATGACTGCTCTCTGTTAAGGAGAAATCCTTAACATTACAGAATTATAGAATCGTTGTAGCTTTAGGGTCCCTTGATCCAGAATGCAGAAAAATAGCACCTCATGGCTTCAGCAGATGTTTTTCTTGTTTACACTGAAATTCCAGTGTCAAAAAGCTAGTTCCTTGCTCCATCCTCAGAAGAAGGAAATATTCCATATTCCACAGTGTAGTATGAAGAAAAAAAAGGAAAAAAAAGAATGTTTTAGATGCCAAACAGCACATGGAGAGCTTTGTACACCAGGATGTCTGGGAACATCAATAACAGGATGCCTTCTCACAGCTGTTGGAGCCCCTCTGATGAGAAGGCTTTATGGAAAAAAAATAGGCAATCAACATTCTGCAAAGGATGACATTTTCTATTAAATTGTCCCCACTTTTTATATAACACAGCTGCAACAGCTTTATGTGGCTTTTCCTAATGATACCTCCTCTTACAAGCACAAGCAGTTGCGAAATCGTTTGTCAATGGCTCCCTCTAAATTCACAGTGTTTCAGAGTAGTGACTTCCCACTTTACCTGAAAGTCCCTATCCCCATCCCCGAGAGTCCCAGATGCCTATATTTATTGGTACCTGTAACAATACAAAACTTTAAAATGGGCCACTGAATATGAAGGACAGACTATGTCACAGTGGCTTCCCAGTAATATCTTCCTAATGTAGGTAGGGTTGTTCTTCAAAAAAGGTGGGATGTGGGTTGATCATTGATGATTTAGTACATTACCTTCCATACCTACTCCATAAGTGAATGAATGGTCAATTAACTTCTCTATGTTTCCTTTTAATTAAAAAGAAAGGTAACTTTGTAGTTTTCATGTTTATCAAGTAGCTGTTAAGTGCAATGGTTATAAATTAGTATGTCTTCTAAACACTCTCAGCTGGTGCTGATGCCTTTCCTCTATAGTAAATTGTTATTGTTTTGCAGATGTGTGTGATACACTGAATTATACGTACTACTGATAAATAACATGATCTGTTGAAGAAATTGTCCAGATTAATCTAGATCGAGCACTTTTGGCTGTGGGATTTGCTGTCTCTTATTAAAGTGCTAGTTTTGAACATTAAAGGAATATCTCAAACCTCCTAACGTTTATCAAGCTTTTAATGTTCAGAAGAAGTTCTGTAGTTATTTGTATACCTGTTGTATAGATCCTAAAATCAATTTCATAAACTTTAAGGCTCAGTTTTGCAATATTTAAGGTAAAAGATAACAATACATCTCCCCTAGTTTTCTGGTTCATGTATCATTAAGTTATTTGTTTCCACAGAACATTTTAGATAACGTGGTGAAAACAAAAAAGAATGACTAATATAAAGTACTTTGAAATGTGAAAATATAAAAAATTTCAGACTCAAGGAGTTCCCAAGATGGTGGAGTAGGAAGACCCTGAGCTCACCTCCTTTCACAGACACACAAAAATTATAACTATTTACAGAGAAGCCACTAATGAGAAAAACCAGAACCTACCAGAAAAGACCTTCTACAAGTAAAGATATAAAGAAGGAACCACAACAAGATGGGTAAGAGGGGGCAGAGTTGGGGTGTAGTCAAGACCTATACCCCCAGGTGGGCAACCCACAAATGGGAGAATAACTACAATTGCAGATGTTCTCCCCAAGGACCGAGGGGTCTGAACCTCACGTACGTCTCCCTGGCCCAGGGGTCCTGTACCAGGAAGATGAGCCCCCAGAACGTTTGGCTTTGAAGACCAGTGGGGCTTACTTTCAGTAGACCCAGAGGACTGTGGGAAATAGAGACTCAACTCTTAGAGGGTGCACACAAAATATCACATGTTCTAGGACCCAGGGCAAGAGCAGTAATTTGAAAGGAGCCTGACTCATACCCATCTACTGATCTTGGAGAGTCTACTGGACAGGCTGGAGGCAACTGGAGCTCACCCTGGGGACATAGACACTGGTGGCAGCTATTTTGGGGAGCTTGTTCTACCATGTGGACACTGGTGCTGACAAGCGCCATTTTGGAATCCTCCCTCTATGTTATTAGCTTCGGGACCCAGCCCCACCCCCAGCCACCATTCTGTAGGCTCCAGTACTGGGATGCCTCAGGCCCAACAACTAACTGGGCAGTGATGCAGCCCTACCTACCAGCAGACAGGCTGCTTTAAGATTGCTTGAGCCCACCACTGCCCTGGACATGACCCTGTCTACCAGAGGGCCCAGGATCTGGCCCCACACATCAAGGTGCAGGCAGTAGCCCTGGAATCCCCTGGACCCTGACCACACCCACCTACCAGCAGGCCAACACCATCTCTGAGATACTTTGGACTCCTCAGCCAGCCATCCTGGGATTCAACCCCATTCATCAGTGGGCTAGTACCAGCTTTGGGATACCCAAGAACCTGCAGCTAGCCATGTGAGGAACCGACCCCACCCACCAGCAGGCTGACACTAGATCGAGGAATGCCGACCCTGCAACCACCCACCCCAAAACCTGGCTCTGCCCACCAGTGAGACAGCACAAGCTCCAGGAACTGCTGCAGTCCAGCAGCCAGCTGCATAGTGACCCAGCCCTGCCAACCAGTGGCCAGTAGTCTCCACACAAGACAGGGCTTGACGACCAACCAGACTGAGGGACAGCCACACCTACCAGACTGCCCACAGTAGACAGCCAGCCACAACAGAAAAACCCACATAACCAATATAAGGGGCACCCATAGAACTTACAGTTCTGATGACCAGAGGGGAGTATGCTGGGACATACCAGACATCTTCTATAAAAGGCCACTTCCCCAATGTATATGCTGTAAGAGACTCACTTCAGATATAAAGACACACACAGACTGAAAGTGAGTTGATGGAGTGAGGTATTCCATGCAAATGGAATCAAAAGTAAGCTGAGGTAGCAATATTTATATCAGAAAAAATAGAGTTTTAAACAAAGATTGTAACAGGAAACAAAAAGGACACTACATAATGATGAAGGGATCACTCCAAGAAGAAGATAAAACAATTGTAAATATACATGCATTCAACATAGGAGCACCTAAATACATAAAGCAAATATTAATGGACATAAAGGGGGAAACTGACAGCAACACAATAACAGTATGGGAATTCAACACCCCACTTGCATCAATGGACCAATCATCCAGACAGAAAATTAATAAGGAGATACTGGACTTAAATGACACATTAAACCTGATGGGCTTAATAGATATATATAGAGAGAGCATTCCATCCAAAAGCAGCAGAATACACATTCTTTTTAAGTAACATGGAATATTCTTCAGGATAGATCACATGTCAGGCCACAAAACAAGCCTCAGTAAATTTAAGAAAACTGAAATCATATCAGGCATCTTTTCTGACCACAACACTATAAGGCTAGAAGTCAACTACAAGGAAAAAAAATGCAGAAAAACAAACACAGGGAGGCTAAACAATTGCTACTAAACAACCAATGGGTCACTGAAGAAATCAAAGAAGAAATTTAAACAGGAGAACAGGAATAAAGATGCAGATGTAGAGAATGGACTTGAGGACACTGGGAGGGAGAAGGGTAAGCTGGGACAAAGTGAGAGAGTGACATGGACATATATACACTACCAAATGTAAAATAGATAGCTAGTGGGAAGCAGCCACATAGCACAGGGAGATCAGCTCGGTGCTTTGTGACCACCTAGAGGGAGGGGATAGGGAGGGTGGGAGGGAGATGCAAGAGGGAGGAGATAAGGGGATATATGTATACGTATAGCTGATTCACTTTGTTATAAAGCAGAAACTAACACACAGTTGTAAAGCAATTATATTCCAATAAAGATGTTAAAAAAATACCTGGAGAAATACGAGAATAAAAACACAATGATCCAAAATCTGTAAGATGCAGCAAAAGCAGTTCTAAGAGGGAAATTTATAGAAATAAAAGCCTACCTCAGGAAACAAGAAAAATCTCAAATAAACAACGTAAACTTATGCCTAACAGAACTAGAATAATAACAAAAATTTAGTAGAAGGAAAGAAATCATAAAGATCAGAGCAGAAATAAATGAAATGGAGACTAAAAGAAAATAGAAAATATCAATAAAACTAACAGCTAACTAAGAATGAAATTGGAACATTTCCTCACACCATATACAAAGAAAAAAAAACCCTCAAAATGAATTAAAGACCTAAATGTAAGACTGGAAATGATAAAAAATAGAAGAAAACATAGGCAGAACACTCTGACATAAATCGTAGCAATATTTTTTTGAATTTGTCTCTTAAGGCAAAGGAAACAAAAGCAAAAATAAACAAATAGGACCTGGTTAAACTTAAGAGCTTTTGCACAGCAAAGGAAACCATCAACAAAATGAAAAGACAGCCTACTGAATCGGAGAAAACTTTTGCAAATGATATGACTGATAAGGGGTTAATATTCAACATATGTAAACAGCTCATACAACTCAATATCAAAAAACCCAAACAACACATTAAAAAACGGGCAGAAGACCTGAATAGACATTTTTTCAAGGAAGACACACAGATGGCCAACAGGCACGTGAAAAGATGCTCAATATCACTAATCATCAGAGAAATGCAAATTAAAACAACAATTAGACATCACCTCACATCTTTCAGAAAGGCTATCATCAAAATGTCTACAAATAACAAATTTCGGTGAGGAAGTGGAGAAAAGGGAACCCTAGGGAACTGTTGGTGAGAATGTAAATTGGTGCAGCTACTGTGGAAAACAGTATGGAGGTTCCTCAGAAAACTGAAAATAGAACTACCATATGACCCAGCAATCCACTCCTGGGTATATATCCAAAGAAAGTGAAACCACTATTTTGAAAAGGCATATGCACCCCAATGTTCATTTCAGCTTTATTTACAATAGCCAAGGTATGGAAGCAACTTAATTGTCCACCAGCAGATGAATGGATAAAGAAGATGTGGTATATATACACAATGGAATATTACTCAGCCATAAAAAAGAAGGAAATTCCGCCATTTGCAACAACATAGATGGACCTAGAGGGTATTATGTTTAGTGAAATAAATCAAACAGAGAAAGACAAATACTGTATCTCATCACTTATATGTGGAATCTAAAAAATAAAACAAACGAATGAAATATAGCAAAACAGAAACAGACCCAGCTGTTTGGGTCTGTTTACAGAGATATCTAGTCTCTGATACAGAGATACAAACTAGTGGTTACCAGTGGCAAGAGGGAAGGGGGGAGGGGAAAAAGAGGTGTAGGGGATTAAGAGGCACAAGCTACTATGTATAAAATACATAAGATACAAGGATATATTGTACAGCATAGGGAATATAGCCAATATTTTATAATAACTTTAAATGGAATATAATCTATAAAATTTTGAATTGCTATGTTGAACACCTGCAACTAATATAATATTTTACATCAACTCTACCTCAATTTTTTAAAAAAAGTTAAAAATATTGACAATTTTAAAATACTGTGCATTAACATTATTATAGCCTAAAAGTTACCAGAGGAAACCTTTATCACTTTTGATATCAGGTACCCCTGTTATATTCTCTCAAATCAACCTATCATTTCATTCTGTGGTATTGTTTTATCATAAATTTTTAGTGTATATTTATATGATTTATTGGTCAATTAACAGGAAGCTACATAAGAAGAGGGACCACGTCTGTTTTGCTCAACATTGTTTCCCAGCATCTAGCATAGCTTTGGGCACAAAATGGATCACAGGTTCAGGTAGCTGGTTTGTTTTTAATATCTGCATAGATCTTAGTTATGTGGGTAGTGTCACAGTTTACTGATCTTACCATGTTAGACATTTATTTTTTGCCAATCTTGTGCCATTTTAAATAATCTAAATGTTATTCATATTTACCTATGAAATGTGTTAGAACATGGAAACTAATATCAAAAGATTTTATAACATATAACAAAATATCCCCCAAACATGCTGGAAAACAGCAGAAAGAATGTCAGTATTAAGTTAACTGATGCACTGGTCCCACCAATATGAGACTAGATATCTGAATCCAATGATTTAGCTTTTTCTTTTTCTTTTTTTAAAATAACTTGATATTGAAGTCTCATAATTGAAATATTCTTGATGTTTGCATGCCCTTTATTGTTTTTCACATTCTGACTTCAAATATTTAAGTCAAGCATATATTGAAGATATTATATCCACCATAAGCATAAAAAATAAAAACTTTGCTTGTTTATTGAAATCTCACCTTTCTCTGATTGCTGGGATCTGCTAATATGGCAAAGCTGCCCTGAGAAGTAGCATCGTTTCTGGTTTCTGGTAGAAATGAAAATGGTGCCACAGGTGGAGCCTGATTCAGAGTCCAAATAGCAGTGGCCTCTACTTTAAAAATATATTTAACTGACAAAATTATTTGTTACTGTGTTGGGGAGTAAACGATATGGAATAAAACTAACCACAAAATATATTAATATGTTCAAAATCAAATAGAATTTTAGAAGTAAGTGGTGTTTGCTTTGGTTTTTGTTGTGGACTAGTGTCTCCCCAAATGGAAAAGAACAATGATAGTGAAAAAACAGGTCAATGTAACGCCAACTACGAGGTAAAATAGAAAGTAAATGTCTAGTTCCTTTCACAGTATTCATCAGAGAAGTGTAATAGAGCTTGTGCATACATGGACGAAAATAAACCTGTGTCAAGAAGCATCAGGGAGGACAATACTGGTGATAAAGCGGGCCAGTACGGCCAGTACGACCAAGTCTAGTTTGAGTCCCGGAGGAGACAGTGCTGTAGGACTTTTGTGTAAATATGTAAACCTGAGTGTTTGGAAAATTCTGGGATAATATAAACCTTCTTTTCTCCAGACCCAGTCACTGATCACATACAAATCAGTGTTGCTAGCTACACATTGCCTCACTTCTGCTACTTCCCCTCGACCAGGAAATGGTGAGGAAACATACTCCTTGGGCAGTATTATACATTGAATGGGGATTGTAGTGATTTTAAGGCCCCTCTTTCAGGGCCTCTTATAGCCCTATCTCAAAGGGTATAACCCTTTGATTAGTGTCTGTCTAGGGATGACAGAGACTGTCCTTTATGGGAAGGGAGTAGATTGAAGACGTGTGAACAACCTGCACAATAGTTTGCTCAGGTATAAAATGATAGGGTTGGGTTTAATCTGTAAAGCCTCTTCCAACTCACATACTGCAAGACTTGTTTCTCTTATTCCACTACTCCAGTATCCACCCAAGGTACCAATAAAACCAGAGTGCTCACCATAAGCTTAAAACACGCTGGGCTTTCCTGCCTCTTCCCCTATGGTACCTTACACTGGAAAAGCCCTCCCCACATCACCACCTCTCAGACGTACTTTTTTTTTTTTTTTTTGCGGTACGCGGGCCTCTCACTGTTGTGGCCTCTCCCGTTGTGGAGCACAGGCTCCGGACGCGCAGGCCCAGCAGCCATGGCTTACGGGTCCAGCCGCTCTGCGGCATGTAGGATCTTCCCGGACCGGGGCACGAACCCATGTCCCCTGCGTTGGCAGGCGGACTCTCAACCACTGCGCCACCAGGGAAGCCCTCAGACGTACTTATAATTGAAGGCTTATCTCAAATTCTTTATCTGTCATGACATCCATTCATGGGGACATTTTCTCTCTCTCTGCCTCTCTCTCTCTCTCTCTCTCTCTCTTTCTTTGAACTCTGGGAGCTTTTTTTTCTGGCTTCCATGACTTTTATATCTATATTTGTGATACGTAAGCACATTTTTCTTATCTTTTAACAAGCACTGAACATGGAAGTTACATTAGAAAATAACATGGAAGTTACTTTCAAGTTTCCAAGTTAACATGGAAGTTACATTTGAAAACCCTCTGTTATTCTAACACACACAGACTCAGCAACATGTGTTCGTACAGACTTTGGAGAGAGTAAGTAAAGGTTCAGAATCATTTGAATTCACTTTTTGTGTCATTCATATCTCCATTCCCTGGGGTACTACATATTCCATGTTCCTGTATTTAAATAGTAGATTTGAAATAAACAATGATGGTAAAGTGATCATAAATGCAAAAACCAAAGAACTTGAGCTACTTCACTTGGTCTTTAAAATTGAAATTACTTTGTTTTAACTTGTTTCTGTTTTAAATCTAAAGGATGAATTAAGAAAATAATAATCATTGTTGACTATTATATGACTTTTACTGAAAATAATTGTGTCATATGGAGGAGAGGATAGGAAAAAAGGAGACACTGCAGATTTCAAATACACTAGGAATGCCACTGATCTAAGCCTTTCTCCTAATTTGAAAAATGCGAATAGTATTATCTTACAGGGTGAGTGTGGAAATCCAATGAGGTAATACACACAAGGGCCTCATTGCAGTGCCTGGCACAGAGTGAAGTAGCAGTCCTTATTTTGAATTTTGATGAAGATAGCAGTGTGTGTCTTACTGAGAGTAGAAAATAAGGTAAATGAGTAAAATACGGATATATGATGTGTTAGGTAGGGATATATGCTAGGGAGAAAAAGTGTATCAGTAATTGGCAAGGTAGTAAGTGGAAATTTTGGAGTGAGAATGATTGTTAAGTAAACTGCAAGAAGTCAGGGTTTAGTGGAAGAGCTGTATGGGAGAATAACATTCCAGGCAGGGGGAAAGAAAGAACAAAGGCCCCTGAGAAAGGAATGTGCTTGGAATATTTGAGACATAGATAAGTATGGCTGTAGCAGAGTGAGGGAGGGAGGGAGAGTAGTAGGTGTTAAGATTAGCAGGTCACAGTATGATGAGACAGATCTTGTAGAGTTCCAAAAACCATAGAAAAATTTTAACTTTTTCTATGAGGAACATGGGAAGCATTTGAAAGGTTTTCAACAGAGGGGTGATAGGAGTTGACTACATTTTATCATTTCTGACCCCCTGAGCTGAAAATAGACTGAACAGTTATGCCGGGAGACTAGTTTCCATAGTCCAGATGAGGTACAATGATGGGCTGGACCAGTATGGTGGCAGTGGTGGTAGTGAGAATCGGCTTTATTCTGATATATTTCAAAGGTAGGGATACATAAGTTGAAAATGTTATAGTCATCTTCTCTTCTGTTATTCTTCCCTAACATGTATTCTAATGCTTTAGAATACTAGTCACACCTGAGGATTTGAGTAATCAACTGGTCCAACTGGTGGTCTCAGAGTCTGAGTTAAGCACACAACTGGTCTGTTTATTATGGAACAACAATCAACAATGAATCAACATTTTTTTTTCAAGTGGGAAAATAACATCATGTGTCTTAGTGTCTTGGGGATTCCATCTTCCTCCTACCGATATATTATGAACCCTTTAAATTGGATAATAGTAACCTTCACTTTTCTCTTTACAAAGGTCTTCTTCCTTTCTTATTTTTGTGCCAAGTCTTGTCTAATCCAGGCCATTAATGGGTCTTTGACTTCTATTAATTTTTGGCTTATCTGTATAGAGGGAAGGGATCTGTTTTTCCAAACTTACTATCTCTAAATCTTTTTATTTGCATAGAATACCCGCGTGCTAGCTGGTAAAGTCAATGATTCCTCAATCTTCGTTTTAATTACATTAAATTAATTTCATCAAAAAATCTATTGAGCATGATGCGAGACACTGTATTTTAGGGATAAGTAAGATATGATTCCTTCTCACTAGTAACTTATGATCTCCAGGGCAGATTTAAACTGATCAAAAACTCTACATTACAATGTGGTAAGTTCTTCAGTTAAGAGGAAGCAAATAATTTTGCCTGGCCAGGTTGGAATCATATAACAAGGAAGAGCATCTGAGAGGTGAGTTTCACCAGTGGAGAATGAGGGAAGGGACTTCCTAGAAAAAGGGAGCAGGAAAAATACTCAGAGCTGTGATGATATATTCTGTCTAAGGGAAAAAAAAAAGTAGTCCACTGTAATTACTGTGTCATGCCATATGTGTAGATGGTTGGAGGTGAGGTTGGATAGATAGACTGAGAAATGATTATGAAGGGCCTTAATATATTAAATCATTATCTAATTCTGCCAAATTGACTTGCTGATTTTGCACAGAAGCTAGAATTGCTTATTATAATGAAGAATCTTTTGATCATCCAGTACTACCTGGGACCTGAGCCTGTTCTTCAATTTTTCTAGGGAGTAAGTAATCCTGGGGCCTCAGAAACATACCAGGTATGCATATTTGTGCAGTAATACTCCATTTCATTACATCTACATTAAAAGTCTTCTTTTGAAATAATTATAGACTCATAAGAAGTTGAAAAAAGAGTTACAAAAGGTTCCATGTTCCCTTCACCCAGCTTTCCCTAATGATGGCATTTTATACAGCTTATAGGTAGTATAAAATCAAACCAGGAAATTAACATCAGTACATTACTGTTAACAAGAATACGAACCTTTTGCAGTTTTCACCATCTTTTTAACCTACATTTACATGTGTGTGTGTGCATGTGTATTTCTATATAATTTTATTTTATGTATAGATTGTTATAACTATCACTATAATCAGGATACAGAACTGTTCCATCACCACAAAAGAACTCCTTTATACTACCTCTTAGAATTCATACCCACACACCACCGTATTCCTGTCACTGTCCCCTGGCAACCACTAAATTGTCCTTCATTTCTATAGCTTTGTCATTTCAAGGATGTTATATAAATGGAATCATACATGTGTAACTTTTGAGACATTTTTCACTGAGCACAATGCCTTGCAGTCCAGTCAAGTTGCTGCATGTATCATTAGTTCATTCCTTTTTATTGCTGAGCAGTATTCCATTGTATGGAGGTACCAGAGTTTTTCAGCCATTCACCTACTGAAGGGCATTTGGGTTGCTTCTAGTATTTTGCTATTACGAACAAAGCCACTATGAATATTCATGTACATGTTTCTTTTGGTGAGCATACATTTTCATTTCTCTAAGATCATGCCCAACAGGGCAGTTGCTGGGTCCTGTAAAGGCATATTTAGTTTTGTAAAAATTGCCAAACTATTTTCTAGAGTGCTTGCGCCATTTGACATTCCCACCAGCAATGTATGAGAGATCCAGTTCCTTCACATACTTGCCAGCATTTGGCATTATTGGCAGTTTTTATTTTAGCTTTTTAAAAGGTGTATAGTGATATACCATTGTGGTTTTAATATCCATTTCCTTAATCGGTAGTGATTTTGAACATTTTCCTGTGCTTCTTGTGATCTTTATCTTCTCTTTGTACGAATGTACTTTCATGTTTTTTGCCCATTTTATAATTGAATTATTTGTAAAAAAGAAAACTTGAGTTTTGAGACTGATTTATAAATTCTAGATCTAAGGCCATTTTCAGATACATGGTTTGCAAATATTTTCTTTTGGCCTGTAGTTGTCTTTTCATCCTCATAATAGGGTCTTTTGCAGTGTAAAAGTTTTTAATTTTGATGAAGTCCAATTTATTGAAGTTTTTTTTTTAATGGGACATGCTTTTGGGGTCATGTCTAAACAGTAGGTCATTGCCCAGAACTAGGTCCCAAAGACATTGTCCTATGTTTTCTTCTAAAATCTTTATAGTTTCATATTTTACATTTAACTTTATGATCCATTTTGAATTAATTTTTGTATGCAGTGTGAGGATTAGATTAAAATTACTTTTTTTAACCTATGGATGTCCAATTGTTCTAGCACAATTTATTGAAAAAAATTCACGCTTCTTCCATTGAATTGCTTTTGCACTTTACCAAAAATCAATTGTGTATATTTGCGTTAGTCTATTTCTGGTTTCTGTATTCTGTTCTATTGATCTATGAGTCTCTTATTTCTCCAGCTGTCTTGATTGCTATAGCTATATAGTAAGTTATAATCTCAGATTCATCTCATTTTATTCTTTTTTGTCAAAATTGTTTTAGCTATTCTAGTTCCTTTGCCTTTACATATAAATTTTAGAATATGCTTATCTATATCTGCAAAAAACCTTGAACAAAACTAACATCTTTACTATGGTGAGTCTTCCAATCCATGAACATATGTCTGTCCTTTCATTTAGATCTTCTTTGCTTTCTTTCCTTAGTGTTTTATGATTTTCTGTATACAGATTCTCTATGTGTTTTGTTAGATTTCCTTTTTTTCACAATTATAAATGGTATTGTATTTTTAATTTTAGCTTCCATGTGTTCATTGCTAATATTTAGAATATAATTTACTTTTGTGTGTTGATCCTGTACCTTATGACTTTGGTAAACTCACTTATTAGTCCTAGCTGCTTTTTGGTAGATTCCTTACAGTTTTCTACATAGAGAATGGTGTCATCTGAAAGTAACGATAGTTCTATTTCTTTATTTCCAATCTGAATGCCTTCATTTACCTTTCTTCCCCTATTGCAATGGCTAGATCTTTCTGTACTATATTGAATACAAGTGATGAGAGTAGACATCCTTGTCTTGTTTCCAATCTTGGGGGAAAACATTGTCTTTCACCTTTAAGTGCAATATTAGCTATAGATTTCTTTTTTGGTAGATTTGCCTTATCAACCGGAGGAAGTTTCCCTGTATTCTTAATTTACTGAGAGTTTTTATCATGAATCAGCTTTGAATTTTATCAAATACTCTTCTCCATTGATTGATATGATCATATGATTTTCTTTTTTACTCTGTTGATATTGTAGATTGTATTTATTAATTTTCATATGGTGAACGAATCTTGCATTCCTGAAATAAACCTCATTTATTTGTGGTGTATAATTAATTTTGTGTATTGGTGGGTTCAGTTTGTTAGTATGTTGTTGAGGATTTCTGCCTGTAGATTTGTGAGAAATTTTGTTTCTAAGTTCACAAGATATTTTTATCTGTAGTTTTCTGTATCTATTTTTAAAGTATCAAGAAACTGTCAGAGATGTGTCTCCACAGCCACATCTCAAAAAATTGCCTTCTGTTTTAAGAAGGTAGATTCTAAGAAGCTTAATGTGGTCGAGCTCTTGGCTTCTATCTCAACCTTCCATACTACCATGAAGGTAGGAGGGAAATTAGAAAACTTAGTTTCCACTTGGAACTCTCAGCCAGGAGTATACATTACCCTTCTCTAGCTTGTTCTTTACTTTTCCTGATAGTTTGAATGTTCTAAGATAGGAATTTCAGACTTGGAAAGCCAGTGTTTGCATCTTCTCAACTCATCACCAATATTGCATTGATATTTGTGGTAAGAAGTTAAACTTGCATGGTTACATCTAAAAAATTAAATGTAGTTAAAATATAATCAAGCAATGAAATATGATTATACATGATAAAGTTATTTTCTGTGTTCCTCAATTTATCTTATATCTTCACTGATATTAATAGCATCACATCTATCACATAAGACAACGTAAAATTCATCAATTTCTTCACATAGATATTGACTCAGTCTGGTCCACTTTTATTGCTATTGTAATCATAAAGATAAAGCAAACCCTTTATTTTACATTTATTCATACAAAATTCCAGAAGGCTTTCGATGTGTGCTTGTGCATAGCTAAAAATGGTTCCTTCTAAAAGTTTTCTTCTGTATTTCTAGGGTTTTATGTTTATCTTACTTATTTTTATACATCATCTATAACACTTTTTTCCTGTGTTTTTTAAGGGTCTAGTAATAGCCTGTGAGATTATTATGTGACTGTGCTCAGTAAAATAAAATCATAGAGTCTCAAGACTGTAAAACAAGAGATAAATGTATATAACTCAAATAAAATCTCAGGCTCAGACTGGTTAAGTGACTTGCTAAAGGTTATACACAGAGTCAGCATCAGAATCCTAACTAAATACCAGCTCTCCCATCTGTCAGAACAGTGTTAAGACTTGTAGCCCATAGTTTCACCTTAACCAATGGCAGACTATAAATGTATAGGTCAATCTGAATTTTTGGTACAGATATAGTGGATTTGGCCTAGTTTAATTTTGGGGAGTGTGAAACTCACTTGGAGGGAAGATTCTACAAAACTCAGATTTGGGGAGTCAGTAGTGGAGTCCCAGACTTCATGTCAAAAACCCCCTGGTGATTCCGATGCTGGTTACCCTGAAGAATCACCTATGTGTGGTGACTTGTTCTTCTGGTACTCCCCATCCCTGCCAACTGAGGGCAGTAGAACACTACCCGCTACCTGCTGCTGAACCTACTTCTAAAACGCATTGATCCCTATACCCGCTGCTACTGTTAATTTATCAACTAGGAGTCCCTCTTAAATTAGGAAGGTGAGGAAATAGGGAATGGGAAATCCTCTTTCAGTTGCCCAAAGCTGCTGAAACCCAGATAGGGCAAGTTTAGTGGCTGGTATTGACAGTAAAAATTTCAACCCTAGTATGAAGAAGCTAATTGAATGGATAAAACTAATCCCTAGGAACTTCTCTGAAAAATGTAGATGTAAGGCAAAAGGTTCACTGGCAGACTGAGATCAGAATAGCAAAGTAGCTTGAAAATATGAAACTGTTGTGAAAATGACTTTATCTTTGTTTCAAAATTGTCAGTTTCGGAACTATTTCTTTTTCATCTTTGTATCCCTTATAGCACTTTGCACACAGCAGACACTCAATAGTAGTTGTTGAAGAGGTATCCCATAATGAATTCATCTATTTAACTCTCCAAAGGTCACTCTATATATAATGTAATAAAGTGAATGTGATTCTATTATTTTCCATCAACTTCACTTGTTATTTTGAAAATCTTTTGGGAGTTTTTATGTAGAATGTGGTAGTTAATAGAATGGGCTTTGGAATATCAGCTCCATACCTTTTCAGTTGTGTGAACTTGGGAAAGTTACTTCATCATTCTGTGTCTCAGTTTTCCAATCTTTAGAATGGAGATAACAATATTAATTCCCTCAAAGGGCTGTTGGAAGGATAAATGACATAAGGCATATAAAGTACTTAGCACGATGGCTGCCACAGAGAGAGTATGTGCTGATTAAATGTTCACAGGTAAGATAACTGATCTAAAATCAATAATTGAGTCATTTACCTAACAGATGTTATGTACCAAGTACTGTGCTTATTGGGAGTTAAGACAGAGTTTCCCTAACTTTCTCAGTTCACAGAACCTTTAGTGTCTCAGTGAATTTTTCACAGAAACCCTATGTCGAAAGAAATACCTATCAGTTCCACTTACTAAGTAGTTAGACCCAAGCAATTTAATAGTTACAGTTTATGCTGTCATTCTGTTTTTGTCAAAAATTTACATTACCCCATGATACTCCTTGTATCATGCTTTACTGAAGCACTCTGAGACACCTGGGCATACAGTTTGGAAATCATGGAGTTAGGGATACAAAAATAAATAAAATACGGCTCCTTCTCTAAAGGAGTTTTCAAATTTAGCATTGTAAACAACTTACTAAAATATTATAAATGCTTTACTGAAGTATTGCCAAGGTCTATGGGGGAGATAAAGGAAGCTGGGGTATGCAAGACATCATAAAGGAAGGATTATTTGACTGATGATTCAAGATTGAGTAGAAGATAATGAGACGGAGAAGAAAAGGAAAGGCAGAGAGAGGCAACAGTGTCAGTAAAGATCCTGATGTACAAACATTTGTAGAAATTCAGAAGGTGGTAACTTTGTCTGTTGGTAATGATTGTAAAAAGAGAAAATTAGGAATAGACATAGAGATAAAGTAAATATTTGTGGCAGCCATGGAGGTGCACACAGAGATTGTTTTGCAAGAGAGAACACTCTGGAAGGAGTGCTATTAGCTGGCAGCCTCCAACTGCTGCACCTTTGGAGTCTGCTGCAACATTCCTACCAAGGCCACACCCACCCCAGGCTGTTCCCACCAAGGACTGATCACAGGGGAGCACCAGAGCGGGACAATTCTGCCTGACACGGAACTTCTCTGATGGGCAGTCTGCTCCGGGGCTTCCCATTGGCCTGGCCAAGATTCTGCTGCAGTCTGAGATTACTGGTATTTACACTGAAGGGTGGCAGAATTTATTTCACAGTTGTCAGACCTACATTGCAGTCTGAAGACTCTCCTTGTCTCTCCTCTCTCCTGTTCCCTACCCATTTATCTATCACAGGCATTTCCCCCCAGTAAATGTCTTGTGCTTCTAATTCAATCTTGGTGCTTGTTTTCTGGAGGATCTGAACCCATACAATGCTAAAACTGAATTTTTAAAACATATACTGTCCTAGTTGAAATAAATTGAAGCATAATACCCTAGAACCACGGTGGAGATGTTGACGAGAAGGAGTCAGTTCTAGAAGTTCTTTTAGTTTGGGCTTTGCTCTACAATAAAGAGATTTTGAGAGCCTCAGTGGTATGTGGGAAATGAGTTTGAAATGAGTTTGAAAGTCTTTCCTGGCACACGTGGTGGGATGTCCTTCACTTAGATAATCTAAGGCAAGGATTTTGATGGAAGTTGTCTAAAGCTTTTCCTGTCAAAAGCAGCTGAGTTACTTTGCTTCTCTTGGGAGCCTAAACTACCTCATGAGGTAGGTGTTTAACCAGTAAAGTAGGTCTAGGGTATAAGACGGATGGGCAAAGAGTGTGAGAAGGGGAGGGGTGGAGATGAGTGAGGACATATGAGAAGCGTTGTCCATGTGAGGCTAATGAGTTTAAAACTTACTTAGGAAATGAGGAGCCATCAAAGGTTTAGAGGCAAAGTCGTGATATTTTTCTTACCTAAATGGATCTAATGATATTCAGGGAGCTAAGTGTAAAGTCAGGCCATGAATTAGGAGGAAAACTTGATTGGAGCAGGCGAAATCCAGTGTGGGTTTAGACATACTGGCTTTGAGGCTCAAGCAAAGTGCTTTTCATTTCTAGCAGGCAGAACTGTTTATTTCGTTCCTGGAGCATGAATAAGGAGGGTCTCTGACTTTATTGTATTGGCAAGGTGCCTGAAGAATAATGCTATGGTAGTCTCTCCCTGCTTGCTTGTCACAATGGACAGCAGCATGATTGATCCAAACATGCAAACAGTCACTGCTAGAGGATGTCAACTTTCTTTAATGGCAGAGGTCATAGAAATTTATGAAGATGGTTACATGAAGCAGGAAATAGCACAGCATGCCCTCAGATAGAGGTCCAGCATCCTAGGACCTCCATCCTACCTGCCATTCTAGAGATGGCCTCTAACCCAGCCAGCTCTCCAGATGCGGTGCACATGTGTATGGACGGTGGGTGAACCTTTAGAGCTGCTGGGGAATTCCATTATTCTTTCCAAGTCCAGCATTCTCCCATTCTTTTAGATAATTATTATCATGCCTTTTTCTCTTTCCACAACCACCAATACCTCCTTCCTTTTCTCATTGTCAACGGATGGTGGTGTTTCTTATTTCTCTGAGAAAATAGGAACATTCAAAAGGGAAGGTTCATATCTTCCCACCAAAGTCATCTTCAGTTTTCAGATTTCTGCACCTCCCCTTGTGTCACAACAAATGAGCTCTTTATCTACTTACACAAGACCAAATCCTCCCCCTGTGCATGAGATCCCATTCTTGACTTCTTACTCAAGGACATTGCTCAAGGATTTGTCCGCCTCTTTCTCTTATTATTTTTTCCCTCAGCACTGGATCAGTCTTCTCAGCATGCAAACAGACAATAATGTTTCTCTCCCTTCGCCTCACATTTCCCTCTGACTGCTGTACCATTTCTCTGTTGCCGTTTTAACAAACATTGTTTCTTCTTTTTTTTTTTTTACATCTTTATTGGAGTATAATTGCTTTACAATGGTACGTTAGTTTCTGCTCTATAACAAAGTGAGTCAGTTATACATATACATATGTTGCCATATCTCTTCCCTCTTGCTCTCCCTCCCCACCACCCTCCGTATCCCACCCCTCCAGGCTGTCACAAAGCACCGAGCTGATCTCCCTGTGCTATGCGGCTGCTTCCCACTAGCTATCTATTTTACGTTTGGTAGTGTATATATGTCCATGCCTCTCTCTCGCTTTGTCACAGCTCACCCTTCCCCCTCCCCATATCCTCAAGTCCATTCTCTAGTAGGTCTGTGTCTTTATTCCTGTCTTACTGCTAGGTTCTTCATGACATTTTTTCCCCTTAAATTCCTTATATATGTGTTAGCATACGATATTTGTCTTTCTCTTTCTGACTGACTTCACTCTGTATGACAGACTCTAGGTCTATCCACCTCATTACAAATAGCTCAATTTCGTTTCTTTTTATGGCTGAGTAATATTCCATTGTATATATGTGCCGCATCTTCTAAATTAATTTATTTTTTGGCCGCGTTGGGTCTTCATTGCTGCACGCGGGCTTCCTCTAGTTGCGTTGAGCAGGGGCTACTCTTTGTTGCAGTGCGTGGGCTTCTCATCGCAGTGGCTTCTCTTGTTGCGGAGCATGGGCTCTAGGTGCACGGGCTTCAGTAGTTGTGGCTTGCGGGCTCTAGAGCTCAGGCTTAGTAGTTGCGGCGCATGGGCTTAGTTGCTCTGTGGCATGTGGGATCTTCCTGGACCAGGGCTTGAGCCTGTGTCCCCTGCATTGGCAGGCAGATTCTTAACCACTGCGCCACCAGGGAAGGCCTGTTTCTTATTTCTGTTTTCTCTTATTTTCTCTTGAGCCCTATCTGATCAGGCTTCCATCTCCACCAGTCCACCAAAGTTTGCTGACAAGGTCACCAGTGACCTTCGTGTTGCCAAATCCAGTGAATATTTCTTGGTTTTCACCTATTGGATCTGTTTTGTGCACACAACTCAGCTGATCACTCTCTCCTTTTTAGACTATGTTCTTCACTTTGTTTCTGGGCCATCATTCTCTTGGTTCTCCTTTTTCTCTGATGGTGTTAAATAAAATAACATCCCTTAGTGTAGCCTTCTATGCCTTTAAATTACTTCACATCATGAAATACACCATGACATATTACATATGTATTTGTTTACTTGTTATTTGTCTCTTCTGATTCTAAAATGTAAACTCCCTGAAAGCAGCAATTTGTTCATTGTTCACTGCTGTATTCCTGGCTCCTAGAGCAGTACCTGCCATGTAGTCTATACCACATAGATATTCGTTGAGCAAATTGATGAAAATAACTCCAATATAAACTTGAAGGTTTTTTTCAAGTCTGGGTACAGTGTGTGCCATTTCTTTAGGGCCATCCCTCTAGCTTTAGGACCACCCACCCCCCTAGGTTTTATTCCTGATTGAGGTCCATCCCTGTACTATATGAAAGGAAAGCAAATGTCATATTGTCATGCTTAGGATTCAGATAGCCAGAAATTTTTGGCTTAAGATGTTCCTAAAATTCTTGTTTTATGTAGAAATGAGTTTTGAAGGTTAACTTTTTAAGATAAAAAAATCCCCTATAGTCAAAAATATCCTTAAAAGATCCTTAAATCCACTAGAAGGTATGACACATCTGCTTTTGAATGTACAGTCCTTTATATTAATTGTTATGAACATAAGGGTTTGCAAGCTACTGAGATATATTAAAGGAAGGACCAAAATGAAAGTGTGCAGACTCTGACATTCAAATTAATCTTTCTTTAAAATAAAGATCAAATTACTCACTGCAAATAAGAGATGAGTGGAGATTTCTGATGTTTCCACATTTGCTGCAGATTTTACTTCACTATATTACAATATCAAACCTCTATCAGCTTAATACAGAACATTAGATTTGCATATTGTTGTGGGGACTACACAAGATACATTTAGACGAGTACCTAGCACAAGGCCTGACACACAGTAGATGCTCAGAAAATGTTGGCTAGATGTGAATCTAAGTCTTCTTTGATCAGATCTGCAGAGAAATGTTGTAGGGAAGAACTAAAATCCTCGCTAATTCCTGCTTTTCCAAGTTACTGTTTTCTCATGTGGCCAGTGAATAGATATTGTTCACGACCTTGGGCAGAGATTTCATGGAATCACCTTTTAGGCGGACTTGAGGGAGGGGTCCTCTAAATTGGCATATAGTTAATTGCATGAATGGAATTATGCAACTTGTTATGAGTAAAAAGTAGTATTTGTGATGATGGAAAAAATTTAGCCCGTAGAATATTTTGATTTGTTAAGCTTGTCTTTTGCAGTGAGATAAAGCAGTTGAGCCAGAAATAATTAGACCATGCCCTACCTCCCCTCCATAAGCCCTGCTTTGGTAGGTTTGGGATTCGAAAAGGAGAAGAATGACTTCAGGTAGGCGTGCTGATGGCACTATACAAGACCGGGGGCCTAGTCAGAGATGCAGTTGGTGTTATGTTTACACCATTGAGAGAGAATGTCCTTCAGCTTGTCGGTTTTCACCATTCTTGTGATATTTTTATAATTGGCCATCTCTGGTTCAGTGTGGTCCACGGACTTTGCCACCATCTGCTCCTTGGATATCATTGTTCCTCTCTGCTTTTCTCAATTCCTAAAACTGTCTTAGGCACAGAAGTTCAGTTCAAAGTCTATGAGTATAAAAGTATAGCTCTTCCCAACAACAACAAAGACAACTCGGGCTTTTGAGCACTAACTTGTTCCAAGCTCAGTGCATCGCACATGTCTTTTTATCTTCACAAAACCCCGTGAGAGTGGATTCTTAGGAGTAGCATCGCCATCACCTGGGAACTTGTTAGCAATGCTAATTTTCAGGCTCTGCACAGACGTACTGACTCAGATACTTTACCAGTGGGAGCCAGCCATCTGTGCTTTAATAAGCCCCCTATGTGATTTTGGTGTAGGTGAAGTTTGAGAACCCCTGCCCTAGGTTGGCATAGGCAGTGCTATCACTGCCATTGGAAATGTGAGGAAGGAAGATAAAATTACACCGAACAGAAATGGGGCAAGGCCACAGAGCTGGTAGGCCATAAGTCTAAGTTGCAAACCTGCACAGTCTGATCCCTGGTCCTTCAAATATCCTGCCTTGGGAAGAATGAGATTTGTGATGGTGCTACTTTGCTTTTGCCCCCAGTACTCAATTTCAGCTGCATCTGTTTGGGTCAGTTCCTGAAAATAAACTCAAAGATGGAGATCAGCCTGCAGGGAGTTTACAGGGGAGTGCCTTTCGAATCAACACCCATGGGGTGTGAAGGAAGCCACTTGGTGCAGGTGGCCCCAGGCGATGGGACCTGACCCTGGGCCAGGTTGTCTTAGCGGAGAGCCTTCAGCTGCCAACACTCCCAGCAGCTGGGGGAATGAGTGCCTCAGTCCTGAAGGGGGGAAGTTGGGGGATTCAAATTCTCCCCATAATATCTACGAATGCTGGGATTAGGAGCGCCCCGACCATCCACAGACTTGAAAATCTGCCCATAACTTATAGTCAGCTCTCTGTGTCTGCTGTTCGCATCCATGGATTCAACCAACCCGGATGGTATAGTACTGGGTGGGAGGGAGGTCCATAGAGGGAGGGGATATAGATATACATATAGCTGATTCACTTCATTGTAGAGCAGAAACTAACACAATATTATAAAGCAATTATACGCCAATAAAAAAAAGAAAATTAAAAAAAAAGAAAAAAGTCCATGTATAAGTGGACCCATGCAGTTCAAACCTGTGTTCTTCAGGGTCACCTGTATTAATTTCAGGGAAATTTTAAAAAATAGGTTTACAAGAAATCAAATACAAGCATGGACACTGCATGGCTCCATCCACAATTAGGTTAAGCTTGTAATAATAATGCACAACAGAATGTCAATCTCCCCCAAACATAATATTGAAAAGAGAAAAACATTAAGAAGTAGCAATAGGGATGTTATATACCAAAATCAAAAGCGCCAGAGTAGTAATCAGCTTGTGAGGGATAGGAAAGGATCTGCTGTTTTTCAAATAAACCTTATAATAATGTTGGCCTTTTAAAACACTGTATGTGTAATACTGGATACAGATGTTTAAGATAATTTTATGTACACTCAAATAATTTTAAATGCCCACTTATGGTACTTTCTGTGAACAGGCTGCAGAAAATAGATGGCCTCTTTTATCGTTTTTCTTTGTAATTAATGAGGTCATCTTTGCATGTACCAAGAATATGATACATTACTTATGCACTGGAGTGTACTGTGCCTGCTATAAAAGTCTTTATGAAAACGAGGGCAGAAAATTAGGCCTTTAAATTACAAAGACTTCAGGTGATTATGGTGAGAAAATAAGCCCACTTATCCGGATGGTAGCAGGGAGGGCCATTTTTTATTTATAATCGACTGGAGACTGACAGTATTGTCAGTGTGTGGTGGGTTACTGTGTTTGATTAACTTCACAGATATAATGGCAGGATTTCTTTTTGTCCCAAATAAATGACTCAGGTAAAACAGATCGATACATAACAGTGAATTTCTCTTTGACCGTTGTGTACTCGATTATACTCAGCAGAGTTTGACTCACATTTTACCGGAATTTCAATATTCATTTACTGCTTATGCTGAATCGTGAGTATTTTCAATATAGAGTAAATGCTTTCAATAGGACTTCACAGTTTGACTGTGTATGAGTTTACAAAGCCAACGATTTTACAAATCTTAGAAAAACATCTATCACTTCATGTCATTCTTTAGGATAAGCTATACTCTGAGTAAATTTTAGTGTGATTTTCATTATTAATAATATTTTATATATGAGAAAAATGCTTTTCCTTGATAAATTCTAAATGTTTGTGAATTTAGTAACTTGACTGAAGATTATTTGAGTCATTGAGGGAATTATGCTTCAAGACACCTAGCTTTTCCCCACTTTGCTATTACCTTGAGCAACACAAATACGAATTCACTTCATTCTTGCCCTGGGTGTGTATTCTGAATGGAAAGATTAAATGTGTAAGGTATAAATATGCTTAAATACAACAGAAATTGTTGTGTGCCTCAAGAGAAGTAAATATAAAGTACTTTGGGGGTTCAGTCACTTCCAAAGTGATATTTGAATCAGATCTTGAAGAAAGCCTTTATGTCTTGATTTGTCATTCATGATTGTACGGATCTTAGAGATGAAGGCTGTACCTAGTTCTTCACAATGGGCTCTCAGACCTCAAAGGCTGGGGTGAGGCCAGAGAAGCCAGCTGAGGCTTCAACCTGAAAAACAAGACATCCCTCACTGGAAGTGGGTCAGGTGCTCACAGACAAGTGCAGACGGATGTGAGGGGGGAGACCAGTCAGACAGGGGAGCATAAGGTCAGGTGATAGGAGGTAGCAGAGCCAGTTGCTTGGGGGCAGGGAGGTAGCAGTGGGATACTCAGCAGACAGGCAGCCAGTGGTTTCAGAAGGTCTGCGACAGCAGATCTGGGACAAAAGGTGGGCAGAGATTCCATTGGAATAGAGGCAGCAGGGGTTTGGAAGGAAGCCAGCTCTCAATCACATGGCTGGGGTCCCTGGGCAAGGCCACAATTACTAGGACAACTGGAGAAAGCCAGCCTGAACCTCATCGTTGAGGGGACAGGGGTCTGTTCTGCAGTGGGAAGATCCCAGGCTCTGGTGCAGATTGGCACCATCACTTGGTTAAAATGCATAGCACAAGGCACATAGTAGGGCCTCAATAAATTAGAGACATCATCTTCATCAGATTTTTTTTTTTTTTTTGCGGTAGGCGGGCCTCTCACTGTTGTGGCCTCTCGCGTTGCGGAGCACAGGCTCCGGACGTGCAGGCTCAGCGGCCATGGCTCACGGGCCCAGCCGCTCCGCAGCATGTGGGATCTTCCCGGACCGGGGCACGAACCTGTGTCCCCTGCATCGGCAGGTGGACTCTCAACCACTGCGCCACCAGAGAAGCCCTTCATCAGATTTTTATCAAGATAGAGACCCAGGTTTAGAATTAAAGCAAAAGGTCAGAGCTGGACTCACAGTAAGTCTTATTTAATCAGAGTTTCTAAGAATGGAACTCAGATTCCTTAAATTTCCCCCAATTCATTACCTGTGTGACCACAGTCTCCTCAGCTGTACAATGGGGCTCACAGAATCTACCACGCAGGCTGATTGTGAAGATTCGACGCTGTCATGTATGGCAGCATCTCAGTGGGGTGTCTGGCAAGTTGTGCTTGACAAGCAGTAGCTGCTGCTGTTGTTATCATTAGCTCTGCTAGAACAATGCACAGTGAAATACCACTCACATTAAGAATGGGCCAGGTTTCCTCTCTCATTAAGGTTTAGGACTTTGCGGTAGGATGGATCTCCATCCTGTCTCCTCTACTCACATTCAGCCAGCACGCAGGAGGCTACATCTCAAAGTGGGGAATAAGGTGAACCTACAGGTAAGGCTGAAGTGGATCTCTCTCCTGGGAAATGGGCAAGAGGATCCCACATATACAGGCCATACCTTGAGAAGTTTCATGTTTCAACTGAAAGTCTACCATTTTGAAAACCATTTTTAGCCATCATTTCTATTTAGAATGGAAAATTCCAATGGATGGTTCAGTGAGTTGGAACCACTCACCATCTTGGCCTTCTTGGCAAGCTGCCTCCAGAAAACTCTGCTGGGTTCTCATAGATGAGTGGCACTCTTACTCATGAAAGCTACTTTGCAAATCTACAGTTAAAAAAACTTGTGAGTTATTCTTAGGAGTGGAGCCAGGTGGGTGATATGGAAGATGGCAACATGGGGAAAAATTTTTTTCTGTTTGTAAAAATGTCACCGACAAGGTAAATACACAGAAGAAAATGTTGACCTAAAGAAGCCCTGTATGGGGGATAATAGTTACTCCATGAACATTATGACACTTAAAATACAAATATATTCTGGGTCCTCCCAGTTCAAAGCAAGCACATAATGATGTGATTCAAGGGGCTGGCTGGGTTCATTCAATTCTTTTCAAACACTTGTTGACCATCTTGTGTCAGGCACTGAATCAGAAGGTAGGCACCAAGAAATAATGGTGCTTGTGCTCAAGCAGCAGACAGGCAATTGTAATAGAGGTGCTATCATATAAATATGAGACAAATGTCATAGAGCTCAGAGGGAGAAGCACCTAATCCACATAAGACAGTGAGGTGGTGAAGCAAGGCTTCCCAATGATGTGGCACCTGGACTCGTAAAGTGCAAATAGCACCAGCTCTTGCTTGAGAGTTCTAGCCTGCACTTCCTAAAGGTCTGCCCCAGGGATTTCAGACTCACCAGGTTCCACAATCACGTAACTGCATAGGACAATTCTTTGCAATAAATTTCATATGCACACATCACATATGTGTATATATGTATATACACACACACACATACACATATGTGATGTGTGCGAATGAAATTTATTGCAAAGAATTATATACATATATGATTGCGTTTTTTTCTCTGGTGGAACCCTGATTGATACAATTACCAAGCCAGATTCCACTCTGGACAGCTGGAACTTAATTCTCTTGAGTTCTGAGAGCCATAGTAACACATGTGCCTCAGAATTTATTCTGCCTGAGGGGTAATGATGCTGGAGTATTTCTACACCAGCTCTCATTAATCATTGCTTAGTTCCCTGGTGTTTTCACTCTGCCAAGCTTGTAGGCAGAGAGGACTTAGGAGGCCAGAGTGAGTTCGCAGGCAAAGAGGCACAGGAGCTGGCAGTGAGAAGCTGGACTGCATGTAAGGAAATGGTAAACTCCAAGGAGCTATTAGTGGCCCAGCAACACTACCTGCGACATCTCTGAAGGGAATAAAGTTTCAAGAGAGAAAATTTGTGGTAGAAAAGTGTTAAGGTAAGAAAGGAAATGCTTCCATTTCACAATGTTAATATACCCCCATCCTTGTCCCTGAACATTCCTGACGTGCCTCATACTCTACCCACCCCCCACTCCCACACACACTCAAATAATCACTCCTCTAAATTGTCTCAGGGGATCTGCACTGGCATCTGCAATTACCAGTGTCAAGAGTGACCAAGAGGGAATTCCCTGGCGGTCCAGTGGTTAGGACTCTGTGCTTCCACTGCAGGGGGCACGGGTTGGATCCTCGGTTGGGGAATTAAGATCCCGCATGCCGCGAGGCTCCGCCAAAAAAAAGAAAGGAGTGAGCAAGAGATACTGGTGATGGGGGCTGCCCCCTGCCTTCACACTCCAGGCATGTTACAACCTCTCTAATAAGGAAGAATGTAGAGGAGTCTTCCATGATAGATCATGAAATGCAGTTTACATTCTATGTACACAGAGGGGACTTACCAAAATGACGTATTTTAGCTTTTAAGATATTAAAAAATCCTCCTTGAAAGGCTGTCAGGCATGGTAATTCAGAGCATGGGTTTCAGATCCAGATTGCCTGGATTCAAATTCTAGTTGTGCCACTTACTGGTATTTTACCCTTGGCCAAGCAACTTTTAGGTCTTAAGTTTCTTCATCTGTAAAATGTTCGCTGTGAAGATTAAATGAATTAATATATTCAAAGTGCTTAGAAGAGTGAGTGGCTTAGAGTAGTATGATATAAATGTGTTGTTAATAGAATTATTATTATTATTACTAGTATTGACTCATGCTTTCTTATGAAAGGTAGAGCTGGCTCGAGGGGACGTGTTGGAAAGGAAATTGATGAGTAGTAAATGAGATCATATCTTTAGAGCAATTAAGAAGTCATGAATACTGCAATTCTGTAATTAAGCGTTGTTAGATGGAGTACACACCACCCATTCCTGATATTTCAAAGTGAGAAAAGTGACCTTTCATTTGTTACTGACTTTTTTTTTTAAAAAAACGGATGATCAGCATATATCAAGCTCTGGGTTGGCACTGATGATGATTAAGGAAGGAAACATTAAGCCCACACGTAATCCAGATCCACAGGCAGGTCTCAGCCCTTAAGCTCTCCACCTAAGGGTAGTCTCTAACTTACTGCCAAGTGCCAGAAATGACTCAGTACTAAAGATTGTGAGCTCTGAAATCAGACTGCTTAGGTTCAAATCCCAGTTCCACCCTTTGGTATCTGGGATCTTGGGTGAGTTGCTTAGCTTCTTTATGCTTCAGTATCCTTGTCTGTTAAATAAAGATGCAAACAGCACCAACCTCATGAACTTCATAAAGCAGGGGTCAGCCAACTATGGCTTGTGGGCCAAATTCAGTTTGCACCCTATTTTTGTAAATAAAGATTTATTGGAACACAGCATAATCTACATGTGTTTACTTTTCAGCTTTCAGAGCTGAATAGTGTGACAGAGATGTTATGGCTTACGAAACTGAAAGTAATTCCCTGTCTGGCCATTTACAGAAAAAGTTTATCCACCCCTGACCTAAAGGAATAAAAAAGATAATGCACATAAATGTGTATCCCGGTTCCTGGCACATCATAAGTACTGAGTGAATATTAATGATTAACTTTGTCTGTTGCCCAAAATGCAAGAACTATTCGCCGAGGCCTAAAATATACAGCTAATCTCCACAAGCAACATGGATCTGAATGAATTTCTGAGACGTTTGGAAAGTCAGCCTAATATCACTGTATGCCATCATTTTCCTGGTATTTAGTTATCTCACCCACTCATTCATTCACTGACTTGTTCTCTCCTGGTTGTGTTCACATACTTGGTATACCTAATAGGTTAGTGGGCCAGTAATCCATGGACATCTGCCTGATTGATATTTATGTGGGGAAGGGGCCAGAGGACATTCAGTACCTGGGGAGAGATACTGGAGCCAGTGTCAGGGTCTGTCCTATGGTCCTTGGTTTTGTGTTTGAGTCCTTTCGAGAGAAACTCTTCTTTCATATGACTGTGTGAGAGAGTAGAGCTTGTTCACCCCGCTTCCTTTCTCAGGAACAAATTAGGAAATAAAAGGAAGAGAAGGGCAGAGGGGCATTCCTCTATCAGCGTGGTGTGCACCTCATTCTGTAGGACTATAGCCTTGGAGGCATCAGGAGATGGTGCCCTGGCATCACTATTCATGCTGTCTGTCACCCACAGGGACGACAGGTGCAGTGTAGAAGGTCAAGGGGAAAGGCAATCTCCAGCAGACACTAACGTGGCATCTTAGAGTGAAGAAACCTAAGAACTATTGAGAAACCCTGGGAATGCCCATAAACAGTTGGATGAAAATTTGAGGGCAAGGGCTTTTACCTTAAGCATATAGGTAGAAACTGGTAAAACTCAGGTTCTCAGTGTTATCAAATTCATTTGCATATGCACAAATTGGTGAGGCCTACTGCAACTCCATTGCATACTCATGACACACACAGGTATTGAGGACCCACTCTGCTTTACCTGCAGAAACCTTGGTTCAAAAGTATTTAAAGACCCCACTAAACCCTGAAAGGCCAAGAATAGCTATCTAGTCTTTGCCACCCTTACTGGTGGAAGAACTGGAAGGAAGCTTTAGCTCATCTTGTTCAATCTTCTTGTTTTACAGATGGGAACACCAAGACTCAGAGGAAGTAGCATGCGTCGGTCCCCCAATTAGTTAGAAACACACACTAGGTTGAAAGTCTTGTTCTGAGATGGGAAAGGAGCAGCACTGGAACTGGTCCAGAACTGGTCAAGCAGAGTCTTCTCCTGCCCTAAAGGAGTAGGGACAAGCAGGCCCATTTCTACCATTTGTGGGGACCAGGTCAGGAGTACAAACGAAGGCCCGCAAACTATCTAAAATATAAATGTTATAAAGCAAGCTAGCAAAAAGCAAAATAAAATATATTTCATCCTCCTGTCTTGACAAATATACTTTCATAAAAATCTGGAAATCCTGGTTCAAATTAGAGGGCTCAGACGCCTTGACTCCATGGACTTCTCACCTTGTGTAGTAGGGGACAGTTTGGGGAGGACTAGAATGGGACTGTCTAAAACTAGAGTTCCAGGTCAGGGGTTTCTCTTGCCAGGTTCTAAGCAGAGTACTGGTGCCCAGTGTGGTGGCAGAATTTTTTATTAGGACAAGAAGGAATCACACAAAACTATTTCCTAAAGCACATGTCGGTGAAATATAGCCCCGTGTCCCCCCCTAAATCCACCCTAGCTACCCGCCTCCTTTCCCATCCTGAATCCAGCTGAGCTAAAATGGAAGCAACAACTGTTACAAAACATTTCAACTAATAGAGGCTCACGCTGGTAGGCAGGAGGTAACCTTCAGGAACATCTACTTTGCAGGGAAGCAGAGAATTTTGGAACCGTATTGGGATAAATAATATGGGGTCCTGTAGACAGAAACCAATTAAGTCGAACCTCAGGTTGAGACTTCTCTAGTTGTCATCTCTACATAATAATCTCAATTCCGAGGCTCTCAGGGCCACCTGAGCCTCTGTAGTCTCATTTAAACTTAGAAAAGAAAAAGAAAAATCCCTCCATTTTATTTGTACGGGAAGAAGGGAGAATAGAGTCTTTCTGTTCAGTTTTATAAACCTTTGACTCTTCCACAGAATGCTTCTTTAGGTGGTTTGGTAATTTTCCTTACTTAACATGTAGCGATATTCTGTATTCTTTTAGCCATAGTAGTAGGGAGCTAATTAATCTTGAAAACATACCTCTTGTCCCAATTTCATTCTTATTTCTACCACTCCTTTCTGACTTTGTTTAGAGTGTCCTTGTTCCTATTCCTGTATCCAGAGAGAGGCAGTGTTCATCGTTCTTATGCTCTCAAAGTGCTTTTGCTTAAAATGGGAGCCAATTGCATTCACATCAGAAGAAAATTATGGGCTTAAGTACTTTATACTTTCAACAATGCATCTTCGAGAATGTTTCTATTGATCAACTGTGGAACTAGGACACTCAAGACCTTAATGCAGGTCAAGCATTTCCTGAGATAGTTTATCATGAAACTATTCAAAACCACACGTTCTTAGAAGTGATTTGGGAATCAGAAAGGTTTTATTAACTAGGTGATGTCAGTTGATAAGGAAAGAAAGGTGCACAGAGTTAAGAAATCTAAACGATGAAAATTGCGTAGACCTGTCTACCGTGGTCTTATATGTAATTCATCAAAATCCACAAATATTTCTCGAGAACCCTTTAAGTACTTGATGCAGATCAATAGTATCTTGATTTTCAAGGACAACGACTAATCAATGCAAAACTGGCAAACAGCTTGAGAAAAAAAATCAATTTCTGGTGCTAATGTGACCATATTTCTTAGTTGTCATTTCCAAGGTATGTGTTTTTGCTTGGCTCACCCGCTTACCAATTACGAATCATGTTTAGAATGCCATCAGTGCTTTTAAGGAAATCAGCTGGAGTTGGATTAACCTATCCTCATTATACAATTTGTCTTAAAAAAAACTACCTAATGTCCCTGCCTTCAAGGGGGTTTTAGTATACATGAAAGATAAAAATAAAAAAATCCCACTACCCAAGAGGAGGGGTTCTGGGAAGATGGCAGCCTGAGCACATGTTTTTTATTCCTATTTCCCTCAACTTCCTGCTGGAGTGAATCAAGCAGTAAGGTAAAGCTTATGTATGTATGTGTCTTTGGGTGGGAGCGGGGAAGGTGGTGTAGAGATGACCATGTTTTATTGTAGGTACCTGGAAGGGATCCTATACATCTGGAACCTTCAGGCTTCCCAGATGCCCTTGTAGAAACCAGGCTAGGAGGTGAAGGCATTGTTGTTGCAGCCTGATTTCAATCACCAGGAGGGAGGAAACCATTTTCTCTGATGTAGCCTGGAGTAACGAGCTCTGATTCCAAGGCTCTCTGAGAAGGCAGATGGCAGAGTGTAGGGATCCCCTAAACCTGTGGAGATCAGCCCTTTCTTCCTGCTCACCACCAAATCCCCGAGCCACTCTGCTGATCCCATGGATGTTGCTACCCGTGAGGGGGACTGCTGCTATGAACTGCTCCCGTTCCAGTACGCAAAAAAATGGCAGCCACTCAAAGCTCACACGTGGATAAGAGTCTTCAGGACCTATCAGCCCAGTTGTTTCACCAGAGGTTAAACATGAAAAACTTCTAACCTCATTCTTTTGCAAAGCTACCATAGCCTGACAGGCCCCAACATCACTACTGGCAATGGTTCCCAGAGAGATTTCTCCACTTGCTGAAATGAGTGGACATGTGATTCACAGGTCAGTTAAGGGGACCTAGTAGTTCAAAGGAGAGGAGTTACAAAATTAGAAGAAAACTTAAAAAAAATCTGTGATGAGATTTCTTATGAAAAATAACGGAAATACAACAAAGAAATCATGAGAAAGCAAAAAGATGTGAGAAATTGAAAGAAAATGATTTGTGAATTTGAAGATTTCAAAGAAGTGAAAAAATGGAATCAACGCTGTAGAAAACTGAATAAGTGATTTGAAGTTCAAATATAGAAACTATCTCAAAAAGTGAAGCAAAACATGAAGAAATAGAAATCGTGAGTAAAAAAAGGAAATATGTTATAGAACAAGCCAAGAGATTTTTGCTAAGAATAGGAATTCTAGGAAAGAAAGTAAAAAGTGAAGGAAAGGAAGCAATAATTCCAGAAATTTTAGAAGAAAACACTTATCTGAACTTCAAAAGTAATCAAGTTTTCGGATCCAAAATGATCGTTGGGTACCAGACAGGATTAAAGAAACAAAAGATACACTCCTAGAGATATATCTGGTGAAATTCTAGGGTAAAGTGTCTTGGAAACTTTCACACAGGAAAAAGAAAGTGAAAACAAAAAGGAAGATAATCAAAAGGAAAAATATTTCTTTTCTGCTATATATATAAAATTAGAAGTTAGGGTATCTCATTTATAAAATTTGGAGAGAAAAATATGGCAGCCCATGATCTCATTGTGTTATGAAGGCAATACTGACACATTTTTACACATGCAAGGGCCCAGGAAGTATGTTAACTATGCATCCTTTCTAAAGAAACTGAGGAAATTCTCCAGGCAAATTAAAATTAAATCAGAAATTTTTCCAAGATGAGAGAAATGAAATGTGTAAGAAACAATGGTGAGCAGTAACTTTCGGATCCTCTCTGCAGTTACCTCCATCTTGTCTTCATTTTCATTGCTATCACACTAATCCAGGCTATCATAATCTCTCACTAGATTGCTGCTTTCGTTGCCTCATAACTGTTGTCTGTGTATTCACCATGCCCTCATTCACTTTGGTCAGACTCATCTTTTTCAAAGGGTACTTTGATCATGCCACCTCCCCCACACTCCTAAAACCCTTCAGCATCTTATTGTTCTTAGTTTAAAAAGCTAAATTTTTAATGTTCTCCATGAAGATTTTGCATTGTATGACTCTACCTTACCTCCCCAACTATATCATGTACCACTTCTGCCTTCCTTCACATGTGCTCTCCCACCATGGGGATTTTGTATGCTCTGAAGTTGTTCCTAGATCATTCTCTTTCCCCTTCTTCACTTGGTTGAACTCTTATTCATCCATTTTGAGAGAAGAGCCTTGAATAAGATTGCTCTCTGGAAGAGCAGTAATCAAGATTCAACTCAGAAGGGACAGAATTAATCAGCTATAGATATAATTCTTTTTTGTTTTATTTTGCATTATGGTTGAGGCAAAGGTATAAATTTCTGGATATGTGAGAAGATGGCTAGCCAAAGGAGGAAGCAAAGATGACAAGAGCAGATATTGTCTACAAATTAATGCCAGGCCTCAGATTGGGATGGGAAAGAAGTATGTCATTGAATTCTCTCTTAGAGTCTTAAATACATGTATGCACTGTCTAGAACTCCTTGGGACCAAGACATAAACTGAAATATGGGCTAGTTGATCATGAGTAGAAGAGGTTTTCTGTAGAAACATTTACTATAAAGTCTAGTGGGAGTGTCATGACATGGGGAAATATACAACATTAAAAAGAAAAAGGTCCATTGGTGTATTGGTTTTATATGGCTGTGAAATTACTATATATTCAGTGGCTTAAACAGGGTGTACAGGAGTTTTTTGTACTTTCTGACAACTTTCCTGTCATTGTGAATTAATTCCAAAAAATATTCTTAAAAATAAATTTGATCAGCCAAGCTCTGTTACTATGTTTGTTTTACAGATAAGAAAAAGAAGGCTTAGTAAAACGGAATGAAATGGGGTCATTTGTAGAGACATGGATGGACCTAGAGACTGTCATATGGAGTGAAGTAAGTCAGAAAGAGAAAAACAAATATCGTATATTAAAGCATATATGTGGAATCTAGAAAAATGGTACAGATGAACCTGTCTGCAAGGCAGAATTATAGACACGGATGTAGAGAACAAACGTATGGACACCAAGGGGGGAAGCGTGGGTGGGATGAATTGGGATGTTGGGATTGACATATTTACACTAATATGTATAAAATAGATAACTAATGAGAACTTGCTGTATAGCACAGGGAACTCTACTTCGCTGTACAGTAGAAACTAACACAACATTGTAAAACAACTATACCCCAATAAAAAAAAGTTTTTAAAAGAAGAAAAACGAAGGCTTAGAGCAGCAAAGGAACTTGTCCCAAGCTACTCAGTTAGTAAGGGTTGGACTTCTGCCAGATGTCTGAGTAGGTGTGGAGAGTGAGGCAGAAATTGGCCTGTTAAGGATGACAGAATTTTCACAGCAGTCATGTGGCTGTCTTGCTCAGTTCTTTTCCTTCAGACTGCACACTAATGAGCTCCACTCAAAGAAGGTGCGCACATAAATAGAAATATTTCCATATGGCAGTGCTTTGTCATACTTCTGGCCACTCTCAGCTGTCATCCAAATGCAGACAATGCTGGAATACAGAATCAGTTGTATAAAAACTGATGTTGGGCTCCGTACATCTGAAGAAAGCAGGCGCCCAAAAGATGCAAAGGAAATGTTGAAGAAGAGGTTTGCCTTGCTACCTAAATCTCATGTGACAGTTAACAATGTAATCTCTGCTGACAATTAACAAGGGTTGTGTGTCTAAAAGCACTTGAAGACATGGTTGGACTCTGGACCCATCTAACGAAATCTTTGATTATTTCATGGAAAAAAGAGTGTGAGTAGGAGGAAGAAGTGGGGGCAATTTATCATTTAGAAGATGAAAGATTGGCATTTTGGGGGTTAGCATTATCATTCAACAAATATCTTCCACATCCCCTATGTTGCAAATGCAAAATAAGCAGCAAAAGGGAATATATAAAAAATAGTAAATCTTAGGGAAAAAACTTAGTTTTCCTTTTAATGAACACACGGAAATCATCAACTTTAATTTTCTCCCAAATGCCTTTCAGTTAACAGAGAGAGAACATAAAAATTATATGAAAAATCACTGGCTCATTAGGTTAATGATATATGCTGGACTTTGATGTTCTTAGACAGAAACTAATGTACTGGTAGCTTTTAAGGGATCTAAAAGTCATATTAAACATAAAAAAATCACGACATTGGTTCCCGTTTTGTCAAGACCGAATTGCTCTTCTGGTCATTTGTTGGTGTTCTGTCACTGCCACAGTGAACTGGCTTTGGGTTATTAACTGTATTTTCAAAAGTGAATTACCAGACTCGATTATGTGTATGGGGAGTAGCAAGAAAAAGTAAACAAGCTAAATATCAAAGGAGGGAACTCTTTTCCAATGGCTTTGATGGTGGCTTTTGATGGTGGCTTTGATGGTTATCTCACCTGTTTTCCCTCAAATTTTATTTATTATTTAAGCAATGTGAGAGGTGGACATTAGGGTTCTGTGGACCAAATGCTTGGATTTAGGCATATCTTGGTCCTTACACACAATCAAGTTCAGTAGTAGGAGCATTCTTATCCATAATTGTTGTGCAATGTTGTGCTTAGAAATTCGCTGATCTGCTAGTTCCAGAATTGTCTCTGATGCTCCTGACATCACACCGTGTATAAATCTCCTCTAATCGTGCTAAACCTCTCTTTCCTCTACTGTGAAATCCAAAAGGACTCAGTTACAGGCTGCCATGTCAGGACTCAGCATACCTACTTGTTAAAGGATCATCTTTTTATACTACTTGAGTGTTTTATGGTCACCCTCATAGATGTATAGTTTTTTTTTTTTTAAGGGGAAGGGAAGGTTCTCAGTTTTTAAAATTTATTTATTTATTTATTTTCAGCTACGTTGGGTCTTCGTTGCTGTGCGTGAGCTTTCTCTAGTTGTGGTGAGCAGGGGCTACTCTTCGTGTGGTGCGTGGGCTTCCTGTTGTGGTGGCTTCTCTTATTACAGAGCACGGGCTCTAGGCACGCGGGCTTCACTAATTGTGGCTCGTGGGCTCTAGAGCGCAGGCTCCATAGTTGTGGCGCATGGGCTTAGTTGCATGTGGGATTCTCCTGGACCAGGGATTGAACCCGTGTCCCCTGCATTGGCAGGTGGATTCTTAACCACTGCACCACCACGGAAGTCCCAGTTTCTCATTTTGATTCTTTGTCTTTTGAAGCAATGTTTTCTTTTGCAACAGTGACAAAGCAATAACACACATCCTTACTTTCTCACTCACTAACACAAGATAATACATCTGAGAAATAGAGGAAGTAATTTAAGTTGAGCTGAAGAAGTCTGACCTCAAAAGCTAGAATAATTTTTTTCCTAAATAAATTTTTAAAATTCAATTAGGTGTGATTGATTTTCAAGTTTTGCCAAGAGTGGCATACATATGTCACTATTAATTATCTTTGGAAAGTACATTCAGGATTTCAGTGATATTCTGCTGTTTGACCTACAACAGCTGCTTTTAGTCTGTAACCCGATGTTCATCCAATTGTCATGTATAATAAAGTATTTCTTAGGAGCAACGGTGTTTTTGTCCAGTTAGAGGAGAAATAAAATAACCTAAATGCTGAAATGTGTCTAACCCCCTGTCCCTCATTTCCTTGATCCTTGCAAACACCACCTCTCAAGCCTGGAGAGAATCAATGACTTCTGCTTCCGTGGAGAAAAAACTCAACCTGAGACTACAGGCAGTTTGGTTGAATGGTGTTTCTCATATCCAGGTGTACCCTGGATATAGCATTTATTTCTTTTTCCTTTTTCCCTTTCTGCTCATGGTTTGTCCTTTCTGTTTTCTTCTTGCTGTGAGAAAGCCAGCATTGAGAATTGTAATTCTCTAAAAGAAGGCAAGCATTTTAACTGAACTTTTCAAGAAGGAGTTAATTAGTTCTTTTTTAAAAAATTATTTTATTTATTTATGGCTGTGTTGGGTCTTCATTGCTGCGCGCGGGCTTTCTCTAGTTGCAGCGAGTGGGGGCTACTCTTCGTTGTGGTGCGCGGGCTTCTCATTGAGGTGGCTTCTCTTGTTGCGGAGCACGGGCTCTAGGCGAGTGGACTTCAGTAGTTGTGGCACATGGGCTCAGTAGTTGTGGCTTGCGGGCTCTAGAGCGCAGACTCAGTAGTTGTGGCGCATGGGCTTAGTTGCTCCGCAGCATGTGGGATCTTCCCAGACCAGGGCTCGAACCCATGTCCCCTGCATTGGCAGGCGGATTCTTAACCACT
The DNA here is from genome assembly GCF_039906515.1 of Pseudorca crassidens. NCBI lineage: Eukaryota > Metazoa > Chordata > Mammalia > Artiodactyla > Delphinidae > Pseudorca > Pseudorca crassidens. The sequence goes on from NC_090317.1 coordinate 95,381,677, forward strand.
GCACCACCAGGGAAGCCCAGGAGTTAATTAGTTCTAGTAACAGTTTTCATTAAACAAGAGGGGACGATGTTGCTTATTTAAGGAGAAGAAAAATTTAATAATAGAGATTTTTATAAAGCTCTTATTACTGTATGTAGCCTTTTAAAAAATGCCATCTGATAGGCCAAGATATCCAAGCAGGAGCAGAAACCATAAAGTCTGGGAAAGTACAAAAATGTCATATCCTCTTTGAGAGCCAGTTTTCTCATCTATACTATGGAGATAGGAACTATCTCCATGGGTTGGTATGAAGCAGTCTGTGTGAGTAAATTAATTAATATAATTACAATACAGTTTCTTTATTTTAAAATGGGGATATATAAATAGAGTAGTCTACAGTATTTCTTCCTGAGCTTGAGTAGATATCCATTGAATTGAGATTGAATTCCATTAAATATACTTATGCCACATTATGCAAGTAAAGAAAATGTTACTATTCTGTTAGTGTTAGTAAATTGACTGTCAAGCTCTCTTCTAATTGGGATGGCATGTATATTGTTATTGGGACTATACATTGCCAGTAAAAAGCATCAAAGCTATGAACCAAAGCTTGGATCTGCAATCTGCCAGGGGAAATTAGGGAGTAGATAGCAGAATATGGGGACTCATAAGGAGATAAAAGAAATACACTTTATATATCATAGATTGGTTGAAGGCATAGGATTCCTTTAAAATTTTTAAGAATGTATCTTCACTCTTAGTGCTGTTTCTTAATGTTATTTAATATCCAATATGCCTCTTCTTCATATTAGATATTGTGTATTGACTAGATTAGATACCATATATAAAAAAGCTCTCTTGCATTCATTGTTCTATTCCTTTGCCTTATTCTCATAAGCCCCATTATACTTAATCTCAAAGATACCAGTGAAATTATATCGACTCTTACCATCTTTTAAAAATCTTTAAAGATTTTCCAGTATTTATTCAACTTAGGTTACAATAATCACTCCTGTTACTGTTAACTATTTGGGCTAAGTGGGAAGCTGGAAAGTCAGTATTAGGCCTTTTTCAGGCCTAAAATTGGACACAGGATACTTCTTTTCTGTAGGTTTTGGGCAAATGAGGTTTTCTTTTTTTGCTAGGTTGGGCCAATCAGATTCACACATCTCAAATTTTTCAAGACAGTCATGATTTAAAACATTTGTTTCCATTATTCTTATGAGTGAAATCATACTAACCAGGCCGTGTGTCCCAGTTGTGATATCAAGAGTTTATTTATTCCACATATATTTTTGAGTACCCATTATGTGCCAAATCATAGGGTACCTATTCTTTGTAAAGAAATAACCCAGAATTATGTTTTTAATGTAATTAATCAATTAAATAATCAACTAATTAAAATAATTAAATAAAAATCAATCAAAATAATCAATAAATTAGTATAATAAATTATTAAACAATAATGTAATTAATAAATAAAATGATTCATTAGTAGATTGTTATAAATAATTATAAATAAATATAGTATAAATAAAAGATAGTATAAAGTATAGTATACATTATAAATAACATAATACACATATAATGTAAACTATAAATCAAATAATCCATTGTTATAATAAATTATAAAATAATAATGTAATTAACTAATACAATAATCCACCTAACAAACATATGTAGGTAGTTTACAATGTTCCAGTGGTGAGCAAAGCAGACCCATTTCTTGCCCTAGTGAAGCTTTCATTCAAGCAGGGCAGTATGCCCTGTCCATCCCACTGACATTCTGTGTTTCAGAATAATGATTGTCCATGTTTGGCTTCTGTGTTTAAGTGGCTGTTTCTTTTCTGTGCTCTTAGGTTTTACTACTTTTTGCCTGTATCTCCAGGGGTTAGAGCTGAAGTCCTACTCAGTAGATTAATTAAAATATATCATTGGATCTACTTCTTTTGGCTTCTCTTCAGTATTTTAAGTTTTTTATAAAAACGGTTTTATAAAGCCAATTTACTTCTCTTTTTTTACTCTCCAGATTTATACCATATAAACACTATAAAAAAAGATGCCTCTCCTAAAATGGAGTGAGAACAAAGATAATGGAAAGTCTGGAGTGAATGAAAATGATTTCATTTTTCTCAGCTTCTTTCTCATATTTTTCTCTTGTTGGATTTTTTAAAAGAGCTATTAAAAAGCTCTTTCTGTACACATTCACCTTCTCACTTGTGCTTCTGCCCTTGGCAAACCTGGTGTGTTTTTCCACTGTCCCACACCCACATATATTTATGTGCAGAAAGAATGATATCATATTGAGATAAATCCTTTCTGCTGGACATCATGGCCCAATGATTCATTCCATCTCCCACAATTAGCTATTCAAGGAAATTGTCATTGCTTGCTTTCTGAATGTTTTTAAAGAAGTTTTAACTGTCTGTTTCTGGGAAATCAGTGGGGTTTTTCACATTTTTAAGTTCTTAAATTTGAGGTGGAAGTAATATTTTAGATTGAGTCCCTCAGAAGCAGATTATGAGATGAGGATTCATGTGCAAGGGATTAATTAAGGACATGCTGCCAGAAGAAACCAGTTAAGAACTGGGGGAAGCAGGGCAGGGAGTGTGAAGAGGACAAGTAAAGATACAATTTCAGATTTCAAAGCCCCATCAAGAGAAGCTGATCGCCAAGGGGAACTCTGAGGAGTGTGCTGTTCCTTAGAAGTTGTCCAGACAGGAACAAGGGGTCTGGGCTTTCATACTTTTTCAAAAGCTAGTTATTGGCCAAAGACGCTCCTGGGGAGGTGGGTAGGGAAGTAAGCTCCAGGCAATAAAGCAGTTTGCAACAAAGTGATTTCAGTAACCCAAGGGCAGTCCCCCAAGGTGTCTCAGGTGTCCAATATTGGAAGCAAAATGATCTCGAAGCAGAAGTTTGCCCAGAATGATAAAAAGAATCGAGGGAATCTGAGAGGATCATCAGTGTCTACTACAGGAAGCATTTAACATAAATGAACGTTTTTCAACACAAAAAATAAAGCCCGCCCACCATCCTGTCTGGCATCATATCTTACTTTGTGGTTGCTCAAAAATATTTGTTGTTTTTGCTTTAAAGTATTATAAACCAATGATTTATTCACAGAGGTGAATATTGTGACTTCACCTTTTATCAGTTTGCCTTATTTTTACATTCAACTTGGATGGACCACTAATAAGGGTAATGCAGATTAGTTCACACGTTATCCTTATTTCCAAGTCTGCCATAGAAACTTGCAGCAAAAGTTAATATTTAGAGCGAACTTTATGTGAGTGGAGTTTTCAGAACCATTCTTCAGAGGTGGTGGCCTTTGGGCTAATTACAGAGGTCATTCCATTTCCCTTTGTCCTCAGTAGTACTATACATATAAAAGCAAATTTATATTAACATCAAGAACAGCCTTGAAAAGAAATTAGGTCACCAATAAACATCCAAATGGGCTCATGCAGAAATGGAAAAAGTCCTATGAAGCATGCTTTGATTTGTAGTAAGCTCTGTGGTAGGTATGGTAATTAATTGTGTGTACACATCTTACATCTTATTAAAGGCCACCAGGAAAAATCACCTTCTCTGCCACTAACCCCCTTTCCTAAGTTATTGCTCAACAAACAGCAGCAGGAGGGACCTCAAACTGTGGCACATTGTCTCTGATTTGCCATATCATATGTACAGCTCTCAAAAACCAATAGACAAATTTTTATTAGACCTCCCTGAAAGGACAATAAACTAAATGTTATCATCAGTTGGTAAGTTATCTAATTAGGTTGCTGATTATTTAGAATATTGTCAGTTTAATCTATTAATTCCTTTAGATCCTGACTTAGATGATTTCCTTAAATAAGCAGTCCAAGGACTTTATGAATAAAGGTATATTTTTCTTTCTAAGGCTTTCCATTTTAGTCCAATATTTATGATATAAGATAAAACTCATAATCACATAGCAACTCAGTTATTCCCAGTCTTTCTTTGGCACGGATGTCTCTAGAAAACTGCTTTGAAATTAATGGCCTCAATTTTCTGATAGTTATTAAAAGTGATGCCTTTTGAGAAAGATCACTGTTGCCAAATTTTTGAGACTTGCAACTCAGTCAGGAAATAATTTAATTTTAATTGTAGGTCATACTGAGATTTAGAGGAAATTTCAAACATTTGAGTAGGCACCAGTAACTAAAATTTAAGAGAAGAATAACTACAGGCAAATCACCTGAGAGCAAGCTGAGCTCTCTAATTCTCTTACTGATATAGTCCTTAAACACATTGCAGAATGCAGAATAAATCATATAAAAGTACAATGCATTCCTGGCATAAACAACAGTTTGCCATGGTATATAATTTTCAAAAATATAGTTTGGCTTTGGACTCTGTTTGCTAATGTTTTATTTCTGTTTGCTAATGTATTATTTTATGTTTATATTCATAAGTGATATTGGTCCAATAATTTTTTATGGGACCGGTGTTAAACTTGCTTCATAAAAATAACTTGGAAAATTTCCTTCATTTTAAATGCATTTCTCATTAGGATTATCTGGTCTCTAAAAGTTCAGTAAAATTGCTCTGTGAAATCATCTGAGCTAGGTGCTTTTATGAGAAGTAATTTCTTGATAACTTTTTCTATTTCAATTATAGAAATTGGTCTGTTTAAGCTTTCTGTCTCTACTGGGTCATTTTTTTGTAAACTGTATTTTTATAAAAAATGATTTAATCTACCTTTTTCAGATTTATTTGCAAAGAGGTATACAAAGTAGATTCTTACAATATGTTTCCTCTGTATCAGTAATTTCCCTCTTGTTATTTGCTTATCTGTTTGCTTCTTCCCTTTTTGATTAAATTAGCTAGTGATTTATCTAATTTTTGGATTTTCTCAAAGATGTAGGATTTTTTTTTTTAAAGAAGATGTTGGGGGTAGGAGTTATTAATTAATTTATTTATTTTTGCTGTGTTGGGTCTTCGTTTCTGTGCGAGGGCTTTCTCTAGTTGTGGCGAGCGGGGGCCACTCTTCATCGTGGTGCGCGGGCCTCTCATTATCGCGGCCTCTCTTGCTGCGGAGCACAGGCTCCAGACGCGCAGGCTCAGTAGTTGTGGCTCACGGGCCTAGTTGCTCCGCGGCATGTGGGATCCTCCCAGACCAGGGCTCGAACCCGTGTCCCCTGCATTGGCAGGCAGACTCTCAACCACTGCGCCACTGGGGAAGCCCCAAAGATGTAGGATTTTGATTTATTAATTTAACCTACTATTTTCCTGTTCTCTACTAATTTCTAATTTAATCTTTAATATTGCCTTACTTTGCTTTGGTTTACTTTGCTTTTCTTACCTTTTAATTAATGTATTTTCATTATTTTATTTTTATTGATGTAGATGTTTAGTATTATAAAGTTTCTTCTGATCACTGCTTTAAATGTGCCTAATAGGTTCTGTTATGTAGTGTTTTCATTACCATTATTTTCCAAAGTTTCTGTAATTTTTTGTGTGTTTACTTTTCATCAAGATTTAATAAGGTTTTAAATTTCCAGATGAAAGGCTTGTTTTGTTCTGTTTGTGGCTCGTATTTTAATTTCTAGTTTTATTGTAATGTGATCGTACAGTATTGTTTGTTTAATACTTGTACTTTGTGAAACCAACTGATGTTTTGGAATAGTGTCCTAATATACCATCAATTCTTGAAAAAGATCTAGTGTGCTTGAGAATAAGTTACATTTTCTATTGTCAGGGTATGATGTGCAGTATATCTTATTGCTTTTTTTGTTTAGATCTTTTAGATATATATATCTAAAGTACATTTACTTATTTATGGTCCACTTTATGTGTTTTGTACTGAGAGTGTTGTGTTAGTCTCCTATTAATTGTGCATTTCTATTTATTTCTCCTTGCATTTCTTATAGTTCTTGCCCTGTATACGTGATTATTATATTATTTGGTACATAGATATTCATAACTATTATATCTTTAATTTGCATTGTGACTTTCACCTTTATAAAGAATCTCTTGCTGTTTCATTCATGGCTTTTGGGCCTGAATTCTAATTTGGTAAAAAGATTGTAACATTATATTTTCTTATTTTTTCATTTGTGTGGTAAATTTTTGTCCATCCCTTTAAATTGTTAGGTTTGTTTTATGTGCCTATTTGAAAATCTTTTTTTAACAGGTAAATTTAGTTTATTCACATTTATTGACATGACTGATATCTTTCAACATTATTAATTTATACTATAACTTTTATTTTTATTTTGTTATATTTACTTTGTTTTACTCTTTTCTGTTGATTTTTTTCTGCTTTGCGTTACTGTTTTTGTATTTAGGAAATTTGAGCTTTTCTTTTACTGTCTACATTTGTATTTATATCTTTCATAGTGACCCCATTTTATAATAAATTTTTTTCTCTTTTTCCCGTATCAGTCTAGCCAGAAGTATATCTATTTCACTAATCTTTTCCAAAAAAAGCTTTTTCTTTGGCAATACTATCTGTTTAGTTTCCATTTCATTAATTTCTATTCTTAAGTTTATTATTTAGTTTCTTCCGTTCTTTGCATTTATTCTATTGTTTCCATTTTCATGAGTCAAAGAAAACTCATATTTCTAAGCTTTATATTACAGTTTTCTAATCAATGATTTTAAGGCTATGTAAGCAAATTTAATATCTGATAGCCACCAGTCATTGCACATATTTGGATATACCTAAAGCCAGACCTAAGACACAAGTCTTAGTTGTCATTATTGACGGTCATTTTTAACTATAATAATAGGCAAACTGTGCCAGCGTGAAAATAGGTGAAGCCAGGTTATCTTTAACTAATTTTAGCATTTAAATTCTGAATTAACCAGGAATATCATTTCAAGATGATGTAAAATATAGCTGACCGATGCTCTCTGAAAAAAAAAAAGACTTCTTCCTAAATGAATTATTTCCTTATTGGAGAATTAGATTTAATTCTAATTATATTTCTGTGTGACACAGGAGTCATTGTTGAAATGAATATTCTCTTGCCATGTCTTTACTGGAAAGTCAAAGAGAAAAAATGAAGAAATTATCTAAATAATTCAGGCAAAAGCAAATCCATAGTTCACTGTTTTTAGTGAAATGTTTGGGTTTGGCTGCGTTTCTGTGATGTGTTTTGGTTGCATGCATTTCTCCCTGAATCATTTTGACAATTGCCTCAAATTTCCACTTGGCATGGCCAGTGGACATTTCAAACCTCAAATGCAAAATAAAACAGACTGTGAAAAAGACAGCTGTTTTAAAATCCAGGGGCTGTCATTTCCAGCTCTAGGCCTATGAATCCCTCGTAACCAACTAGGTAAAATGTTCCCTTCTAGATACTCTTATTTTTCTCATTTTGATAGGGTAGAAGCAAAGTATTTTTGCTCCTATTGTATAAGGACTTCCGCCTCAATCACTTGGCAAAATTCCTGAGGGTAAAGAATTGTGATGTTCTGATTGAACTTGGACACTCAAGTGAGTATAATAGGTTACCTGGCACTTAGTCAACATGGCAATAGCGTCTTCTCTATAAATAGAACATTCTTGTCATTCTTGTGGAGGAATAAACAGAAATGCAATATTACTAATAATTGTGTAAGAATTCCTGGGTCCTGAGTTGAGGTTTTATGTAAAATCTTTCAGAAAATATCAGTAACCCAATTTTAAAACAGTCTTGTTTATCCTTGCTTTATGCAAGTGTTTTATAGATTACTCCATACAGCGTCTCTGTAAGTTAGTCCAATATTGCTACTATTGCTATTAGTCCAATTAGTCCAATATTGCAATATTGCTATTAATACTGCTGACCAAAAAGTTATAGGTTGAGTATTTAATTCGCCCATCAGAATTCTGGACCCCTCTGAAATTAGAATTCCTTGCATTTATATTATATGTCTTAGTCTGCTTGGGCTGCTAAAACAAAATGTCATAGACAGGGTGGCTTAAACAACAAACATTTATTTCTCACAGTTCTGGAGTCTGGGAAATCTAAGATCAAAGTGCTGGCAGATTCAGTGTCTGGTGAAGGCCCATTTCCTGTGTTGCAGCCTTCTTGCTGTATCCTCATATGGCCTTTCCTCAGTGTGTGCTCCTGGAGAGAGAGATCTCTCTACCTCTTCCTCTGCTTATAAGGATACTAATCCCATCATGAGGATCCCACTCTCATGACCTAATCTAAACCAAATTGCCTACCAAAGTACCTACCTCTAAATATCATCACCCTGGGTAGGGGGAGGGTTAGTGCTTCAACATAAGAATTTGAGGGTCATGCATATATTCAGTTCATAACAATGGATATAGCTGTTGGTTTTGAGCAAAACATTTTCTGTAGTTCTTGGGTTTCCATGAAGGGAAGAGAGGCTCTAAAACTGATTATGATGTTTCTGAGAAAATTGGGCTGGGAAAGGAGCTCTTTATCCTTTTTTAATGAAGGTATGGAATGTAAATTATACCATGACAGGGAATTATTACCTTCCATAGAGCTGAATAGAGCAGACAGTTGCCAGTATCTCTGCTCAGGAAGATTTATCCTTGATTGCAAGCAGACACTAAATCTCAGCTAAATATAGACATATGATCTCATCCAACTCAGGCAAATGGTCCATCTGAATAAGTAATTTTATTCTGTTAATCTGAATCTGCAGAAGATGACCAAATCTTGGAAAGTGCTCGTAAAGAAATTCTTCTTGATATTATAGAAGAGGTGATTAGCAGCATGTTAAATCAGGTAGTTCTGTTTAGATTTTCTTCTTGATATAGGACATGCATAAAATTCAACTCTTCATTTAAAACCAAAGTTTTATACCAGAGAAGGAACTTCTGCTTTTAGTCAAGCTGGGACTATATTTATTCTACCACCTGAAACAACCCAAAAGTTAATAAAATATATATGAAGCAAAGCTTTTAAAGACACTGGACGAAGAAGGATAGTGATCCCTGAGAGATGGGAAACAAAGTGAGCCCTAAGATTCCCTCAGTTTACAGCCGTCAGAGAGTTTCCAGGCCATGGTAAAGAGAAGGGAAACTGAGATAGAGCTTGGCAGACTCTGAATTTTAGAGGATTTCAGAGAAGAATCCAACTCTCTAGGTACATTGAGACAGATAAAGCTCAGAAGACAAAATACCAAAGAAGAGAGAAATGGGCAGAAAAAGAACTTCAGAGATTTACAGTGGCTCTCTCCCAGTTACTCAGCAGAATACTGATGAGCACATGTGTGTGAGGAAACTATCCCAGACTGGTCAAGGACCCTCCAAAAGAATTAGAGCAATGCCTGGTGTTCACACAGGGCCAAGAATAGTGCCTGCTACCATCAGCCAGACCGGAAAATTTATAATTCATGGAACTTTAGGTAAAGTACTCAGGAAGATCTTGACTCAGTGGTGGGGAATAATTAGCCTTAGACTGATCACTGCTCTGGAGTTGCACTATAAATCATAAAAACAAGACCCAAAAGATCAAATTGTTTCCAAGTAATGTTATTTTTAAGTGCATATGAAACATTTATCAAGATAAATAATTTTCCAGGCCATAAAACAAGTCTCAATAAATTTTAAAAGTTTCAATTTGGATAAAGCATGTTCTCTGACCACAAGGGAATTAAATTAGAAATCAATATCAGAGTGCTTTCTGGAATAACCCCAAATATTTCAAAACGAAATAACACACTTCAAAAGAACCCATGGTTCAGAAAAGATATAAAAAGAGAAATTCAAAAGTTTATTGAATTGAATGAAAATGAAAACAAAACATATACAAATTTGTTGAATGCCACTAAAGCAGCACTGAGGAGGACACTTACCGTCCTATATGCTTATATTAGAAGACAAAACATCTGCAAATCTGTGACTTCAGTTTCCACCTTAAAATATTAGAAGAAGAACAAAAAACTCAATATAAATAGAAGAAAGGAGATATAAATATTAGAGCAGAAATCAATGAACTAGAAAACAGAAACAATAGAGAAAATGGATGAAGCCAAAAGATTTCATCAATAAAATTGATAAACCTCTAGCCAGCCTGTTCAGGAAGAAAATATGAAGTCACAAATTACCAATATCAGAAATGAGAGCAGTTAGATCACTCTATAATCTAGATTTTTAAAGAATGATAAGGGAATATTGTGAACAACTTTATGCCTATAATTTTGACAATTTAGATGCAATGGAAAAATTCATTGAAAGACACAAACTACTAAAGCTCATTCAAGAAGAGAAATATAACCCAAAGAGCTCTGCTCTATATCTATTAAATAAATTGAATTTATGATTCAAAGCCTTACCACAGAGAAAACTTAAGGCCCAGATGGTTTCCCTGCTTAATTCTATCAAGTATATAATGAAGAAGTTAAACCAATCATACACAAACTCTTTCAGAACAGCTAAGAGGAGGGCATACTTCTCAACTCATTATATGTTTCTAGTATTACTGTGATACCAAAACCAGACAATGACACTGCAGGAAAAACAAAAACAAATCAACAAAAAACCAACAGACCCATACTCTCCATAAACATAGATGTAAATGTTCTGACTAAAATTTTAGCAAACAGAATTCAACAATATGTAAAAACTATAGTACATTATGACCAAATTAGGTATAGCCCAAGAATGCAAGGCTGGTTTAATATTTGAAAATTAATCAATAGAATTCACCATATTAACAAGCTAAAAATGTAAAAGGCATATAGATAGACACATAAGAGCATATAACAAAATCTAATGTCAATTCCTGATAAAACTCTCAGAAAATTAGGAATAGAAAGAAACTTCAACCTGATAAAGAGCATCTATGAATAATCTATTAATACAACTAACATCATATTTAATGGTGAAATACTGAATTCTTTTCCCTTGCCATCAGGAAAAAGACAGAATGTCTTCTTAATCTCGGGTGGCCTCGGCCTGCAGCGGCTCGAAGCAGGATTTCAGTTCCCAGCCAGAGATTGAAGTCGGGCAGCAGCAGTGAGAGTGCTGAATCCTAGCCACTAGACCACCATTCACCAGTGGTAAGTGACAAGGCCCTGGCCCATCAGCTGTGTAGAAATGAATTTCCACATAGAGACGGAAAGTAGTGAAGCAAGTGAAGTGTTTATTAGGAGGAAAAAGGGTAGGTGTGGATAGACACACGGCGGATTCAGAGGGAATCGCGCCCTCATGGTAGTTTGAATCACTTATATGGGACATTCCTTCCTGGTTTCCTTTGGCCAGTCGTCTTGCTTTGCCTGGTTCTGAGTCCGTGTTTGGTTTATCTCGCACCTCCCACGTGTGCGTGCGCATCTCTTAGCCAAGATGGATTGTAGCGAAGAGGCCTATGGGTAGGTTGATATCACCTACTATGGGGTGGTGCCCCCTCCCTTTTTGACCTTCAAGGAGCCTTTCTGTGCATGTGTAGTCAGGAAGGTCTCCTTGACTTCGAGAATCAGGAATATGTGGTCTTTTATCTCTTATGTGGGCAGGGCTCAGCATGTCCTCCCTCCTGCTGTTCTGGAGTATCTGTCCACAGGAGATGACCTCCAGCTGCTCAGCCTGGGGCCCAACTATTTCCTGCCTCATTCTTTCACCATTCTATTTAAGTCTGCATTGAAGGTTCCAGGCTTTGAAATCAGACCAGAAGAAGAAATAAAAGGCATACATATTGAAAAGGAAGAACTGAAACTGTATTCACACAAAACATTATCATCTATGTAGAAAGTCCAATAGAATCTATTAAAAATCTACTAAAACTAAAAAGCGAATTTAGTAAGTTGTACAGTAGAACACAAGATCAGTATATATGAATCAATTTTATTTCTATATACTATCAGTGAATAACTAGAATTTTTAAAAAGCATAAAATATTAAATATCAATACTTCAAAATCAATCTGTCAAAAATACACTGAATACTATAAAATGTTGCTGAGAGAAATTAGAGACCTAAATAAATGGAGAGAGATAGCTTGTTTATATATTGAAAGACCCAATATTAATATTTCAACCCTCCCCAAATTAATCTGTAGATTCAGTATGGTCCTTATCAAAATCTCAGTGAACCATTTTGTAGAAATTTACCAGCTAGTCCTAAAATTCATATGGTAATTCAAAGGATTTAGAATAGGCAAAACCTCTTTGAAAAGGAAGAAAAATGAGAGGGCTAACTCTACCTCATTTCAAGATTTATGCTAAAGCTATAGTAGTCAAGATGGTGTGGTATTGGTGTCAAGATAGACAATTAGATCAGTGGAATAAGATAGTGCATTCATATATAGACCCATACATATTCTGACAACTAATTTTTGAAAAAAATACAAAGGTAATTCAGTGGAAAAAACAGTAAGTAGTTACATTACTCTAGTAAGTAAATGGTGCTGAAAGAATAGGATGCGCTATTATATATGCTCACAGACTTAAATGTAAAACCTGAAACTATAAAACTTCTAAAGAAACATTAGAGAAAATCTCTGTGACCTTCAGTGAGGCAAAGATTTCTTAAATATGATATCAAAAGCATGACCTATAAAATAATAATTGATAAGTTAAACTTCATCAAAATTAAAATCTACTTTTAGAAAGATTCTTTTAAGAGAATGGAAAAGCAGATAGACTAGGAGAAAATATGTTCAAGGCATATATCTATTAAAGGACTTGAATCCAAAATATATGCTCAAAACCTAATAATATGAAAATGAACAACCCAGTTAAAAATGAGCAAGTGCAAGGGAATTTTTTGGGTGATGTAATGTTCTATATGATATTGTGGAAATCGATATATGACTCTATGCGTTTGTCAAACCTCATAGAAATGTACAGCACAAAGAGTGAACGTTACTATATGTGAATATAAAAATATCAACCATGCTGTGCTTTGATTGGTCATTGCAAGGCTAAAAACAAAAAGAATTGTATATAAATACTGTACTCTAGTAGGTAAATGTGTTTCACATGAGAGTGTGCTATTTTGAAGCTGGTTGCTTGTATGCTGTGATTAAACATGTAAGTAAATAAATTGTAGATAATGGGAGCTAGGTTTCTCACTGTCAGAGAAGCTACAAATAGGCAAAGGGAGAAGGCAAAAATGAACCTTGGGGTTCTGGATTAGAGTTGGAGGTATTGATATGAACTCATATTGCTATACTCATATATATATTTAAACACAGGAATAATTATATATGTGTGTATACGTGGGCCAGCGTACATACATATATTTTCTAGCTCTGTTTACTAAAAACGCCTAGTAGCAATGACACCCGAGGAATAAGGTGCATACTCAGTGCCCAGATCTTGGTTTCTAAATAATACTCTCCAGTAAAAGAAACCAAGGCACCTTGGAGAAATTAGTGATAGTAGAGTCGGGGCAGGAAAAATACAAGATCAGTTTGTAGCTTATCTTGTGTCAGAAAGCAAGGGAGTACTCACAAAATGAACAAACAAAAGCATGTCAGAGGGACACAAGAGCCAGCCTGAAAGATCCCCTAATGGCCAAATCTGGAACAGTTTGAGCAACAAAATAAATAAAATAACAAAGCATTGCATTATAACCCAAAGAATAAAATAAATATACATGACTTAAATGATACTTAAAGATTAATGATAAAGTAAATAAATGGAGGAGAAGAGACAAATCTCCTTTCCCGGAGAATTCCAAATAGCAAGAGTAGAAGGAATGAGGCAAACAGAAAACCACTATTAGCATAACACAGTAAAAATTGCTGCAGGAAAGAGCCACTAATCAAGGCTAAAGTTAGTAAGTGAACCTTTGAAGAGAAAGACCATATTCAAGTAGCTACATATATCTCCCCCATAATATTTATTATTTATTAATTCTTATATATTAAATTGTATAAAATTAATTATATTTATGAATTACCGTGGTTGTTTTAACATATGGCCACACATTCTTAGCTATGCCTGTCTCCATGCGTCGCTCCGCAGCGGGAGAGGCCGCGGCCGTGAGGGGCCCGCGTACCACAAAAAAAAAAGAAAAAGAAATGAATAGATAAATTGTGGAATGACCATTCAATAAAATACTACTCTGCAATAAAAGAAATAAAATATTGATACAAACAACAAGGTGGGTGAACTTCAAACTAATTATGTTGAAGGAAAGAAGTTAGACAAAAATAATACATGTTGCATGACTTCATTTGTATCATACTCTAGAAAATGCAAGCAAATCTATAGTGACAGGGAGCAGATGAATGGTTACTTGGGGAGAGAGAGATGGGGCCTTGATGGAAGGGAGGGATTACAAAGAAGATGAGGAAACTTTGGGAGTGATGGGTAAGTTCACCATCTCGATTGTGGGCACATTCATGGGTATGTACACAAGTCAGAACTTTTCAAATTATACACTTTAAATATGTTCAGTTTATTCTATGCCGATTTTCCTCCAATATATCTGTTAAAAATGTATTATACCTATTCTTATATTAGAAACTTAATTTTAAGAATACATTAATTTTAGGTAATTAGCATAATGCAATATATAAAATTAAATAGACTTAAATAGTGGTTTACAGTATTGGTTCTCAAACTTTAGCATGCATTGGAATCTCCTTGTGGGCTTTTTCAAACACAGATTTCTGGGCCTCACCCCCAGAGTTTCTACTTCAGTAGGTTTGAAGTTGTACCCGATGATTTGCATTTCTAACATGTTCTCAGATGATGCTGACTTCAAGAATGCTGGTTTAAAATATTAGTTTTTGGAATCAGAAACACCTAGGTTTCAATCCTAGATATTTTGTTTACTAATTGTATGACGTCATCGCATTTTTATGTCTCTAAGGAACGGATTCCTGTGATGTAAAATGGGGATGGTAATACTTGTCCCACAGGAGCATTGTACAAATTAAATGATTACAGTGATTAGCATAGTAATTCTTTATATAATAAGCAACAATTAAGTGATAAATATTATCATTATTATGACATATTCGAGGCCACTCATCCTTCAGTGGTTGCTTTAGTTCACCCATATTTTGAAGAGTGGAGAAAATTAATGAATAAGCTAAGTATTAAGTGTGTGAGCCTTGAATTTAAGTACAAACCTTTATTATTAACCACTGTAGGTATGTATTTTTCTTCCTTGGCTGTTGATAGCAATGAAGCTATAAACGTGTTCTGCTGGGCTAGCTTCATTTTGTTTGCTCACTTTCTCTGGGCTTCAAACAGCACTGGATGTACTTGGTTGAAAATTGTAAACTCACGTTTATACAATTAATATACAGGCAGTCCTCATTATTCACAGATTCTGTATTTGCAAATGTACCTACTCACTAAAATTTATTTGTAGCCTGCAAATCAATAATTGTGAGACTTGCACAGTCATTCATGGACATGTGCAGAGTGGTGAACTATTTGAGCCTCTTGAAACTCACATTCTCAGCTGAGGTTGAACAAGATGGCTCTCTGCCTTCTTGTTTTGGCTCTCATACTATAAATAAATCTCCTTTTCACAATTTATTTAGTGCCATGTTTTTCATATTTTTGTGTTTCTTTTTGGTGATTTTACTTTGAAAATGGCCCTCGAGCATAGTGCTGAATGCTCTTTAGGGTTCCTGAGTACAAGAAAGCTGTGATGTACCTTACAGAGAAGACACGTGCGTTTGGATAAGCTCTGCTCAGACATGAGTTATGGGTTATACTGCTGCTGACCGTAAGCTTAATATAGTGGATCAATAATATATACAATATCAGGTATCTTTAAACACATAAAAAACAAAAGTTATGTATGGATCAATTGACAAAAATGTTTTGACCAGAAGCCCTCAGAAACCTCATCTTGTGTTTCCCCTAGGAGCAGTGGTTCAGTATTCGCTAATTGAGAGTTCCCGGCAACTTTATAGAACTGTGAATAATGAGAATAGACTGTATATAACCATATACAACCTATGCAGTTGAGCCCAAAGTCAAGGAAAAACCACTAGAGAAGCTGGCAAGCACCCAGCGTTGGAAAACATTGCAATCAGCATCTTGGAAAGGGGTGGATTTGCTCTCCAGAAGCATTGTGGTGGCACAGATGTCTGTTGTATTAATAAATATTCAGATATAGGTAAAGGTCTGGTCCCCATATTAATTTTCTACCCTCCTCCTCTAGGGAGGTGGTTCAGCATGCATTGAAGAGCCATTTGCTTTACCAGCCATCTCTTCCCCTCCTCATGCCTACTGAGGCAGAGAGACTACTCTATCTGATATAAATTGCTGTGGGTCAGGGTCAGGCCCTATGCACTTATATGTCACAGAAAATAGAGGGAGAGGAACAGAAAACAGCAAACACTCCCAAAGTGTGTTTGTGTGATCACAGAGAGACCAGTAATGGGACCTCTGTTTAACTGACTAGTTTTTTATGTCTTGCTTACTGGGGTTTTCCTCCAGCATTAATAAGAAGCCTTAATCATGGTGACATGTTACATGTTCCCCATTCAGATTTCTTTGGCTTGTCAGTGGTTTCCTTGTGGACTTTTGGAAGAAGGTTAAATGAAAATCTTTCATTCAAAAAATGAAGGATCAGCCCTTGGTTGGAGGGTGGAAAGAGGAGAGGAATTTGTTTCAGAGAAAATGGCAGAAATAGCTTGTAAATCTTTAACATCTAGCACTAAGGTTCTGATTTTTAGCATTGTGATGAACACCGCGTTTATTTTTTAAAAGCATGGAAGAGTTTTGACATTTCAGGTTGCATCTAAATAGCTTAAAAACCTTTAAAAACTATTCCCTGAAGAAAACATAACTGTGCAAATCTGAGCTTGAGTTTTGAAAATATGTACTATGCAGTTCTTTGGTAAAGTGATTCAGGGAAAATGAAAAACTTCTTGCACAGAACATTTTGGAGAGTGTGGGGTTGGGGAGCAGATATGCATGCCCGACTCTAGACAGAGCAACAGGAGTCATTTTGAGTGATCTCCTGATGAGCCATAGGAAAAGAACCTGCAAGGGACTTCGGACTGATGGCCTCATCCTTAGACCTTAGGTTTAAGGCTCAAACATGAGTGGTAGCAAAGGTTATTTTCACCCTCTGGATGAGTGAGTGTCCTGAAAAAGGCCAGTTGACACACTTTGAAGTAGGGAATAATAGAACTAATGGATGTACCCAAGTTCCATGCCCAGGTACTGGCAAGGGATACCAGCTTTGGATATCAGATGACATCCTCAAATCTCCTGACTTGTCCTAAGAGAGCTGATCTATGTGTCTATAGGAGGCTGAGGTGTGCATAAAATTGGGAAAGTAAACTCTTAATTAAAAGAGCTGAAATCCTGGTGGTAAGAGAGTCCTCCCAATTGAGAACACAGTCCGTGTGTGTGTGTCTGCGTGTGTTGAGGTGGGAGGTATAGAGCAGCAAAGGGCCTGGTGACACTGGGTCCATATTGGCAGTGAAAATGATAAACCCTAATGTGACACCTGATAATCAAAGCCCCATAAAGCCAGAAAAATGTGGCACTGACGGATGCAATAGGGAAATTGTAAAGGCTAATAGGAAGTCATGAGCTTATACTGATTCAGCCGGGGGGGGATGAAGGGGGTTTGGGTAGAGGAAGGCTTGAGGTCCTAGCAACTCTTCTGGTGGGGTGCTCCAATCCAGTGAGTACTGTCATTATAATTACTACTCTTATGCACATGACTAAAAGTCCTCCCCAGATTCATGTATTGTGACCTGAAGAAACAAGGGTTACTCAAGCAGCATACTGCGCAAATGGCTGAGGATTAGCGATAGAGAGAGAATCGAGCACAGTAGTCTGGATGAAGAGCCACAATGCATACTATATCCTTGGTGGGAGTAAAGACAAATTTTAATTTTAAAAATTTCAGAAAACAGTTAAAAGCATAAGGGTCATCAATTCAATGAGCAATAATTGACCACTTACCATATATTGAATACTCTACAAAATGGTAGAAGTATCAAGGCAAGCAAAGACTATCTTTGTCATGTACAAATAACTATTCTACTGTCCATGATTGACTAGAGCTATAACAGAGGAAAAGATGAAGTGTTTTGGATGAAGGAGCAAAAAATTTAAATAGCTATAAAATAGTGGCAAGGTGGCATATTGAAAAGAGGATTGGATTTGGGGTTGACAGCTATTAGTTTGGAGTTTGAGTCCTGATTATAGCATTTCAAAATTAGAAAACTATATCAAGAGAAGTAATTTACCCAAATGATAAGGTTAGAGTATTGCGAAGGCAGAGATTAGCTCTCTTACTCCTAGACCGTGCTCCTTCCAACTCCACCTTACTTCTGGGCAGCGTCTTAAGTCTTATGATGGGGGACACTTTTACAGAAATACTTTACAAAGAAAAGGGGAGAGACGAGTAGCCACGTGTTATTTGGTCTCCTGGGTTATAGTGCCTGCGTTTAGACACAATGATAGCACGTGCTTAAAAGCTACAGCCTGGGGCTTCCCCGGTGGCGCAGTGGTTGAGATTCCACCTGCCGATGCAGGGGGCACGGGTTCGTGCCCCGGTCCGGGAAGATCCCACATGCCGCGGAGCGGCTGGGCCCGTGAGCCATGGCCGCTGAGCCTGCGCGTCTGGATCCTGTGCTCCGCAACGGGAGAGGCCACAAGAGTGAGAGGCCCGCGTACCGCAAAAAAAAAAAAAAAAAAAAAAAAAAAAAATGCTACAGCCTGCTTATTATTAAGTATTAAAGACCTTTTTTCTGTAGCAGGTTTGTGGTTCTTAACACAGTAAGACTTCTCAGCTAAGGTGGTTTCGAGGGGGGATGGAATTGCGCAAATGCCTTATTGTAAAACTCAAACTAAAATCACCTTGGTCATAAAGAACATAAATCATCTTCTTAATGAACACACCCTGGAACCCTCACAGCAGTACGCCATGATCATTTGCAATCAATCAGGCAGTTAGTAACAGAGAACCTCCCTCTTGCCTTCTTCTCCCACCCCACTGCAGTGTAGTAATGGGTCTGCTTCCAAACTGTGAAAATGTGTCTCTAGGGATACTGTATTAAGTGGAAGTAATAAACTAATCTTGGGGATCTGGTCTACCTCTGAAGGGGAAGAAAAAAAGGGCACTGAGTTAGTACCCAGACTTTCATATCAGATTCCTGATTATTTTGGAAATGTCTTGACTGTGTTATGAAATGTGTTTTTTCTAAGATGCATTCCCCTTAGCCTCCCACTCCTCCCACCTGAAAGGGGCCTCAGTAATGGAAAAATTGGGGTGTTGGGGTTCATCTCACTTATGCTTAAATCTCCTACCATGGTGCTCCAGATCAACAGTAGTTTCTGTGATGCTCTGGCATACCTGGAGGCCAGTGGGACCAAAAGCCTGCCTTCACTCATTGAAAGATGACAAGCATCTATTAGCATTTATTTTATGCTATGTATTTTGCTAAGTTGTTATGCATTTTAGTTTATTTTTTAATCCTCACAGAGGTAGGTATTATTGTTCCTACATTTCTGCAGATGAGGAAATGAGTCTAGAGAAACCAAACAACTTGTCCATGGCTATACAACCAGTAAAAGGGTAAAGATGACTCATAAATCCCCTGCTTACATATTTGATAAAGATAAATGAATGTCTTCTCAATCAAAGATATGTCTCCTAGCACTTTTCCATCCAGTTTGGGACTCTTAGGTCTAACCTATAAAATTCCTGGTGCTGCCATTGAAACACTAGAATTTAGGAACAGAAATATTCCTTTCTTACCCTGTGGGAGGCTCAGGATTTACCTTAAACTGAAGAAGTATGTTTCATTTTTTTCAAATATTGCACAGGCCAACAGCATATTAATAAAATTAATCAGTCAACCAATCAGTAAAACACCTGCATGCCATTTTCCAGGCATCTTCTTTCCTCCCTCTTCTCTTCAATCCTTATTCATCTTCTCAAATTCTTGTTTGAATATATTAAAATGAAATTAAAACTTTCCTTTAAATCTTCAATCATTTTTCACTTCTTAGCATACAAAGAGTTATTTTCCAACATCACCATGCATCCTAAAACTGTATTTCTTTAATAAATATAAAAACAGGGACTTCCCTGACCGGCCAGTGATTAAGACTCCATGCTTCCAATGCAGGGCACATGGGTTCAATCCCTGGTCGGGGAACTAAGATCCCACGTGCATGTGATGTGACAAATAAATAAATAAATAAATAAATAAATAAATAAATAAATAAAATAAAAACAGCTAGGCAATATAAACACTGCTAGTAACATGTCAACTGAAAAGACTCCCTTAAAATTTCCTTCAAAACAAATTTAGAAATTCAGATCTTGATTTCTAATACCATGCTCCAATAAAAGGAACCAGGGCTCCTTGGAGAAATGACTGATTCTAGGACTGGGGCAGGAAATACACAAGATGAACCTGGAGCACCTTGTAGTGCCAGAGAGTAAGGAAGTACTCAAACAAAACTAACCACAATGATGGGGTATGTCAAAGGGACACGGAAATCAGCTGAAAGAGCTCCCAATGGCCAAAGCTGGAACAGTTTGAGCAATAAAATAAAGAAGTGTTACATTATCGTGTTCTTGTCAACATCACCCAGTGTCTCCCATCTCAGAAACATATGCATGATTCAATGAACAAACAAACAAACAAATGAGGGAGAATAGGCAAATCCTCTGGGCAGAATTCCAAATGAGTTATGTAGCTACTTTACCTCAAGGAGGTAGAACATAGCTCTTCATTCTTTGAGTATAGGCTACACCTAGTGAATTGCTTCCAAAGAGTACAGTATGGAAAGAGAGGAGAAAAAAAAGAGTAACTTACCGCGGAGAAATGTGGCAAACACTATGTCAGCCAGATGATCAAGGTTAACATCAACGGTGATTAGTTTATATTGATAGTATGCACCCTTGATATAATGTGGTGAGAATGGCATTTCACCTCTGTGATCTTCCTTCCCAAAACCCATAACCCCAGTTCAATCATCAGAAAAAACCCAAGTGACAGATAATCTATAAAATACCTAACCTGTACTCCTCAAAACTCTCAAGATTATCAAAAACAGGGAAAGTTTGAGAAATTGTTGTAGCCAAGAGGAATCTAAGGATACATGATGACTACATGTCATATGGAGTCCTGGATGGGATCCTGGAACAGAATAGGGACATTGGGTAAAAAACAAGAAAATCTGAATAAATTTAGTAAATACTGAATCAATATTGGTTCATCAATTGTGACAAACATACCATAGTAATATAAGGTGTTAGTAATAGGGGAAACAGGGTATGGGGTATATAGGGATTCTTCGTACTCCCTTTGCAATTTTCTGTAACTCTAAAAGTGTTTCAAAATAAAAAGTTTATTTAACAAAATGATCTAAAGCCAATTCAAATCATGCTGTACCAGTTCCCTGGGGGAAGAGGGTAGAAACTAAATATGGACACCAGACCTTTGCTTATATGTAAATAGCCATTGAAGGACCCCATCTGAATCCAATTTGTTGAATTATTAATCAACCTGTATGAGTTTCTGTTACTCAAGTTGGCATATGTGTGGTAATGGAGCTGGCTAATGTAGCTTCTGCAGTAAGTTCCAGGACCCCACTTCTCCTTCCCCCTACTTCCCACCCACCCTCTCTACCACCTCAGAATCAAGCAGCAGCGTTAACGCACTTTAGAGGACCTCTTTAAGAAATTGGTATCATAGCAGGTTAATTCACTAGATTTTCACCACTGACAATATGAATTTAATTATCTTAATTTTTTATTATTTTTTCATGTTTCAGCTTTTTTAGGTCTGCTCTATCTAGTGCAAGTAAACTATCAAATACAATAAACCTCAGTTGCTTTTTTCCTAGGTTTTCCACTTCAACACTCTTTTGTCTGTGTCAGCACTGAATATGGGGTGGGTAAACCTTAATATAAGAAAGATTGCTTGGGATAGCTTGAGAAAAGTTTGTACCCTAAATGGAGTTTACCCTCTGTACTTCTTATATCCTTTTTTAGTTTCTCTGATTGGAGTCAGAAACTTGGCTCTATTGTGGTTTCCCAACATGGGCACCCTACCAGTCCAATCCTCCTAAAATAGCGCCTAGTGATGTTGTTCCACCTCTTGTCCTGCCTTTTAAAAAATTCTTCTTTATTCAGTGCTTTGATTTTTGTCAGCTGTCAAAAAGGAAGAAATTCATGTTCATATTTACATTAAGGAGAGACTGGTAAAAAAACAAGTGCTGTTCTCCTTAAAGGTATTGAATGTTAAAAGGATTCTCTGTAATGGCACTCCTATAGTAAAGAGTGTGACAAGAAATTGTGGGGACTCTACTCAAGGCTCTGTGGTGACCTAAATGGGAAGGAAATCTAAAAAAGAGGAGTTATATGTATACGCAGAAATGATTCACTTTGCTGCATAGCAGAAACAAATACAACATTGTAGAGCATCTATACTCCAATAAAAATTAATTAAAAAGAAAGAAGTTGCGGGGATATTTTTTAGTGCAGAGGCCTTTCTTATATCCGCCAAATTTAGGGAGGCTGTGCATCCAGGTTTTCCCAGGACAATCCCGTTTTATGCCTGTTGTCATGGGGTAATCATTAGTGGAAACTGCTTTTACTCTCACAATTTCCCTAGTTTGTATGAAAAATTATATGAACACCCTACTAAAATTGCCCATGGCGAAATCCTGTTTTACCAGTCAGTGCATGAAGTGCAGAAGAGGTGAGGAAGCCAGCTAAGGCTAGTTACAGGGCATTGTTGATCCCCAATATTAAGCACACCTCTGTTGACAACAAATGGAATTTTGTTGCTGATGGGGTGTAACTAATTTGTTCCTAACTCTGAGCCTTTTTGATTTGTCTATAAAGTTAACTCAGGATCCCAGATGCTTTTCACATTCAGTTCTACATTCTGAGAGAAGCTTTTTCAAATGTTTTAAGTTCCCTAGAAACAAACAAGAACAGTCAAAATGCCACCTAACCATGCTCACTGAAGTTTCCTGGTGAACATCTAAACTTCTTTCAGATCCTTGTGAGTATGAGACACTGATGCTTTTTTTGAGTTAATATGTGTGAGATAATATTTTTTTTTTATTGAAGTATAGTTGATTTACAATGTTGTGTTAATTTCTGCTGTACAGCAAAGTGACTCAGTTATACATATATATATATCCTTTTTCATATTCTTTTCCATTATGGTATATTACAGGATATTGAATATGGTTCCCTGTGCTATACAGTAGGACCTTGTTATTTATCCATTCTATATATAATAGTTTGCATCTGCTAATCCCAAACTCCCAATCCATCCCTCCCCCACCTCCCCTCCCCTTGGCAACCACAAGTCTGTTCTCTATATCTGTGAATCTGTTTCTGTTTTGTAAATAAGTTCATTTGTGTCATATTTTAGATTCCACATATAAGTGATATCATATGATATTTGTCTTTATCTGTCTGACTTACTTCACTTAGTATGATAATCTCTAGGTCTATCCCTGTTGCTGCAAATGGTGTTATTTTATTCTTTTTAATGCCTGAGTAGTATTCCACTGTGTATAGATAGATAGATAGATAGATAGATCACATCTTCTACCACTATTGAATATAGTTCCCTCTGCTATACAGTAGGACCTTGTTGTTTACCCGTTCTCTACATAGTAGTTTGCATCTGCTAATTCCAGTCTCCCAATCCTTCCCTCCCCCGTGTATGAGATAATATTCTTTAGACCTGTTGATATCTTACAGAACCATTTTCTCAGAAAATAAAAATTAAGATATAAAGCCATCTCAGGGGTAGGAGGATAGTCATGAACTGACCTCTGCGAAACAAAGTCCCTTTGCTTATTCAAGTTGGGTTGCCCCTGACCCATGGCACTGTACGCAGCTCCCTAGGAACGATTGATTTCCCTCAAAAAATTTGGCTCTGTTCAGTTCTTTGAGAGCTTCGGGGAACTGAACTTTAGGGTTGTAATTTTGGGATGTTTTATTTGTAGAGGAACTCTAACATATGAAATAGAAGAAAGTGAACTCCTGCCTTCCTTTCCCTCTCTGTCCCCCAAATCAACCCATGATGTGACCCCAAGGGAACTTTTGAAGTAATGACAACTACATAGTCAGTGTAAGCACTAGGTCTGCCTGCAGCATTTGGTGTGATCAGGGGTCCATCCTCACAGACCACCACGGATGAAGGGAGAGGGGTAAGGTGGGATACAGAGGAGGAAAGGTTAGAAGGGTTACTTGCTGAAGACTGTTGGTGACCCATGGCCGAGCATCCTCTCCCTACATTCTGAGAGAGGAGAGATCTGAGGAATATCCAACATCTGGTAATTACTCACCTGTGTGCTGGCTAATGACTGTGGTAATGAGATGGAGCAGAGCCAGTCTTCTTCCTGCTGTGCTTTTATTAGTGAGAAATGGCATCTACTTGTCATGTTTTCATTTTTACACAATGTGTAACCTAGGCGTAAAGGAGATAGAGAAGGTTCCGTTGAGATAGCGGGGTTGAGAAATAGGGAGTGCTCTGGGGAGAGCAAATAGTAATGGGACAGTCAGCCTCTTGGGGGAAAGCTTGTTGGGATAAGAGAAGATAGGAATGGGGTAGAACAGATTCTTGCTAGAAAAGAAGCCTAGAAAATATTCTAGTCACGTCTCTCCATTGTTACAGATAATGTTGCTGTGTAACAAACAACCTCAAAATTTAAAGACCAAAAATTATAATGATTTCTGCTCAGAGCCTAGCTGGATCAGGAACATCTAGGATCTCCCTCATCATCCAATAGTCTAGCATCTTTTCAGCATGGTTCTGGCTTCATAAAAACAACATTACAGGAGGAAAATCCTCAGTATAAAAGCTTATTAATAACCTATGAATTAAGAAAATCAGACTGCTGGATTCTAATCCTGGCTTTGCCTCCAACATCGTCAACTTGAGTGATTTGCTTTACTTTCTGGATGTGGACCTTAGATTCTTCTTTGAAATTAATGAGTTGACTAAATGATTTTGAAGCTTCTTTACAGCTTATTTACAAAGAATATGCTATTCTTTCCCATTCCCTGGAACCTTGTATGGCATCTGGAAGCATAGTAGAAAATAGCATATTGACTGCTATCACTTCATGGTCCAAATCAACCCACTCTCAACTCTTCCTGTCTTCTGCTTCAATTCAGCAGATCTACTTTAGTGTTCCACCAGACCTTCCTTCTACTTCCTCAGCTCAGCTATTTCATTCATGCCTGTCATAGATTGTCAGTCTGTCACCCAGATTTCTTAACTTCAAGTCTAGTATACTTTTCATTACAGCTACCCCACTCCTAGGCATGCATCACTTACTCCCATCCCCCCAAACTTCAACCTCTGAAAACTTTCCTAATCCTCTAAAGCCTTATTCCAAGCATAGCTCCAGCATATAGTTTACCCCTGTTATGCCAATACGAAATGGCCTCTCCCTCCTTCGAACTACTTTTTTTCCTAATAATTGCAGCTACTCATGTGATACTCATATATATGGTTTATATTCTCAAACACAGTATGATATAAAGAGCCCACTTCACAAATTTTATCGAAAGCCCAGTGAAAGAATTGGTTTTTATGGAGGATTGTTGAAAGGGCATTCAGGCCATCTATTCTGCTAGACAGCCTAGAACTTATGTCTGGTTCAAGTTAGACCATTAAAGCTACATAATTGTACTGAACTGTCTTGTCCTCCACTATGAAGCTTTTTACATTGACTTGTGTCTTGGTGTTATGTCTTCAGATTTCAATGAGTGATGTTACAGGGTCCACTCTTCAATATGAGAGACATGTTCTTGTCAACATCACCCAGTGTCTTCTGTCTCAGAAATATATTTTAGAGTAAATGTTTCACTTCCCCTGAAGTGCTGTTGGTTTTTTTAACTTACGAAGAATGGGAATTCTAATTCCATTGTATCATTGGTTTTGTTATTGCTGTTGTGCTGGTTTTGAATGTTTACTTTGGCTACCAAGACTCCCAGAGTCACAGCTGTGATGCAATTACAATAGATGCCCTGTTCTTATTAATTGTAAATGGGCAAATGTGGTTTTTTTTCTTAAATTCACCATTTATTTTGAAGGCTATTTTTTGGTTTCTTTTTCTTAAATGCTTTTTTCTTAGATATACACATAGTTTAAAATTTGTTTGAAAATTTTATTTTTTCATTGTTCCATTTTATTTAACTCTTTAATCCATCAAGAATTTATTTTGATATATTTTGTGATGGAAAGATCTATACATACTTCAAAATATTCAGCCAGTATTATTAACATTAGCTACTGAATAATCAAGCCATTACTGGTTATGAAAAAATGTTCTTTTTATACATTTTGGAATATATAAGTAATGCATGAATACATTACCATTGTGAAAAATTCCAAGAATGCAGATAAAGCAAATTGCCCCACTCAGTCTCACAAAGCCTGTCAGTTTCATTTTTCCCCCAGAGGAAATTTTATCAGTTCGGTGATTATCCTTCCAGTTCCTTTCTATGCTTTTAGGCACATATGTGAACATGTCAAATATACAGTTTTTTAAAATGGGGGTTTATATATAAATGTATTTATATAGTATACATTATACTATAACTGTTTTTTTAATAATTCTTTGATATCACGGAGATCAACCTATAGTAGTACCTTTAAATAGAGTTGGTTCTTTTTTAGTAGGTTCATAATATCCCACTGTATAAATAATAACTTAATTCATAGCTTTCATACTGATAAGTTTTAGGTTATTCCAATTTTCCACTCACAAAAAAAATGCTTCTATAAACTTTCCGTGCATCTTTATACTCCAGAGTAAGCATTTACATTGAAAGATTGCCATATAACTGCAAGTGATAGATATATCTCCAGAAAGGCTTTATCAATGTGTGCCTCTCCTGACAGTATATGATAATAAATAGGTTTCAACATTTTCAACAAAAGTGGGCATTTTTTTCAGCTTTTGTGCTTCTAAGTGTGTCAGAATCATATTTAAGTTTATAGTTATCTCATAGTTACCTACTTATTCAATTCAGGCAATATGTAGTATCCTTTGACTCCTTCAACCTCAACTGCTACCTCTGTAAAGTAAGAAATGTAGAACTCTTTTCTTTTCCCAGCTCTTCCTTCCATACCTCCCAGTCTTAGAACATGTAATCTGGAATTTCAGAGCCAGACAATCATCACTAAATACATATTTAATTTATATCTCATCTCTTTCAAAAATTATTTTTTATGTTTTCATTCTCTTTTGTAAGCCTGTTTCCAACAATAACTGTATGATTAACCAGTTCAGTGCTTAAATTCAGAGTATTATGCCACTACTTTCTTTCTTAAGCTATTTATTTTCATTCTTCAACTGGTACTGGAATACGTCTTTCCCTTTTGTTAAATGAATATTGTCTTAGGGCAGGCTCCCCAGAAACAGACTCTGAGACAGAGAGATCTATATACCAGAAGTTGACTGGCGAGTGATCTTGAGAATGAGATTTGTAGGACCGTGAGGGAAGCAGGATGGGCAGGGGCAGATGAACTGTCAGGCAGTTGTGACAAAGACTTCAGCCAACCCCATGGAAAGCTCTGGAGATGGGGTGGTCCTTCAGAGTTTCCCCAAATTTGGGAACAAGGGGCCAGACTGTCATACCTCTGCATGGACCAGTTATGTGGGTCGTCTGCCCTCTGGAGGAGCGTAATCTTGGGTTCCCACCTGCTGAAGACAATTCCTAGAGAGAGATGCAGCTATGAGGCCTCAGCAGCCAGCACTGCCAGCAGTTGATAGAATGAGTATTTCTGTCTTGAAGTGAGAGATCTACAGCATCTATTACAATAGCAAATTCACCTGAAAAAGAATTTTTAACTCCTAAACTTTTTCCTCTCAAAATTGTGTAGATGTTGTTGCTTGCTTTCTGGAATTTAATGGTGTGGGGGAAATATGAGGCTGGTTAGATTCTTATTCTTTTCTAGGTAACCTGTTTTGTCTGCCCAGGCACATTTTTCTTTTTTCTCAAAACTCAAAACTTGCACCAGAATATGTCAGATATGAGTGTCTATTCATTAATCATACTTTGTATTCAGCAATTGAAGACCATTTTCTTCTGTTGTACCACCAATTACTGCATTATTTCCTTTGTTTATTCTTCAGGAACACTGATTTTCTTCAGGAAAGTAAGTCTCCGTGCTCTTGTCTTCATACTGACCTTCTTCTCTTTCTTTGATATCATCTTTTGCCTATTTTTTCCCATCTGCAGTGAATCCTTCTCAAATCTGTGTTCTTCATCACTGATTTGTTTTCCTGTGGTGTTAAACCTTTTCTTTCCTGATTGCGCTGTGAATTAAAATTTTATTATTACATTTTCCTAACTCTTTATGTCTTTTTCTCTCTCAGCTACTTCCCTCTTCAACTGAACGTATGTCTCATCCAGTCCTTTGTCCTTTGTCATTTCAGCCAGTGTCCCTATCATCTCACTTTTTATCTTCTTGTTACAATCTGTATGGTTTTTCTAAATTTTCTTTGAGAACAACCAATGCTTTCTTTCCAAAAGTTGTCTTTGTAACATGCAACATAGGTTTAAGGAAGTATGATTATCTCCTGCCCCTTCAAGTTAATATTCCCGTTGTCTGATATCCTCAAAAACTCTTTGTCAGGACCCACTTTTTTCACTTATCACTAAATGATAACATTTAATCCAGGCTCAATGTAGATTCCCCTTATCCTCTCTCACTGTCCAATCGAGTGCTAAGAGCATCCCCCTTTGTGATATTTAGCTGAATGACAATTGATGTCTGTAGCTCCTAACCAAATATCTGGAGTCCAGCAACCGTTAATCCATTGTGCCTCTCCTAACCAAGAAGGGATTTTCTCTTGCTCTTGTGAATTTACATTATGGAGACTAATTAATTCCTGGATACTTAGAAGCAGTCTAGGATTTTGTGGTTCTTTTATTTTATGTATGTATGAATTTATTTAAGTTATTTATTTCACTAAAATATTGCCTAAAATCCCATAGATTCTAGCATGCCTTAGCCCTACTGCATCTCTTCCAGCTTAAGATTTCAGACAGCAGTTTACCACTATCTTGGTATTTAATCACTGCTTATGTTTCAGTTCTAGAAACTTGAAGTCTTCAAAAGATTTTTTTTAGAGGCCCTATACGGGGTGGAACAACCCTGGTCAACTTGTATGCATGCTATATTGGCTGCTCTCTTGTTTCCTGGTTGGGTTGGTTCCATGTCTCTGAGATAGGGTGGTGGATACCTCATGGCAATTGGCAGACATTTTTTCTTTCTCTTTTATAAATTTTTGGGTTTTAAACCCACAAGTTAGCTTGTTCCTGAGACTCCAGTAGTATGCTGGCCATTTGCCTATTTTCTTTGAGCTCTACTGTTCACCTTCCCTTGCTCTGCTCTAGATTGCAGGGAACAGACCCTTACAGGCTGGCTTCCCCACATTTCCATGTCAGGTGGCTTCTGGTTGGGTTCTGTGAAAGAGAGACACTACTGAGAGATTGAAATATGGGAAGAAATGGAGAAGTCAAGGTATTTCTCTCTCTCTCTCTCTCTCTCTCTCTCTCTCTCTCTCTCTCTCTCTCTCTCTCTCTCTCTCTGCTTCAGGCATTGCCTCTGGCAGGGACTGTGGCTCCTTCATGACTCCAGCCCCTTCAGAGCACCAGCTTTCAACAGACAGCTCCATCCACTTTCACCTGGCAGATCCTTTCTTGATTCCAGCCTTCACCTGATGATCCCTTCCTAGGAGCTTCTTGCTCTTGCCAGCTTCTGAGTTGTCTCACTCTCCTGTATTTTGCTTCTTTGTTTTTCCATCGACTGTGTAACCAATTCCCTTTATTAGATCTCTCCTTTTTGAAAAGCCTAGAGATGTTTCTGTTTTCTTGACTTAGACTTGACTAACACATTAAGTTTTTTCAAACTGCTTTTTTTTTTTTTAAATAGAAATTCCTCCTACAGTCTGGGAGTGATTAATTTCCAGTATTGTTACAACTTACTTTCCTCTCCATGGCTTTTCTTTATGAGTATTTCAATGGAGGAAGTACAGGGGAGCAAATGAGATGCCATTAGCTAACAGCTATCACAATACATTTGTCTCTGGCTGCACAATTATGTATAATTTAATTATATCCTGAGGCCATCGTTCTTTGCAGGATCCATCCCCAATTACAAGGTGAAAACCACTGTGAAAAAACTTTGAGTCATTATTTTATCTGAAAACTAGTTTTATGATATGTTTCTGTGAGATTGTGGACATTCTGCTATAAAGAGTTAGTGGCAGAGAGAGCAAGGAATTTTTAGGGATGCAGTATCCTAGGAGGTGACAGTGTAGTCAATCAAGGTTTGCCAGTAATTGTTCCCTTTTATGGCACAATATACTTGATCAGAAATACTCATTCTGGAAACATTTGGCATGGTGTTCGTAGAGTTTGGGATTCCCCAAACCACTGTCACTTCTGGCACCAACTGTAAGTTTGGAAACCTCCCAAGACCACCGTCACATCTGATACCAATTTTGTGTTTGGGGTCCCCAGGAACACCCTCAGGTTCAATAATTTTCTGGAAGAACTCGAAGAACTCACCGAAAGCTACTATACTCCTGGTTACAGTGTATTATAGTTAAAGAATACAGATTAAAATCAGTCAGGTGAAGAGACACATGGGGCAAAGTCTAGGAAAGTTCCAAATATGAAGCTTTCAGTTGTTATCTCCCAGTGGAGTCATAAACAGCATTAATTTTTCTTGGCAAATACGTGTGACACAGAATATTGCCAACCAAGGAAGCTCACCTGAGCCTTGTTGTCCAGTTTTTACTGGAGCTGGATCATGGAAGCATGGTTGACTCCTGACACATGGCTGGCCTTTAGTCTCCAGCCCCTCTGGAGGTCAAGCTGATACTACATGCCCAGAGTTTCTACCATAAGTCACATTGTCAGACTATCTAGTGTGGCACAAGGCTCCCTAGGTAAACAAAGACATTCTTATCAGACAAGACATTCCAAGAGCTCGAGATCACCTCCCAGGAGATGAGCGCCAAGACCAGACCTCTTTTTGGGTAAGGTTAATTCTTTACTACACAGTGTCCAAATATCCAGAACTAAGCTAGAGTTCAAAAATTTTATAGGAATGATGGAATTTAAACTTACTGAGTTCTGGGAGTCAGTTAATGGGAAGGGGGCCAGTAGACTCTACAATATGAGCCCATGGATAGTCTGTGCTTTGTAGTTGACACAAACATCCATCATTGCAAGGTCAAACTTCCAGTGTGATTTTGTGCCTCATCAAATACAAATACTGATAAATGATTTCTGATTGGAGTCTCTTATTAACATTTGTGTTTTTTCTCCCTCAGATCAGTAAAATAAACATTGGAAAAAAGGAAATAGATTAGATGATTGAGCTACGGACTCTGGTCCATAAATCCCATATAAAATTACTTTAAGAATACATTGTTGGTTAAGTGCTTGATATGTACTAGAATTTTATCCTGATTATCAGAAAGTAGTAGGAAGTACTGTTTCACTTGAAAGACAGTGAAAAACTGCAAAGCAATTTAATTTAGGACTTATTAGTCTTATTAGGTCCTTAATCCTGTGGTAGAAGTGCTGCTACTAGAAACCGGCAGGGACATTCTGCAAGGGATGCACAGCACTTTCCAAGGTTGAACAGAGTAGCCATTCTTGCTTTTGATTAGATGTTCCAGATGTATATCTATATCTATATCTATATCTATACCTACTTCTCTTTACAATATGTTGATAGAGGTGTAAATGTCCAACACATAAGGAAGGTATGTTCTCAGAAGAGCAAGAAGAAGCTTTATGAATAATTTAATCAAAGCTCACAAGTCAAATGGATGAAAATATACTTGGTCTACATTTGGTTTCATGGTATCCCCGACATTCTCTTCCATAGGCCGAATATGGCAAAATGACAGAGTAGGGAACCCCTGACATGGTATAATTTGGGAAGGGACAAAGGAAACTGACTTTTTTTCCCCAATGATTGATCTCTAGTGGAGCTCAGTTCCTCCTCGCCCTCCAAACATATATGCATTTCACTACACTCACAGGAAGTCAAGGACATTGACTTAGGTGGAAGTTACAGGGGACTCTGTTTCTCCTTCCACTTTGGAAATATGCTAACCTGGGAACAGTTCCCACAGAGCATCTTCTGCCTCTACTCCCAGCAACCTTGAAGTCAATCAATTATATAAACTCTGCTCTGTGTCTTAACAAGATACTCACAGACTTTCTCTTCTATCCCTTGCTCTTCTGTGAGGAAGGTTGCTCTTTCTTTACCTCCGGAATGGTAATATACATTCTTAAGCAATTTTATAGTTTTTACTTAAAGATCATCACTAGACGTGTTCATGTATTATTTCTTTCCTCTTTACTTTATCCAGTGGACTATTCCTGGGTTTTGGGAGAACATCTGCCCCTCAACTCCCATGTACCAGACTGTACTGTATTCCTATGCTACCAAAATAACTGGGAGGGATGGTAGTCAGTGAATGTGATGCTCTAACCTATAATTCTTGAAATCTCAGAGGCTTAATTAAATTAAATTGTATTTCTCTCTGACATGGTATCATAGTGTAATACAGTCAGTAAGGGATGAGTTTTCTCGACACGGCCATTCATGAACCTAGGTTTCTTCCATCTTTTAATGCTTCCTTGTAATTATATCATATTCAATATTTGGCCTGCAAGAATTCCACAGAGGGGAAAGAGAGTGAGATAAATAAGGTGTTTTATGGCCAGGCCTAGAAGTAGCCTGCATCACGCTGCCATATTCCACCGGTCTCAGAATTCAGTCACATCACTCAGACCTGTGATGACCTTTCTGTGGTAATTTCGTTGAATATTTGTACAATATGTTTTTGTAGTGCATTGCTCAACATTTAAAAATAAATGTGTAGCAGTTATAAATAACTTAAAGAGGCTATTTAGGCACAAAGGATACAAAATATCATGAACATCAGGTACCCTGAGCCCCATTAGACATGAGCATCGCAAGGCTAAACTTGGAACTCCACAAACCTTTGGTCCTTTTGGATTCTAAGATTTCAGGGAGTAGGCTAAGAGAGTGGGCCTTGTGCCAGCTCCAGTGAATAGCCAGATAGTACAGCTGTGTATGATGTGTCTACCAGCAAAGAGTTTACATAGTAATAAGAGAAAGGCAGGGATTGAATAAAGGGCACTCTCCAGAAAAAATGGTAACATTGGCCAGCTGATGGTTTGGTAGCTGGGGTTAGGGACATAGGGGAAACAGCTGTTCTCATGCAAAGGTTAGGAGAACAGTCTTGGTTAGACAGTAAACTTCCTTTGAGTACTTTAATGAAACAATCACTGCACACAGAGTTGTTTCCTTTGCTGGTATATACTGTCTTTTATCCTTTAGAACCCTGCTGATCAGATCACAACAGGATTTCCTGTCTTCATCAGTGAGAGAGGAGTAGTGGTTGTAAAATCATATTTGCAAATTCTTTGACACTTCTTTCATTAAGAGGTAGAGTCTAATTTCCCTCTCCCTGAATATGGGCTGGCCTGAATGATTTGCTTCTCATTAATAGAATGCAACAAAAGTGGTGCTGTCTAACTTCCCAGACTAAATCATAAAAGGCCTTCACCTGGCTCTCCACTTCTCTTGGGACCTTTGCTCTTAGAACCCAGGTGCCATGCTATGAGAAAGCTCGGGCCACACAGAGACGTCTTCCAGATAACTCCAGCTCCAGCCACCATCTGACTGTAACTGCAAGAAATACCCCAAGTGAGAGCCACCTAGCCGAGCTGAGTCAACCCCTAGAACTGTGAAAGACAATAATAATAATAACAACAACAACAACAACAGCAATAGTTTTTAATACAACTAAGTTTAGAGTGATTTATTATGCAGCTATAGATAACTAAAACAAGAAATAATGCCATGGAAAAGCCATTCTCATTTTCCTCAAATTCCTCCATGCATTGAAGTCACTTTAAGCTGTAGTATTTGAAAGACTAGAATACTTGGAGCTTGGGGGACAGAGGGCAGAGCCACTCAGACTGATTGGGCCTTGAAGCCCAGCTCTACAACCAGTGGCAGTACCAAGGAGTGAGGAAAAGCTTCTTTTGCTGCCATCTCCAAAAGTGATACCACAAAGAAAAGAAAGGGATATTGCAACAGCAAAATGTATGTTCTCTAGGTCTAATGTGAAATGTGACCTAGAATGAATAGAAGCATCTTTGGAAAACTTTGATATTTTAAAGCTTCTGTAATAAACAATCTAAATAAAACCTTAACAATGCAAATGCAGATTCAAGGCATAGGTTGCAACCACTCCTACTCCTATCCAAAAGCAGATGGCTGCCCTTAAGCTATTGATTCTCTGAAATTTTTCATCATGTCCACTTGCATGATGCCTACCTTGCAGGATTCTTTTAAGAATAAATTGCCTACCTTGCAGGATTCTTTTAAGAATAAATTGAGATAGTGTATATAATTCACTGAGCCCAAGGCTTGACAATACCCAGTGAATACACAGTAAATATCAGCCAATATCTACTTCTTGATAGTTACCACTATCAATAGAATCTTGCTCTGAGGAAATACCACTCTTAGTTAACAATCTATGTCTGTTAGGCCCCGATTTGATATTTTTGTGCTTGTTTCTCTCTCCTTTAGAGACTCAGAGCAGATGCCTGGTTTCAGCTCAGCTAAGTGAGAGCTGGATGATCTTGAGTAAGTCCGTTGACCTCCTGCATTTTCCCATCTGTAAAATGGGGATGATAACAGATAACTGCACAGGATGGCTGCGAGAGTTTAATGAGACTATATGGGGACAAAGGCCACCTCCAGGACAGGAAGAGGAACAGTTGTGTCCTTTCCTGACAGTGTAATTTGCATTTTCTTAATTCATAACTTTAAGAAAACTGTATGGGAAACAAAGTTATTAGGAAAACCAAACAACCTCAGTAATCTTTTTTCTTGAAGTGCAACTAGTGTCTTTATTTTGCTTCCAGTGTTTACAAGTGGTGTTGATGGGACACTACACAGACTCATACCAGTGGGACAGAACCATGTGCCATCAGTGACAGAGCCAGTTCATGGTAGAGTCACCACATGGACACAGCAAGGCTCCAGAGCTGGCACTGCTTTCCCTCTGTTCTAAGCAGCCCAGGATTGAGGCTTTTAAAAGGGACATTAGCTCTGGAATCATGGGTAAATCTGACATTATTTCATTGAGACTAATCCATGGTTCTTTAATTCTTCCCCCGATTTTTTTTAAAAAATAGTATTTTTCTCTCCTCTCTTCCTCCGTTGGGCAGAAGTGGGTGATTATATAGCCAATCATTGAATATTTCTGACAAGGGCCTCAGTTGCTGTAGCTACAAGACCTAATTAAATCTGTAATTGAATTTGTAGACTCTTGATTTCCAATAGATTCCTCTTCAGATGTAGAATTCTTCCCGTATTTACTCCCATTAAACACCACTCCCATCCCACTCCCCACCCCTTGTAGGAGAATTATCATGTAAAAGAATAACATCCATTTGTTTTTATTTACATTAATTATTCTTTATTTTCCTGAGTATTAGTAAACATATTACATACTGAAAATTGTCAATATTGTTTCAGAATCCAAATAGAATATATATTATACTTCAATATGTACTTTAAGAATGTATTAATATTTAAGAACCCAAACCTTCAAATGATACCTCAGTTTGGCAGAGGTAATACTACTCTGTCTCAATATTTGGAATGAATTTAACACACATATTTTTTCTCTCTCTACAGCCAGTTTTGGCAGTAAAGAATTGAATTTCACATCAAGGCATAGTACAAAAATGGAGAAGGAGATTTGTAAATACTAATTATTCAAACCCAAATCCATATATGCCTATTTTTCTTACTGATTTTGATACTGTCAACATTCAGGCAAATTGGTTTCTTTCTCAACATTTTTCAAAAGCACATTAAGTTGTGTTAGATTACAAGAAAAAATGAGAAATTCAGTACCAATAAGAATGAACTACTGTAATGAGAGAAAAGTAGCTGTTTGAGGAAGAGAATCATGTCAATAGTTAATACATTTTCTTATTTATTTATTTATGGTTACATTGGGTCTTGTTGCTGCGCGGGGGCTACTCTTCATTGTGGTGCGTGGGCTTCTCATTGTTGTGGCTTCTCTTGTTGCGGAGCACCGGCTCTAGGCGTGCGGGCTTCAGTAGTTGTGGCTCGCAGGCTCAGTAGTTGTGGCTCATGGGCTCTAGACTGCAGGCTCAGTAACTGTGGCTCACGGGCTTAGTTGCTCCACAGCATGTGGGATCTTCCTGGACCAAGGCTCGAACCCATGTCCCCTGCATTGGCAGGCAATTCTTAGCCACGGCGCCACCAGGGAAGTCCAATAGTTCATAAATTTTCAATCAGAAAAATGCTGTTTTCTTTTTAGATCTCCAGCACTTTCTCCTCCAAAGTCGCAGAACCTTACTTACCAATTTCTAGTTTCTGTGATGCAGGAAACAAAAATTATAGCTGAATAATGCTGATTTCTTTAAGTCATTTTGACTTTGTGAATAACAGTCCAGAAATTACATACCCTGTGGCCTTTTGCATGTTCTAAAGCTAATATGGAGAGAGTAATGCTTGAGCAAAGATAGTACTCTTAAGTTTTAAATATCAGGCACAGCCCACTGAGAACTTATTGTAATATATACAGATCATACTCCTAGTCTACCTAGGAGGTCAGCTCCAGCAATCTGCCCATGTAAACACAGAAATTCACATTCATGTTCATGTTTCTCTGTGTTGTTAACATTGTTTTAGTAAATATTGAGTGGATATAGAAGAATGCTTATAAAATATATGTAAGAGAAAAGCAATAATACAAGGAACACCCATGTAACTCCCCAACCAGCTTAAGAAAAAGAATAATATCTATGAGATCCTCTGTGAGAATCACTCTGGTCTCAACCCCATTGCCTCCCCAACTCAGAAGTAACTCCTTGATTTTTTTCTAGTTTATCACGTATATTTATATTCCTAAAAATAAAAGTGTTTAATGTCACGTGGTTTTTAAACTGCTTTGAACATACTGAATACATCATTCTGCAATTTCTTTTTCTTTTTTTCTTTTTTTTGCAGAGCATTACGCTTTAGAGATTCATGAACGTCGTTGCATGCAACTGCATTTCATCCATTTACACTGCTAAGCACTATTCCATAATATGAATATGTCATAATGTTCTTTTTCCATCCTACTGCTGATCTCCATTTGGGGGTTTTTCACTTTTATGACATTACAAACAATGCTCAGTACAAACATAAACATTTTTGTAAATGCATCCTAAGATGTACGTGCATAATTTTTCTAGGACATTTACATAAAGTAATCAATTTCTGGCCCACCGGGTATGAACCTTTTACTTTACCAACTACTGATAAATTTTCTTCCAAAGTAGTTGTAAAGTTGTATAACATACCCGCCCCCTGCCCACCAATCAGTGTATGATATTGTCAACCTTTTAAAATTTTGCCAACTGGTCAGTATATAATGGTATCTATTTCTTTGTAGTTTTGAATTTGCTTTTTCCCAGTTACTGATAAAATTTATTGCTACCTCATGTTATTAATTGTCACTTATATTTCCTCTTCTATGAAGTGTCTCTTTAAAATTTTTCTCTCTCTTTTTAAAATTTGGGACACTTATCTTTTCATTACCTATTTGTAGGAGTTCTTTATATAGTCTAGATACTAATTCTGTGTCACTTATATTTGTCTCAAGTATGTTCTTTCAATTTGTGGCTTTTTTTCTCCATTCTTTTATAATATCTCTAGAAGGTGTCAAATTAAGATAGTCAAATTTATCGATATTTACCTTTATTATTTACATTTTTGTGTCTTTAAGAAATTCTCCCGTTAACAGAACTCAAGAAGACAAATCTCTTATATTTTCTTCTAAAAGTATTATTAGTCAGTGTTCACAGTTGAGCCCTAAATTCAACTTAATTGGTTGCTGTGAGATAGGAATCCTATATAATTTTTTTCCATTAAGAGAGCCAAATGTCATATCAACATTTATTGAACTAGCTCTCCCTATTGCACCGATTTTCAATAAAAGCTTTGCCATATACCAAGTTTCCATATAAAATAGATGCTTTCTGGACCTCTATTTTGGTCCATTGGTCAATTTGTCTATCTGTCGGCCAAAACTTTGTTGTCTTATTAATGTAGCTTCATAATAACTCTTGATTTCAGGTAAGGCAAGTCTCTCAACTTCTTTTTCAGAAGTCTTGGATTTTCTTGGCAATATAAAATTCCACATAAATTTTTTAGAATCAGTTCCTCAGCTTTCCAAAAGAAATCATTTTGGCATTTGATTGGAATTTCATTGCATCTGTAGATCACTTTTAGTATTTAAGGCTTAAACTCTCCCTGTGTGTTCTGCTATAACTGGACCCCACATAATTTTATATAAAATTCTATCATTATAATTCAATTATAAATATTTTCTAACTTTTAATATTATTTCTTCTTTGACCTATGTGATATTTAGTAGTGAACTTCTTAATTCTATAACACTTGGATTTTAAAAATTATCTTTATAACATTGATTTCTAACTTAATTGTTTTGTGGTCAGAGAAGATAGTCTATGGCAGGGGTCCCCAAACCCTGGGCTGCAGACTGGTACTGGTCCGCAGCTTGTTAGGAACTGGGCCGCGCAGCAGGAAGTGAGCAGTGGGCAAGCAACTGAAGCTTAATCTGCCACTCCCCATTGCTCCCATCGCTTGCATTACCACCTGAACCATCCTTCCCCCTGCCGCCCCCGTCCGTGGAAAAATTGTCTTCCACAAAACCGGTTCCTGGTGCCAAAACAGATGGGGACCACTGGTCTATGGAATCTTTTGGACTTTACTGAGACTTGCTTTATATGCCAGTACATGGTAAATTTAAAAATATATATATTCCATGTGTGTTTGAAGTCAACTGTGAAATGAATTTAACCTTGAACAAAAGTTGTGGTAAACATTTTAGCTACTGATGTAAAATAATGATTATAAGGCTGTTTACTTTTTCATTTCTCCTTGTATTAGTTTTAATGAGATATTAATAATTTCATCAGATCTTATTCTTTTTTTAACATCTTTATTGGAGTATACTGGCTTTACAATGTCATGTTACTTTCTGCTATATAACAAAGTGAATCAGCTGTGTGTATATATATATCCGCATATCCCCTCCCTCTTGTAGATTTTTTGATGATGGCCATTCTGACTGGTGTGAGGTAATACCTCATTGTAGTATTGATTTGCATTTCTCTAATGATTAGTGATGTTGAGCATCCTTTCATGTGTTTGTTGGCAAACTGTACCTCTTCTTTGGAGAAATGTCTGTCTAGGTCTTCTGCCCATTTTGGATTGGATTGTTTGTTTTTTTAATATTGAGCTGCATGAGCTGCTTGTATATTTGGGAGATTAATCCTTTGTCAGTTGCTTCATTTGCAAATATTTTCTCCCATTCCGAGGGTTGTCT
The DNA here is from genome assembly GCF_039906515.1 of Pseudorca crassidens. Taxonomy (NCBI): domain Eukaryota; kingdom Metazoa; phylum Chordata; class Mammalia; order Artiodactyla; family Delphinidae; genus Pseudorca; species Pseudorca crassidens. The sequence continues at coordinate 95,421,040 of NC_090317.1, forward strand.
TTTCATCTTGTTTATGGTTTCCTTTGCTGTGCAAAAGCTTTTGTTTCATTAGGTCCCATTTGTTTATTTTTGTTTTTATTTCCAGTTCTATAGGAAGTGGGTCAAAAAGGATATTGCTGTGATTTATGTCATAGAGTGTTCTGCCTATGTTTTCCTCTAAGAGCTTTATAGTATCTGTCCTTACAAGTAGGTCTTTAATCCATTTTGAGTTTATTTTTGTATATGGTGGTAGGGAGTGTTCTAATTTCATTCTTTTACATGTAGCTGTCCAGTCTTCCCAGCACCACTTATTAAAGAGGCTGTCTTTTCTCCATTGTCTATTCTTGCCTCCTTTATCAACGATAAGCTGACCATATGTACGTGGGTTTATCTCTGGGCTTTCTATCCTGTTCCATTGATCTGTATTTCTGTTTTTCTGCCAGTACCATACTGTCTTGATTACTGTAGCTTTGTAGTATAGTCTGAAATCAGGGAGCCTGATTCCTCCAGCTCTGTTTTCCTTTCTCAAGATTGCTTTGGCTATTCGGGGTCTTTTGTGTTTCCATACAAATAGTGAAATTTTTTGTTCCAGTTCTGTGAAAAATGCCAGTGGTAGTTTGATAGGGATTGCATTGAATCTGTAGATTGCTTTGGGTAGTATAGTTATTTTCACAATGTTAATTCTTTCAATCCAAGAACATAGTATATGTCTACATCTGTTTGTATCGTCTTTAATTTCTTTCTTCAGTGTCTTATAGTTTTCTGCATACAGGTCTTTTGTCTCCTTAGGTAGGTTTATTCCTAGGTATTTTATTCTTTTTGTTGCAGTGATAAATTAAGGAGTGTTTCCTTAATTTCTCTTTCAGATTTTTCATCATTAGTGTATAGGAATGCAAGAGATTTCTGTGCATTAATTTTGTATCCTGCTACTTTACCAAATTCATTGATTAGCTCTAGTCATTTTCTGGTAGCATCTTTAGGATTCTCTATGTAGAGCATCATGTCATCTGCAAACGGTGACAGCTTTACTTCTTCTTTTCCAATTTGGATTCCTTTTATTTCTTTTTCTTCTCTGATTGCTGTGGCTAAAACTTCCAAAACTGTGTTGAATAATAACAGTGAGAGTGGGCAACCTTGTCTTATTCCTGATCTTAGAGGAAATGGTTTCAGTTTTTTGCCATTGAGAATGATGTTGGCTGTGGGTTTTTCATATATGGCCTTTATTTTGTTGAGGTAAGTTCCCTCTGTGCCTACTTTCTGCAGGGTTTTTTTAATCATAAATAGGTGTTGAATTTTGTCAAAAGCTTTTTCTGCATCTATTGAGGTGATCATATGGTTTTTCTCCTTCAATTTGTTAATATGGTGTATCACATTGATTGATTAGTGTATATCAAAGAATCCTTGCATTCCTGGGATAAACCCCATTTGATCATGGTGTACGATCCTTTCAATGTGCTGTTGGATTCTGTTTGCTAGTATTTGTTGAGGATTTTTGCATCTATGTTCATCAGTGATATTGGCCTGTAGTTTTCCTTTTTTGTGACATCTTTGTCTGGTTTTGGTATCAGGGTGATGGTGGCCTTGTAGAGTGAGTTTGGGAGTGTTCCTCCCTCTGCTCTATTTTGGAAGAGTTTGAGAAGGATAGGTGTTAGCTCTTCTCTAAATGTTTGATAGAATTCGCCTGTGAAGCCATCTGGCCCTGGGCTTTTGTTGGAAGATTTTTAATCACAGTCTCAATTTCAGTGCTTGTGATTGGTCTGTTTATATTTTCTATTTCTTCCTGGTTCAGTCTCGGTAGGTTGTGCTTTTCTAAGAATTTGTCCATTTCTTCCAGATTGTCCATTTTATTGGCATAGAGTTGCTTGTAGTAATCTCTCATGACCCTTTGTATTTCTGCAGTGTCAGTTGTTACTTTTCCTTTTTCATTTCTAATTCTATTGATTTTAGTCTTCTCCCTTTTTTTCTTGATGAGTCTGGCTAATGCTTTATCAATTTTCTTTATCTTCTCAAAGAACCAGATTTTAGTTTTATTGATCTTTGCTACTGTTTCCCTCATTTCTTTTTCATTTATTTCTGATCTGATCTTTATGATCTCTTTCCTTTTGCTAACTTTGGGGGTTTTTTTGTTCTTCTTTCTCTATTTGCTTTAGGTGTAAGGTTAGGTTGTGTATTTGTGATGTTTCTTGTTTCTTGAGGTGGGATAGTATTACTATAAACTTCCCTCTGAGAAGTGCTTTAGGTGCATCCCTAAGGTTTTGGGTTGTTGTGGGGTGTTTTTTTTTTTTTTTTTGAACTTTTGGATTAATTTTATTTATTTTTTTATACAGTAGGTTCTTGTTAGTTATCCATTTTATAGATATTAGTGTATATATGTCAATCCCAATCTCCCAATTCATCCCACTACCACCACCCCCCACCACCACTTTCCCCCCGTGGTGTCTATATGTTTGTTCTCTACAACTGTGTCTCTATTTCTGCCCAGGAAACCAGTTCATCTGAACCATTTTTCTAGGTTCCACATATATGCATTAATATACGATATTTGTTTCTCTCTTTCTGACTTACTTCACTCTGTATAACAGTCTCTAGATCCATCCACATCTCTACTGGGTCGTCGTGTTTTCATTGTCATTTGTTTCTAGGATTTTTTTTTTTTCGGTATGCGGACCTCTCACTGTTGTGACCTCTCCCGTTGCGGAGCACAGGCTCTGGATGCTCAGGCTCAGCGGCCATGGCTCACAGTCCCAGCTGGTCCGCGGCATGTGGGATCTTCCTGGACTGGGGCACGAACGTGTGTCCCCTCCATCGGCAGGTGGACTCTCAACCACTGAGCCACCAGGGAAGCCCTCTAGGTATTTTTGATTCCCTCTTTGATTTCTTCAGTGATCTTTTGGTTATTTAGTAGTGTACTGTCTAGCCTCCATGTGTTTGTATTTTTTACAGATTTTTTCCTGTAATTGATATCTAGTCTCATAGTGTTGTGGTTGGAAAAGATACTTGATAAGATTTTAATTTTCTTAAATTTACCAAGGCTTGATTTGTGACCCAAGATATGATCTATCTTGGATAATGTTCTTTGAGCACATGAGAAGAAAGTGTATTCTGTTGTTTTTGGATGGAATGTCCTATAAATATCAATTAAGTCCATCTTGTTTAATGTATCATTTAAAGCTTGTATTTCCTTATTAATTTTCTGTGTGGATGATCTATCCATTGGTAAAAGTAGGGTGTTAAAGTCCCCTACTATGACTGTGTTACTGTTGATTTCCCCTTTTATGGCTGTTAGTATTTGCCTTATGTATTGAGGTGCTCCTATGTTGGGTGCATAAATATTTACAATTGTTGCATCTTCTTGGATTGATCCCTTGATCATTATGTAGTGTCCTTCCTTGTCTCTTGTAACATTCTTTATTTTAAAGTCTATTTTATGTGATATGAGTATTGCTACTCCAGCTTTCTTTTGATTTCCATTTTCATGGAATATCTTTTTCCATCCCCTCACTTTCAGTCTGTATGTGTCCCTAGGTCTGAAGTGGGTCTGTTATAGACAGCATATATATGGGTGTTGTTTTTGTATCCATTCAGCAAGCCTGTGTCTTTTGGTTGGACCATTTAATCCATTCACGTTTATGGTAATTATCGATATGTATGTTCCTATTACCATTTTCTTAATTGTTTTGGGTTTGTTTTTGTAGGTCTTTTCCTTTTCTTGTGTTTCCTGCCTAGAGAAATTCCTTTAGTATTTGTGGTAAAGCTGGTTTGGTGGTGCTGAATTCTCTCAGCTTTTGCTTCTCTGTAAAGGTTTTAATTTCTCTGTCGAATCTAAATGAGATCCTTTCTGGGTAGAGTAATCTTGGTTGTAGGCTTTTCCCTTTCATCACTTTAAATATGTCCTGCCACTCCCTTCTGGCTTGCAGAGTTTCTGCTGAGAGATCAGCTGTTAACCTTATGGGGATTCCCTTGTATGTTATTTATTGTTCTTCCCTTGCTGCTTTTAATATTTTTTCTTTGTATTTAATTTTTGATAGTGTGATTAATATCTGTCTTGGCATGTTTCTCCTTGGATTTATCCTGTATGGGACTCTCTGCCTTTCCTGGACTTGACTATTTCCTTTCCCATATTAGGGAAGTTTGCAGCTATAAGCACTTCAAATATTTTCTCAGTCCCTTTCTTTTTCTCTTCTTCTTCTGGGAACCCTATAATTTGAATGTCGGTGTGTTTAATGTTGTTCCATAGGTCTCTGAGACTGTCCTCAATTCTTTTCATTCTTTCTTCTTTCTTCCTCTCTGCAGTAGTTGTTTCCACTATTTTGTTTTCCAGGTCACTTATCTGTTCTTCTGCCTCAGTTACTCTGCTGTTGATTCCTTGTAGAGAATTTTTAATTTTATTTATTGTGCTGTTCGACATTGTTTGCTTGCTGTTTAGTTCTTCTAGGTCCTTGTTAAACGTTTCTTTGTTTTCTCCATTCTATTTCCAAGGTTTTGGATCACTATTACTATCATTACTCTGAATTGTTTTGCAGGTAGACTGCCTATTTTCTCTTCATTTGTTTGTTCTGGTGGGTTTTTACCTTGCTCCTTCATCTGCTGTGTATTTCTCTGTCTTCTCATTTTGCTTAGCTTACTGTTTTGGGGTTCTCCTTTTACAGGCTGCAGGTTCATAGTTCCCATTCTTTTTGGTGTCTGCCCCCATTGGGTGAGGTTGGTTCAGTGGGTTGTGTAGGCTTCCTGGTGGAGGGGAACAGTCCCTGTGTTCTGGTGGATGGGGCTGGATCTTCTTTTTCCAGTGGGCACGGCCACATCCAGTGGTGAACTTGTTATGATTTTAGGCAGCCTCTCTGTTAATGGGTGAGACTGTGTTTCTGTCTTGCTCGTTGATTGGCATGGGGCATCCAGCACTGTTGCTTGCCCATCTTTGAGTGGAGCTGGGTCTTTTGGTTGAGATGGAGATCTCTCGGAGAGCTCTTGCCAATTGATAATATGTGGGGCTTGGAGGTCTCTGGTGGTCCAGTGTCCTGAACTCAGCTCTCCCACCTCAGAGGCTCAGGCCTGACACCAGGCTGGATCACCAAGACCCTGTCAGCACACGGCATTAGTTTCTTTCAAAACCATCTGCAGGTGTGTGCATATTAATTGGCTCTGGCATTCTGTAACCTTTGTGGTTGGGTTTCCCAGCTGCTTTCCAGGAACCTCGCCGAGCCCCCTGCAGCTCCGGGGGTGCAGCGTAGCTCGCTTCCACCCCAAACTCGCTCTCTGCACATTGCCTGTGCTTCGGAGTGAGTGCTCAGCCAGATCTTATTCTATTTTACATTTTTTCGTATCAGTTATTTATAATATGCTGTTATATCCATTAACTGCGTTTTTAAAAGTTTTTCAGTTATATTTCTGTCACTTTGAAATGCTTTGTTTTTTTTCAAATCTGTCCATTTGCATAGCTTTTTGTTCCTTATTTATATTTTAACCCCTTCGTTTATATCTTTTAAAGTATTGAACCTCTTTTAAAAATCTATGGTGTTTCTAATTCAACATGTGCATCATTCTGGGCCTGATTCTCTGCTCATTGTTTGTGCTGCTTTGCACTTAACCATGCTTTGCATGTTTGATGTTTTACTCCTTTTGACTGTGAGATCATATTTTGGGGAACTTGATTTAAGAGAATTCTTTGAGATAATGGTTGAAACAGTTTATTCAAAGGAGATTTGCATTTATTTCTGTTAAGCACCTAGGACATGTGTAGCTGGGGACCACATTAACTAAATCTCCTTAGGTTTTATCGGATCATCCAGATTGTGTGAATTCCAGCTACAGTGTACATGAGGACTAACTTGTTGTTACATGTATTCTCAAGGGAGAGTTTTTCCCCCTCCATTCATTACCAAATTTTAATATAAGTATTTCCTTTTAGTCTCCTTGTGGAAAGGGGTGTCTAATTCACTCTATTTTGAAGGTATAGTCTGTTGGGTTCCAACAGTAAGCATGTATATAGGCATATGGGTGCTCTCCTATCAGAACCTTTGCTCTGGGTGGGCTCAGAGCTTTGTATCCTATCCTTTATGTCTATGAGGCCAGGACATCTTAAGCACAGGTTCACCTGGTTTGGCAAATGCTCTCAAGATCAAAGATAGATTAATGGTTCCTTCACCTCTCTGAGTTTCTGCTTTAATTTAATTTTCAGTTCTGAGCGATGGTTACAAATTTGAAGGCCCATTGATACATTACAAATAATTAAATGTTTTATGTAACAGGTTTTAAAGTTATATTTAGTGGGAAGTTTTTTTTAGGGCATGTAGACTGCTATGCTGCTGTGTAGGAAAGTGATTTGCACATGTTTTTATTCTCAAACTTCCTCAATTATGAGTATTTTGTTTTAGTTTTTTTAAAAGTTGTATTTTTTTCAGGCAACTTTATAAAATGCTTAACAATTTTTGTTGTTTCAAACTGCAAGAAATTTAAAAGAATCCACGTCTCATATTTGATCTGTACAAGTAGAAAAGTACTTCTTTTTTTTTTTTTTTTGTGGTACGCGGGCCTCTCACTGTTGTGGCCTCTCCCGTTGCGGAGCACAGGCTCCGGATGCGCAGGCTCAGCGGCCATGGCTCACAGTCCCAGCCGCTCCGCGGCATGTGGGAATCTTCCCAGACCGGGGCACGAACCCGTGTCCCCTGCATTGGCAGGCGGACTCTCAACCACTGCGCCACCAGGGAAGCCCAGAAAAGTACGTTTTATAAGAATAAAAACATGTTCCCCTGATGGTTGTAATTCAGTGATTATTAGGATTAAGAAAAAGTATAAGTGTGGGAGTATTATAAAGTGTGTTATCTTTTTTTTTAACATCTTTATTGGAGTATAATTGCTTTACAATGGTGCGTTAGTTTCTGGTCTATTACAAAGTGAATCAGTTATACATATACATATGTTGCCATATCTCTTCCCTCTTGCTCTCCCTCCCCACCACCCTCCCCATCCCACCTCTCCAGGCAGTCACAAAACACCGAGCTGATCTCCCTGTGCCATGCAGCTGCTTCCCACCAGCTATCTACCTTACGTTTGGTAGTGTATATATGTCCATGCCTCTCTCTCGCTTTGTCACAGCTTACCCTTCCCCCTCCCCATATCCTCAAGTCCATTCTCTAGTAGGTCTGTGTCTTTATTCCTGTCTTACCCCTAGGTTCTTCATGACATTTTTTTTCTTAACTTCCATATATATGTGTTAGCATACGGTATTTGTCTTTCTCTTTCTGACTTACTTCACTCTGTATGACAGCCTCTAGGTCCATCCACCTCATTACAAATAGCTCAATTTCGTTTCTTTTTATGGCTGAGTATATGTGCCACATCTTCTTTATCCATTCATCCGATGGTGGACACTTAGGTTGCTTCCATCTCCGGGCTATTGTAAATAGAGCTGCAATGAACATTTTGGTACATGACTCTTTTTGAATTATGGTTTTCTCAGAGTATATGCCCAGTAGTGGGATTGCTGGGTCATATGGTAGTTCTATTTGTAGTTTTTTGAGGAACCTCCATACTGTTCTCCACAGTGGCTGTATCAATTTACATTCCCACCAACAGGGCAAGAGTGTTCCCTTTTCTCCACACCCTCTCCAGCATTTATTGTTTCTAGATTTTTTGATGATGGCCATCCTGTAAAATTGTTTTTCCCTTCTTTTCATAAGTGTGTTAGCTAACTCTACTCATTGCCATATGACTTGCCATACCACCTATGGGATCAGTGTACATCCCCAGTTCCCTCCAGGTTGGATAAGGGGGAAACTTGAACCTTTTTTTGCATTCAACTCATCAAAATTATTGAGTACCTGTCATATTGAAGAGACTTTGTTAGGTGTTGTGGGAGATATAAGGATGAATGAGACCCCTCTCTGCCCTAGAGTAGCTAACAATGACAGAGGCATTCATTAAAAACTAAAGTGCAAGGTAAACAGTAATGAGTGCTACAGACTGTCAAGAGAGTATAGGGGGAGGAGGAATAAATTCCATCTGGAAGAGTTGACAGTGGTATACTGGTAAATGTTTAACAACTGACCCTCTGAGGATAAAAGCCCTGATTTGTACCATTTGCTAATTTCCATGGTATAAATATTTTCATCATGGCCAATTTCAAGCTACCAATGTGATGTCAATTGTCTCAAAATTTTCTGAAAATGTAACAGTTGGCTTTTGCAAGCTGGTACACGGTGGTTCCAGATCAGCACTGTGTAGAGGACAGTTTCTTGTAGTAAGACTGAGGTATGTCTTTAAGAAAAGAGTGTTCTGGTATACGTGTAGGGAAGAGCATTCCAGACAGAGGGGAAAATCTTAGACAAGGCAGAAATGTGTTAAAACCTAAGATATGTTTGAACACCTGGTATGCCAGTGTGGAGGCCTACATTGTACATGGTGGAAAGAAAGGGAGGAGGAGCTACAGTCAAAGATGTCTGGGAACTGTTTTGGTTGGTTCTTATCCTTCTAAGGATAAGCCAATTCACTGAAATGACAAAAGATACATACAAACTTCAAACTCATGGCTTTTGCCATAATTTTTTTTAATGTATAAATGGTAATAAAACCAATAACAATGTACCTACCATAAATCTACATAATTAAACATTATTAATACAGTTGATGAATATATATATATATACACACACACATATATATATACCTTCCTTTTTATATACATATACATATATAAGAAATTATAAATCTACGTTAACAATTATATAAGCAATATATAGTATTGCTTACATATATTTAAACTTCATGAAAAATATTTCATGGGAAAACTATATGTTGTATTTATACCACTGTAATTTACTTTTCCTTTCTCATTCATATTTTGTTTTATTCTTTCTTGTTCATACTTGTAGTTTGAATTCATTCATTCTCATTGCTGTATAAAAGTCCATTATATAAATAGAACATATTTGGTTTATTCCATGGGCATTTAGGTTGTTTCCCATTTTTGCTTATTATAAAAACTTCTGCTAAGAACATTTTTGTACACTTCTCCTTTTATATATGAGCTATAATCTCCCCAGGGCAAATACCTAAGGGTGCATATGCTTCATTATAATGTGTGTTCCTTTTCAACTTTACTAGATATTACCAAGTTATTTTCCACAAGTGATGGTATAATGACACCTCCATGAGTTTCTGTTATTCTATGTTAGTACCAGTCTTTTAATTTCTTTCCAGTAATATTGGAGTGAAATGGTATCTCAGTATGATGTTAATATACATGTTCTGTGACTTGTGAGGTTGAGCATCTATTCATTTACCTTTAAGTCATTTTTCCACTCTTTTGTGAATTCTATGTTTATGTAATTTGCTGACTCTTTTTTTAGTTGGTGTGTTTACTGATAACACTTAAAACCTACCTAGGGAGACAAAAGACCTTTATGCAGAAAACTGTAAGACACTGATGAAAGAAATTAAAGATGATACCAACAGATGGAGAGATATACCATGTTCTTGGATTGGAAGAATCAGTATTGTGAAAATGACTATACTACCCAAAGCAGTCTACAGATTCAATGCATTCCCTATCGAATTACCAATGGCATTTTTTACAGAGCTAGAAAAATAATCTTAAAATTTGTTTGGAGACACAAAAGACCCTGAATAACCAAAGTAGTCCTGAGGGAAAAAAATGGAGCTGGAGGAATCTGACTTCCTGACTTCAGACTATACTACAAAGCTACAGTAATCAAGACAATATACTACTGGCACAAAAACAGAAATATAGATCAATGGAACAGGATAGAAAGCCCAGAGGTAAACTCACACACCTATGGTCAACTAATCTTTGACAAAGGAGGCAAAGATATACAATGGAGAAAAGACAGTCTCTTCATAAGTGGTGCTGGGAAAACTGGACAGCTACATGTGAAAGAATGAAATTAGAACACTCCCTAACACCGTACAAAAAAATAAACTCAAAATGAATTAGAGACCTAAATGTGAGACCGGACACTATAACACTCTTAGAGGAAAATATAGGAAGAACACTCTTTGACATAAATCACAGCAAGATCTTTTTTGATCCACCTCCTAGAGTAATGGAAATAAAACCGAACATAAACAAATGGGACCCAATGAAACTTAAAAGCTTTTGCACAGCAAAGGAAACTACAAACAAGACGAAAAGACAACCCTCAGAATGGGAGAAAATATTTGCAAACGAAGCAACTGACAAAGAATTAATCTCCAAAATATATAAACAGCTCAGGCAGCTCAATATTAAAAAAAACAAACAACCCAATCCAAAAATGGGCAGAAGACATAGACATTTCTCCAAAGAAGATATACAGATGGCGAAGAATCACATGAAAAGCTGCTAAACATCACTAATTATTAGAGAAATGCAAATTAAAACTACAATGAGGTATCACCTCATACCAGTTAGAACGGGCATTATCAGAAAATCTGCAAGCAGCAAATGCTGGAGAGGGTGTGGAGAAAACGGAACTGTCTTGCACTGTTGGTGGGAATGTAAATTGATACAGCCACTATGGAGAACAGTATGGAGGTTCCTTAAAAAACTAAAAATAGAATTACCATGTGACCCATCAATCCCACTACTGGGCATATACCCAGAAAAAACCATAATTCAAAAAGACACATGCCCCCCCAATGTTCATTGCAGCACTATTTACAATAGCCAGGTCAGGGAAGCAACCTAAATGCCCATCGACAGATGAATCGATAATGAAGATGTGGTACATATATATAATGGAATATTACTCAGCCATAAAAAGGAACGAAATTGGGTCATTTGTAGAGATGTGGATGGATCTAGAGACTGTCATACAGAGTGAAGTAAATCAGAAAGAGAAAAACAAATATCATATATTAACTCATATATGTGGAACCTAGAAAATTGGTACAGATGAACCGCTTTGCAGGACAGAAATTGAGACACAGAAGTAGAGAACAAATGTATGGACACCAAGGGGAGAAAGTGGTGTATGGTGGGGGTGGTGGTGTGATGAATTGGGAGATTGGAATTGACATGTATACACTGTTGTGTATAAAATGGATAACTAATAATAACCTGCTGTATAAAAAAAGTAAAAGAAAAAATAAATAGATAAAAATAAAAATGCTTGAATGAGCAATCATGGGCACTCTTGAAACAAAAGTTAAAATAGAGAGTATCAACAAAGAAAGAGAATATAAAAATAACAAAGTGGAAATTTTAGAATGGAAAAATGTAACTGAAGTAAGAAAAAAAATCACTGGGTAGACTCAATAATGGAATGGAAATGACAGAATAAAGAGTCAGTGAACTTTAAGTAAATCAATAAAAATTACCTAATCTAGACAGAAAAGAGAAAAAATACGGAAAAACAATGAACAGAACCACAGAGGCAGTGGGACAGTACCAAAAGAGCTAACCTTCCTGTCTTTGCAGTCTCAGAGGAGAAGAAAAAGAGTAAGACATTGAAAAAAAATTCTTGAAATACATGATGACTGAAAACTTCCAAAGATTAAATATTCAAGAAGCTGAGTGGCCCTAAAATAGGATACACCCAAAGAAATTCGTGCCCAGACAAAGCATAATAAAAGTGATGACAACTAAAGACAATGAAAAAAAATCTGCAAAGCTGCCAGAAGAAATGGACACGTTACTTATAGAAGAATAATAATACAAATAACTGGGGATTTCTCATCTGAAACCACTGAAGCAAGAAGTGGCACAACATTTTTCAAGCACTGAAATAAATAGCTGCCAACCCAGAATTTTATATCCAACAAAAGTATTCTATAGAAATGAAAGTGAAATTAAGACATTCCCAGATGAAGGAAATTAGAATCTATACAGATCTATCCTGAAATAATTTCTAAAGAAAATTCTACAGACAGAACGGAGAGAAACTTGAATCATCAGGAATGATGGAAAGTAATATAAATGGTAAATATTTGGATTAATATAGTAGACTATCTCGAGTTCTTTAAAGCATGTTTAATGATTGTAAGCAAAAACTATGGAGTTGTCAATGTATGTAGGTGTAATACATACTACCAGTTGCAAGGAGGAGATAAATGGACCTACATGGAAGTAAGGTTTCTATATTCCTATTAAAGTTGTAAAACACTGATTCTAAGTAGACTGTGAAAAGTTAAGTATGTATATTTTAGTCCCTAGAGCAACCACTAAATACAAAGAGATGGAGTCAAAATCACAATAGATAAATTGCAATAAAATACTAAAAATTGGTTAAATATGGGAATTCCCTGTCAGTGCAGTGGTTAGGACTCAGTGCTTTCACTGTTGGGGCCCAGGTTCAAAGATCCTGCAAGCTGCATGGTGTAGCCAAAAATAAATAAATAAATAAAAATTGGCTTAATAACTTTTAAAAAGGGCAGGAAAAGAACAACCAGAGGAAACAAACAGTAAAATTATAAAATAGTAGACCTAAATACAAACATGTCAATCATTAGATTAATGTAAATGATTTAAACATTCATTAAAAGATAGAGGTTTTTGAGATGGATTCTTAAGAAATGACCCATATGCTGTTTACAAGAAGCTCATTTCAAATATAACAATATGGTAGGCTAAAAGTTAAGGGATGAAGAAAGATATATCATGCAAATACTAGTTTAAAATAAAACTGGAGTGACTATATTAACATCAGACAAAGTAGACTTTAGCACAAAGAAAGATACCCAAAATAAAGAGAGATATTATAAATTGATAAAAGTGTAGATTTGCAAAGAAAACACGATCCTAGGCATGTAGTCACTTAAAGACTGAAAAGTACGTGAAGCAAAAATTTACAGAACCAAAAGAAAAAGTTAAAAAGTACACAATTGTAGTTGAAAATTTTAAAAACAGAAGTAGTAACAGAAGTAGTAAACAGAAAATCAACGAATATATTGAACAAAGCCATTAGCTCACTGGATCTAACTGGCATTTAGAGAACATTCCACCCAGCAACACAATAATATGCATGTGTTTCAAGTGCACATGGAATATTCACCAAGATACATCATATCTTGGGGCATAAAACAAACCTTAACAAATATAAAAGAATTGAAATCCTACCAAGTGTGGTCTTTGTCCATAATGTGTGTCCACACAATGATTTTTTATTTAGGATAGGGAAAAAGTGATGCTCTTAATGGCAAGATGTGCAGCACAAATTAATAAGGGGAACTCCGTGTATTTTATCTACTTCAGTAATGGAATGGCAACTTGGGGATTTTGTGAATAAAATTTATCTGCCTTATATAGTTCTTTGAAAGAGAATATGTGATTTGTGAGAATTACAGTTTGTTTTCTTTTTTTAGAAGAAAAAATTTCTAAAGATTAATAATAGAAAGCTAACAAGAATATCTCCAAACATTTGGAAACAACATACTTTTAAATAATCTGTGGGTGAAAGAGTAAGTCTCAGGGAAATTAGAAGATATTTTGAATTGAGTGAATATGAAAATACAATGTATAAAAATTCATGGGATACAGCTAAAGCTGTGCTTAGAGGGAAATTTATAGCATTAAAATGCTTCTATGAGAAAAATACCTGTCCTAATATGTTATATTTATATATCATTATTTATTTATAATTATTAAAACATTATTAAATTTCACAATACTGTGGGCACAAAAACTACCTTTAAAACTTGCAGAGAAAAAATAAAAATAGATTGTATGCTTTATATTAGATACATGGGTATCTCTTCCCGCTACCCCCTCAGAGAAATGAACTGATATATTTGACTGAATTGAGAGAAATTTCACAGTTTTATTGGTGAGTGTGGAAAGAATTGTTGATAGGAAAATAGGAAACCAAGCAAATGAGCAAATGTGATAATTATACTAATTTCCAGGAAAAACAAAGGTGTACAAGAAAGGAAAGATAATTATCACATACAAGCGGTTTAACTCTGAATAATACATATTTAGTTATGATAATATAAACTCTGAGTATTCAGTTTGTCAAAAATGTGATATAACTTAGCAAAATAGGGAGAGGTGTAGAACAGGAAGTTAATGTGGGGTAGTGTAAGAATACAAAATTCTGATTTTTTTATCACAAGAAATTAATGTGTGATGCTTGAAAATGGAAAACTTAATAAATAGCAGCAGGGCATGTTGTTTAGAAATATGACAATGAATACTAAAAAAAAAAAAGCATCTAGAAAAATTGAGTTGCTCCCTCTGGGAAAAGAGAATCACATGTGAAAGGAAGTAGTAAGGCTGTTTAATTATAAACTTTTAGTAGTATTTCACTTTTTAAGGTATGTGTACTAGTTTGATACACATAAAAAGAATGTTCAGTGCTAGAACATAATTACTTTCTTTGCAGTGAATAGTAGCAATAGTAGTAATAGTAGCTAATCTTTATAAAGGGCTTACAGTGTGGCAAGGCCTATGCTAAGAGCTTTTCATTCATTGTCTTATGTAATCCTCACGGGCCTCATCTGAAGTAGGTACTATTTTTCAGGAATACATTAATAACATTAAGACTTAAAGAGGTTTTATAAATTGTCCAAAGTTAGTATTTGGCAAGTGGCTTTGCTAAGATGAGAATCTTAGCTCCTGACTACAGGGCCCTGAGTCCTAACTATACTCACATTTTATAATTTTACCAGCCTTACTTACCTCCCTGGAGTTTTCTAGATTTTCAGTGAGACAATAAATGTGAAAGGTCTTTAAAAAGATTAAAAAGCTACAGAAGAGTATGTTCTTTTGAAATTTCCTGTCAGTCTATAAAATTTAAACTTTCCTTCTCTGCTGGACTCTTGCTTCACTGTCTCCATTGCCAGGCTGTAGATTTTGTTCCCTGATTATCTCTGAGCTCCAGTCCCAAAATATAGGCTGTGGTACCAAAACTGCCATGCTTGGAAGGATGAATGTAACACGGGAAGATGGTTTCTTCCTTCTGATATTACCACTTCTGTTCCCCCTCACCCCGTCTGCCCCACTTTTCCTAAAATCAAAGAATTATAGTCACAAATCAAAATCCACTTTTATAACCTCAATATTCTTTTAGTCTTGGGCTTCTATTACTGTGCTGCCTATTATACATATTTAAACAACAAAAGATGTTATACAAATTCCTTCTAGGCCTCTGTAAAGTGACAATATAGATTAGACGGCAGATAGTAAATTTTTTAAGGATTTTAGTAGGATAGAAAAAGAAGTTTATAGATACATACTCTTACCTTTCAAAAAAGTAAGTTTGACATTTGAGTATATTTAAAGTTCCAGAATTAACTTTCACGAATCAAATTTTCTTTGCCCCATCACAGCCTTCCATCATTAGCCAGTGCATTCTGGAAAACATCCCAAATATTCAAGCCTGTTCTTCATCTCAGTTCCCTGTCTGCTTATTCAAGATGAGAATCCAGGACAGAAATAACTCAGGAAAAAAGCAGGGGAAAAACATTTATCAGCAGGAAGCTAAGGAAAACACATTCATGGATCAATCTCTTTTAAGTCAGCAAACATGGAATTCCTCTCCCCAATGCCACAGACCAAGTATAGAGGGAAATTGAGAGCCCTGGGGAAAATATTAAACTGTTAAAGAGACGTCAAAATGATTTCTCTGCATAAATAACGGCCTCTCCGTTAACTGTTGATCACATTCTCAGACACAATACTAATGTTAAAATGAACATTCCAGTTCTTTCAAGAGACTGTCTCAATTAAAAAGCTGCATAAAGGCTATTATTATCTCCAGAGACTGAGATTATCATCATCAACACCATGAAAATATGGGTTTTAGTAGTTGTTAGAGAGTATCTGCTTCACTGGCTTCCAGAGTGGAAGGCCCTCAGGGGGAGGTAGAATGGAGAACAAGAGAGGTTTCCCACATCCCACAGTTCAGAGAACTCTATTTTCAAGTTTTTCTTTGTTATATCCACCAGCCAAAGATCACCAGGAAAACTTTTAGTCAATAAAGTTAGGTTTATTATTATTGCAGCAAGTGAGACTGCACACTATGCAGAAACATTGGAGATTCTCTGAAAGAGGAAATGGGTAAGGGGAGGGGGTCACTTATTATAGGATTGAGGCTTGTGTTTTTTATTTTATTTTATTTTAGTGGGACGGCTCAGGAGGCAAGGGTCTGTTTTGGACTGACTGCTGTCAGGAATCTGGGGCAGTTTGATAATTGACTACCTTATTTTTTATCTAGGAGGTAAGGGGAAAAATGGGGCTAGAGTATTCATTGAAGAAGCAGTTGTCGCTCATGTTAACTTAGAAGGTGGTGCAGTGGTGTTTGGTCATTCTCTGCCTGATGGCTCTGCTAATATCTCTGTTTAGGTATCATTGTGGTGTGTGAAGTAGTCTTTCCATTCTTTTGTTCCATCACAGTCATGGGGAGTCCTTGTCTAATGTTGATATCCTGTGATATTGTTTTTGTCCCCCAAAGGAACACCATGCCCTAACTGGAAGCAACTAGACCAACTTCCAGGGGTCAACTGTCAGGATTGCTCTATATTTTTAAGAACAGCTTTATTGAGATATAATTGACACACAAATTACACATACTTAATGTGTAAAATTTGATAAATTTTGACATATATATATCCTTGAAACCATCACCACAATCAAGATAGTAAATGAATCCATCACCACCCCAAAAGTTTCTTGATGCCCCTTTGTAATTCCTCCCACCCCCATCTCTCCATCCATCCATAGTAACCACTGATCTAATTTTTGTCATTATAAAATAGTTTGCATTTGCTAGTTTTATAAAATGAATCATATAATACATACTCTCTTTCGTTGGGCTTCTTTCACTGCTATAGTCATTTTGAGATTGACTCAAGTTGTGTGTATTCATAGAAAATTCCTTTTTATTGCTAAAGAGTATCCCTTTGTATGGACATACCACTATTTATCTGTTGGTGAAGATTTCTGTTGTCACTAGTTTTTGGCTATTACAAATGAAGCTGCTATAAAATTCTTATACTAGTCTTTGTAATTGACATTTGCTTTTGTTTATCTTAGATAAGTACCTGGGAGTGGAATGGCCAGATCATATGATATATATGTGCCAAATTTTTAACAAAACTTCGGGGCTGCTTTTATCTTTCTCAACTTTTTGAGTTCTATATAAGATGTCAAGTAGCTTAGAATAAAACGTTCAATAGTGAGGGGAGGAAATGGTATTTGAAAACCACCCTTTCAGCTAATCCATTTTGTTTATGGATGAGGTAAATGAGACCACAGAGACTATATGAATGACAATAAGTAGGTATAAGATCCAGCACTAAATCCCTGGTCTTTTAGTACTGAGGTCCTGCTTTGGCTCCAGGGTGACTATCTCTTTCTCTGTGGAAAAGAACAAACCGAAAGATCAAATCAGAGTAATTATGTTTGTATTCCAGGTAGTTTCATGGTGCGATCACTATGTTAGATTTTATTTAATTTCAGAATGTCACTCTCCATTATTTTTGTCACTATCTTAGGTCAGATCTCTATCACCTTGTGTCCAAATTTCTGTAACATCATCCTTCCCAAGCTCTTTGCTTTCCCCATTCCACTCCTTTCAGTATAATGATAATGGTTTAGTTTTCTGTCCCTGTCTTCTTATTTCTTACTCTGCTGAATTCAGTCTCCTCTATCTAGTTTTGAATGCTCTCACTTGAAATCACCGATCATGTCACTCTTGGGCTTATCTAACCTCTACGCTCCTTAATCTCTCCAGTGCCCTAAAGCATCTTATACTCATTATCACACCCTTGATTTCATTTCACTACTGGAAATGCTTCTAAAATACGTATAGCCATAAAGCTGAATAGAAACCTTTTCACTTGTAAAACAACAGTGAATTATAAATACAAACAAAACTACAAAATAAAATAAATAAAACTAAAAATATTAACTTAATATGATCAAGGATATTTCCCCAAAACTAAATTGATGATGTTATTTTTGATGAAAACAAGCAGATATATTTGAATATTTTATAATTTTCGTTTATTTGATTATTTTTATATTGAGAATGATGGGCCATCATGTCTCATTGCTGATTTTACTAGTGCAATTTTTCAATTTTAACAATGACCTAATTTTAAATCACCAATTCTTTACCGTGATGGTTTAGACTTTTAAAAAAATGCACAACGTGAGAGTTGCGAGTTACGTTTTATTTGGGGCAAAATGAGGACTGCAGCCCAGGAAACAGCATCCCAGATAGCTCTGAGAAACTGCTCCAAAGAGACAGGGGGGAAGATCAGTATATACGTGATTTTGGTGAAGGGGGAATACATGCAGTCAAGCACATATTTTTTGTAGAAGGTTTCTGCTAGTCTCGTGAAGGTTACTGCTAGGCACGAGGAGCAGTCATCACCATGAAGGATTTTAGTGCTTTTCTAGATATGAGGAGATATAAGAATTGGACTCATAAAATTGTCTCCTGAAAATATCTATCTGAAGACCTGTTCTGCCAGTTTTCCCCAGAGCACAGAGTGCCTCATTTCAGCTCTCCACCCTGAACTTTCAGGGCGTGTTGAAAGTCAGCAGCTGCAGCAGCACATGATTTAATCCTTGTAGGGGTAGATGGCAAGTGCCAATGGAAAATGCCATTTGTAGTTGACAATGGTATAGTCGATTTAATACTGTACTCCAAAATCCAATACTGAAAAGTTAAAAATAAGTAATTGCAGGTTTACTACATATTATTTTTGCCTTTTTCTTACATAAAAAAGAGTGCACAATGTATTTATTGGTATTTTGAAGTAATCCTGACTACAACGGCTCTTATGCCTTTTGTTTGATGAGACTTGTACTCAGAGCTTTTTGATGACTCAATTCTCCATTTGAACCTCTGTAAAAAGCCCTTCATGCAGCAGGTAGTAATATACTTGGCCTTTACTTGTGAGTATAATCATAAACAATTTTGGTTCCTGGAATTCTCTGGCAGCACTTGGAGATGAAGTAGTCATCCAGATGATCAAGATGAAATTTCTTTATATATTTTTAGACTGCAACTGAATTGAAATGTTCAATTTGTTAAAAAAAAAATCTTACATTTTGTCCCTAAGAATGCATCTAAGGAATGATAAATAGGAGCCTGGAAACCATAGGATGAAACACGCTTACCAGGTATTGCATTATACAGTATAGTTGAGAAACAGAGGTGCTTTGTCAAAAGCACCTCACTGCTTATTTCATAGAACAAAAAAAAAAAAAATAGAACAAAGAAGATCACAGCAGACAACAGGCAAGGAGGAAAAGGCTTCCTCTACTCCGAGGCCCTTCTATCTAGACCCTCTACCAGGTGGCTAGCAAATAAATTTAAATAAATAACATTTATTTCTCCGTTTTGCAAACAGTCATTTGCATTCTTTGTAAGTGCCTGGATTGCAAAGCAAAATGACTATGTGATTTCAAAGATTCTCCTTCCTTTCTTTGCAGATAATAACATTGGTTGTGCTCAGCAGTCCTCGATAATGTGATTCTGGATTCACAACAACAAATGAGAGGGTGAAAAATCTTTCGTTATTACACTATTTATGTAATTCTAGCAAAAATCACCCATCTGATAAATGAAATGAGGTTTTAAGGCAGAGTAGAGTGGCCAAGGGAGAAAACACGACATGAAAAAGAGAAAATAAAACGTATATGAAAAGAAAATGAGAAACACCCCCAGAGAGAGAGAGAAAATGAGAAATAGAGATAAGATACCAAGCCTAGAGCAAGGTGAATATTCTCCTTTGGAGCCAGTGAAATATTCTATTTAGTGCAAGCAATATAAACTATAGTATTTTTTGGTTAATAACTCTGATTTATTAGGTTCTTTAAGAACACTCATAACAGAGTTTCATTGGTAAATATCAGACACTAGAGTTCATAACATTAAATTAAAATTCAATGAGGCTAAATTAATAATGGGGGACTCTAGGAGGGCTCACGCCAAGGAGAACTTCCCAGAACTTCTGTTGCCCATGTCCTTGTATCTGCAGTGAGCCACAGGCACCCCCCACCTCTTCAGGAGACCCCCCAACACTAGCAGCTGTGTGGCTGACAGGGTCTTGGTGCTCCGGCCGGGTGTCAGGCCTGTGCCTCTGAGGTGGCAGAGCCGAGTTCAGGATATTGGTACACCAGAGACCTCCCGGCTCCACATAATATCAAACAGCAAAAGCTCTTGGAGAGATCTCTGTCTCAACGCTAAGACCCAGCTCCACTCAATGACCAGAGAGCTCCAGTGCTGCACACCCATGTCAAACAACTAGCAAGACAGGAACAAAACCCCACCCATTAGCAGAGAGGCAGCTAAAATCATAATAAGTTCACAGACACCCCAAAACACACCTCCGGACACAGTCCTCCCCACCAGAAAGACAAGACACAGCCTCATCCATCAGAACACAGGCACCACTCCCCTCCACCAGGAAGCCTACACAAGCCACAGAACCAACCTTAGCCACTGGAGGCAGACACCAAAAACAACAAGAACTATGAACCTGCAGCCTGTGAAAAGGAGAACACAAATACAGTAAGCTAAGAAAATGAGAAGACAGAGAAATACGCAGCAGATGAGGAGCGAGGTAAAAACCCACCAGACCAAACACATGAAGAGAAAATAGGCAATCTACTGAAAAAGAATTCAGAGTAATGATAGTCAAGATGATCCAAAATTTTGGACATAGAATGGAGAAAAAGAAGAAACGTTTAACAAGGACCTGGAAGAATTGAAGAGCAAACAAACAGTGATAAACAACACAATAAATGAAATGAAAAACTCTTTAGAAGGAATCAGTAGCAGAATAACTGAGGCAGAAGAACGGATAAGTGACATGGAAGATAAAATAGTGGAAATAACTACCACATAGCAGAATAAAGAAAAAAGAATGAAAAGAACTGAGGAGAGTCTCAGAGACCTCTGGGAAAACATTAAATGCAGCAACATTTTAATTATAGGGGTCCCAGAAGAAGAAGAGAAAAAGAAAGGGACTGAGAAACTATTTGAAGAGATTATAGTTGAAGATTTCCCTAATATGGGAAACAAATAGTCAATCAAGTCCAGGAAGTGCAGAGAGTCCCATACAGGATAAATCCAAGGAGAAACATGCCAAGACACATATTAATCAAGTTATCAAAAATTAAATACAAACAAAATATCTTAAAAGCAGCAAGGGAAAAGCAACAAATAACATACAAGGGAATCTCCATAAGATTAACAGCTGATATTTCAGCAGAAGCTCTGCAAGCCAGAAGGGAGTGACAGGACATATTTAAAGTGATGAAAGGGAAAAACCTACAACCAAGATTACTCTCCCCAGCAAGGATCTCATTGAGATTTGACGGATAAATTAAAAACTTTACAGAGAAGCAAAAGTTCAGAGAATTCAGCACCACCAAACCACCTTTACAACAAATGCTAGAGGAACTTCTCTAGGCAGGAAACACAAGAGAAGGGAAAGACCTACAATAACAAACTGAAAACGATTAAGAAAATGGTAATAGGAACATACATATCGATAATCACCTTAAATATAAATGGATTAAATGCTCCACCCAAAAGACATAGACTGACTGAATGGATACAAAAACAAGACCCATATGTATGCTGTCTACAAGAGACCCACTTCAGACCTAGGGGCACATACAGACTAAAAGTGAGGGGATGGAAAAAGATATTCCATGCAAATGGAAATCAAAAGAAAGCTGGAGTAGCAATTCTCACATCTGAAAAAATAGACTTTAAAATAAAGACTATTACAAGAGACAAAGAGGACACTATATAATGATCAATGGATCAATCCAAGGAGAGGATGAAACAATTGTAAATATTTATGCACCCATGATAGGAGCACCTCAATACATAAGGCAAATGCTAACAGCCATAAAACAGACCAGTCACAAGCACTGAAATTGAAACTGTGATTAAAAATCTTCCAACAAACAAAAGCCCAGAACCAGATGGCTTCACAGGCAAATTCTATCAAATATTTAGAGAAGAGCTAACACCTATCCTTCTCAAGCTCTTCCAAAATATAACAGAGGGAGGAACACTCCCAAACTCATTCTATGATGCCACCATCACCCTGATACCAAAACCAGACAAGGATGTCACAAAGAAAGAAAACTACAGACCAATATCACTGATGAACATAGATGCAAAAATACTCAACAAAATTCTAGCAAACAGAATCCAACAGCACATTAAAGGGATCATACATCATGATCAAGTGGGGTTTATCCTAGGAATGCAAGGATTCTTCAATGTACACAAATCAATCAATGAGATAAGCCATATTGACAGATGTAAGGATAAAAACCATATGATCATCTCAATAGATGCAGAAAAGGCTTTCAACAAAATTCATCACCCAGTTATGATAAAAAACCCTCCAGAAAGTAGGGATAGAGGGAACTTACCTCAACATAATAAAGGCCCTATATGACAAACCCATAGCCAACATCATTCTCAATGGTGAAAAACTGAAACCATTTCCACTAAGATCAGGAACAAGAGAAGGTTACCCACTCTCACCCCTGTTATTCAACATAGTATTGGAAGTTTTAGCCACAATAATCAGAGAAGAAAAAGAAATAAAAGGAATCCACATCGGAAAAGAAGAAGTAAAGCTGTCACTGTTTGCAGATGACATAATACTATACATAGAGAATCCTAAAGATGCTACCTGAAAACTACTAGAGCTAATCAATGAATTTGGTAAAGTAGCAGCAGGATACAAAATTAATGCACAGAATTCTCTGGCATTCCTATACACTAATGATGAAAAATCTGAAAGAGAAATTTAGGAAATACTCCCATTTACCACTGCAACAAAAAGAACGGAAACATAGGCAGAACACTCTATGACATACATCACAGCAAGACCCTTTTGACCCACCTCCTAGTGAAATGGAAATAAAAAATAAATAAATGGGACCTAATGAAGCTTAAAAGCTTTTACAATGCAAAGGAATCCATAAACAAGATGAAAAGACAACCCTCAGAATGGGAGAAAATATTTGCAAATGAAGCAACTGACAAAGAATTAATCTCCACAGTATACAAGCAGCTCATGCAGCTCCATATCAAAGAAACAAACTACCCAATCCAAAAATGGGCAGAAGACCTAAACAGACATTTCTTCAAAAAAGACATACAGATTGCCAACAAACACATGAAAGGATACTCAACATCACTAATCATTAGAGAAATACAAATCAAAACTACAATGAGGTATCATCTCACTCTGGTCAGAATGGCCATTGTCAAAAAATCTACAAACAATAAATGCTGGAGAAGGTGTGGAGAAAAGGGAACCCTCTTGCACTGTTGGTGGGAATGTAAATTGATACATCCTCTATGGAGAACAATATGGAGCTTCCTTAAAAATCTAAAAATAGAACTACCATATGACCCAGCAATCCCACTACTGGGCGTATACCCTGAGAAAACCATAATTCAAAAAGAGATAGTGCTGTATTCGTGGCAGCACTATTTACAATAGCCAGGACATGGAAGCAACCTAAGTGTCCATCATCAGATGAATGGATAAAGAAGATGTGGCACATATATACAATGGAATATTACTCAGCCATAAAAAGAAATGAAATTGAGCTATTTGTAATGAGGTGGATAGACCTAGAGTCTGTCCTACAGAGTGAAGTAAGTCAGAAAGAGAAAAACAAATACTGTATGCTAACACATATATATTGGCAGTTTCTTATAAAGCTAAACATACAATTAATATAAGAGACAGCAATTTCACTATTGGGCATTTATCCCAGAAAAATTAAAATTTATATTTACACAAAATCCTGTACATAAATATTCATAGCAGCTTTAATCACAGTAGGCAAAAACTGGAATCAGCCTAGATGTCTTCCAACAGGTGAATAGTTGAACAACATATGGTAAATGCATGCCATGGAATACTACTCAGTAATAAAAGGAAACCAACTCGATACATTCAACAACAGGGATGAACCTCCAGAGAATTAGAGTGAGTGGAAAAGCCAACCACAGAGACATACGGTATGAATTCGTTTATATGACATTCTCGAAATGACAGTTATAGAAATGGTGAACAGGTTAGTGGCTGCCAGAGTTTAGCAATGAGGTGGAGAGTTGTAGCAGGAGATGTGGCTGCAGCTATAGAAGAGTAACTTTTGTGGATTCTTTGGTGATGTAACTATTCTGTATCTTGTCTGCAGTGGTGGATGCACAAACTTATAGATGGAATTAACTTGTAAAGAACTAAATACATACACACACACACAAAAATGAATACAACTAAAACTGGGGAAATCTGAATAAGGTTAATAGATTATATTAATGTCAGTATTCTTGTTGTGATATTTTGCTATAGTTTTGTAAAATGTTTCCATTGAGAAAAACTGGGTAAAGGGTAAAAGGGATCTCTCCGTATTATTTCTTATAACTACAGGTGGATTTATAATTATTTCAATAAAACTTACAATTGCAAAGTCAGTTGACTATATTTCTGGGCTTTCCCAGAGTCTGCCTCTAGGCTTTCCATTCTATTCCATTGATCTATCTGTCTGTCCTTTTGCCAATATCACATTGTCTTGATTACTGTAGCTTTATGGTAAATTTTGAAATTTTTATAATATTCTTATATTTTTTAATTGTTCTTGCCTATTTACTCTTCCTGCTAAACTTTAAAATAACTGCACCTATTTACAAATATATTAATTTTGATTGGGATTGAGTTAAACCTTTAAATGATTTTGGTAAGAAATGTACTCTCTAAAGCATTTGATGTTCTCATTCAGCAATATGGTATGTTGCTGTAGTTTTTTTTCAAATATTTTCTCTTGTTCAGTCTTACTCCTAGAGATTCTGCATTTTCATGGTAGAGCTGTGCCTTTTGGGTTTCATGATATTGATACTACTATTGATTTCATCTTTTAACTTCAGTAGTATTTTCTGATATGTATGCAAGTGTATTTTTATGCTGACATTTTATGGAACTCTTTAATTCTAAAGGTTTTCAGTTGATTTTCTTAAGTGAAGCATCAATATATATCTGCAGATAATAGCTTTCCCCTGTCTTCGGGAAAGTTTTGTCTGTTACTTTGTTTGTATATTTTATTATGCTATCACATTGGTCAGGACTTTCACAAAACTGAAGCATAAGCCCACTAGCAAACTCTAGGAGACAGTCTAGAATAGACAGCTCACAAGTACCTCACCTTCAGCATCAGAGGTATGAAGGAACTGGTGTAGTTACACTCCAACTCCTGTCAATCATTGGTTGAGGCCTATCTCTAGCAGGTGGTATGGGTGAGGGAAGACTCCAGGGCACTTCAAGCCTGTCCCAAAGGTGGACAAAGCAGGCTCTGAAGACCAGAGAACTTTCCTGGGCAAAGGAATTCAGGTGCTGATAGTTGGAAATTCAGCACTAAAATGCTTTGACGGAATGTGAGTATTCCATCGCATCAAGGCATCAGCATCTAGTTGAGAAGCCATCTTTTCTCACTCTCCTACACTCCTCTCACAAATTCTCACTGACATCCTCCCATTGGTCCTGAGGTCATTGTGGTTAGACACACACACGCACACACACACGCGCGCGCGCACGCATACACACACACACACACACACACACACACATGCACACGTAAGGGAGAGATGTTATTCTCAGAAATTCAAGAGCATCTGACTCTTAGCTGAGTTTCCAAGGCAAGGTCATCATTGCCATTCCCATTGACGATGAATCCTAGGCTACTTGACTTCCTGTAAACCATTTTATTTGAGCAAAGCATACAAACAAAAGAGAATGTTTCCACAAGAAAGAGGCTGGGAGTCAGCAAGCGTGAGAGTGATCTGGAGTAAAACCTTTGGAAAGTGTGGGTTTTACTCTTGCCTGCCTCAAAGAGGCCAATGACCTGCAGGTTCTCCAGGTGACTGGCTCTGGGAGTAGCAGCTTCAGAGAATTATGAATGTCTCCTCCCAACCTGGACCTCAGAGACTGCTTATCTCTCATGTCCTTGAGAAGCAATAGCGTGAAGATGAAGGTTTCTTTGATTTCTTCTCTTCCAACTCTTTTAGATTCTTACCCTGTAATAATCACTAAAATCAAAATAAAACTTCCTGCTCTTTAAATGGATGATGTTTATTTAGTAGGTTTTGTTAATCTCCTATCTCTCAAATTCTGATGTCCTTATCAATGTACTTCCTAATCGTAACATTCATTTAAATAATCTCTTGTCTTTGTGAAGGATTCCTCTCATCTGCAGTCTTTATCAGGATGTCCTTTAAATCAGAATCCACTTAATAAAATGTGTAATGCCATGTTAACTTGGAAAGTTTTAGATGGTCCATATTATAGTGTATGGTGTTGAAAAAAGAGGCCTGAAGAAGGGAATTTTAAAGAAGGAAAATATTTACTATTAGATCAGCAGTCACTTAGAATTGTATTCATCACTATTGCTATTGTAACTTTAAGCTAATATTTGTTTAACATAATGGGAATAAAACTATATTGAGCATATGAATGTAGCTAGGATTTAGAGCGGCAGGAATTTGTTAATAAGTATAAATAACAGAAAGATAGACAACAAGGTGTGAATCCTCAAGTAATAAAATACCTCTTCAGATATTTTGTATTAAAGCCGAATGTACTTTGCTTTCCAATTTAAGAATAAGATCCTTTTGAAAGCAAAAAGCACATCTTTTGAATTGGTAACAATGGATGGCCAGGATGTTAGAACCTGGTGATGAAATTTAATTAGCCACTGCAGAAATTACCACTGCTGTTGTCCTTTGAAACTGGATCACTGAGTATAGCCAATTTCATTACCAAAGTCCTCTGAAGAGAGAAAACAAACCTTCTGGTAGACTTCACTTCCTTTTCTCCTTCAAACTCCTTATAGCTAATACAACACAGAGCTCAAAGATGTAACTGTAAATACTGTTTACCACAGGTGAAAGGTGAAGCTTTAATTCAGACTCATTAGAAATTGAGTAAACTTTCTATTATAAAATTGCCATTTAATTTTGACTTTAATTTCTCAGCTTCCATCTTTGCCTTATTTATAGTTATCCATTGATGTATATACCTGTACACAGATGGGATAACTCAGGAAAGGTGAGAATTTTAATTAAAAAGCTACATTTCTACTGGTGGTTTTTATCACTGGTATTAAAATTTAGAAGAGTGTGGCAAAGGAAGATTTCTTTTAAATCGACAGCTGCTTTGAAAAAAATTATTTTTAGAATTCAGCAGGTGGTACAGAAATCATACAAAGGAATGGGAACTGCATTATAAGTTGATGTGACCAATTTTTGTATTAGTTTCTTTATTTTCATTGCTAGGGTGGTTGTGGAATTTGTTATAAGTTAAGGGTCTACTTAAGGATAAGAATTTCTGTACTTGCCTAGCGCTGGGATGTTAAAAAATCTGGTCCTGAGTAACATCTAGGGGAATGGAGGATTTTAGATAAGAATGGAGACAAGAAAAACATTCACATACTAGTTCCTAAAGAGTGAACCCAATGTTTATGTAAGGTGAAAATAAAAATAAAACAAAATAGCCCATTCAAAAATCCTTAGTCATGGAATGAGGAGGCTTTTATAGGGGAAATAGACAAGTACAGGTACTTACAGTGTTGTACAAACATGCTCCTTACAAAGAAGACCTTTTTCTGAAATAGAGCAGAGAAGCCAGAAATGATCCCAAGAAACCTATTTCTTTGAGGAGAGAAAGGCAAGGAAATTTCTGGTAAGGTTTTAATCTAAAACAGACTAATTGTTTTATGAATGGAATAAATTTCAGTTATCTAGAAAATTTAGGTTTTGTTTTTTTTTTTTTGCGGTACGCGGGCCTTTCACTGTTGTGGCCTCTCCCGTTGCGGAACACAGGCTCCGGACGCGCAGGCTCAACAGCCATGGCTCACGGGCCCAGCCGCTCCGCAGCATGTGGGATCTTCCTGGACCGGGGCACGAACCCTTGTCCCGTGCATCGGCAGGCGGACTCTCAACCACTGCGCCACCAGGGAAGCCCTAGGGTTGTTTTTTTTTTAACCTGAATCAACAAGATGTCACAGTGAATTCTTCTTTGATATTTCTCTCCAAGTAACAGGAAATGTCTTTAAAGCATCAGGAGAACTATATGGATCACTCCAGCTCAAGGAATATCAGGACATGGGCACAACCAGAAAATAAATCAGGAAGCCCGAACTAGGAAGAATCTTTGTATGCCTCCCCCGACCCCCTCCTCCACAGGAGTTTTCTAAGATTTAGTGATGATTTAGTGACTTTAGATCTAAATCATTGGTGGTCATAGTCAAATCTAGTTATATTACATGCTCTTCAAAAATATCAACATTTATATACATGTCTTTCATTCCACAGTTAATAAACTGAACTTTTTCCCTTATAAGAATTTCCAACCTAAGCAAAAGAACTATGTAGCTTGTGAATGCAACTCTAGCAGCTAATGGGGACCATTAAAATCTACTTCTGTAATAGAACCTAAAAATTTTGCAATCTGGTTCTTACTCTCATTACAAGGACTTTTTCTTGTTGTTGTTTAAAGATCAATAGCATTCTACTTCTTAATCATTTTGAGATCGATATTAAATAACCAAAGCAGCTCTTAAAAAGGAGATCTAGCAATAAATTTTCACCTAAACTAGAATTGGAATAAACTGATTATACTCAAGTTTCAGCAGTCTTCCTCGCTATGTTTTATGACATTAAACCATCGCTATTATATTTAACATTACATAGGGTGACAGGACAACGTAACAAATGTCTCCTACAGCTTTTATGAAAGACAAAAGGGGAGGTTTTTGTAGTAAATACACACTTGTGAAACTTAGTGTTGTAAATTGCAGAAGGCCTAAATTATTTGGGAGAAGATTAACCCCATCAGTAATTCATTCTGCCGCTATAGGCAGCAGTAAAAGCTTCTTGGAACCAGTTAATAGCAATGACAGTCATTGTGCTGTTAAGAGTAACAAAACAGAAACATGCAGCACTATATTCTTCCACTGTTAGACAAAGAGGGAAATAAAGCTATATAGGTAAAGGGTATGGAGACCACTTCATGAAGGCTAAGAATACATCAGTAATTCTGTTTTGTTGGTTTGCATAGTGTTTGGTCTCTAGAAGTTCAGAAGCGCAATCAAATTGATATATTATCTTTCATGGCACTTATCACAATTAAAATTAAAAAGTAGATTATCTAATGGGTAGCCTATTGTCTGTATCTCCTCCTAGAATCTAAGTTCCATGAGAACATGGTCCACATATGCTGTCTTTATCGCTGTATCGTCACTGCCCAGCACTGTGTGACACATAGGAAACTCTCTATAATGTTCGTTGAATAAACACAAGAACTGAATACATGAGTCATTAATTAGTACAAATATAAAATTGGGACAACTTATGAATAATCTTCCTAAAAAAGTATATTGAAAACATTCATCAAAATGATAAAAGAGTCATAATAAGTCCCATTTCTTGGTTGTGAATTTCTGCAATTGGTCTCTCAAGACTTGCTGCAATCAAAAGATAGATTCTGGAATCACCTCAGGTGCTGAATCAGGGCTTTGAGCCTTCAGACAAGCCAGAGCAGCAGCATACCCTCCACCCGGAAACAGAAGCTGGGAAAGATTTTTCCCTTTGGTTTGGAGAGTTTGGGGGTAGGGGTGTGGAGGAGTGAATTCACCCAGGAATTCAAGAACCACTACCACTCTCTTGATATGTCCCATCCCCACTCCCCACCCAAAGCAAACCTTGAGATGTATTTTATTTGGGAGGTGATCCAAGGCCGCATAAGCGAGGAAACAGAGAAAGTGAGACATGGGAGGAGAAAAGTCAACAGAGGGCATGTTAAAGAACAGGTTGCTATGGTTACTGGGGCTCAATCCTGCTGGGTACCCTCTAGGATACTAAATGAAATATACTCCAGAATCTTGGGCGTTTCTTTACCAACTCTGATCCTTAGTTGTTTGAGGGTTGTCCTGAGCGGCATCAACTTTCGGCATCATCCTGTTATATCTGTTGTACACCTAGCAAGCTCCCGTAAATCCAGAGAAAG
Source organism: Pseudorca crassidens (assembly GCF_039906515.1). Lineage (NCBI taxonomy): Eukaryota > Metazoa > Chordata > Mammalia > Artiodactyla > Delphinidae > Pseudorca > Pseudorca crassidens. The sequence continues at coordinate 95,451,013 of NC_090317.1, forward strand.
CGCTCAGGCAGACAAGCAGGGAGCCTCAGGTGCTTTAGGTGGGAACCAAACTCAGGAAGGGTTTCAGGTGAACTCGGAGGCTGGTGTCTTCTGCTTTCATATATACAAAAATTTCTCCCTATAGTTATAACTGAATCCTTACAGATACTCGGTGCTTTTGGAATTATTGATAACATTCCTCATTGTACATTTAAAGAAATTGAATAAATAAGCATCTCAGCCAGGTTTCAATCCCGATCCTCTGACTTCAAATCCCACACACTTTGCCCCGCCTTACGCCACCTCAGGAAGATAAGTTGGTTAGCTTCTAAATAAACAATGATACATGATGTGGCAATGCCGTAATTTATTTCGATGGTAGTTTCTGCCTCTTGCATCAGAGGCAGAGAACAGTGGCCCACATTTAAGGTTGAGACTAAAAATAGGGCCCATCAGAGGAGTCAACTACAAAAGGTGCTGTTCCAGGTGAAAAGAATTCTGTTAGATCCACCAGATAGATAGTGAGGCATATTGAAATCACCCAACTTTTCTAACAGAAAAGAAATGGCTTCTTGGACTGGGGGGTGGTGGGAATCTTTTGAGGAGAAAATACAGTGTCATTAGCCAACCTATTCAATAAGGCCAAAGAAATGCTAGTAGATGGCCATGTTCTCTGGAAACCAATGTACATTTCAATCTCTCTTTCTTCAGTCATCTGGACACTTTCACAATATAAGTGTTAGGTGGCTGTACTGTGTTTAGTTTGGGTCAGGCTGATAACTTAGTCTCTTTTTGTCTGTGGACTAGGGCTGCCGATACTTGCTTAAGACAAATACAGTATATATTGTTGATTTTGGAAAGCTTGCAGAAAACTATATGCCACATAGTTAAAATCTGCACAAAGATTTTGACATTAATTTTCATAGGTAACACATTCTCCTGAAAGGAGATTTCAGCATTGAAGGAAACTATTTTGCTTCTCCTACAGTATAATGTGGCCATTGGGACGGTTTTCCCTAAGGTCTTTGCAAGATTAAGAGTTTACAGTTTTTGCGTTAAATAAAGCATGGCAATACTGGGAAACTCTAAGAAAATCCTTTCAACTGCATCAGCCCTATCTTTGACTTCTTTTGGTTACACTTGGGTATTCTAATCTTCCATGCAGAAGTTTTGGCAAAATTATCTTATTCTTCCTAAGACGGTATATATAGTAAGCTAGAGTACGCTGGAATCCTGAGTCTTCTGGGACTGATTAATCCTTTCTACATCAGCTGCTCTCCTCACTTCTCCCTCCTCTTCTTATTAGAACATTAATCAGGCAAAGCAGCAAAGTAAACACAAAGACAGAAAATGTCATTACACTTAGTGTTGGATTTCTTACTCCTTATGAAAGAATGATGTCTTTTATAAAGAGTGATTTAGCATTTCAATCCTTCCCTTCCAGAAGGGGGACAGATAAATGCTTGGGGAGACTTGACAATCACCATTTTTCTTTCGATCAGATCAGTTAATTAGTAATTAACAAATAGGCAGTCTCAGTAGAACTTTGATTTTATCAATTTTTCTTTAGTTTGTGCTTGAATGTGTATATGTGTATATTTGAAAGCCAACTACTAGTATCTTTTGTTCAGAGCAATGTTGATAAAAATCCATTAAGATTTTCATATGGTTGATACAAAATTCACATCCAATATAAACAGAGAAGAGGAAAGGAGGTACCAGGTAAGGAGCGGTAGAAGAAGTATTTTATCATTTATCAAGATAGAAGATTTGGCAAGTCATATTTAAATATAAAAAGTTATGACTCTCACTTTTAACTTTCACCCATTTTAGTGTTACTTATTGTTCACCCTATGTGTATTTGCTGCCATATTTTCTCCTTCAGAGTAAAAGTTCTTTTTATTTTGGCTTTCTTTAAAAAAAACCTTTTATTGAAGTACATTATACATATAAAAAAGTGCATAAATCATAATGTACATCTCAATAAATTTTTACAAACTGAACACATCTGTATAATCAGCACCCAGATAAAGAAATAGAGTATCATAAGCATTCTAGAAGCTTCCAAGGGACTGGAAGTGTTCCTTCCAGTCACTACCCTCTCCACAAGGGTACCCACTATCACTACCCACTATCCTAACTTCTAACCATGCAGATTAGTTTTGTCTGTTTTTTAACTTTGTATAACTGGAATAATACAGTATAGGTACTCTTTTTGTGTCTGGCTTCTTTCACTCAACAGTTTGTGATAATTATTCACATTTTTGTGTGTAGTTATTCATTCTCATGGCTACATAATATTCTATTTTTTTGTTTTTTAATTTTTATTGTTAAAATATTGGATATATTCTATTTTATTAATGAGGTATAATCTACAATATTATGTAAGTTTCAGGTGTACAACATAGTGATTCTCAATTTTTAAAGGTTATACTACACTTATAGTAATTATAAAATATTGGCTATATTCCCTGTGCTGTACAATATTTCCTTGTAGCTTATTTATTTTATACATAGTAGTTTGTACCTCTTAATCCCCTACCCCTATCTTGCCCCTCCCCACCTTCCCCCTCTCCACTGGCAACAATTAGTTTGTTCTCTATGATATTGTATTGTTTGAACGTACCATGGTTTATTTTTCTTTTTACTGTTGAAGGACTTTTGTGTACTCTCTTGTTTGGAGATATTACAAAAAGTATTATAATATCCTTGAATATATCTTTTGATAATTGTGTGTATACATTTCTTTTATGCATACATATACCTATGAATGGGTCACAGAGTATGCAAATTTTGCTCTTTAATAGATACTACTAAGCAGTTTTCCAAAGCAGTTGTATTAATTTACACTCCTGCCAGCATTTTTCTGCTGTATTTTGCTACTGATCAGTAATCAAAAGCATAAGCAAATTTCCCAAATTATTGTTCTGAGTGGGGCATTTGGGGGTGGGAGAGAATAGAGGAAGGAACAAAGGGAGAGGGCTTCTGCTGTTTTCAGTATAAAGATTTAGCCTTGAGAACTGGAGGAATGAGGTGCCTGAGATCATTTAGATGAGAGAATTTGGAGTCTCATGGGAGAGAACTTTTGCCAAAAAGAAGAGTCAGATTTCTGACACGCTTTGTCAGTGGAGGGATTTTTGAGGACAGCATGGTGTTTTTTAAAATCAAATTTATATCCTGATCTGGCCATACCATGTATCCTGGGAAATGTGGAAAAGTGAATAAGCTTTATTCCTGAATTTTTTATGGCATTGGGTTATATTCAGACAGCTTTGGTAACCATGCAGAAAGTTAATATTCCAAAGAGAGATCATGATGTTCTCTTTCCCTTGACGTGGAGTGTGGGTCTTTGGCGCACTTCAGAGTTCCAAGAGCTTCTTTGTATTCATGACGCCAGGTGTCACTCATCATTGGCCAGTGAGGTCCTGGCAGGACATATCAGTTCTGGAGAGAAATAACCACCTCTGGGTACAAGAATAGCTACGTCTGGGTACCAGGTTGGATTCCTCCTCAACCCAGCAGGTAGTAAAAAGGGAGTCAGAGCCCAAGGGGAAGAAAACATCAGACATTCCACTATAGCTTAGTTTCTGAATTAGTTTCTATGTTGGCTTGCTAGGTACATTTAAAAGGGAGAAATTCAGCCTTCTCTTTCAGGTTTTGACTTCTTACTCATTAGTTAATCTATTCATTCAACAGTTGTTTAATACTAACAAAGCACCAAGCATGGTGCAAGGCACTGAGGATAAAATAGTAATCCAACAGATTTGATCCCTGTATCCATTGAGCTTATAGTTTATTAGGAGTCTTCGTAGCAATATCGACTAAGAAACATAGTTGTCTGGATAATATCCTGGCATCCAGATTGATCTGACTACCCCGAGCACTCAAACAGAAAACAGAGTTCTAGATTGGAAGTTTGTGTGGTAAATGTGGGATCAGAGCCAGAAAATAAGTGTGTTAAAGAAAAACAAATAGCTGTGAGTTAGCTCCCCTTGTAATAAAGATATTTATTTGTAAGGACATGGTCCAGTCAATGAGTGGCCTGAAATTAGCACATGTCATTTCATTTCCCCTGATTATGTCCTTGTCTGTAAAGTGGCATCATTATCTTCTGTAATTTACTTTACACGGTGACTTTGGTCATCGGCAAATGTAATTTAACGCAAAGCACTTTAACAGTATAGTTTGGTACAGTGTAAGATATCATTGCCATCATTGTCATCACAGTAAAATGACAAATATTATTCAACGTAAAATGATCAATGTAACACCTTCTACATTCACAACCTATGGCCTTTGTTTTCCACATTGGTGACGATGTGGAAAACAAAGGCTTATTTTTTTCATTGTTTTGCTTTTATACATTCTAGGTTATCTAACCCAAGGAGAATTGCACAAGGGGCATCATTGACAAAAAGGCTGAGTCTCCAGGATCTCCTGCCTCCACTTCATTTTACAGATGTGTAAATTTAAGTCCAGATGGGTTCATTCATCCACTAGTGGTCCCAGAGTAAAACAAATAGGATGTCTGAAACTCATTAGGAGTGTCAAGCGTAAATTGCAAGTAGAGCTAGTAGCTTTAACATAGTAGCAACACTTAGACGCTATGTTAAGTACAAATGATGAGTAAGCAAATAGCTTGAGAGACAAAGAATTCTGAAGATGTATTAAATATATAGTAATTTGGTAACCTGTAAGATATGTTAAAGATAAAATAAATGCAATGTATGATTGAAAAAAATCAAGAGTCTATTGAGAGTTAGAAAGGGATGGAAAGACCACATCATATTCATTACAAATAGCTGGAAGCTGTGTCATTTTTCTAAATCAACCATCCATTGAGTTCTAAATCCACTGAGTTTCTAAATCAACCATCCATTTTTCTAAATCAACCATCCATCCATGAGTATAGTCCCATTCCAGCCCCACATGTGCTCTACCCAGAAAATGTAGATAAAATCCATGACTATTCAGCAGGTTTGTTGGTGAGCTACAGCTGTGGTCAGGTGTTCTTTACCCTGTGTCTCTCTAGTAGAGTAATGTGTGCCATTAGCCTGGGGCCCCTTCTGTCTGTGATCCTCCTTGCTTGAACTTCAAGTCTGGTCCTCATAACCACTCTGATAGCAGAGAAGATGGTTGCAGGAGAGAGAGAGAGAGAGAAAACCATTGCCTAACCTAGGATTCAGGTGGTGTGGTCCTTTTGCCACTGGTACCCTGTCCTAAGTATGTGAACCTACCCCATCTCTTTCCCCTTGCTTCTCATTGTGTGTTTTAAATTGTCTTAGTGAACTGTGTGATTTGTACATCTTAATTTGGTTTAAGAGCCTTTCTCTTTCATGGCCTCTGCGGGAGCCTACATGAAGGCCACTCCACTGTTCCGTCAAGGTAACATGCCACATGACAATATCCAGATGACCTCCTTTCTAACACACATGGCCCACATGATACCAATGATGCAAACTAAGCAACTCAGTCAAACTGCCATCAGGAAAGCAAAGCCTCTGACCTGAAAGCTATGACAATAACAGGATAGAAAAGCCTGGAACTCAAGTCTTAGAAGGCTTCTTGGAGAAGACTAAATAAGAATCCATGAATTCAACCAGGATTTCCCATAAAATTGCTCACTCATTTTCAAATTGTAAAACCACCAATGAGGTACTCAGATGTTTCAGTAAACAGAAGAATAACATATCTATGTTTACAGCACATTGACTCTTGCAAAGGATTCTAGGATATCTGCCATGTTTTTACCTTCTACTTTTGGGAAATTGAAGATAATGGAAATGGAAACCAACATAATATTTTCCCATTTGAGTAAAAAGGTATCGTAAGTTGATGAAGAAAGGAAAGAATACTATCCAGAGCTATTTGTGATGTTCCTTTGATTTTACTCAGAATTATGGAAAATTATAGGTTCATTGACAGAGAGAATGAAAATGAAACTCATAGTTTCTGCATTTATCTGATCGCAATTTTTTCTTGTTTATCTGATCCTGATTTTCTCATTAGGGTTTAATAGCTTATAAAATTTTGGATTCTCATAAAAAAATTCTTTATTATGAAAACATTCAAACTTAAAGAAAATAGTGTAATGAACCCATTTATCCAAAACCTAGAATTAACAATGTTCAGTATTTTGCCATATTTCTTCATCTATTTTTGACTGAAGTATTTCAAAATAAATTACAGATTTCATGATAGTTCATTCCAAAATGCTTCCATTTACTTCTCTAAAGAGGACGTGCTCTCACATAACCACAGCATCATTATCACATTTAACAAAATTAACTAGTATTTCTAATATCATCTACTACCAGGTTTATATTCACATATTTTCTAGTTGTCCCCAAAATGTCTTCTACAGCTGGTTTGTTTAACTGAGGATTACACATTCTATTTATTTGTGAGAGCTCTGAAGTAATATAATCTACAACAGCTGTCACACTTGCTTTTTCCATGACATTGACTTGTTAAAAAATACCAGGCCAATTATCCTTAGAATGTCCCATCTTCTAGAAGTATCTGTTTCCTCATGGTGGTTTGATTAATTGGTTCTCTTATCCTCTGTATTTCCTGAAAACTAGCAATAAGATATATAGGTCTGATTATTTTCAAATTCAATTCAGTTCAGATGGAAAGAATTCACCATATATGTACTAGGGACTTTTTACTGTATCACATCAAGAGGCACATAGGTCTGATTCTAACCATTTTACATTTTCTGTTTTCCCAAAGTTAATTGTTGATTACAAAATAATATTTTGTTAATGATCAAATAGTTTTTGTCATTAACTGAACTAGCCAGTTAGTAGATATTAACCATTTCATATAATCATAGGTGCTACACACTGGCCTCCATTTTGGAACAAATACATCTTTCATATGGTATTATAAAAGGAAGCAGTTCTCACTTCAAATAAAATGTAATTGGGGGAATAATTAGATACCAAGCTTTCATAGCAAGAAATTCCTTCTATAACGTGGTGAGCATATTCCCTAACTGCCTGGATCAGTCTTTCGATGCTGACTTTATATAAGGGTTTTATTTTATTATTTTTTTTGGCAGTTTAAGGCTCATGAAAAATATCCCTTAAATTACCTGCCCTTGACTGCTAAAGTTACTTAATAGAGACATTGGGAAGAGTTTTCCATTTATTACTTTTGGCATTTTTTTGAAAAATGTCTTTTATCAACAAATGTGTTTGCTATGCAGCAAACCAAGACTCAGAAGAAATATTGTTCTTCCCTCTGCTCATATTCCCCAGTTTATTCTGGCCCTCTAAATTAGTTTCTGGTTTCCCTGGATTACACACAAACTCTGAGCAGGATTTCAGTTGGAGATCAGAATTTTAAACACACACTATAATTTTGGAATGGTGATGCATTGTGGAAAACTTCGGGACTGTTTGCCAGCCCATTGTCACCTCTTTTTCTAGAAACCATTCTGCTACACACACTCCTCTCCCCTCCCACGACTATTTGATTCACCTAGAATGAACCAATTAGAAGTTACTGAGCTGAAGTCGAAGCCATGTAAAGCGAAGCCATGAGGGAATTAGAAAACTAAAGCAGAAAAAGCTGGTCTTCAGAAAGGGGAGGGCTGCAGATTCACCAAAAGCCCACGAGAGAACCCTGAGAAACAGACCCAATTCAGGTTTTCAAGGACAAAAGAAACAATCTCATTTTTTTCAGTGACAGAGAAAAGTCATTCTCTCACATATTCTCAGTTTCTTGTACCACTTTCCATGGGATCTGACAATTTTTTTCCTCCTCAGTATTTCTATATATTTACAGTGTCACCCTGAGTTTGATTTGACCAATGGAAAGTCACTTTCTTTTGCTTCCCACCAAAGAGGCTTGCAATGTAATATAGGTAGACATCACCTCTTGGTTTTCTAATCCAGAAAATGACAATAAATGAAAAGACCACTTTCTTCCTCTTTGCAAACCTCCTTTGTTAAGCCTGAAATTTTTTGGCTTGGGTAAGAAGACTTGTATCTTCAGAATCTTTCTTTTTTAATACCAGGAATATCAGTACTTCTCCACAGAATTTGGTTTAGCTTTATTTTGTGGTCACCATTCGTTATGAAGTTGATTAAGCTGGACTTTTTCATTCTGAGGACTAGAAAGCTTAAAAATAAGTTCGAAACCCACAAAGAGCAACAGTTTAGACGTTTGTAAGATGTAATTTTCCATTAAGCTCATTCTTGGATCCTAATTTCCAAAAAGTATCTTTGTTCCATCTTTTCTTCCTCTCCTTCTCACCTATGTTTATGTTACATAATCTTTTTTTTCTTTTGTTTTGTTTGCTTTTTCTTTTTAAAATCATCTTTATGGAGTATAACTGATTTACAATGGTGTCTTAGTTTCTGCTTTATAACAAAGTGAATCAGCTATACATATACATACATCTCCATGTCCCCTCCCTCTTGTGTCTCCCTCCCTCCCACCCTCCCTATCCCACCCCTCTAGGTGGTCACAAAGCACCAAGCTGATCTCCTTGCGCTATGCGGCTGCTTCCCACTAGCTATCTCTTTTACATTTGGTAGTGTATATATGTCCATGCCACTCTCTCATTTCATCCCAGCTTACCCTTTCCCTCCCCATGTCCTCAAGTCCATTCTCTACGTTTGCGTCTTTATTCCTTTCTTGCCCCTAGGTTCTTCACAACATTTTTTTTTTTAGATTCCATATATATGTGTTAGCATACGGTATTTGTCTTTCTCTTTCTGACTTGCTTCACTCTGTATGACACACTCTAGGTCCATCCACCTCACTACAAATAACTCCATTTCATTTCATTTTATGGCTGAGTAATATTCCATGGTATATATGTGCCACATCTTCTTTATCCATTCATATGTCGATGGTCACTTAGGTTGATCCATGTCGTGGCTATTGTAAATAGTGCTGAAGTGAACATTGTGGTACATGATTCTTTTAGAATTATGGTTTTCTCAGGGTATGTGCCCAGTAGTGGGATTGCTGGGTCATATGGTAGTTTTATTTTTAGATTTTTAAGGAACATCCATACTGTTCTCCATAGTGGTTGTATCCATTTACATTCCCACCAACAGTGCAAGAGGGTTCTCTTTTCTCCACACCCTCTCCAGCATTTATCGTTTCTAGATTTTTTGACAATGGCCATTCTGACTGGTGTTAGGTGATACCTCATTGTAGTTTTGATTTGCATTTCTCTAATTATTAGTGATGTTGAGCATCCTTTCATGTGTTTGTGGGCAATCTGTATGTCTTCTTTGGAGATATATCTATTTAGGTCTTCTGCCCATTTTTGGATTGGGTAGTTTGTTTCTTTGATATGGAGCTGCATGAGCTGCTTGTATATTGTGGAGATTAATCCTTTATCAGTTGCTTCATTTGCAAATGTTTTCTCCCATTCTGAGGGTTGTCTTTTTGTCTTGTTTATGGTTTCCTTTGCTGTGCAAAAGCTTTTAAGTTTCGTTAGGTCCCATCTGTTTATGTTTGGTTTTATTTCCATTACTCTAGGAGGTGGGTCAAAAAGTATCTTGCTGTGATTTATGTCATAGAGCGTTCTGCCTATGTTTTCCTCTAAGAGTTTTATAGAGTCTGGCCTTACATTTAGGTCTTTAATCCATTTTGAGTTTACTTTTGTGCATGGTGTTAGGAACTGTTCTAATTTCACTTTTTTACATGTAGCTGTCCAGTTTTCCCAGCACCACTTATTGAAGAGGCTGTATTTTCTCCATTGTATATTCTTGCCTCCTTTACCAGAAATAAGGTGACCATATGTGCATGCGTTTATCTCTGGGCTTTCTATCCTGTTCCATTGATCTATGTTTCTGTTTTTGTACCAGTACCATACTGTCTTGATTACTGTAGCTTTGTAGTATAGCCTGAAGTCCGGGAGCCTGATTCCTCCAGCTCCATTTTTCTTTCTCAGGATTGCTTTGGCTATTAAGGGTCTTTTGTGCTTCCATACAAATTGTGAAATTTTTTTCTCTGTGAAACATGCCATTGGTAGTTTGATAGGGATTGCATTGAATCTGTAGATTGCTTTGGGTAGTATAGTCATTTTCACAATGTTGATTCTTCCAATCTAAGAACATGGTATATCTCTGCATCTCTTTCTATCATCTTTAATTTCTTTCATAAGTGTCTTATAGTTTTCTGTACATAGGTTCTTTGTCTTCTTAGGTAGGTTTATCCCTAGGTATTTTACTCTTTTTGTTTCAATGGTAAATGGGAGTGTTTCCTTAATTTCCCTTTTGGATTTTTCATCATTAGTGTATAGGAATGCAAGAGATTTCTGTGCATTAATTTTGTATCCTGCAACTTTACCAAATTCATTGATTAGCTCTAGTAGTTTTCTGCTACCATCTTTAGGATTCTCTATGTGTAGTATCATGTCATCTGCAAACAGTGACAACTTTACTTCTTCTTTTCTGATTTGGATTCCTTTTTTTTCTTTTTCTTCTCTGATTGCTGTGGCTAAAACTTCCAAAGCTATGTTGAATAAAAGTGATGAGAGTGGGCAACCTTGTTTTATTCCTGATCTTAGTGGAAATAGTTTCAGTTTTTCACCATTGAGGACGATGTTGGCTGTGGGCTTGTCATATATGGCCTTTATTATCTTGAGGTAAGTTCCATTTATGCCTACATTCTGGAGGCTTTTTATCATAAATGGGTGTTGAATTTTTTCGAAAGCTTTTTCTGCATCTATTGAGATGATCATATGGTTTTTCTCCTTCAATTTGTTAATATGGTTTATCACATTGATTGATTTGTGTACATTGAAGAATCTTTGCATTCCTGGGATAAACCCCACTTGATCATGGTGTATGATCCTTTTAATGTGCTGTTGGATTCTGTTTGCTAGTATTTTGGTGAGTATTTTTGCGTCTCTGTTCATCAGTGATATTGACCTGTAGGTTTCTTTCTTTGTGACACCTTTGTCTGGTTTTGGTATCAGGGTGATGGTGGCCCCGTAGAATGAGTTTGGGAGTGTTCCTCCCTCTGCTGTATTTTGGAAGAGTTTGAGAAGGATAGGTGTTAGCTCTTCTCTAAATGTTTGATAGAATTCGCCTGTGAAGCCATCTTGTCCTGGGCTTTTGTTTGTTGGAAGGTTTTTAATCACAGTCTCAATTTCAGTGCTTGTGATTGTTCTGTTTATATTTTCTATTTCTTCCTGGTTCAGTCTCGGGAGGTTGTGCTTTTCTAAGAATGTGTCAATTTCTTCCAGGTTGTCCATTTTATTGGCATAGAGTTGCTTGCAGTAATCTCCCATGATCCTTTGTACTTCTGCAGTGTCAGTTGTTACTTCTCCTTTTTCATTTCTAATTCTGTTGATCTGAGCCTTCTCCCTTTTTTTCCTGATGAGTCTGGCTAATGGTTTATCAAGTTGTTTATCCTCTCAAAGAACCAGCTTTGAGTTTTATGGATCTTTGCTATTGTTTCCTTTATTTCTTTTCCATTTATTTCTGATCTGATCATTATGATTTCTTTCCTTCTGCTAACTTTGGGGTTATTCTGTTCTTCTTTCTCTAATTGCTTTAGGTGCAAGGTTAGGTTGTTCATTTGAGATGTTTCTTGTTTCTTGAGGTAGGATTGTATTACTGTAAACTTCCCTGTTTGAACTGCTTTTTCTGCATCCCATAGGTTTTGGGCTGTCGTGATTTCATCGTCATTTGTTTCTAGGTATTTTTTGATTTCCTCTTTGATTTCTTCAGTGATGTCTTGGTTATTTATTAGCATGTTGTTTAGCCTCCATGTGTTTGTGTTTTTTACAGTCTTTTTTCCTGTAATTGATATCTAGTCTCCTAGCGATGTGGTCAGAGCACATATTTGATACGATTTCAATATTCTTAAAATTGCCAAGGCTTGATTTGTGACCCAAGATATGATCTATCCTGGAGAATGTTCCATGAGCACTTGAAAAGAAAGTGTATTCTGTTGTTTTTGCATGGAATATCCTATAAGTATCAATTAAGTCCATCTTGTTTAATGTATCATTTAAAGCTTGTGTTTCCTTTTTATTTTCATTTTGGATGATCTGTCCATTGGTGAAAGTGGGGTGTTAAAGTCCCCTACAATGATTGTGTTACGGTCGATTTCCCCTTTTATGGCTGTTAGCATTTGCCTTATGTATTGAGGTGCTCCTATGTTGGGTGCATAAATATTTACAATTTTTATTTCTTCTTCTTGGATTGATTCCTTGATCATTATGTAGTGTCCTCCTTTGTCTCTTGTAATAGTCTTTATTTTAAAGTCTATTTTTTCTGATATGATAATTGCTACTCCAGCTTTCTTTGGGTTTCCATTTGCATGGAATATCTTTTTCCATCCCCGCTCTTTCATTCTGTATGTGTCCCTAGGTCTGAAGTGGGTCTCTTGTAGACAGCATATATACAGGTCTTGTTTTTGTGTCCATTCAGCCAGTCTATGTCTTTTGTTGGGCGCATTTAATCCATTTACATTTAAGATAATTATCGATTTGTATGTTCCGATTACCATTTTCTTAATCGTTTGGGGTCTGTTATTGTAGGGCTTTTCCTTCTCTTGTGTTTCCTGCCTAGAGAAGTTCCTTTAGCATTTCTTGTTAAGCTGGTTTGGTGGTGCTGAACTCTCTCAGCTTTTGCTTGTCTGTAAAGATTTTAATTTCTCTGTCAAATCTGAATGAGATCCTTTCTGGGTAGAGTAATCTTGGTTGTAGGCTTTTCCCTTTCATCACTTTAAATATGTCCTGCCACTCCCTTCTGGCTTGCAGAGGTTCTGCTGAAAGATCAGCTGTTAACCTTATGGGGATTCCCTTGTATGTTATTTGTTGCTTTTCGTATTTTTTCTTTGCATTTAATTTTAGGTAGTTTGATTATATGTGTCTTGGCATGTTTCTCCTTGGATTTATCCTATGTGGGACTCTGTGCTTCCTGGACAGGATTGACTATTTCCTTTCCCATATTAAGGAAGTTTTCAAATATTTTCTTAGTCCCTCTCTTTTTCTCCTCTTCTGGGACCCCTATATTTCGAATGTTGGTGCATTTAATGTTGTCCCAGATGTCTCTGAGACTGTCCTCAATTATTTTCATTCTTTTTTCCTTATTCTCCTCTGCGGTAGTTATTTCCACTGTTTTATCTTCCACATCACTTATCCATTCTTCTGCCTCAGTTATTCTGCTACTGATTCCTTCTAGAGAATTTTTAATTTCATTTACTGTGCTGTTCATAATTGCTTGTTTGCTCTTTAGTTTTTCTAGGTCCTTGTTAAACGTTTCTTGTATTTTCTCCATTCTATTTCCAAGAGTTTGGATCATCTTTACTATCATTACTCTGAATTCTTTTTCAGGTAGACTGCCTATTTCCTCTTCATTTGTTTGGTCAGGTGGGTTTTTACCTTGCTCCTTCATCTGCTGTGTGTTTCTCTGTCTTCTCATTTTGCTTAACTTAGTGTGTTTGGGGTCTCCTTTTCCCAGGCTGCACGTTCATAGTCCCCATTGTTTTTGGTGTGTACCCCCAGTGACTAAGTTTGTTTCAGTGTTTGTGTAGGCTTCGTGGTGGAGGGGACTGGTGCCTGTGTTCTGGTGGATGAGGCTGGATCTTGTCTTTCTGGTGGGCAGGACCGTGTCTGGTGGTGTGTTTTGGGTTGTCTGTGACCTTATTATGATTTTAGGCAGCCTCTCAGGTAATGGGTGGGGTTGCGTTCCTATCTTGCTAGTTGTTTGGCATAGGGTGTCCAGCACTGGAGCTTGCTGGTCGTTTAGTGGAGCTGGGTCTTTGCATTGATATGGAGATCTCTGGGAGAGCTCTCTCCGATTGATATTATGTGGGGCCGATTGATATTATGTGGGGCCGGGAGGTCTCTGGTGGTCCAATATCCTGAACTCAGCTCTCCCACCTCAGAGGCTCAGGCCTGACACCTGGCCGGAGCACCAAGACCCTGTTCGCCACATGGCCAGGTATGTGGGGAGTGTCTTGCCTTTTGGGAAGTCTGAGATCTTCTTCCAGTCTTCAGTAGGTGTTCTGTAGGAGTTGTTCCCTGTGTAGATGTATTTTTGATGTATTTGTGGGGTGGGAGGTCATCTCAACGTCTTACTCCTCCGCCATCCTGAAGACCCTCCCTTCCTTGTTCCTCTCTTGGTGCTTTCTTGTAAGCTCCAACATTTACAGCCTCCACTTATGCTGGGGTTTTCCTATGCCCATTTTTGTTGGCTCACCAGTCAAACTGAAGCACCTTTCCGCTCCTGACGCCAAAAACACCTGATGTCTATCTTATGTAATCTTGTCTTATTTTATGAACATTTCAAATGAATATAAGTAAATGAATTAATATCATACCCAGTGAGTTTAGTGCACAGCTCAAAGATGCCCCGTAAATACCTGTTGAGTCTTGTTTCACTTCAGGTCACAAATAATCTTCTGAGTGCAATAAGCAGTGATTACCTAATTGAAGACCTTGGAGCCTCAAATAAAAGGTTCTGCCCGAAAGATCTGTGATCATTATCTATACCTATTTTTCTCTATATATGTATATGCATGTATGCACTGGGTTGGCCAAAAAGTTAATTTGGGTTTTTCTGTAACATCTTACAGAAAAACCTGAACATACTTTTTGGTCAACTCAATATCTATCTATCTATTATGTAGATGTAAATTTCAAAGTTCTAAAATATTTAATATGTTAATTTAAATACATATACACACATTTTAAATAACATTATATACACATTTAGTGCTTTATAATTTCTCCTGCTCTCATTTCATGAAACACTTTTATTCAAACCCTTTATAGGCAACTTCAACATCACTCGCTAGCATTACTGTTCCTATAGAGACTTTTTAAAAACTTTATATTATGAAAGATTTCCAACATTGTCAAAGGAGAAGCTTATAATCTTTCATGTACTTATTGCCTGACTTCAACAACTATCAGCAACTATATGGGCAGTTCTGTTTCATCTGTATCTCTACCCGTTTCCCTTCCCTGAAAAAAGCGTATAAAATAACAGTTTGAATTAGATGAACTTACTTACTGTCCAAAAAGGCCAGAAGCAATGTGCAATCTAATAGTTATGAGTATTTCTGGTACCTGAATTGTGGTCTCTAAATATCATTTCTCATTAAAAGGAACAAAGGTTCTTTGGAACAATGGCTAATTCTAGCTCTGGGGCAGGAAATGTGCAAGCTAAGGTTGGAATATCTTGCCATACCCTAAAGCAAGGATGTTGACAAAGGCTATTGGGATTAGGTTAAAAGGACTCAGGAGCCAATTTAATGTTTTTGATGATTCTTACATACAAATTAAGACAAGAGCATTTCCTTTTCACGTTTTCAGAACTATGGAAGGTTGGGGGATTTGACTTGAGCTAGTTAATCAATAATAGCCTTTGTTGGTGATTTTGTCTTTCTCATTCTTCAGGAAAGCTACCTTACCTTAGAGGATTGATGAGTGATGTTTCATGGGTAAGCTTTCTTTCAGAACATTTAACACTTAACTCCAGAGAAGGTCAGTGGGTTAGAGAAGGTTGTAATTTACATATCTTGCCAAAGGAACATGTCTATTTGAGTATGGATATGTTTAACTTCTTAGGAGTTATCTATATAAAGAGATAAAAGTCCTTTAGTTTGGGAAAAACTAAAACAAAACTGGACGAGGGTCATTACCACAAATGACTACCAAATGCCTTAGGACACAGGGAAGCTCTCTGTGATTCTAGTGATTACTGTAAGGGGAATTTAACAGATTCTTCTAAGAGGCTATCAAGTCCCTCTAAGGGAACTGAATAATTGTTTGCCTCTGGTAAGTCTTACTTCAATAGAAAATATAGATGAAAATATTAGAAATATGTGTAGGTGCTCCTATGACACCGAATTCTTAGCCTTTGTATATTTGAGAAACAAATGAAACAAAAAAAAGTTAGGGATTAATCCTGAATTTCTCCTAGGCCACTTCTGTCAGCAGACAGATGCAGAGAAATGAGCAAGGTTATCTGAAATCCTTGTCCATTCTTGCCAGCTGGTGTTTTCTACATTGGACATGAGAATGAATATGCAATGGAGGCTTTTGCAATACAGAATGCTTTCCACTAGGGAGTGTAGAAAATGCCCTGCTGAGAGATGTGGGTAAAACTAGACTAAACTGGGAGTAAACCTCTTTCTTTGGCAAAACTACAAACTGGCAGTGGGTTTTTTTCCCCTAAATACATCTTTGTTTTAGACTTTTCCTTGTATTTTACTCACCGTATAATCAACTCTCTGTTAATTATACCTTCTCAGTATTCCTACTATATCATTTCTTTTCTATTGCTGACCTTATATCCAGAATGTCCTTATCACTCAGCTGGCCTATCCCTATAGCCTCCCGATCCCATACTCTTCCATTCCTATTGAAACTGAGTCCCCCTAAAACCGAGTGCCTCTGCTCAGAAACTCTCTATCCAAAATGTTATTCCTTTCTTTGTCCAACACTTGCTCTCTTCAAGATTGAGGAGTATCAAAGAAAAGGCGGTATTGAAACTGAGCAGAACCCTGTGGGGCCCTCTGGGTACAAATCCTTTCCATGTCCCCATTTCTAGTTTGTAGAAAATAGGCTTCATTCAGCCTCCTAGACCTTCCCTGAGTTCAAAAAGGCAGATTCAAACAGTTGCTAATCAGGGAAGGGAAAGAATGCAGAAACAAAGGAGGAGCAGTCAAGAAACAATAGTGCAGTGATGAAAGCAGGGTCCTGGTTCCTGCTCAAGGAATATACATAACAATATATTTGAATTCTTCTGCAGGAACTAAGGCCCCCACCCAGGTAGAGGATGGTAACTTCAGGCTGAGCACGAGATTCCTGGAGCACCTCCCTGTTACCTCACCACCCACCAATCAGAAGAAAGTCACACACCCTGCAGCCCTCCCCCCAAATTTTGCCTATAAAAACTTCTCCCCCGAAACCATCAGGAAGTTTGGGGTTTTTGAGCACAAGCCACCCATTCTCCTTGCTTGGCCCTGCCATCAACCTTTCTCTGCTCCAGAGTCCGATGTTTTGGTTTGTTGGGAGTCAGGCACACAGACTTTGTTAGGTAACACTTCTATTCCAACTCATCTCCACACTTTACCTTTTTCTTGTTGAAAAACAAGTATGAGCGTGTCATGCCCTTTCTCCAGTGCTGTGGTTCAACACCCAGATTTGCATTTATAGGCTTCCCCACAATTTCAGTTCTTAACTTTCGCAGCTTTATTTCCAACCAAACCCTTTCCCCCAGTTTTTCATCTCCAACCAAGATTCCTCTGGAAATATTTCCTAACTCCAATGAGGATTAGTGCCTAAATAAGTATGAGAAAAAATAAAAAATTTGAATACTCGAGCAGAGTTAAGGTCAAAAGAATACCTAAAACCTAGCTCTTTCTGGATCCTTCTAGGAGACTAAGATTTTTAAAGAACTTTAATAAAATAAGGATATCAGGTTATTACAGGTAAATAGCATAGACATTCAAGATACTCCAGAACAAGCTCTTTTCCTTTCACACTCTCTGATATTTCTTGCCTCAAAATAATAGTTCCAGCTGTTCCCTTCCCCAAGTCTGCCTTCCCACATTCCATTGCTGCCTGTCAAAATCTCACTCTTCAAGGCCAAATTCCAGTTCCACCTATTCCAGGATCATCAGTAAAATTAGTATCATAAGTTCTTATAGTTCCTTAGCACCTCATTTGCATCAGTGTACCATTCTGCTTTGTTTTAGTTTTCTGCCTTTTACCTGCTTATTCACCTGCCTATTATATGGTGAATTTTAGGAAACACTTCTTATCTTGTATTCCCCACAGTATCTATCACAATGTTTTACACACTGTAGGCAATAATAAATGTATTAAATTGAATTGATTGCATTGAATGGAAAAGAGGAGAAAACCAAGACAAGTTTTGCTTACATCACCAATTTTTCCAGGTCCACTTTCCATGTTGATCCCATGGTGAATAACTCCTGGTAAGAAATCTTCTTCTGTCTTTTTATGAATATCTCAAGTTACCTCCTCAATTTTAATAACTGTAAAATATGAGGCACAGACTAATCTCTCGGAGTTATCCACCCTGAATGCTTTTTAAAATTGCCACGTAGAATCAAAAGTAGTTGAGAAATAGAAAGTTATTGCTATCCAAGAATTATCATTGACATCTAGAGGCACACTGCATGGTTGTTAAGCACATGGGCTTTGGGGCTAGGTAGATGATTGAATTCTGGCTCTGACCCTTACTATCTGAGTGACCTTCATCAAGTTATTTAACCTCCTTGGAAGGTTAGTTTCCCCAGGAAGTGATGGAGTTTAGGGTATAGGATGTTTATTTAGGAGGAGCTTGGAATCAACGTCTGTGGAAGGGATGCGAAGGAAGCAGGAATGGGTAAAAGGAGAAATCTAGTTGCAATGCAAACCCCAAAATAGCCTCCACCAATCTCTTGAGGGGCTCTGTAGCTAGAAAGGTCTTAAAGAGTTGGCTCAAGTTGGATCCAGATGTCAGGTCTTTATGTTCCCACATAGTCATTAGATGTGGGTAAATATTTAACAACTGGCTCTCTGGGGGTGGTGGTGGGAGGGTGGGGGGAATGACCAATCTGTGTAGTGTTTACTGATTTCCATGATGTAAATACTCCCATCCGTGACTATTTCAAGCTATCAACCTGATGTCACTGTACATGATATTAGGAAGAGATATATACACAATGGGCTTGAGCAGTACATGCAGGTTCCAGCACACACTAAAAGGGGTGTGACCGTGGGTGAGAGAGCTCTCTGCAGCCAAGGTGATCCAAGAGGCTGAAAGCTGAAATCTGTCTGCAGAAGGCACTTTCTGCAACTGGGGCAACCAGTTCTTCATTGAATGGGGATCTGGGTGATACAACATGATGTCTACCACAACCTCTGAGCCTTAATTTTCTCATCAGTAAAATCGAATAAGACTAGTATCTAATGCATATAGTGTCTGTGAAGTAAAATTAAAAGGTATACACACACACACACACACACACACACACACACACACACATATATGTATATATGGAGAAAGAAAGAGAGCTTTGCAAGCTGCCTGGCACATTGCCAGTGTTAGATAAATGTAAGCTATCATCATCATAATCATTACTTACTTGGGACTGACAAAGACTATTTCCTTGACCAAATTCTAGTCCGCCTCCTCTGAGTCCTCTTTTTGACCAGGCCTAGTCCTTGGACCCTGTCTTCAGCCTGCCTAGTCCAGTTTTAGCAAGATCTTACTAAGTCAGTCTAGGGAGACCCCCCCCCCCCACCACTGATATCTGGTCACCTGTGATATCTCATCAGGTTACTCATTTCCCACCTTTTATAGATAAATCCTTGACCTGCCTTCAGCAAGATCCTGTTGAGTCAGTTTATCAAGAATCCCCCTATCCTTGATATCTCTTCTTTATTAATTTTCCATCCACTGATCCCCCTCATTCTGCTCATTGGCTATAAATCCTCCGCTGTCTTTGCTGAATTCAGAGTTGAGCCTGATTTCTCCCCTATTGCAATAGTCTTGACAACTATCATAACAGTCCTGAGTAAAGTCTTCCTTACTATTTTAACAAGTGTCAGAATAATTTTTTTTTCTTTAACGGGACAAACTGTGCAGTTTGTAATTATTACCTTGTATGGGCACCATGAACATGAACCCAAACAGTACCCACTGTTTGGATCAGAAATTAGAGTGACCATGGCCTGCTGGGATTCTGACAAGGAGAATGCATGACAAGAACTGAAGCATCCCCTATAGAGAATAGATCCCAACCCTAGAAACTTCAGTATTATCTGTGTAGCCTATAAAAATTGGTGCTATGACACAATATGACTCGTTTTGTAAACTCAAAGCATCTGGTTAAGGCTGACAGGCAGTCCAATCTCAGTTATATTGTCTGGGATTTGTGAAGTCCAGTAAATGTGGGTAAAGAGCCACTTGCCACTTCCTGTCTGAGCTTCAGCCTCTCTACATCTCTTCCCCTATAAGGAAGCTCAAGTTTAATTCCTCCATAGGTCTAACATTCCCTACAAGGGCCTGGCCAATAGGTTCCTTTAAGGCCATCTAAAACACAAACTAGCTGTTTCTTGTCCCAGACATGGAGCTTAGGAGGTCCTAGGTCTTAAAACAGTTTTGGTTGTTCCTCCCATAAGCAGACCTAGAACTAAAAAAAGTACTTTAGTATCTTTCCTGTCTCCTGCTACAGCAAGAACAAGGCAGACACTGAAATCGCCATAGACAATCCTGCCACACTGGCTTATAGTAAGTTTCAGCTCTTCTCACCACCCTTTGAAACCTCCTTTTTTTTCTGCCTTTGACTAAACAGTGAATCCTAACATCTTTAGCTGAGTTACTACAGGTAGTAAAAAAGAAGTGGACTTCAGGTCCCATACCTCTCTCTCCAGGGCTCTGATTACATCCTTTCTCTCTGGTTAGGCACAAGCATTTCCCTTGAGGGCCATTGTTAAGCACAGAAAGTGATCCAGGAATATTAGGAGAGTCATACTTCATGCTCTTACTGAAGTGGAGGCAGAAGCTCATGCTATTGGGAACTTTTAGTGACTGAAATCCTTAGTGACTGAAGGTCAAGCTTTATAGCCCCAAGGGCATCTAGTGTGTGGACCCAGTGGAGGCAAAAACATTTCACTTTTTCACTACAACTGTTCTCTCCCGGGGCAAAATATAAGATTAAATTAAAATATCTGACAATAGTTAGGTTTAACAGTTTTCAGAATTCTTTTAACGAAGAGTACTCTGTGGACTTATTTAAGAAAGTAAAATTGTATAAAGAACCCTCATTTTGAATCTGTAAAACCAAAATAAAAATAACAATTATTGGTGGTAAAGTTCAATGGCAACATCACACCCACGTGTGATCTATGACATCCAAAGCCAGTACCAGTATAACAATTCCCTGCACCAAAGCATCTGTTAATTTTTAAAATAAGATTAATGGAATAGAATGTTAAAACTCAAAAGGACCTTAAAGATATTTTCTAGATGAGAAACTGAGGTTTACAGAAGTTAAATTACTTTCCCAAATATATTTCACTTCAAGCGACACTCAAGGCAATCCTTGTGTATCTAGGAACTTTTCCCTACCTCAAAAATTAGTGTTTCAGGAAAACTTGGAAAGAATGGAAAATATTTGACTTTACTGCTGCCCTCATGCTATTGTCAACTTTGGGGTCCTAAGTATACAGATATCTATAACTGTCAAAACCCATTGAACACCAAAGATCTGTGTGTGTGTGTGTGTGTGTGTGTGTGTGTGTGTGTGTGTGTGTATTTTAAATATATATATATAAAACAAATGATTGAATAGAGCCATACAAATATTCAGAAGAATCTTTTGGTCATTTCACAAAATTAGTTTCACTTTAATGAAGAAAGCAGGGAAATCAATTTATAGTTGAGTAATTTTCCACTTCTAATCCCTGTGATTAACTTCTTGGCTCTCTCCATTTTATTGCCATACGTGCTTTTGGATTTCAGTGGTTTTTCAATAAAGACGTTGTTTATATCATGTGGATCAACAGATTTTTATATATTTGCTTATTCTTTTCAATAAGTAAAATGTATTTTAGAATGCTTATTTTTGCCCCCCTCTGCCTCCATCACTTGTATCAATTAGAAATGTTTTTAGCCTCAGGTAATAGATAACTTGACTAAAATGGCTTAAAATATAAACATAGTTTTATTTAATAAAAAGCCCTGAAGTGGGTGGTCTTATAGGTGACCCAGCATTTTAATGATGTACTGAGGACCCAGGTTCTTTCCATTTCTATTCTGTTGTTTACAGGGTGGTGGCTTTCTACCTCAAGCTTGCTGCTCCTCCTGGAGTCGGTTATGTTTGCTTCCCAAAGAAGGAGAAATAGCTTTCGAGTGAGCAGCCAATAGCATATGTCTCAATTTTAATGCCATATTTTTTAAGAAAATAGAAGCTATCCCTGTCTACCAATGCAAAAGGACAGTGTTGTAAACAATAACCTAATTGTATCTACTCCAGTGAACACTGGTATAATTATAGTTAGAGTGAGCATGATTGCTGACATGCTTCTAACTCATGAAGACTCCCTTATAAAATTTCAGTCCAAATCACAACCCATATACTATTTCCTGTTTGTTTTTTCTCCTCACCATTGTTTCCAAAAATTATTTGGCTGGTCTTAAGCATTTGTCTTCTAGATAACTTGAAAATTAGCTTTCCTCATTCTATTTTTTAACTTCCTGTTGGCATTTTGATTGGAATGGCATTGCATTCACAAATTAATTTTGGTAGAATTGAAAATTACATATAATTTTGGAAATATGTGAAAACAATTCTTCTGTACATTGATGAATCTTCCAGTAAGCAAGATCCTTGAAGGGGCTGACATTATACGGGGTGGCTGACAAGGATCAACTGGTTGTAATCAGAATCAGTGGAAATAAAAAGAAGAGTGGAATTATAATACGTATTCATCAGCAAAGGTATAGAGAACCAACATATGACCTGGCATTAAATTTCCCACTATTCATAGTGACTCCTTAATTGGGAGTTTCCAAAATAAAATAAGAGTAAAGATTTAGCCTTGAAGGAATATGATTTGGCACTAAAAGAACATTATTATGCTACTAGCACTGATCTACTGTGATATACTCTGTATTCAGATATCACCATGATAACAAAAGTGAGGTCTTACATCATACACAAGAGACATGTTCTCCTTTGCACAACAGATCAGCATTCTCCTACAATGAGTCACAGAGTAACTCAGCTTTCCTCTGCAGCTATGATTTATTGTGAGAATTAAATTAGATATTGTGTAAAGTGCTTGATACATTGCCAGACATGTAGTGTGGGCTTAGTAAATGGTGGCTATCAATATTAATAGAGAAATATAATGGTAGGTAGTATAAGCTCCACTTCATAGATGTGGGCAATGAGGTTCAGTCCCCTTAAATAGCTTTTACAAGGTGTTCCAGAGAATATATACCTCCTTGGCTCCTAAATTATGCTATTCCCACTATACTTTGCTATCTGCGATATCTACCAGTATCTTACTCTGAGGAAGCCATTTCTCAAACTCTTTTTGTTAAAGACGATTGTATCAAGGTGACAAATACAGATATATAGTGTGACCAGTACGTTCTTGAAAAAATGGGGAAAATTACTTGAATTTGAAAGGTTCCTAAAAAATGGAATCTATGGACATGAAAGTCATAATAAACATCTTCAGCTACACTTATTTGATTTTGAGATTGTCATAGAATCAGAGGTTGTTAGACCTTGGAGGTCACCTAGCCTATCCCCTTTAAATGATACAATGATGACATTTGAACAGGTGAGGAACTTGCCAGAGTTAGCACATTGGTGAATGTGAGTTCGAATTCAGGCCTCCTGATTCCCAGTCTAGTCCAGGTCTTTGAACTAATATCATGGACAGAAAATGTGAATTGTACCAATCTATGTATGAAAACCATAATTTTTAAGTAAAATTAAGAATAATTATGCACTTTATTGCATTTAAAGTTATTTTAAACATTGTTTTAGGTTTTAATTTTTTTCTGTTTTAGTTTGTTTTAATATGTCTTTGATATAGACAAGTTATTTTTTCTTCCACTTTTATTGAGATATAATTGGCATACAGCACTGTTTAAGTTTAAGGTGTACAGTATAACAGTTTGACTTACAGCCATCATGGAACAATTATCACAATACGATTAGTGAACATCCACCATCTCACATGGATACAAAATTAAAGAAATAGGAAAAAAAATTTTCCTTGTGATGAGAACACTTAAGATTTACTCTCTTAAAAACTTTCATATATAACACAGAGCAGAGTTTCTTAAAAACTTTCATATATAACACAGCAGAGTTAATTATAGTTATCATGTTGTACATTATATCCCTAGTACTTATTTATCTTAATAACTGGAAGTTTATATCTCTTGACTGACTTCATCCAATTTTCCTTTCTCCCACCCACCACCTCTGGTAACCACAAATCTGATCTCTTTTTCTATGAGTTTGTTTGTTTGTTTTTGAAATATAATTGATCTAAACACTGTTAGTTCCTGTTGTACAACATAGTGATTTGATATTTCCATACATTTCAAAATGATCACCAAGATAAATCAAGGTATGGTATATAACATACAAAGATATTACAAAGGGCTTCCCTGGTGACGCAGTGGTTAAGAATCCGCCTGCCAATGCAGGGGACATGGGTTCGAGCCCTGGTCTGGGAAGATCCCACATGCCGTGGAGCAGCTAAGCCCGCGCGCCGTAACTACTGAGCCTGCGCTCTAGAGCCCGCGAGCCACAACTACTGAGCCCGAGTGCTTCAACTACTAAAGCCTGCATGCTGCAACTACTGCGCGTGCCTAGAGCCTGTGCACGGCATATAAGAGTACCCCCCGCTCACCACAACTAGAGAAAGCCCGCACACAGCAACGAAGACCCAATGCAGCCAAAAATAAATTTTAAAAAACAAAGATATTACATAGTTATTGACCATATTCCTCACACTGTACCTTTCATACCTGCGACTCATTTCTTTTGCAGCTAGAAGTTTGTACCTCTTAATCTCCCTCACCTATTTCTAAATAGACAATTGAAATTGATAAATCACTAATGATGAAAACAAATGAGATGATAAAGTAATATTGATAATACAGTTTTTCAAGGCTATTTAGATTGTAGTTTGTATTTTAACATACACAAGTATTATAATCAATATCATTGCAAAAAATTAAACCAACGCAGAAGTAAACAGAGCAAACCCTTCCTGCATTCCCACTCTATTTCTCAGCAGTAATCACCTTAAATAGTTTGGTGAATTTCTTCCATTTTTTTCAGTCATTTCATTTATATATATGAAATTTAGATATTTAACTTGGTAGGTTAGCTATCTGAATTATTTTCTACTTGTTTCTTCAAAAGCAATATGTCTTGGTGAACTTTCTGTGTCAGTACAAACAGATGTACTTCATTCTTTTTAACTGCTACATATATCCAATGGCATGAATATTCCAAAATTTATTTGATTATACCCTTATTGATGGGCATTTAGGTTTCTAATTTTTCACAATTATTATTCCAAAAAACGTTGCAGTTAATCTCCATCTACAAGCTTCTTTGTGCACATGCATGCCAAGTCTTTCTCAAGGATGGCTACCAGTAAGCACCTAAATGTGTTTCCATACTGCTAGATTATCCTCCAAGATTATTTTGCCAATTTACACAACTGCCAATAGTATATGAGAAAGCCTGACTCCCCAAATTTGTGCTAATTCTTGCCATTATTAATCCTTAGCTTTCACCTGATGGCCGAATAATTATATTTCTTGCTTTTAATTCATTTGAAGGTATGTAATTTACATGATATTAGTATAATATTTATATTTCTTCTTTTTTGTCTATTTTTTACTGTTGTGTTGATTGTGGTTTTCATATTATTTTGTAGGATTTCTTTATACATTCTTGATATTAATATATGTTATATGTAACAAATATCTTCTTCCAAGTATTTGTATTTAGGGGGATATGCAAATTTCTTTTAATTTTCAGATGATAAAATCAGTCATTCTTTTCCTTTTTTACATCTATATTTTTCCTACTTAAAAATTTTAAAAGTACACTTTAATTTTTATATCAATACCTTGGATTTTTAGGTTTAGATTTTTATCCATCTTGAATTTATTCTTGGTATATGTAAATGTAGAGGATTATATGCTTTAGTTAATAAAGTTGTAGAATTACGTTACAAAGTAATAAGTGTTCAGAAAACAAGAACTCAATTCCCAAAAGAATAAAAAATATGAAGGAAAGAAAAACTTTCTCATTTCCCTTGGTCAGGGGGTCTCCATTTATTAGGGACATAAGTCTGTCCACGTTTAGTATGAGGATTTATATGTTTGCACACATTTCTCCAATCTTATTTATATTCTCTATTTCCCAAGCTCTGTGTTAATTTGTATTTAGCATATTTTGGCTTTTAATTGATTGTCTTTCCTGCATTTTGTTGAATTGTCAAGTTCTCTTTGTTCATTGTTTATTGGTGAGTTACGGGTTTTATTTTGTGGTGATGTAAATGTTTTGGAATTATATACCAGTGATAGTTGCACAACATTGAGAATATGCTAAAAAAATCACTAAATTGTACATTTTTAAATTGTTAAAATGATGAATTCTATGCTATGTGAATTTTATCTCAAAAGCCTCTTCAGAAATTGTAAAATTAGTGTAACTTACCACTATCAGTGAAATATTACAAATATTAAAGTAAAAAATTAATAATCTCTTCACTTCATTACATTCTCCAGCTCCTCTAACCTGAAAACTAATGTTAACAGCCTGGTGTGAGTCCATTCACACTTTATGCTGCCCACACAAATATAAAAATAGGCACATGCACACATATTTTAAAAATTATTTTATTTATATTAACACTGATGGAATCATACCATATGCATTATATTATAGCTCATGGACATCCTTCAAGTCAATAAATATGACTCCATCTTATTCTTTTTGACAGCCGCATAATATTCCATAGTGTGTGCATTACTCAGGGTCCTCCATAGAAATAGAACCAATAGGGTGTGTGTGTGTGTATAAAGAGATTTTATTCTAGGGAATTGGCTTACACAATCATGGAAGCTGACAAGTCCCAAGATCTGCATTTGGCTAGCTGGAGACCCAAGAGAGCCAAGAGTGTAGTTTCAGTCTGCATCCTAAGGCCTTACATCCAGGAGAGCTGATTGTGTAAGTTCTTGTCTGAATGGTAGCAGGCTTGAGACACTGGGATAGCCAATGTTTCAGTATGGTCCAAAAGCAGGAAAGAATCAATGTCCCAGCTCAAAGGCAGTCAGGCAGGAGGAGTTCCATCTTAGTCTTTTTAGACCTTCAGCTGATTGGATTAAGTCCACCCACATTAGGAAAGGTGGTCTACTTTTAGCCAAAGTTTATTGATTTTAATATTAATCTCATCCAGAAACATCCTCAGACACACCCAGAATATTTGTCAGAATATCTGTGCACCCTGTGGCCCAGTCAAGTTGACACATAAAATTAACCATCACAGCACAGATATACTACTACAGTTCATTCAAGTGTTCATATATTGTGGACATTCTGATTCTTTCTAGGTTTTTCCCTAGCACAGGTTTACTGCAGGAAACCATACACACATGTACACACATGCACACATGTGTATATGTTTTTATGTGTGTGTAAAGCAAACTTTTGTTTTTACTTCCAGGGAATAAATTCTAAAACTTGGGATTGCTAAGTCAAGGACATGTATATTTTTAAAAAATTAAATAGACATTGACAAATTTGTTTCCAAAACTGTTATAGCAATTCACAGATCCATAGTCACCTTCCTAGATTTAAAGTCCTAAATCATTGTTGTTTTGGCATTCTGATGAGTAAAATTATATTTAACTTTTGATTTAATTTGCATTTTCTAGGTTGCATTTATAGTGCCTTTTGCCATACTTTTTCGTTTTTGTTTTATAATGGTTTTAAATAGTCCTGGTTTTTTTCCAATATAACTTTTAAATTCCTATTTTCTTTAGGATGATAATTCTCTCCCACTATGAAATTGTGCAGATATCTTCCATTTTTTAAAATATTTGTATTTTTAACTTAAATTCTGAATTCATCTGGAATTAATTTTTATATGTGTTGTGAGGTAAAGATCTAGCCTTTTCACTCCAGATGGAAAATCAGTTATGCAAGTACCTCTGGTAAAATAAATCTTCCATATTCCACTAAGTTGAAATAAAACCTTTATCATATATAAATCTTCACATTTATTTGGATCTATTTCTAGACTTTTTATTCTATTTATTTCACTGATCTATTTCTGTGTCATTTCAATATGACTTGAAGTAGAGTAGCTCTATATTTATCTGGTGAGGTGAGTTCCTTAGCCACTATTTTTATTTTGCATAATTTGCTTGACCAATATTTGGTTATTATTCTTCCATATAAGTTATAAAATATTTTTTTATCCAGTTCACATAAAAGGAATGCTAATTAAAATTTCAATAATGCTCATCATTTATGAAGGAATTATTTACATTTTTATATAATATGAATGCAGTGCGTCTTCCCTCTCTAAGTGTTGTTTAACATTCTTCGACATAACTTTATAGATATCTTCATATAGTTTTTAGACCTTTCTAATTAAAGTATTACTAGACCGTTTCCATATTAAAATGGTTATTGCAAAAACGTAGATAAAAGGTATTGATTATTGTATTTTTTTAACTTTTTATTTTGAAATAATTATTTACTCACA
Organism: Pseudorca crassidens; assembly: GCF_039906515.1. Classification (NCBI taxonomy): domain Eukaryota; kingdom Metazoa; phylum Chordata; class Mammalia; order Artiodactyla; family Delphinidae; genus Pseudorca; species Pseudorca crassidens. The sequence goes on from NC_090317.1 coordinate 95,479,271, forward strand.
GGAACTTACAAAAATAGTGCACAGAGTCCCATGAACCCTTCACCCAGCTTCCTCCAGTGATGGTATCTTATATGACTATAGTACAATATCAAAAGGAAGAAACTGACATGGGTACAATACTGATAACTACACTGTGCACCTTACTCAGCTCTCATCAGTTTTTTTTTTTTAACATCTTTATTGGGGTATAATTGCTTTACAATGGTGTGTTAGTTTCTCCTTTATAACAAAGTGAATCAGTTATATATATACATATGTTCCCATATCTCTTCTCTCTTACGTCTCCCTCCCTCCCACCCTCCCTATCCCACCCCTCCAGGTGGTCACAAAGCACGGAGCTGATATCCCTGTGCCATGCGACTGCTTCCCACTAGCTATCTACCTTACGTTTGGTAGTGTATATACATCCATGCCTCTCTCTCGCTTTGTTACAGCTCACCCTTCCCCCTCCCCATATCCTCAAGTCCGTTCGCCAGTAGGTCTGTGTCTTTATTCCTGTCTTACCCCTAGGTTCTTCATGACATTTTTTTCTTAAATTCCATACATATGTGTTAGCATACGGTATTTGTCTTTCTCTTTCTGACTTACTTCACTCTGTATGACAAAATCTAGGTCTATCCACCTCATTACAAATAGCTCAATTTCGTTTCTTTTTATGGCTGAGTAATATTCCATTGTGTATATGTGCCACATCTTCTTTATCCATTCATCCGATGATGGGCACTTAGGTTGTTTCCATCTCTGGGCTATTGTAAATAGAGCTGCAATGAATATTTTGGTACATGACTCTTTTTGAATTATGGTTTTCTCAGGGTATATGCCCAGTAGTGGGATTGCTGGGTCATATGGTAGTTCTATTTGTAGTTTTTTAAGGAACCTCCATACTGTTCTCCATAGTGGCTGTACCAATTCACATTCCCACCAGCAGTGCAAGAGTGTGCCCTTTTCTCCACACCCTCTCCAGCATTTATTGTTTCTAGATTTTTTGATGATGGCCATTCTGACTGGTGTGAGATGATATCTCATTGTAGTTTTGAGTTGCATTTCTCTAATGATTAATGATGTTGAGCATTCTTTCATGTGTTTGTTGGCAGTCTGTATGTCTTCTTTGGAGAAATGTCTGTTTAGGTCTTCTGCCCATTTTTGGATTGGGTTGTTTGTTTCTTTGTTATTGAGCTGCATGAGCTGCTTGTAAATTTTGGAAATTAATCCTTTGTCAGTTGCTTCATTTACAAATATTTTCTCCCATTCTGAGGGTTGTCTTTTTGTCTTGTTTATGGTTTCCTTTGCTGTGCAAAAGCTTTGAAGTTTCATTAGGTCCCATTTGTTTATTTTTGTTTTTATTTCCATTTCTCTAGGAGGTGGGTCAAAAAGGATCTTGCTGTGATTTATGTCATAGAGTGTTCTGCCTATGTTTTCCTCTAACAGTTTGATAGTTTTTGGCCTTACATTTAAGTCTCTGTAATCCATTTTGAGCTTATTTTTGTGTATGGTGTTAGGGAGTGATCTAATCTCATACTTTTACATGTAGCTGTCCAGTTTTCCCAGCACCACTTATTGAAGAGGCTGTCCTTTCTCCACTGTACATTCCTGCCTCCTTTATCAAAGATAAGGTGACCATATGTGCGTGGGTTTATCTCTGGGCTTTCTATCCTGTTCCATTGATCTATCTTTCTGTTTTTGTGCCAGTACCATACTGTCTTGATTACTGTAGCTTTGTAGCATAGTCTGGAGTCAGGGAACCTCATTCCTCCAGCTCTGTTGTTCGTTCTCAAGATTGCTTTGGCTATTCGGGGTCTTTTGTGTTTCCATACAAATTGTGAAATTTTTTGTTCTAGTTCTGTGAAAAATGCCAGTGGTAGTTTGATAGGGGTTGCATTGAATCTGTAGATTGCTTTGGGTAGTAGAGTCATTTTCACAATGTTGATTCTTCCAATCCAAGAACATGGTATATCTCTCCATCTATTTGTATCATCTTTAATTTCTTCCATCAGTGTCTTATAATTTTCTGCATAAGAAAACACAAGCTTTAAATGTATATTTGTTTTTTAATCCAATTATTTAAATTAATTTTAGAAGTTTTAAAGTCTCTTCAGGTTTCTGGATATAGGGATTAACCAGCTTGCTCTCGCTATTTCTCTCCAACTATATCTAGATCTAGATCTAGACCGATAGATAACACTTATATCTCTATACAACTATATCTCCATACAGTTGCAGTACAAGTAATTTCACTTTCTTAATCATAGATATTTTTAAATGTTTTAATGTTTTATCATAGGAATATATTACTTTTTGAATAAGAAATAAAAACTATTTCACAAAAAAGCTAGTTTTCAAGTTGATTTTTGCTAAAAAATAAAAATCATTTGCTTTTTCAGACAAAAATAAATCCAAGGATTAATACAAGAGTTGAACTTCAAAATAAATAGGATCTCTAGCGCTAGCAGGAACCATCACTATTGATTGGACTTACTGATTATGCTTATATTATTTAGAGTCAGTTTTCCAGATTTTCAGTAATGTTGTCTTTGGTCACATAAAAAGGAAATAGATAAAAGGGAAAAGAACAAAGAGAAACAGAAATAATGCAGACAGCTATTTAAAGCAATCTAAGCCATATGAAGTAGATGTAATTGTCACACCTACAGGAGACCATTCTAAGTTTGTATTGTCATTCATTACCTGCTTCCTCATGATTAATGGCATGCATTTGTATGACAGTAGACATGGGGTTAGAAGTCCAATTTGTTCCTATCCAATAGAAGAAAGTCAGGGACTTCTCTGGTGGCACAGGGGTTAAGAATCCACCTGCCAATTCAGGAGACACGTGTTTGGGCCGTGGCCCGGGAAGATCCCACATGCCGTGGAGCAACTAAGTCTGTTCGCCACAACCGTTGAGCCTGCGCTCTAGAGTCTGCGAGCTACAACGACTGAGCCTGCGTGCCACAACTACTGAAGCCCACACGCCTAGAGCCCGTGTTCCGCAAGGAGAAGCCACTGCAATGAGAAGCCCGTGCACCACAACGAAGAGCAGCCCCTGGCCACCGCAACTAGAGAAAGCCTGTGCACAGCAACGAGGACCCACCACAGCCAAAAAAAAAAAAAGAAAAAAACAAAGTCAGCGGGTTCACTTGAGGAGTGAAAAGGAAATTTAGACTTACTTCATCTCTGCGTAAATGGCTGACCAGTTGAAATAAACAAGCCATTTCCCATCCTCCCATTTATTTAAAATCATTGGTCATGTTCCAGCAGTTAAGAGGAATCATCACACTGTAATTAAAGAAAGAAAGATTCAGTTTACATATGAAGATACTATAGGGAAAAATTCCTTTGTATTTAATGGACTTACTTTAAATATTTAGAGTCTAAATAATTCTGGGTAAACCAGACATACAAGACCAAAAAGTGCCAAGAATGAAAAGAATAGTGAAAAGAATAACCCTCTCTCGCATATAAGCAAATATCGGTTACTATTTTTATGAATTAGAAAACATCTAAGACAATAATTCCTAATACACCTTCACTGTCTCCCTACCCTATACCTAAAGAATAGACAGTCGCAAACAGAACTTTTAAAATGTCTTTTACAACAGTTTCTAGTTTAAATATTACATAACTCAAGTGGTAGGTTTATAGCAGTCTTATTTTATTCTGTATTATGACTGATTGTGACAAGCCCCTGTAGAAACCATCTACACACTAATAACCAGAAATATTAATTTATCATTGATATCTATCCACAAGGCAAAGAATATCATAACCATTGGTAGTGGTAAACATCAGATATACCACAGGCTGGTCAGGGCACAGCTCCTGCTTAGGTCTTAGTCCTGTTTACCCTTGGGAATTGCTGGATACATGAGTCCTTATGAATTCTACGAGGGTAGTTTTCTAAATATCATCATGACAACATTGTATAGCGTAGGCAACCAAAATATTCAATGATGGGACAACTATTTTGGGGGGAATTAATATCTTTCTCAACCGTTCGGTAGTTTTTACCAGCTGTACATTCTGTTCTCATTTCTGTGATCGACTACATGACATTTCTCTGAGTTAAAATTCTCATGGTGTTCGTTTCCCAAGCATCCTACACTAACTCAGTCTTCTGTTCCTAGTGATTCCAAACATTCTTGAGACCCTTCAAAAAAGTTGCAATTAATTTTAAGACATTCTTTACATCTTAAAATCTCTTAGGGCAATTTAAAAGCTGATAATTGCCTAGAAAGTTAAGTGTAACCTAGCCGAAAAGTCTAAAAGCAAGTCCACCATAATTTCACATACAGGAAAGTAAGAAATGAATTAGAGATGTCCAAGAAGAAATCATTCAGGATTTCACAGGGTGGCATCTTGGTGGAATCCCAAAGTTTGCAGTCTGTTCCTCATATTTGCAGATCTAGCAAATTAGTCAGTCTATTCTGTGCTGATCAGGATCTCAGAGACAGACTACACAGAAGAGGCTGGTGTATAAATTGCATCCAAGTAAAGTCATTGCTAAAGAATTACCCGTAAACTAGAATGATCATGTTATTTATTGTCGAAACTGCAACACTTAAGATTAAAAAAAAAGTAACTATTAACAATTAAGCCGGGACAAGAGGTACAAATTGTCATTGTTTAGGACAAAGCAGGGCATATGGTCACTTTATCCATAACTCAAACACTCATCACCATGGTTCAGTGCATCTCCTACCTTGTGTCAAGTTCTCTGGGAAACCAAAACAGTAATTTGTAAGTTGTGTGGTCAGCATGAACTTAGAGCCAAAGGAGGTGGATAGTTCTGGCTATGGATAAATCTATTGTAGTGGGGCAGGCAAGCACAGTGCACCAAACTCTATTTGTTGATTATAAAATGTGTGTCCCTCAGGTCCAGTGTATCTCCCCTTTTGGACTTATTTTTTTTTACTCCTCTTTTCTAGGTCCACTTTTCCCCATCTATTCAGATTGAATACAATGCAACTGGTTAGAATTCGACTTTCTAGGTTACAAAGAACATTCTAGTCTTGTCTCTCGGAAGAGATATCCTAGTCACCTGGACTTCAACATACTCCAAATCTCAGCAACATCCACATCACCATATCTTAGTTTACAGCTATAGGTGTTTCATCTCACGTCTAAGTATTAGAAATGAATTACCTTGTGACAGTGAAACCAGAAAGAAGCAAATTCTTAAGCCTCTTGACTTTATATACTGATAACAATATTTCTCTGCATTGATTTGGACAAGATTATATTAAAGCCATGTGCAGTTTATAGTTAAAACATTATGAAATGAGATCAAAAGGTTGTGGTAATTCAGGATAGAGTAATTATCACCAACTGACTGCAAGCTTGGTTGGTGGCAAGTAAAGAAGATGTATGACAACTGGTTAAAAAACTGAACCTATAATTGGAGGAAGCAAAGCTTTGGCTTTTGTAAAATGTAGATGAGATTAACAGGCTTAATCAGAACTTGGTTTAGATACCAACAGTGAGCAACCTGCAAGCATGTGCTTATAAGCACATCAGCAAAGTAGTGAAGGCCAAATGAAATGCTATCTAGAAAAATAGCACTTGTAAGACATCCTAGGAGAGCATCATAATAATAGAGGAGCGAATCTTCATCCAAGAAACATTGGGAATATTAAGAATGCAATGGAATGTGCTGGTTAGTAGAAAATTTGGCAAACGTATTCAGAGGAAAGCAAAATGGAAATTATTAACTTGGTCAGAGATACTAAAGCGTGCAGAGAAACTAGAGTGACTGATTTCAGTAATCAGGGAGTTTGGACGTATACTGACTGTACTTTATCCAACTAAATCATCCTTTGAAACTAGTTTTGGAAGGCAGTGCTTCTATTCCACTGGATCATGAGTCTAACATGAGTACCAATGAGTGTTTGTAACCTCAGGACTAAAAGGAGAATTAAATAGGATTGTGTAAGGGCAACAATAAAAACTCCAGGGCCAGGGAAGAGAAAACTTAATTACTGAATGATAAAAGTAAACATACACGATGAGAAATGGGAAATGAAATTGACAAAGAAGGCGGCTTTGGAAGAATCCAGATATCTATACTCCTACTCTACCACACCAACACTGAGAAATGATAAAACAAAAGCCCTCATCCATGCTTGCCTTTCTTGATCTCCCTTTGTCTCCCTTCTTGGTCTTATAATCCCTCCATTCTGAAGAGGTGGGCTCAGTGCCTTTCCTTTCTCCTATTCTGAAACAGTAAAACTCATATCCTGGCCATCATACAGCAGAAGAGGTATTTTATGTGCCTCATGAAAGAAAATACAATGATCTGAGCCTGTTCTAAGCAAAATAGAATTGAGTTATGTTGTAGTAATAAGCAAGCCCCAAGTTTTGGTAGATTAACACATGAAGTTTATTTCTTGAACACATAAAATCTGTTGCGGGTCAGGTGACCCTCCAGTGCAACTGTCTTCCATGAGATTACCCATCAATGCATGCTGCTTCAGTCTTGCAGCTCGGCCATGTTAATGCACCACTCAAGGCTCACCGTTAAACGGGAAAGTTGAACAGGTATTTCACTTAGTCCAGAAGAGACACTCATTACGTCTGCATGTGGTCCTGTGGTCCATTAGCCAGTAGTAGATGCATGGCCTCACCAACTTCAAGGAGCTCAGTAGAGTATTGGTGAACACTAGAAATACCCACCAAGAGCTTTCCATGCGTGAGCTTTGATATGCTAAAGGAATTTATGAAATTTTCTCTCTCTCCAAAGCATGATTTTCAAGCTTGTTGTTTTCCTAAGAATGCAAATAAAATTTAAATTTGACCCTTGATGCTGAGAAATGGTAAAGTTCTCCTGGTGGGTGTATCTACCCTTCCCCTGAAACACTGAAACTCCGCTGCTCCAATAGGCAAGAGCCTAGTTGAAGAATGTGCAGACACGTGGCAATGTTTCAAAAATATGATCCCATTTCATGATGATATTAAAATATAATATTTGGCCTTTGTAATACCTAGGAAATAATGCTCATTTTACGAGCAGAAAGAAAGGGCAAAGTTGGCTGGGTTTAATAAAAAAAAAAATCTCGTCATCATTAAAAGGAATTTAACTTCCTCAATGAAAAGTAAGGGAAACCCTTACATACGGGTAATATATAAGCAAACAAAATCCTCTTTCATCTTCTGTTGCAAAAACCCATTCAGTGAGTAACTATGAATTAGAAATCAAAACAAACAGCTGGGATCTAAGTATAGACTTCTGAATATGGAGCTTTTGGGTTGACTGTATCTAAGTATGTGATACTCTTAGAGGAAGTCAACATGGTTACCTCCTTCTGTTAAATGCATTATTTAGAAACAATGAGGCAGTAAACTTCTAAAATACATGCTGGAAGGCTTAATACAAGGAGTGTCACTTAACCCACTTGGTGAAGTTTCAGGGAAGCACTTTGAGTGCTGTTAACATGAAAAGCAGTTTGTATACAATGAACCTCAGTAAGAAGCAACGTTCACAGATTTACCTATAAAAACGTAGACCTCTCCCTCTTAAATATTTATCCTGCCAGATTTAATTGGGCCAAAGCAGGTAAAACTGTTCAAGCATGAAAGCCTCTAATTGTAATTCATAAAGAGGATTATGCACATGCAATACTTCTAGAGAAACTACCTGTCTGTAAAGGAACACAGTTACAACTAAGTGTCCTACAAATATGACTTTTTAATAGTCTACTTACCTACAGGAATAATGCAAGCGTCAGTGCCCTGGGGAAAGTGGTGAGGACAATTCTTGCCCATGCTCATCAGTACAGTGCACAATTTCACAGGTCAAATCTCAGCTCTAAGCTCATACAGCTAGTGTCAGGTTTAGTTTCTAAAACTTCATCTGCATGCCAGGCAACTAAATCAGCCAGGGCCATCTATGCCCTGGTAAAGCTAGAACAAGACCTATTTCTAGGTCTTCCATGCTGACAAGTTTCCCGAAGGTATCCACTGGAACAACTGTTGAACTCTTGTCCTTCCACTGTGTGTAATTGACACAAGCCTAAGAGCCAAGCAGTAAGACAAGCTGTGTATGTGTGGTGTGTGTGTGCATATATAGATGTAAAACTGAGAAAATTTTAATTGGGCATCTACTGTGTATCAGGTACTGTTCTTGGGCACATGATGGAGTCAAGAGTAAAGGCCAGACCAGACCAGTGCAGGCCACAAAAACCAACAATACAATAAGCAAATACAGCAAGCAAATGAGACTAACTAAGTTATTGTCCAATCCTAGTTAATTGTTTAGCCGGCAGACTTCTCTCGTATGGTAAGACTAGAAATGCTGTAAAAAAAAAAATCAGTTTTACCACTCAGAGAAATGAACAGTAGAGATATTTGTATGTGGCTGCATTTATTCATATAGAGAAACTAATGCTATCACTGAAACGCTAGGCCAAGAAATGTGTTCACAAATTTACAATGAGGCTGTAAGTAAATGAGCCATGAAAACACCACATTTAAGGATAATAGAAAATACCACAAACTTGAAATGCTTCAGGAGATTTTGTGGATTTAGGAGGAGGCTTTAGGAGGCTTTACAATAGCAGAACACTGATGCATTCACTGCACATCTGCAGGGACTTCATTCTTCAGGACAGAAAAATATGCTTCCCACAAATTGTGACTCTATTATTTCACCATTAGCTCTAGAATTTATATGAGTGCAGGATCATTGCTCAGCTCCAACACACAGTTGGCACCATTCCAAACCGGCAAGTCATTCTCAGGCCACTGAAGGGACCTTAACTCTGAAAGCCTGGAAATTATGTTTAATTAGTTTCCTTTTGTCATCAGTGGACAATAGATGGAAAAGGGTAACATTTATACTTGTCAGGGACAACCCACCAGGGAGCAGGCTTCCTTGGAGTCAGCACTCAGAGAGGCAATCCTTCTGAGAGGAGCTATGAACTATAATTCGGTTGGAAGAAGGATATGCATTTATGTCATGGTCAGCCTGTATGCTTTGCAGATTCATTTATTAATTTAGTTTGCAGATACACAGCTTCATTTCCCCCCATCATCATCCTGAAGTGACCTTCACTGAACTCTGGGTGTGGATTGAGTTTCTCATCATTTCTTTTCTACATCTATCCCACGGTTAGTGCTTCTTTTCTAACAGGGGAATTGAAGTTTTCTACTCAGAGATATTGCTCAGAAATCGGTCTTGTGTCTGTACTGCAGTCTGCTCTTTGGGGTTTGATTATAAACAAATATTCCCTAAAAGTCAGGACAAAAGGACAGAAGTAATAACTCAGATATGCAGCTGTCCCAGGACTCCTAAAAAAGAGTCCTCCCAAACGTGACCACCATATGGAAACTGTGAAATGACTATTTTCCAATCTCATTCTTATTCATTTTCTGTTTTTTTTTTTTTTTTTTTTTTTTTTTTGTGGTACGCGGGCCTCTCACTGTTGTGGCCTCTCCCATTGCGGAGCACAGGCTCCGGACGTGCAGGCTCAGCGGCCATGGCTCACAGGCCCAGCCGCTCCACGGCATGTGGGATCTTCCTGGACAGGGGCACGAACCTGTGTCCCCCGCATCGGCAGGCGGACTCTCAACCACTGCGCCACCAGGGAAGCCCTCATTTTCTGGGTATTTTAACCCCTGAAATCCAAATAATCTTGTTTACCAGATTAAAGATATATCTTATGAGCTCTTCAAAACCTTTTCTTCCTACTTGTCTTTTCTAGATTCAGGGCACCTGGAGGGCAGCAAGCTGGGTTAGCAGGACCTTCATAAATATGTTGACCACTGGAGCTTTACCAAATTATCATGTCTTGATGACAGGGTAGGAGAAGGAGGGCTTTAACTGGCTTCTGGTCACCATCATGAAGATCTGTTATTTACAGGCAGTTCTAAGTATGCTTAGGAAGTGGGGAGATGTGACTGGTCTGTAGCTAATGAAACATTTTGATTCTAAAATCTCAGAATTCAATTAATGTTATGGGATGGGAATAAGAAAAGGAAAAAGAAAACAACGTATTTCCTATCACCACTCTAAGACATATTAAAAGATGGACATTTCTGCCTATTTGCCTCATCTGGAATAATTTCTACAAACTCCTTCCCTTCCTGACCACTTCTGAAATGTGTTTGGCATACCTAGGAAAAGACATCTGTTTTTCAAGTTCTTGTTCCAATGCATAAAAATACTTGTTTGATATAGTCTGTCCATTTTTATAAGATTGTGATGTTATTCAGATTAACTTTCTAACATGTCTTTATGATTTTTCAAGGGCTGAGATGATTCTAGTATAGCCAACAAATTTCACAGTAAGGACAGCAACTTTAGCTGAGGTCAAAGGATAAATTTTACGTGTCTTGACTAACATTTAGCTGACAAAGGCAGTACAGATCCTACTCTTTTTCCAGGGAATAGAACAGTTTATGCCTCTTGTGTGTATTTTTAAGTAATCTAATTGGCTTGAGGTTTATTTTTTCTTAGTAACCATGATCCCAGCTCAGTTTGGGATTTTGGACGTAAATAGTGATTTTTGAGAAAATCATAAGGTGAACTTCTTGGGTAAAAACAGAGGAAAGCCACGGATTTAATTGCTAATTGTACCCAGTAACACACAGGTATGCCTATGGTTCTAATGGATGTCCAGACCATCTCACATTTTTTTTCCAAATCTAATAATAAGGAAGGAGCACTGATTTCTTAATATGGATATTGTAGTTGCTGCTATCCATGCTGTGATCACATCTGGCCTCTAAAGAGGGAAGTGTGGGATGGAGGTTGGAATTTAAATGGTTATGTACCTTCCCTATGCCAGTCTTTCATTTCCTGTGACTGGAGCCAGCAACTCTGTGCCATCTTTAGGATCTCACTCAGGCTTAGCATCTTCTGTCTCCTGCCTTCCCCCCATCACTATGTCCCAGAGCAACTGATTTTCCTACCGGGGCATTTTTCACTGATACAATGTATATAATTTGGGAGCCTTTGATGGAAGGACTTGAAAGAGTCATTAACTTCATTTTGGTTCATTTGTTTTCCAAGTCAAAGAATCCCAAAGAGAACTGCTGTGAAAAATAAGAGCATCTTAATTGACTGCCTTGAAGCTATGCATTTCAGACATCACAGACAGGCTGAGCTCTCCCTGGAGGACGGACAGATATAAAAATTCAACTATCATCTACTGTTGGAGTCCTCTCAGCCTGTGCCCAGGTCTACCCTTCACTCTCTTCCAGTCTTCTGCCTTTGAACATTGACTCCCCCTTTGCAATTTAAATTTATTTTAATTTTTTTATTTTTGGCTGTGCTGGGTCTTCGTTTCTCTGTGAGGGCTTTCTCTAGTTGCGGCAAGCGGGGGCCACTCTTCATCGCGGTGTGTGGGCCTCTCACTATCGCGGCCTCTCCTGTTGCAGAGCACAGGCTCCAGACGCGCAGGCTCAGTAGTTGTGGCTCATGGGCCTAGTTGATCCACGGCATGTGGGAACCTCCCAGACCAGGGCTCGAACCCGTGTCCCCAGCATTGGCAGCCAGATTCTCAACCACTGCGCCACCAGGGAAGCCCCCTGGCAGGAGTTCTTTAGACCCAACCAAGTTGTCAATTACTTGCCGCGCAGTCTTAATTTGGATGTCAGGTGGTCGTCTGGGTGGATCTTTTCAAGTCCAAAGAGATAGAGCAATAGGAAAATGAGAAAGACTGAGGGGGAAAAGCCTTGGCCTCAGTGCGCTTCTTCACGGCCAGAGAACTGGTCTCTGGCAGATCCTGCAGGCGACGTCAGCTGCCCCTTAACGGGCTACTTGAATCTACATGGCTCAGGGTAAGTCCCAGCCACCCTTCAGAGGGGAGCCATAGCCCAATAGGCGGATCGAGGTTATGGCCTTTGAGGCCCCGCACTGGGTGCCAGAAAAGATGTTGCAGGAAAGAGAGTGGGGTGCGAGAGGATGGTCACATCCCAAGTCATGTCTGAGTCCCTGGGGTGGCCGCCAAGTGTGGGTTCTTGGCTTTGTGCAGGCAAGGATTCAAGAGCAAGACATAGTACAGTGAAAGAAGCTTTATTCAGGGAGATACACACTCCATAGACAGAGTGTGGGCCATCTTGGAAGGCAAGAGGCCCCCTTTGCAATTTAGAACCCTACTTTGCCCTGGGAATTGAAGATTTCAAGCCTCTCTTGTGAGTATTGCAAAGTGATCTTATCTACTGGATATTTACTTTTTAAAAAAATTAATTTATTTATTTTTGGCTGCGTTGGGTATTTGTTGCTGTGTGCGGGCTTTCTCTAGTTGCGGCGAGCAGGTACTACTCTTCGTTGTGGTGTGCGGGCTCCTCATTGCGGTGGCTTCTCTTGTTGCGGAGCACGGGCTCTAGGCGCACGGGCTTCAGTAGTTGTGGCTCGTGGGCTCTAGAGCGCAGGTTCAGTAGTTGTGGCGCACGGGCTTAGTTGCTCCGCGGCATGTGGGATCTTCCCCGACCAGGGCTCGAACCTGTGTCCCCTGCATTGGCAGGTGGATTCTTAACCACTGTGCCACCAGGGAAGTCCTGGAGACTTACTTTTTCTTAGAAATTTTTAGCTTGAATAGGTTTAAAGAAGAGTCCACCTGAATAAGTAGTATTTTACCATTTGCCTAATTAACTCATGACATCTTTTTCATTGTGTTCAAATAGTGGCTACACCATTTACTAGCTGTGTGACCTCCAGCAAGTTACTACCGTACTTTGCTTATTTATGTCATGAGGATAATAATAGTACCTATCTCATAGTGTTATTGTGAAGATTAAATGAGTTGATAACTTTCAAGGTTTTAAAATTGTGGCAGACATATAGTAAGCTCTCAGTATGTGTTAGCTATTATTATATTACCATTACTAATAGGACTATTATGATTTCTAAATTTCAAGATAAAAGTTGGATTTTAGTATACTAGCTTTTTTGATGTTAACATAAACTATGAACATAGGCTGCCTGCCTATATAAAAAATAAAATATGCACTAAACTTTTAATTTGTGTTCTATATTTTTTATAAAGGTAAGAAGATGAAAGAGGAGGTTTTTAAAGCTAGATCTTAATAGGATATGAGAAACTTCTCTTTATAAGAAAAGAATGATGATAGACTAGTTAGAAAAATTTATACATAAAAAGGCTTAGCGTAATTACCAAATGCTTAGGATTGCATGAAATAAGAAAAAAAAGTTGTATAGGTTATTAATGCAGAGTGTGTGTGTGTGTGTGTGTGTGTGTGTGTGTGTGTTAGGTGTTAGCTAAGCATGGACCAGACAATAACTATTGTCAGGCACTTTCATACTTGATCCTTTTCCACAACTACCCTGTGAGATCCTTGGTTATAGATAAAGAATCTAAGGCCTAAATAGGCTAAGTATCTAAACCCAAATCTTCTGAATATAGTATTCATTACTTTAAACTAAGGTCCAGTGCTCTTTTGAGTCTATAGTAATTGTACATGTACTAGGCAGAGGGGATAGAATAGAACAAGATAGACATGGTCCCTGCCCTCTTGAAGCTTCCAATTTAACAAAGAATAAAAATTTTGAAAAAGTAATTAGAAGCATTAAAAAAAATTAAGAGAACTTCTGGGTAGCTGAAGGCAATGGTGGCCAACAAGCTGCCAGTCTCCCACTATATCTTCCCAAAACAATACCAAATAACAAGATGGGAAATGTAAACTTACACAAAAACCAAGCCCTCGGCATTGCCTGAAGACATAAAATGCCAAAGCCTCAAAGTGAGTATAAGTAAAGAAATAACAAATCACCAAATTTCATTCCAGTCTCCCATGCTGCCATCGTAACTCCCCACCCTCCAGCCAGTAAGGCAAAAGGAGAAAAACTAGGGAAGACAGAAGAGGAAGCTAGGGAAGGGGCATAAAACTGATCCAAAATCAGCCTCAGAAAGATTAACACCATTTTAAGTCTGAATATTCTAAAAAAGCATCTGAAAGATCAGAAAGTGGATTACAGTGATGGGATGTAAAAGTACTTATATTTTAAGGGGGCAGTCTTTAAAACACATAGCTTCTGGTAGAGAAAAAAAATAAAGAAGAGAGAAACTTCACTTGGCAATTATGTGGGAAAAAGGAAAAGAAGCTGGGGGAGGGGGGAGGGAACGTAGGGTACTATAGGACAGAATAGAATCATAAAACTAGAGGACACACAGCCTTTCCAGCCCCCACCAAAACAAATTAACAAGCAAATCTGCTTAAAGTGCCTAGACTGTTATGTTGACAGAAAGGATATCGCTAAACTAGGAATCTTGCGAAACATTCCAATGCCACAGAGAAATGAACAAAAAGAAAATCAGCAAATCCACATAGAGGTATTCTAAAAACTCAGAAAACAAAATTTCACACATATGAGGAAATTTCACACATATGAGGAGAATTTCACACATATGAGGAAAAGTTCCCATAGGAAGAACAACCGCAAAGCAGAAGAAAACTGTAAGAATTAAATATAATCAAACACATATTTGAGGACATGAAAAACCACCTTGTAAGAAATTTAAGAACTAAGAAAGGAAATAATCAAAAACCAGGGAGATATGAAAAGAGAGTTGACTTAATTCAGGAAAGCATTAAAGACAAACTTAGACATAAAGAGTCAATTTTAAGATACCTAAGGGAGAACAGAGATTCAAGTGAAATTTAATAAGGGGTATTGAAGAAAGACAAGAAAACAACAGACAATGGAAAGGAGATAAAGAAAGGAGTAAAATGGATAAGAGAGAAAGTAGTAAAAATGAATGACAGAAAGAGTAAGAATAATATTCTTACCATCAGAAGCTACCTACCACAGTGACTTAAACTCATCCACAACTTGATTAGAGCCTTCTGGGAGATTTTGAGCTAGAGGCACCCAGCTAGACCATGCCAGGATTTCTGTCCTACAGAGAAAGTGCGATTAAAAAAACATGTTTCTGGTTTTTTTTTAACATCTTTATTGGGGTATAATTGCTTTACAATGGTGTGTTAGTTTCTGCTTTATAACAAAGTGAATCAGTTATACATATACATATGTTCCCATATCTCTTCCCTCTTGCATCTCCCTCCCTCCCACCCTCCCTATCCCACCCCTCCAGGCGGTCACAAAGCACCAAGCTGATCTCCCTGTGCTATGCGGGTGCTTCCCACTAGCTATCTACCTTATGTTTGGTAGTGTATATATGTCCATGCCTCTCTCTCGCTTTGTCACAGCTCACCCTTCCCCCTCCCCATATCCTCAAGTCCGTTCTCTAGTAGGTCTGTGTCTTTATTCCTGTCTTACTCCTAGATTCTTCATGATATTTTTTTTCTTAAATTCCATAGATATGTGTTAGCATACGGTATTTGTCTTTCTCTTTCTGAATTACTTCACTCTGTATGACAGACTCTAAGTCTATCCACCTCAATACAAATAGCTCAATTTCGTTTCTTTTTATGGCTGAGTAATATTCCATTGTATATATGTGCCACATCTTCTTTATCCATTCATCTGATGATGGACACTTAGGTTGTTTCCATCTCTGGGCTATTGTAAATAGAGCTGCAATGAACATTTTGGTACATGACTCTTTTTGAATTATGGTTTTCTCAGGGTATATGCCCAGTAGTGGGATTGCTGGGTCATATGGTAGTTCTACTTGTAGTTTTTTAAGGAACCTCCATACTCGTCTCCATAGTGGCTGTACCAATTCACATTCCCACCAGCAGTGCAAGAGTGTGCCCTTTTCTCCACACCCTCTCCAGCATTTATTGTTTCTGGGTTTTTTGATGATGGCCATTCTGACTGGTGTGAGATGATATCTCATTGTAGTTTTGATTTGCATTTCTCTAATGATTAGTGATGTTGAGCATTCCTTCATGTGTTTGTTGGCAGTCTGTATATCTTCTTTGGAGAAATGTCTGTTTAGGTCTTCTGCCCATTTTTGGATTGGGTTGTTTGTTTTCTTGATATTGAGCTGCATGAGCTGCTTGTAAATTTTGGAGATTAATCCTTTGTCAGTTGCTTCATTTACAAATATTTTCTCCCATTCTGAGGGTTGTCTTTTGGTCTTGTTTATGGTTTCCTTTGCTGTGCAAAAGCTTTGAAGTCTCATTAGGTCCCATTTGTTTATTTTTGTTTTTATTTCCATTTCTCTAGGAGGTGGGTCAAAAAGGATCTTGCTGTGATTTATGTCATAGAGTGTTCTGCCTATGTTTTCCTCTAACAGTTTGATAGTTTTTGGCCTTACATTTAAGTCTCTGTAATCCATTTTGAGCTTATTTTTGTGTATGGTGTTAGGGAGTGATCTAATCTCATACTTTTACATGTAGCTGTCCAGTTTTCCCAGCACCACTTATTGAAGAGGCTGTCCTTTCTCCACTGTACATTCCTGCCTCCTTTATCAAAGATAAGGTGACCATATTTGCGTGGGTTTATCTCTGGGCTTTCTTTCTATCCTGTTCCCTTGATCTATCTTTCTTTTTTTGTGCCAGTACCATACTGTCTTGATTACTGTAGCTTTGTAGTATAGTCTGAAGTCAGGGAGCCTGATTCCTCCAGCTCCGTTTTACGTTCTCAAGATTACTTTGGCTATTCGGGGTCTTTTGTGTTTCCATACAAATTGTGAAATTTTTTGTTCCAGTTCTGTGAAAAATGACAGTGGTAGTTTGATAGGCATTGCATTGAATCTGTAGATTGCTTTGGGTAGTAGAGTCATTTTCACAATGTTGATTCTTCCAATCCAAGAACATGGTATATCTCTCCATCTATTTGTATCATCCTTAATTTCTTTCATCAGTGTCTCATAATTTTCTGCATACAGGTCTTTTGTCTCCTTAGGTAGGTTTATTCCTACGTATTTTATTCTTTTTGTTGCAATGGTAAATGGGAGTTTTCTTGATTTCACTTTCAGATTTTTCATCCTTAGTGTATAGGAATGCCAGAGATTTCTGTGCATTATATTTGTATCCTGCAACTTTACCAAATTCATTGATTAGCTCTAGTAGTTTTCTGGTAGCATCTTTAGGATTCTCAGTGTATTGTATCATGTCATCTGCAAACAGTGACAGCTTTACTTCTTCTTTTCCGATTTGGATTCCTTTTTTTCCTTTTCTTCTCTAATTTCTGTGGGTAAAACTACCAAAACTATGTTGAATAAGAGTGGTGAGAGTAGGCAACCTTGTCTTGTTCCTGATCTTAGTGGAAATGCTTTCAGTTTCTCACCATTGAGGATGATGTTGGCTGTGGGTTTGTCATATATGGCCTTTATTATGTTGAGGAAAGTTCCCTCTATGCCTGCTTTCTGCAGGGTTTTTATCATAAATGGGTGTTGAATTTTGTCGAAAGCTTTCTCTGCATCTATTGAGATGATCATATGGTGTTTCTCCTTCAATTTGTTAATGTGGTTTATCACATCGATTGATTTGCATATATTGAAGAATCCTTGCATTCCTGGAATAAAGATCATGGTGTATGATCCTTTTAATGTGCTGTTGGATTCTGTTTGCTAGTATTTTGTTAAGGATTTTTGCATCTATGTTCATCAGTGATATTGACCTGTAGTTTTCTTTCTTTGTGACATCGTTGTCTGTTTTTGGTATCAAGGTGATGGTGGCCTCGTAGAATGAATTTGGGAGTGTTCCTCCCTCTGCTATATTTTGGAAGAGTTTGAGAAGGATAGGCGTTAGCTCTTCTCTAAATGCTTGATAGAATTCGCCTGTGAAGCCATCTGGTCCTGGGCTTTTGTTTGTTGGAATATTTTTAATGACAGTTTCAATTTCAGTGCTTGTGATTGGTCTGTTCATATTTTCTACTTCTTCCTGATTCAGTCTTGGCAGGTTGTGCATTTCTACGAATTTGTCCATTTCTTCCAGGTTGTTCATTTTATTGGCATAGAGTTGCTTGTAGTAGTCTCTCATGATCTTTTGTATTTCTGCAGTGTCAGTTGTTACTTCTCCTTTTTCATTTCTAATTCTATTGATTTGAGTCTTCTCTCTTTTGTCTTGATGAGTCTGGCTAATGGTTTATCTACTTTGTTTATCTTCTCAAAGAACCAGCTTTTAGTTTTATTGATCTTTGTTATCATTTCCTTCATTTCCTTTTCATTTATTTCTGATCTGATTTTTAAGAGTTCTTTCCTTCTGCTAACTTTGGGGTTTTCTTGTTCTACTTTCTCTAATTGCTTTAGGTGCAAGGTTAGGTTGTGTATTCGAATGTTTCCTGTTTCTAAAGGTGGGCTTGTATTGCTATAAACTTCCCTCTTAGAACTGCTTTCGCTGCATCCCATAGGTTTTGGGTCGTCGTGTCTCCATTGTCATTTGTTTCTATGTATTTTTTGATTTCCTCTTTGATTTCTTCAGTGATCACTTCGTTATTAAGTAGTGTATTGTTTAGCCTCCATGTGTTTGTATTTTTTACAGATCTTTTCCTGTAATTGATATCTAGTCTCATAGCATTGTGGTCAGAACACATACTTGATACAATTTCAATTTTCTTAAATTTACCAAGGCTTGATTTGTGACCCAAGATATGATCTATCCTGGAGAATGTTCTGTGAGCACTTGAAAAAACTGTGTATTCTGTTGTTTTTGGACGGAGTGTCCTTTAAATATCAATTAAGTCCATCTTGTTTAATGTATCATTTAAAGCTTGTGTTTCCTTATTTATTTTCATTTTGGATGATCTGTGCATTGGTGAAAGTGGGGTGTTAAAGTCCCCTAGTATGAATGTGTTACTGTGGATTTCCCCTTTTATGGCTGTTAGTATTTGCCTTATGTATTGAGGTGCTCCTATGTTGGGTGCATAAATATTTACAATTGTTATATCTTCTTCTTGGATCGATCCCTTGATCATTATGTAGTGTCCTTCTTTGTCTCTTCTAATAGTCTTTATTTTAAAGTCTATTTTGTCTGATATGATAATTGCTACTCCAGCTTTCTTTTGGTTTCCATTTGCATGGAATATCTTTTTCCGTCGCCTTACTTTCAGTCTGTATGTGTCTCTAGGTCTGAAGTGGGTCTCTTGCAGACAGCATATATATGGGTCTTGTTTTTGTATCCATTCAGCCAATGTGGGAGCATTTAGTCCATTTACATTTAAGGTAATTATTGATATGTATGTTTCTATTCCCATTTTCTAAATTTTTTTGGGTTCGTTATTATAGGTCTTTTCCTTCTCTTGTGTTTCTTGCCTAGAGAAGTTCCTTTAGCAGTTGTTGTAGAGCTGGTTTGGTGGTGCTGGACTCTCTCAGCTTTTGCTTGTCTGTAAAGGTTTTAATTTCTCCATCAAATCTGAATGAGATCCTTGCTGGGTAGAGTAATCTTGGTTGCAGGTTTTTCTCCTTCATCACTTTAAATATGTCCTGCCAGTCCCTTCTGGCTTGCAGAGTTTCTGCTGAAAGATCAGCTGTTAACCTTATGGGGATTCCCTTGTGTGTTATTTGTTGTTTTTCCCTTGCTGCTTTTAATATGCTTTCTTTGTATTTAATTTTTCACAGTTTGATTAATATGTGTCTTGGTGTATTTCTCCTTGCATTTACCCTGTATGGGACTCTCTGTGCTTCCTGGGCTTGATTAACTATTTCCTTTCCCATATTAGGGAAGTTTTCAACTATAATCTCTTCAAATATTTTCTCAGTCCTTTTCTTTTTCTCTTCTGCTTCTGGAACCCCTATAATTCGAATGTTGGTGCGTTTAATGTTTTCCCAGAGGTCTCTGAGTCTGTCCTCAATTCTTTTCATTCTTTTTTTTTATTCTGCTCTGCAGTAGTTATTTCCACTGTTTTATCTTCTAGGTCACTTATCCATTCTTCTGCCTCAGTTATTCTGCTATTGATCCCTTCTAGAGAATTTTTAGTTTCATTTTTTGTGTTGTTCGTCCCTGTTTGTTTGCTGTTTAGTTCTTCTACCTCCTTGTTAAATGCTTCTTGCATTTTGTCTATTCTATTTCCAAGATTTTGGATCATCTTTACTATCATTATTCTGAATTCTTTTTCAGGTAGACTGCCTATTTCCTCTTCATTTGTTAGGTCTGGTGGGTTTTTATCTTCCTCCTTTATCTGCTGTGTGTTTTTCTGTCTTTTCATTTTGCTTATCTTACTGTGTTTGGGGTCTCCTTTTTGCAGGCTGCTGGTTCGTAGTTCCCGTTGTTTTTGGTGTCTGTCCCCAGTGGCTGAAGTTGGTTCAGTGGGTTGTGTAGGCTTCCTGGTGGAGGGGACTAGTGCCTGTGTTCTGGTGGATGAGGCTGGATCTTGTGTCTCTGGTGGGCAGGTCCACGTCTGGTGGTGTGTTTTGGGGTGTCTGTGGACTTATGATTTAGGCAGCCTCTCTGCTAATGGGTCGGGTTGTGTTCCTGTTTTGCTAGTTGTTTGGCATATGGTGTCCAGCACTGTAGCTTGCTGGTTGTTGAGTGAAGCTGGGTGCTGGCATTGAGATGGAGATCTCTGGGAGATTTTCACCGTTTGATATTGTGTGGAGCTGGGAGGTCTCTTGTGGACCAGTGTCCTGAAGTTGGCTCTCCCACCTCTGAGGTACAGCACTGACTTCTGGCTGGAGCACCAAGAGCCTTTCATCCACACGGCTCAGAATAAAAGGGAGAAAAAGTAGAGAGAAAGAATTAGTAGAAGTAGGAAGAAAGAAAGAAAGGAAGGAAAGAAGGAAGGAAGGAAGAAGAAAAGAAAAAAAGAAGGAAAGGAATGAAAGAAAGAAAGGGAGGGAGGGAGGGAGGGAGGAATGGTGGGAGGAAGGAAGGAAGGAAGGAGGGAAGGAAGGAAAAAAGAAAAGATAAATTAAAATAAAATAAAGTAAAATATAAAAGTTATTAAATTAAAAAATATTTATTAAGAAAAAATTTTTTTAAAAAAACGGACGGATAGAACCTTAGGACAAATGGTGGAAGCAGAGCTATACAGACATAAACTCATACAGAAGCACACACATACACAGAAAAAGAGGAAAAGGGGAAAAAATCATAAATCTTGCTCTCAGAGTACACCTCCTCAATTTGGGATGATTCGTTGTGTATTCATGTATTCCACAGATGCAGGGTACATCAAGTTGATTGTGGAGCTTTAATCCGCTGCTTCTGAGGCTGCTGGGAGTGATTTCCCTTTCTCTTCTTTGTTCTCACAGCTCCCAGGGGCTCAGCTTTGGATTTGGCCCCGCCTCTGCATGTAGGTCGCGGGAGAGAGTCTGTTTTTCGCTCAGACAGGACCGGGTTAAAGGAGCCGCTGATTCGGAGGCTCTGGCTCACTCAGGCCGGGGGGGGAGGGAGGGGCACGGAGTGCGGGGCGGGCCTGCAGCGGCAGAGGCCGGCGTGACGTTGCACCAGCGTGAGGCGCACCGTGCGTTCTCCCGGGGGAGTTGTCCCTGGATCCCGGGACCCTGGCAGTGGCGGGCTGCACAGGCTCCCCTGAAGGGGGGGGGTGTGGATAGTGACCTGTGCTCGCACACAGGCTTCTTGTTGGCGGCAGCAGCAGCCTTACCGTGTTATGCCCGTCTCTGGGGTCCGCACTTTTAGCCGCGGCTCGCGCCTGTCTCTGGAGCTCCTTTAAGCAGCGCTCTTAATCCCCTCTCCTCGCGGGCCAGGAAACAAAGAGGGAAGAAAAAGTCTCTTGCCTCTTCGGCAGGTCCAGACTTTCCCCCGGACTCCCTCCTGGCTAGCTGTGGCGCAGTAACCCCCTGCAGGCTGTGTTCACGCCGCCAACCCCAGTTCTCTTCCGGCGCTTCAACCGAAGCCCAAGCCTCAACTCCCAGCCCCGCCCGCCCCGGCGGGTGAGCAGACAAGCCTCTCGAACTGGTGAGTCCCGGTCGGCCCTGATCCTCTGTGCGGGAATCTCTCTGCTTTGCCCTCCGCACCCCTGTGGCTGCGCTCTCCTTCGTGGCTCCGAAGCTTTACGCCTTCACCACCTGCAGTCTCCGCCCGTGTAGGGGCTTCCTAGTGTGTGGAATCCTTTCCTCTTTCACAGCTCCCTCCCACTGGTGCGGGTCCCGTCCCTATTCTTTTGTCTCTGTTGTTTCTTTTTTCTTTTGCCCTACCCAGGTACGTGGGGAGTTTCTTGCCTTTTGGGAGTTCTGAGGTCTTCTGCCAGCATTCAGTAGGTGTTCTATCGGAGTTGTTCCACGTGTAGATGTATTTCTGTTGTATCTGTGGGGAGGAAGGTGATCTCCGTGTCCTACTCTTCCGCCATCTTCCTGGAAGCCTCCAAGAAATATTTTTAACATCTATTTTTTTCCAGTTATTGTTCTAGACATTGGTGATTCTTTTTGTTCTATTGTTCTTTTTAATTTAATTTTTTTATACAGCAGGTTCTTATTAGTTATCTGTTTTATACATATTAGTGTATATATGTCAATTCCAATCTCCCAATTCATCCCACCACCACCACCCCTCCCCCCACTTTCCCACCTTGGTGTTCATATGTTTGTTCTCTATGTCTGTGTCTCTATTTCTGCCTTGCAAACCACTTCATCTGTAACATTTTTCTAGATTCCACATATATGTATTAATATACTATATTTGTTTTTCTCTTTCTGACTTCACTCTGTATGACAATCTCTAGGTCCATCCACATCTCTACAAATGACCCCGTTTCATTCCTTTTTATGGCTGAGTACAAATTAAGTTTTTCTGAATATTTGTGTACAAGTCTTTGTGTGAATATATGCCC
The DNA here is from genome assembly GCF_039906515.1 of Pseudorca crassidens. Classification (NCBI taxonomy): domain Eukaryota; kingdom Metazoa; phylum Chordata; class Mammalia; order Artiodactyla; family Delphinidae; genus Pseudorca; species Pseudorca crassidens. The sequence continues at coordinate 95,501,865 of NC_090317.1, forward strand.
TCAGGTAATTATTAATAGAGGTAATTATTAATATTATTATTAATTATTAGGTAATTAATATAGCCACTCCAGCTTTCTTTTGGGTAGTGTTAGCATGGTTTATCTTTTCTCATCATTTTACTTTTATCTTGTTTGTGCTTTTATAATTGTGCGTTTTTTGTAGGCAGCATACAGTGAGATCTTGCTTTTTATCCAATCTGACAATCCCTGCCTTTTAATGGGTGTTTAGACTGTTTAAACTTAATGTGGTTATTGTGTTCAGATTACATTTACCATTATGCTATATGTTTTCTCTGTCTCATATGTTCTTTGTTCCTCTTTTTCTGCTTTCTTTTAGGTTTATTAATTTTATAATTCCATTTCAATCCTTCTGTTGGCTTATTGGCTATAACTCTTTGCCTTGCTCTTTTTGTGATTACTTTAGGGTGTATAGTATACATTTTAAATTGGTCACAGTCTACCATCACTTGATAGTACATCACTTCACGTGAAGTATAAGAACCCTAAACAGTATATTTTTCAACTCTCTCCTTCCTGGCTTTGTTCTTTTGTTATCATACATTTTACTTTTACATGTGTTATAAACCCCATGCTACATTATTTTTACCTTTGTTTAAGCAATCATTTATCTTTTAAAGATATTTAAATAACAAAAGTATCATATATTTCTACACAAGTAGCTACCATTCTGGTGTGCTTCATTCATTTAGTAGCTCTAGATTTTCATTTGTATGATTTTCTTTTCACCTGATCAACTTTCTAACATTTCTTGTAATATGAGTCTTCTGGTGATTAATTCTTTCAGCATTTTTATGTCTGAAATGTCTTTATTTTACCTTCATTTTTGAATGCTATTTTTGCTGACTAGAGAATTCTAAGTTGACAGTTTACTTCTTTTACTACTTTAAAGATGTTGATCTGCTGTCCTTTTGCATTATTTCTGATAAGAAACCTGCTGTCATCCAACATATCTTTTTTCTCCGACTGCTTTTAAGATTTTCTCTTTAGGACTGGTTTTGAGAATTTGTTTTTGTTTTTGCAGTATGCGGGCCTCTCACTGTTGTGGCCTCTCCCATTGCGGAGCACAGGCTCCAGATGCGCAGGCTCAGCGGCCATGGCTCACGGGCCCAGCCGCTCCGCGGTATGTGGGATCTTCCCAGACTGGGGCACAAACCTGTGTCCCCTGCATCGGCAGGCGGACTCTCAACCACTGCACCACCAGGGAAGCCCTGGTTTTGAGAATTTGATTGTGGCATGCCTTTGTTTGGTTTTCTTTATGTTTTTTGTGCTTCAGGTTCATTGATTTTCTTCGATCTCTAGGATTTTAGTTTGTGCCAGATTTGAAATCTGGGGGCTGTTATTCTTCAAACATTTTTTAAATTCCCATCTGTCTTTCCTCTCTTTTAGGTATATCAGTTACATGTGCATTAGGTGTATGAAGTTGTTCTACAGCTCTCTGGTGATCTGTTCATTTTTTAAAACTTTTTTCTTTTCTGTGTTTTGGTATCTGTTACAGATAGTTCTTAATACTATTGCTTCAAGGTCACTAATTATTTATTCTGTAACATTGAATCTGCCTTTCATCCCATCTAGTATATTTTTCATATCACACACTATTGTTTTTATCTTTATAATTTTGATTTAGGTCTTTTAAAAATATTTCTTCAATTTTCTACTTAACATGTACAATCTTTCCTCTAACTCTTTGAACGTATGAAATTGAGTTATATTAGCGGCTATTAATGTCATTTTCTGCCAGTCCAAATATCTGTGCCAGTTCTGGGTCTGTTTTCATTGATTCATTATTCTCCTCATTATGATTTCTGCTTTTCTGCTTCCTTACTTGCCTGGTAATCTTTAATAGACTGTCACACATTGTGAATTTTACCTTGTTGGATGCTGGATATTTTTGTATTCTGATAAATATTCTTGATCTTGTTGTGGGATGAAGTTAAGTTACTTTGATCCTTTTGGGTCTTGCTTTTAAGATCTGTTTCTGAGGAATGGAGCAGCATTTAGTCTAGGACTAATCATTCTCCACTACTTAGGTAACATTCTTCTGATGACTCTACCCAATATTCCATGAATTATGAAGATTACTTGCCTAGCTGGTAAGAACAGACACTGTTAACAGCCCTGTGTTATTACCAAGTACTGTTCCTACTAATCCTTTGGGATGGTTTTTTCCTTGGCCTTGGGTAGTTTCCTTACATGCACAGGTAGTTTCCTTATATGCACGTGCTGATGGGTACTCTGCTGAATACTTGAGAGGGACTTCTATAAATCTGCAGAATTTTCTCCCTCTGCAGCTCTCTTCTCTCCAGGGCTACGTTTTGTTAACTCTAGATATTTTGTCCTCCCAGTCTTCTTAGCAATATCTCTCACCTTCGGGAGTTTGATTCATTCCACCTGGATTTGCCCTCAACACACCACGGCCTTCAAACTGTCTCAAAGCAGTAAGCTGGGGCAACAGTAGGTTCCCACCTCTCAGGGATCATATCCTTCATAGCCTGATGTCCAATGACTTAAAAATCACTGTTTTACACATTTTGTATAGTATTTTATTTGTTTCAGATAAGAAGATAAATTTAAACCCTGTCACTGCATCTTGGTTAGAAGAAGTTCCTAGTCATCTTCTCTTCGGCTTTAGGTTTTAGGTCTCTTTTGAATTGACTCTCTGAGGATGTTTCTTTCTCAAGTGCATGGGTGGTCAGCATATGATAGCTCTGATGTTGTCTCTGGAGGGAATAGCTATTCCTCTTTATATCCTTTGCCTTGGATTAATGCTTCATTAGATTTACTTGCCATCAACTGGAAAAACGCTGAGGCTCAAGATTAGCAAGTGAACTGGGAGCAAGGGGCCCTGGAGGCTGCCCAGTCTCTTCTAAAGTGCGGCCCTCATACAGAAGCACAAAGGGCAACTTGTATTCAGTCTAGCTCAGGACAGATCAAGGTCCTCACGTTGATGTGCCTCTCATGACACCGACAGTTGGCTGAGAATTTAGATAGATTAAGTCCCCTACATATGAACATGTTCTGTTCTGAGAGCGTGTTCATAAGTCCAATTTGTTCGTTAAGTCCAAGACAGTTAGCCTAGGTACCCAGCTAACACAATCAGCTATATAGGACTGTACTGTAATAGGTTTATAATACTTTTCACACAAATAATACATAAAAAACAAACACAAAAAAATAAAGAAAACCTTTTTAATCTTACAGTACAGCACCTTGAAAAGTACAGTAGTACAGTACAACAGCTGGCATCCAGGGGCTGGCATCGAGTGAACAGGGAAGAAGAGTTACTGACTGGAGGAGGGAGAGGAGGTGGGAGATGGTAGAGCTGAAGGATCGTCAGCAATAGGAGACGGAAAGCAAGCTGCAATTTCACTCACGCCTGACGCTGATGGCACAGGCTCTGGTTCCTTGCTGGATTCAGTTCTGTCTAGCCTCTTTTCTCGTCAGAGATGACACGGTAGCACTGGATTGCATTCTGAATGGCTGCTGCAACTTTCGTGTACCATTCTACACTCGGGTCCTGTGCCTCAGAAACTAACAGTGCCTCCTCAAATAAAGAAAATCCCCTTGCCATTTCCTGCGTCGTGAATCTCTTCGGTTCTTCAGTTACTTCTTCCTCTTGTCTCTCTTCGTCCTTTCTCTGGGCCTCCAATTCCATCAGATCTTCATTAGTAAGCTCCTCGTGTTACACAGCAAGGAGTTCAATGAAGTCGTCCTAAAGTACACAAAATCACAACCACTTGTAGAGGATGCACGTGACAATGTACGCCAGACATGTGAACTAACTTACGTGACTGGACGTGTGAACGCATGTTTATATCTTTGAAAGTTCGAAACTTGAAGGTTCATGTGTAGTTGGCTTACTGTATTCAGAATTCTGTACCTATATCTTTTCATCTCCTATGACTAATATGGTAACTCCACTTTGGAAAAAAGTGGAAAGAAAGAAAGAATCTATATTTAAATTCCAGAATTAGAATTCTAATTATTTATATTTTGTTGTATATTTTTATATTATTTTTTAAATTTTTTATTTATTTTTTTAACATCTTTATTGGAGTATAATTGCTTTACAATGGTGTGTTAGTTTCTGCTTTACAACAAAATGAATCAGTTTTATATATATACATATGTTCCCATATCTCTTCCCTCTTGCGTCTCCCTCCCTCCCACCCTCCCTATCCCACCCCTCCAGGCGATCACAAAGCACCAAGCTGATCTCCCTGTGCTATGCAGCTGCTTCCCACTAGCTTTCTTCCTTACGTTTGGTAGTGTATATATGTCCATGCCTCTCTCGCGCTTTGTCACAGCTTACCCTTCCCCCTCCCCATATCCTCAAGTCCATTCTCTAGTAGGTCGGTGTCTTTATTCCTGTCTTACCCCTAGGTTCTTCATGACATTTTTTTTCTTAAGTTCCATATATATGTGTTAGCATATGGTATTTGTTTTTCTCTTTCTGACTTACTTCACTCTGTATGACAGACTCTAGGTCTATCCACCTCATTACAAATAGCTCAATTTCGTTTCTTTTTATGGCTGAGTAATATTCCATTGTGTATATGTGCCACATCTTCTTTATCCATTCATCCGATGGTGGACACTTAGGTTGCTTCCATCTCCAGGCTATTGTAAATAGAGCTGCAATGAACATTTTGGTACATGACTCTTTTTGAATTATGGTTTTCTCAGAGTATATGCCCAGTAGTGGGATTGCTGGGTCATATGGTAGTTCTATTTGTAGTTTTTTAAGGAACCTCCATACTGTTCTCCATAGTGGCTGAACCAATTCACATTCCCACCAGCAGTGCAAGAGCGTTCCCTTTTCTCCACACCCTCTCCAGCATTTATTGTTTCTAGATTTTTTGATGATGGCCATTCTGACTGGTGTGAGATGATATCTCATTGTAGTTTTGATTTGCATTTCTCTAATGATTAATGATGTTGAGCATTCTTTCATGTGCTTGTTGGCAATCTGTATATCTTCTTTGGAGAAATGTCTATTTAGGTCTTCTGCCCATTTTTAGATTGGGTTGTTTGTTATTTTGTTATTAAGCTGCATGAGCTGCTTGTAAATTTTGGAGATTAATCCTTTGTCAGTTGCTTCATTTGCAAATATTTTCTCCCATTGTGAGGGTTGTCTTTTGGTCTTGTTTATGGTTTCCTTTGCTGTGCAATATATTTTTATATTAAAGTTAATTGAATATAGTTTTCTCCCCCTGGTGTATATTCAGTTTTTCTCAATTAATCTTTATTTTTTTTAGAGCTTTAACTAAAGATCCCCTCAATATCTGCTTTTATGTAACTACTTAAACTTGGTGGATCCAGATGATAATAATTACAGTTCAGCTGAGCAGTATGTGCAGACAAGGTAAACAGTCTCTTTACAAGTGACTAGAGCCAGAAACTTTCCTTTCTGTACATGTTGTAATTCACACTAGTACGCCTGAGTGTGCAGATACTTACTAGTCATGGAAATCGAGCCCTGAAAAATTTAACAAATATCAGAATTTTATTCTTAAAATTCTAGTCTTGCTCATGGGAGTACCTAGCCTTTACCCAGACAGAGATTATCAAGCAATTTTCCTTCATATACTTGCTCATCATTTATGGCAAGAATATTTTACTGTATTGGAAAATATCCTAATGGGAAAAAGGTTAACATTTTTTTGAGACTATGACTTTAGGGTCAAATGACTGATAATATTCAGTCTTGCTTTCAAAAACAGGTAATAACTAAAAATCAGTAATAAGTATTCCTTCAAAAACAGGCTGATAATGAATTTTCAAATACTTGGGATGAATCATTGGAAGGCAGTGATTGAAAGTGCTTCTTTCCCCATCCTCCTTCCTTGGCAACAGAGAAAATCAAGTCATTGGTCTGTGAACACTCTTAAGAGGAATTGTGATCCAGTTGGGAAGTCTTAGTTAGTATGGTGCAGCTGAAAGACCACTACCAGAAATTTTTGTGTTTGAGCCCAGATCAGCCATGAAAAGATGTAAGTTTTAAGAGATCATCGGCCAAATTTACAACTCCTTATTTGGTAACATTCATGGCAAAGAATGAATTTTTCATTTATTAAGCAAATATTTTGTGAGCACCTCCCAATTGTCATATACCATGAACCCAAAGGAGAAATGGCAAAGGTGAATGAGGCGAGCTTTGTCCCAGGCGCACTCAAAGTGAGGATCATCACAGTCATACACTTGACACATTCCTTACAACCTCATGTTCCTCCTTTGCTGCTTGTTTGGTAAAGGGCATTGACGGGAAGGAGAAAAGTACAGCTTTTATGATTATAACTCTGATTAAGATGGATTTGTCTACCTTTTGTACTTTATTGCATTTGTCCTTCTTTACTAATTAACAATCACTCCAGAGATAGGATTTGTGTCTAAGATAACTTTTCTAATTCTCCCCTTTTTTTCCCTCTCCACTGGAATCATAGATGGGAGACTCCACAAAACATACCAAGCAACTATTTCATAGGTTTCAATAACTCGAGCTTCTAGAATTCTCCATTATATCAAGTAACATCAGGTATCTCCACTATATTTGAGAGACTTTATATGATCCTTATCTAGTTTAGAACTACATATTCTTGGAGCAGAAAAAAAGACCTGCTGCTTTAAGACTGAGTTCTAAAACTGTGGACATTTATACAATGGAATACTATTCAGTAGTAAAAACAATGAATTACTGACACATACAGTATGAATAAATCTCAAATGTATTATTCCAAGTGAAAGAAGCCAGGCTTAAAAGGTTACATACTGTATGATTCAATTTATATAGCGTTCTGAAAAAGGCAAAACCATAGGGGCAGGAAAAGAGCGGGAGAAGGGGTATTGACTCCAAAGGGGTAGGAGAGAATTTGGGGGAGTTATGAAAATGTTCTATAAGATAATGGTGGTTACTATGTGCACTTGCCCAAACATACAGAACTGTACTCTAAAAGGGTGGATTTTATTCTATGTAAATTAGACCTCAATAAACCTGGGGTGGGGAGAGACTGGGTTCTAGGGCCTGGTCAGTGTCCTTTAGGACCTATCACCATGAGTCTGTGAGTGTTGGGGAAATGCTTAGAGCGGAGAACTCATACAGGGATGCAATATTTGGGGTAATATGTATTTCAACTGAAGGCAGGGGCTAGGGGATAAATTGCAGCTATGACTTGAATTCTAGATGGGAACAATTCTTTCCTAATGTTCTGACTAAAATTCTCTATGAGAAAGTCAGTGAAGTGGAGTGGATAAGGGCCTGACTTCGGGAACCAGACTACCTGGGTATGAATCTCACCCTTGTCAGTCACTAACTGTGTGACCTTTGGCAATTTACCTATTAGAAAACTACATATTAGCTTATACCCAGCTGTATTAGCCAACCAGTAAAAGGATAAGTAACTGTGTGTGTGTGCGTGTGAGTGTGTGTATGTTTTGTAATTAAGACAGTAAAGGAAACTGTACTGCTTGAGGTTAAGGGATAAAAATGATGATACTTCTGATAAAGCTGACTATGGACTGGGTACTCTTTTAAGCATATTACATGTATAAATTATTTAATTCTCACAACAACTCTGTGATAGGTACTATTGTCATCATCCCTGTCCTACAAATGAGGAAACTGTGTGGCACAGATAGGTAAATTGCCAAAGGGCACAGTTAGTGACTGATGAGGCTGGGATTCAAATCCAGGCAGTCTGGTTCTGGAAGCCAAACCCTTATCCACTGCACTCCATCGCCTTTCTAATAATTAGAGAATATTAGTTACAGCATTAGGAACTAATTGTTCCCATCTAGAAATCAAGTCAAATTTAATTTCCAGGATCACTTGTAATAAATGAAGGTCAGGGTCCTCCCTACCCAAATCCAAAGGGGAAAATAGTCAGTGTTCATAAAGTTGATCATTCCCAGCCATGCTGTATCAAACTACACAGAACTTCGTTTTCAACAGGGAAGTGAAAAATAAGACAATATTTTGGAAAAAGAGGAAGCGATTTGTTTGTGTGAAGGTCAAAAATTAGGCTCTGTCACAATTTATCATGAGTGTCAGCTATCTACAGAACTGCTCCCCCCAACTTAATTTCTTACTGCATGACATTTTCATAGCTGTAATTCATCCCCTTTGCCCCACATGTCTTAGCATTACAGCAGTATCTTTAAAACTGCAATCCAACAGCAAAAGCCTTGACCCTACCACGGCACAAAAAATCCTCAGCAATACGTTCCTCTCCTTGGATTCTATGTAAGTAAAAATTTGTAAAAAATTAATCCATTTGGATATTGTTATTTATTTATACCCGACCTTGTTCCAAAAACAGATATGGGGTATGGTATTTTTTTCTACAAAGTCCATAAACATACAATTTTTAAAAAATCTATATTTCTGCAACCTCATAATAGATGATATACTGACCGAATATGCTACATATTAGAATTCATATTGGACATCACATTCATCTTCAAGCTGCAGTCTTTTCCCATTTCTCTTTGTCAAAGACTTCTGGAAATGTTATGCTAAAAATAACAGACTTTTAATGTGAGCAACAGGTTAACAAAATGAAAGTTGCTATAGTAACAGAATGCACATTTCAGAAAATGGCACTGCAAGGAGAAATGATATTTATCGGCTGTAGTAAATTGTTGAAAGCTTGTCAATATGTATCCCGTAGTCTGTTTCAGATAGCTGGGTAGCTACTAATAGCAATATTTCCCAATATTTTCCTGAGTCTTAAGAATGTATGGAATCAAGGATGTTCAGTCACGGGGCATGGATTCCTGTACTTCTCAGCATAAGCAAAATTAGCTCTATTAAGGCAGGACCCTCATGTCTCCTTTAATGCTGTGTTTTTTGTTTTGCGGTATGCGGGCCTCTCACTGTTGTGGCCTCTCCCGTTGCGGAGCACAGGCTCCAGACGCGCAGGCTCAGTGGCCATGGCTCACGGGCCCAGCCGCTCCGCAGCATGTGGGATCTTCCCGGACCGGGGCACGAACCCGTGTCCCCTGCATCGGCAAGTGGACTCTCAACCACTGCGCCACCAGGGAAGCCCTAATGCTGTGTTTTATTTTGATGTCTTAACCATTAGTACTTGCAGGGTTGTCAGAATTATTCATGTCAACTGTGGGGAACTCCCGAATCTCTGAGAATTATCATTGACATAGCATTTGGTGCGTTTGGTTTGCTCTGAGTCATAAGCTGGCAGTGTACTTAAGCAAAGCTTTAATGATTGGATGTCTTCTGTTTGCATTGTTAAGGGATATTTTATTTATTATTGCTTTCCAATTGCAACTTTTGACTGACTGTTGCCATGTTTTCACTGTATTCTATTAAAGAGGAACAGACAGCAATTTTTTTACAGCATGCGCCACTCTGCTTTTACAGCCTGCATTTTTCATGCAGTAAATCCAGACACTTTACAATCATTAAGAATATGTAGGAAGACTTGGCTCCATAACGTCCTCTCTCCAGAGTTCAACCTGTGCTATAAAACAAGCAACCACAGAAAACATACATCCAGGCTCAGCTCTCTAAAAGCCAAAACCCCCGATCTTAAATAAGTTATTTCTGGTAGGAGAGTTATAGAAGGTTTGTGTTGAATGTTTTGCTACCTTCGATCCAAATGGCTATTGCTTCTTTCTTGCTCATCTTCTTCAAGTTACAATTTGCCCCCTTCTCAGCTCATTAATAATGTAGCCTCTGGTAGATGCACTGGCCTCAAATGAGATGCCTGTATTGCATTTACTAGGACCCAGCTGGTTTCTGCACTGAGGTTATGTAAGGCTTTAACTAGGCAGGTTTTTCCCTCCCCTCGTATATCTGGAAAGCTTTTCTCCAAGGAATTTCAAGAGGATTGTGATGAGCACTGCTGTGGCGTTCACTGAAGTCACCCTGGGACTACCTTATCCTCATCCTGTCTCCCCAGCACCTGGCTTCTCCTCTGTGAAAGAGCAGCGATGGTAACAAATGGGGCTGTTTGGGCTAGACAGAGAGAGGATAAGCAAATAGGCCAAGACTTAATTGCTTTCTTACCTGAGACTGCAATTTCCTCCAAGATATGGGAATGGCTCTCGGGAGAAAATGGAACCAAGATAGATCACAGTGATTTTCCAATATTATGGAATTCTGGACTGGGAACAGTACAAATGGCCTTTCTTTCTTCCCTTGACCCTCAAAGAGTGGCCCTGACAATAAGGAAAGGTCAAGTTTAGAAGCCACAATACCTGATGAAGATTGGGCCACATTGGCACATAGGCACTGTTCATTGAGCTTCGACTATATGCTGAGCTTTATCTCATGCTTTAGCTTATTCCACTTTTACAACAGCCCTGTGAAGTAAGATTTATTCTTATAATGGTTAATCAGTTCTTTTTCAGCATAATTCTTTTGAATGCTGGTTCTCTTTCTTGCTGAACACAGAAAGAAGTCAGAACTACTGAATTTCCTTGTTCCTTCTGCCGTTTTTAAATGCTACATCTTCCTCAAGCAGGGATCCTAATTTTTTTCTTCTTCATAGTGTTACTCTAAAAATAATCATTTTAAACCTCTCTTTTCATGGCATTTATCTTTCAGTTGAATTCAGGAGTCAGTATGGCAGAGCACAGAGAGAGGTCAGCACATTTTATCTGTAAAGAACCAGAGAGTAAATACTTTAGGTTTTGCAGGCTATATGGTCTGTCTCATTGACTCAACTCTTCTGTTGTAGTAGGCAAATGCAACATAGACAACACATAAAGGAATGCGTATGGCTGTGTTCCAATAAAACTTAATTTTCAGAAACAAGAGGCCTGCCTATGAGCCTTAGTTTGCTGATCTCTGGATTAAAAAAAAAAAAAAAAGTGGCAGGAGATGGGGGAGGGCAAAGCAAAAGGATAGTGTCAAATAACTAATTTCTAGGATCATGTGATTAGCTGTGTGGCCTTGGGCAAGTTACTTTATTTCTTTGAAACTCAGTTTCTTTATCTGTAAAACAAGGGTAATAGCTTCCTCATGAGATTGTTGTGAGGATTTAAAGAGAGAAACACGTACTCCTGAACTTTCCACCTCTTTCAGTTTGCTTAACACTGCTTGATGGTTTATAATATTCCGGGCACTTGTTTAAATGCTGATGATGCAACCGTAAGACAAGGCCCTTGCTTCCCGCACCACCTCTTAGGAATTCAAGGAGCATTAATCCTGCCTCCGAGGATAAAGGAAGGCTTCTGATAGGAGGCATTCAAGGTCCATCTTGGAGGATGAGTGGAATATTTTAGGTTGAAAAGCAAGAAAGAGAAGGACATTCCAAGTAGAGATAACAACTGAAGCAAAGAGATAAAAGCTTTGTAGGATTGCATTGTATTTCAGGGAACTGGGGAAAATATTCAAGTGTAGCTAGAGAATAGGATGATGCATGGTAAGGTACAGACTAATACAGCCTACCTGATACCCATTCCCCCTTCTCCCTTACTCATAGGGCCATGATTTTGTCCAGGGAAGAAAATGTACCCAGCTAAAAATACTCAATCCCCCAGTCTACCCTGTAGCCAGAGGTGGCCATGTGACACAGTTCTAGCCAATTAGATGTGGGTTGAATGTCTGGAAAAGGCTTCTTTTTCTGAATAAATAGAATACAACTGTATAAGAGAAGGCTTTCTTCTGATCTGGAAAGTGGATGTAACACTTGGAGATTCAGCAACCCTTTTGCAATCATGAACAAAAGCCACATATTGACAGTGATAGGGCGGAAAGACAAAAGAAGTCTGTGTTCCCTGTGGCATTGTTGAGCCACCACACCAGCCCAGTGCCCTATTTCCAGACTTCGGGTACACCAGAAACAAGTAGTCCCATATTGAAGCCACTGGGAATTGTGTTTTCCATTGTTTGCAAATGAACAAAATACTAAAAGATACTGGAGAAATGTGAATACTTGAGGTGCATCAGCATGACTTGATGTATAGATTGGATGCGGGAGGTTAGAGACAAGGAGGAATTAAGGATGACTATCTCTGAACTGAGCTTCTGGGTAGAGTGTGATACTAATTATTGAGATGGGAAGATTGTGGGAAGGGATACATTTTGGGTGGGAAACGAATTATTCTGTTTTAGACATGTTAAGTTTGAGATACCTATAAGACATCCAAGTGGAAACGTCGAATCGGCTGTGTGGGATGTGTGAGTCTGAGATCCAGAGAATTCCTCTGGCTGGAGATGAAATTATGACTCATCAGCAAAATTATGATTTTTGAATCCAAGAGAAGAGATGAGCTCACCTTGGAATATTGTGTAGAGAAAGAGAAGATATGAGGTGCGTTTGGTAAAGGTAGGTGGAGAATGGATTGGAGAGAAGAGAGATTAGGCACATGGAAATCAGCTCAGAAGTTGCTGGATTCGTTTTGAGTGAGAAGTAAGGGAGGTCTGACCTAGAGTAGGAACAGTGGGAATGGAGAAAAAGGAAAGGACTTAACAGATAATTTACAGGAAGAATCCACAGAACTTGGATTCTGATTGGATTGCAAGGGTGAGAAAGAAGCCAAAGATAGCTCTGAGATTCCTCTATGCTTGATTGACTGTATCCTGATGTTCTCAACTGGTGTGGGATACGTAGAAGGAAAAGAGAGTTAGTTCCAGGGTGAGATAACAAGTTTGACTTGGGTACTACCAGGGCAAACATCAGACAGGCATAAAGCCTGGGACTGCCAGGTAATGCTTTTGAAAAAGTACCCTCTCTTCATCTAAACCTGAAGCAAATGCTCAGGAATGATCTATAATTGTTTTGAAGCCAGTACGATGGTAGACAGTGTCCAGAATAATTATGAGGGTCGTGGAGGACTTTTAGAAGTCCTCCATGAGACTAGCAAGGGGAATGTCTTGTGCTCAGTGTAATCCTTGGTCCATGTTGGTTGTGTCATCCATAACTGAATGTCCCAGTAGGGAACTTTGGGGAGCTAGAAAACCTTACCTTCACCCAGGGGGTGTATTGTGGATCTTCTGCTTCATTTAACCGTCTCCATAGAAGCTTCACACTTCTCGATGTGTCCATTGTTGTCTTCCTGTGGTTCATATTACTGAATAACTGTTAAATGGAATTGCTGCAAAGTCCTTGTGTTCTGATAGCTGAGTTGGTAAGAGGAACTAGAGAAACCACAAAGGTGTTAATACCAGAATTCTAAGATATCAAGTGAACCATCTTTGTTGCAAAAAAATGTGGCTAGGAATAAAGGAAGAACTGTTTGTCAAGTATGTCAATTGTCTCCCTGACTCCACGCAGTTTGGCATCCTGGATTGAATATTGGAAGTGGTCACAATTATAATTTCTTGGCTGTTTCTGTTGCTTCGAGCCAAAGGGTAAGAGATATCTGAGGTATTATAGCAGAAAATGAAATTACAAAATCCAGTCTGGGTAGTAATGAAAATTGAGACCAAAGCTGTTTCTCAGCAGAAATTGGATACTTCCGGCATTTCAGATGAGAATGGGGCGGGGGGTGGAGGTGGGGGTAGTAAATTAAGCAGAGAATATTCTTTGCCTTTTATTTTAGACTTTTTCAGAGGCAGCAGATTTTTAGACCAAGAAGAGTTTAAGAAATAAGAGGTTTTAAATGTGGGAGGAAGTGGCAGCAACGATGATAGAATTAAGTAAAGCTCAGTCTTCACTGACCTTACCTGAAAAAGTGGATAAAGAATACCTGGGTCTGCATTACGGTTTTAATTATGAATAATTATGCTTTAAATTTTGTGAATTAATCTTTCCTTTACTGTCAGCTCTGACCTTGCAGCTCTGCGATTTTTGCAGACTAATTGGGGTTTTTTAAATGTGTCCTGAGATAACCACTCAAAAATAATTTTCTCATTGGACCAGACACTTCAAGTGGAAATCACAAGTGTCTCAATGAGGTATAAAGCATCCATTGATTAAAGTGTACAAGAAGCAATTCCTTCTTGAAACTTCTGTTTGAAGATGAATGTTTTGTTGCATAGAGGCTGGCTAAGAGGTGCTTTTTAAAATATGATTGAAAAATAGCCATATGTCCTCATTTCCAAGATAACCCACAGTCACCAAGTTGACTAATTGAAATGGTACTGTGATGATGCAACTAAAGTGGTAAATAACTGACTTTATAGGTATAATTTTGCTTAGGAAAAAACAAGCTTCCTAAACTAAGGAGGGAGAGATTGGCATCTTCAAAGTTACAAGTCTTGGGGCTGGCAGAAGGGGACATGTGTATATATTTTCAACAATCTCAGAGCTAGGAAATAAGGAATGATTTGACAAATCTAAAACTTTAGTAAAAAAGTTAATGAATGATAGAGAAATACTATAAACACTTTATTTTTAAGTTGCACAAGGTGGGGGTGGGGGTGGGTCTTAAACAATAAGTGGACACTAGTGAGAAAAACAGATGTCAAAGTGAGTTAATAGAGGGTCAGATGCTCTTGCACAGGGGCCTGTATTAGTCTGCTTAGGCTGCCATAACAAAATGCCACAGACAGGGTGGCTTAAACAACAGAAATTTATTTTCTCACAGTTCTGGAGGCTAGAAGTCCAAGATCATGGTTCTGGCTGATTTAGTTTCTGATGAGAGCTCTCTTCCTGGCTTGCAGACAGCCACCTTCCTGTCCTCACGTAGACTTTCCATAGTGTGTTCCTTCAGGGGAGGTGGGTGGGAGATAGTACAAGCTCCCTGCTGTCTTCTTATTAAAGACACTAATCCTAGCTGATTAGGGCCCCACCCTTATTACCAGATTTAAGCTTAATTCCTTCCTTAAAGGTCCCATCTCCAGGCACACAAGGGATTAGGGCTTCAGTATATGAATTTGGGTTGGGGGCACAGACATTCGGCCCAAGAGAGCAGGTGGAGGAGCAGCCCCACTGGGAGACTGCAGGGAGAGGGGAGGGGGAGGGGGCCCAATCCCTGTGGAGACCCAGCCCAGACCTCTTCAGGCTGCACTGGTGTGCTATTAAAAACTAGAAGCCCTTCTTCCTACCCACCACCCACCTGGAGTAAGAAGTCTGAGAGTTGGGGGTGGGGTGGACAGCAAGCTTAGATCAGAAGATGCTGTGAGGCCAAATTGTGGCCTGGCTGGGCCCCTCTCCCACCCCAGGGCTGACTGAGACTCAGGCCAGGGTGTAATAGTCCAACCACCTGAAAATCAGTGTTACTTTGAAAAAGACAGGGAAAAGATCTTGGCAGGACCACACAGAACCTTGAGGTAGGAGTGTTTCCACTCCCTTAGTGAAGATCTAAGAAGACAAGCACAATGCAAACCTCTAAAAGTGCCAGTTCCTAGGAATCACTTGGGTGGGAGCTCTCTGGGGCATACTAGGCCATTTAACAGTGTCTGTAGGTGCTGTTAACAAGGATGCAGAGGGTAGCCTAAAAGGCAGCATTTCTCAACTGCAGGCATCCTGGGCTATATAGTTCTTTGTTGGGGTGGTCTTATGCATTGTAGGATGTTTCGCAGCATCCTTGATGTCTACTAACTAGATGCCAGTAGCACCTCCCCCGCCACCAAGTTGTGACCACCAAAAACGTCTCCAGACACTGCCAATGTTGAGAACCACTGGCCCAAAGAGATGGCTGGCGGTGGCCTAATAAAGACAATTTGTGCTTCAGATTAAAAGGACAGTAATTCGTACAGTTAATGGAAATACTGAATAAAGGCATAAATCTATGATAATGCTGAAAAGGAAGATGCAAGATAATATACCACAGTAAAAAGTCAAGCCAATGTGAGTCAGTTGATTGGTACTGAGTTTCTCAGAAAACTGGGAGGTCTTAACAAATTGTTCGATTAAAGAAAACGTTACATTTAATTAATTACTTAATCTTGCAATGCCATCATCTCACTGGCTAGTTAAAGAAGTTATTGTAGTCTGCCTGAAATGTCAAACATCTACACCCTCACACTCATCAATGTGATCTGATACTGCAAATATATTATATCTTAGGTCACACACTCATAAATGTAGTAATGCGATACTGTAAAAATATTAAAACTTAGGTCAGGGTATGGATTTAAGGATATAACTCAGAGGATTTTCTTGGGAAATTGATCTTCACTTTTTCAGGTGTTGCTGGAAATATTCATGTGTGCTCCGGTATTTTTATATAATGTATTTATACCTGGTGACAGCCAGACTTCCAAAAGTCAAGCAGTAGGTAGCCAGGAAGGTGTAAACCCAGTCAAGGAGAGCTTCTCGTGCCACCCCTCCTCAGTTCCATCTTTCTGTGGGGAACTTTGGGAGACCTGGGATGTTCTACATCCAGCGGGGAGCATAACATATTAGTTCCCACTTTCTGTGGGCATCTCCATAAGTTTTCATGTCTTTTGCCATTGAAGAAACTTTCTATCTTCTAGAACAGTGTCTCTTGGTGTCTTTTTGTCAATCACGTCACTGCCCTGTTGTGATGACTGAGTAAATACCTTTTGAATTTTCTATGCCTTTTTGCCATCCCACAGGGTTGTGTATTAGGCATTAGGAAATGTAGAAATGAAACTGGCACCAGTCTCCTGGATTTCCCTTTGAGTTTTTTTCTCCTCCTTTTATCTTTTGGGTGCATGAGAAGACCTCTGGGTAGTCACACTGCTTCCTTTAGATTCCTCCTCGTTTTTATTTCTGTTTAATCTGATTTCTTATTACATTATAAGAATTTATAGAATCTCTCATCTCCCTTGAATACATTTTAGAAACCCTGATCATGAGGTTATAACCACATTCTATCTGACTTTTAAGAATATGATGTTCTATGAAATAATGCCATTTGCAGCAACGTGGATGCAACTAGAGATTATCATACTAAGTGAAGTCAGTCAGAAAGAGAAAGACAAATACCATATGATATCACTTATATGTGGAATCTAAAATATTGCACAAGTGAACCTATCTACAAAACCGAAACAGACTCACAGACATAGAAAGCAGACTTGTGGTTGCCAAGGGGGAAGGGGAGTGGGAGAGCGATGGATTGGGAGTTTGGGGTTAGCAGAAGCAAATTATTATACAAAATGGATAAACAACAAGGTCCCACTGTAGAGCACAGGGAACTATATTCAATATCCTGTGATAAACCATAATGGAAAAGAATATATATATATATATATATATATACATATATATATATATATATACACACACACACATATCTGAATCACTTTGCTGTACAGCAGAAATTAACCCAACATTGGAAATCAACTATAGTTAAATAAAACTAATTAATTAATTTTAAAAAGAATATGATGTTCTAAAGTCCGTGGCACCTTTATTTCTGTTGCCAACGTTTCACTTTTAGAAACCCCAAGAGGATCACTTTCTTCTGGAGTTCCTGTCATCCTCATTTTAAGAACTCTCTTGGGGCTTTCCTGGTGGCGCAGTGGTTGAGGGTCCGCCTGCCGATGCGGAGGACACGGGTTCGTGCCCCAGTCCAGGAAGATCCCACATGCCACGGACCGGCTGGGCCCGTGAGCCATGGTCGCTGAGCCTGCGCTCCGCAATGGGAGAGGCCACAACAGTGAGAGGCCCGCGCAAAAAAACAAAAAAAACAAAAAAACCTCTCTTGTTCTTGTTGGTGGGAATTAAGCCCAGATTAAGAGTCCAGCTTGATATCTTCCTCTACATGCAGATATGACACTGTCAGTAAGAAAAGTCAAAAATGTGTCAAATACTTAGTAGACTGAGACTTCCTGGAGATGTAATTTCCTTGCTCACAAACCAGGTATAGAAACAGGATTAGGAAAGCACAGTCTATTTATGAACTTGTAATTGCTGAAATGCTTTTTATTCTCCTTTTAACTTTTATACTGACATAGTTTTGACCTACAGAAAACTTGTGAGAATAGTACAAAGAATCCGCATAAACTCCTTCATCCAGACACCCCGGATGTTAACCTTTTACCACATGTGCTCTCTCCATGCAAATACTTTTAAATGAAAGACACAGGCAGAAACACGTCGTTCCTAAGATGTGCAAATTATGACCCCAAATATTGCCTCTCCCTCCCTTCATACAATCCCCTCATCAGCTGCACAGCCAGACCTCGGCAGCTTCCTAGAGCTCCCTTCCTCTTACATCACACTTCATGTGTCTGCAGTCCTTAACTAGACTCAGGCTTATCACTCTGGAGTGTAGCAACTCTATTATTCTTCAATCCGTAGCCTGCTATTCAGTGCCCAGCGCACTGTAAAAGTATTCACTGCATGGTGGAATACATTTTTCCTTTTATAGGGTTGGGTTTGCTGTTGGTTTTGTTGTTTTAGCATTGGTCTGCTTCTGAAATAGATGTTCCCTTTCATACACAGTTCTTCCACTAAATATAGACTTTTAGGCACATAAAAGCATAGCTGAGACTCCTAGGTCCAGAATCTGTGAGTTTGGTGCCAGAGAATATGTGAGCATGGGAAACAATTCTGATCCAAGAAAGAGCAGGGGTATTGATGGTGTTAAAGAAAGCCTTTTTAAAAAGAGGTTTGGCACAGTATAGCAAAGTTATAAAAATGTTACAGATGATTATGTGTTCGAATAGAGTAGTATTGCTGGTTAACTAAAATGGAAGGTTTGGAGCATTCAACAGTGAACTTTTTTTTTTTTCCTGTTAACATTTCAAAGTCTTATTGACTCAAGTTTTTAAATATTCTTTTTCATATTTTTTTCATTATGGTTTATCCCAGGATATTGAATATAGTTCCCTGTGCTATACAGTAGGACCTTGTTGTTTATCCATCCTATATATAATAGTTTGCATCTGCTAATCCCAAACTCCCAGTCCATCCCTCCCCCACCCCCCTCCCCCTTGGCAACCACAAGTCTGTTCTCTACGTCTGTGAGTCTGTTTCTGTTTCATAGGTAAGTTCATTTGTGTCATATTTTAGATTCCACATATAAGCGATATCATATGATCTTTGTGTGTCTGACTTACTTCACTTAGTATGATAATCTCTAGGTCCATCCATGTTGCTGCAAATGGCATTATTTCATCCTTTTTATGGCTGAATAGTATTCCATTGTATCTATGCATATATATATATATATATATATACACACACACACATACACACACCACATTTTCTTTATCCATTCATCTCAATAGAGAAATTTTAACCTAGTCAACAAAGCTCAGATTGTGGAATGAAAGCCAGTTAGGTTATACATGCAAATATTCAAGTATAAAAATGTTGAGGAAAAAAAAAAAACAAAAACAAAACAAAACAAAAAAATGTTGAGAAGTATAGTATGGAATCTGGCTGATGAAATCATGGGCTAAAGAAGTGACTAGAACACAGTTTCTTTCATCAGAGTCTTATAATTTTCTGCATACAGGTCTTTTGTCTCCTTAGGTAGGTTTATTCCTAGATATTTTATTCTTTTTGTTGCAATGGTAAATGGGAGTGTTTTCTTCATTTCACTTTCAGATTTTTCATCATTAGTGTATAGGAATGCTAGAGGTTTCTGTGCATTAATTTTGTATCCTGCAACTTTACCAAATTCATTGATTAGCTCTAGTAGTTTTCTGGTAGCATCTTTAGGATTCTCTATGTATAGTATCATGTCATCTGCAAACAGTGACAGCTTTACTTCTTCTTTTCCGAAGTGGATTCCTTTTATTTCCTTTTCTTCTCTGATTGCTGTGGTTAAAACTTCCAAAACTATATTGAATAAGAGTGGTGAGAGTGGGCAGCCTTGTCTTGTTCCTGATCTTAGTGGAAATGCTTTCAGTTTTTCACCATTGAGGATGATGTTGGCTGGAAAAAAGAGAGATATATCCATCCACTGTTTTAGTAAACATCTGTTATAATCGTATCTTCCCACCATCTTTTAAAAAGCTTTTCTACATTTGGGGAAACCCCTACCTCATGAGTCCTGCAAAGTTGAAGTCTGAACTCAAATCCCCAGCATCCTTTGCAGCAAGCATGCTGTCATATGACGTAGGCTGCCTGAATTTGGAGATAAGCAAAAAAGGAAAGAATCCTGTTATGGAGCTTCTGCTTGTGCCAACACAAATAGTGACCAAGACATTTGGCTTTCAAATGGCAGTGTGTTCTAGTGCTGCTAACTTGAGTTCCTGATGCAGAAGTAGCAATGTGGCTGGCAGCAGTAATGTTTCAGTGGAGTCAAGTTCTCAGCATTTAATGCTTGGCTGGGACAGCAGAGGTGGTCTTATCTCAGGCCAGTTCTGGGATATGGGTTTGACCATTTCTCTAGGAAATAATTATTTGAGATAACACCTTGACCTTTACCTGTAATCTGTTTTTACAGTGGAAACCACCAAATTAGATTCTGCTGTTTGCAACTGCCTAATACAATATTACAAATATCCCTCAGTTTTTCTTCTAAGAGGCAAAGTAATCAACAATTTTGAAGCTATCACGAGATAAGAAGAGTAAATACAGCCTTGAAGAAAAGTAAATACAGAAACTCAAATGGAATAAAAGCCTTCTTGGGTAGCTCATAATTCATTTGACTCCTTGGCTGTTACCTCACATCCACTTTGAATTCAGAGTTGGCCTTTCATAGGAGTTCCCCCAAACAATCAGCTCTACAACACATGGCTGGAAGTGGATATTTTCTCTGAGGATTTCAGGGACAGATAAAGGAGACGTCTCATTGTACCATCTTAAAATGGTATGCGATGTTCCCATTAGGCATCTCTATTCCTTTCCTAAAGTCCTTATCTGGGTGACAGAAAGGATAGAAGAGGCAGATTCTGATATCAAGAACACAGGAATTTTTCATCATAATTTAAAAGTGGACAGTACTTTGAAAATACACTTCCCATGGAATGGGTACCATATACTTACACATTCTTTTCTTTGGACTATGTGGATGAAACTCTTAAAACTCTCTATCAATTTTCAGGGGTATTGACTCCCTGGAGAATATTTTCTCTTATTTTCATTTTTAACTGGGAATATACGTAACAATAACTGTGGAGAAACGGTGAAGGAGAAAGCAGAAATCGTTCTTTGTTGTCTTTTTTTCAGTACATCTCGTGTGTGTGTGTGTGTGTGTGTGTGTGTGTGTGTGTGTGTGTGTGTGTGTGTGTGTGTTATGCAGGGATAAAGAGGTTACATAGTTGCATTTAAGTGGCCATGGGCTAGTGTGAATTCTCCTGGCATTTCTCCCAATTATTTAAATATTCCATGCTAATCGGCTTGCCCATCACAGACCTCAGGACAAGTGGACCCTGGTCCTTTATAAGAGCCAGAGAGTGTATCTTTCCCCATAGCTGACTGCCTCTATTTGTTTTCGTTAGTGTAAATGAAAACAAATGGAATTCCTAGGTGCCCCAGGCAAAGGGATGCTGTGCCCCGCCCCACCCCCAACTGCTGCTGCCTACAGCCTCCTGAGCTCATTCAGAAAGCTTGCCAGGAGAGGGGTGCTTCTGCAAGGGCTCTCCCCTTCAGAAGCTCGGGACACATTATTTTGAATTATTTCAGAAGAGGAAACTCTCGGCCAATCAAAATGCAGCACTTGTATTAGCTTACTTTCAAACGAATGATAGCTTTGTAGAATCAAAGTCTGCTCAGATCTCACCATTTCTAGGCTGCTTGCTTCCTCGGCCTGAAGTTAGCTGCCATCTTCAGAACAAGGCATCTCTGTTGCTGTCTTTGGAATCTGGCATGAACAAAGGATCTCATAAAAGAGCTGCAGTGAATTGTTGGAATTTGTGTTGACAAAAGTTCCTTTCCTGCGTTGCAAACTCAGGCTCGGCCTCTGCAGTGTTGAAAAGCTGCTTCCCCTCAGCAGATGTTCTGACACTCACTGGTTGTGTTCTTGTCTGCACTCATTTGTCTTCCCTTGCTCTCCACTTCCACGACACAAGATAGCTTGGAAATGCGATTTCTCCTCTCCTCTGTACAGCCCTCTCCACCAGTGACTTGCCCACTGCTTCATTCCCACAAACCAGAGCTACCGGGGTCTGCATCACCCTCTGTGTTGCAGTAATTTCTGCCTCCCTGGCTTTTCACAGTTGGACACAAAAAGCAGTGATGACTAAAGCCTTCATTTTTTTTCTCCTGACACCATCTCCCCAGACTTATGCTTTTTTCTCACAATGGGAGACAGGACCACTATAAAAATTCAGTTGGCCATCAAGATGGTCTTAGAATAATATTTGACCTTTTCCTTTCTTTTGTTTCTTTAAAGTAATCACTACAGGCTGCAGAAGCAGGTTCCCTCTAATCTTTATCACCTTATCCATTATGATAGTCAAATGTCTGGTCCTATCTCTAATCCAAGCTCTTAGAGTAGTAGCCTCACTGAACATCACCTTTGGGGCCTTAACAAATGTTTCTTGGGAGGTGAGGAAACATTTACTGAGAAGTTGCTTCTGGATGTAGACACCCTTTTTGTCCATGTTCTCAGGCCCCTGGAGAAGTGTGAAGACCACAGATTTTCGTTTTACAGAGAGGAGTAACTCTTTTCCGATTTCCTCCAAGTGGTTGCGTGATTGGACCCCTTGGGTCAACGTGGGGGTCAAAGTTTGGAATGAGAAGAGGATGTGCATATGATTTAAAGAGGGGGGTATCCCATCCAAGTACTAACCAGGCCCTAGGGGCAAGACGGGAATAAAGACGCAGACCTACTAGAGAATGGACTTGAGGACACGGGGAGGGGGAAGGGTAAGCTGGGACGAAGTGAGAAAGTGGCATGGACATATATACACTACCAAATGTAAAATAGATAGCTAGTGGGAAGCAGCCGCATAGCACAGGGAGATCAGCTCGGTGCTTTGTGACCACCTAGAGGGGTGGGATAGGGAGGGTGGGAGGGAGGGAGATGCAAGAGGGAAGAGATATGGGGACATATGTATATGTGTAACTGATTCACTTTGTTATAAAGCAGAAACTAACACACCATTGTAAAGCAATTATACTCCAATAAAGGTGTTAAAAAATAATAAATAAATAAAGAGGGGGGTGATCTGAGACAGGGTCATAGCTCTGGGACAGGTCAACGATACCTGGGCATCAGGGAAGTAAGCTTACCTAGGTCAGGTTGTGAAATTTGACAATGTGTTCTAAATCAAGTATTTTCTTCGGTTAATAACCTGTCTCATATATTCTGTGCCAACCACTGTGTGTGAGGCTGTGGGAGAAATAAAGATGTAAAGATGAGGTTTCTTCCTCTACTCACGTATCACATGTTCCCACTCTGACCAAGACTTCCTCTGTCTCCAGCACAGATAAGCTACAGCAGCTGCAAGAAGGGGCAGAGAGTTAGGAGGGCGAGTGTGGCTCCCCGAACTATCCACTATAGATGTCAACACCTCAGTGCATCTCCATGGGCCTCTTCCTCCATGCATCTGAGTGATTCTCAAACCTGGGTGCACATTAGAATTACCAGGAAACTGAAAAAATAAATACAACATCTAAAAATGGTCAAATTGGTAAATTTCATATTGTGTAGATTTCACTTTAATTGAAAAAAGGGTAGTAGGTCCTCTAACCTCAAGGAGGTAGAATGTAACTCTCCACTCCTGAAGCGTGGGCTGTGCGTAGCAACTTTCTTTCAAAGAGGACAGAGTGGAAAGGCGGAAGAAAGTGTAACTTTACAGTGGAGAAACCTGACAAACCTCAGCTAGGGGACCAAGATCAACATCAACAACGCTAAGTCATGTTGATAGCAGGCACTGTCGATATGGTGTGATGAAAATGACACTTTACCTCTGTGGTCTTTCTTGCCGAAATCTATAACCCCAGTCTCATCTTGAGAAAAACATCAAAGCAATCCCCACTGACGGACAGGCTACAAAATACCTCACCAGTAATCCTCAAAATTGTCAAGGTCATCAAACACAAGGGAAGTGTGAGAAACTGTCACAACTCAGAGGAGCCTAAGACATGACAACTAAATATCATGTGTTATCTTGGATGGGATCCTGATACAGACAAAGGACATTAGGGAAAAACTAAAGACATCTCAGTATATTATGGAAGTTAGTTAATAATAACGTTTCGGTATCGGTTCATTAATTTTCACAAGGGTTCCGTACTCATGTAACGTGTTAATAGGGGAAACTGAGTGTGGGGTATACGAGAACTCTCTGTACTATTTTTTGTAATGATTCTGTAAATCTAAAAGTCTTCTAAAAGAGAAAGTTTCTTAAGTAGATAAATATGCTTGGATCTCACCCCAGATAAATCCATATCTTTGGGTGTGAAGTCTGAGCAACTGTAGTTTTACAAGCTTCCCGGGGGGATTCTGATGCACGGTGAAATTTCAGAATCATTGGTTCACCCAGCCCTGCCCTCTGCAGGTCAAAATTCTGATGTTAGCTTGCTGTCTCATTTCACCCACCTTTGCCTTCCCTCAGCTCTTACAGCCAGATTTATCGACGAGCTACATCTCTTGCCCCAGACTCAGCCTGTTTCCTGGGTCAGATCTGAGCAGGCAGAGATCTAGCTTACAATGGGAGTGAGTTTAAGCTGGGGCTGCATATTTTTTTCCTGTACTCCACCCAGACTTGGGATGATGTTCAGTAATCTCTGGCTCCTCCCAGCCAGCCATGACCCAGTGTGTAGCAGCATGTTTCCATGTCAGTTCCTTTTCTGTGGTCTCTTTGGGCAACTGCTCATATCAAGACTTCCTCTTGGGTATGGGCCTCAGCCCTCTTATATGCAGATCTAACCTTTCTTAGTTTCCGTCATTGAAGACTTTGGCTCCCCTTTTCAGTCACTGATTAGACGCTGATGAGGGTAGACAGAGCCTCTAAAATGATGCTGCCTGATCGCTGTGTCATTGACTTTCAGCTGTCTGAAAGTTTCCCCTACCAGGTACCATCTGCCAGGTGAGACTGCCTGAGCTCTATGTCATGAACTTCCCAACTTCCTACCCTAGGCTCTGCAGGCTCTAGGTAAGGGTCCCCAGGCCACACTTGGAATGTTAGAAATGATCCTAGCTCAGCCTCATCTTGGAGACCCTCTTTTGCTCACCATAACACGCTAAGACTTGAGCCCATTAACAACAGCCCTGTGAAGCCAAACCTCCCTTTCTCCTGCTGTTCAATTTATACCTCTGATCAATCTGCCACCTTGTTATCCAAATACTTCAGTCTGGTAACAACATTTTCACCTCTGCTCTCCACTGAAACTTCATCTTCATCCCACACTCACTCACTGCATTCTGCTGCATTCCATGTATATATTCTTATTGCTCTTTTTTTCTGCCATTGCTAATGGAATTCCTTAAATTCTCTGCCCCACCAATATCACCAGACATTTGAAGAAAACCTGTAATTTGAAAGATAGACAGAAAACAAGAAACAGGAAAAATAAAGAAATTTAGAAACAAACAGAGACAATGCAGGAAGTAGAAGAAAACTTAAAAGGAAAAGACCTATAATTATTTTCCTAAAGAGAGGAGTAAAAATAGTTCATCTATGAAACAGAAACAGGATCCTATACTAAAATCTATAAAACTAAGAAAGAATTCTTGGAATTTAAAATGTGATATAGAAAATTTAAAACATTAGTGGAAAAGTTGTTTGGCTTGGTTTTTGCTTGTGCTTTTATTTCTGGGCAGGAAATTGATACGTATCCTTGAACTTCTTATGTCCTTGAAATGAACAAATTAGGCAGAGGGCTTCTTAACTTCTGCTATTGGGTATATGAGGTTGCTCTCGGATCCTAAACCATGTAGCTGCTTGGATAAATGGACATAAAGTCTGCCTTGCTGGGCCATTTATGTCTCTGCAGGGCCACCTGAGCAGGCAGGTCCCAAGATCAAGATTTAGGTCAAGGACCAGAAAGTTCTCTTTCAGAACTTCCAGGCTTAGATCAGATTGTTAATCCGGATCTTATCTGAGAACCCTGTACTTGGTGGATATTTTGGGATCAACTGTCCAGCTATTAATAAAGTCCTATTTGGGCCCCATGCCATTCCTGATGTTTGTGTGTTTGCTTAAACAAACAGAATCCCAGATGCCATCGGGGTAACCAGAGCCCTTGACATATACTTTTCCTTCAGTAACAGAAAGAAGTGTCAAAAAACTAAGACGTGTATCAAACATGGATATTTAATGAACTTTTACTGACCAAAAAATAAAACAAAATAAAAATATACATAATAAGTTTCAAGCATTATATCACGATATTCATGTGCCTCTATAGTCTACCTCCTCAGAGGGCTTACATTCTCTACCCTCCCATCCATTGCTCTTTTCAACCAAAACAGTAACAACAAAAATAGTAGTTTTATGGAGTACTTGCCTTGTGCCAGGGATTGTGCTAAGTACTTTACAAATGCTATTTCATCCAACCCTCATAAAAATGTTCCAAGAGGCAAGCACAATTATTATCTCCATTTTACGGATTAGGAAAACTGAGGCACAGAGAGACCAAGTAAATTGTCCACGATATAGTAAAAGAAGGGGCTCGTATTAGAATATAGGATGACTGACTTTCAGGCTATATTCTCATTTCTAAACTTACTGTTCATGGTGCCTTAGTGAAATACTGGTTCTTTGCCTAGAGCTCTCCCTTCCATCTCTCTACTGAAAGCTTGTTTGTTTACTCAAAGACCAACTCAAATGTCATTTCTGCCATGAAACATTCCCCTCTCCAAATTCCTCTGCCTCTCCTCAGTATTCTCATCCATTAAAAAAAATACCTTTAAGACTTAGGTCAGGTTCCCCAGAAGCAGACCCGAAAATGAAGTTTTGTGTGTGAGAGATTTATGAAGTAAGTGCTCCCAGGAGAAACTGGTAAGGGAGTGGGGAAGCAGGACAGGGAAGGAGAGGAAGCCAAGCAAAGGGGAGATTTCAGGCAAAGCCCCAACTTCGGTCTGATCGAGCAAGGGAGCTCTAGAGTATAAGGTACACCTCAGAGTTTATCTGGACCCAAGGCAAGGGAGCTAGGTTTTTCCCTTCATCTGCCAGTCATTGGATAAACTCCCAGGCATTTCACGCTTTCAGTATGTCAAGGCAAAGGGACTTTAATAGCCAAGGGGAGTTTTCTACTAAGAACCTGGACCCTTAGACACAAAACCATCCAAAGACTGGGAAGGGGCTTGCAGAAATGGTAAAAGTGGTCTGAGGGTATCTGAGCAGAGCCCTAACAGTGTTTAATAATCTCTATAATCAAATTTATGATATGACTACATCTGCCCTATTTCTTTTCAGTATGCATTTTCTTTACTACACTACTTGATGACACGTCCTGCATCTTTTTATTTGCACCTAACATATTTTATTTGGATTTAATTTGCCTTAACTGTGAAGAGAGGCCATGACCCGACTTGTGAATTCTCAATTTATTTCTTGGCTTCTCTGAAAACTCCTCCCTCCCTTCCACCTATGCTGGGTCCCATTCTTGTTAAAAATTCCCAAAGACATCAACCTCTACCGAAAGTTCCTTTTTAAATATAAGGGGAGTGTGCAGAGAACTTAGCTAAGGACCACGTCCAAGAGCTATTTTTATTAAAAAGAAATTTTATTGAAGTATTGTTGATGTATAATATCTTGTTAGTTTCAGGTATACAGCACAGTAATTCAGTTATATATATATATATGTATATATATAGGCTAACTCCATTTTAACAGAGAACTCCTATTTTTAGTTTTAATACAGAATTACTGAACAGCCAGCTTAGCCATTCGATCCTTCCAGAACCAAAGAAGTTTCTTCCCTCTCCACACTACCCCTTCCTCTCTTCCTAATCCCAATACTGACTGAAGAAAATTTGAGGGCGACTTTGTAGGAGACATAAGGTAAAAACGGCTAGTACAATCATCGTGTGCATAAATGAACACCTCATTTCACAACATCAGGATAGAGAGACAGCTCTGCCTGTCGAGTTGCTGCCATGGCCATTGTGAATTGTGGATCGCTGTCTGTGAGACAATCAGCTGAGAGGCTCAGAGGCTCAGAGAAGCGTTCCGTATCAGTGCCCTCTCAGGGCTGGAAGATGACACTAACGCAGAGCCACTTGGTTTTCCCAGAATACAGACAGCAAGAACCAAAATGAAGAGGGATCCCTGAAATTACCTGTGTCACCAAGTAGAAACAGGAGATCACTCTTTATCAAATTTCTACATAATAATGTTCAACATTATGGAGTACTAACTGTCAGCGGCCGATACGGGAGTGGTAGAGAGGTGTTATCTAGTTTATTCTAGTAACTACCCTTTCATATAAGCTCATCATCCCTATTTTCTAGATGAGGAAAATGAGACCTGGGAATCTAAAGCACATGCTAAGGTCAGACAACCTAGAAGCTGCAGGGAGCTGGGATCTGAGTCCTGGAAAAAGTGACTGATGCAGCATCTGTTCTCAGAAACTTCTGCCCCCAGGATCAGAACAGGGGGCTCTTCCTTCAGGCTCTCTCATGATCATCCAATCATTTTGCAAGTTCCACATTGACGATAATGTTCCTCCAAATCCGGTCTTAAGGTACCTAAACAGCACTGAGCACAAACCTCTTAGATCCTTCCTCAGACTCCCCTGATCATGAACAGCCCTGCTGAAGTTTATGTTAATTATAAATGGAATATTGATGTGTAAAATCAATACACATTGATTTATCCTATTAAACAAAAGTATTTATCCTATTAAACAAAATGACTTGGTGCACATGTGTTTGAAAGCATTGGAATCAAGTCGTGTTATTCACTAAAATTGAAAATAAGCAGACGGACCTCTGTTCTAGAATATGTGGTTAGCCATTAATCCATATTTGTCTACATGTAGGGAACAACACGCATATAATTCTATGGTTTAGACCTTTCATTATTTCAAGCTGGTTTTACCTATATCAATCCTATTTAATTAAACTTTTAATTAAGTAACTTTCAATTAAACTATTAATTAAACCGGGTGCTATTTTTTTTCTTAAAGCCATGATGATTTCTGGTAGGTACAGCTGTTGCAGGTAGAGAAACTTACATTTCATTTGATATTTTCAATTCTGTCTCATTCTTTCTTCAGTTAAATATAACGACCAATATTCTAGGGCAGAAAATGTCGCATGCCTATCTTTCTTATGGTATCAGGGTCACACTGGGAAACAGATGGCACGTTTAAGTTACAATATTTGAGGAGGGTTTAATAAAGGGACCATTTACGAAAATGTAAAAAATGTAGGTGGGGTCTAGGGAAGCCAGAAAAGATGGCACAATACCTAGGGCTAGTGACAAGGGTCTGGGCCCATTACCCATTACCTACTCTAGGCTCAGGAGGTCATGGAGAGGAAGGTTGTTGTTAGCAGTACCTGGAGACCTAGTGGGTTATGGGGTAGGGCTGCTGAAGCGCTAAAACATAGATGGCTTGATGTGGCTCTCCTCCCTCATTCCCATCTCCCCCCACTAGTGGAACCCAAAGGGAAACCAGAGGGCAAGAGAGTCTGTCAATGGTCCATCCTGACCCACCTCCCAAGGCACCTCCCAAGGATATTGACACACTCAGGAAACAGAGTGTCCCTGCAGTGTGGGCTCTGTGTTCCCTTCCTCTCTGTATCCCCTACACATAGCAGGGGCTTAGTAAAGAGGGACAAGAATGAATCTTCTCATTGTTGGAAAAGAGCTCATCAGGGTAATCTGTGGAAAATCAAAAGAATAAAACCGGAGCTTTTTGTGTTCTTCCTAAGTACCTCAATCAGATTTACTTCAAAACCTACTAATTTGATGCTTTCTTCAAATAAGAAAATGGTGGGCCTATTCACGAGTATTTCTGTCTTCTGAGCGAAGTTTAGAATCAGAAATGGAGTTTATTAATTGAGGCATTTTTTTCCTTCACTTGTTCTGACTTAAGTGCCCACTTTTTGGAGCTGTGCACCAAACTAAAGTCTCACTTTGGAACTTTGGTTTTGCCTTTTTCTTCTTTTCAGTTTTCTTTCTTTCTTTCTTTTTTAATTTTATTGGGATATAGTTGATTTGAAATGTTGTGTTAGTTTCAGGTGTACAGCAAAGTGATTCAGTTATACATATACATGTATCCATTCTTTTTCAGATTCTTTTCCCACATAGGTTATTACAGAGTATTGAGTATAGTTCCCTGTGCTATACAGTAGGTCCTTGTTGATTATCTATTTTATATATAGTCGTGTATGTATGCTAATCCCAAGTTCCTAATTTATCCCTCCCTCCGATGTTTCCCCTCACAGATTTCTTTCTGTTTCTCCATCTTCTCCCCTCTTTGCCTCCTTTTTCTTTCCCATTCAGTGGTTGAGGTCCTAGAGCTAGAGGATAACTCACTTGGGACAAAATCCAAGAAATCAAAATCCATTTCCTTATTTCATTCTGGCCCAGTTAAGTGATAAGCACAAGTCACTGTTCTGTTCCCAGGTCTATACAGTCTCCACATCCTCAGCCCACTGTGATGTTCTCTCACAGAAGCAAGGCAGCAGCCCATCAGAATGCTTGCGTGATACATCCCACAGCCCAGATACAAATTCCCTGATGCTGGAGAAGAGTGGGTCCAGTGACCTGTGGTTCAAGTTGCCTTCAAGTCTTTCATCTTCTTTGGGGCCGGATCCAAAAGGAACATTTGCTGTCCCTTCATAACGTAGTTTGTCTTCTATCTTTTTCTCCCCAATCCCCTCTTAACTACTTCCTGCAAATAATCCTTGCTCTGCCCACCTTCTTCCTGTCTGTCTGTATCAAAACTTATTGAATAAGTATCCACTGAACACGTAGTTGGGTCAACCACAAATAAAGCCTCCTTCTGGCCTAGCCCCCTCCTTTCACACAGCACAGCATTTCCTGTTGCCTAGAGTCTCCCATTCCACCCCACCTCCCACTGTACTTGCCAGAAATCTCTCATCTTCCTGCCCACAGAATTATTTTCTCACCCCCTTTGAATCCAGTTCATATTCTTTTCTTAACCCTTCTTAATTTGTATCCTCCCTCATCCTTTTCCACTCAGTCCTTACAGATTCACTCTGAGGTAATTTATTTTATGCTAAATGATTGTACTACAGATAATTATTTTATTTGTATAATTCTCCTTACGGTCATGATTATCATCGTTGTAAACCCAGTGTGTGTGTTTCATCTCTAAAACTAGAAAATGAGTTTCTGGTGTGTTTTATACTGAAGGGACTATCTTGCCTGCTTCCTGAACCCTGCATCCCAACTTGGTTTGTAGGATTTTCTTCAGCACACATTGTGTATTGAGGACAGAATTAAGCATTAAGTGCTCTGTAACATGTGAACAAACCACCTGAGTGAGACGTTGCTGACTTACGAAAGAGCTATATAGACAAACTACTGGGAAAAACAACAAATATTTAACTTTGTAAATTAAGTGTTTATATTCTTATGAATGTAAGCAGTAAGATGATAAGGCAAGTGAGGGGATAATTATGACTTGTTGGTCCAGGACAAGGAAACAAATCACAGCCTCTCACTCCAGGTATGAACTAATAGTTTCATGGGGGAAGTAGGGTCAACTTCCGTTTGGTAAAGACATCAGGCCAGTGTACTCACTCTCTAGACAGACTAGTTCAGTTCAGCCATTCGTGACATTAATAGACCTACTTGGTGAGAAATGGAAATGTCAGTTTACTTCCTGTTTGGCCTTCTTTGTCTGCCTTCCAAGGCCCTCTTGATGATGGTTCTTCATGTGACCTGTGTAGAAATGAGGTAGCTTCACCGACATTCATTCATTTTGTTTAGAGGAAGTACATGATTTTATATCACTTTGTAAACAAGAGAAAGTCATGGTAAAAATGGATCGAGTACAGGGTTCTATATATTGGAAAATTCCTTCCCATGACAAATGCCATTTTTCAGGCCGTGGAGTGCTTTGTTTGAAAATGAGCACAAACAGTTCTTTGACCAATCTGGTGCAAATGCCAAAAGAGAAGAATACAGTCTACAAAAGGAATATGGAAAATATCAACCATGCACCTTTTTGTTGGTAACAGGTAGGGTGTCTATAAATTTTAAAAATATCATTGAAATTAAATTGTTTACTAAAGAGATTCAAGACAATTACTTTTTCATATAGATGTTCACATACTACCTAAGACCTGGGCATTTGAATTTTAAAATCAACATCATTATCATCATCATTACTCATCATTAATGGTGCTCATATCATGAATTTGGCTCTTCTGCTTGCTAGCTGTGTATTTACTTCTCTATGCCTCAGAGCCCTTATCTGTAAAATGAGGATTAAAATAATACACACTTCATAAGGCTGTTGTCAGAATAAATGAGCTAATACGTATAAAGTGCTTCTAACAGTGCCTGATGTTTATTGCTCTCAGTGGCAGCTGTTATTAGAGTAACTGTTATTATTATTATTATCCCTTTGCTTTTTCCATGTTGGTGCATTCATGAAGATTAAATGAACTACTATTATTATCTTAGTTTCACAGATGAGGCAAATGAAGCTCTGAGAAGTTAAGTGACTCTCTCAAGATGATACAGCTGGTCAGATAAAAGCCTGTCTGAATGGCTGGCTTAGCAAGTATAATCTGAATTTCATTAATATCAGGTTAAGTGAAAACTTATTGCTTTAAATATGTGGAAAAGAGATTGTGAGAATATGAAAAAGAATGTATATATATATATATATGCGTAATTGAATCACTTTGTTGGACAGTAGAAATGAACACATTTTAGTTTTTTTGGTTTTTTTAATTGTTTTTGGCCACACCACGCAGCTTGCGGGATCTTTGTTCCTGGACCAGGGATCAACCCGTGCCCCCTGCAGTGGAAGCTCGGAGTCCTAACCACTGGACCACCAGGGAATTCCCATAACACACATTTTAAATCAACTATACTTTAATAAAATAAATTTTAAAAGAGAAAAGAAGAGATTGTGTTTGGTGCACTTACTCATTGGCATTTTCATCACAGAAAGATCTCTGCCTCCAGGCTTCCTTGGCCCCATTACTTTTTGCATCCTACCATCCTAGGCCCTCCCTCAGCAATCAGAGGGTGTAGAATGGGAGAGAAGAGGGTAGGGTTGCGAGTAAGCAGCAGAATCAGGATGGAGGAGAGGGCTGATGCCCTTTGTCCATTTATACTCAGAACTCAAAGGCTCCAGTCAGCTTCAGCAGCAGTTCATCTTATAAATCAATGTGGCAAGGCATCAGCTTTAAAATCCATTACATTGAATCAGGAGTGGAGTTTACAGCTAATAGGCCAACAGGACACCCGTCCACGGCCGTGACCTTGTAAGCTGGCGTCAACCAGTGTTCTTGCTCGTTTCTCCCTCTCTCCATGACACTGAGTCAGTTATGTTCCTGCCTGTTACTTCTTACAGAAAGAAGGGCTGAAGTGTTGACTCTCAGTTTTTTTAGAAAATTAGATATTCGTAGAATGGTGACATTGTTTTTTATTCCAGAAATTCTGCTAACCATCACAGCTGTCACCGAGTCATTTTTCGTAATGGGAAGAAGTTTAATGTCTATTTTTCTTTTCACTTCTCACTCATTTATCAGTTACTTAAAATCTGGCTTCCCACACCAAAACTTGACAGAAATTGTTTTCTAGAAAGCCACCCATGATGCTCTGATTACCAAATACTGGAACTTCTTTTTCTTCTTACCTTTTTTTTTTAACTTTTTATTTTATATTGGAGTATAGTTGATTTACAATGTTGAGTTAGTTTCAGGTGTGCAGCAAAGTGATTTTGTTATACCTATATATAAATCTACTCTTTTTCAAATTCTTTTCCCATTTAAGTTATTACAGAATATTGAATAGAGTTCCCTGTGCTATACACAGGTCCTTATTATTTATTTTATATATAGTAGCGTGTATATGTTAATCCCCAAATCCTAATCTATCCTCCCCTCACCTTTCCCCTTTGGTAACCATAAGTTTGTTTTCTAAGTCTGTGAGTCTGTTTCTGTTTTGTAGATAGGTTTGTCTGTGTCATATTTTAGATTCCACATATAAGTGATATCATATGATATTTGGCTTTCTCTGTCTGACTTACTTCACTGAGTATGATAATCTCTAGGTTCATCTACTTTGCTGCAAATGGCATTATTTCATTCTTTTTTATGGCTGAGTAATATTCCATTGTGTGTATATATATATATATATATATATATATATATATATATATATACACTGTATCTTCTTTATCCATTCATATGTCAATGGACATTTAGGTTGTTTCCATGCCTTGACTATTGTAAACAGTTGTGCAGTGAACATTGGGGTGCATGTATCTTTTTGAATTAGAGTTTTCTCTGGATATATGCCCAGGAGTGGGATTGCTGGGTCGTATGGTAGTTCTATTTTTAGTTTTTTAAGGAACCTCCATACTGTTCTCCATAGTGGCTGTATCAATTTACATTCCCACCAACAGTGCAAGAGGGTTCCCTTTTCTCCACAATCTCTCCAGCTTTTATTATTTGTAGACTTTTTGATGAGTGGTGTGAGGTCAGCTACTCACTGTAGTTTTGATTTGCATTTCTCTAGTAATTAGCAGTGTTGGGCATCTTTTCATGTGCTTTTTGACTATCTGTATGTCTCTTCTTATCTTTCGTAATGCTTCTCCAGCATTTGATCATATGGACCAATCTTTCCTTCCTGAAAATCTCTATTCCCTTTGCTTCCATAGCATTCCAGTATTTTGCAGTTTTGCTCACCTATCTGGAGACGAGTCCATATCAAGCTCTTCAGTCTCATAAATAAGTCATGAGCTTGTTTTACTAACTTCTGTGGTAGACAGAATATTGCCCCCCCCCCAAAGATATCCACATCCTAATCCTCAGAACCTGCAAATACGTTACATTACACGAAAGGGGGAATGTGCAGATGTGATTACATTAAGGATCTTTAAATGGAGAGATTATTCCTGAATTACCCAGATAGGGTCCAACATAATCATAAATGTACTTATAAAAAGGAAGCAGGAGAGTCAGAGTCAGAGCAGGAGATGTGACTATAGAAGCAGAAATCAGAGAGAGTGAGAAAGAGAGCTAGAACGAGAGAGAGAGAGAGAGAGGGAAATAGGAGCCACAGCTGAGGAAAGTGAGTGCCCTCTGCTTATAGAAAAGGCGTGGAAATGGAAATGGATTCTCTCCTGGAGCCTCCAGAGGGAATAGAGCCCGGCCTACACGTAGATTTTAGGATTTTGACGTCCCAAACTCAAAAATGATAAATCTGTGTTGTTTCGAACCACTAAGTTTGTGGTGACTTGTTACAGCAGCAATAGGAAACTAATAAAAATGCCTTTTCAATTCTTTATTTCTCACTCAGAAAATTCTCCCAAATTTCAGAACTGACTTTTCAATTGTCTTCTAAACACCTTTACTTGGATACTTTGCCAGCATCTCAAATTCAACTAGTCCAAAATGGAAATTATTATCTTTCTCCAAACAATGTATTCCTCCTGTGGACTTTTCTGACTGCATTCATTTACTCATTTATTGATTATTTTATTAATTTATATATTCATAAACCAAATGTTTCATGAGTGCTTACTATGCCAGATACTGTTGAGACTCTTAGAATGCAGAAGTGAACAAAAGATAAAATCTCTGCTCTGATGGGGATCACATTCTAGGGAAGAAACAGACAAAAACAAGAAACAAAATAATTCCAGCTAATGAAAGTTTTATGAAGACTTTGAAGCAAGGTAAGGAGAGAGAGAATAATATGAACGAGGGTAGGAAGGGTGGTGATGGCTATTTTAAATAGGATGATGGGAGAAGGTCTATCTGCAGATGTGGCATTTGAGCACAGACCTGATTTTAGAGGAGCAAGAAGAAGAATAGATGGAGGAATATCATTCCAGGCAGAAGTCACAGCAAATAGAAAGACCCTGAGGCAGGAATGAATTTGCATTGTTCATGTTCAAGTGATTACAGGAAGACTGGAGTAGAGTGAGCGAAGAGGAGAATATAAAGAGGTGAGGACAGAAAGATGGGCAGAGACTTCTTCAGTCATAGGTAGGGATTCTGATTGTTTTCTAAGTGTGATGGGAAACCTTTAGAGAATTTTGAACAAGGGGGTGATGTGATCTGATTTATAGTTTAAAAAAATCACTATGGCTGCTCTGTAGAGGACAACATGAAGGGAGAAAGAGGAAGTCCAGTTAGGAAGCTAAGTAATGAAGGATAGTGGCTTGGCCCAAGGTGGTCGGGGGGTTAGTCAGAATCAGGACATATTTTGAAGGTAGAGCTGATAATAACTGCTTAGGATTGATGGTGCATAATGAGGACGGGAAAGAGACAAGGATTAACCCATAAGTTTTGAGTAAATGGAAAAATGTCATTAACTGAAATGAGGAAGACTGCAAGAGTAGCAGGT
This sequence comes from Pseudorca crassidens, assembly GCF_039906515.1. NCBI lineage: Eukaryota > Metazoa > Chordata > Mammalia > Artiodactyla > Delphinidae > Pseudorca > Pseudorca crassidens. The sequence continues at coordinate 95,538,064 of NC_090317.1, forward strand.
TTGGGAGCAAATGCCAAAAATTTGGTTTCTGCTATATTAAGGCTGATAGGCCTTTAGACCTCAAAGTGGAGATGTTACGTAGGTAGTTGAATACTCATTTGTAAGTTTGTTGCTCAAACAGGCAGTCTGGACTGAAGACAAATTTGGAAATTATCAGCATATAAAGGATGTTCAAAGCCACAACACTGGATGAATTCACTTAAGGAAATGCTGAAGATAAAGGAGAGAAAAGGTCTGAGGGATGAGCCCTCGGGGACTGTAATATAGAGAGATAAGAAGTGGAGGATAAGCCAGCAAGGGACATTAAGAAGCGGCCAATGATGCAGGAGGAAAGCCAGGGGAATGTAGCTCAAACACCAAATGAAGAAGGTATTTTCAGAAAAGGGAAATGGTCATATCTGTTAAATGTTGTCCAATACTTTTGTAAAATGAAGACAGATAACTCAGCACTTGATTTGGTGATATGGAGTTCCATTCACCATGACAAAAGTTGTTTCCATGCAATGGAGAGGGAAAATTTTGGTTAGCGTGGGTTAAAGAAAGAAAAGGAGATGAAGAATCTGAGACAGTAAGTATAGACAACAGTCTGCAGAATTTTGCTCTCAAATGGAAGGGAAAAATGAGATCATAGCTGGAAGGAGACATGAGATAATGGTGGGTATCTTATTTAATATTGGAAATATTATATCTAAGGTTAAATATTTTATAGCAAGTTTATATGATGATGAGAATGATCCTGTAGAGAGAGGATAATTTCCAGAGCAAAGACCTCAGGTGGTACAGAGAAAGGGGATTCAGTGTATAAGTATAGGGGTTATCATTACTCATTCAGTTTTACTGGTAGCAGAGAGAGAATATCAGTTATGATAGAATAGGCAATAGATTTGATGAGAATAAAGAAGAATGTAGATATGTTAGAGGGTTGGAGAAGACAAAAAAAGGTAGGAAATAGGCATTTTAAAAAAATATTTTTCCTTTTATTCATTTTTGGGGGGGGGTTAATTTATTTTATTTATTTTTGGCCATGTTGGGTCTTTGTTGCTGCACATGGGCTTTCTCTAGTTGCAGCGAGCGGGGGCTTCTCTTCGTTGCAGCGCGTGGGCTTCTCACTTCGGTGGCTTCTCGTTGCGGAGCACGGGCTCTAGGCGCGCGGGCTTCAGTAGTTGTGGCTCGTGGGCTCTCGAGCGCAGGCTCAGTAGTTGCAGCACACGGGCTTAGTTGCTCCGCGGCATGTGGGATCTTCCCGGACCAGGGCTCGAACCCGTGTCCCCTACATTGGCAGGCGGATTCTCAACCACTGCGCCACCAGGGAAGCCCAGGAAATAGGCATCTTAAATAGTAGCACAGCAACTTTACAAGCAAGATGAAGCATGTTTGCTAAGCGTCAATGAGGGCCCACTTGCCCAATGGGTAGGAATCCTGATAAAATTTAAGAATAGATGGAACAAGGGTACTAGATTAGTGATTTGGAAACATAGAAGGCTGTGATGAGACCTTGTGATGTTTGCAGTTAGGATTAAGGATATCCTTCATCATGAATTAGGCTGAGTGACCAGGAGTGCAATATATGACAACTTCTAATAGAATAAGCCAAGTATTGTTAGGCCTGTGGGTTTTGATAAAGAATGGAGGTAAAATAATTGGGAAGCAACTGGGACACCTACCCTGCCTCAAGGTCCTATAAGTAGCATTTAAAAGGGCTGCAAAGGAGGCATTGTCCTGAGGAAAGAGTCCGATTATGATTAGAACAAGAAGAAGGTGAAGGGAACATTAAGAGATGAAGTAAAGGATATGGAGGATTTTGCTGATAACAAACCATGAGTCTCAGAGGATGTGGAACTGCAGATCAGGAAAGTGTAGGTGATGAGATCAGACTTACTGCATACAGATCTGGATGGGGAGAAAGTCTGGACAATGATAGATGACCTGAGAGATTCGCATTTCTGGCAGTAGCTGATGAAAACAGGGATGGGAGGGAGGTTGATGGGATATGAGAAGAAAGGGATTATTTAGTCCTAAAGTGGTCCCTTAGAAGAAGGTAGGGCATCAGTTCTATTGAGACCAATAGTTGATATCAATGGCCTTGACAATGTCAAGTTATGTTGTAGATATTGTCTTACCTGGAGCACCCTGAGCCCTGTGGACCTATTTTATAGACTACAGAGAATTGTGTCAGGCCCAGAGAAGGAATTTACCAGAAACAAATGCTCTTTAGGCCTATCTTGAATCCTGCTGTGGATAATGGTGTTGGGGCCAAGGGATAAGGGTGATCTTACTAGGTCCTCTTGCCCAGACTTGTCCTATGAGTCCCGGGTCCACATGTCCAATTTTCTACTCAACTTCTCCATTTTGATGGCTCAAAGATATCTCAAATTCAACAAGTTCAACAAAATATTTATAATCTCCAAACTCTGCAGCCCCAAATTTGATCCACTTTTAGTGTCTCCTCTCTTATTGAATGGTATAAACCAAAAATCCAAAAGTCATCCTTGTCACCCACATCAAATCTGTCCACTAGTCCTGCTGACTCTACTCCCACAATATAGCCGCAATCCATCCACTTTTATTTCCAGGACACACAGCCTTTACAAATACCACCCTAGAACAAACTATCAGATCGATCTTTTTAAAATGTAAGGCATACTGTGTTTCTCCCCAGCTGAATACCTTTTCATGACTTTCCAATGTACTTAAAATAAAATCCCAATTCCTTATCATGATATTCATGGCCCAACATGAACCAGTCCCAGCTCACCAAACCCGTTACACTGGCCATTCTGATCTTTGGCCATAATAAGTTTATTCCAAACATTGGGCGTTGGCATTTGTTATTCCTTCTGCCTAGAACTCTAAGCTCCAGATTTTTTTTTAATTTTTATTTTATATTGGAGTATAGTTGATTAACAATGTTGTGTTAGTTTCAGATGTACAACAAAGTGATTCACTTATACATGTATCTATTCTTTTTCAAATTCTTTTCCCATTTAGGTTATTACAGAATATTGAGCAGAGTTCCCTGTGCTATATAGTAGGTCCTTGTTGGTTATCTATTTTAAACATAGCACTGTTTACATGTCAATCCCAAACTCCCAATCTATCCCTCCCCCACCACACCCTTCCCCCCTGGTAACCGTAAGTTTGTTCTCTAAGTCTGTGAGTCTGTTTCTTTTGTGTAAATAAGTTCATTTGTATTTTTTTAAGATTCCACATATAAGTGATATCATATGATATTTGTCTTTCTCTATCTGACTTACTTCACTTAGTATGATAACCTCCAGGTCCACCCATGTTGCTACAAATGGCATTATTTCATTCTTTATAATGGCTGAGTAATATTCCATAGCTGTATATGTACCACATCTTCTTTATCCATTCATCTGTCAATGGACATTTAGGTGCTTCCATGTCTTGGCTGTTGTAAACAGCACTGCAATGAACATTGGGGTGCATGTATACTTTTGAACCAAGTTTTTCTCTGGATATATGCCTAGGAGTGGGATTGCTGGATCATATGGTAGCTCTACTTTTAGATTTTAAGGAACCTTCATACTGTTCTCCATAGGGAAAACTAGACAGCCACATGTAAAAAAAAAATGAAATCAGAACACTCTTTAACACCACACACAAAAATAAACTCAAAATGGATTAAAGACCTAAATGTAAGACCAGATACTATAAAACTCCTAGAGGAAAACATAGGCAGAACATTCTCTGATATAAATCGCAGCAATAGCTTTTTTGCTCCATCTCCCAGAGTAATGGAAATAAAAACAAAAATAAACAAATGGGTCCTAATTAAACTGCAGATGTTTTAAATGGCTGCTCATTTCTCATCATTCAGGCCTCGAAACAAATGTTACCTTCTCAACACAGCTTCGTCTTAACGTGTGATATAAAGTAGCCAACCCTCATCCCTAGCCTGCTTTAGTCACTGTCGCATTACCCTGCTTTATTTTCTTCATCAGTATTGGAATTTATTTTATTTACTTGTTTATTGCCTGTTTCTGTATTCTAGAATATAATCTCTATGAGGGCAGGAGCTTAATTATATCCCTACAATATGCTCAATGCCTAGAAAAGTGCTTGGTAAATAGCAGTCATTCACTAACATTTATTGAATGAATGTCAAGGGTTTTCTACTGTTAAATAATTACACTCCCCATAAACTGAGTATCTTCAGCTTAACAGGATTACCAGTGAAAATTTTTATCATTATTTAATGTGCAACTATTTAAATCTCCTTCAACTCTTCTTTGGGTTGACATTTCTGCTTTTGCTCTTTTGCAAGAATGAGGCTACTCATGATTTTGAGGGAGCTAGCAAAAGATTACACTATCATAATAACTTCCTGTGTCTATTCTGAAAAGCAACATGCTTTTTAGTATGCAAAATTAATTGAATGAAATCGTATTTAAGGTTTAATTGCCTCTATTTGCCACTGACATTTTCCAGAATATTTACTTAGATCTCTTTAGGAAAAAAAAAAACCTCTTTCTTTCATTCTCTATCTATGTCTATCTACATGTATAAACACACACCCACACACACACACACATTCTGCTAAAGTAGCTGATTTTGAAAGTCAGTGTACATTGCAGAAAACATCTGTTTCATAGTAATAGCTATTTATTAGAAAACGATCTGTTTGTTTCTAAAGGATTACCCTTTTGTCTTCCAGAAAAAAAAAAATATCAATAACCATTGGAGTACAGAGAAATCTTTACCTTCTTGATTTTTTTCACTGCACTACTGGATGTGATTTGCTGGGGAGGTTGGAATAATGGCTGGCAAGAATTTTCATTTCTAAAAGAATCCTGCTGAGGCTACATGGAAAGATTAGTAATGGCTAAGAATTGCGGGCTGCTCAGTTAATTGACTTTTTTTTTTTTTTTTTTTTTTGTGGTACGCGGGCCTCTCACTGTTGTGGCCTCTCCCGTTGCGGAGCACAGGCTCCGGACGCGCAGGCTCAGCGGCCATGGCTCACGGGCCCAGCCGCTCCGCGGCACGTGGGATCCCCCCGGACCGGGCCATGAACCCGTGTCCCCTGCATCGGCAGATGGACTCTCAACCACTGCGCCACCAGGGAAGCCCCTAATTGACTTTTTTCTATCTAGAGGATAGCCATTCCTTTATTTTCACTGTAGTTGATGTATAATAGACTGATCTCAAGGTGCACAACTGAACTCTGCTGTTGTGGGAACATGTGCTTTTAAATGGAAAGCTTGGTACCTAAATTTAATAAAGGAAATTATATGGGCTGACGTTAACCCTTCCCGTTATTTTCCTGGGTGTAGGTTGTCAGCATTCTCGTGGCATAAAGCTGACCCACAAGACAAATAACAGAAGGACAATAAATAAGTGTATTTATAGCAAGTACCACATGCATCTTTTCTTATTATATGTAGATCTTTCTGTTCTTCATACAACTAGAAATAAAAGCTCCTTTTGATCCCATTTCTAAAGAGCATAGATAACATTTTTCTTTCAAACTAATCATAATATCTGTGGAATACTTTTCATTTCTGAATCTATATGTATTTATAAAGATTAATTTTGAGAGCTCCACTATGAAGAAAGAAAGGTTGATCCCCCAAATCAGGTATTCTCCTTCCTTGTTGACAGGACACCATGCAGAATTTCCACAGTTGGAGTTTAAAAGAGTTGTCCTGTCTTATTTCATCTCCCTAAAAGGTAGTTACCTGGCAGTTTATGGAGAAAACATCCTATTTTTTTCTGAAATAGTTCAACCCTATTGGCAGATCTGCACTGACTAAGATTTCATTGTCAACAGGATAATGAATTAGTTATAATTAATACATCAGTTGTAACTAAAGCAAGTTTGAACTAGCTATTTCATCTTTGAGATTCTTAGCTCAATTGGACTTCCCAGATCAGGTACAACTTGAATGAGAATGTAGACTTTCCAAGTCTCCTGGCTCTGAGTATGGTCAGAAGATCAGGATTAATGGCATTTGATTCATATAATATGTCAATAATTCTTTTTTGTATTCCCCCCAAAACACTTATGTAGGTGTTGAAGTAGGAGAAAGGGACCATATGTTTTGCAGAAAACACAATTCCTTGGTATTCTCAAAAAACACAAATACTTTAATGTATACTAAACAACTCTTCTCTGATATAAAGTAAAAGGATAATTTGTGAAGAAAAAAAGTTTCATCTGCAGTCATGGAACATATTAAAATGCCAGTTGAAATTCCTGGTAGCTGGTCTTCCCTTCAAAAATACTTCAATTTATTTTGTATTTATTTGGGGGAACCAACATTTTAATTAACATTGTAAATCTGAAAGGTGGCTATCAATTGAAAAAGGGAAAAATAACCTATGTTTCAGATACCAAATATATCAGTTAGCTTTTGCTGTGTAACAAACTACCCTAAAGCTTGGTGGTTTAAAGCAGCAACTATTTACTGAACAAATAATTCTGGGGGTTGACAGTTTAGCTTATGCTCATCAGAGCAGTTCTTCTGGTCTCTGCCAGGGTCATTCATGCATTTGTGGTCAGCTACTGTGTTGGCTATGGGCTGGCTTTTCTCAGATGACCTCCTATTAGGCAGTATACCTCCCTCCATGTGGTCTCTCATACTGCAGCAGGCTTCTGGGCAATGTTCCAAAAGGTCAAGGCAATGCATGCAAGTTCTCTTGAGATCTAGCCTCATAACTGGCGTAACATCATTTAACCTATTTGGGCTTGTTTCAAGACCAAGTGGTGGGGACTGGTAAGTCAGAGAAAGGAAAGTCAGAGATGCTAAAGCGGATGTTTCCATGGATAGAGATATTACCTGATCGATGTACTGGAGTGTCATTTACATTTCTTATTATAAATGGGTAAATTGGCACTCAGCTCCATTTAGCTCTTCCTTCCCCATCTTTTTCTCTTTTTTTCTCCTCCCATTTTAAAAGTAGCTTCTTTCTTCCTCTGAGCCCTGGATTCTATGGTACCCAGATATTGGAGGTATGGGTTCTTTTCTAGCACAGGCTCCTTGTCTCATGACACCATATATCATCTCCCCTGCCTTTGAGGGCAAAGACTGAGCCACCATCATGTTTACCCTAGAAAGAGCCACAGTGGTTTTAAGACTCAGGTCTGATCACCCGGACACACAGAGACGCTGCCTTCTCCAGTGACTGTCTAGTGGGGTCAGGTGGGGGTGTTAATGCCCCGTGGGGTGAACTTTGACTAATGAGACAGGAGATAGAAAGGAAGTGGCAGATAAATTGCTTGCCCTTCCTCTCTTTCCAACAAAACCAAATGGTTCAGGAAAGCAGGGGTTCCACACATCCTTTCTGAAGATATCCTACACGACCAATCATCAGCCAGTTTTCCTGTACAGCTATGAACATCTTGGTAATACATCATCTTGTATTACTTTTCGCTCCTTCCTTGACTGGAATTCCCTTTTCCCTCATTCTTCATTCACTAAGAGTGCACCCTACCTCAAAAACAAGCATGTCAACTTCATGCCCTCATGCTCTGTTTTTTAGAGAATGCAGGGTAAAACAAAACATGGAAGATTGTAACTTTTCATGCATTTGTTAATTTTCTACTCAGTAAGTATGGAATTAGGGGATTCGTTTGTTTTGAGTTTTGACCAACAAATCAATAATGGTACTATTCGGGAATGACCCTGATTGGCTGGAGCATGTTGTAGTTCATTTTGCTGAAGCATAACTCTCCATCTCACATGGTTTGAGACAGATGAGTGGAGTCACCATAATTAGAGAATGAAGGCAGCTTGCCTACAGCAAAGCCATACTGAGATGGAGACAGTGAGCAGTGTGGGTGAATTATGCTCTGCATGGGCAATTTTTTACACTTATAAAATGAAAAGAAATTTTTTGCTGACCCACAGTAATGACAGAAACTCTTTTTTATTTTATTATAATGGCCTATAAATATGTATCATGTAAACCTAAGAATGAACTCCTTATACTATTATCCCTTATACAATTATAAAACCTAAATTAAAAATTGAATTCATCACATTATACAACCAATAAAATTTAAATAAACATTAATTTTATATAACAGATAATTTTTTGTTGAAGCCAAACTAGTGCTCACAACTGATATAACATATGCAAATATAGTATGCCATAAGATGGCTGTTTTCTTTGTTTAAACAATTTTGAAGCCTTTTATTTTACAGTTTCTTAGAATACCATTTAGTCCTTTCATCATGTGAATGGGCCATTCACATATTAATTCTGCCTCTGTCTTTTTCCATGAGCCCAAAACAATTAAAATAGAACATTGCTCCAAAGCACAGAGTTGTTTTCAGGACGTCAGATGTAAATATGTAAATATGCAGCTTAAGTCAAAACTGAATACTTTCATAGACTAATGCTTTTTTAAAGCAAGAGTCTAGGATTTTTCCCCCTCGTAATTGTTTAAGGAAATCGATATTTACACAAAGGTAGGTGTTAGAAAGTTGTCATTTGTGGCATTATGAAAGGTGAACAAGAGTAAAGAATGTGCTTCCTAGCATATTAGAACTTAAATGCTGTCACTTCATGATCCTTTTGGGCAAAAGTGGTCACCCAAGCAAAATGCAAATGTGTGCATTGAAATAAATTAATGTTCAATTATAGGATGATCAACTGCATTATACAGAATATGCTGTTTATTTTAATTTCAGATATAGTTTGAATGGAAACTCACACATGAAAAAAACCTTGCGATAAACTCATGGACACACAATACTCTTTCCATGGACTACTAGAAAAATGAAGTCCTCCACTGGGGAGACATGCCCTACAGCTGTGAGTTTTAATTTATTTGCCATCTCTTTGTCAATCAGGTAAAAAGCCATTTGTTCTCATCCTAGAAAAATTTACCTATGTGTACACAAACAATATTTTGAATACAGTTTCAGTAAGTATATGAATGCCCTGATGCCAATCCAAGGACTGGTATAATTACATTATTTCATTGAATTCTTCTAATTACCTTGGTAAGTAATATCCGGTAGAGAAATCTCAGAGTAGCATAATTATTCTCCCTTTTTGCATGTTGACTGTTTTTTCTAAGATTCCCTTAGGATACTTTTTTCTTAATCTTTGAATATCAAAGCTTCACGAGGAAATTTTCTGAGGAAACAGTCAACCTAATTTGATCACCAGAGTCAAGACTTTTATTTCAAAACCACTTCTACTAAATTTTTGAATACTATTTTTATCTTATCTGTTCCCCTTTTCTTTCATCTCTACATATCTATCATATTTTATAAAAATTTTATATATAATTTCTTTGAGATTTCATTTTGTGTGATCTTTTTGAAGCTTGATTTCCATGTCCCTGACTGTGGGTTCAAATAATGTTTACTCTAGTTTTGGTGGCATCAAATGTAACATTTTCCTCTGAAACATTTTCATTTATTTCTAATTTTTTTTATGTGTCATATTTCTTTTTACTGACTGCTTATTTTCCATCTCCTGCTTTAAGTCTTTTTTTTACATCTTTATTAAGTCTTTTTTTAAAACAAGATTGCACTGTACATTTTTTGAAATTATAGACAATTTTGTTTTTAACTTTTAGCCTTTAAGTCATGCTTGATGTAATACATGTTATTAATTTTTTTAAAATTTTTATTGGCATGTAGTTGATTTATAATTTTCTTTTTCACAATGTTTTTCCTCTCTTTGTTTTGTGATTTCTGCACACAGGTCAAGTAGTTTTCTTTTAATTGGACCAGCCATTAATGAATTTAAAGAGCCCTTCTTACTAGTCCTGACACCCCCTACCTCCAGATATTTTTATGTGAGAGAATAAAACTTTCAGCAGTCTTAGACTAACACTAGGAAAGATGTCTCTGTTACTCAAAATCAAACATAATTTCTAAGTAATACTTGTTTAATGCAAATGTAACACTTATGAATATTTGTATACCAGATTTTTTATCATAAATAAAACAGAAACTACAATAAATATAAGGAAAAATAGAAAAAATTAGATTAGTATTAGTGGGCTTTGATTTACTTTTCCCAGATCATATTAGATCAACTATACAAAATTATAAAAGAAGACAAAAATGCCATACTTAAATATTTTGAACTCAAATTAAGGATGGAAAAAGTAGAAAGCAGACTGGCAAGTCTATAGAAAACTTGATTAATATAATTCGTAACTTGGCTTTTCAGTAACTGAGAAAGGCAGATTAAACTTTACTACAATGCTTTTGAATTTGGCAATGGCTTCATTTTATGCTGTCATTGTATATTTGGGGAGTATGTTATGAGACACATACAAATCTAGAATTGCCATAGTTTTCTGGTAGATTAATTCTTATATAATAATAAAATGTCTCTAAGGAATGCATTTGCCTAAAAGTTTACTTTGTCTGATACTAGTACAGCTACATCAGATTTCTTGTAGTAAGTTGTTATATATATATATTTCTGACCTTTACTTTCAAATTTTTTTCACTCATATATATATTTTTAACATCTTTATTGGGGTATAATTGCTTTACAATGGTGTGTTAGTTTCTGCTTTATAACAAAGTGAATGAGTTACACGTATACATATGTTCCCATATCTCTCCCCCCTTGTGTCTCCCTCCCTCCCAGCCTCCCTATCCCACCCTTCCAGGCGGTCACAGGTCACAAAGCACCGAGCTGATATCCCTGTGCTATGCGGCTGCTTTCTACTAGCTATCTACCTTACGTTTGGTAGTGTATATATGTCCATGCCTCTCGCTTTGTCACAGCTCACCCTTCCCCCTCCCCATATCCTCAAGTCCGTTCTCTAGTAGGTCTGTGTCTTTATTCCTGTCTTACCCCTAGGTTCTTCATGACATTTTTTTTCTTAAATTCCATATATATGTGTTAGCATACAGCATTTGTCTTTCCCTTTCTGACTTACTTCACTCTGTATGACAGACTCTAGGTCTATCCACCTCATTACAAATAGCTCAATTTCGTTTCTTTTTATGGCTGAGTAATATTCCATTGTATATATGTGCCACATCTTCTTTATCCATTCATCCGATGATGGGCACTTAGGTTGTTTCCATCTCCGGGCTATTGTAAATAGAGCTGCAATGAACATTTTGGTACATGACTCTTTTTGAATTATGGTTTTCTCAGGGTATATGCCCAGTAGTGGGATTGCTGGGTCATATGATAGTTCTATTTGTAGTTTTTTAAGGAACCTCCATACTGTTCTCCACAGTGGCTGAACCAATTCACATTCCCACCAGCAGTGCAAGAGTGTTCCCTTTTCTCCACACCCTCTCCAGCATTTATTGTTTCTAGATTTTTTGATGATGGCCATTCTGACTGGTGTGAGATGATATCTCATTGTAGTTTTGATTTGCATTTCTCCAATGATTGATGATGTTGAGCATTCTTTCATGTGTGTGTTGGCAGTCTGTATATCTTCTCTGGAGAAATGTCTATTTAGGTCTTCTGCCCATTTTTGGATTGGGTTGTTGGTTTTTTTGTTATTGAGCTGCTTGTAAATTTTGGAAATTAATCCTTTGTCAGTTGCTTCATTTGCAAATATTTTCTCCCATTCTGAGGGTTGTCTTTTGGTCTTGTTTATGGTTTCCTTTGCTGTGCAAAAGCTTTGAAGTTTCATTAGGTCCCATTTGTTTATTTTTGTTTTTATTTCCATTTCTCTAGGAGGTGGGTCAAAAAGGATCTTGCTGTGATTTATGTCATAGAGTGTTCTGCCTATGTTTTCCTCTAAGAGTTTGAAAGTGGCCTTACATTTAGGTCTTTAATCCATTTTGAGCTTATTTTTGTGTATGGTGTTAGGGAGTGATCTAATTTCATACTTTTACATGTAGCTTTCCAGTTTTCCCAGCACCATTTATTGAAGAGGCTGTCCTTTCTACACTGTACATTCCTGCCTCCTTTATCAAAGATAAGGTGACCATATGTACGTGGGTTTATCTCTGGGCTTTCTATCCTGTTCCATTGATCTATATTTCTGTTTTTGTGCCAGTACCATACTGTCTTGATTACTGTAGCTTTGTAGTATAGTCTGAAGTCCGGGAGCCTGATTCCTCCAGCTCCGTTTTTCGTTCCCAAGATTACTTTGGCTATTCGGGGTCTTTTGTGTTTCCATACAAATTGTGAAATTTTTTGTTCTAGTTCTGTGAAAAATGCCAGTGGTAGTTTGATAGCGATTGCATTGAATCTATAGATTGCTTTGGGTAGTAGAGTCATTTTCACAATGTTGATTCTTCCAATCCAAGAAGATGGTATATCTCTCCATCTATTTGTATCATCTTTAATTTCTTTCATCAGTGTCATAATTTTCTGCATACAGCTCTTTTGTCTCCTTAGGTAGGTTTATTCCTAGATATTTTATTCTTTTTGTTGCAGTGGTAAATGGGAGTGTTTTCTTGATTTCACTTTCAGATTTTTCATCATTAGTGTATAAGAATGCCAGAGATTTCTGTGCATTAATTTTGTATCCTGCTACTTTACCAAATTCATTGATTAGCTCTAGTAATTTTCTGGTAGCATCTTTAGGATTCTCTATGTAGAGTATCATGTCATCTGCAAACAGTGACAGCTTTACTTCTTTTCCAATTTGGATTCCTTTTATTTCCTTTTCTTCTCTGATTGCTGTGGCTAAAACTTCCAAAACTATGTTGAATAAGAGTGGTGAGTGTGGACATCCTTGTCTTGTTCCTGATCTTAGTGGAAATGCTTTCAGTTTTTCACCATTGAGGATGATGTTGGCTGTGGGTTTGTCATATATGGCCTTTATTATGTTGAGGTAAGTTCCCTCTATGCCTACTTTCAGGAGGGTTTTTATCATAACTGGGTGTTGAATTTTGTCAAAAGCTTTCTCTGCATCTGTTGAGATGATCATATGGTTTTTCTCCTTCAATTTGTTAATATGATGTATCACATTGATTGACTTGTGTACATTGACGAATCCTTGCATCCCTGGAATAAACCCCACTTGATCATGGTGTATGATCCTTTTAATGTGCTGTTGGATTCTGTTTGCTAGTATTTTGTTGAGGGTTTTTGCATGTATGTTCATCAGTGATATTGGCCTGTAGTTTTCTTTCTTTGTGACATCTTTGTCTGGTTTTGGTATCAGGGTGATGGTGGCCTCATAGAATGAGTTTGGGAGTGTTCCTCCCTCTGCTGTATTTTGGAAGAGTTTGAGAAGGATAGGTGTTAGCTCTTCTCTAAATGTTTGATAGAATTCACCCGTGAAGCCATCTGGTCCTGGGCTTTTGTTTGTTGGAAGATTTTTAATCACAGTTTCAATTTCAGTGCTTGTGATTGGTCTGTTTATATTTTCTATTTCTTCCTGATTCAGTTTTCGCAGTTTGTGCATTTCTAAGAATTTGTCCATTTCTTCCAGGTTGTCCATTTTATTGGCATAGAGTTGCTTGTAGTAATCTCTCATGATCTTTTGTATTTCTGCAGTGTCAGTTGTCACTTCTCCGTTTTCATTTCTAATTCTATTGATTTGAGTCTTCTCCCTGTTTTTCTTGATGAGTCTGGCTAATGGTTTATCTATTTTGTTTATCTTCTCAAAGAACCAGCTTTTAGTTTTACTGATCCTTACTATTGTTTCCTTTATTTCTTTTTCATTTATTTCTGATCTGATCTTTATGATTTCTTTCCTTCTGCTAACTTTGGGGTTTTTTTGTTGTTCTTTCTCTAATTGGTTTAGGTGCAAGGTTAGGTTGTTTATTCGAGATGTTTCCTGTTTCTTAAGGTGGGCTTGTACTTGCTATAACCTTCCCTCTTAGAACTGCTTTTGCTGCATTACATAGGTCTTGGGTCGTTGTGTCTCCATTGTCATTTGTTTCTAGGTATTTTTTGATTTCCTCTTTGATTTCTTCAGTGATCACTTCGTTATTAAGTAGTGTATTGTTTAGCCTCCATGTGTTTGTATTTTTTATAGTTCTTATCCTGTAATTGATAACTAGTATCATGGCGTTGTGGTCGGAAACGATACTTGATACAATTTCAATTTTCTTAAATTTACCAAGGCTTGATTTGTGACCCAAGATATGATCTATCCTGGAGAATGTTCCATGAGCACTTGAGAAAACTGTATTCTGTTGTTTTTGGATAGAGTGTCCTATAAATACCAATTAAGTCCATCTTGTTTAATGTATCATTTAAAGCTTGTGTTTCCTTTATTTTCATTTTGGATGGTCTGTCCATTGGTGAAAGTGGGGTGTTAAAGTCCCCTACTATGAATGTGTTACTGTTGATTTCCCCTGTTATGGCTGTTAGTATTTGCCTTATGTATTGAGGTGCTCCTATGTTGGGTGCATAAATATTTACAATTGTTATATCTTCTTCTTGGATCGATCCCTAGATTATGTAGTGTCCTTCTTTGTCTCTTCTAATCGTGTTTATTTTAAAGTCTATTTTGTCTGATATGAGAATTGCTACTCCAGCTTTCTTTTGGTTTCCATTTGCATGGAATATCTTTTTCCATCCCCTTACTTTCAGTCTGTATGTGTCTCTAGGTCTGAAGTGGGTCTTTTGTAGACAGCAAATATATGGGTCTTGTTTTTGTATCCATTCAGCCAATCAGTGTCTTTCTTTTGGTGGGAGCATTTAGTCCATTTACATTTAAGGTAATTATCGATATGTATGTTCCTATTCCCATTTACTTAATTGTTTTGGGTTCGTTATTATAGGTCTTTTCCTTCTCTTGTGTTTTCTTGCCTAGAGAAGTTCCTTTAGCATTTGTTGTAAAGCTGGTTTGGTGGTGCTGAACTCTCAGCTTTTGCTTGTCTGTAAAGGTTTTAATTTCTCCATCAAATCTGAATGAGATCCTTGCTGGGTGGAGTGATCTTGGTTGCAGGTTTTTCTCCTTCAACACTTTCAGTATGTCCTGCCACTCCCTTCTGGCTTGCAGAGTTTCTGCTGAAAGATCAGCTGTTAACCTTATGGGGATTCCCTTGTGTGTTATTCGTTGTTTTTCCATTGCTGCTTTTAATATGCTTTCTTTGTATTTAATTTTTTGACAGTTTGATTAATATGTGTCTTGGCGTATTTCTCCTTGAATTTATCCTGTATGGGACTCTCTGTGCTTCCTGGACTTGATTAACTGTTTCCTTTCCCATATTAGGGAAGTTTTCAACTATAATCTCTTCAAATATTTTTTCAGTCCCTTTCTTTTTCTCTTCTGCTTCTGGAACCCCTATAATTCGAATGTTGGTGCATTTAATGTTGTCCCAGAGGTCTCTGAGACTGTCCTCAGTTCTTTTCATTCTTTTTTCTTTATTCTGCTCTGCAGTAGTTATTTCCACTATTTTATCTTCCAGGTCACTTATCCGTTCTTCTGCCTCAGTTATTCTGCTATTGATCCCATCTAGAGTCTTTTTCATTTCATTTATTGTGTTGTTCATCACTGTTTGTTTGCTCTTTAGTTCTTCTAGGTCCTTGTTAAATGTTTCTTGCATTGTGTCCATTCTATTTCCAAGATTTTGGATCATCTTTACTATCATTATTCTGAATTCTTTTTCAGGTAGACTGCCTATTTCCTCTTCATTTGTTAGGTCTGGTGGGTTTTTACCTTGCTCCTTCATCTGCTGTGTGTTTTTCTGTCTTCTCATTTTGCTTATCTTTCTTACTGTGTTTGGGGTCTCCTTTTTGCAGGCTGCATGTTCGTAGTTCCGTTCCTTTTGGTGTCTGTCCCCAGTGGCTAAGGTTGGTTCATTGGGTTTTGTAGGCTTCCTGGTGGAGGGGACTAGTGGCTGTGTTCTGGTGGATAAGGCTCGATCTTCTCTCTCTGGTGGGCAGGTCCACGTCTGTTGGTGTGTTTTGGGGTGTCTGTGGACTTATTATGATTTTAGGCAGCCTCTCTGCTAATGGGTGGGGTTTTGCTAGTTGTTTGTTTGGCATAGGTTGTCCAGCACTGTAGCTTGCTGGTCATTGAGTGAAGCTGGGTGCTGGCGTTGAGATGGAGATCTCTGGGAAATTTTCGCCGTTTGATATTACGTGGAGCTGGGAGGTCTCTTGTGGATCAGTGTCCTGAAGTTGGCTCTCCCACCTCAGAGGCGCAGCACTGACTCCTGGCTGCAGCACCAAGAGCCTTTCATCCACACGGCTCAGAATAAAAGGGAGGAAAAAGTAGAGAGAAAGAATTAGTAGAAGTAGGAAGAAAGAAAGAAAGACGAAAAGAAGGAAAGAAGGGAGGGAGGAAGGAGGGAAGGAAGGAAAAAAGAAAGAAGTTACAGTAAAATAAAGTATAATGACGTTATTAAATTATAAAAAATTATTTAGGAAAAAAGGATGGATAGAACCTTAGGACAAATGGTGGAAGCAAAGCTATACAAACTCTTACACAGAAGCATACATATAAAGCCTCATAAAAAGAGGTAATGGGGAAAAAAATCATAAGTCTCAAAGTCTCTCCTCCTCAATTTGGAATGATTCGTTGTCTAAAGGAGGGAAGGGAGGAAAGAAAAAGAGAGAGAGAGAGAGAAGCAAAGAAAGAAGAAAGGAAAGAAAGAAAGAAGAAAGAAAGAAAGGAAGAAAGAAAAATAAAAGTTATTAAAATTATTAAGAAAAAAAATTTTTTTAAAAACGGATGGATAGAACCCTAGGACAAATGGTGGAAGCAAAGCTATACAGACAAAATCTCACACAGAAACATACACATACACACTCACAAAAAGAGGAAAAGGGGAAAAAATCATAGATCTTGCTCTCGAAGCCCACCTCCTCAATTTGGGATGATTGGTTGTCTATTCAGCTATTCCACAGATGCAGGGTACATCAAGTTGATTGTGGAGCTTTAATCCGCTGCTTCTGAGGCTGCTGGGAGAGATTTCCCTTTCTCTTCTGTGTTCTCACAGCTCCCAGGGTTCAGCTTTGGATTTGGCCCCGCCTCTGCGTGTAGGTCACTGGAGGGCGTCTGTTTTTTGCTCAGACAGAACGGGGTTAAAGGAGCCGCTGATTCGGGGGCTTTGGCTTACTCAGGCCGGGGGGGAGGGAGGGGCGCGGCGTGCAGGGCGAGCCTGTGGCGGCAGAAGCTGACGTGACGTTACACCAGCCTGAGGCCCGCCGTGCGTTCTCCCGGGGAAGTTGTCCCTGGATCCCAGGAACCTGGCAGTGGCAGTCTGCACAGGCTCCGCGGAAGGGGGGTGTGGATAGTGAGCTGTGCTTGCACACAGGCTTCTTGGTGGCAGCAGTAGCAGCCTTAGCGTCTCCCGCCTGTCTCTGGGGTCTGCATTTTTAGCCGTGGCTTGCGCACGTCTCTGGAGTTCTTTTAAGCAGCGCTCTTAAAGCCCTGTCCTCACGCACCAGAAAACAAAGAGGGAAGAAAAAGTCTCTTGCCTGTTCGGCAGCTCCAGACCTTTTCCCGGACTCCCTCCCGGCTAGCCGTGGTGCACTAACCCCTTCAGGCTGTGTTCACGCCGCCAACCCCAGTCCTCTCCCTGCGCCCCGACCGAAGCCCGAGCCTCAGCTCCCAGCCCCACCCACCCCGGCGGGTGAGCAGACAAGCCTCTTGGGCTGGTGAGTGCCGGTCGGCACCGATCCTCTGTGCGGAAATCTCCCCGCTTTGCCCTCCGCACCCCTGTTGCTGCGCTCTCCTCCGCGGCCCCGAAGCTTCCCCCCTCCGCCACCCGCAGTCTCCGCCCGCGAAGGGGCTTCCTAGTGTGTGGAAACCTTTCCTCCTTCACAGCTCCCTCCCACTGGTGCAGGTCCCGTCCCTATTCTTTTGTCTCTTTTTTCTTTTGCCCTACCCAGGTACGTGGGGAGTTTCTTGCCTTTTGGGAGGTCTGAGGTCTTCTGCCAGCATTCAGTAGGTGTTCTGTAGGAGTTGCTCCACATGTAGATGTATTTCTGGTGTATCTCTGGGGAGGAAGGTGATCTCCGCATCTTACTCCTCCGCCATCTTCCTCTCCACCACCACTCTTATATTTTAAATAGAATATAGTAGGGCTTTGTTTTTTATCCAGTCTGATAATCTTTAGCATATTTATATCATACATTTAATGCATTCAATAATTACTGATACAATTGTATTTAAATGTACCATCATGCTTGCTTCTCTACATAGTCCATATATTTTATGTTCTTTTTTCTCTTTTTTTTGCTTTCTTTGTGTTGATAAAATATTCTTTTTACTCTATTTCTCCTCTAAGTACCTTACTAGTTATATGTTCTTTTACTATCCTTTTTCAGATTACACTAGAGATTAAAACATGGATCCTTATTTACTAGGTTCTAATATAAATTAGATGTTTTCCCACATCCCAGAAAACATAAGGACCTTAAAACACATTAATTTCATTTATACTCTGTGGTAGATGGTATTTTTTTCAGATTTAAAAATATGTTTTGATTTCTGTATTCTTTATAAAAGATCATATAATCCTGCCTGATGTCACATGATTTGAAGTACCTCCCTGTGGTGATTTTTCTTGAGCATTGACCCAAAGCTTGGCTATATGACTTACATTGGCCAAATGCATGTAAGTGGAAGTGACTGTATGTGATGTCCAAGCAGAAACTTTAGAGCCACTGGATAATTCTGCCATTGCTCTTTTTGTTCTACCATTAGAATAGTATGTTCCAAATAGTGGTTACTTCTATTGTGGATATTGAAATGAAGACAATATATGGAGAGAAACCAAAGCCAACCCACAGCTACCACAGCCAATATATAATGTGAGATAAATTGTTTTGTTAATCCATTGAGACTTTGGAGGTTGTTTGTTACTGCTGCATAACCAGTGGATGCTAACCAAAACATCCCTTATTTTCTTTTGTGATATCACTGAAATGTATTTTAATTTGAAATATATATAAATAGGCTTGGACATTAACATTAGAGTTTTATGCATTCTATATTCTTTAGAATTACTTACATGTTCACTTTTTTAAACTCTATTTCTTCTATATTCTAGTTTTATAATTTTTTCATTAGCTACATCTAATCTCCTCTTAAATGTATCTATTGCATGCTTAATTTTAGATATTGTATTATTTATGTTATAAATTTTCCATTGGATTATTCTTCATTTATAGTTTCTATAATAACATTTATTTTAAAGCAGCGTTTGATCAGTCCAATATCTGAATCTCCTGAAGGCAATTTCGGATTTTCAAATGCCTATAACTATGTATTAATTTGCTATACTGGCTTAAAATAACACACATTTATTATCTCAGAGTTTCTGTGGGTCAGGGGTCTAGACCCAGCTTACCTCAGTTCTCTGTTCAGAGTCTCACAAGGATTCAATCAAGATGTTGGATAGGCTATATTCTCATGTGGAGTTTTGACTGGAAAAATCTGCTTCCAAGTTCTTTTGGCTTGTTGGTACAATTCATTTCTTTCAGGTTATATGATTGAGGGATCTGTGTTTTTGCTGGCTGGAGGTTGTCTTCAGGTCCTAAGGTCACCTGCAGTTTCCTGCCATGTGATCCTTTCCATGGAAAGTTTACAACATGTCAGATTGTTTCTTCAAGCCCAGAATGAGAGTACTGTATATCTAAACAGCTAAGACAGAGTCTTATGTAACATAATATAAATAATAATGGGAATGACATCCCATCACCTTTGCTATATAACATAACCAAATCAAGTGAATGTCATCTCACCTCCTTTTATATATTCTATTTCCTAGACGCCAGTCACAGGCCCCACCCACATTCAAAGACTCGATGGTGGCATGAATCTCTGCAATGCCTCCAGGGATGAAGAATTGATATTGATTTACTAACTTTATAGTTAGAGGCAGTTTTAGTGGCTTCCTCTTGGCCTTTCCTACCACAATAGTCCTCTCTCTATGTGTCAGAGAACCCATGTGGTGATTCAGAAAGTTGCTGAGTACATCTATTCATATTATACATTCTGAAAAGGGAGCTATAACTCCATGATGGGTATGAGTACTCACTGGGACCAAAACTCCATTGATCATCTGATCTTTGACCTCTGTAAGTCTCTACTCTATGAAGGCAACAGTAACATTTTTGGTCTCTGGGAACTGGTGTCAGTTTAGCACCAGTGCCCACTGATTCCCCCAAAGTCTGATTATTTCCCTTTCCCAAATGCACAGTCACCCTAATAAATGGTAAATGGCTGCAGGTTCCTTTGGGGAAGGCTAGGAAGAAGGTTAACAATATAGGTATTTGCCAGCATAGCAGGAAATTTTCTCAAGGGGACATAGTCTCCCCTTCATTCAAAGAACTGTAGGTTTGTGAACTGGCTCAAATTTGGGACTTGATTGAGGGGCTATGGTATTTTGGGGATTCAATTTAGACTTCTGTTCACTAGGTCTAGAACTACTAGGCTCATACAGAGCAATTAAGAATTTAGTAAACTGTCCATCTATTTCTTTTCTAGAGACACCATGATCCACTAGTCAACACTAATGATCTCTGTGAGTCAGACTATTCTGATTACTGCTTTGACACTGCTGTCCATTACAGTAACTACGCCATCTTGTCTTTGGCAATCATATTAGTTTCCTAGGGCTGCTGCAGCAAAGTACCACAAATTGGGTACCTTAAGACAACAGAAACTTATCCTCTCACTGTCTGAAGTCTTAAAGTATAAAATCAAAGTGTTAGAAAGGATTTCTCACACCAGTCAGAATGGCCATCATCAAAAAATCTACAAACAATAAATGCTGGAGAGGGTGTGGAGAAAAGGGAACCCTCTTGCACTGTTGGTGGGAATGTAAGTTGATACAGCCACTACGGAGAACAGTATGGAAGTTCCTTAAAAAACTAAAAATAGAACTACCATACGACCCAGCAATCCCACTATTGGGCATATACCCTGAGAAAACCATAATTCAAAAAGAATCATGTACCACAATGTTCATTGCAGCTCTATTTACAATAGCCAGGATATGAAAGCAACCTAAGTGTCCATCAACAGATGAATGGATAAAGAAGATGTGGCACATATATACAATGGAATATTATTCAGCCATAAAAAGGAACGAAACTGAGTTATTTGTACTGAGGTGGATGGACCTAGAGACTGTCATACAGAGTGAAGTAAGTCAGAAAGAGAAAAACAAATACCGTATGCTAACACATATATATGGTATCTTAAAAAAAAATGGTCATGAAGAACCTAGGGGCAAGATGGGAATAAAGATGCAGACCTACTAGAGAATGGACTTGAGGACACGGGGAGGGGAAAGGGTAAGCTGGAACAAAGTGAGAGAGTGGCATGGACATATATACACTACCAAACATAAAATAGATAGCTAGTGGGAAGCAGCCGCATAGCACAGGGAGATCAGCTCGGTGCTTTGTGACCACCTAGAGGGGTGAGATAGGGAGGGTGGGAGGGAGGGAGACACAAGACGGAAGAGATATGGGGACATATCTATATGTATAACTGATTTAATCTGTTATAAAGCAGAAACTAACACACCATTGTAAAGCAATTATACTCCAATAAAGATGTTAAAAAAAAAGTAGATCAATTAAAAAAAAAAAGAAAGGATTGTTCCTTCTGGAGGCTCTGAAGGAGAATCTATTCCATATCTCTCCCCTAGCTTCTGATGGTTGCCAGCAATCCTTGGCATTCATTGCCTTGTAGCTGCATCACTCCAATCTCTGCCTTCATCATGACTTCCTATTCTCCCTGTGTCTAAATTTCCCTCTTTTTATAAGGACACCAGTCATGTATTAGGACCCGCTCTAATCCAGTATGACCTCATCTTAACTTGATTACATCTGAAAGACCCTATTTCAAATAAAGTCACATTCACAGGTGTCAGGGATTAGGACTTTAACATATGTTCCAGGGAACACAATTCAACCTGTAACAGCAATTAAGTTCTGCCACTTGGCCCTTGTCATCCCAGGATTCCATCATTCTAATTACATTTAGTGATTCCAGTTCTATGGTAGCAGTTCCCACTGTAATTTCTGACCTCTAATGAATACCCAGCATAAAACTCATCTAGGATTCTGGGGCTCTCCTTTCAGATTTATTTCTCACAGCCAGGATATGTTCTCAAACCCTCTCAGGGTGAGTGAGCAAGTCATATGATAAAGCCATTTTGACATTCCCAAGCTTTTGGATACCTTCTTCTGCAGTGTACCAAGGCAGTCCTGGCATTTCAATTTCATTTACTTTAGGTCACCTTTGGGTTCATGTTTCAGCCAACCAACTAAGCAAACTTTTAGAACCATTATGTCAAGCCCCTCAAGCTAAGACATGAAGACAAAATCTTTGCCTAGTGGGCCCTGTTATGGACTGAATTTTGTCCCTCCCAAATTCATATGTTGAAGCTATGTAACCCCCAATGTGAGTGTATTTGGAGAGAGGGCCTTAAGGAGATAACTAATGTTACATGAAATCATAAGGATGGAGCCTTAATCTGATAGGACTGGTGTCCTTGTAAGAAGAGGAGGAAACACCAGCCAGACCTCCCTCTATTTCAGTGAGAAGGTGGCCATGTGCAAATCAGGAAGAGATGTCTCATCAGAAATCAAACCTGATGACACCTTGATCTTGGACTTCAAGCCCCCAGAACTGTGAGAAAATAAATTTCTGTTGCTTCAGCCACCAGCCTATGGTATTTTGTTATGACAACCCAAACTGACTAATACAGGCCCATATCAATTAAATTCAGCCTGATAGAGTCCTTTCACCTTAATCATATAGCTTTAAGACTGATTCCCGAGGGGGACAAGGGGAAGATGGCGGAAGAGTAAGACGCGGAGATCACCATCCTCCCCACAGATACACCAGAAATACATCTACACGTGGAACAACTCCTACAGAACACCTACGCTGAACGCTGGCAGAAGACCTCAGACCTCCCAAAAGGCAAGAAACTCCCCACGTACCTGGGTAGGGCAAAAGAAAAAACAAAGACAAAAGGGTAGGGATAGGACCTGCACCAGTGGGAGGGAGCTGTGAAGGAGGAAAAGTTTCCACACATTAGGAAGCCCCTTCGCGGGCGGACACTGCGGGTGGCGGGGGGGAGGGGAGCTTTGGAGCCGCGGAGGAGAGCACAGCAACAGGGTGCGGAGGGCAAAGCGGGGAGATTCCGACACAGAGGATCGGTGCCGACCGGCACTTACCAGCCTGAGAGCCTTGTCTGCTCACCCGCTGGGGCGGGCAGGGCTGCGAGCTGAGTCTCGGGCTTTGGTCTAAGCGCAGGGAGAGGACTGGGGTTGGCGGCGTGAACACAGCCTGAAGGGGTTAGTGCACCAGGGCTAGCTGGGAGGGAGTCCAGGAAAAGGTCTGGACCTGCCAAAGAGGCAAGAGACTTTTTCTTCCCTCTTTGTTTCCTGGTGCGTGAGGAAGAGGGGATTAAGAGCGCTGCTTAAAGGAGCTACAGAGTCAGGCGCGAGACACAGCTAAAGGTGCGGACCCCAGAGACGGGCATGAGACGCTAAGGCTGCTGCTGCCACCACCAAGAAGCCTGTGTGCGAGCACAGGTCACTATCCACACCCCCCTTCCGGGGAGCCTGTGCAGCCCGCCATGGCCAGGGTCCCATGATCCAGGGACAACTTCCCCGGGAGAACGCACAGCACGCCTAAAGCTGGTGCAACGTCACGCCGACATCTGTCGCCGCAGGCTCGCCCCACACTGCGTGCCCCTCCCTCCCCCCCGGCCTGAGTGAGCCAGAGCCCACGAATCAGCGGCTCCTTTAACCCCGTCCTGTCTGAGGGAAGAATAGACGCCCTCTGGTGACGTATACGCAGAGGCGGGACCAAATCCAAAGCTGAGCCCCTGGGAGCTGTGAGAACAAAGAAGAGAAAGGGAAATCTCTCCCAGCAGCCTCAGAAGCAGCGGATTAAAGCTCCACAATCAACTTGATGTACCCTGCATCTGTGGAATACCTGAATAGACAACCAATCATCCCAAATTGAGGAGGTGGACTTTGAGAGCAAGATTTATGATGTTTTCCCCTTTTCCTCTTTTTGTGTGTATGTGTATGCTTCTGTGTGAGATTTTGTCTGTATAGCTTTGCTTCCAGCATTTGTCCTAGGGTTCTATCCGTCCATTTTTCTCTTAATATTTTTAATTTAATAACAACTTTATTATATTTTACTTTATTTTACTTTATCTTCTTTCTTTCTTCCTTCCTTCCCTCCTTCATTCCTTCCTTCCTTCCTTTCTTTCTTTATTCCTACTTCTACTAATTCTTTCTATTTCTTCTGCCTTCTATACTGAGCCGGGTGGATGAAAGGCTCTTGGTGCTGCAGCCAGGAGTCAGTGCTGTGCCTCTGAGGTGGGAGAGCCCACTTGAGGACACTGGTCCACAAGAGACCTCCCAGCTCTACATAATATCAAATGGCAAAAATCTCCCAGAGATCTCCATCTCAACACCAGCACCCAGCTTCACTCAACGACCAGCAAGCTACAGTGCTGGACACCCTATGCCAAACAACTAGCAAGATAGGAACACAACCCCACCCATTAGCAGAGAGGCTGCCTAAAATCATAGTAAGTCCACAGACACCCCAAAACACACGACCAGACGTGGACCTGCCCACCAGAAAGACAAGATCCAACCTCATCATCCACCAGAACACAGGCACTAATCCCCTCCACCAGGAAGCCTACACATCCCACTGAACCAACCTTAGCCACTGGGGACAGACACCAAAAACAATGGGAACTACGAACCTGCAGCCTACAAAAAGGAAACACCAAACACAGTAAGATAAGCAAAATGAGAAGACAGAAAAACACACAGCAGATGAAGGAGCAAGATAAAAACGCACCAGACCTAACAAATGAAGAGGAAATAGGCAGTCTACCTGAAAAAGAATTCAGAATAATGATAAAGATGATCCAAAATCTTGGAAATAGAATAGACAAAATACAAGAAACATTTAACAAGGACCTAGAAGAACTAAAGAGGAAACAAACAACGATGAACAATACAATAAATGAACTGAAAAATACTCTAGATGGGATCAATAGCAGAATAACTGAGGCAGAAGAATGGATAAGTGACCTGGAAGGTAAAATAGTGGAAATAACTACTGCAGAGCAGAATAAAGAAAAAAGAATGACAAGAACTGAGGACAGTCTCAGAGACCTCTGGGACAACATTAAATGCACCAACATTCGAATTATAGGGGTTCCAGAAGCAGAAGAGAAAAAGAAAGGGACTGAGAAAACATTTGAAGAGATTACAGTTGAAAACATCCCTAATATGGGAAAGGAAATAGTTAATCAAGTCCAGGAAGCACAGAGAGTCCCGTACAGGGTAAATCCAAGGAGAAATACGCCAAGACACATATTAATCAAACTGTCAAAAATTAAATACAAAGAAAGCATATTAAAAGCAGCAATGGAAAAACAACAAATAACACACAAGGGAATCCCCATAAGGTTAACAGCTGATCTTTCAGCAGAAACTTTGCAAGCCATAAGGGAGTGGTAGGACATATTTAAAGTGATAAAGGAAAAAAACCTGCAACCAAGATTACTCCACCCAGCAAGGATCTCATTCACATTTGATGGAGAAGCTTTTGCTTTACAGACAAGCAAAAGCTGAGAGAGTTCAGCACCACCAAACCAGCTTTACAACAAATGCTAAAGGAACTTCTCTAGGCAAGAAACACAAGAGAAGGAAAAGACCTACAATAATGAACCCAAAACAATTTAGAAAATGGGAATAGGAACATACATATCGATAATTACCTTAAATGTAAATGGACTAAATGCTCACACCAAAAGACACAGATTCGCTGAATGGATACAAAAACAAGACCCATATATATGCTGTCTGCAAGAGACCCACTTCAGACCTAGAGACACATACAGACTGAAAGTAAGGGGATGGAAAAAGATATTCCATGCAAATGGAAACCAAAAGAAAGCTGGAGTAGCAATTCTCATATCAGACAAAATAGACTTTAAAATAAAGACTATTAGAAGAGACAAAGAAGGACACTACATAATGATCAAGGGATCGATCCAAGAAGAAGATATACCAATTGTAAATATTTATGCACCCAACATAGGAGCACCTCAATACATAAGGCAAATACTAACAGCCATAACAGGGGAAATCAACAGTAACACATTCATATTAGGGGACTTTAACACCCCACTTTCAGCAATGGACAGATCATCCAAAATGAAAGTAAATAAGGAAACACAAGCTTTAAATGATACATTAAACAAGATGGACTTAATTGATATTTATAGGACACTCCATCCAAAAACAACAGAATACAGTTTTCTCAAGTGCTCATGGAACATTCTCCAGGATAGATCATGTCTTGGGTCACAAATCAAGCCTTGGTAAATTTAAGAAAATTGAAATTGTATCAAGTATCTTTTCCGACCACTATGCTATGAGACTAGATATCAATTACAGGAAAAGATCTGTAAAAACTACAAACACATGGAGGCTAAACAATACACTACTTAATAAAGAAGTGATCACTGAAGAAATCAAAGAGGAAATCAAAAAATACCTAGAAACAAATGACAATGGAGACACGACGACCCAAAACCTATGGGATGCAGCAAAAGCAGTTCTAAGGGGGAAGTTTGTAGCAATAGAATCCTACCTTAAGAAACAGGAAACATCTCGAATAAACAACCTAACCTTGCAACTAAAGCAATTAGAGAAAGAAGAACAAAAGCACCCCGAAGTTAGCAGAAGGAAAGAAATCATAAAGATCAGATCAGAAATAAATGAAAAACAAGTGAAGGAAACGATAGCAAAGATCAATAAAACTAAAAGCTGGTTCTTTGAGAAGATAAACAAAATAGATAAACCATTAGCCAGAATCATCAAGAAAAAAAGGGAGAAGACTCAAATCAATAGAATTAGAAATGAAAAAGGAAAAGTAACAACTGACACTGCAGAATGCAAAAGATCATGAGAGATTACTACAAGCAACTCTATGCCAATAAAATGGACAACCTGGAAGAAATGGACAAATTCTTAGAAATGCACAAACTGCCAAGACTGAATCAGGAAGAAATAGAAAATATGAACAGATCAATCACAAGCACTGAAATTGAAACTGTGATTAAAACCTTCCAACAAACAAAAGCCCAGGACCAGATGGCTTCACAGGCGAATTCTAGGAAACATTTAGAGAAGAGCTATCAACTGTCCTTCTCAAACTCTTCCAAAATATAGCAGCGGGAGGAATACTCCCAAACTCATTCTACGAGGCCACCATCACCTTGATACCAAAACCAGACAAGGATGTCACAAAGAAAGAAAACTACAGGCCAATATCACTGATGAACATAGATGCAGAGTCCTCAACAAAATACTAGCAAACAGAATCCAACAGCACATTAAAAGGATCATACACCATGATCAAGTGGCATTTATTTCAGGAATGCAAGGATTCTTCAATATACGCAAATCAATCAATGTGATGCATCATATTAACAAATTGAAGGAGAAAAACCCTATGATCATCTCAACAGATGCAAAGAAAGCTTTTGACAAAATTCAACACCCATTTATGATAAAAACCCTGCAGAAAGTAGGCATAGAGGGAACTTTCCTCAACATAATAAAGGCCATATATGACAAACCCACAGCCAACATCCTCAATGGTGAAAAACTGAAAGCATTTCCACTAAGATCAGGAACAAGACAAGGTTGTCCACTCTCACCACTCTTATTCAACATAGTTTTGGAAGTTTTAGCCACAGCAATCAGAGAAGAAAAGGAAATAAAAGGAATCCAAATCGGAAAAGAAGTAAAGCTGTCACTGTTTGCAGATGACATGATACTATACATAGAGAATCTTAAAGCTGCTACCAGAAAATTACTAGAGCTAATCAATGAATTTGGTAAAGTTGCAGGATACAGAATTAATGCACAGAAATCTCTGGCATTCCTATACACTAATGATGAAAAATCTGAACGTGAAATCAAGAAAACACTCCCATTTACCACTGCAACAAAAAGAATAAAATATCTAGGAATAAACCTACCTAAGGAGACAAAAGAGCTGTATGCAGAAAATTATGACACTGATGAAAGAAATTAAAGATGATACAAATAGATGGAGAGATAGACCATGTCCTTCTTGGATTGGAAGAATCAACATTGTGAAAATGACTCTACTACCCAAAGCAATCTACAGATTCAATGCAATCCCTATCAAACTACCACTGGCATTTTTCACAGAACTCGAACAAAAAATTTCACAATTTGTATGGAAACACAAAAGACCCCGAATCGCCAAAGCAATCTTGAGAATGAAAAACGGAGCTGGAGGAATCAGGCTTCCTGACTTCAGACTATACTACAAAGCTACAGTATCAAGACAGTATGGTACTGGCACAAAAACAGAAAGATCAATGGAACAGGATAGAAAGCCAAGAGATAAACCCACGCACATATGGACACCTTATCTTTGATAAAGGTGGCAGGAATGTACAGTGGAGAAAGAACAGCCTCTTCAATAAGTGGTGCTGGGAAAACTGGACAGGTACATGTAAAAGTATGAGATTAGATCACTCCCTAACACCATACACAAAAATAAGCTCAAAATGGATTAAAGACCTAAATGTAAGGCCAGAAACTATCAAAGTCTTAGAGGAAAACATAGGCAGAACACTCTATGACATAAATCACAGCAAGATCCTTTCTGACCCACCTCCTAGAGAAATGGAAACAAAAACAAAAATAAACAAATGGGACCTAATGAAACTTCAAAGCTTTTGCACAGCAAAGGAAACCATAAACAAGACCAAAAGACAACCCTCAGAATGGAAGAAAATATTTGCAAATGAAGCAACTGACAGAGGATTAATCTCCAAAATTTACAAGCAGCTCATGCAGCTCAATAACAAAAAAACAAACAGCCCAATCCAAAAATGGGCAGAAGACCTAAAGAGACATTTCTCCAGAGAAGATATACAGACTGCCAACAAACACATGAAAGAATGCTCAACATCATTAATCATTATAGAAATGCATATCAAAACTACAATGAGATATCATCTCACACCAGTCAGAATGGCCATCATCAAAAAATCTAGAAACAATAAATGCTGGAGAGGGTGTGGAGAAAAGGGAACACTCTTGCACTGCTGGTGGGAATGTGAATTGGTTCAGCCACTATGGAGAACAGTATGGAGGGTCCTTAAAAAACTACAAATAGAACTACCATATGACCCAGCAATCCCACTACTGGGCATATACCCTGAGAAAACCAAAATTCAAAAAGAGTCATGTACCAAAATGTTCATTGCAGCTCTATTTACAATAGCCTGGAGATGGAAACAACCTAAGTGTCCATCATCGGATGAATGTATAAAGAAGATGTGGCACATATATACAATGGAATATTACTCAGCCATAAAAAGAAACGAAATTGAGCTATTTGTAATGAGGTGGATAGACCGAGAGTCTGTCATACAGAGTGAAGTAAGTCAGAAAGAGAAAGACAAATACCGTATGCTAACACATACATATGGAATTTAAGAAAAAAATGTCATGAAGAACCTAGGGGTAAGATAGGAATAAAGACACAGACCTACTGGAGAACAGACATGAGGATATGGGGAGGGGGAAGGGTGAGCTGTGACAGGGCGAGAGAGAGTCATGGACATATACACACTAACAAACCTAAGTTAGATAGCTAGTGGGAAGCAGCCGCATAGCACAGGGAGATCAGCTCGGTGCTTTGTGACCGCCTGGAGGGGTTGGATAGGGGGGGTGAGATAGGGCGGGTGGGACGGAGAGAGACGCAAGAGGGAAGAGATATGGGAACATATGTATATGTATAACTGATTCACTTTGTTATAAAGCAGAAACTAACACACCATTGTAAAGCAATTATGCCCCAATAAAGATGTAAAAAAAAAAAAAGATTGATTCCCACATATATTCCCCAGGTTTCTGACCATATATATTAACATAAATCATGCAATTCTTTTGGTATGCACAGCAGATCCTCATGGGTTGAACTTTGTACCTCACTCTTTGGGGCCTGCTGGGACTTGAGTCTAGTTACAGGTCT
This sequence comes from Pseudorca crassidens, assembly GCF_039906515.1. Classification (NCBI taxonomy): domain Eukaryota; kingdom Metazoa; phylum Chordata; class Mammalia; order Artiodactyla; family Delphinidae; genus Pseudorca; species Pseudorca crassidens. The sequence continues at coordinate 95,567,984 of NC_090317.1, forward strand.
AAAAGCAGAGCAGAGTGGTGGATGTAGGTTCTGAAGAGGATCAACAGTGCCTTGCAGGCAGCGGAGGCCATTACAGCTTTTTTGCACAAAGAAAGGCTAACTGTTCAGGAAGGGGTGGAAGGGCTGCTTCTATGGGCAAAGAAGGCGCAGCAGAACTTCAAGGTTAAATGTCGCCAGCTTTATCAGGATCTTCCCATAGGTCCCCATTCCAAATTTTTTTAATTAAATTTTTTTTATACAGCAGGTTCTTATTAGTTATCTATTTTATACATATTAGTATATATATGTCAACCCCAATTTCCCAATTCATCCCACCCCCCACCCCACCATTCCGATTTTTCAGGATCTCACTCTTTCCCAGTCAATGCCCTAACTTTATTAATAGAGGTGCCTCAAGGTTGAGAATTTGGTTTGCGTAATTCAGCCACAGGAAGGGAGAGACTCTGGGTCTGGTTTTCAGAAATCTTGGCCCTTTGGCTACAGAAGATACTAATTTCTCTCAGTCCACACATAGAAGCTTGCAGGTCCTTTCTGTGGACATTAAGCTGGGAATTCAAATCCCTGAGGTCATACTTTCCCTACTTTCTGCAGCACAGTTAGGAGCAACCAGCCAATTCCATTACACTCCTTAGTTTGACTAAGATGTTCTAAGACATCTAATACATGGGCAACTAGAACCTTGCCTTCCATAAGTATTTGACTAGGATTATCCAATGGTGATATTTTATGTATCTCTAGTGCCACATCATGCCACTGACTACTAGTACCCTCCTTACCACTTAAAATAGACTCACTAGTGACTTTTTCTTTTCTTTTTAAAAATAAATTTATTTATTTATTTATTTTTGGCTGCATTGGGTCTTCGTTGTTTTGCGCGGGCTTTTCTCTAGTTGTGGCGCATGGACTTAGTTGCTCCACAGCATGTGGGATCTTCCCGGACCAGGGCTCAAACCCGTGTCCCCTGCATTGGCAGGTGGATTCTTAACCACTGCACCACCAGGGAAGTCCCTCACTAGTGACTTTAAACCTAACAAGATTAGAAAACCTTTTCTAGAAAAGAAAACTCATTCTCAAGATTCTATTTCTCTGGAATTACTCTTTGTAGCAAAATCTGTATTGGTTAGAGTTTAATTAGAGAAGTAGAACAACTAGGATCTATATCTCTATCATCTACCTATCGATCTATCTGTCTGTCTATCTATCTATCACCTATCTCTATTTATCTGAGAGAGATTTGTTAAATGGAGTTGGCCTTATGTGGTTGTGGGAGCTGGTTAAGCAGTCTCTGTAAGGCTGTTTTCTCCAAATATGATGCTAGGGCTTCAAATCCATAAGGAAGGCAGTTAGGAAGGGAAGATTATAAGCAGACTGGAACCTACACTCTTCAGCTGGAGCCCCATGGGGAAGGGCTAAAACCTGTGTCAATTATTGTGGCCACTGACCTTGGCAATGAGGGTATCCAGCAGAAGTGGGGCTCTTTGTCACAGAGCTAAATACCTACACCTGGCCTAGGAGTTGAAGAAGCCAAAGGAGGATCAGAGGAAGGTAGAGCATTTGCAGGCCCAGCTGCTGCTTCACACCAATGATGTGAGTCAGCAAATTAGCACCAACATGAGTGAACCTAAGTGGCCATTGCTTCCCTTCCAGCCTCCAAATCTCCCACGAATCTCGTTTGCAGCTGACCTTAGCTACAAACAAACAAGAGGATGAATTCTGGGAAATGGAGTTCAGTCTAGGCAAGTTGACACATTACAAAGCCATCACAAGATAGTCTGTGCAAAGTAGGATTCAAACTAAACCCACACTCAAATGAAAATATTAACCAAGCTGGGAGAATTTATAGTTACAAAGACTACAAAATAAATTACAGTAAGTCCCCTACATACGATCATTCAAGTTGCGAACTTTCAAAGATGCAAGTGTGCCCAGAGAAAGGACAAAGACAAGAGGAAGAAGTAACTGAAGAACCGAAGAGAGTCACGACGCAGGAAATGGCAAGGGGATTTTCTTTATTTGAGGAGGCACTGTTAGTTTCTGAGGCATAGGACTCGAATTTAGAATGGTACACGAAGGCTGCAGCAGCCATTCAGAATGCAATCCACTGCTACCGTATCATCTATGACGAGAAAAGAGGCTAGATAGAACTGAATCCAGCAAGGAACCAGAGCCTGTGCCATCAGCGTCAGGCGTGAGTGAAATTGCAGCTTGCCCTCCGGCCCCTATTGCTGACGATCCTTCAGCTCTACCATCTCCCACCTCCTCTCCCTCCTCCAGTCAGTAACTCTTCTTCCCTGTTCACTCGATGCCAGCCCCTGGATGCCAGCTGTTGTACTGTACTTTTCAAGGTACTGTACTGTAAGTTTAAAAATGTTTACTTTTTGTGTTTGTTTGTTTGTATGTATTATCTGTGTGAAAAGTATTATAAATCTATTACAGTACAGTCCTATATAGCCGATTGTGTTAGCTGGGTACCTAGGCTAACTTTCTTGGACTTACAAACAAATTGGACTTAAGGATGCACTCTTGGAACAGAACTTGTTCGTATGTAGGGAACTTACTGTATAACCTTAAATGGGTCAGAACCATATTAAGTATCTAGGAAACTTCAGAACTCCACAAATTAAAAGTGTGTTATAGGGCTTCCCTGGTGGCGCAGTGGTTGAGAGTCCGCCTGCTGATGCAGGGGACACGGGTTCATGCCCCGGTCCGGGAAGATCCCACATGCTGCAGAGCGGCTGGGCCCGTGAGCCATGGCCACTGAGCCTGCGCGTCCGGAGCCTGTGCTCCGCAACGGGAGAGGCCACAACAGTTAGAGGCCCGCGTACCGCAAAAAAAAAAGTGTGTCATATATGAACACAAATATTAATGAGGTTGAAAAGGGATTTGTCTGGAACAAATTTATGACCTCGTATAATCAAAATGATCACAGCCAAAGCAAAATGTTTAACAGAAATATAACTTTTATGTTAATAAGCACATTTGATAATTGTCCCAGGAAAGACTATAGGTAATTGCATGGAAGTATTTTTCAAGAGATCTATGATAGTCAGCATTTTAAATGTGCATGGAGACGTTTATCTCAGAGATTCAGCAAAGCAGCATCAACTCTTGTGTCAGAACAAAAGCATTCAGCTTCTGACTGTAGAAGATGCTGAGCATGTACTCCATTTGTAGTAAGACTATCTCAACTTTTTCTCTAAGATTTCCTAGAACCTTTTGGAGGCCTCATGCAATTTATACAGTCAGCCAACAAAAATTTATTGATCCACTGTTATGTGCCAGGCACTTTCTAGGTGCTCTCTGTGTAGCAGAGAATGAATCAGGCGTAGAATCTGCTCTCAGGCAACAAGCTGTCCAGTGAGAAAATGTAGGCAATGAATCAATAAGCAAATATACATGTCTAGTTCTGATAAGTTCTACGAGGAAACATATGGCAGGGTAAAAAGATGGCCTGTTATAATGTGGGGTGCTAGTGCCTTTTTGGATCAGGTGTTCAGGGAAAGTCCAATAAAAAGTTGACCTATAAGCAGAGATATGAATCAAGTGAGGAAGTGAGTGAATGAAGATTTCTGAAGGAGGATCATTCTAGGGAGAGGGAATCATAAATGCAAAGGCCCAGAAAACAGGAGCTGTTGGCATATTAGAGGTCCAGCAAGGAGGCCAGAGTGCCTGGAGTAGAATGACCCAGGGAAAGAGTTGGGAGATGAAGTCAAGAGCGATGCAGGGGCCAGTCTCAGAGACCATGGTTAGGATTTGCTTCTGAAAGACAAACGAAGCCATCAGAAAGTTCTAAGCAGAGTGTGATGATCTGATTTTTTTTTTTTTTTTTTGCCACGCCAGGGCAGTGACAGCACCAAGTCCTAACCACTGAACCACCAGGGAACTCCCTGAATCTTTTGAAAAATATTTATTTATTTATCTATCTATCTATCTATTTGGCTGTGCCGGGTCTTAGTTGCAGCATGCGGGATCTTTAGCAGAGGCATGCAGGATCTTTTAGTTGTGGCATGTGGGCTCTTAGTTATGGCATGCAGGATCTAGCTACCTGAACAGGGATTGAACCTGGGCCTCCTGCATTGGGAGCGGAGAGTCTTAACCACTGGGCTACCAGGGAAGTCCCTCCCTGGATTTTCTTTTAAAAGAAATGTTCTGTTTGCTTTGTGGGGGACAATGAAGGAAACAGGAGACCGATGAGCAGGCTTTTGCAATAATCCAGGAGAAAAAGGTGGTAATGATGGAAATACAGAGAAATGGTCAGATTTTGAGTCTATTTTAATCAGAGATTATAATGGAGAAAACTCTAATTCAAAAAGATACATGCATCCCAGTGTTCAAAGCAGCACTATTTACAATAGCCAAAACATGGAAGCAACCTAAATGTCCACCAACAGATGAATGGATAAAGATATGGTACATATATACAATGGAATATTATAAAAAAGAATGAAATAATGCCATTTGCAGCAACATGGATGGACCTAGAGATTATCATACTTAGTGAAGTCAGAGAAATGTAAATATAATATGATGTCACATATGTGGAAGCTAAAATATAATACAAATGAATCTATTTACAAAACAGAAACAGACTCACAGACGTAGAAAACAAACTTATGGTTACCAAAGGGGAAAGTGTGGCGGGGTGGATAAATTAGAAGTTTGGGATTGGCAGATGCAAGCTACTGCATATTCCTCGGAGACGGGTAGCATGGGGATCAGATAGAACAACGCAGATTCATCCATAATCCCTTTCTGCTGTTCACCACAACCCATGATCCATCTGTGTAATTTTGGAACAGTCAGTGATTCCAGGTTTTAAATAGTTTGTAAATTTTCAGTTTCTACACACTTTATCATCCACTCGTGATTTTTTAATTAAAGTGTTTTAATTCCTTTCTCTGTTCAGCTGTTAGTGATGAGATCCATATATAGTTTTTTTTTAACATCTTTATTGGAGTATAATTGCTTTACAATGGTGTGTTAGTTTCTGCTTTATAACAAATTGAATCAGTTATACATATACATATGTTCCCATATCTCTTCCCTCTTGTGTCTCCCTCCCTCCCACCCTCCCTATCCCACCCCTCCAGGTGGTCACAAAGCACCGAGCTGATCTCCCTGTGCTATGCGGCTGCTTCCCACTAGCTAGCTATTTTATGTTTGGTAGTGTATATATGTCCATGCCACTCTCTCACTTCGTCCCAGCTTACCCTTCCCCCTCCCCGTGTCCTCAAGTCCATTCTCTAGTAGGTCTGCATCTTTATTCCCGTCTTGCCCCTAGGTTCTTCATGACCATTTTTTTTAAAGATACCATATATATGTGTTAGCATATGGTATTTGTTATTCTCTTTCTGACTTTTCACTCTGTATAACAGTCTCTAGGTCCATCCACCCCACTACAAAGAAACCAGTTTCGTTCCTTTTTATGGCTGAATAATATCCCATTGTTTATATGTGCCACATCTTCTTTATCCATTCATCTGTTGATGGACACTTAGGTTGCTTCCATCTCCGGGCTATTGTAAATAGAGCTGCAATGAACATTTTGGTACATGACTCCTTTTGAATTATGGTGTTCTCAGGGTATATGCCCAGTAGTGGGATTGCTGGGTCATATGGTAGTTCTATTTGTACTTTTTTAAGGAACCTCCATACTGTTCTCCACAGTGGCTGAACCAATTCACATTCCCACCAGCAGTGCAAGAGTGTTCCCTTTTCTCCACACCCTCTCCAGCATTTATTGTTTGTAGATTTTTTGATGATGGCCATTCTGACCGGTGTGAGATGATATCTCATTGTAGTTTTGATTTGCACTTCTCTAATGATTAATGATGTTGAGCATTCCTTCATGTGTCTGTTGGCAATCTGTATATCTTCTTTGGAGAAATGTCTATTTAGGTCTTCTGCCCATTTTTGGATTGGGTTGTTTGTTTTTTTGTTATTGAGCTGTATGAGCTGCTGGTATATTTTGGAAATTAATCCTTTGTCAGTTGCTTCATTTGCGAATATTTTCTCCCATTCCGAGGGTTGTCTTTTCGTCTTGCTTATGGTTTCCTTTGCTGTGCAAAAGCTTTTAAGTTTCATTAGGTCCCATTTGTTTATTTTTGTTTTTATTTCCATTTCTCTAGGAGATGGGTCAAAAAGGATCTTGCTGTGATTTATGTCATACAGTGTTCTGCCTATGTTTTCCTCTAAGAGTTTTACTATGTCTGGCCTTACATTTAGGTCTTTAATCCATTTTAAGTTTTTTTTTGTGTATGGTGTTAGGGACTGTTCTAATTTCATTCTTTTACATGTAGCTGTCCAATTTTCCCAGCACCACTTATTGAAGAGGCTGTCCTTTCTCCACTGTACATTCCTGCCACCTTTATCAAAGATAAGGTGACCATATGTGCATGGGTTTATCTCTGGGCTTTCTATCCTGTTCCACTGATCTGTATTTGTTTCTGTGCCAGTACCATACTGTCTTGATTACTGTAGCTTTGTAGTATAGTCTGAAGTCAGGGAGCCTGATTCCTCCAGCTCCGTTTTTCTTTCTCAAGATTGCTTTTGCTATTCGGGGTCTTTTGTGTTTCCATACAAATTGTGAAATTTTTTGTTGTAGTTCTGTGAAAAATGCCAGTGGTAGCTTGATAGGGATTGCATTGAATCTGTAGATTGCTTTGGGTAGTACAGCCATTTTCACAATGTTGATTCTTCCAAACCAAGAACGTGGTATATCTCTCCATCTATTTGTATCATCTTTAATTTCTTTCATCAGTGTCTTATAATTTTCTGCATACAGGTCTTTTGTCTCCTTAGGTTTATTCCTAGGTATTTTATTTTTTTTGTTGCCATATATAGTTTTATAAGCTTCTCCCTGTTTGTTTTTGGCTCATGAAATTTTTTGTTTGTTTGTCATGGAATGTAAGAGTGGAATATTAATACATTTCAGTTTCGTTCTGTAATGTAAGGAATTTTTCAAAAATATTAAAAGATGGACTGGAGCTTTTTCTTTGTGAATAGAAAGTTGATGCCACAGTGAAAAACAATTTAAAAAAAAAAACAATGAATAAGTAAATAAAATAGAAATTATGAGATTTGCTCATAGAAACTATCTGGGGTGAAAAGGAAAGAAGGGAGTCGGGTCAATGCAATTGCTAAGAATTTCATGTTTAACTCTCTCTCTCTCACACTCTCAGTTTCTTTTTCTTCAATAGAGTCATCTTTTATGTCCCTCCAAGCACTCAGCACCCTAACACTAGTTTTTAGTTGCCTAAAGTACTTACCATGCCCCCTAGTCCTACAAATGCAGCCTCCAATCCAACTCTACCATTTTTACTGTTTACTTTTTCCTACAAAACTCCTCTGCAGCCCCCGCTTCCTGCCTGTTCCCTATTCAGTGCTCACGCTGCCATCTCATTCAAAACCCCTAAGCCCTGAGACTTTTTCATTTATGTGTTAAGCAGGAAATATCTGATGTAATTAATTTATATTGAGATAGAAATGACTAATAGCCTGAATTAAAATAATTTTCTTCTCAGGGAAGTTATTTTAAAGAGCTTAGAAATCACTCAAATGATTCCTTTTTTTTCTGCGGTGAATAGTCTTAAGTGGTGACGGTTCTATGATTACCTTCAAATTACACTTAGTTGATGGTTGCCCACCACCCACGCAGGTCTTATGCTGACTTTCTCAGGGCTCAGGCTTTATAAAAAAGGAAGGTACAAAGAACTGAATCATTATCTTTAAAGAGCAACTCCATCACAGCTTGCTTATCATTGTTAATAAATGAAGAAAAGAGGTGAAAATGTGAAAAAGCTCACAAGAAATGCTGAGATTTTGTCCCTGTTTGAAGCTAGCAATTTTGAAGTCCTCTGACAGCAGCCTGTCTTGGTATAGGTGCCCAGGGAAAGGCTCAGCATTTAACCTGCTATATCATCTGAGTTGGGGTGATACTAGGGTCTCCCTTCATTTTGTCACCTTGAATTATCCATTGACATGGCTGCTGTTCACTTTCTATTATTCTCTTTTTGTAGAGTAAGTGTCTTGATGGGGGTGGAGTGGGGAAGAATCTGGATATCTTCACTTCAAATTTGGCTCAGCCATATATATATATATATATATATATATTATATATATATATATAGAGAGAGAGAGAGAGAGAGAGAGAGAGAGAGTGTTGTAGTTATTTAAGGCAAAAAAGATCATAATAAAACTAAAAACAATCCTATTACTTGCTGTCTCTTTTCATTAGGGAAAATATGAACAAATAAAATCTTATAGGTTTTATAACTGGATTCAGGTATCCACTGAGTAACTAGACATAAAAGAACTAGAGGCAGTTTCATCCACTTCAATTCTGTCATAGCAATAAAAGCATATATTCTTAGAACCACACATCATCTCAACTGGAGGGTAGTTATTAGAAGAAAAGTGCTATGTCAGATTGCTGGTTGCCAATTTAATATCCACTCTGACTCTCTCTCTTAGGTACAAATCCCCAAATTTATTTGGGGAAATAACAGAGCTAGCCAGAAAATTATATTTCCTCGCCTATTATGCTTCTAGGTTTGGCCAAGTGACTAAAACCTGTGACTAAAACAAGTGACTAAAACCAAGTGACTAAAACCAATGAAAAATAGATGGAGTTGTTGGGAGGAAATTTTAGAAAAGCTCCTACAAAGGGAAACAGACAGCTTGTAAATACTCCTTTTGTGTTTTCCACTTTGTGCTTTTCAACCTTGAATTTGATGAAATTACTAGAGCCCTAGCAGCCATTGTTGATCACAAGGCAACCTTGAGGATAGAAGCCACTTGCTAAGGATATCATAGCAAAAGAGAGGGGGACACTATATCCCTGATGATTATGGGTCCTCTATGCCAGTGCTGCATTGACTATTTTTAGACTTCTTTTATGAAGCAGAAAGATAAACTTGTAGATCTTTTAAGTCACTATTATTAAAAGTCACTGTTACGAGCAGCCGCATGTAATTCCTAAATGATACAATGATTTACAGCATACTAACTTGTCTTTGGAAGCCAAGAAGATTTTGGCAAACTGTAATAAACTAACTAAAATGTATATTTTTTCTGCTTCCTTCCTCAGCTACTCCTGCCATTGCCTAATGAACTCATGAACAAAGTGGCCATGGTGGCAGAGATGGAGGTTATGCGTGGGCTCAGCAACATGGACTTACACTCACCCAGGCTGACCTCAGCCCCTGCTGAGTGCCCCATCTGTCAGCACCAGAAACTACTGAGTCTCTGATAGGCACCATCCCCAGGGTCATCAGCCAGCTGTCTGGTGTCAGGTTGATTATACTGGACTGCTTTCATCATGGAAGGGGCAGTGCTTTATTCTTAATGGAATAGACACTTACTTTGGGTATGGATTTTTCTTCTCTGCACAAAATGCTTCTAGCAAAACTGTCATCCAGAGGCTTACAGGATCCCTTATCCACCATCACGGTTTTGTGTGCAGCCTTGCTTCTGATCAAGGAACTCACTTCCTTGCAAATAAAGTGTGGCAATGGGCCCATGCCTGGAATTCACTGGTCTAACCATGTTCTTCATCATCCTGAAGCAACTGGTTTGCCAGAATGGTGGAATGGCCTTTTGAAGATGCAATTATAGCACCAGCTAAGTGGCAATTCAGCCGGCCTTCCATATCCATTGGTTCAACATTCATGGATTCAATGAGCTGTGGATAAAAGATATTCAAAAAAAATTCCAAAAAGTTCCAAAAAGCAAAACTTGAATTTTCCATGCCAGAAACTATTTACATAACATTTGGATTGTATTTACAACTATTTTCATAGTATTTACATTGTAGTAGGTATTATAAGTAATTTAGAGATGATTTAAAATATACAAGAGGATTTGTGTAGGTTACATTCAAATACTATGCCATTTTACATAAGGAACTTGAGCATCTGTGGATTTTGATATCTGCAGGGGTCATGGAACCAATCCTGTGCAGATACCAAGGGACAAGTGTAACTTGCAGGACTAAGCAAAGCCCTCCAGGAGGCTGTATGTGCTCTAAGTCAGCATTCAATATATGGTGCTGGTTCTCCCTTAGCCAATATTCATAAACCCAGGAATGGAAATGGGAATGGCTCCTCTCACTATTACCTCTGGTGATACACTAGCAAAGTGTTTGCTTTGCATCCCTGTCACTTAAGGCTCTGTTGGTCTAGAGGCCCTAGTTCCAAAGAGAGGAATGCTTTCACCAGGGAACCCAACAACAATTCCTCAGAATTGGAAGTTGAGACTGTTGCCTGGCCACTCTGGGTGCCTCCTGCCACTGAATAAGCAGGCAGGCAACGGAGGTGGTTTACTCTGGCTGGGGTGATTAGTCCTGATCACCAAGGGGAAATTGGGTTGCTACTACCATACAATGTGGGTAAGGAGGAGAGTGTCTGGAATACAGCAGATCCTCTAAAGTACCTCTTGGTGCTCCCACATCCTATGATTAAAGTTAGTGGAAAACTACAACAGCTTAATTCAGACAGGGCTCTAATAGCCCAGACCCTTTAGGAATGAAGTTTTGGGTCACTCCACCAGGTAAAGAACCAAAAGAAATGAGGTGCTTGTTGAGGACAAAGGAAATAGTTTTAACTATCCACTATGACCACATGACCATTGCAGAAATGAGGACTATATGACTTATGAGTATTTCTTCCTTATTTTAATATTTTTATTTAATAGTTTAATTATATATATAATGTAATAATTTAATACTTTCATTTCTTTTCCTCTGACACCCCCTTATCATCTAACATAAGACCTGTTAATAATTGTTAACTTTATATCATATTTGAGTTACATGACACAAAACAGGAAGTATGTATCAACAGGGGAAAGAATGAAAATCAACCAAAGACACTAAAGAAACTCCGTCCTCTCCTGGGAAAAGGAGTAGCATGTTTTCAGTTTTATGTAGCATAGTCTTTATTCGGCAATTAAGTATGGTTCAAGGAGATGTGCTTGAGTTCAAAGTCAACAAGAATGGACTGTGGTAGCTTTGTAGTGTGTCATTTAGGCTAAGTTCAACTACATTTCCCAGAATCCATTCTCTTGTTTCTGGTCAGGTTGGGCCACAAGTATATTCCACATCAATTGTATCAGTTGTCTACCGTTGTAACTCAATCCTTAATGTACCTATGGTTGGCAGAAAAATGGAGACCCAAGGATGTCCATATTCTAATTCTTGGAATCTGTAATATGTTATATTACATAGCAAAGGAGAATTAAGGCTGCAGATAGAATTAAGTTGCTAATCAGGTGACCTGAAAATAGGGAGATTAGCCTAGATTATCAGGGTGGGTTTGATGTTATCACAAGGGTTCTTAAAAGTGAAAGTCCGGAGGCAGAAGATGAATCACTGTCAGGGTGATTTGATATGAGAAAAACTTGACCAGACATTGCTGGCTTTGAAGGTAGAGGGGACCATGAGTCAAGGAATGTGGGTGACCTCTAGAAACTGGAAAAGGCTAGAATATGGATTATCCTCTAGAGCCTCCAGGAGGGAACCAAGCCCTGCTGACACCCTGATTATAGCCCAGTGAGACCCATGTTGGATTTCTGAACTGCAGACCCATGAGAAAATAATAGTGCTGTTTCAAGCCACTAAATTTGTGGAACTTTGTTACAGCAGCAATAGGAACCTAATACAGTATACTTTATTGATAGTCCTCCATTCCGTGCCTCACTATTCAGATAAACTAATTGTACCCAAATCCTTGTCTCAGGTCTGCTTTCAGGAAATCTAAACTAAGACACTCCCCCCCCTCAACGAATTCTACTAAAATGACCAAGGATATGTAAAAATAGGATGTAATCTGTATAATGATTGGGAAATAGGATAGGTATTATTAGTAACAGGCCAAAAATGCATTGTGCAAATTGGCTCAGATTGAGGCAAGTATAAATACCACAAATACCACACATTTCAACAAAATTGACTAGCAAGTAAAAGAAGTAAGCAATTACTATTACTCCACAGAACCAGGAAAATCTCCTCCTCTGAGAAGGAGAGGATATAAAAAAGGGGCTTCCAGGATAAAGTAGGTGTGATGAAAGTCAAAGTACACAAGGATTCGTTCGAAAATTCTTCAGAAAGATCAGCGAAATATAGCATTCATTCTCAGCTTTCTCTTGCTGCAAACAAAAGAAAGTAAAAATGAATGCTATTATATGTATTTTTTATGTATTCTTATATGGATGAATCTCTCAGAAGGAGAAGGTTGGGCTCCTACAACCTACCCACAAAAATTAAAACAGAATAATTCAGAGAAGAAACAGTTCCTTTTGTTTTAAGTTGACTTCTTACTAATGGTATTAGTCAGGGTTCTCCAGAGAAAACAGAAGCAACAGGATATGTATGTATGTAAGTATATGTGTGTATATATTCATACACACACACACACACACACACACACACACACACACACACACACACACACACACACACATATAGAGAGAGAGAGAGAGAGAGAGAGAGAGAGAGAGAGAGAGATTTTATGGAATTGAGTCACATGATTGTGGAGACCTGGTAAGTCCAAAGTCTTCTGGGTAGGCCAGCAGGCTGGAGACCCAGGAAAGAGTTACAGTTTGAGTCCAAAGGCCATCAGCTGGCAGAATTCCCTCTTGCTTAGGGGAAGTCAGTCTTCCGTTCCACTAAGGCTTTAACTGATTGGATAAGGCCCACCCATATTATGGAAGGCAGCCTGCTTTACTCAAAATCCATCAATTTAAATGTTAATCTCATCCCAAAACACCTTTACAGAAACATCCAGAATAATGTTTGACCAAATATCTGGACACCATGGCCCAGCCAAGCTGACACATAAAATTAACCATCACAGCAGTTCCCAAGCTGCTTCCTGCGAAGGAAGTTCTTCCAGGGAAAATGGAGTCTGTCCTGACAAAAGACAACCACGTTCCCAGCGTGAATGAGCTAAACTGTGGAGGAGGCTACTTGAAACCAATTAAATCCTACAAAGGCTGTTTGAGCTGAATCCATCAGGACTCACACATGCAGCCACTGAAAGGTAACTATTTGGGAAATCAATTAACTTTCCTGTCATGAGGCTTTTCTCTCCAAAGCTCACTCACCACTCCATGTAGACAATTTAATTCAACCTGTAACAAAATATAGCTACAGCAAATAGAAGTACTTTCATGTTCCCACTTTCTGGGACTAGAAGATTTGGATTCTGACACAGAATCCATCTGAAATCTCAGTACTCAAAGAACTTGCAGTTCCTTGGTAAAGCTCAGGCTATAAAGAAAAACCACTAGACTTTTTTTTTTTGCGGTACGCGGGCCTCTCACTGTTGTGGCCTCTCCTGTTGCGGAGCACAGGCTCCGGACGTGCAGGTTCAGCGGCCATGGCTCACGGGCCTAGCCCGCGGCATGTGGGATCTTCCTGGACCGGGCCACGAACCCGTGTCCCCTGCATCGGCAGGCGGACTCTTCAACCACTGCGCCACCAGGGAAGCCCCCAAACCACTAGACTTTTGAAAATACTCTGAGCAAAATAAAAGAGCCACTTGGGGATTCAGATATCCATGTGAAACTGTCTTATACCAAGAAAAGTTAAGTTTAAAAAAAAGTTTAATTTGCATCCTCAGTAAGACTTGTTGGAATTCTGTGCTCATGGAAAGAACATAATATAACATTAAGAAAGATTGCATTCAGATAAAAACTAGGATTACTACATTTAAACATGTAATAGAGGCAGTAAAGAGAAGACTGAAAAATGCAAAAGGAAAAGAATAAATGGTTTTCAGAACAATTAAGAAAAGGATGAAGAGATGAAGAAATAAAGCTTATGACTAAAATGAATAAAAATATAACGATATGTTTTCTCTTATATTTACCCCAAAATCGGATGATGCAAATTAAATGCAGTAGAAATTTCAAGCAAATATTCTTTGCTGTTCCAGATCCACTCAACACCTTTTTCCACCCTGTGCTTTTTCCTAGGAGGCTGACCTTTACAGATGGCTTCCAGGGACTTCTCATTGGGTTGTCTAGGAGAGGCACTGGCAGGAGATGGCAATGTGGGAGGAGAGGAAGGCCCAGATATCCATCCCTCCAGCTGGCCATTAGTTAGCAGTGGCCTCTCCTAGAGACACTGACCCAGCTATGCTCCACAGCTCTTTCTAAGTCCTGGAAACCACTCCTTCCCTCTACCTTTTCAGTCCCAGGGGTGATAATGAATCCCCAGCTGTTTTACTCTTAAGTGCTTCATCATCCTTTTGGTTTTCTTTAACCCTTTCTATACCTTTGTAACTCATTAAACTCTGCTCAGTTACTTTATTTGAGAATCCCATCATTTTTACGCTACTGGGATCCTGACTGATATAAGCACTAATTAAAAAAAAAATAGCAAGAATAGAGAAAAAACTTGAGGCTTTAGACCAGAGTGGCCCATCTAGTTGGAGAAGATAATGAAAGAGATTCTTGTTCTGAAATGAAAAAAAAAAATTCCCTAGGATAGAGGAAAGGGCAGAAAAATAAGTTGATAAAGTAATTTAAAAAAGTCAGGCTGGGGCTTCCCTGGTGGCGCAGTGGTTGAGAGTCCGCCTGCCGATGCAGGGGACGCGGGTTCATGCCCCGGTCTGGGAAGATCCCACATGCCGCGGAGCGGCTGGGCTCGTGAGCCATGGCCGCTGAGCCTGCGCGTCCGGAGCCTGTGCTCCGCAACGGGAGAGGCCACAACAGTGAGGGGCCCGCGTACCAAAAAAAAAAAAAAAAAAAAGTCAGGCTGGTATCAGATCTTTCTTCTGTAATACTAATTTTCAGAAGACACTGAAACAGCATCAAAAAAATTTTGAGAGCCTACCTAAGCTACAGTTCATGGAACAGAAAGTCATTTACGAACATGCAAGAACTTAGAAAGTGTACCATCCACAAATAGCTCTGAGCAATGTTTTCAGAAAAAAGATAAAGTCCAACAAACCAAAAAGCAAATCACAATATATAATTCCAATTGAGGGAAATGTGATTTAAAAGCAATTGTAGTTACTACTGAGATCAGTAATATTTATGTTCAATGTTGAAATAATCGTTAACATGGTTGTGAAATGTAACAAATGTCAACCAATTTTGGAAAGACAAGATATACAATTATAAAATAAATTAACCTAGTTCTAATATCACAGATTATTCCAACAAAAATGGCAAAGGAAGGGATAAAACTAAAATGTACTAGTATTTCTTTATTTTTTTCTGTTTAAATGAAAAAAAATTGAGTCCATTATTTTTTAGTTGTTTCAAAGGAAAAGTATATTTTAACATGTAATTACAAAAAAAGTTAAATAAAACTTCTAAATCACTAATGATAAGAACGACCAAGTTATAGTAAAAAAATCTGAAAGAACATGCAGTAAAATATTGACAATGCTTACTCCTGAACTGTGAGATCTTGGAGATTTTTATTTTTTGCTCATCTATATTTCTATTTTTCTATAACGCACATACATCTACTAGTGTAGAAACAAACCCTTATACAAATTTCCATATCTTACAAAATGAAATTAAACTCTAATGCTTTTAATTTCTTGAAATTTGTTTATCTCCTGTTTTTTTCTCAGAAGTATTTGACATATAGACAGTACTATATAAAAAACAGATCACCAACAAGGACCTACTGTATAGCACAGGGAACTATACTCAATACTCAATATTTTGCAGTAACCTATAAGGGAAGAGAATCTGAAGAATTATATATATATGTATATATATATGTGTGTGTGTGTGTGTCTGAATCACTGTTGTACACCTGAAACTAACATGATATTGTAAGTCAACTATACTTCAATGAAAAAAATGCAAACAAACAAAAAAGTATTTCAGGCAGTTAACAAATGGACTTAACATGTGAGTAAGACAGATAATGGGTCTGGATCAAATTGGGCAATTTTTTTTTTGGACATTCCTGGGAACTTAACAGCAAGAAGGAATCCCAAGCATAAGTAAACATACTAACTAAGTAATAGAATCATTTCAAAATGTATGAAAATGTCCTAGAAATAACTAAAGTCAACAAAATGTTTTTTAATAATCAATAACCCCAAATGCTATTTAACTTCTGAGAGACCTTAGTAGTGTACATCTTTTGAGTTTTCTACTCAACTCTCCCTTTTCTAAGAGATTCTGTCCCCTCATACACATGGTGGCAGTGGGCGTGGCCACATGCCATGTTGTTGCAGGGGTTACCTGAACCCAGCTGGGATTCTAGACATGGGTCTGAGAGATCCAGACCACCCTCTCTAGTGGCTTTACCTATTAAAAACACACTATTGGGACTGTTGGTGGCCATGTTCCTCTTGTGGATTGTGCAGCTGAGGGAGCTGGTTTTCAGAGATAGAAAAGAACGAAGAGAGGCAGAGCAGAGGTGAAGATAATTGATGATACACTAGCTTCTTGCTCCAGTTTTCGCCTGCACTCCAGCCATGTTCTTGTCCTTGGGATCTCAGAGCCACCTCAGTATCCTGAGGTAGTATCCTGCAGTAGTTCAGATCATGAGCCGTGACATCAGATTGCCTGGATTTGAATCTTCGTTACTAGCTACTGGGACCATTTGCAAGTTCCACTATCACTTTAAGCCTTGGTTTCTTCATCGCTAAAAGGGAGATATTAGGCCCTATTTTATAGGATCATGGTGTTATATGAATTAATACATTTTAAATGTTTGATATAAAATAAGTGCTGAATATTAACGGCTATATTAATAAATTATATTAATAAATTATACAATATTATATAAATATTATGATAACTATTAATTAACTATTTATATCCTTATAATAAATTTATTTTTCTGCTTAAATATTTACTATCAAAGGCCCATCCAGATCTGCAATTCCTTTTGGGAAGAATGATTTCAAAACTTTGGGCTGGTGATGGTGGGGAGGTGGAAGAAGAAGCAGCATAGTAAATAGTTAAGAGTATGAGCTTCTTGGTCAGTGAGCACAGTATTTAGGTCCTATTTTTGCCTTTTACTAGTCATGGGACCTTAGGAAAATTACTGAGCATTAAATTCCTTATTCGTAAAATTTGTGTAATACATCTGGCTCATAGAGAAGTTGTAAAAATTTTTCAATGAGACTATATGCCAGGTATCTGGCACATAGGAATACCAAATAAATATTTTATTATTTTAGTTATTATTACTAACTCCACATGCAGGTGACCAGCACATCAAGTGGCTAAGGTAAAATCAGAGAGATAAGGGGTATACAAAGACTCATACTGTCAACTAAAAAATAATGCAAGAGGCTGCAAATAAGAAAACAGTTTATTTGGGGTTTTAAGAATTGCAATTCAGGGCTTCCCTGGTGGTGCAGTGGTTGAGAGTCCACGTACCGATGCAGGGGACACGGGTTCATGCCCCGGTCCGGGAAGATCCCACATGCCGCGGAGCAGCTGGGCCTGTGAGCCATGGCCGCTGAGCCTGCACGTCCGGAGCCTGTGCTCCACAACGGGAGAGGCCACAACAGTGAGAGGCTGGCGTACCACAAAAAAAAAAAAAGAATTGAAATTCAGAAGACACAGATTCGGGTAACCTGGAAAGAGCGTTCCAAGGATGTGTTCTAAATGGCTCCATTTTAGAGAGCTCTCTTAGCCATCCCATACCAACTCCATTTTGATTTTCCTTTCATAACACCTTGTCAAGAGACATGTGATTAATCAACATGCACCTTTTCCCTAATTCAGAATGTCCCAGCCACAGTTTGCTCTTCTTACAAATGTATTACTTTAATTTCTTGCGATCTTAGATTGTTACTGGGTATAGTAATAAGATTTCTGCTTCAGTGATATCTTAAATCCAGTAGGGACTACTGAAGTTAATTTTAGCCAATTAACAAGTGTTATGTATTTAAAGTGAGGACCTAAGATCCACAAAGCAAATTAAAAACCTAGAAACCTTACTATCTTCTTGTTTAAAGTCCTTATATTTTATAAGAAAGGAGTTGAAGAGTTGCGTAAATATTTAAAAATAAACGTTATGAAGCTTTACTTTGTTTTTCTGCTAGCAGACTTTTCCAGGCCCCTACTGAAACTTCACCTTAATAGGTGCCCCAATAAATATTTGCAGAATGAATGAATGAACATATTATTATCAGAGCAAACCAAATCAATAAACATGAGGTCAGTGAAGAAATATCTTCAATCACTGATTCATACCTTGCTTGCATCACAGAATCACTTGGGAAGGCTTTTCAAAACATACATTTCCAGGCTCCACAGACACCTTAGTTGAACCAGTGCTTTTGGGTGGTGCAACCAGGGAACCTGTATTTTCAAAAACCTCTTCAAGTGATTCTAAGCAGCACCTAAGTTTAGGAATGTAAGCAATTCCTTGGCTGAAAGTCCTCAGAAATGAAATTACTCACTTGAGTTTAAGCGCACTCTGGAACCTGCACATTTTGTTCTACCCTGATTCTATCTTTGAGGCTATGTGTTCTGACTGGGGCCCTCTTGGAGGAAGGAGTCAGAATGGCGCAAAGAAGCACAGAGGTCTACAGGAAGAGCATCTTGTTGAGCACTCATGCAGCATAAAATTGGAAAGCTGGCATTATTACAAGGTTTCACATGGCCCCAATTCTATACCCTTCCCTGTGTTCCCGGCGAATTTAAGGTTCTTTCTTCATCGCGAAAGAATTTGGAGAGAAGCAGAGAGTTTAAGAAAGTAAAGTGAGAGTTTATTTAAGCAAGGATACGCTCTCAGAGGGAGAGCGGGCAGACAGGTGAGGGGCTGCTGCCCTGAGTTTTTTTTGGCAAGCCGGTTATGAGGGGCATACAAATGAAGGGGTGAAATATTCACTGGGGAAGGAGGATTTTGGGGGTCGTATTCCCTGATTTTCAACCCAGCTCCATTTTCCCAAGAGGAGGAGGGATTTTTGTCCTTATTAAGCTTAGATCAGAAGTGTCATGGTGTCGGTGCATGATGGGTACTTCTTATCTGCAAGACTAATTTTATTGTAATGAGAGCATAATGAGCAACAGGTTACATTGGGACACAGGAGATTCCCGCCTTTCCCCACCTTTCTTTGTCTGCTACCCAGACACTTATCACCTAAAATGTGTGGTTTCCTGTCAGTCTGGAGGTTCCTGCTTTCCTTTGTCTGCCTATGGACCTCCGCTGTTTACAAGGTGTGTGGTTTCCTGCCACCTGGCCCCTGCCCCCATTTCTCTGCTCATACCTAGCTACCTGCCTGCTGTAACAGCTGTATCTATGCTCTTTGTCCTTATCTCTGAAACACCCTCCCACTCTATGTAGGGTGTTTGCCCTACTCCTTGGACCTGGGATCAGCCACGTGACTTGCTCTGGTCATTCAGATTTTAGAAATATGAAACAGGCCAGGGCACGGAAAAGTGCTCCATGTGTCTGCGAGTTCTCTCACGCTTAGGCCTTTGCCATAAGAACACAGCCTTTGGAGAATGAGATATGCGGATCATATCCTAGGGTTATGTTAGATAAACTGATGATCAGCCGACCTCCAGAGCCTGGCCAGAAGATGAGAGCTACAAGCCAACATACAGTTGACTACAGATGTAAGAGTGAACCCAGCTGAGATCAGAAAAACTGTCCCGCCCACTTAAGGTTTCATGAGTTAATAAATCTTCATTGTTTTAGGCCACTGAATTGTGGAATGCTTTGTTACACAGCATTATTATAGCAAAAGACAGTGATACACAAGGAAATCAAGGTATTCATGATCCCCAGAGTCATGATCATAAGAATTATGTAAATTTGAAAATCTCCTCAATGGATGGATTTTTCTGAATCCATCTTCTTCTCTGTATCTTAGGAGGTATTATCACTAAAATGCCTAAAATTGGTAGGGGCCTGGGAGGGGCAGAGTTAGGGAGAAATTAATATGAGTGATGTTGGGGAGGAACACAATTCTTTTTCCCTCTGTCCATCTTAGGTTCATTGATTGGGGCCAGCAAGTCAAACTGATAAAAGACAGATTAACAAGAGAAAAAGACAGTTTTATTTAATACATATGCAGGACAGGAGTTTCACAGACACACAAAAAATAAGAAGGAGGCAGCAGGATGACAGAGGTTTATATACCTCTTAAGCTAAACAAAGGAAAAGGGCTTTTGAGCTTCTGGGTGGAGTGGTCAAGTTATGAGAAGGTGACCAAGATAAGTATGGTAAAATAAGGGTTGTTTAGTAAGGTTTGTTAAGCAGATTTAAGTCGTTGCCTTCTTCATTGGTAAGAGTAGTTAAGAATCCTTCTCTTTCTGGTAAGGAGAGGGAGACACCCCTACAAATGGAAATTTTGTTTATAAATGGAAATTTCCTTTTCAAAAGGAAAACTTGTGCCTCCTTTTCCTGGTGTGCCGGTTCTCAATGGTCTCTGGCTCAAAATAATCCATGTGTCAAAGAGACATTGGGGTGGGCATATTCTTCTACCCTTCATTAAAAACTTCTCTAAAGAAAAGAGGAAATTTGTGGTTAGAGAAAGATGTAGAAACTAGGGCAGGAAAGAAAGGAGAATGTAGGCAGCAGAATGAAGCATGAAAAGTGGTTCTGAAAAATAATAGTTAAAGAATCTGTAATGAAACACGATTTTTCAATTTGCTCTTTAACCATGCACTGATTCCTGCTAGAAGTGATTCACTCAGCTACTGCTACAATTTCACAGATTCTAGTGTGATCCCAGATTGAGATCCTCAACTGAGCCTTCAGTCTGAGTTCTCCCAAGTCAGTTCTTTGAGGAAGACCCTTTAACGTGTTCCCTTGCTATACTCCAGCTGTAAGGAAGACTGTGTACTCCTGTTGGAAACAACAGCTGTGCACATATCTAGATGGTTTCAGCCTGTTTGACCTAAGTCCCAACCCTTGCTTTTAGGGAATAAGAGCAAGTTGAAATGAAAAAAATAAAAGGCATTTGTTTTCAAATGCCATCAAAAGTGCTCTGGGCTATATAGCCTTTCCAGAAAGCTGGATTCTGATTCCTTACCTCCTTATGATTCCTTATGATTTTAGGAAAAATCACAAAGTAATTAGAAGACAGTATAAGTGTGTGTGTAATATTGGTACATTCTTTTTTTTTTTTTTTTGCGGTACGTGGGCCCCTCACTGTTGTGGCCTCTCCCGTTGCGGAGCACAGGCTCCGGACACGCAGGCTCAGCGGCCATGGCTCACGGGCCTAGCCGCTCCGCAGCATGTGGGATCTTCCCGGACCGGGACACAAACCCGTGTCCCCTGCAT
The DNA here is from genome assembly GCF_039906515.1 of Pseudorca crassidens. Taxonomy (NCBI): domain Eukaryota; kingdom Metazoa; phylum Chordata; class Mammalia; order Artiodactyla; family Delphinidae; genus Pseudorca; species Pseudorca crassidens. Next base: position 95,589,210 of record NC_090317.1, read on the forward strand.
CGGCAGGCGGACTCTCAACCACTGCGCCACCAGGGAAGCCCCTTGGTACATTCTTAATGGCAGAATTGATAAGGAAAAATATCAAGAGAATAAGAGATCTGATTAAAAACTAAAAGTGGCTGCATTACAGAAAAAAAGAAATAAATCAAAATGAAAAGCAAATAACAAATGGATAAAATATTTATAACATATATGACAAAGGTTTGATATCTTTAATATAGAAGAAACTCTTCTAAAGTAATGACAAATGACAAATTGCTATAGTAGAAAAATGGGCAAAACATATAAACTGTCAATTCACATAATAAGAAATATTATGGCCAACAGGCATATAAGATATTCAAACTCACTAGTAATAAAGAATGCAAATTAAGACATTTTGCTTCTGGCCAAGATGCAGTAACAGGGACTGAATTTACCCTTACACCTGAAACAATGAAATAAAAGAGCAATAAATATGCAAAATGACAGTTTTCAAGACATTGGATATCAAGTGATGAAGGACAATTATCCCTATGAGATGGGAAACAAATGAGGTGAATCTTGTGATTACCCAGGTTACTGACTGAAGAGAGTTTACAGGCTGAGGCACATGGATGGGCAACCTAGACAGAACACAGCAAACTCCTTGAGTCTGGAAGACAGAACTGAATGTTCAGGGAGACCAGGATGTCTAGAGTTCACAGGGCAGAACACTGGAGAGGAGAGAAATTCTCAGAGAGAGAAGTCTAGAGACCCAGAAATCTGTAGAGGGCCCTCCTTGAGTATTCAGCAGAGTAATCAGACCATGTGTGACAGGAAACTACACAAAGCCAGGGAAAGAACCATTTGGAAGGATTAAGGTACTATACAGTATCATGCAAGGCTGGGAATAGTCCCCTGAAGCAAGTCATAAGACCCTCATGTGAAAGGTACCTTCCTTTCACCTGGAGGAAAGGAGCATCCTTATCTCCAAAGATGGAGGGACATCCAGAGGAATTTGAATGAACAGGTCTCACTGTTTCCCCCAGTTTACTACACTCACCTCATACTCTTTTTGTCCTATCACATTTTCCCATAACTTTCCACTCTTCATCAAACCCAGCATTAAAAAATGCTCAGGTTTAACTACTTCTTTGGATCTTCATTTCCTTATGAGAGCTCCCATATCATGTAACATTTATATTAAGTCAATTTGTATGCTTTTCTTTTATTAATCTGTCTTTTGTTACAGGGGCTCCAGGGAAAATTATTTTTTCTTCCTCTATAGCCCTATACCGAGCCCTGCTCCAGACCTAATAAATTATAAAAACAAAGCATGAGGGATCAAGTGTTTCCAAGGAACATAATTACATACCAGTAGAAAAGCTTAAAAATATTTATAAGAATACAAGAATATCCAGGACCCAAGGTAAAATTCACAATGTATGCATCCAATCAAAGATTTCCAAGCATGCAGAAAAGCAGGAGAACCGTATGAGAATTGACCTATATGAGAAAAATCAATCAATGGAAGATAACACAAAATTAACACAGAAGCTGACATTAGCAGATAAGAACATTAGTTATTTTAAGTATATTCTACATGCTCAAAAAGTTAAGTAGAGACATGAATGATATTAAAAAACTCAAAATGAACATATAGAAAGGAAAACTATAATGTGTGACATAAAATATACACTGGATGGGATTAAAAGAGTATTAGTTATTACAGAAGAGATTAGGGAACATGAAGACACAGCAATAGAAACAACCCTAAGTGAAACACAGAGAGAAAAGAAAATTTAAAAAGCAAATGGTCTATATGCATGCAAAAAAAGAACAGACACATACCTCACATCTTACATAAAAATTAACTCAAAATGGATCATAGATCTAAATGTAAAGCATAAACCTCTAAAACTTCTAGAAGCAAATAAGGCAAAGACCTGTGTGACCATGGTTAGTAATGAGTTTTTTTTGTTCTTGTTTTTTTGTGTGGTATGCGGGCCTCTCACTGCCGTGGCCTTTCCCATTGCGGAGCACAGGCTCCGGACACGCAGGCTCAGCGGCCATGGCTCATGGGCCTAGCCGCTCTGCGGCATGTGGGATCTTCCCAGACCGGGGCACGAACCCGTGTCCCCTGCATCGGCAGGCAGACTCTCGACCACTGCGCCACCAGGGAAGTCCAGTAATGAGTTTTTAGATATAAGACTAAAAGCATGATCCAGGAAAAAAGTTTGGCAAGTTGGACTTTATCAAAATTAAAAACTTTACTCTGCAAAAGTATATGAAAAAAGATAAGCCACAAGCTAGGAGAAAATATTTGCAAATCACTTACCTGATAAAAGATATACATTCAGAATACCTAAAGTACTCAACAATAAGCAAACAACCAAATATACAGACTGCCAACAAACACATGAAAGAATGCTCAACATCATTAATCATTAGAGAAATGCAAATCAAAACTACAATGAGATATCATCTCACACCAGTCAGAATGGCCATCATCAAAAAATCTAGAAACAATAAATGCTGGAGAGGGTGTGGAGAAAAGGGAACACTCTTGCACTGCTGGTGGGAATGTGAATTGGTACAGCCACTATGGAGAACAGTATGGAGGTTCCTTAAAAAACTACAAATAGAACTACCCTATGACCCAGCAATCCCACTACTGGGCATATACCCTGAGAAAACCATAATTCAAAAGGAGTCATGTACCAAAATGTTCATTGCAGCTCTATTTACAATAGCCCGGAGATGGAAACAACCTAAGTGTCCATCATCAGATGAATGTATAAAGAAGATGTGGCACATATATACAATGCAATATTACTCAGCCATAAAAAGAAACGAAATTGAGCTATTTGTAATGAGGTGGATAGACCTAGAGTCTGTCATACAGAGTGAAGTAAGTCAGAAAGAGAGAGACAAATACCGTATGCTAACACATATATGGAATTTAAGAAAAAAAATGTCATGAAGAACCTAGGGGTAAGGCAGGAATAAAGACAGAGACCTACTAGAGAATGGACTTGAGGATATGGGGAGGGGGAAGGGTAAGCTGTGACAAAGTGAGAGAGTGGCATGGACATATATACACTACCAAACGTAAGGTAGATAGCTAGTGGGAAGCAGCCGCACAGCACAGGGAGATCAGCTCGGTGCTTTGTGACCGCCTGGAGGGGTGGGATAGGGAGGGTGGGAGGGAGGGAGACGCAAGAGGGAAGAGATATGGGAACATATGTATATGTATAACTGATTCACTTTGTTATAAAGCAGAAACTAACACACCATTGTAAAGCAATTATACTGCAGTAAAGATGTAAAAAAAAAAAAATCGGCAAAAGATCTGAACAGACACTTCACCAAAAAGGATATACAGATGGCACATAAGCATATAAAGTGATGCTCAACTTCACTTGCTCTCAGGGAAATGCAAATTGAAACCACAGTGAGATACCATCACACAACTACTAGAAAGGTTAAATGAAAGTTGTACCTGACAATACCAAGTGATGACAAGTATACAGAACAACTGGAGTTCTCATATATTGCTGATGGGTATGGAAAATGGTATGGCCACCCTGAAAATGGTTTGGTATTTTCTTATAAAGTTAAACATATACTTATCATATGACCCAGCAATTCCACTACCTCAGAGAAATAAAACCTCAGAGTCATGTAAAAACCTATCCATGAAAAAAAAAACCTATTCATGAATGTTCACTGCAGTTCTACTAATAATTTTTAAAACCTGAAAATATCCCAAATGTCCATCAGCAGTTTAACAGAGAAACTGGTATATTCATATAATAGAATACTACTCAGCTATAAAAAGGAACAAATTATTGATACATGCCATTACATGGATGGATCTCAAAGGCATTATACTGTGTGAAAAAAAAGCCCATCTCAAAAGAGTATATAGTGTATGATTCCATTTATATGGAATTTGGAAAAGGCAAAATTATAGAGATAGAAAACAGATCAATGGATACCAGCAATTGGATTAGGAGTAGAAGGAGGTTGCAACTACTTGAGGGAGTTTTTTGGGTGATGAAACAGTTCTGTATCCTGATTGTGCTGGTTGTTATACAAATCTGTATATGTGTTAAAACTCACAGAACTGTACACACACACAACACAATAATATACAACTATACATCCATGAAGATGGCTAAAAGGCAAAAGACTGAGAATACCAAGCATTGGCAAGAATATGCAGCAATTGGATTTCTCATATACTACCAGTGGGATATACAGTTGTGAAGTCACTTTGTAAAAATCTTTAACACCATTTACTAAATTTGAACATACGCATATCCTATTACCTAGCATGTCCACTCCTTCATATATATGTAACATAAATGCATACATATATTCATACACATAAAAGTATAACAATATTCATAGCTCAAAAATGGAAACCACTTAAATACGCATCAACAAAAAGTGGATAATAATCTGTGGTATATTAATATAATGAAATATGATAAAGCAAAGAAAATGAATAAAGTACTGATACATCTAACAACATAGATGGATCACAGAGACATAATATTGAGCAAAAAAACAGCCCACATATAAATGCCAACCATATGATTTCATTTTTAGAATATTCAAAAAGACACAAATCCAATGTATTATAGATATATTATAATATATATATAAAATATATTATAAATATATATAGATACAGTGATTATCTTTAGAGAGCATAGCAGATCGTCAGATCTAAAGGTGCTAATGTTTATTTCTCTATGTTTTGGCCATTTGCTTTTATATTAAAGTGAATAAAGTGCAACTGTTTTGCTTTACTGATACTAATAAAATTAAAGCATAAATACTGCCTATAAATACCAATAATAAATATGGAACATGCAAATTGCCTTCCCCCAAGCAGTAGCACTTCTGGGTTTAGCAAACCTTCACCCCATGCTGGGCTTCAAACACAGTGGGCATGAAGCCCTCATGGAAAGAATTGAGCCAATTGGCATGAATAATTTGAAAACAGAGAATAAAGAACTGGGTTGGAGTTTCTTTCCATTATTAATCCAGTTTTGGATCAGTGTCGAGGAAAAAATGTAAGTAGGAGCTAAGGGAGATATTTTCTTAAGCATCCCCCACTTTCTCTTCACCCAAGTGTCCAAAAGCATTTGGTTTAATCATTTCAAGATCTCTATAACTTTGAGACAGTATTTCAAGCCTCTCAGTGTACATATTTGTTTCTTTATTCTCAAGGCCTCTCACTGTGCATAGCATATAGCAAAAATCCAATCAATGCAAACGTATTTCATGGAAGAAGGAAAGTAAGATGGATAGAAGAAAAGGAGGGAGTAGTATGTTTCACAGTAGTTTTGGAAGAACTGATGGAATGGTGGTGACTCAATATTTGAAATGATAATAATAAAGTTTCCAACATGGGTCTTCACATAAAAAGGCATTTAAAGTACCAAACAAAATGAATAAAAATAAATTTCCTATAAACATCTTAGTGAAACTAGAGAAAGCAAGGATAAATTTGAAAACCTTAAAAGCTACAAGAGACAAAGAGAGAAAGAGGGAGAAAAAAAGAATAATTTCTCTGTAAAAAAAAAAAAAAAGAATACATTTTGGTCAAGAAGGTATTGTAAGAACAGGCTTTAAGCTTCGAGCCCATTGAAGTGACGGGTAAAATATTAAGAAGAGGAAGTAAAAAGATATAACTGAGTGTATGGATAAGATAAATATCTCAAAAACTAAAAAATTAAATAAGAACCAGAATGGTGAGTAGGGCGGAAGCCACAAGCTAGCTAGATCTTAGGGCTGAAACCAGAGATGACCAGGTACTTAGCAAATAAAAGCAACAAAGAATTAAAATCTTTAAGTAGGCAGCCACAATCAAAGCCCCTCCGTGAAACCATCCCTCCTGAAAGGAGGTTGAAAAATTGCTTCTGCCAGTTTCTAACTAAGGCTGCAGCTCAGGAAACACAGCAGGCCTGGGGCATTGGAAGACAAAGATAGAGCTGCCAGCTATCTCTGTAACTGAATTAGCCCTATACCCAATATCACCACAAGATAATTACTGCCAATTGTCACATTTGACCTAGTTCCAGATGGGGTGACTAGGCAGCTTGAGACTAGGAGGGATAAAGGGAGAGAGACAGCAAGAGAGAAAAAACAAATGAAAAACCTAAATAGACCTACCGTTGTTTGGGTGGGCTGGGGCCATCGTCCCCATTGCTGTCAACGAGCCAAACTATGTGATCACTTCTAACATGAGTCCTGGCCTGCAGAGAACAGCTACCACAGAACTCCTTAGTAGCACTGGTGCTCTTCCCAGCAGTGCACACCTGATGGCTTAGGTATATCCTATGCCCATCTGAACCTTCCCATGGAATATAAACCTCTGGTGGATCTTCTGGCTTCACCTAATATACCCATTCCAGCAGATCCACTTCCCTGACTCTTTTCATTCCTTCCTCCACTCTTTGCCATGGCCACTCAGGCATTTCCACTTTGTTTCCCTGTCACTTAGGACTATCACTTGGGCTCCAAAGAGCCATACTAGTACCAACTTTGCCTCATCCCTTGGGGTTCTTGCCCAGGTATTATTTCTTTTGTCCTGAGAGAGAAGCCCCAAGTCAGTGAACTCTTTTTTCTCCTGTATTATGTTCTGGTTCACTTGATCAAACACCCTCAAAACCCAATCCCCTGTGTACTCCCCTGGCTCATGCCAGTAAGCGTTAGCCAACTCTTGAAGATCCTTTTGGGTGCAATCTTTTTCCTCCCTTATTGGGCTCAGCATAACCCCAGTTCATATATGTTAGAACTTAACCCTAGTTTTCAGTCTGGCACCCAGAGAGAAGGTGAGGGAAGCTTCTGATGGGAGCACCTTTTGCCCTACAGGGGAGAGGGTCTCTTAAATATCTTCCCACACAGTGGAATTGCTACCTTTTTAGCAATGCCCCACATACCACTTGGGATGGGATTTTTTTTTTAGCCAAGTAGTAAATTAATAAGTCTCCAAAACCCATCTTAATACATGCTTTCTTGGACCTTTTTAGTAATGCAGACTGGGCCACCTCTATATGGCTCCTGAGGGTTCAGGGGAGTTTGCTTAGCCCTAATCCTCGGAAACATCCACCCAGAAGCCTACATCCCATGTGTTAGGGTTCTGTTTTTCCAACTAGGGTCTTGACCTTAGTGTAACAGCCCTACCTTGACTGAGCATGGACTTGTCTTTGAAGCTCCTCAAACTTCACTAACAGATTCTGATATTTTTCCTCAGCTGGTATATCTGTAAGCGAACAAGGAGGACTTCTGGTTCTCATATTTAGTGTTTATCTATTGTTTCAATGCCTTCATTTGCTCATGATCACTCTTTAGGGCTTCAGTGCAACTTAGTGATAATTGTCCAACCTCATTGCCCTTGTATATATTCACCCCAGACCTTTCCAATGCTTGTAATGTCACAATGGTCATGGTGTTCCCCTTCATCAGGATGCTTTTCCAAGTCATTGCCACTGAAAGTTTTAGCAGTTGTGCCACCATACCCCACACACCAGTTGGGATGGGATTCTTTTTTTAGCCAAGTTATAAATGAATAAATTTCCAAGACCCATCTTAATGCATGCTTTCTTATACCGTTTACGATAATGAATTGTATCATTTGAAGTCCTTTGTTTAAGCAGATGCTAAGACAGAATTAGAAGTGCAAAAGATTTATTGTGGTTAATACTTCTGAACAACAAGAAGAGAGGGGATAGGAATAGACAGGGAAAGCCTTACATGCTGCAGTAAATATCTGACCCCTGATGAAGGAGAGCGGCAAGGGATTATGCAGGAAGAGGCTCAGACTAAAGTGCATCTCTGAGGAAATCATGGCAAGTGCAACAAGGTACTCCAGAGCAAAGATTGCTTCTAGAGGAGTTCTACCTTGGGTAGAGTTGCCCAGGATCTGGCACCCCTATTGTGCTCTGTGGTTGGAGCTGCCTGAAGAAAATATGCCCTTGATTCAGATACTGCAGTGGATCTCAAAGGTGCTGCCGCTGAAGGCCATCAGCTGACTGTGTACCTCCCAGCTAGTTTTCTCTGAATAGAGATCTGAGGATCTGAGTGACCCACTTTCATGGCTGCCACATGATTTGAAAAAGTAATTTTAAAGTGCTAATGTTCAAAATAAGAAGAAAACCTACAGGGGAAAAATGGTTAACAAAATATGGGTAAGCTATTCATAGAAAAATTATGAAACCTTATAGAAGGACATAAAAGAAGTTCTGATAAAATGAAAAGACGGACCATGTTCATGGATAAGACAAATCTATAAAAAAATGTCAGTTCTGCCTGTTCTGATCTTTGAATTAAATGACATTATAATCACAACATTCAATAGAATTTTTCATTGACTTTACCAAGATAATCCTAAAATTCACATGGTTTTTTTTTGGGGGGGGGGTTGTTTTTAGGTTCCAAAAATAAAGTCAGTAAAAGAAATAAAACAAAGTGTGGATACTCACCCTAGCAGATATTAAGATTTATTATAAAGGTATAGTACTTAGTCACAGTGAGCTCTTGTTGCAGGGACAGACAAATAAACCCAGGGAACAGAATAGAGAACCCACAAACAAATGCATGCTTATATCAAAATCTGATGTATGACGGAACTGTCATTACAAATCAATAGTAAGAGGTAGACTAGTCTATAAATTGTGCTGGGACAACTGGATATTTTAGCAATCTAGTGAATAACAGACTTATGGGAAGAGACTCCCCTCCCCCAAACCGGAGTTTGTGCCAATTAATTTAGGCACAGCTACAGAACTTAATGGAAGTGAGATGGCCAAACAGCCAGAGCAGATGCTGCATAAATTGGAATGGCTTTTTCATTTTCCTTTTCCCCTTAAGTCATAAAGTGTGAATACCTGCCAGAGACAATCTCGGAGCAGAAAATGAACTAATTCTGACTCTGCCATTGCTCTGTTATACTTGAGCTTATATCACTAGTCCAGGGAACTTTCATAAACCACCTGGTGCTTCTGTTTAAGGAATATTCACACAAAAAATGGGTCTGCTTTTATCGAATTGTATTCAGCAGGAACAAAGTCAATCCTTTGTCTAGTGAAAGAAGGGAGAATCATGGCCCATATCAATAACTTTGCCTCCGTCTTTCCAGTGTACTGACAGCCTGTTTCTCCACAGACCACCACTTAGCTTTCTTTTAATGTCCTTTTACCTCAGTGGATCTGACACTACATTTTCTCTGTGGGCCATGATCTCAAATTCTTTCCCCACAGGTATCTATATAAAAGTAACAACTAAATATAATAAAAACTTTACAATATTATTTAAAAATAAGTTCCAAATAAAATTAAAACCTAAATGTGAAGAACAAACTACTAGTTTCAAAATGACTAGTAGGAGAATATAAATGTGACTTTAGATTTGAGAAGATTTTAAAAGATAGAAACAAAAAACTTCCTAAGGGAAAACTGATACATTTTGACTAAATATTTAAAAATTTGTATACAATAGACCATTAGAAGAGTGAAAAGGTTAGAGACAAGGTACAGACTGGGAGAAGGTTTTGCAATGCATGCAAAGTATTAGCTTCCAGACTATGTAATGATGCCTACAAATCAATAAATAACACAAATACTCAATAGCTATATGGGCATAGAATATGAACAAGCAATCAACAGAAGAGGAAATTCAAAGGCCAAAACATTTTAAAAAAATCCTCCCACCTTGCTATATCAGGAAAATTAAAATTTAGAAAACAGTGAGACATCGTGTAACAGCTATCTGGTAGGCAAAAACATGATGTCTGCCAATATTATTTCTTGATGAGGATGTGGAGAAACAGTAACTTGAGTACACTGCCAGTGAGTGTTTAAACTGATAACACTACTTTGGGAGATAATTTATCAGTGGTTAGAAAAGTTGAAGATGCAACCCAGGCATTTCATTTCTAATTGTTTTCTAGTAAACCCTAGTGTCAGGAAGTAAATATTTTCCTGTTTCTGCACTGTTTGACTTCCTGAGCAAAGAAAATTGACATGCTAGAGAATGTTTCCTTTACCCCAGACCCACTGGCTCCTGACATTCCCAGGGTATTAGACTTGGAGCCATATGCACCCATTCAAAATGTAATGAAACTTATCTCCCTCGGAGCCATGGAGACATTCCGGGCTGAGGATGAAAAGCCCTTGTGAAATCTTCCAGATTCTCTTCCCTACTGACAGTAAGCTTGGAGGGCATGTGTTGACAGGGCAGAACCTCAAGTCAAAGCAGCCCAAATGGCTGAGACTGCAGGGAAAACAGTTGCCTTGGAGAGTCTTCTAACCTACAGTGGACTTTGTGTGCATGAGAAATAAAATTTATGTGACAAACCACTAGGACTTAGAGGTTGTTTATAACAACAGTCTAAGCTTAGCTTAATCCTAATACAATAAAGTTATCCATTTTACTGACTTTTTTCAAAGAATAAGCTCTTTGATTTATTTGTTAAATATAGAGGTCTTATTTCCTATATCAACAATTTCTGCTTTTGCTTCATTTCCTTTCTGCTTCCCTAAGGCTTAATTTTGTGTTCTTTTTCTAACCTACTGAGTTTGATTAATTTATTTTTTCTTACTTATTAATATAAATATTTAGGGTTCAGATTTGTTTCTCTGAGTAATGCTTTAATTTTTATCTCATATATAGCATTTATATAATTGTACTTATTTATTTTTGAAATGATTTTTTTCCCTCATATCAATTGTTTATGAAAGAAGTTGTATTTTACTTGTATTTTTCTTTCTGTTTTTGTTATTAATTTCAACTTTTGTGTTATTGTGATCAGGGCATATTTTCTGCTTCTATACAGGCCAAAGTAAGTCAACCTTATGTATCATATTGTACAGATCTTTTGAGCCTTATTGTTATTTTCTTCCCTGTTCTAACTTGACATATATGGAAGATTGACCCCGACAGTGACAGATTGTGCATTACTTACAAAGGGACACAAAATAGTTACCAAAAATTACCGTATGTTGGGCCTAAAATAAATATCAAAGGAATGTAATCTCTCAGAGTGTGTGGAAGCCAGACATCATTAACAAAAAGATAACCAGAAAATCCCCTCGTGTTGGAAAGTTAGCAACATACAGTTAAATAGACAGTAAGTCAAAGAATCAGTTAAAATAGAAGTTAGAGAACATTCCAAACTAAATAATAATTAAAATACAAACTAACTTGTGAAATACATCTAAAGCTATGCATGTAAGGAAATTTATAACCTTAAATTCATATATTATATTTATTCATGAGGATATGTGAAAAGGTTCTCAACCTTATTAGTTATCAGAAAATGCAAATTCAAACCACAATGAGATATCGCTATACACCTACCCAATGGCTAAAATTAAGGAAAATGAAAATGCCAAGTATTGCGAGTCTTTACAACAACTAGAACCTTCACATGTTGCTGGTACTACTGTAAATTTATTTACACAACCACTATTGAAAACTGGTTTTTTTTACTATTTACCACACATCCCATAATCCAATAATTTTATTCCTAGATATATGCCCAAAGAAATATATATATATATATATATATGTGCATCAAAAGTCATGTACGAGAATGCCCATAGCAGCATTATTTCTAATAGCCAAATCCAGTAAACAGCTCAGATATCCCTCAGTAGGGTGGATAAATGAATTCAGTATATTCTTACAAAGTATAGCAATAAAAATTAATGAACTACTGCTATGTGCAATGATACTGATGAATTGCTCACATAAACAAAATGTCAGGCAAAATATCCAGACACAGGAGGAGCTTCAAGATGGCGTAAGAGTAAGACGTGGAGATCACCTTCCTCTCAACAAATACATCAGAAATACACCTACATGTGGAACGACTCCTACAGAACACCTACTGAACGCTGGCAGAGACCTCAGACCTCCAAAAGGGCAAGAAACTCCCCACGTACCTGGGTAGGGCAAAAGAAAAAAGGAAAAAAACCGAGACAAAAGAATAGGGACCGGACCTGCACCAGTGGGAAGGAGTTGTGAAGGAGGAAAGGTTTCCACACACTAGGAAGCCCCTTCACGGGTGGAGACTGTGGGTGGCGGAGGGGGCAAGCTTCAGAGCCACGGAGGAGAGCGCAGCCACAGGGGTGCAGAGGGCAAAGCGGAGAGATTCCCGCAGAGAGGATTGGTGCCGACCGGCACTCACCAGCCCGAGAGGCTTGTCTGCTCAGCCGCCGGGACAGGCGGGGGCTGGGAGCTGAGGCTCGGGCTTCGATCGCAGGGAGAGGGCTGGGATTGGCTGCGTGAACACAGCCTGCAGGGGGTTAGTGCACCACGGCTAGCCAGGAGGGAGTCTGGGAAAAAGTCTGGAGCTGCCGAAGAGGCAAGAGACTTTTTCTTCCCTCTTTGTTTCCTGGTGCGTGAGGAGAGGGGATTAAGAGCGCCGCTTAAAGGAGCTCCAGAGATGGGCGCGAGCTGCAGCTAAAAGCACGGACCCCAGAGACGGGCATGAGACGCTAGAGCTGCTGCTGCCGCCACCAAGAAGCCTGTGTGTGAGCACAGGTCACTATCCACACCTCCCCTCGCGGGAGCCTGTGCAACCCGCCACTGCCAGGGTCCCATGATCCAGGGACAACTTCCCTGGGAGAACGCACGGCGCGCCTCAGGCTGGTGCAACGTCACACTGGCCTCTGCCGCCGCAGGCCCGCCCCGCACGCCGTGCCCCTCCCTCCCCCCGGCCTGAGTGAGCCAGAGCCCCCGAATCAGCGGCTCCTTTAACCCCGTCCTGTCTGAGCGAAGAACAGACGCCCTCCGGCGACCTACACACAGAGGCGGGGCCAAATCCAAAGCTGAGCCCCTGGGAGCTATGAGAACAAAGAAGAGAAAGGGAAATCTCTCCCAGCAGCCTCAGAAGCAGCAGATTAAATCTCCACAATCAACTTGATGTACCCTGCATCTGTGGAATACATGAATACACAACGAATCATCCCAAATTGAGGAGGTGGGCTTCGAGAGCAAGATCTATGATTTTTTCGCCTTTTCCTCTTTTTGTGAGTGTGTATGTGTCTGCTTCTGTGTGTGATTTTGTCTGTATAGCTTTGCTTCCACCATTTGTCCTAGGTTTCTGCCGGTCTTTTTTTTTTTTTTTTTTTTTTAGTATAGATTTTAGCACTTCTTATCATTGGTGGATTTGTGTTTTGGTTTGGTTGCTCTCTTCTTTCTCTTTTTATTACTGAAAAACGTTTTTAATAATTATTTTTTATTTAAATTATTTTATTTTATTTTACTTTTTTTTAATTTATTTTATCTTCTTCTTTCTTTTTTTTCTCCCTTTTATTCTGAGCCGTGTGGATGACAGGCTATTGGTGCTCCAGCCAGGTGTCAGGGCAGTGCCTCTGAGGTGGGAAAGCCAAGTTCAGGACACTGGTCCCCAAGAAACCTCCCAGCTTCATGTAATATCAAACAGCGAAAATCTCCCAGAGATCTCCATCTCAACGTCAAGACCCAGCTCCACTCAACGACCAGCAAGCTACAGTGCTGGACACCCTATGCCAAACAACTAGCAAGATAGGAACACAACCCCACCCATTAGCATACAGGCTGCCTAAAATAATAATAAGGCCACAAACACTCCAAAACACACCACCAGACATGGACCTGCCCACCAGAAAGACAAGATCCAGCCTCATCCACCAGAACACAGGCACTAGTCCCCTCCACCAGGAAGCCTACACAACCCACTGAACCAACCTTAGCCACTGGGGACACACACCAAAAACAACAGGAGCTATGAACCTGCAGCCTGTGAAAAGGAGACGCCAAACACAGTAAGTTAAGCAAAATGAGAAGACAGAATAACACACAGGACATGAAGGAGCAAGGCAGAAACCCACCAGGCCTAACAAATGAAGAGGAAATAGGCAGTCTACCTGAAAAAGAATTTGGAATAATGATAGTAAAAATGAACCAAAATCTTGATAATAGAATGGAGAAAATACAAGAAACGTTTAACAAGGACCTAGAAGAACTAAACAGCAAATAAAAAGTGATGAACAACACAAAAAATGAAATTAAAAATTCTCTACAAGGCATCAATAGCAGAATAACTGAGGCAGAAGCACGGATAAGTGACCTGAAAGGTAAAATAGTGGAAATAACTACTGCAGAGCAGAATAAAGAAAAAAGAATGAAAAAAATTGAGGAGAGTCTCAGAGACCACTGGGACAACATTAAACACACCAACATTCGAATTACAGGGGTCCCAGAAGAAGAAGAGAAAAAGAGAGGGGCTGAGAAAATATTTGAAGAGATTATAGCTTAAAACTTCCCTAATATGGGAAAGAAAATAGTCAATCAAGTCCAGGAAGCACAGAGAGTCCCATACAGGATAAATCCAAGGAGAAACACACCAAGACACATATTAATCGAGCTATCAAAAATCAAATACAAAGAAAACATATTAAAAGCAGCAAGGGAAAAACAACAAAAACACACAAGGGAATCCCCATAAGGTTAACAGCTGATCTTTCAGCAGAAACTCTGCAAGCCAGAAGGGAGTGGCAGGACATATTTAAAGAGATGAAGGAGAAAAACCTACAACCAAGATTACTCTACCCAGCAAGGACCTCATTCACATTTGATGGAGAAATTAAAACCTTAACAGACAAGCAAAAGCTAAGAGAATTCAGCACCACCAGACCAGCTTTACAGCAAATGCTAAAGGAACTTCTCCAAGCAGGAAACACGAGAGAAGGAAAAGACATACAATAACAAACCCAAAACGATTAAGAAAATGGTAATAGGAACATACATATTGATAACTACCTTAAATGTAAATGGATTAAACGCTCCAACCAAAAGACATAGACTGGCTGAATGGATACAAAAACAAGACCCATATATATGCTGTCTACAAGAGACCCACTTCAGACCTAGGGACACATACTGACTGAAAGTGAGGAGATGGAAAAAGATATTCCATGCAAATGGAAACCAAAAGAAAGCTGGAGTAGCAATTCTCTTATCAGACAAAATAGACTTTAAAACAAAGACTATTACAAGAGACAAAGAAGGACACTACATAATGATCAAGGGATCAATCAAAAAAGAAGATATAAAAATTGTAAATATTTATGCCCCCAACACAGGAGCACCTCAAAACATAAGGCAAACACTAACAGCCATAAAAGGGGAAATCGACAGTAACACAATTAGAGTAGGGGAAATTAACACCCCACATTCACCAATGGACAGATCATCCAAAATGAAAATAAATAAGGAAACACAAGCTTTAAATGATACATTAAATAAGATGGACTTAATTGATATTTATAGGACATTCCATCCAAAAACAACAGAATACACATTCTTCTCAAGTGCTCATGGAACATTCTCCAGGATAGATCATATCTTGGGTCACAAATCAAGCCTTGGCAAATTTAAGAATACTGAAATCGTATCAATACGATTTCAATAAGCCATATTGACAAATGTAAGGATAAGAACCATATGATCATCTCAATAGATGCAGAGAAAGCTTTCAACAAAATTCAACACCCATTTATGATAAAAACCCTCCAGAAAGTAGGCATAGAGGGAACTTTCCTCAACGTAATAAAGGCCATATATGACACACCCACAGCCAACATCGTCCTCAATGGTGAAAAACTGAAAGCATTTCCACTAAGATCAGGAATAAGACAAGGTTGCCCACTCTCACCACTATTATTCTACATAGTTTTGGAAGTTTTAGCCACAGCAATCAGAGAAGAAAAAGAAATAAAAGGAATCCAAATCGGAAAAGAAGAAGTAAAGCTGTCACTGTTTGCAGATGACATGATACTATACATAGAGAATCCTAAAGATGCTACCAGAAAACTACTAGAGCTAATCAATGATTTTGGTAAAGTAGCAGGATACAAAATTAATGCACAGAAATCTCTTGCATTCCTATACATTAATGATGAAAAATCTGATAGTGTAATTAAGAAAACACTCCCTTTTACCACTGCAAGAAAAAGAATAAAATATCTAGGAATAAACCTACCTAAGGAGGCAAAAGAGCTGTATGCAGAAAATTATAAGGCACTGATGACAGAAATTAGAGATGATACAAATAGATGGAGAGATATACCATGTCCTTCTTGGATTGGAAGAATCAACATTGTGAAAATGACTCTACTACCCAAAACAATCTACAGATTCAATGCAATCCCTATCAAACTACCACTGGCATTTTTCACAAACTAGAACAAAAAATTTCACAATTTGTATGGAAACACAAAAGACCCCGAATAGCCAAAGCAATCTTGAGAGAAAGGGAGCTGGAGGAATCAGGCTCCCTGACTTCAGACTACACTACAAAGCTACAGTAATCAAGACAGTATGGTACTGGCACAAAAACAGAAATACAGATCAATGGAACAGGATAGAAAGCCCAGAGATAAACCCACGCACATATGGTCACTTTATCTTTGATAAAGGAGGCAAGAATATACAATAGAGACAAGACAGCCTTTTCAATAAGTGGTGCTGGGAAAACTGGACAGCTACATGTAAAAGTATGAAATTAGAACACTCCCTAACACCATACACAAAAATAAACTCAAAATGGATTAAATACCTAAATGTAAGGCCAGACACAGTAAAATGCTTAGAGGAAAACACAGGCAGAACACTCTATGACATAAATCACAGCAAGATCTTTTTTGATCCAGCTCCTAGAGTAATGGAAATAAAAACAAAAATAAACAAACAGGACCTAATGAAACTTCAAAGCTTTTGCACAGCGAAGGAAAGCATAAGACGAAAAGACAACCCTCAGATTGGGAGGAAATACTTGCAAATGAAGCATCTGTCAAAGGATTAATCTCTAAATATACAAGCAGCTCATGAAGCTCAATATCAAAAAACAAACAACCCAATCCAAAAATCGGTAGAAGACTTAAATAGACATTTCTCCAAAGAATATATAGATTGCCAACAGACACATGAAAGGATGCTCAACATCACTAACCATTAGAGAAATGCAAATCAAAACTACAATGATGTATCACCTCACACCAGTCAGAATGGCCATCATCAAAATATCTACAAACAATAAATGATGGAGAAGGTGTGGAGAAAAGGGAACCCTCTTGCACTGTTGGTGAGAATGTAAATTGATACAGCCACTATGGAGAACAGTATGTTGGTTCCTTAAAAAACTAAAAATAGACCTACCATACAAAACAGCAATCCCACTACTGGGCATATACCCTGAGAAAACAGTAATTCAAAAAGAGTCATGTACCACAATGTTCATTGCAGCTCTGTTTACAATAGTCAGGATATGGAAGCAACCAAAGTGTCCATCAACAGATGAATGTATAAAGAAGATGTGGCACGTGTATACAATGGAATATGACTCAACCATAAAAAGAAACGAAATTGAGTTATTTGTGGTGAGGTGGATGGACCTAGAGTCTGTCATACACAGTGAAGTAAGTCAGAAAGCGAAAAATAAATACCGTATGCTAACACATATATGGAGTCTAAAAAAAAAAAAAGGTCATGAAGAACCTAGCGGCAAAATGGAATAAAGACACCGACCTACTAGAGAATGGACTTGAGGACACGGGAAGGGGAAAGGGTAAGCTGGGATGAAGTGAGAGAGTGGGATGGACATATATACACTACCAAATGTAAAATAGATAGCTAGTGGGAAGCAGCCGCATAGCACACGGAGATCAGCTCGGTGCTTTGTGACCACCTAGAGGGGTGAGATAGGGAGGGTGGGAGGGAGGGAGATGCAAGAGGGAAGAGATATGGGAACATATGTATATGTATAACTGATTCACTTTGTTATAAAGCAGAAACTAACACACCATTGTAAAGCAATTATACTGCAATAAAGATGTTAAAAAAATTGTCACTTGCCATTCTCTGTGGGGTTTTGATATGAGTCTGCAAGCAACTGATTTATTATGGTCTCTATGCAGTCAAACCTCTCTGCTAATGATAATCTGTATTTGCAGCCGCTCCCCAGCACTAGCATCACTGCCTCAGCTCCACCTCAGATCATCAGGCATCAGATTCTCACAGGGAGCCTGCAACCTAGATATGTCTCATGCGCAGTTCATACTAGGGTTCGGGCTCCTATGAGAATCTAATGCCGCCGCTGATCTGACGGGAGGCAGAGCTCAGGCGGTACTGTGAGCGATAGGGAGCAGCTGTAAATACAGATGAAGCTTTGCTCGCCCACCTACCGCTCACCTCGTGCTGTGCAGCCCGGTTCCTAACACGCCATGGACCGGTCTGTGGCCTGGGGGTTGGGACCGCTGTTCTTTAGGACAGCTAGCCTAGAATCCCGGTTAGAGGAGGTCATTGAGAGAATGTGACCACTGGCTGACACGGGAGTTGGACTTGGGCAATAGAAGGCTCCTAACCTCTTCCCCTATCCTTGGAATGTATATAACGCCCACTGTTCCCACACTATGAGCTCTTTAAAGGACACAGCCTTGAGAGAGTAAGGTGTTAAGACTATCTGAAGAGTAAACATGAATGAACCCCACTAAAGCCCCTACATCAACTTTTAAGATTCTGGTGGGCAAGTGTGGAAGTCTGTTTTGTGGCCACCCAATGCAAGCCTCACATGTAAATTCCCTTGCTTATTAAAACTGCCACCTACCAATCAGGAGTGGTCTGCCTCTTTCTTTGGTCTCTCCTTGCCCTCTGTTTATGGGGGCCAGTGTGTGAACCAACAATGCTCAAAGCTAATGTCATTAAAATGAGGGTGGGAAGAAGCATAACAGTGTAATGCAATGCATGAATTGCGACTGGACCCTGGTTTGAAAAAAAATCACCATAGAAGACATCTTGGGACAGTGAGAACAATCTTAACATGGACTTGATATCAGATCATATTACGGAATTATTGTTAATATCTGTGGGAAATTGTTTATCAGAACTAGTCATCAAAACTTCAAATTTTTAAATTTAGACACAATTTGTTCCCTATTTGGTTGGCACTGATTTTTTTAAATTCTAAGAATTTTAATTCTAAATGATTAAAAAGAATTTTGGTAGTGTGGCAAAATGGATTCTGCAGTGCAATGTCCCACAGTGCATGTGCATAATATCTGTCCTCTTAAGCCATTTCCAGAAATTGATTTTTGGAAATTAGCCATGGATATACATATGGAAATAATGTTATCATAACCATTCTGCATTTACAGAATCAAACAATGTTCAACAATAAGGTACTGGTTAAATAAGAGACTAGTGCGTAGTCATTAAAAATGATAATACAGTGAAGACATATTTATTGACAAGGATGGAATTTCATGTTACAGTATATCAATGAAGAAAATGCATTACAAAATAGCACATAGACTTGGAGTCTACTTTATCATATATTTATTTATAAGAATATGCTCAAGAATGGAATGATATAAAATGCAGGCTGTATGTATCTTTCAGTAGCAGAATTGCATTTGGCTTATTTGTGCTTATCTGTATTTTTGAAATTTTCAAAGTAGCATACATTTCCGTATAATGAAGTTATCTAAGGTAATCTCTTTTTGAAAGCCTTTCTTTAGGTTTTGAGGCACATTCAAACATTAATTAAACGTTAGAAGGGAAAGCCCTTAAAATGACCTAAATGTGTGTCTAGCAGTGAACAAGAAGTCATGTTTGGAGTTCTACTGGATTATTAATTACAGCATATAAATATTATTTCTTGGAAAGACAATGTAACACTCTAGGCCTTTTTCCAGGATATGCAGCAACAGCCCTTGACTCGCAGATACCCCAGAATAATTTGATATTTGAAATCCCAGTTGCATGTGATGTTGACTAGTTTGACCTGCTTCCAAACTCGCAGGCTCAGAGCAAGAGATGTGGGCAAGACTCTCAGAGACCAGCTTGGTCATAGGGATGGTGATTAGAGTTAAAAATTAGATTAGAACCAGATCCTGGGCTAACAAGTACTTAAACTGATGTCCTTTAAGTATTTAACATTTGTTTATTGGAAATGAGACAGAAGCTGCTTTTCAATCAGTCAAAATTGTATCCTTTTTTTTATGAAAATAAGGGATTTATTAAAGTTTACCTTATCTTTAATTTTGTCATTTCATACTGTTCTTACCATAAATGGATGTCATAAACCAATCATGCTAAGGATATGACAAGTACATTCACGCTCTGGGGCCTTTGCACTGGCTAACCCCTCCATCTGGTAGGCTCTTCCCCCAGATAACTGCATCTAAACTTTTTACTGCCTTCAAGTCTACGTCAAATGTCACCTTATCATGGTTTAATTTCAAATGTCTTGTTCAATACTTGTGTTCTATTTTTCTTGCTTTCATACTGAGAAAAATTACTCCTTTTTTTTTTTAGGGCTTGCTCTCTGTTAGATTTTCTTTTGTGATTTTTTTTCTCCCTTAACCAGATATTTTCTTGGGAGGCATATTATAAGTTTTAAAATTTAGATAATGAAGTAGATAATTTGCCCCCAGTGAACAAAAACTGTATCACTGTTATTATGTTTGCAGAATTTCAGCTAATTCTGCTTATCAACACCATGTGACTCAGCTGACCAGGTACAACTTATACCTGTTTATCTCAAAAATACTGAAGAAGAAAAAGATACACTGGCTCTGACTCTGGTAACTAGTATTTCTACTTATATCACTTGTCTATTGCTGTGTTATGTAGGGGTAAATAAACTTTTTCTCTACCTCTCAGGTTCAGTACCTGGGACCTGTGAATTAAACTAACAAAAGATAGATTAGCAAGAGAAAAAAGTTTATTTACATATGCAATATTGCATACACACAGGAGTATTCAGTGATGAGTAAGTCAAGGAGTAGTTAGAATTGGGGTTTATATACCATCTTAATAGGTGAAAGGGAGGGGAAGGAAAGGGACTCAGGGGAAAACAAATGAATTTTTCGAAAGATAAATGGGGCCTTAGGAGAACAGATGGGCAATATGATAGTCTTGTGATAAGGTTTGTTTGGGTGTGGTGCTGACTTCTTGTCTCCTGCTTCTGGGGAGGGAATTATAACAATTGAGTTCTTTTGGGAGGCTCTGCTTTTAGATAGATAAGGGAAGCTCTGAGAAAGCTTTTCTGCATCTGCTGAGTCTCAATTACCTTCAGGTCAAAATAATCTTTATGTCAAAGTAGCATATTTTGAGGTGGCATATCCTCATCCCCTTCAGTAACAAACCACCCCCAAATTTAGTGATTTTAAATTACAGTAAATAAGTCACCATTCTGTGGATTTGCAGGGCAATCCTTCTGTTGGTTTCACATAAGCTCGCTCATGCAACTGCTGTCAGCTGGACCACTGGCTGGGGTGCAAGCAACTTCACTTACATGTCCAGCAGCTGGTTCTGGTTATCAACTGGGGCATCTTGATTCTCATCCTCAAACGGAATAGATCAGTTTCCTTATGTAATAGTCTCATTGTAGCATTCTGAGAGAGTATTACTGGAAGTTGCAAGATCTCTTAAGGCCTAAACCTACAGCTGGCACAGTGTCACTTCCATTGCATCTTAGTCAAAGCAAGTTACAAGGTAGGTCCAGACTCAGGGGGTGGGGAGAAGACTCCATCTCTTGATAGGAGGAGTGGAAAATTTACATTGCAAAAGAGCATAAGAGGACGTGTTGCGACCATCTTTGACAATCTACCACACCACTCCAAGACACTGTCCATTTTGGAGGAAATTGGACCATTTTCATTTACAGTTTAATGAATAGAGGTTTTGAGGAAACATGAGTTAAATGACATTTTCTTTCTGATTTATTTCAGATGTATATTTGTACCCCCTCGTAAGTCGTATAAGCTATACCAACAAAGTCTGGTTAAATTAAGGAATTTATGAAAAAGAATATAGTACAGCTTGCAAACTCCAGATGGAGCTTGGAAGCCCCATAGTCAAGGATGAAAATCAGGCTCTATGTGGCACAGCACTGGCCATGCTGATGGAAGCTGACACTAGGAGAGAGGAAATAGGGGCCACTGCTACTGCCAGCCCTCACTGGGAAAGAGTCACAGGATTCATCATTCAGCAAATGATGATAAAGAGCTTATCTGGGCTAGACACAGAGCGATCTAGGCCCCAGGTTATAGCTGGGTCAAAACCCTCTAGCATCCAGGGAGCTCACATTCTAGTAGTAGGAAATAGAAAATAAACTATACACATAATACATAAGTAAATTATATATTATGTTAGGAAATGATTAATAGTATGGAGACATAGAAAAAAATGTAGGTCAGGCCAAGGGAGATCAGAAATGGTGGGGATGGACAGTGCTCTGAAAGAATGACTTTTGAGCAAACACTTGAAAGGGATAAAGAGGTTCTCTATGCAGATACATACAGGAAGAGCATTCCAGGAGTAGAGAACAACCTAAGTTGTGTATGCACCTGACACCTCTGTGGATCACAGAGGGGGCCAGTGTGGCTGGAGCAGAATGAGTGCAGGAGAGAAGCAGGAGACACGCTCAGGTTGGTAAGAGGGGAGCAACAGTCACAGAGAGCCTTTTAAACCATTGACTGGGCTTCGGCTCTTACGCTAAAGTGGGGAGCCATTGCCAGGATTTTTGTTGTTGTTTTGGTTTTTTCTTGGGTTTTTGTTTGTTTGTTTCTGACCAGGCCACGCAGCTTGTGGGATCTGAGTTTGCTGACCAGGGATCGAACCCGGGCCCTCAGCAGTGTAAGTGTGGAGTCCTAACCACTGGACCACCAGGGAATTCCCCATCGCCAGGTTTTAAAGAAAGAAATGACATGATCTGACTTACTTTTCGACAGAATATGCTTTCTTCAGAGTATTAGGTTATGATCAGTATGTGAAACAGTAATAGGGTAAGAGTGAAAGTAAAACTATTAATTAAATGCAAGAGAATATCTTTGCCACCTGTGGGTGGCTAGATAGAATAAACAAAACGTCAAAGACATACCATGAAGCAAAAAACCTGATCAATGTGAGTACCTCAAAAATAAGTACTTCTGTTCAGTGAGGCACATCACAGCTGGCATTACCAGATAGGTACATATAGGAGGAGACAGTGGTAATGCCCAAAAGTGAGGAGTGCTTCCCATTATACAAGGAGCTCCTGTAAAACAACCAGAACAATAACATAAATCTCAATTTTTAATATGGGCGAACAATATGAGCAGACAAGATACAGAATAGGAAAGCTTAAAGTCTTATAAGTAAATGAAGAGAAGTTCGAAATCATAGGTAATCAGAGAAATGAAAATTGAAACCACCGTGAGATGTTGCCTGTTGACTGGCATCATTTAGAAAGCTGGATGATAATCAAATATTGGCAGGGAGGTGGGAGTATAGCAACCCTCACGCATTGCTGATGGGAGTGTGTACTGTGACACCATTCTGGAGAGAGATCTGGCAATACTTAGTCAAATGACATGTATACTCCACCCTATACTCCAGCAGTTCTGCTCCAAGGTATATATTACAAAAAAAAATTCTCACTTGGTAGACAAGTGGGCATAGAGGAGGATGGAACTGATTCTTTAAGTGAAGGTTAGCCTGAAATCCAAGATGTACAAATAAACCCATAAAACTCTGGCTGAAGAGAAGAGGAGAGTGCTGGAGGCCAAGCTCTCCCTGAGTGTCCTCTTGCCCCCCATCCAGCCCGTGATGGAGAATCATGAATGGGCTCCTTAGAAGCACAACCAGAAAACTATTACCCAACACTAGCACATGGGTTTTGAGGCACCAAAACATGAATAAGTAGACGTAAGGAATTACATGTAGTAAGACTGTCACATGTACAAAGGAGGAGGTAAGTGAATGGTAAGGTAGCCAGTGAGTGCTGGTAGTTGCACGTTCAGGTAGCTGGGAGACCTTATGCAAGCCACCCAACCTCTTGCTGAGAGGGAAATGCTCAGGGTTTGTCCTGCTTCAGTGACTTGCTCAGCCCTATTCACACCTCTTCCACATCATAGCCTAGCCTGTGCCTGTAAAACAGCGCAATTTTCTCTTCCATGGTAAAATATGGGGGCACATAATTTAATTGTCTTCCTACTTCAAACACTGTAATTCTACCACTGCAGACAGAAAGAAGGAGACAGGGAAGGGAGATACTATCAAGTCCAGCAACTCTTTCAAATTCGCAGGGATTTGCTTTAGGCAACACTGCCTGGCAAAGACCAGAACAGCTCATTTTTGCAGACAGCTTGTTTATTCCTGTGAGAAGCTTTCATAAGGAAAGTGGACCTTGCTAGACTATGTGAAAAGCCAGTTAGCTGAGCCAACAGTGGATTCCTTCGCTGGAGTGAAGTGACTTGACATTATTGCTTATCATTGGCTCGTATCCCGGTCAGATCTTTCTGCCCCTGAGAGCCAGATGTTCTCACTGCTAGCTCTCTTTCACCCTTTCTCCTTCTCTTGCCCTCCCTCCTTCCTTCCCTTTTCCCTTGGTCTCACAATGACTGTCAAAATGGGCTTCTCTCAGCACTTTAACAAGCAAAGACATTGAGTCACTCAGTTATTAGTATCCACTGCAGAGCCTGTGGACTTTGTCCCCAACTGCTGTTTACCTGGGCCCCAAGCAGGAGAGGCATTGGTGAGAGAACTTTTACTCCAGTTTGCAATGTTGAATTACAAAAATGGTCAAGAGACAGTGGGAATCTGTCCATCTCTCAGGATTTCTATTTTTCATTTGTTTGTTTGCCTTGCTTTAATACGAGTGGAAATGCCTCTCCTGTTTTCCCATTTTGAAACCATAAGATAATGGTTTCAAAACTAACATATATACACCTTAGTTATGAGAGTAACCTTCAATTCTTATTTTATTGAGAGATCTTTTTTAACATGAATGGTTGTTTAAAGTTTATCAATGGCTTTTTCAGCATCTATGGAGATAATTATATGTGTTTTTGGTCAATATATTAATCCAGTGTATAATACTAATGGATTTCTTAATATTGACCCATTTTCCTGGAATAAATCCCACTCGATCATGGTGTGTTATTTTTCTCACTG
Source organism: Pseudorca crassidens (assembly GCF_039906515.1). Lineage (NCBI taxonomy): Eukaryota > Metazoa > Chordata > Mammalia > Artiodactyla > Delphinidae > Pseudorca > Pseudorca crassidens. Next base: position 95,614,173 of record NC_090317.1, read on the forward strand.
TAATGTTGGGGTTTGTTTGCTAGTATTTTATCTGGATTTTTTTTTTGTATTTGCATTCTTGAGTGATATTGGCCCGTACTTTTCATTCTTGTACTCTTTACTGGGTTTTGCATTATGAATGGAATTAGGAAGTTTTCCTTTATTCTCGGTGATCTGGAATAATATACAGAGCATTGGAATTATCTTATCTTTAAGGATTTGATAGAAAATCTCTAGGAAGACATCTTGGCTTTGCTCTTTTTTGTGGGGTATTTCCTTAATTATTTTCCCTATTTCTTTTATGGAAATTGATCTAAGTCTAATGGAGTAAATTTTGGTAATGTGTATTTCCCTAGGAAATTATCCATTTGATCAAGATTTTCAAATTCTTTTCTATAGGGGTCTCCAAAGTAGTCTCATGATTTTTTAAAAATAGTTTCTTCTGTTTCAGTGGTTATTTGCTTCTTGTCATTTTTTATTTTATATATTTGTGCCGTATCTCTTTGATTTTGAACAAGTTAGCTAGTAATGTGTCTCTTTTGTTATTTTTCTTTAAAAAATGTGAGTTTGCTTTATTAGTGAGGTATATTGCTTTCTATACTCAGTCTCTGCTCTTAGATTTATTGTTTCGTGTTCTCAACCTCTGCTTTTATCTTTATAGTTCCTTTCCTTGTGCTTTCTTTTGGTTTAGTTTATTCTTTTCCTAGTACGTTTTTTAAACCTATGAATTTTCCTGTGATCACTGCTTAAAATGTATCCCATAGATTCTGATATGCACTGTTTTCATTATATAATTTTTATATTATCTTTTGAAGTATAGTTGATTTACAATGTTATACTAGTTTCAGGTTGTGGCATAGTGATTTGATATTTTTATAGATTATACTCCATTTAAAGTTATTTTAAAATAATAACCATACTTCCCTGTGCGCTACAATAGATCCTTGTTACTTATTTATTTTATACATAGTAGTTTGTGTTTCTTAATCCCCTACCCCTATTTCACCTCTCCCTCCCTCCCTCTCCCCACTGGTAATCACTACTTTGTTCTCTATATTCATGAGTCTGTTTCTGTTTTATTATATACATTCCTTTGTTTTGTATTTTATTAAAATATTTATTTATTTTTGTCTGCGTTGGGTCTTCGTTGCTGTGCACAGGCTTTCTCTAGTTTCAGAGAGCGGGGGCTACTCTTCGTTGCGGTGCGCAGGCTTCTCATTGCGGTGGCTTCTCTTGTTGCGGAGCACGGGCTCTAGGCGCGCGGGCTTCAGTAGTTGTGGTTCACGGGCTCAGTAGTTGTGGCGCACAGGCTTGGTTGCTCCATGGCATGTGTGGCGCAGGGCTTGAAGCTGTGTCCCCTGCATTGGCCGGCAGATTCGTAACCCCTGCACCACCAGGGAAGCCCCTGTTTTGTATTTTAGATTCCACATTTTTGTTATATTTTTTCCCTAAAGATTCTGTAATTTCAGTCTGTGTTTCCCCGTCGCCCAGGAATTGTTTAATAGAAAGATTTTTCTTTTCCAGGTGGAAGAACTAATTTGTCTTATTTGTTTGTTTTTGTCAGTAATTTCCAGTTTTATTCTGTTGTGATTAGATATGTTATTTGTAATATTTCTACATAATGGAAATTACTGATATTTTCCTTGTGACTGAATATATGATCAAATTTTGTCAATGTGTCATGAATGCTTGAGCAGAAGGTATATCAGGATGTGTAGTTCTTTATATTCATGACATCGACTTTATTATTTTGTTCAAGTATTCTATCTCCTTACATATTATTTGTCCACTTGATCTCTCTTGTACTGAGAGTGTTATAGTTACATCTTTTATTGTTAGTGTGTGTCTACATGTTTCCTTGCATATCCTGTAATTTTTGTTTCCTAAATGTGGTTGCTGTGTAATTTAGTGCATAAATGTTCACATTCATTGTGCTTTCATGTTGTGTGATGGCTTTTAGTACCAAAAATGTTCTTTGTCACATTTCATGCTTTGGGGCTTGAATTAAGCTTTGCCTGATATCAGCACCTCTATGCCTGCTCTCCTTTTGTTTCCATCTGCTTAGTATACCTTTCTTATTCCTTCATCTTTGGCTTTCTGAATCACTTAGTTGTAGGCGTGCCTCATGTCCAAGGCATATAGTTAGGTTGTGTTTTGTGAGAAAATTAAAAATATTTTTCTTTTAATTAATGAGTGTATTTCTTATCTATTGCTAAACAAACAAATAACTCCACAACTTAGCACTTAAAACAACAAACGCATATTATGGCACAATTTCTGTGGGTCAGGAATCAGGGAGTCACTTAGCTGGGACCCTCTGTCTCACGGTCTCTCACAGGACTACAATCAAGTTGCTGGCCTGGGGCTACAGTCATCTCAGGGTTCAACTGGGGGAGGATTCACTTCCATGTTCTAGTTGTTGCCAGGCCTCAGGCCCTTGCTAGCTGTTGGCTAGACATTTCAGTTCCTTGCCATGCAAGACTCTCTATAGGGCAGCTCACGACATGGCAGCTGTCTTCTTTCAAAAACAATGATAAAGGGTGAGTGAGACAGAGGCCACAATCTTTTTGTCACCCAATCTTGGAAGTGACATCTCTTTACTTTTGCAATTCATTACAGTTCAGTAGAAGCTAGTCATAAGTTTAGCCTACACTCAAGGGGAGAGAATTACACAGGGGCTTGAGTATCAGGAGGAAGCAGGGCTCTTTGGGAACATCTTAGAGGCTGCCTACCACAATCTGCCCTCTGGCCCTTAATGATCCACTTCCCTTCCATGTGCAAAATACACTCACCCCCCTCTCAAGGTCCTCAAAATTCATAAACTATTACAGTACCAGCTCAAAGTTCAGAATCTCCTCATGTAAATCAGGTCCAGGTGCAACTTGGGTGTAGTTTCTTTTGTTCTAAAACTAAAGGGACAAGTTATCTTCTCCCCAACACACCCAACATATAATTGTGGGACACGCGTAGGATAAATGCTGTACAGATTTCTATTTAAAATGGGAAGAGGGGCATGGGAAGCACAAAGGAGTCACTGGGCCAACAGAAATTTTGAAATGCAGCCAGGCAAATGTTGGATGTTCCTTGATCAGGCTTGTATGCTTGGCTTCCTTTGTCTGGTTTTTGGGTTCATCCTCTGAGTCAGCATTTGTGACTTAGTGGTTTTCTCAGCCTGCTACCTACCAAGAGAATTTGGGGAATCTAAAGGCCTCTTTACATTTTGTTTTCTCACTGCGCCTTATGGTTCAAACTGGCAGTGTTTGTGCTGATGTAGTTTTCTCATTAACGCTCTGGGTCTTCTGTAAATTTCATTGGGATTCACTCCATTAAAGAAAAGCCACACCTACAAATCTCTTTGAGATAAATCTTTCTCTACCTTGTGCTGAGTGGCTATGGGACAACACCCTCAAGGTTTTGTTTTAATGATCTGTGAGGTACACTTTTAACCTCTTGAAACTGGCCTCTGTGACTGAATACAACTCTAAGGATCTAAATAGTACCTTTGATATTTCTTAAGTCTAAACAAGGGATTTTACAGTCACACCCTTAACTCCATTTTTTGATAATGCTTTCCTGGAAGTTTCTTGGATTTGATTTTGGCTCAGAAGCCATTTCTTCGTTTAAGCATTGTTTGCCACTTGGAGAAGCTGAGGATTTTCAAAACCATGAGTCTTGGCTCCTTTTCTTAAATAGTCTTTCCCTCAATTTATCTCTCTCCTCTCACATTTTATTATAAACGACATGAAGCAAACAGGTGGCACCTTCGACATTTTGCTCAGAAACAGCCTTAGGTAGATCGCCCAGTTCATTAGTCCACACAACTGCAGACAACAGCTAAATTCTGCCACTATATGATAAGAATCGCCTTTCTTTAAGTTTCCAATAACATTTTTCTCACTTCCTCTAAAACCCGCACTAGCATCTTCCTCAAAGTCCAAAATTTTACAGCGTGTTCAAGGCATTTTAAATACTACTAACACGCTCTTCAAAGTTCACTGCCCAGTTTCAATGCCATGCCCATATTTTAGTTATTTGTCATGGCACTACTAGACTTCTAAGTACAAGCAGCCGCATAGCACAGGGAGATCAGCTCGGTGCTTTGTGACCACCTAGAGGGGTGGGATAGGGAGGGAGGGAGGGAGACGCAAGAAGGAGGGGATATGGGGACATATGTATACGTATAGCTGATTCACTTTGTTATACAGCAGAAAACACAACACTAAAGCAATTATACTCCAATAAAGATGTAAAAAAACAATCTATATATCATTATCTGTTGCTATAGAGCAAATTACCCCAAAAGTTAGCAGCTTAAAACCACAAACATGGACGAGGGGAAGATGGCGGAAGAGTAAGACGCGGAGATCACCTTCCTCCCCACAGATACACCAGAAATACATCTACACGTGGAACAACTCCTACAGAACACCCACTGAACGCTGGCAGAAGACCTCAGACCTCCCAAAAGGCAAGAAACCCCCCACGTACCTGGGTAGGGCAAAAGAAAAAAGAAACAACAGAGACAAAAGAATAGGGACGGGACCCGCACCAGTGGGAGGGAGCTGCGAAGGAGGAAGGGTTTCCACACACTAGGAAGCCCCTTCGCGGGCAGAGACTGCGGGTGGCGGAGGGGGAAAGCTTCGGGGCCGCGGAGGAGAGCGCAGCAACAGGGGTGCGAGGAGCAAAGCAGAGAGATTCCCGCACAGAGGATCAGGGCCGACCAGCACTCACCAGTCCGAGAGGCTTGTCTGCTCACCCGCCGGGGCGGGCGGGGCCTGGAGTTGAGGCTCGGGCTTCGGTCGGATCCCAGGGAGAGGACTGGGGTTGGTGGCGCGAACACAGCCTGCAGGGGGTTAGTGCACCACGGCTAACCAGGAGGGAGTCCCGGGAAAAGTCTGGACCTGCCGAAGAGGCCAGAGGCTTTTTCTTCCCTCTTTGTTTCCTGGTGCGCGAGGAGAGGGGATTAAGAGCGCTGCTTAAAGGAGCTCCAGAGACGGGCGCGAGCCGCGGCTAAAAGCGCAGACCCCAGAGATGGGCCTGAGACGCCAAGGCTGCTGCTGCCGCCACCAAGAAGCCTGTGTGCGAGCACAGGTCACTATCCACACCCCCCTTCCGGGGAGCCTGTGCAGCCCGCCACTGCCAGAGTCCCGGGATTCAGGGGCAACTCCCCCCGGGAGAACGCACGGCGCGCCTCACGCTGGTGCAACGTCACGCCGGCCTCAGCCGCCGCAGGCCCGCCCTGCACTCCGTGACCCTCCCTCCCCCAGGCCTGAGTGAGCCAGAGCCTCCGAATCAGCGGCTCCTTTAACCCCATCCTGTCTGAGCGAAGAACAGACGCCCTCCGGCGACCTACACGCAGAGGCGGGGCCAGATCCAAAGCTGAGCCCCTATGAGCTGTGAGAACAAAGAAGAGAAAGGGAAATCTCTCCCAGCAGCCTCAGAAGCAGCGGATTAAAGCTCCACAATCAACTTGATGTACCCTGCATCTGTGAAATACATGAATACACAACGAATCATCCCAAATTGAGGAGGTGGACTTTGAGAGCAAGATTTATGATGTTTTCCCCTTTTCCTCTTTTTGTGAGTGTGTATGTGTATGCTGTGTGAGATTTTGTCTGTATAGCTTTGCTTCCACCATTTGTCCCAGGGTTCTATCCGTCTGTTTTGTTTTGTTTCTTAATGATTATTTTTTATTTTAATAATTTTATTTTATTTTACTTTATCTTCTTTCTTTCTTTTTTTCCTTCCTTCCCTCCTTCCTTCCTTCCTTCCTCCCTCCCTCGCTTTCTTTCTTTCTACTTCTACTAATTCTTTCTTTCTACTTTTTATCCCTTTTATTATGAGCCATGTGGATGAAAGGCTCTTGGTGCTGCAGAGAGGTGGGAGAGCCAACTTCAGGACACTGGTCCACAAGAGACCTCCCAGCTCCACGTAATATCAAATGGTGAAAATCTCCCAGAGATCTCCATCTCAACACCAGCACCCAGCTTCACTCAACGACCAGCAAGCTACAGTGCTGGACACCCTATGCCAAACAACTAGCAAGACAGGAACACAACCCCATCCATTAGCAGAGAGGCTGCCTAAAATCATAATAAGTCCACAGACACCCCAAAACACACCAACAGACGTGGACCTGCCCACCAGAAAGACAAGATCCAGCCTCATCCACCAGAACACAGGCAATAGTCCCCTCCACCAGGAAGCCTACACAACCCACTGAAACAACCTTAGCCACTGGGGACACACACCAAAAACAACAGGAACTACGAACCTGCAGCCTGCAAAAAGGAGACCCCAAACACAGTAATAAGCAAAATGAGAAGACAGAAAAACACATAGCAGATGAAGGGGCACGATAAAAACCCACCAGACCTAACAAATGAGGAGGAAATAGGCAGTCTACCTGAAAAAGAATTCAGAATAATGATAGTAAAGATGATCCAAAATCTTGGAAATAGAATAGACAAAACGCAAGAAGCATTTAACAAGGACCTAGAAGAACTAAAGATGAAACAACGATGAACAACACAATATATGAAATTAAAAATACTCTAGATGGGATCAATAGCAGAATAATTGAGGCAGAAGAACGGATAAGTGACCTGGAAGATAAAATAGTGGAAATAACTACTGCAGAGCAGCATAAAGAAAAAAGAATGAAAAGAACTGAGGACAGTCTCAGGGACCTCTGGGACAACATTAAACGCACCAACATTCGAATTATAGGGGTTCCAGAAGAAGAAGAGAAAAAGAAAGGGACTGAGAAAATATTTGAAGAGATTATAGTTGAAAACTTCCCTAATATGGGAAAGGAAATAGTTAATCAAGTCCAGGAAGCACAGAGAGTCTCATACAGGATAAATCCAAGGAGAAATATGCCAAGACACATATTAATCAAACTGTCAAAAATTAAATACAAAGAAAACATATTAAAAGCAGCAAGGGAAAAACAACAAATAACACACAAGGGAATCCCCATAAGGTTAACAGCTGATCTTTCAGCAGAAATGCTGCAAGCCAGAAGGGACTGGCAGGACATATTTAAAGAGATGAAGGAGAAAAACCTGCAACCAAGATTACTCTACCCAGCAAGGATCTCATTCAGATTTGATGGAGAAATTAAAACCTTTACAGACAAGCAAAAGCTGAGAGAGCCCAGCACCACCAAACCAGCTTTACAACAACTGCTAAAGGAACTTCTCTAGGCAAGAAACACAAGAGAAGGAAAAGACCTACAATAACGAACCCAAAACAATTAAGTAAATGGGAATAGGAACATACATATTGATAATTACCTTAAATATAAATGGACTAAATGCTTCAAAGCTTTTGCACAGCACCAGAAACCATAAACAAGACCAAAAGACAACCCTCAGAATGGGAGAAAATATTTGCAAATGAAGCAACTGACAAAGGATTAACCTCCAAAATTTATAAGCAGCTCATGCAGCTCAATAACAAAAAAACAAACAACCCAATCCAATTATGGGCAGAAGACCTAAATAGACATTTCTCCAAAGAAGATATACAGACTGCCAACAAACACATGAAAGAATGCTCAACATCATCAATCATTGGAGAAATGCAAATCAAAACTACAATGAGATATCATCTCACACCAGTCAGAATGGCCATCATCAAAAAATCTAGAAACAATAAATGCTGGAGAGGGTGTGGAGAAAAGGACACACTCTTGCACTGCTGGTAGGAATGTGAATTGGTTCAGCCACTATGGAGAACAGTATGGAGGGTCCTTAAAAAACTACAAATAGAACTACCATATGACCCAGCAATCCCACTACTGGGCATATACCCTGAGAAAACCATAATTCAAAAAGAGTCATGGGGCTTCCCTGGTGGCGCAGTGGTCGAGAGTCTGCCTGCCGATGCAGGAGACACGGGTTCGTGCCCTCGTCCGGAAAGGTCCCACATGCCGCATAGCGGCTGGGCCCATGAGCCATGGCCACTGAGCCTGCGCGTCCAGAGCCTGTGGTCCGCAACGGGAAAGGCCACTACAGTGAGAGGCCCATGTACCGCAAAAAAAAAAAAAAAAAAAGAGTCATGTACCAAAATGTTCATTTCAGTTCTATTTACAATAGCCTGGAGATGGAAACAACCTAAGTGTCCATCATCGGATGAATGGATAAAGAAGATGTGGCACATATATACAATGGAATATTACTCAGCCATAAAAAGAAACGAAATTGAGCTATTTGTAATGAGGTGGATGGGCCTAGAGTCTATCATACAGAGTGAAGTAAGTGAGAAAGAGAAAGACAAATACCGTATGCTAAAACATATATATGGAATTTAAGGGAAAATATGTCATGAAGAACCTAGGGGTAAGACAGGCATAAAGACACAAACCTACTAGAGAATGGACTTGAGGATATGGGGAGGGGGAAGGGTAAGCTGTGACAAAGCGAGAGAGAGGCATGGACATATATACACTACCAAACGTAAGGTAGATAGCTAGTGGGAAGCAGCCGCATAGCACAGGGAGATCAGCTCGGTGCTTTGTGACCGCCTGGAGGGGTGGGCTAGGGAGGGTGGGAGGGAGGGAGACGCAAGAGGGAAGAGATATGGGAACATATGTATATGTATAACTGATTCACTTTGTTATAAAGCAGAAACTAACACACCATTGTAAAGCAATTATACTCCAATAAAGATGTAAAAAAAAAAGAAACGCTCAGCAGCATCTAAAAATAATTAATTTATTATGTAACTGATAGCCTCAAACTAAAATAATTAAATATATGCATTGCTTAGAAAAAAAAATTAACATTTGACTATAATTATTTCTCTCTTAAGATAGTTACTGAAATAAACTGTCTGTGGTAGCAAAACAAAACAAAACAAAAGAAAAATTTGTTTGTAACAGCCAAAAAATGGAAACAACCCAAATGTCCATTATCAGGTGAATGGATAAACAAATTGAGGTATTTTCATAGAAGGGAATATCATTCAGTAATAAAAAGAAATGAATTATTGTTGCATACAATATCATGGATGAATCTCAGCATAGTTATGCTAAGTGAAAGAAGCTAGACCAAAAAAATTACCTACAGTATAATTCCAAGATCATGGTGGTGTTGCCTGCCCTGATCCATTCCAGCACTCTTCATTCTTGAGGATGAATTTAGTGGGAGGGAGGAATGGAGGGAGGCAGAAAGCAGCCTTGAACTCACACTTAGAAGCAATTGGGAAGATTTAAAATATATATATGTCAGTAAAAAATGAAAATAAAGTAAATATAATAAATATAAATAAAGCAAGTGAGAAAAAGAGGAAGTTGGGGAACATGTACAAAATAAAAGCAAGTTGAAGCCAGATGTGAGGTTAGGAAACAAAATGCTTAGTGTAAAGACCTATGCACTCATAAGACAGGAGTCATGAATTTGGCTCTAAGCTTTCTACATCAACTCAAAGAGAAAAAAAATAGTTATTCAATATGACCAAAAAATAAAAGCAAAAAGAGCTTTGGAGGTAGTACAGCAGAGGTCAGACAGGAATTTCTTCCATGGGGTCATCTAAACAAGAGATATTTAATGCAACAAAAAATAAACTTCTTCAGCAACACTGTACAGTAAATACAACAGGACCACTTTTATTGAACTTTTCCTTGTAATGTCCCTCAGTATAGATCAATGACATAAAGTCAAAGTGTGATTCAATAAAAACAGGATTTGGGGGGCGGAGGGGGGAGAGTGGAAACAAGCAAAAACAACATGGTCCAAAAAATAAAACAAAAACAAAAAACGCAACATGATCCAGGTGTGTGGCCCTGTGAAGGTCTAGGTTAATCAAAGGATACATTTTAGCGTCTTTAGAGAAATGGGTGTTTGCATGTCTCTTGACTGTCCTCTATTCATAGAATGAGGTTTTTTTGTCATGTTAGTCAAGAGTGAATTCAAGGTTATACTTCTTGAATATATCTGAGGTCCATATATTCTAAGTTGCTGGTGAAATGAACATCGAAAAATTAAAAAAAATTAAAATGTGAAAATCGTGCAGCCAAATGAAAACAAGTGCCCAGCTGCTCACAGAGGTAGTCAAAAACTATACGCAGAGAAGTCTCTGGATTTTCTACAAAATAATTTTGGGTCTTCCCTTCCGTATGAATTAATAATAGGTGACTGAGAATCAAGATGCATAGCATAGAATATGCATGCAGGAATTTTTGCCTAAAACTCTTCGAAGTGGCTATTACCAAATGCCAACTTTGATCATAAAAGACATAGATGGATGATAAGGAGGTAAGTAGATGTAGTAGGTTGGTAGTTACATTTGTTGATAGATATGATGTCTAAATTCAAGTCAGTGAACATCTTAGGAAACCCTCCCAGAATAATTGACTATCAAATGTGACTGCATTTTTTAGCCAGAAGATATTAGCATTGTTTTGGAGTGAAGGTGAGGGCATTCCCTCCATCTAGAGAGCAGTGAAATCCCTGGCAGAATCTTTCCATCTGAGTTATCTTTTCCTATCATTGTGCAAGTTCTACTTATTCTTTTCTGCAAGACTCTTTCTGGTTTGGACCCACATTGGTCCCTTATCTGTAATGTAGGTTTCCTTGTATCAGACCTTTATCACTCATTACAACAAATTTTCAGAAACTGTAGGCAATCAATTCTAGAGACTATTCTGAAAACGCTTCACACTTTCTGTGATTCACTCACTATCCTGAGAATGGCTTAGCTACTTATTTTCATGGCTTTTCCCCCTTCGGCCCCTTTCTTAAGTACTTCTTGCTGTTTCAGTAGAGTAATGGGTTGGGGGCAGTAGTGTAAATACCTCTGTTTTTAATCAGCAACAGTAATTTCCAGATTGGCCCCAATCTAGGGACAGATTCTTCAGTTGTATAGAATGCAAAAAAAAAAAAAAAAGCTTTAGATGCTTCCTGTGTGACGCTCCAGCTCCTCCAGCAATAAAGGGGGTTTCCCCATTCACACCTGCTACTTTTAGAGTTGTGACATTACTAGTTCAAGGTTCTTAATTGAACTGTCGATAAATTTTAAGCTCTTCTTTTTCAGTGACTTTCTCAGGACTATAAAAATGACCTCTCTGTGGTTCTGCACTGAAACCTTGCCCTTGCGTCCCAGGACTAAGGATAAAAGAAGCCTCCATACTTGCTCCTTGGTCACCTCCTCTCTGCTTCACATTTGAAAGGGTTTCTTCATTTACATCCAGATAATTTGCATCTACGAAATTAGGTCCCTAGGGCCCCTCCTTAGCTACTTTTGACCTGATTCTCTCCTCCATCTCCTGCTACATCCATAGTCAGAGAGATCCCTACTTGCCCTCTCTTATATATAGATATTACGTTCTTACCACTGCATCTTTTTTTTGTGTGTGGTACATGGGCCTCTCACTGTTGTGGCCTCTCCTGTTGCGGAGCACAGGCTCCGGACGCGCAGGCTCAGCGGCCATGGCTCACGGGCCTAGCTGCTCCGCGGCATGTGGGATCTTCCCGGACCGGGGCACGAACCTGTGTCCCCTGCATCGGCAGGCGGACTCTCAACCACTGCGCCACTAGGGAAGCCCTTACCACTGCATCTTTGTCCATGGCAGCCCAAGGCATTCACACTGTGCTTTCTATCATTTACGACTTACTATCCTTTAAATTTCACTGGAAACCTGATCTCCTGCAGGACTCCCCTTCTATTATTCCCAGCATTCTCATCACAACATTCCTCTGCACAGATATGTGTGAAAACTGGACTAATACCGAGTGCATTAGGTTGGAGCAGTAGTTCTGCACTGTGCCATCTTGGATAAGCCACTTAGCGTGTCTTAGCCTCTCTTTGCTCATCAATAAAATGAGGATGATGCTACTTAAACTCCTTTAACTCACCCAAGTTCAAGATGTTCACAGGAAAGAGCGTGGCAAAAGTTCTATTCATTTTTTCCTGCTTGACTCATGCTCGTTTTGCCACTCATTGATCCCCTGTAAAGGAGGGTTTCTCTGTATCAGGTCTTCATCACTCATTATAGTAAATTCTCAGAATCTGTTTGCAATCATTGTGGTTGCCAGACCAGCAGAATCAATGTTAACTCGGAATTTGTTAGAAATGCAAATTCTCAGACTCCACCCCAGGACTATTAAGTCAGAAACAGTGGGGTAGACCTAGTCATCTATGTTTTAACAAGCCTTCCAAGTGATACCGATTCACACTAAAGTTTGACTGGCTAATTATCTGCACTGCATTTCTATTCATCTGCACTTGTTTAGTTCACTGTAAATGTATTTAGCTACTCCCTTGAAATCGGAAACTTCCTGTGAGAAGGATATGCCCTGAATATCTGCCACCAGCACTCACTAAAATCCTGTGGAAGGGTTATTTCAAGATAAATTATCTTAATATGAGTCTGTATTGCAGCCTGAAAATATCAGTTAGCATTTTCATCTTTACAAAGATCACTTGGATTCATAATACTCACAGAAATGCAGTTAATTGACCCATTTATTTTTCACAACATGTTGAAAAACTGCCAGGCAAAGACAGTGCCAAATACAAAGCTCAGTTGGCAACTCCTACACGGCTCCATCTTCAGACAATTTTCCCGGGACTTCAACCATCAGAAGCTGAAGTGAGGCAGGAGGGAGGAAAGGAAGGACTTAATAAAAGAAGCCCTGAACTTCTCTCAGGGCCTTAACATTACAGGAAGAACAGCACCCAGTGGAATGGCAATGGTGCACCAGGCTTGACAAATTGACTGCAATAAATTAATAAAGCCAGCTCCTGTACCTACATTCTGATTTTAATTTAAACATGTTTTTCAAAGCTGGACTATGAATAAAATGCAGCTAAAAAGCTATCGTAAACACTCTGGAAATTTTGTAGAGAATAATCGACAGTTTTGGGGTCAAGATCATTTTAAATTCTAAATGGAGAGTCATATTTTCCACCTGATATCACTCTCTGCAGAGGTTTCTGATATTCAGTGAAGTCACTGAAAAATACACATTAGTAGAGTGAAAAATGATGACAATTTGGTCTTTTTCAGATACATCTGAATATAGCACAATGCTCATCAATATTGGAATTTTCACTGCTACAATCTGGTTACATAAGATTAGATATCATTTTTGCTCTCTTTTTAAATAAAAAGGCTAGTGAATATTTGAATATAGTTTCATCTGGCTTTCATAGGCAGGAATACATTCTGTATATTGTGTGTATCTCACCCTGAAGTTCTACCAAATAGGAACAGAACTATGTTCTCAGATGATCTTTCTGTCCCAGCAGAGTCAATGTCCTAGGAATTTCTTGTCATTTCATCTTCTGAAAGGTTAGCATTTAGAAAAATACAGTTCCATGAAGGATTCTCAATATTAGTTTGTATTGGCATCTCTGTATTTCTGGTTTAATTTTAAAAGAGGACAATGGAAAACTAAGAAGCAATATCTTTCTGACTTGTGTGATTATAAAAAGGTCTTGCATTGCACTCATGAGGCAAGTAAATGCAATCTTTTCCACTATCCTGTCAATATTGACTTTTAGGAAATTGTTCATTTCAGTTTAGGCTGGTGTCCTATGAAGCAGCCTTAGCTCCAGAACTCTGATGACTAGACACTTTCATTTTACCTTTTATTTAATATTAATTTCCTTTTCTTAATTCCATGTTGTTCTTTTTTCCACATGCACTGGTCCTTCAAATGAATTTTCTTGTTTTTCAGGTTTTCCATTATTGTGAGTTGATTTTCTAGTATTGAAAAGTCAGGGGGCTCTGTTTTCTCTGAGTTATAAAACTTTTTTTTACTCTGACCCCTTTGAAAGATTTCCCTGAATCTTTATCCACCAGGTACTCCTGACACATCTCAGAAACTGCATAATTGAATTGGATAAACTTTCTAAGTAGTAAATTTTCCAGGTAATTTTAATGGAACAGGATAGAAAGCCCAGAGATAAACCCACGCACATATGGACACCTTATCTTTGATAAAGGTGGCAGGAATGTACAGTGGAGAAAGGACAGCCTCTTCAATAAGTGGTGCTGGGAAAACTGGACAGCTACATGTAAAAGAATGAAATTAGATCACTCCCTAACACCATACACAAAAATAAGCTCAAAATGGATTAAAGACCTAAATGTAAGGCCAGAAACTATCAAACTCTTAGAGGAAAACATAGGCAGAACACTCTATGACATAAATCACAGCAAGATCCTTTTTGACCCACCTCCTAGAGAAATGGAAATAAAAACAGAAATAAAGAAATGGGACCTAATGAAACTTCAAAGCTTTTGCACAGCAAAGGAAACCATAAACAAGACCAAAAGACAACCCTCAGAATGGGAGAAAATATTTGCAAATGAAGCAACTGACAAAGGATTAATCTCCAAAATTTACAAGCAGCTCATGCAGCTCAATAACAAAAAAACAAACAGCCCAATCCAAAAATGGGCAGAAGACCTAAATAGACATTTCTCCAAAGAAGATATACAGACTGCCAACAAACACATGAAAGAATGCTCAACATCATTAATCATTAGAGAAATGCAAGTCAAAACTACAATGACATATCATCTCACACCAGTCAGAATGGCCATCATCAAAAAATCTAGAAACAATAAATGCTGGAGAGGGTGTGGAGAAAAGGGAACACTCTTGCACTGCTGGTGGGAATGTGAGTTGGTTCAGCCACTATGGAGAACAGTATGGAGGTTCCTTAAAAAACTACAAATAGAACTACCATACGACCCAGCAATCCCACTACTGGGCATATACCCTGAGAAAACCAAAATTCAAAGAGAGTCATGTACCAAAATGTTCATTGCAGCTCTATTTACAATAGCCCGGAGATGGAAACAACCTAAGTGCCCATCATCGGACGAATGGATAAAGAAGATGTGGCACATATATACAATGGAATATTACTCAGCCATAAAAAGAAATGAAATTGAGCTATTTGTAATGAGGTGGATAGACCTAGAGTCTGTCATACAGAGTGAAGTAAGTCAGAAAGAGAAAGAGAAATACCGTATGCTAACACATATATATGGAATTTAAGAAAAAAAATGTCATGAAGAACCTAGGGGTAAGACAGGAATAAAGACGCAGACCTACTGGAGAACGGACTTGAGGATATGGGGGGGGGGAAGGGTGAGCTGTGACAGGGCGAGAGAGAGTCATGGACATATACACACTAACAAACATAAGGTAGATAGCTAGTGGGAAGCAGCCGCATGGCACAGGGATATTGGCTCGGTGCTTTGTGACAGCCTGGAGGGGTGAGATAGGGAGGGTGGGAGGGAGGGAGACGCAAGAGGGAAGACATATGGGAACATATGTATATGTATAACTGATTCACTTTGTTATAAAGCAGAAACTAACACACCATTGTAAAGCAATTATACCCAATAAAGATGTTAAAAAAAATTAAAGAAATGAAGAAAAACGGTAAGAGAAGACCAAACTGGAATTAGCATTCCAATTACAAATATCAAAATATAAATAACTACAGTAATATAGTCAAATTCTCCTGATTTCCATACCTATAATGCCTGTTTCGTGGGTCAGAAAAGATCAAATGGGAGAGCTAAAAGTTATAGTCATGAATGTTTAAATATATGATGGTTTCAGCCTCACCTCCTAAAAATTCCCGTGGATCTCTGATCTGTGTCATTCCAATATTGCCCTTCTGATAATTCAAATTCTTGTGGAGCTTTGCTACTTTGATAATTAAGTCCTGAGCCAGATTCTCCACTTTTTCTGCCCTATGGCTTAGAAGGATAGCTTTTTCCTATGTTGCCAAGGATACCATCTGACTTACACATTTAGCTTTTAATTACTGATTAATCTATTTTGGTATTGAATTTCCTTTACCAAATGCAATGGCCCTAAACAACAGCTGTCCAATCCCAAATTCTTTTTTTTTTTTTTTTTTGGCTGCGTCTCACAGCATGTGGGATCTTAATTCCCCAACCAGGGACTGAACCCACGCCCCCTGCACTGGAAGCATGGAGTCTTAACCACTGGACCCCCCCAGAGAAGTCCCCCAAATTCTTAAAATTACTACCTCTCCAAACATCTCAAATGCCTGAGATATTGTACCCACCAGTGCATTCCACTCTGCCAATATCCCACACTAGTTTACCACTGGTAGGTGGAGCAAGGAAAGCCACCAGTGTTGGAGTCTGTTTTGCCAGCCAGCCTGCAGATGATCCATCTATACCATTTTAGAATCTGCTATCTAAGACCACTTCTTATATGAACTGTCACAGGTCACATTTCCAGGGAAACAGATTTGCATGCGGGAAGGAGTGTTATTGGGGAATATTCTTGAACCAAAATACCTGTGGGGGAGCAAGGGAAGCAAGAATGTGTAGAGGGGGCTTCCCTGGTGGCGCAGTGGTTGGGAGTCCGCCACCCGATGCAGGGGACGTGGGTTCGTGCCCCGGTCCGGGAGGATCCCACGTGCCGTGGAGCGGCTGGGCCCGTGGGCCATGGCCACTGAGCCTGTGCGTCCGGAGCCTGTGCTCCGCAGCGGGAGAGGCTCCAACAGTGAGAGGCCCGCGTACCGCAAAAAAAAAAAAAAAAGAAAGAAAGAAACAAAGAATGGGTAGAGGGAGAGGTTGAACTATGGTACAGTCGCACCGGCACCTTTGGCTAATCCAGTGGGGGAACTCTGAAGCTGGGATGGCCTTTCAGAGATGCACCATCTTAAGACAAAGAAACTGTGCCTCTGAACAACAGCATCAACCAATCATGAAATACAACCTTGAATGGTGCAGCATTCTCTGGTCAAGGGTAAGACCCAGAGGGGGCACAGCTGTGACCTGTCAGTAGCCAACAGTTGAGGTAGATGGTGGAGTAAGTGATTCTTTCCTGAAAGGACATCTGGGCGGCAAAGCATAGTATTCACTACAGCCATAATATACAAAGAGACCTACAATTGAATTAGCACCAGTACATTTAAGTAAAAAAATCAATTCACAGAAAAGGAAATTCAAATGGAACAAAATATGAAAACATGTTCAGCCTCATGAGAAATTGGGAAAATTCACATTAAAACAAGATATTTTCATTCATCAGATAATATGTATTTCTAAAGACTGGCAATATTTAGTGGTGATGAGAACACAGGGAAGTAAACACTTCACATATTGCTAATGGGAATGTGTCTAAGAACATAATTGGACGAACTGGACAGTATTTAATAGCATTAAAATTCAAAGTAAAGTGCTTATTTCCCCCAAATTAAATTATAGATTTAATGCAATCCCAATGAAAACCCAAGAAAATGACGTGTGCAAATTGACAAGCTGACTCTAAAGCGCATGTAGAAATGCAAAAGATCAAAAATTGCCAAGGCAATCTTGAAGAAGAAAAACAATTGAAAAGTGTTCATTACCAGTGTCAATACTTATAAAGAGACAGGGATTAAGATAGCGTGGTATTGTTATAAGAATGAACTAATAGACAAATGGAACACAATAAAAAGCCAGGAAACAGACCATCCAGATCACCCAATTTACAACCAAGATGCCAGCCACTGAAATGTAGTAAGAATGGGTGGATTTTTTAATAAATAAAGCTGGGTCAAGATTTTCATATGGGAAAAAATAAATCTTGACCCCTACCTCATCCTATATTAAAAAAGGAACTCCAACAAATAATAGAAACTTAAAAAAAAAAAAGAACTCCAAATGGGAGAGGCCTAAATGTTAAAGACAAAACAATCAAGTTTCTGAAATAGCACCATCCAATACAACTTTCTGAGATGATGGATATATTCTCTCCCTGTGCTAACACAGTATCCACATGTGGTTACTGAGCACTTGAAACTTGGCTGTTGTGACTGAGAAACTGGATTCTTAATTTTATTTAATTTCACCTGAAAGAGCCACATGCGGCTCCCATATTGAACATTGCAGTTATAAAAGATAACATAGAAGAATATCTGTGATAACTATTGGATGTGTTGACTTGACCAGGCTGAACTACAGTTCCAAGGGAGATTCTCTGGCAAGCGTGAGGGAATGGAGTGGAGGTGACAGCCATTTTGTAGCATACACAGGCCTAATCTGGGTGCTGCTATAAAGGGATTTTTTTTTATTTAAAAAAGTTTTTATTTTGTATTGGAGTATAGTTGATTAACAATGATGTGTTAGTTGCAGGTGTACAGCAAAGTGACTCAGTTTTATATATATATATATATATATATATATATATATATTCTTTTTCTAATTCTTTTCCCATTTAGGTTATTACAGAACGTTGAGCCAAGTTCTTTGTGCTATACAATAGGTCCTTGTTGGTTATCTATTTTAAATATAGCAGTGTGTACATGTCAATCCCAAACTCCCTAACTATCCCTTTCCCCCACCCTTCCCCCCTGGTAACCATAAGTTCATTCTCTAAGTCTGTGAGTGTTTCTGTTTTGTAAATAAGTTCATTTGTATAATTTTTTTTAGATTCCAGATATAAGCGATATCATATGATATTTGTCTTTCTCTGACTTACTTCACTTAGTATGATAATCTCCAGGTCCATCCATGTTGCTGCAAATGGCATTATTTCATTCTTTTTAATGGCCGAGCAATATTCCATTGTATATATGTACCACATCTTCTTTATCCATTCATCTGTCGATGGACATTTAGGTTGCTTCCATGTCTTCACTATTGTAAATAGGACCGCTGTGAACATAGGGGTGCACGTATCCTTTCAAACCATGGTTTTCTCCCAATATATATCCAGGAGCTGGATTATTGGATCACATGGTAGCTCTATTCTTAGTTTTTTAAGAAACCTCCATACTGTACTCCATAGTGGTGGTACCAATTTACATCCCCACCAACAGTGTAGGAGGGTTCCTGTAAAGGGATTTTACAAATGTGATTCAAGTTGATAATTAGTTGACTTTTTAAAAATTGAAATATAGTTGATTTACAATGTCATGTTAGTTTCAGGTGTACAACACAGTGATTCAGTTATACATACATAGGTATGTGTATATATATATATATATATATATATACACACACACACACACACATACATATATGTAATCTTTTTTGGATTCCTTTCCCTTATAGGTTATTACAACATATTGAAATATTGAATATAGTTCCCTGTGCTATACAGTAGGTCCTTGTTGGATCAGTTGACTTTAAGTTAATCAAAAGTCTTTGTGGACCTGCTTTTATCAGTTAGAAGAGCTTTAGTAAAGGGCTTAGGCCTTTCTTGAGTTCAGAGACTCCAAATAGCACCCAGGTCTACAATGGCTCTCCCATTCCTCCTGGATCTTCCTTCCTAACTGCTGCCTTTGGACAATAAACTTGACTCACGCTGTGCTGTTCCAGCCTGCTGGCGATCTGCCCATTCTACCTGCTTGCCTGTGAAGGAGCTTCAGCACGTGCCTGTAGGGAGCCAGCCTGCTCATGATCCTGCCTTCCCAGCTGCCTGCCCTACAGATTTGGGCTTTGCATAGCTAGGCCCCACAAAATGCACTAACAATAAAGAAAATGATTGGACAATTGTAATCCATTAAAATTAGGAACTTCTCTTTATCAAGAGATAGTGAAGAAGCAAAGCCCAGATTGGAAGAAGATATTTGAAAGATATATATGTCATGTCTAGAATATATTTTTTTAAATGCCTCTAGAGATAGGGACTTTAAAGAACTGATAAAGTTAAAAGGAAGTCACTAGGATGGGCTCTCATCCCATCTGATTGTATCCTTATAAGAAGAGGAAATTTGGACACAGACACACACAGGGGGAAGACCATATGAGGACACAGGGAGAAGAGGGTCATTTGCAAGCCAAGGAGAGAGCCTCAGAAGAGACTAACCCTGCTGACATGTTGATCTTGAACTTCCAGCCTCCAGAACTGTGAGCAAATAAACTTCTGTTGTCTAAACTAAAAAAAAAAAAAAAAGCCTCCTAATCAGTAAGAAGCAGACACCCCATTTCTTTCTTTCTTTTTTTTAATGAATGAAAGACTTTAACAGACCTTTCACAAAAGAAAATATCCAAGTAGCCAATGATAAGGTGCTCAATCAGAACCACAGTGAGATACACACCAACAAGAATGGCTAAAATTAGAACAACAACAATAATAGTAAAGTTTAAAAACCTCGTAATATCATGTGTTGACCAAGATGTGGAGCAACTGGAACCCTCTTATGCTACTGACGAAAGTATAAATTAGTAAATTTACTTTAGAAATTGGAACAGAGGTGTGTGTATGTGTGTGTTCAATTTATCATAAATTTTCATCTATGATTAGTGTTTTTTCTGTTCTGTTGAGAGAGTTTGCCGACTCCAGGGTCATATATTCATATACTCGCTATATCTGCCTATGCATTCTCCCAGAGGCTTTATATTTTAAGCTTTAATTTTAGGTCTATGATCCATATCAAATTAATGTTTATATATGTAGGAGGTAGAGCTTACGAATCTTTTTTTTCATATCATATTCAGTTGCTCCAGGCCCACTCAGTTATTGCTCATTGAAAAGACTCTCATCTCCTCCGTTGAGTTGCACTGGCATCTCTAGTTCCTTATACATTAAGCTAAAAAAAAAAAGGTTGCATGATACGTAGGATTATTGCCTTTTTTGGTCAAAGAATTTTAAAAGTTTGGATATTTTAATATAAGAATCTACAAAGGTACAGAAGTTACACATTGAACATTCTCACATTAGTTACCTTGAAGGGATGGAGGGGCAGATTATAAACTATTTCTTTATATGCCTCTGTATTATTTGATTCGTCATTATGCAATATCTCTTTACGCTTGTAACTTACACAAGTTTTGAAAGCAAAACAAATCAGAAGCAAAACAAGGAATGTGATCTTTCCCTCTTTTCAAATGTCTCTTCTGGGGCCTAACATCTACCTTGCATCAAAGATGATTTGTGTCTCTGCCCTGGTTGCTGCTCTTAAGTTGTCATCAAGTAGTGGGATCACATGATACTCTTCTTTGCAACCCCAGTGCAGCCCTTTCCAGTGCCATGGAAGGTTGCAATCAGATGAAGGACAATAAACAAAGCAGGGGTTTCTCCTCAGTTTGGCTCCTCAGGTGACTTTTGTGAATTAATTCTTTTATGGTAAATAATTATTTCCTTTGCATGAATGCTAGATCATTATATGGCTCTCTTTCATTTTTAAATCTTATTATTAATAGGAATACAAGTCTTTTAAACTAGATACAGAATAGGATGAGTTCAAAAGGCTAGCTTTGAAAACTAGCTCAGCCATTAACATGGACTGTACTTATAATGGGAATGCCATGCTGAGGATTCATCTATTTCTCTCTTTTAACTTTTGCATCTAATTAATCTTTGTCTGAAGGGCATGTTCCTGGTATTCAGAAGCATTCCTCAGTGGGGCTAATGTGCTGCAGCAGAGTGACCTCTACTGAGAAAACAATTTTCACCCAATCTTTTTCCAGCCAATTATCTCCAAAGGTACAGAGAAGGAGTACTTATTATGCTCTCCTCTCTCACAAGGGAAGAACATCGAAAAATTAATTTTGTTTCCCTAGGAGAGGTTATAAACCTTTGCATAATATATCATGAAAGGGCAAGGTATTGTTGACATGATTTCAATATATCTCTGAATTTTCAGGCATCCCTAAGGGGATCTCCAAATACTGTTTAGTTGACTATAATGTATGCTTAGTAAGTAGGAAAATCCTAGAACAGAGACCTAAGTATTGAGATGGAAGCCTTTTTTAATACATGTAGAATTTTTACATATGCAGTATAGAAGTCGTACTAATGAGCACTTAGCCAAGTGGCATCTGGGGCCCCAAAGAAGGAACACAAGATTGGCAAGAACTTGCTCCAATAAATTAACAGGTTTTCAAGCAATAAACTCCAACACCTACAATGCTATGGTTTTGTCTTATAATTGGCACCCACACTAGAGACATGAGAAAGTAGTTGAAAATTCACAGCCTGGTGAAAATTGTTTTAAATTAAGAGAAAATTTAAAAACCTATTTACAGGACTATAGTCAAGTCTCTAAAAGTAGGGTTAGATCATGGAAGGTCCAGAATGTCTTGCTTTGCAGTCTGTGGTGAGTCTATATGCTGATGTCGTAGATCAGATATCACCAAAGATTCCCCAAAGGAATTTGATAACATTCAACATCTTGTACTGGTAAAACTCTTAGTGAAAAAATAATAGAATAATCATAGGAACACTTATATTGCATTTATTCTGTGCCAGGTACCGTTATGTACATTTCACATGTTTTTTGAATGCATAAGTTATTTAATCCTCAAAACAAAGCCACATGTTAAAAATATTGTAGAGTTTGGTACTTTTATGTAGCAAATACTTTAATATATCCAGAGCAGAGGGTACAGAGAGGAAGTAGGTGAGGTTGGAAATGAAAGGAGGGGTTATATCATAGAAGTTCTTGAGTGTCTTACTAAGGAATTACACATCATCTTATGCAAGTAGGATGAGTTCAAACAGGGATGTGACATAATCAGATGGGTATTGAAAAAAAATGAATCCTGAAAGTAGAAATGCCATATAAACATCACTATAGTTGCCACAAAGGCATTTGATAAAATCCAGCCTCTAATGTTGATAAAATTCTTAATTAAATTGTAATAGAGTAATAATAAATAGCACTTATATAATACATGAAATATCATTGTTTTTATTATATTGTATTATATGTTGTACAACTATCATATTGTATTATATTATGCTATATTATACTGGTATTATATAATTAAGCATTTATTTAGCAATTATTATGAACCAAGCACTGTTCTAAGCATTTTTTCATGTTTTTAACATATTTTAATGAATTTAATTTTGAAAAAGCCCTTTGAGGTAGTGTTATCATTGCCACAATATTCAGATGAAGAAATGAGTGCTGAAAGTTTAAGTAGCTTGCCCAAACAAGAACACATTACACAGCATGTAAGTGGCAGAGCCAGAATTTGAGCCAGGATAGTTCTTTACACGATATACATCTCAAACCAAAGGCCAGCATCGTGTTTATCAGTGAGAAAGTCAACAAATTCCCATTAAAGTAAGAACAAGGCAAAGATACCCATTATCACCAGAAATTATTATGTTCTGCCAGTACTAGTCAGTGCAAATAGATAAGAAAAAGAAATCAGAGGAATAAATGTTGGAAAAGAGAAGGCAAATATTTTCACATTTTTTTTTATTGGCAGTGTCACACAGCTCTTGGGATCTTAGTTCCCCGACCAGGGATTGAACCTGGGCCCTGGCAGTGAAAGCACCGAGTCCTAACCACTGGACCACCAGGGAATTCCCTTCACAATTTTATAAATGTAAATTTTGAAACCATAAGCAATAAGAAAAATCACTAAGAAGACTATTCACAAAATTACTATAATTAATATACAAAAAATGTTAGCTATCTTTATACAAATAAGAATCACTTGAAAAATCCAAAATGTCAGACCACCAGGAACACACCTAGAGTTGAATAAGTTGGGTTTATCGCTTATCACTATGAGAGAGAGTGCATGCCACAAGGGATCATCTCGGTTAAAAAGTGTTAGAAAGGACTTATTACAGAAGAACCTAGAGGGGTAGGGGAAAATTTCTTCCTCCCTGAAAAGGCTTTCTAACTTTAGAGGATCAGTCTTAAAATAGGTAAAGTCTTTGGAAATCAGGTGGTGGGGTTAGCTGGATGAAAATTGATGACATCATGTTTCCGAATGCTGTCCCCTCAAAGGCAGACCTCAGGTAGTGGTGGAGGATATAGGGAGTGAGGTCTAGTAACTCCAGAGAAGAATTTGACAAGAATTTAACAGGACCTTAACCCAGGTAAGTGGTAGGTAGATTTAGGGGGAAACTGTGGGGCTACTTTGGCCAGGCTATTGTGTTGGGATTAGGGGAGAACACACATCCCTAGCATACCTTACCCTTAGTGTATTGCATTAAAACTTAATTCTAAGTTCTTTTTTTTTTTCTAAGTTCTTCTTGATGTCCAGCTGGAGCTTCAGATATTTATGGCATGTGGGATTGCCTCAGCGCCTGAGACCAAACTTTGCCTAGAAGAAAAACCTGCCAATGGTTACAGGAAGCTAGACAGGTGAAGGAAAATTTAGGAGAGAGGAGTTGGGGGCAAATAATGACTCCTTCAAAGGGTTTACATTCAGATTGAGGAAGGAATTCTAACATTCCTATGAGAAAATAACAAATGATATATGACTGCACAGGTGGTCACCGATTTCTACCACAATGCATTGCATTTCTAGGAACAGAGTATATAGTCCTGAAATAGGTCATCTTTCTCCTTAAGGAACAACGTAATAATTGGGATTGTGTTTCTAACCAAGAATATGATACAAAATAAATTATAAACATGAACAACAGTATGTTATAGAAGCCAAGATGTAATGACTACAAACAACTACAAACCTCCACAGCAATTTAACAGAGTAAAATTTTGTGTCAAGTCCTATGTAATGGGCAGAAATATATTGTGTACATTGACTATACAAAAGGAACTCCAGGGTGCCATAAAGAGTATATACAGCACATAAAACTACAGCTCTCATGAATCATGAATTTGACCTAAACTATCATGCTATGTATAACTCACATTAAACATTTACTTAACAATAATTTCATGTGCCTTCTTAAAAAAATCAAAGGGCTTTTTAAGAGATGGTTTTGCTGACATCCCTTTGAAGAGATATCTAGGAAGGCTTAAATAGATACCTTTCTTTTTCTTTTAGTAAACTTTGCAATAGTAATGTATTGAAGATTATTTCACTGTCCTTAAGGATGCCATAATAAGAGCAAGGTGATATGATTTAATTCAATATACATTTATCACATGTCTATTAAAAGTTGGGCCCTGTATTAGGTACTAGAAACATACTGATGACAGAACATGCCTTTGTTCACAGTCCTCAGAGTCGCCTCTTCTGGTCACCTGTCTCCTCAGAACAAGGATCTTGCAGCATTCCCATTTACATATCTCTCTACCCAACTAGGCTGGGAGTTACTTGAGAACAAGAACCTCCTTTCTTTATCCATCTATCCTCAGCTCTTAGCAGTATGCCCCCAAAAGAGTAAAAGTCCATGATTTTTTTTTGTAAGTAAACTACTGGATATATATTGCCTGTGATGATTTTCTTTTCTTTTGAAATTCAGTAGGTATCCAACATGATTGATTTTACCTACTTCTAACTCCTCTTAGGCTATTCGTGGGTATGATGCCAACTGTTCAGTCTCTAAGCAGACATCAGACCAAAGTAGTGATGATAAGAGAGAGAGACAAAAACCCCAGAAATGGTTGTTAAAGGCCTCTTTCTTAGAGTTCACAGCTACAGAGAAGAGAAAGCTATTGACAGCTATTAGAAGGACTTCACACTTCATTGGAGAACCATGAACAACAATTACCAGGTCTTTGGCACAGATTTTTCAAGAGGAACTTCAAAACATCTCTCATAGAATTGCTAAGACAGGCATAGAACTGGAAACACATTGTCTGCTTTTTCTGCCTTTATACTTAGATTTTGACAGTAAGACTCCAAAACAGTAGGTAAAGTGAGAGAAAATTGGGGCATGGATTTTAATTCGGGAGCAGGTTTTCCTGGGACTCATCAAAAGACAGAGATTGCCATAGACTAAGTGCCCCCCCCCAAAAAATAACAAACAGTGGACAGTCAATAAATAGAGCTACAATGTTAAGTAAGGCTTGATGAAGGGGTGAATATTGAGCTTGAACACGGAAAGGATTAGTAAGGGCCTCAGTATAGACATGGATTTATAGGTGACCCCATGTTCCCTAGGCAGTGAGGAAGCCAACCTGCATGCAACAGATTAGATATGCTGTTCGCTAATAAGTTAGATCCATAAGATGGGGCAAAATCAACAGAAACTTGGATGAGCTTCCTGAGACGACTCAATACTTTTCTCGATTAACAATTATATTCCAGGGCTTCCCTGGTGGCGCAGTGGTTGAGAGTCCGCCTGCCGATGCAGGGGACACGGGTTCGTGCCCCGGTCTGGGAAGATCCCACATGCCGCAGAGCGGCTGGGCCCGTGAGCCATGGCTGCTGAGCCTGCGCGTCCGGAGCCTGCGCGTCCAGAGCCTGTGCTCCGCAACGGGAGAGGCCACAACAGTGAGAGGCCCGTGTACCGCAAAACAAAACAAAACAAAAATCCTAAAGTTTGTGAATGTTCTTCCTTAACATACACACAGACACACACACACACACACACACACACACAAATAAAATAATAAAATGGCAGGTATGATCTTTAAAAAAAAAAAAAAATTATATTCCAAGTGTGGACTCATAGTTAATATTAAAAAGTACATGTTTTGGCCATCAATTTTTGTAATGAAAATTCCAACTCAAATAGCTTCTAACTATTCCTCCGGCTTATATCAACTGGAATTTAGTTCTTAATCATAGCCAATGAGAGCCCATATGAGTATACACATGCTGAAATATCTGTGCTGGTCTTCCCCATCTGTGGGTTAATGAGAAGGTTAATTTCAGGTTAATTAGCTGCGGTGTGGGAGATGAGCAAGCCTTCTCAGCAGCAGACTCAGCAAAATCCCAGGAATCTGGAAAAAAAGCAGTGAAACATGGACAGGGAATTTCCCTGATTTTCCTTCCAATTTGTGTAAGCCTGAGCATTGAACTTCTGGGACCCTAGGCTAGTTTTAAAATGAAGACAGTTCCAGCTTAAGCTCTAGAGATAACACGTGGCATCTATACCTGGGGGCAAGACAATTAATCTCATTATAAAACAGTGGAAGTGTTTTCTTCAAAGGAAATTTCCACCAGCTCCCAGCCATTCGTGGCCTTTGAAATTCAAGATAGTTGGATAAATACTCATTTAGGCTAGAAGGAAGCTACATCTAACACAGGTTGTGGCCTTTCTTCCCCAAGGCTAGAACATGCTGGACTGCTACACAGAATACTCATCATGTTTTGGTCTCTGGAACTACACAAGTTTGCTTAGCCAACCAAGTCAGCTAGTAAAAAAAAAAAAAAAAAAAAGCTATGAGATAACATGGAAATAAAGACCATCATAAAGTAAGCTACAATCAGACAACACTATACTAGAAAGCAGTCTATTATGTCTCAAGGCTCCAAATACTTGTTTGGTCACTTTGAATCTTTTCAACAAGGCTGCTTATTTATTTATACTCATTTCATTCTGAAAATAGATGCTTAGAATGAGAATGTACCAGTGACACACAGGCCACTGTCAGGGAGGAAGAAATTTTCCTCTACCCTTCTAGGTTCTTCTGGCTGGTCTAAGAATTAAATTGACATGAGACAGATTAACAGGAGAAAATCAAACAAAAGTTTAATAACATGTGTACATCAGAGAGACCCAGGAGAACTGAGTAACTCCCCAAATGGCCCAAACCCTCACCTTAAATACCATCGTCAGCTAAAGACAAAAGAGGATGTTGAGGGTAGTGGTTTGGGATTTATAAGAGGGGGAGGCAATTCACACAGAGATAGAAAAGCAAATGTTTGCTAGGCCATGCAGGGACAGTGGGACCCAGAGAGGGATCTTAACAGACTTTGCTAGGTTCCTCTCTGTCTACCATACCTAGTTCATACTATAGTTACCTATGGTGATTGCTCCCTTCCTGGAACAAGTCCTCTATCTACTTCTACTAGAAGATCAAAGGTCTTCTCGAGTCTTTTGAGCCTAAAAATAATCATCCTAAATTAATCCTCATGCCAAAGAGACACAATTTGGAGGTGGCAAATTTTGCTCCACTACACCACTGACCTTGACACCTAGTAAGTCACCAAAGAAGAAATTTAGTAAAGTATGATGTATAAAATCACTCTTCCACAGGAGCCAAAATTGAGCATCATGGGTATCAATATCACTTGGTGTTGTTTTCTTCTATTCTATGAGGTATGGCTCAGAAGATGGGCTGACCTCCATTTTCCTTTACTTGTTGGGTATCTACTAATACCTGACTGTAATACAAATGTAAATGTCAGTTGAATGCTAAGTAAATTAGCATTTGTGGTTTTCCAATTCGATTTTAACTTGCATACAAAATAAAATCGAAAATCATCCTCATCTCCTAGCTTCTTTCCAAAGAATAGAATGAACTCAGAAAATTGTACTCTACTCTCCCATTTTCATGTTATTGTATTTTAGCTCCCTCTTATTTTAAACACACCAAAGTTAGTCTTTTTTTTCTTTCTCTCAATTCTCTCAATTTTTCTATTATTGTTTAGAATTCCTATCATGCTTACCCATTTCTTTGCTCACCATGGTTTTTTATATTCTACATGTTCTTTTTGGATAATTGCTGAAGCACTTTCTTTCATTCTTTCAGCAAGGTTCTATGAATAGTAAACTTTCCTGTTCTCATGTAACTCTAATGCCTTTATCTGACATGCAATTCTAGTGTAACAAATATTTTCCCTCAACAATTTGGAAATGTTATTCTTCTGTCATAACTGACCAAAAGCTTGCTGTCTATCTTTCTAGGTAAGCTCTCTTTTCTCCTTGACTGCTTTTAAAATTTTCTCTTTGTCTTTGGTATTCTACACATGTATTACATTGTGTCTAGGTATTGAGCTTTTAAAAAATTCTGCCTGGGACTCAGCAT
This sequence comes from Pseudorca crassidens, assembly GCF_039906515.1. NCBI lineage: Eukaryota > Metazoa > Chordata > Mammalia > Artiodactyla > Delphinidae > Pseudorca > Pseudorca crassidens. The sequence continues at coordinate 95,642,733 of NC_090317.1, forward strand.
GCAACTTTAATTTGTATTTCCTCCTTGACTCAACTAACAAGACTTATTTTTCTTAATTCCCAGTAGACAGCTTTTTTCTGATTATATTTTTAATTTGTAGTATTTTTGCAACAGAACAAGAGAATGTTTCTTGGTTTTGTTTTGTTTTGGAATTAACTGAGATTTTTGTTTTGTTTTGTTTTTCTTCATAGACCAATACAAGGTCTTTTTTTTTTCATGACTGCTTATTGTGTACCAGAAAAAGGTTAATTCTGTATTTTCAGGATAGAGTTTGATATGTGTGTATTAGATCTATCTTCTTAATTGCATTTGGCTTTTATATCATCAGAAAATAAGTGGGGCATACATAAATTGGATAACTTGAAAGTAGTTTAATAAAGGGATACACAATGGTATAGGCAGAGTATAGAGGGAAAGCACAAGAGATACAGCGGTAACTCAGATGTTTGAGGGGGGTGCCATTACCACATATAGGCTGGAAGGTGAAGGAGAAGGAGTGGTTACAGAACTTGAAATAGAGATAATATGTGAACAGGGCTTATACCCTGAGAAAACCATAATTCAAAAAGAGACATGTACCATAATGTTCATTGCAGCACTATTTACAATAGCCAGGACATGGAAGCAACCTAAGTGTCCATCAACAGATGAATGGATAAAGAGGATGTGGCACATATATACAACGGAATATTACTCAGCCATAAAAAGAAACGAAATTGAGTTATTTGTAGTGAGGTGGATGGACCTAGAGTGTGTCATACAGAGTGGAGTAAGTCAGAAAGAGAAAAACAAATACCGTATGCTAACACATATATATGGAATCTAAAAAAAAAAAAGGTTCTGATGAACCTAGGGGCAGGACAGGAATAAAAATGCAGATGTAGAGAATGGACTTGAGGACCTGGTGGGGGGGAAGGGTAAGCTGGGACGAAGTGAGAGTAGCATTGACATATATACACTACCAAATGTAAAGTAGATAGCTAGTGGGAAGCAGCCACATAGCACAGGAAGATCAGCTCGGTGCTTTGTGACCACCTAGAGGGGTGGGAGACACAAGAGGGAGGGGATATGGGGTTATATGTATATATATAGCTGATTCACTTTGTTATACAGCAGAAACTAGCAACATTGTAAAGCAGTTATACTCCAATAAAGATGTAAAGAATAAAATAAAATAAAATAATTAAGAAAAACAGGTCCACCTGACAGGAGTTTTAGTAGAAGGCTATAGCTAACTTGTAACAACTCAACAGGGAGCGAAACATTAAAATACTCTGATCTCTGTTCATCTTATTGAGAATTTCTTGTATGTGATGATGAGTCACGTCTCTCTTGCTGCTTTCTATTGATAGATTCTCTCTCTTTGGCTTTAGTTGGTCTGGTTATGATATGTCTTACTGTGAATCTCTCTGAGTTAATCCTGCTTGAGTTTATCCTACTTGGAGCGTGTTGAGCTTCTTCAATATGTAGATTCATATTTTTTCATCATTTTTGGAAAGCTTGGGCTGTTATTTCTTCAAACAAATATTCTTTCTGCCCCTTTCTATTCTCTCCTTCGGGGACTCTGATCATCTGTATGTTGGTATGCTTGATAGTATCCCATAGGCCTCTGGGGCTCTGTTTATTTTCCTTCATCATTTTTTTCTTTCTATACCTCAGATTGGATAATCTCGATTGACCTACTTTCAAGTTGGCTGATTCTTTCCTCTGATTGTTCAAATCTGCTGTTAAACCCTTCTAATGAATTTTTAATTTCAGTAATTGTACTTTTCAATTCCAGAATTTGTACTTGGTTCCTTCCTACAATTTCTGTCTCTTTATTGATAGTCTCTATTTGGTGAGACATCGTTTTTGAACTTTCACTTAGTTCTTTAGACATGGTTTCTTTTAGCTCTTTGGACATATTTAAAATAGCTAATTTAGAGTCTTTTGTTTGTTTACCGAACTCAGGTTTGGCTGCTCACTATTCAAAAACCATACTCAAGAGGCAAATGTTGGTAGAAAGGAAAGTTGCTTTAATCAGAAAGCCAGCGATCTGGGGAGAAGGTGGACTCATGTGCCCCAAAACCAACTCCTATGATTCCTTTAACCGTGACAGTTTTTAAATTGAAAAAGGGGAAGTAATCTCAGTTAATCATTGAGATAGAAGGTTAGGTTCACATCATTTTCCATTGTGTGCAGGCTGGCTGACTCCTCATGATATTTCTTCAGATGTTATATTGCCCAAGTGGTCTGCCTGCAGGATTGCTAAGGGGACCGTTGGGGATAGAGAGCTACTCATTCTTTAACTACTTAATTCTTCATTCCTGCTTCTTTTAATCTAGGGAAAGAATCAACAGGTTAGGCAGGGTATTGTGTGCACTTAGTAGAGCATAAGTCAGGAGTTGGGTTAAATGTTCCTTAATGATCTCATTTTTATAATGAAGGTTTAAGGGGAACAGAAACAGGCAAACAGGAAAGAGGCAAAAGAGCTCCTTACAAATCCCCACTTGTCAGGCATCATTCCATTTCTATGGGATTGGGGCGAAAGTCTGTCTTTTGTAACTTCTTCATGCTGACATAGGGTGCTGTATTCTTAGAGTGGAAGATGTTGACATGGGTCTGTAGCATCTCTTTGCTGACAGTTTTAGTTGCCTGCTTACATATATCGGCAGAATAAGCTACAATTATTTTCAGGCCCACAAATATATAGATTATTATGAGCAATATTGTTAATCCCATTCTCTTGAGGCCAGTTCTCGGAACTGTGCTAGTCATAGATTCAGCACTGCTCAAGATGGAGTAGCTTATGTCATGGCTACAGTCTAGTCACCATGCAGTTAGCCTTTTCCCTCTGGTGGCAGTTATAGTATCTGTAAAACAACTCAGGAGTGTGCATCAGACACTGAGTTTGTGACTCTATCATCCTCATCATTAACTGCTCGAGCCTGCTCTTTTGTAACTCTGGGAGGCCTGTAGACTTCAGCTTTTCTACAAACAAGAGGCAGGGGACAAAGAGGGGCCTTTTTACTTGCGGGGACCCTGCAGGGTTCTGTTTGTTTCCTTATTTAGTAAGTCCAATGTCTGGTCTTCCTCAGGGACACTTTCTATGGATTGATTTTTTTTTCCTGTGTATGGATCATGTTTTCTTGTTTCTTTGCATGTCTCATAATTTATTTTTTGTTGTTGAAAACTGGACATTTGAAGTAATATAATGTGCTCACTCTGAAAATCAAATTATTGCCTCTCCCTAGAGTATGTTGTTGTTTACTTGTAGTTTTTGCTGTTTGTTTTTTAGTAAGTTTTCTGTAAAGCCTGTATCTTTGTCATATGTGGCCACTGAAGATTGTACTTGGTTAGATGAGTACTCAGCTAATGATTGGACAGAGATTTTCTTAAATGTCCGGGACAAGTAAATCTCTCCCAGTCTTTGCTGAGGGGCTCTGTGCATGTGTTGGGGTATGCCTTCAATACTCAGGCAGAGCAGTTTAAAACTTTGCCTTAGCCTTCACTTCCTATCTGTACAGAGTCTCAAAGTCAGCCAGAGGTGAGAGCTTAAGGCCTCCTTAGATCCTTCATGTGAATGTGCATAGCCTTCGGTGTGCAAACAGCCTTAGGCATGTGCCAGGATTTATAGATTTCTGGGAATATATCAGAGATTTTGAAAGCCCCTATGGAATTTCATTCCCCAGCTTTTGCTTTGAAGTTTTTTGGTTAGTGTATTGTTTCCCTCAACTGTTATCCTGTGCCTCAGGCAGCCATGAAATTCAGCAAGGGTCTTTAATTGCTTTTTGATAAATGTTCCTGGATGATAAGGCTTTTCACACTGGGCAAGTCCGGTAAGATACAGACAGCTTGCAAATATGGTCTTCTAGGGGACCACCAGGCAGGTCACAAATTGACAACTTTGGGGAATGATGCTTTGAAAGAGCTCCAGCCCCATTCTGCTCTCCCATAGTTGCCAACCTTCACCATCACTGTGGATTGTTCTATTTTAAGGCCACTGTGTTTCTGGAAAGCAGAGAATGGAACCAGGAAAAGTTAAAATGCTCCAAAGCTTGCTGTTTTCACCAAGATTTTCCAACTGTTTCTCTTTAATAAAGATTCTGTGAGCTGTTACAAGCATTTAGTTAATTTCCAGAGTTTTAAAAAAGCTGATTCTGATCAATTTTGCCAGTTTTCTCATTGCTTTTATGAAGGAGAGAATTTTTGGAGGCCTTAATTTGCCATTTTTACTTTATAACTATAAATTTACATAATACCCTTAATCTTCCACTTCTTAAGCAGTATTTATTATCTGAGCTATGATAAACTTAGGATATTCTTTTTTCCTCTTATTTCCTTGCTTCACTTCTACCACTCAATTTTAGTTAATTATACTGTATTTCTGTTTATCATTCATAGTTAACTATGCTTATGCTTCTATGACTTTATTTGCAACTTTCAATTATCTCCTTGGACTGCCAGCAATTACAGATGAAGCAGATATGTGCAATAGTATAGTTTCTTTCTCCCCCCCTCAATCTGTTTTGACTAGTTATATTGTCTTAATTTGGGTTTCTTCAGAGGCAGACCATGAGACAATGATTCAAGTGTAACTTCTTTGTTTGTGAAGAACAAGAAATGCCAGTAGGGAAGTAAGGAAGTACACAGGAAAGGGAAAGCAACCAATAAAAGAATTATTATGCCAGTTATTTCTGTGGGTGACTAAAGCCTAATATTGTGAAGAATTTCTGGGAAAGATTGTAATACACATGCCTCAGAGTTGTCTCTCCAAGATCTGGAGTATGTATTCACCAAATGCTATCAATCCTTTGTTGAGGGCTTCTCCTGGGGGGATTTTAATTCCTTAGTACTTCTTTTATGCGGCCCTTAGGAAAAAGACACATATATTGTTCAATGGAATCAGCTAGGACAAACTGAAGTGGTAAAGCTGCAGTGATATAAATGGGACACTAATGGAGTCCCCTACATATTACATCATTTCTCCATTATTATTATATATAACTTTTACATTCTGTTTTGTGCTTTCTTCCTCACATGTGTTTTAGGCTTGTTTCTACTATTAAATATATTAAAAAATCATTGTGAATTCTTTCTCCATAATTTCTTTGTTAATCTCTTTATGTCTTAAATTTGTCCTCCATTAATTTTCTCAGGAAGTGTTCATGGCAGTGATATTCCCTGAGCTCTTGCATGTTCAAAACTATTCGTCTTTATCCTTTTGTACTTTAAACACAATTTGATTGGATAGAATATTCTTGGCTCACATTTTTGCCAAGCTGTTATAGGAAGCTGTGAGCATCAGTGATGGTTTCTTACATTTCGTGACTTAACTGCTGTACTAGGCTGAATAGTATCTCCCCAAAATTCACGTCTACCTGGAACCTCAGAATGTGACCTGATTTGGAAATAAGGTCTTTTCAGATGTAATCAAGTTAAAATAAGATCATACTGGATTAGAATGGGCCCTAATCCAAGAAAAGATTGGAATGATGAGTATAAAAGAAGACTTAATAAATTTTAAAGGATTGAAGTAATACAAAATATGTCCTCCAACAACAATGAATTAAATTAGAAATCAGTAATAGGAAGAATTTTGAAAAATAAAGATATGTGGAAATTAACCAATACACTCCTAAATAACCAATAACCAAAAAATTGCAAAGAAAATGATCTAATAATTTGAGATGACCAAAAATGAAAAGCCAACGTACTAGAACGTCAAAAACAATGCTTAGAGGAAAATATATGTGTATATCTATACACTTATCTATAATATATATATATATACATACATACACACTTATATTAAAAAAGAATATCTCAAATCAATAACCTAACTTTTCACATTAAGAAACTATAACAAGAAGAGAAAATTAAGCCCAAAGCAAGTAGAAGGAAGGAAGAAATAAAGATTAGAACAGATTTGATTGGAATAAAAAAATATAGAAAATCAATAAAACCATAGTTGATTCTTTGAAAAGATCAATAAAATTTACAAACTAGCTATACTGAGCAAGATAAGAAGAGAGAAAACTCAAATTATTAAAATCAGGCATGAAAGAGGAGACATTACTACTGACCTTATAGAAATAAAAATATTATAAGAGAATACTATGAACTACTGCATGCCAACAAATTAAATAACTCAGCAGAAATGAACAAATTCCTACAAAGACACAAACTGCTGAAACTGACTCAAGAAGAATTAGAAAATGTGAATAGATGTATAACAACTAAAGAGACTGAATTAGTAATTAAGAAATTTCTCACAGAAAAAGCCCAGCAACAGATGACTTCACTGGTGAATTCTACCAAACATTTAATAAAAAATTAACACCAATCCTTCACAAACTCTTCAGAAAAATTCAAGGGGCGAGAACACTTTCCAAATCATTTTGTAAGGCCAGAATTACCCTGATATTGAGTCCAGACATAGTAAGCAAATGAAATCAGATTAAGAAATCACAAGAAAACAGATTAAGAAATTACGAGAAACTACAGATTAATATTTCATGAATATGGACACAAAAATCCTCGACAAAATATTAGCAAACAAAATCCAATAACACAGAAAAAGATTTTACAACATGACCAACGGAATCTATTCCAGAAATGCATGATTGGTTTAATATCTACAAATTAACCAGTGTACTACACAATACTTATTGAATTAAGGTCATTAAAGAAATGACCATCTCAATATGCAAAAAATAAAATGTATTTGGAAAAAATCCAACACCCTTTCATGATGAAAACTCTGAACAAACTAGAAATAAAAAGGAATTTCCTCACCCTGTAAAAGAGAATCTGTGAAAAACCCACAGATAATATCATAATTAATGGTAAAAGACTGAAAGCGTTCTCCTTAATAACATTAGAATCAATACCAGGATGTCTATTCTTGCCATTCTATTCAACATCATACTGGAAGTTCTAGCCAGAGCAATTAGGCAAAGAAGAAAAAGAAAGAAAGAGGGGAGGGAAGGAGGAAGGCGAATAGAAAAGAAGTAAGTAAAAGGCATCTAATTTGGAAAAGAAGAAGCAAATTTATCTTTATTCAGAGATGATATGATCTTACATATAGACCATCTTAAAGAAACCACAAAAAATCCTATTAGAGTTAAAAAACAAATTCATCAAAGTTTCTGTGTACAAGATCAACACACAAAAATCAACTGTATTTCTACACACTAGAAATGAACAGTCTGAAAAAGAAATTTTTTAAAAATTCCATTTACAAGACCATCATAAAGAATAAAATACTTAGGCATAAATTTAACCAAGCAGGTGGGTGAAAGACTTCTACACTTAAAACTATAAAACATTGCTGAAAGAGATGAAAGAGGACCTAAACAAATGGAAAGACATTCTGTGTTCATGGATTTGAAGACTTAATAATGTTAACTTAATAATTTAAGATAGCAATACTACCCAAAGCTATCTATGGATTCAATGCAGTTTCTTTGAATACCCCAGGATGAAATTCACTTGTTCATTTATTTTTATTCATTCTTTCATTTACCCATTTGCTTCTACTCAATAGAAATAATTGTTTAGTGTCTTTTTTTGTGAATGCAAATTATCTGTGATCCGGAGTATTAGTTAAATGTCTATTGTCTCTTTACACACGTTAGACTCAGTTTCCCTTTAAATGATCATTTCTCTGCACTTTTCCTGCTTGAAGAGGAATCTCTGAGAGATGTTGGCAACACAATGGTAATTGAATAGTTTTTCTTTCTCCTTCATCTGTTAATATCACACCCTCTCCCTCAATTTGGCACCAATCTACAGATCTGGCAGTCTCTTTTATTACCACCCAATTCCCCTTGTGGTAGAATCCTCTGTATACAACACAATGCTCTCCCAAACTTCTCCCCAGTCCTTCCCCAAATTGAAGCTAGCTAGACCACTGGTGCTCTGGCCCTGATTACATGCAGCTTTTCTCATTACTAACATGAGGAAAGGAGCCATGACCAGGACAATAAAGCATGGGTTTTGGACAGGGTAGCATTCACATAAAATTTTCTGCTACTCAACTGGGCTCCCACTGTGTTCTGTTATCTTATCTTTTGATTGTAAGAATGTATACGTTATTTGATCTTTGTCATATTTCTATAAGTATTAAAGTTCTCCTATTATATTTTCCTAAGTTTATAAATAGCATCAATGTTAAAATATCCTCATTTATCATCGCACTATTGTCCTTCTCCTTTGGTAAGTTCTCTGACTAAAGGAAACTGTTATTTTATAACCTTTATGAACGATATCTGACCAAATTATTCTTACTCTAAAATAATGAATTATCTTCTGATTCTTACCAGATCTCATCACTACATACTAATCTCAGATAGCAATATAGAAGCTTCACAAATCGCACTATATTTATCTAATTCATTCAAATGTATTTTTTAAACATATGCATCAAGCCCTATGCTAAGTGCTGGGACGTGGTTCCTGAATCCCAATAGCTCATAATCCTTATGAATAATGCAATCAGTCCTGTAGCAGTGACATGTACAAAGTAGCAGAAAAGCACGGAGGAAATTGTGCCTGGAGGGATCCAGGATTACTTCATGAGGAGGTTCATAATTCGTCATTTTAGTCATCTGGTAAATTACTAAAATTTTAATGAAAAATAAAAACATTAACTTTTGAATCTAAGATGTGTTTCAATCTACTTTTTCCTTCTGTCTTCACTCCTAACTCTATACTATCAATGTTATTGTTCTGCTAAGTATCGTTGAGACCGTGCAAAACATGTATGATTTTTCTTTTCCTTATTGACTTTTGAGCCTCTCTTACCTGGGCAGACAACAGAATATGTGGACTGCATTAGTTAGATTACTGATTTATCTTCTTTCAAGCAAGAAGCCATGAACAGTGGGCCTCAAGATCCATTTGACAGATCCGAGCCACCTCTGTGTCTAGGGATTAATCTCAGGTGGATTGATAGGCAATACAAATGAAGTGAAATTTATATATGATATTTTCTTCCAGAAAAGGTCTTCTCCCACTCCCAACATTCATGCACCTTCCATTGAGAGAAGGTAAGTTGTAGAACTACTACAAATGGTTACCAAGCATCTTTTAAATAGGGGCCTATGGAATATCCTGAACTTGGGTACATATTTCAGACACGGATATCAACAAGAAATGTAGCAGAAATAGCCTGATGACCAGACTCTGACCTCTCCCTCTTTTCTATATGGGTATTTATTTTGTTAACCCTGACTTTAGGATATGACAGCCCTGTGGCAGCACTGTATTCTACACAACTTCCTTCCGTCCTCACAGCTCTAACTGACTTTAAGCCAGAAATACTCCATTACATCCTGGGGTGAAATCCACACTGACCCACCCTCTGATGGCTGTGATCATTTCAGAGTCACTTAGATGCCACGAGAATCATTTATAATAGGGAAGACTCGATAAATAACTATATTTCTTACATTTCCCTTGGCATGATGCCTTTTTCTGTAATGTAAGGGGACCTCAATAATGAATGTTTATTTCTCTTTTTCCTTAAGTTTCTGCTACCCCAGCCAATCACACAAGAGAAAGACTGGTTTGGCTTGAAACAGGCCTAAGTGTTAGATTACTACAAAATAGCCCCCTATAAATCATACCACCATGAATTCGTGGACTTGTACAGCCTCCTCTAACATTGAATGAAGGTTGGCCTTATAACTTACTTGGGCCAATAGAAGGTGAAAGAAGTGATTCTGCACAGCTCTGGACTAAGGACCTATGAGGTCTTACGGCTTCTTCTTTTGTTCTCTTGGACACCTAAGACAATCATGCAGCAAAAAGTCTGGAGTGAAAAACCACCTGGGAAGAGAAGTCCAGTCCTCTCAGCTATTCTAACAGAACTCAGCCCCCATCAGCCCTTTCTGCTCAATAAGTGATTCCAGGCAAAACCAACCGAAGGCAAAAACCCAACCGACCTATGGAATCATGAGAAGTAATAACTTGTTGTTTAAAGCCTTTAAGTACTGGTGCGCTACGCAGCAACAGATAAATAATTCAGTTATTGTTGGTAAAGTTTTCTGGGGCTGGGAGCTGGCTACCCTTACAAGACTGAACTGCTTGGACTTACAGTCTCAGGCTCATGCATGGACCTATATTTACAAGGAGAGTCGGAGCCAAGTTTTTCATCTGAACCTGCGAGGCAGAGTTTTACAATGATGAATGTTTCTCAGTTCCAGTTTATGTTAGTATGTACAGAGTCTGAAAGTGCAGCAGAAGACATGACCTGCTTTTTAAAGAGCAACTGACAAGAAGCCTAGTGAGAAAAGGAGAATACAAAAAGCTCTGCAACTCTAGGTAACTCTGTCCGTGTTTGATTATTTCATTTTCCAATGGCAATGTCCCAGCTGTGCTCCAGTGTCTCTTCAGCTTATATCTGTGTTCAAATGGGAAGTCTTCCTAATTTCTCTCCTCTGTCATTTTCTTTCTTTCTTTTTTTTTTTTTTTACAGTATGAGGGCCTCTCACTGCTGTGGCCTCTCCCGTTGCGGAGCACAGGCTCCGGACGCGCAGGCTCAGCGGCCATGGCTCACAGGCCCAGCCGCTCCGCGGCATCTGGGATCTTCCCGGACTGGGGCACGAACCCGTGTCCCCTGCATCGGCAGGCGGACTCTCAACCACTGCGCCACCAGGGAAGCCCCTCCTCTGTCATTTTCTTATCCAAGTTTCTTGGTTTTGCTGTCCAATTTATCATTGACAAAGCCTCGGGTGAAGTACTTCTGTGCTTAGAGTCTTATTTATACTATTTATCACACTGGAAATTAGTGAGAAGAGCCTCATTTTAGAAACACAGACACCACCAAAAAAGAGAGTCTCACCATGTAGAGAGGCAGAATAGTGTAATGGCAAAGCATACAGGCTCTGGAAAAAGATTGCCTGGCTTAGAATTCTAGGTCTGCAAGTTACTAGCTGTAAGACCATGGATAGGTTATTTAACTCTTTCCTTCACCTTACTTATCTGTCAAGTGGGGATAATAATAGTCGTACATACCTTGGAGACATAAGTGCAAATGTAAACTTGGCACTTGGTAACTATAGTAGTTTAGTGTTAGCATTATTTTGATTATTACGAAAGAAGAACTGAGTGTAATAGTTGTAGACCCAGATCTTTGACAAACTAAACACTTGACCTTGAGTAAATTACTATGTCTCTGGGTCTCAGTGTTTTCATCTGTGAAATGAGTACTGTAAGGGCCCTTTCAGCTCTAAAATTCAATAAATCTATGAAATGTGAAAAGCATGGCTAACTTTGACCTCTCAGATCATGACCACTGAGGGTAAGGCATTTATTTTCCTTGCCCAGAAGGGACCAGAGAAGTCTTGAAGCATGGCATTGTTTCATACATAAATCAAGCCCTCATTTTATTTGGAAATCTGGTTTCCATTGTAAGCAGGGCAGTTTTTCACCTGGCATCTGATGAATAAGAAATGGTAGAAATTGAGGATTAAATATATTTATGATATCCTATTGTTATATATAGTAACCAATCGTTAATAATATCATATATATATATATATATATCCCTTATATATAAAGAGAGATTTATTATAAGGAACTGGTTCATGTATCAATAGTTATGGAGGCCGAGAAATCCCAATATCCAGTCTGCAAGCTGGAGACCCAGGAGGGCTAATATGTAGTTCTAGTCTGAGTTCAAAGGCCTGAGAACCAGGAGACCTGATGGTTTAAGTTCCAGATCAAAAGCTGGTGAGCTCAAGGCCCCAAAGCTGATGTTTCAGTCTAAGTTTGAGGGCTGCGAAAAAGACAATGTCCCAACTCAAACAGTCAAGCAGGAAGAGTTCCCTCTTACTTAGCCTTTTTGTTCTACTCAGGTCTTCAATTGATTGGATGAGGTCCACCCACATTCAGGAAGTCAATCTGCTTTACTCAGTCTAAGGATTCAAATGTTAATCTCATCCAGAAACATCTTCACGGACACACCAGAATAATGTTTGCCTAGTTGCCCAGGCAAATTAACGCATAAAATTAACCATTACAGTTACCTTCCTATAAATGCCAATTCTTATATTTGCATTAAAAGCCAAGGCTCTTAGACATTTGGGGGGACGCCTACGCATGAATGAAAAAAATTAAAATAAACAGAGAACTAGCTTTCTAGAGAAAGAGAGATAATTTTAGGAGCATATGAAAACTTGAGAGAAAAGCACTGTGCACAAACAGATTTGTGGCATTAATACATACGTAAAACAAGAAGAGGATGCAATTGTGAAGGAATGATCCAAGATTAATAAAGATCTCTTTGCAATTAAAAATATGAATACTGGGCTTCCCTGGTGGCGCAGTGGTTGAGAATCTGCCTGCTAATGCGGGGGACATGGGTTCGAGCCCTGGTCTGGGAAGATCCCACATGCCGCGGAGCAACTAGGCCCGTGAGTCACAACTACTGAGCCTGCGCGTCTGGAGCCTGTGCTCCGCGACAAGAGAGGCCACGATAGTGAGAGGCCCGCACACAGCGATGAAGAGTGGCCCCCGCTCGCCGCAACTAGAGAAAGCCCTCGCCCAGAAACGAAGACCCAACACAGCCAAAAATAAACAAATAACTAAATAAATAATAAAAATAAAGGAATTCCCTTAAAAAAAAATATGAATACTGGGGCTTCCCTGGTGGCGCAGTGTTTGAGAGTCCGTCTGCCGCTGCAGGGGACACGGGTTCGTGCCCCGGTCTGGGAAGATCCCACATGCCGCGAAGCGGCTGGGCCCGTGAGCCATGGCCGCTGAGCCTGCGCGTCCGGAGCCTGTGCTCCACAATGGGAGAGGCCACAACAGTGAGAGGCCCGTGTACCACGCACACACAAAAAGAATGAATACTGGAGTATGAAGTTCAAAAAAAGGTTGTTACGTAAAGTTCAGATTATTGACCCCTAAAAGACAAAGTGAAAAAAATTATGAAAAAAAAATCAGAGGTGTAGAAATCACCTATAAATTTCAGAAATATATACCAAAGAAAGTACAGTGAATAAATAAGAAACTTTCCAAAACCTGAGGAGAGAGGTGATTCTTTAATTGGGAGGTCTAATTTAAAGGCCCACCATGTGAAAATAGTGAGACTAAAGAAAATTTTTTTTTAATTTTCCGGAGAAAAATAGGTGATTTCCATAAAAGTGAGAATTACCTTAACCCTAACACCATCATCCACATTGGATTTCAGAAGAGAATGGAGCACTCTTTTTTTTATAAATTTATTTGTTTATTTTTGGCTGCATTGGGCCTTCATTGCTGTGCACGGGATTTCTCTAGTTGTGGCGAGCAGGGACCACTCTTCGTTGCCATGAGTGGGCTTCTCGTTGCAGTGGCTTCTCTTGTGGCGGAGCACAGGCTCTAGGCACACAGGCTTCAGTAGTTGTGGCATGTGGGCTCAGTAGTTGTGGCTTGCAGGCTCTAGAGTGCAGGCTCAGTAGTTGTGGCACACGGGCTTAGTTACTCCACGGCATGTGGGATCTTCCCAGACCAGGGTTCGAACCCGTGTCCCCTGCATTGGCAGGCGGATTCTTAACCACTGCACCACCAGGGAAGCCTAGCACTCTTTTCAAAGTACCATTAAGTAATGACTTTCAAGTAGAATTCCATTCCAACCAAATTATCATAATAATTAATTAATAATTAACACGAACATGCTTTATATTTTTTAAAAAGCACACAATATGGATAAAGTTAAAATCCTTCTTGTCCACTGCATCCAATCGCAAAAACAAAAAAGAGGTTATCAATCACTTCTGTCATTATTGTGTGCAGGCTTTTAGGTGTTTTTCTATATAAATAAAGCTGAAATAAATAATTTTCTGTTTTGTCTTGTTTGAACATAAATAGCAGTTTGCTTTTCAACTTAAGGACATATCTGTATTCTCTATATGTATCCACATAGGAACCCCACGTCATTGTTTTTAACTACCGTGTCATATTTCAGAGCATAAATGCACTACAATTTATTCAATCACTCACCTATCAGTGGACAGTTAGACTCTTCTCTAATTTTTGTTTTCTTTTATAAACAGTGCAACAGTGAACATCCTTGTACAAGCCTCCTGGTGTCTGAGACTAATTTTCTGCAAAAAAAATACTTCTCTATTTATTCATTCATTCATTCATTCATTGCCTATGATGAATGTCCCCAGGGCCTCCTTATTTCTCTGTCTTAGCTTTCTGTAAGTATGACAAGTTTTGTTATGTCACTCAGGGTTCATGATCTTTTCTTTCCTTCTGTGTTGTGTTGAGTAAGATTAAGGGGCCTTCTGACAGAAATCTCTAAACTATCATTTTTATGATTCATTTCTGCACTACGACATTTACTCAGTATTATAGAATTATAATTTCCTATCTTGAGGGACAAAGATAGGACTAAATTCCCTAAGATGCTTTTCTTGACAAATACTTAAGGGTAAAAATCAAGCTGCTAAATCTTTACCTTTTATGTCTGTTAGCTTTGAGTCATTCTGCAACTTGGGCTCTAAGGGTAAATTAGCTCTTCTAGTCAATTCAACTAAGAATCGGTCAGCAGTTAGGTCCTAAAAATCTATTCTGAAGAATTCTAAAGTATCCATAATCCTCCTTACATTACATTCTTCTTGGGAATCTCTTTTTATAGCAATTTTCTTTCTGTGTTTAGTGATTGCTCTTGAAAGAAAGTCACAAGTAAGAAATGCATTCAAATGCCTAAATATGCCATCAAAGATTTAAGGAAAGATCAAGAGCCAGTGACATTTATTGGTGTCTTAGATATATGCATTGTATAACTTAATCCTTATCACAAATATTAAAGGTAGATATTGCCTTCATTTTATAGACTGTCTAACTAAAGCGTGGAAAGAAAAAGTAACTTTCTCCTAGTCTCACAACTTATAAATGATACAAGGGACCTCAATATATCACACAATCTCATTTGGTGCAGTGAACACAATTTCAGTTTGAATCCCAACTAGACCTCTCTTTAATAGTCTACTCTTAAGCAAATCATTTTCTGTTTCCTAGATCTCCGTTTCCTTCTCTGTGAAATAAAGTTCAGTGAAAATTGCCTTATAGCCCTAAATTTATATAAATCATTTATTGAATACCCGTTACATATTAGTGCTGATATTAAGTAATGTTAGTGCTAAGTGTGCACTTATTCTATGGAGGATTAGTTAATGAAAGTTTAAAGTGCTCTACTCTAATTCCAACTCTGGGGAGTTGGAGAAAGTCTCCCTGAGGAAGAGAGACTTGAGCTGAGATATGAAGGAGAAATAGGAGTTATCTAGCCTGGGAATGAGATTGGAAGTGAGGAGGATTGCCAAGGTCTTAAGATAGGAGAGAATATGGTTAGTGGATGGACCCAAAAGATAGCCAGTGTGAATAAAACAGGGAAATCTAGGAGCATCATGGCACAAGATGAGACAGTAAAGTTAGGAGCCAGGCCATCTGGGTATGTAGACTCTGTGAAGACTGTGATCTTCATCTTAAGAATTACAGAAAGTCTTTCTACTATTTGAGGTAATTAGGGAAGAAGAAGCTTGGCTAACATGATCAGAATTGCATTTTGAAAAGCTCACTCAGGACTCTTGGTGGAGAACTAATTAGAGGGAAAGAAATGGATGCAAGGAGATCACTTAGGAGATTGTCCAAGCAAGAGGTAATGGTAGCTTGGACTGGAGAGGCCATAGTAGAAATGGAGATGAATGGACATACTAATTTTATTTTGGAGGTGACAATATAAAGGAGTTGGCAACAGTTAGGAATGATAGATAAGATACAGGGGATGAAAAATACAAAGATGTCAAGGGGAACTCCAGCCTTTGTTGCTTGTTTGGTTCCTTGCTTTTGCTTGATTTTGCACTACCAGGAGGACTATGGTACTATTCGCTGAAATGGGGCACAATAGAAGAAAGCCAGAGAGGAGTGAACATGAATTTGGCTTTGAAATTGTTGAGTTTGAAAATATTTAAGACATAGAAATAGAAATGACAGCTAAGAAGCTGGAAATCCAAGATCTGGGTCAGAGATGTAAATATATGCAGAGAGTCACTGCATATACATGGGGATTAGAGCCTTGAACATGGGTGAGATGACTTAGGGACAGAGTAAAGAGGAAAAGAGAGAAGAGCCTAGCATTGAGCTTTGAAGAAGCTTCCAATAATTGCCAATTGGTGAAAGAAAATGCACAAGTAGAGAAAAAAATTGTAAACATTTATGGAGGGTTTTTATTTGTTTCTGTGATGAAATGTTTTCTGGGTCAAAAAATGATCTGACCCATGTAAAATCTTTCAAATTTCATTTCTTTAAAAAATACTAGCCAGGCAAACAACTAATCTGTGGTCAAATGTGGCCTCTTGACAACCGTATTGTGACTTCTGTTTTAGGGAAATTAAAGTAGACCGGGGCATAGACAATGTTTGGAAGAATTGTGTGAGTGACAGTTAAGCACCACTTCTACTCAGATTGGAAAAATGTTTCTGGGGATGAGGGGAAGGAGAGACAGAGGGGAAGCAAGGAGACTGAGACCAGAGGCTGGAATAATTCTGGGCCCTTCTTTTTGGGTTAGTGTTCTGGGGAGTTGGAAAGACCCAACGGGAAGCTGGAGGACCAAAGGGCAAAGAGATTTATACTCTAAAAGTCTGTTTGGATTCTCAGAGTGACCACAAAGTCGAGGTTAGCAAGTGGTTGTGTAGGGGCCACGCAGAGAGGAATGAAGTGTAAACAGACTGATGGCCAACAATCTAGCAATGCCTTGGCACTTGACAAGGATATGAGGAAAAGGGCTTCCTCTCCTCGTCGTTATTGGTCATATGACTTGTGGAGATATATTTGTGGGTATAAATTTGGTATTACTTATCAAAATAAATAATGTATATGCTTTAACCAAGAAATTCTGTGTAAAACTTTAATCTGACAGTGATAGAGTAGTCCTATCTTGCAATCCCAAGCTGTGTTTAGTCAATGCTACTTGCTGCCTTGGAGATTCTATGAGGTACCTGCCATTCTTTATTAAATTGCCTTCTGTGGTAACTGGCTAGAATGGACTCTGTTGCTTACAACAAGAGATTCTGAATTATATAAGAAGAATCACAGAATTTTGAAGTTGATAAGACACTTACAGCTCATTTTCTCCAAAGCCTTTTCAGCCCTAATAACCCATCCTTTTATTTTCCCATTTGAAAATTTTTTACTAGAAAATGAAATTATCCTTGACTTGTTCACCCTTTTTATAAACAAAAGACACAAAATGCTAATTATTGTGAACTAACAGAATTCTAGACAAAGCCAAAAAAATGATATTATGTTTGCTCTCTACAAATATAATATGGATAAAATATCAGATTTTCACCAGCTTTCTTGAAATATTAAAAATAGTGTATCCATTATTAATTTTTTGGTTCTAGTTTGAAAGATCCTGCTATATCCTTCTCATCTTCATGCTGAATCAACAACAGCTCAAGAATGCGGATACTTTGTCTAAGATGACACGGCTAAACAAATGCAGAACTTGAAGGAGAACCTGCCTTTGGATAATAGCACACTTTATCAGGCACCAAAGAAAGACATACCACCTCTCTGAGGCATCACCACATGATTCATCCAAATATTTATTGAGTGCCTACTCTGTGTCTGGTACTGGTGCAGGCACTGAGGATATACCAAGGAATAAGATGCATAAGATCCTGCCTTCATACTAGTGGGAAAAGACGGACAGCAAATAAGAAAATAGAGATAAACCTAACTTTGGGTGGTGCTGAATGCTGTGCTAAATAATAACAGTAATAATAATAATTAATAAACAGAAGGGTAGAGAGTGGAGGGTGAGGGTGGTCAAGGAAGGCCTCACTGAGGAAGTGGTCTTTGGGCTGAGACATAAAAGCTTTTCAACACAGAAGATTAGAGACAGAGCACTTTAAACAGAGAAAAGAGCAAATGCAAAGTCCCCAAGGCTGAAGCAAACTGTGCGTTTAGAAGAACAGCAAGATGGTGATCAAGGGGAAACAGTGGAACATGAGGCCAGAGAGGGACAAGGTAGGATCAAAATAATACTCCTGTTGAAGGAGGAATTTGGATTCTTTTTATAGATTCAATGGAAAGACAATAAAACCTTTTGAGCAAGGGAATAACGTGATCCATTTTCCTTTTTTAAAAAATCACTCTGGCTCCTGCCTAGTGAATGAGTGTTCAAAGGGACAGAAGTGGTCTGATTTCTGTTGTACATAGTTGTATTTGCTTCTTTGTTTCTTTGTTTATTTCAGGTTAGTGTATAGACCTAACAAACAGGAAAGACTAGAGAAAATGAACTGAAGGCAAAGTTCATTCGTTTCCTCTGGTACCAATAGTAATAAGGGATTAATGTATGTTTGGGGGACAATAACAAGACTAACAGTTTATGTTATTTTAGGAAGATGCAAGCTTATGACTACTAAGTCATCCATCAAAAATGTCATTCCTTAAAACCACACAGTCATACTATGATAGATTTGAAATATTTGCTTTTCTATGATAAGCCTTAGTGCAGTAATTTTTCTTCGTATCAGTTTGTACTATGCGTATACATATTAATTTAATGACACTTGAATATTTTTAATTGAAGTATAGTTAATTGACCATGTTGTGTTAGTTTCAAGAGTACAGCAAAGTGATCCAGTTATACATACATATATATTATATATGTATATACATATACATACATATATATTATATATGTGTATATATATATATGTACATGTATATATATTCTTTTTCAGATCATTTTCCACTGTAGGTTATTAAGGTTATTACAAGATATTGAGTATAGTTCCCTGTGCTACAAAGTAGGTCTTTGTTGTTTACCTATTTTATATGCAGTAGGGTGTACATGTTAATCCCAAACTCCTAATTTATCTCTCCCATCTCCACCACCCTCTATCCCAATTGGTAACCATAAGCTTGTTTCCTATGTCTGTGAGTCTGTTTCTATTTGGAAATAAATTCACTTGTATTATGTTTTGAGGCAGGAGATAGATGGGCCCTAGGCTGAGCAGCTGGAATCTGTTCCCTGTGAACAGATACTTCAAGATAAGGATAATGGCAGGAGCAATGAGGGGCTGAGTCCTGCTTGGATAAGAGATAAAGAGACCACATATTTCTCATTCTTGAGGTCAAGGAGACCCCCAAGCTACACATGTGCAGAAAGGATCCTCAGGGGAGGAGGTGCCAGACCATAATATGTTCTGTCAACTTCCCAGAGACCCTTGCACTTGAATCCATCTTGGCTAAAAGATGTGCATGCACACAGAGGAGGGCCTGAGTCAGACCAAATTCAGACTCAAAGCCAGACAAAGCAAGATGATTGGCCAGAGGGAACTTGGAAAAACTGCCCCCATATAAGTGATTTAATCCACCCCAAAAGCTCATCTCCCTCTCCCTCCCCCTCCCCTCCCCTCCCCCTCCCCTCCCCTCCCCTCCCCTCCCCCTCCCCCCCTCCCTCCCTCCCTCCCCGTCCCCTCAGAGCCTGCCCATGCTTTCTCCGCACGCATCTTCTCTCCTAATAAACACTTTACTAGTCTCACTGCTTTTTGTCTCTTTGCTGAATTTTTTCGTCAAAGCAGACAAGAGCCAGGGCCCTGCTCCTAGCCACTAGTCAGTCTCTGGTAGTCTAGCGGTTAGGATTCGGCGCTCTCACCACCTCGGCCCAGATTCGGTCCCTGGTCGGGGAACTGAGATCCTGCTTCAAGCAGCCACATGCCGCAGCTGTCCTACAGTCACACGAGACCAATATCATATGATATTTGTCTTTCTCTGACAGTTGAATATTAAGGTTGCTCAGCATATAGATGCTCTGAATATAAAGGCTCTGAAGGAGCTGAAATCACCTGTCAATTAAAGAATATGTGTTTCAGAAGCACTTAACCAAGAAACCATAATGACTCAGAGTGGGCTTGCTAAAGTGGAATGGGGAAACCAACTCATGACAGCTCTTCTCAGGCCAGTGAGAGGACAAAAGATGTCTTCAGCACCACTGGACTGATCTGACCAAATAGGTTCAAGGGTAGATTGCAAGGAAGTGTAATTTTAAAATAGTATTCTTTTTCCTGTGTTCTTCTCCTTCAAGTTTTCTGGCCCTCAAGTTCCAGGCAAAATAAAAGTTTAAAAGTAAACTATAGTGCTGGCTGAATAGTAGGAAGTTGAGCCCATGTGTTGGCTAGACCTTTTCCAATAGGGAAGCATAAGGAATTTACAGTAAAACGAACTAGTACAAATACTCTTATCCTTAAAATGTATGTTTTATTCTTTTTAAATTGAAGTATAGTTAATTTACAATGTCATGTTAGTTTCTGGTGTACAGCAAAGTGATTCAGTTATATATATATAATAAATATATATTCTTTCTCATTATGGTTTATTACAAGATATTGAATATACTTCCCTGTGCTATACAGTAGGACCTTGTTGTTTATCTATCTTGTATATAGTAACTGCTAATCCCAAATTCCTAATTTATCCCTCCCCCCTGTTTTATTCTTATCAGTAGTAATACTAGTTAACCTTGTTGACCACTTACTGCACACCAGGTGTTGCGCTAACGTTCCACACAATATCTCAGTTGATCCTTTCTACAACCCTGTCAAGAAGATATTACCAGGTATTCTTTGTGTACATGGGGAAATAGAGGCTCAGTATGGTTAAATAATTTCTTTAGGTTCACAAAGATTCTAAGCTACAGAAATTAAGGATAGAACCTGGCCTCCTGCATCCTTCCTGCATTCACTAAATTGCAACACCAACTGTCAGAAATTATTGCCCCTTCATTAACTCTAAGTAGCATCAAAATGAGATCACCTGACATGACCCACACTACACAAGGCAATGTTTTGAAAATGGGCCTTTTACTAAACTGCCAAAGTCCACAATAGTTTTTCAACAGATCTCCTCTGGTTTATCTGACAGAATGATTTGCATCTTTTTTTTTAAAGATTCCCTACCTTTTTTAAAATATAAATTTATTTATTTATTTATGGCTGCATCGGGTCTTTTTTGTTGCACACAGGCTTTCTCTAGTTGCAATGAGCGGGGGCTGCTCTTCATTGTGGTGTGCGGGCTTATTGTGGTGGCTTCTCTTGTTGTGGAGCATGGGCTCTAGGCATGCAGGCTTCAGTAGTTGTGGCACACTGGATCAGTAGTTGTGGCTCACGGGCCCTAGAGCGCAGGCTCAGTAGTTGTGGCGCATGGGCTTAGTTGCTCCGTGGCATGCGGGATCTTCCCAGACCAGGGATTGAACCCGAGTCCCCTGCGTTGGCAGGCAGATTCTTAACTGCTGCACCACCCGGGTAGTCCCAATGATTTGCATCTTAAAAGATGTAGAATTGCATACAAACAAGTTCAAAGCTTGAGTAAATCTTTATAACTAATTCCCCTGAAGCAAGGAGTCTTTGTTTTCCTCTTTGCATAGCAACTTCAAAATTCTAGAATGTCCTAGATCATCTGAAAACCACATCACTTGATGATTTTTTGTCCCCAGATGGACCCAGCATCCATGGAAGAGTGCATTTAAGGGTTATCAGCACAGTACAAAATATGGCCAAGCCTCTTTTTCTCCCAATTCACAAAATGAATACTCAGGTTTCTCTTACTTGGAGGTTGAGCATGATAATTATTGAGCGGTTGTGAAAATTTCCAGCATTCTGTGCTAAGGATGAGGGTTCTTGGTATTTCTTCCATCCTGCCCTAACTCTCTAATTCTACTGCCAAGATCTATATACAAGCCCCCTAGATCCTGGTGCTAAGGATAGAAATATTTGCCCAATGAATGAATGAATGTTTTCTGAAAATTGGAAAGAACTGGGGGCAAAAACATATATATATATATAAAGGTTTAGTACATTAAAAAGGCGTTTTACTTGCCTTTTTAATGTACTAAACCTATCTACTTTATCACATTTCTAGGATCAAGAAGAACCATTTTGTTATGTGACCAGTCCTTAAACAAAATTGAGACACAGACAAAATTTACCCAACTAATGTGTTGATTCTTACTGGATGTTGTCAAGGGCAAACATTTACTCGATACGTTATGCCTCAGCCCCTTCCCTTGACAGTCTATTCCCCCACCCACTTCCCAATTGTCCTGATACTGTCTGGCTGACGTTGATTTATTAAATACATATTTATCAGGCACTTACTATGTATCAGGCTCCTTTGTTGGATCTTGGGATACATCTGATCCAGACAAAGATCTTGGCATTCATGGAACTTACATTCTACTGTCCTAGGAAAATGCTTTGATTGGTATTCAACTTCCTCTTAATAAAACTAGTTATGGATCACAAAAGTGGAATTAAAGCTCAAGAAAATTACTTGAGAAAATTAGAAGAATGCTTGGTTGCATTTTTCTAATAGACCTGCAATAGCTGTTTCCAAAATATTAAAGAACAGCAACTTGCAGAGAACTTGATATACTTTATTAAAAATATGTTTGTATAAGTATAGGAAAACTCCATCAGGAAGTACACACAACAGTTAAGGGAGGGTTGGAGGGAATACATAGAATTGATTACTTCTTCCTTTGCACAGATATTCACTGCTTAAATTTGTTGAATGGAAGTACATTATTTTTGTAAATTAAAGATATCCAATACAGATTTATTCATTTATTTAATGTGACCTGATTTTCAAATCATCGATTGAGAGATTAAACTAGACTGGCAATTCTCAATCGTTTCTCCACTCATGGCAGGTGACATTCACATGTATAACACATTCCCAAAGGTATAACCAGACCTATGTGTAATTCCCTGGCAGGAATCTACCTTTTTCTCTCCTACTAAGGATAGCGTGTCAGAAGCTAGATGTCAAGGAGAATAACATTATTATGGGGATAACCTTAAATGACTTTCATTCATAGATACAGATGTAAATAGAGACAGAGACAGAAATGTGCAATAGATACAGCTACTCGTATAGTTACAGTGGGAAAAAAAAAACCTTCGTGGCTTCACTAGTGTTGGTAACAAATTACCTGTGACGTAATTACAAAACACTAGAATGTCAGAGAAGTGAAAGTAAAACAAACAAACAAAATTGGTCTTAGACCTTGCTGCTCAATACGTGCTCCACAGACCAGCAGTACTGGCCTTACCCGGGACCTTATTAGACCTACAGAATCTCAGGCCCCTCCTCCATGCCTGCTGAATCAAAATTTGCATTTTAGGGCTTCCCTGGTGGCGCAGTGGTTGAGAGTCTGCCTGCCGATGCAGGGGACACGGGTTCGTGCCCCGGTCCGGGAAGATCCCACATGCCGCGGAGCGGCTGGGCCCGTGAGCCATGGCCGCTGAGCCTGTGCGTCCGGAGCCTGTGCTCCGCAACAGGAGAGGCCACAACAGTGAGAGGCCCGCGTACCACAAAAAAAAAAAAAAAAAAAAATTGCATTTTAACAAGATCTCTATATGATTCACAAGCACATTAAAGTTTGAGAAGCACTGGCCTAGATAAATGTTGAGTTCCTTCCAACTCAGAGATTTGGGAAATCTAGGTAAAAGTGACAGGACCAGATATGACCTCAGCCCCCGCAATAAAATCGAACCTTCTATGTGCCTGCTTCCATGCTTCCAAAATTTCAAATGACCTTTCATCCTTCAAGCATTAACCGTGCTACCAAAGGAGACAAACTGTTTTCTGGAGAACAGTTGCTATTCAGTGTTCGGCTGCTGCCAGATTGTTTCCACACACAACTGCAATTCATAACTCAAGCATCTGCTCTGACTTTCAAGATTCGAAGCATTAGGTGCAACAGTTTTGAGTTTGTGATTTCATCTTCATACCCACCCTCACCCCCATGACTATTGGCACGTATCTAAAGATCGATCAGAAAATAAAACCATAAAACAAAACGGTACTATAACTTGAAAGACAGGAGTGCTTTGAAACTTTTCATTATGTTGTCAAAAAAGAAAATCGGTGTTTGTAAGTATTCAGTACTTGACGGTGGTTTCCTCATACATGACTTCGTGTCTGCAGTGTGCTACCCAGTATCAGTTTTGCAGCAATGCATTACATATATACACATGTCATACGAATGATTTTTATCTTGTAGTTTGGAACTGATCGGGAAAAGACTTTCTCTACTACAGGTTCCTTGATGAACAGACAAAGGGAGGGATTTCTCTTTTTCTTTGTAAGAAGATTGGGTCACTAACGCAAGCAGCTTACTGAAAAATAATAAACCTCACGATATACTGAATCTCACTTTCCTCATGTCTCTTTGCCTTATTCTGTTTTTCTCTATAGGAAAAATTTTCCAAATGCCTTGGAAAATGTTACCAGACCAAGCCTAAATTCATAAACCTGATTCATCTATTTTTCTTTGGCTATTGTCTTCTCTTTGGTCCTTCATGGCTTTCTTTTAGAGTCCATGCATCTCAGTTTCTTGTTGATACTCAGAGGGGCAAATGTCATCTTAATAATAGTTATAAGTTGCCCAAGAGCCATTTCTCATTAGATGATGGCAGGCCCTGTCATATTCAATACTTCCCCATGAAAAAGTAAAATGAAAAAGAAAAGGGACTTTATTTCTGAAATATTTGGAAGTATAATGGCACAGAGAAATAGGAAATGGAATAATTCAGGGCACAACTGACCCTAATAAGACTTCAACAAACAATAGAGACAGAGATATATTGCCTGAGCCGTGAAGCAATTTTCTGCTTTGTCTTTTTTTTTTAAGTGTATACTTCTCAAAAAAACTGATGATAAAATATGTCATTTTGAGCACAATTATCGAAAGTGACCGTTTTGCATTGGGATGGGGGCCAATCTCTTTGAAGAACTGAGTCCATCCACTGCAGGAGGATTTTCTATTAAGGCTAAGGCAGCCCTCAGCTGGGACAACCCCAAACAATGACTGTCTGATGGGTCCACCTGCATTGATCCCTGCTATTTACTAATGAGAGCATTTCTCAAGCCCCTCCCGTGTGCATCAGCAGCTACAGGGGACACATAGGACATCAGAAACGTGATATCTACATGTTACATACTTTCCGTCTAGTGTTATTTGGAGTCCTTGTAAAAAGTGAGCCATGAGAGCCACTGAGAGATTGGCTGTTTGATGCTTGGACAAATATGGCCAGTCTCACCTGTGGGGGACCATCTGGGAGATGAGGTTTCAGGGGCGTCAAGAAAGTTGCATTGTCCAAAAGAACATATCCTGCAACCGCTACTTAGATGCCTAAAATAGCACCAACCCACCATCCTATTAAGTATGTATAGGTCTATGCAACCTGTTACAATGACAATTCCCTGGGGGAAAGTTATCAGCTAAGAGAAATTTACTCTGCCTTTGCAGAATAATTATTCATGCGATTCTGGTTTGTACTGAGAAAGTGCAGACAACAGTGGAGCATCAGTTGGAGGGAATGCCAGAGAACCCACCCTGCCAATTCCTTCTTTTACTTTTCTTTCTACATGTGCAATCATCACAAGTCGTCAATGTGAATGTTTGATTAAACGAAGAGTGATGGGCCCCTTCTTGTATATTGTTATAAAGGGTATAGCAATCCTAGTGCTGCCACATATTACAGATCAGTCCCCCAAACCATTTGTACTCATCTGCGATGGGCCACCTTCACCATCCTCTGCCTGATGTCACCTTCCCTGGCTTCTCTTCACCTCAGTGCCTAGTATAAAAAAAGACCTATATACGAAGCTTTCTTGGTCCCCCTCAGGCAGAATGAACTTCTCTCCCTTTGTACTCCATTTTGTGCTTGCTTGGCTTTCCAGAGAATAGGGAGTATTGCCTCCAGCTGTGGATCTGGACTTGTCTGAGTCACCTGCCAGATGGGGCAGGATATCTTCTATTCCAGTAGTTCTCATGGCAGCTCCTGGACCAACACCATTAGCATCACCTGGGAACTTGCTAGAAAATACAACTTCCGGAACTCGGCCTGCCCCAAGCTCTACTGAATCAGGGGGTTCTGATGCTCAGTGAAGTTTGACAGGCAACACGTTGGCATGACTAAGATAGCACCAAACTCCACTGCTAGGTTTACTTCTGTGGATTAGAGCTGAAATGTGTTAACCTTAGTTACTGGACCGGTTGTCAGAAAGGAAGAAGATTCTGTCGGGTTACATCAGCCAGAATAAATTGTCAGCTGACACTCTTTGCATGTGGTAGAGTCACAAATACTATAAATCATTGACTGGAATCTGATGACAGCTTTCCTGCCCCACCTCCCTGCACGAAACATCTTGTTAGTGAGTCGTGCGGATGCTAATAATATACTTACTGCATCTTCTAAGAAATCTGATGATTCTGGGAGTTATTTTTCTTTTTGTGTGTGAAACATCATAAAAAAGAATTGCAGCATTTCATTTCTTTTTCTATTACACTCTCTTGCTGTTTTCATAATACTCTTTCTAAAATACAGATGTATAATAACAAGAAAATTTGTTTCCAGAAGAGAATGGCTCACACGTTGGGTTATATCTGTGTGTGTGTGTTTTTCTCCCCAGCCATATTTGTACACATGGGAAATAATCCTGCTATAATGTCATCTTTAAAGGTCTCCCTCAAGGAACCTCAGTGTTGTCAGCAAAATTGAATTCTGCTGCCCTAGATCACATTATTGCTTTTCTAATTTGACTATGGCTCATCCAGAGCTACAAAACTTGGTCAGCTGGGCTATAGATACCTTGCCCCAAAAACTTTCTCACTTGTGCCTCCAGCTGAACTTGCTAGCCCCTCACGTTTTTGTTTTGTTTTGTTTTGTTTTGTTTTGCGGTACGCGGGCCTCTCACTGCTGTGGCCTCTCCCGTTGTGGACGCGCAGGCTCAGCGGCCATGGCTCACGGGCCCAGCCGCTCCACGGCATATGGGATCTTCCCGGACCGGGGCACGAACCCGTGTCCCCTGCATCAGCAGGCGGACTCTCAACCACTGTGCCACCAGGGAAGCCCGCCCCTCATGTTTGAACTTGAGCTTCAGAGGGCCCGAGTTTCAGGTTTTTAATACTTCTGAAAATGGCCGTTTTGCTCCTTCTTTTCTTCTTTTAAAGTGCTGGTGCTACTGGAGAATGGCACAGGCCAAGGAGACAGGGATGTCAATATCTGATTGGAATATGAGACCCACATTGGGACCCCTGGCTCCTACCACTTCTAGAGGTGGCAGGTAGCAAATAGGAAAGTGCGCTGCCAAAGCAGTCCCAGAGGATCTGGATTTTTAGTGCTGGCTGTGCCACTAACCACCTGTGTGACCCTGGGCAAGTCACCATAACTTTCTGGTCCTCAGTCTTCGCAGCCAGGCAGTAAGAGCTTGGATGATCTGACTTTCAGTATTTCCGTCTAAGCCTTAATAATACTTTCTGGACTCTAATTTTATAATGTTTATAAATAAAAATAGTTGATAAGCTTTTAAGGATCACATGGTAGCTCTATTTTTAGTTTTTTAACGAATATACCTGGAGAAAACCGTAATTCAAAAAGATACATGTACCCCAATGTTCACAGCAGCACTATTTACAATAGCCAAGACATGGAAGCAACCTAAATGTCCATCGACAGATGAATAAAGAAGACATGATATATATACAGAATGGAATATTACTCAGCCATAAAAAGAATGAAATAATGCCATTTGCAGCAACATGGCTGGACCTAGAGAGTTTCTTTTTGTTTAATTTGATTTTTGGGGGGCTGTGTTGGGTCTTCGGTGCTGTGCACAGGCTTTCTCTAGTTGCAGCGAGTGGAGGCTACTCTGCGTTGCGGTGCGCGGGCTTCTCATTGCGGTGGCTTCTCTTGTTGCGGAGCATGGGCTCTAGGCTCACGGGCTTCAGTAGTTGTGGCACGTGGGCTCAGTAGTTGTGGCACGCGGGCTTAGTTGTTCCACAGCATGTAGGATTTTCCCAGACTAGGGATTGAACCTGTGTCCACTGCATTGGCAGGCGGATTTTTAACCACTGTGCCACCAGGGAAGTCCCTAGAGATTCTTATACTAAGTGAAGTAAGCCAGACAGAGAAAGACAAATATATGATATCGCTTATATGTGGGATCTAAAAAAATGATACAAATGAACTTATTTACAAAACAGAAACAGACTCACAGACATAGAAAACAAACTTATGGTTACCAAAGGGGAAAGTAGGTGGGGGGGAGGGATAAGTTAGGACTTTGGGATTAACATATATACACTACTATATATAAAATAAACAACAAGGACCTACTGTATAGCACAGGGAACTATACTCAATATTTTGTAATAACCTATAAGGGAAAAGAATCTGAAAAAGAATATGTGTGTGCGTGTGTGTGTGTGTGTGTATGTGTGTATAACGGAATCACTTTTGCTGTACACCTGAAACTAACACAACATTGTAAATCAACTATACTTCAATTAAAAAATAAAATTAAAAAATGATAAGTGTGAGTTCTATTTTATCAATAGCTCCTTCCCTGACCAAGCAGGGTCAAGAGCAAGAGGTTGAGCACCTTTTCATTTCCCTAACCATGAAATATCTTAGCATCCTTTAGGGAGCAGGGAGAACATTTCTCTACTACACACCCTTCAGCCCGTTTCTTTTCTTTTTTCTTTTCAGCCCGTTTCTGCAAGGCCTGCCTTCTGATATCTTTGCCATTATTTTCTATATAACTCCTGGCAGACATTCCCACTGATGACATTTTTCTTCACTGAACATTCCCAAACTAGATTATCCTCTTGGAAGGGGGCAAAGTTGATGTTTACTATGTAACGTCAGAAATTCTCATTGATGTCCTGTCTCCTTAGTGACCTGCACTCAGTGAATATGCTGGTCTGAATCACTACAGTAGAAAATCTCCTCACCCCCATTCTCAAAACAAGTGATCACTCAGAAAATCAACCCTTGGGATAAATTGCTTTGGGGAATGACTCTTGCAGTGATTTTCCAATTGACGCCCCCTCCCCAAGTCCCTGTGATGTCTCAGGAGCCACCTCTGAGATCCCAAGCAGTGAGAATTCTGGTGTCCCTACCTCCACGCAGACAGACAAACTCCATTGCTTCCTAGCTCCAATTTTACTAATTTTTATTCTGTAATTCTATGTAATATTTAATTTGTAAAACAAGGTTTACTGGGCTTCCCTGGGGGTTCAGTGGTTAAGAATCCACCTGCCAATGCAGGGGACACGGGTTCGAGCCCTGGTCCGGGAAGATCCCACATGCCGCGGAGCAACGAAGCCCGTGCGCCACAACTACTGAGCCCACGTGCCGCAACTACTGAAGCCTGCTAGCCTAGAGCCCGTGCTCCACAACAAGAGAAGCCACCACAATGAGAAGCCTGCGCACCACAACAAAAGAGTAGCCCCCGCTCGCCACAACTAGAGAAAGCCTGTGCACAGCAACGAAGACCCAACACAGCCAAAAATAAATGAATAAATAAATAAAATTTTTTTTAAAATTACTGCTTTAAAACTTACAATGAAAAAGATGGAAAACCACTCTCACTGAACCTCTCTAGATCTGCCCATATTTCCAGGCTCTTCCTTTCAAAAGATTTTTGTTCACTTCCCTCAGTTCATTCACCCACTTTGCAGAAATATGGACATCTGCCGCAGAATATGGACATGTGCCAATGATTGTTTAGGAATTAACGATGAAGTACACAATCCTTCTCTTAGTTTGGGTTCCTCCTGCAAAAGCAGAACCAGAGAAAAAGGCTTTCATTTGGGACTGTGATCCCAGGGGGCAGGATAGCAGGAAAGGGCTTGTGAAACAGGGAAGGAAAGAAGCCAACACGAGTCTGCATGCATCAGTAAGTTGGCCATCCACTCCCCAGGCTCCACCAGGAATCCAGAGTGCAAGGGATTCATGCCCCTCCCCTCTCCCAGCAGGCCTGAAGTCCAGATGGCAGCAAGCGATGTATAAATATACTCTAGCTCCTTCGCCAGTGGGGTGGAGGTAGGCCATGGGGGTAACTCTTCTACATTGACTTCTAGAGTTTCTCAGGAGCATTAAGCTCTAGTTGCCTACAGTAGGAACTGCTTTTCCAATGCATCCTTTGCCTCCTGCCCTTCTCTGTCTCACTTTCCCCATCCCCTACCAGTATTTTCGGCAAATCTCCTCCCGAGTAAACTACTTGCACTTGAGTCCCTGTCTCAGGGTCAGCTTCCAAGGGAAGCCAATCTAAGGCAGGGATATTTAATAGAATATCAGAAATTTGGGTTTGGAATATGAGAGAGAGAAATATAGATTCAAAACCAAATAGCACTTTTATTTTTATATTACACAATATCCAACATAATTCTCCAAGTACTGTGGACAATTCTTGGGTGGACTGATGTACACCTTCAGATGCTACATGGCTGAACCAGTATTAATCTCCACTTCTGGCAGCATGATTGGTCCCAAAAAAGCTGACTGCTTCTCATTGTTTTACTAATTTCTCACCAATGGCACCCAGTAGGACATCTGGGATACCTTCCTTGTTTATGGTAGCTTTTGGTTTCTCAGGTGTTCCAACCTTTGGTTGAGAATTTCTGGTTCCTGGCTTAGTTCTCCTTTTGGACCAATTCCTGTATTTACCGCATTTGGAGAATGGCTGCATGGAAGTGAAATGATTCTTAGTGGAAGAAATGAAACCATGGAGTGATCTACCGTCAGGCTTAACAATCAGTTAGTTTAAATATCAGTGACTTTTTAAATGTATTTTAAAACTGTGATGATAGAACAGCATGCATATTTAGATGTATTTATCAAATATTAACCCACTGAAGACCACTGAAGCACAACCTCACTTTTGTGCATTCAGAATGAAGGTTCTCCTACTGGACATACAGTCAATGGTCACACTAAGTATTTGTTGAAAGAAGGGCTTTCTAGGTCTGTATCTAAATTTCATATAACGTGTCATTGACTAGGAAAGTTTTTGTCAGTCTCGGGTGTGTGTGTGTATGTGCGTGTGTGTGTGTGTGTGTGTGTGTGTGTGTGTGGTAGAACCACAGACCTATCTGCTCAGCCCTTGTCCTAGGGCAATAACAAGAGAATCGTGTAAAGAGGAATGTTGGAAAGAGTGCCGATCTTTTCTAAATTTTCGGCTTGTGGTAATGTTGACTAGATTGAGAGTTTTTAGCTTGATGGCAAACACTCAAAATTTGGATTTTTCTTAGGGCAACTTTCATGAAGCAGATTACTTTTAAATAATGTGCAACTGAGATCTGTAATACCTGGTGATTTCTTTAAAATATTTTGTCTGTGGCCCAGGTCACAAGGTCACAATCACGGTACTCTTGCCCTAGCATGAACCGCCAACGTGTTACTGCATTTCAGAAAACTCAAGAACTTCGGGAGGGCTGACTCATTCTATCTTGAACAGCTTGTATGTTCAGATCACAGTATGTGGGGTGGGTGCTGTGTACACTGAAAAGCAAAATCCCAATGCACTGGATTTTGCTTTTGGATTTTCAGCGTCTCCCTCAACATCCTGTTTACAGCTAAACACGCACAGACCCACTGTGCCTGCCAGCCAGGACCAATTGCGTTTGTGCGGGTCTGTGCTGCCTTTCAGGCAGGTTTTTGAAAAGAGTGGCCTGGAGTATTTCTGAATAATGAAAGTTGGTTTTTTTGCCCCCTCACATACCGGAGGGTTTTCCTGTAGACCTGAAGATCAGCTTTTGAATCCCTGAAAGCCCTTACCACACAATACAGCTTTTTTCAAAGAGTACTGGTATCAGGAGATTCTTTTTCTGAGATGAATAACACAGTTTTAAAGTGATTGCAGAGCTCCTGAAGTTAGTAGGACTTTGGAGAATACAGGACAACTTGAACTTAAGGTACTTAAGACCCCTGTAAAAGTTTTATGGTTCTTTCATGCTTTTGCTTTTGTGTTCTAAAATGTAGAAAGACGTTGAGGGAGAGAAGAGGAAGCAAAATGTTATCAGAAGGCAGAAAAAAAAAACCTCTTGTGAATGCTACCTGGAGGGTAAAATGTGAAACTGGATCTTAATTTCCTTTTTGTTTTTGAGAAGACTGTCACTGCCTATGAAATATGAGGCCTGTGAAAGACAGAATGTTCCAAAGTCACTCTTTGGGACAGTCCCCAACTTCCACATGTGGGGTGTTTTTCTCATGTGACTGATTGAACAAATTGTAACTGACAGTGAAGACTCTGGAGCCCCCTTTTCTCCACTCACAAATCTCAGTCTTCCAATTACCTGTCACCTATCATTTATTCTTCATTCCATAAATATTGTGGTAATACCTACTATATGCCAGCTACAGCATCATGTTGTGAAGCTGAAGACAATCCTGAGAAAAACAGACACCTTCCCCTGTGTCTTGGAATTGACCATCTAGTGTACACAGATAATACACATAATTGCCACAACTCCGAGTGCTGTCAAGGACAATAAGAGAGGCCATGAAAGCACCCTATCTGCTTTGGAGGTCAGGAAACAGGCTCTTGTAAGGCAGTCATGACTGAGCTGAAATCTGAAGGGCACTGCAGGCTGTGGGAAGAACCCAGGGAAAAACTCTGGGACAGGAAGGGAGGAGAGCGCTCCTGGAACCGAAAGGCTAGCATACAAAGCTAGAGGCAGGGTGCGGAGAACTGGGGTGCAGGGGGAGCCCATCATAGAGCTGCTTTCTGCCTCTTCTGGATTTGGGTCTTTATGTGAAAGAAAATGGGCAGCCGTTAAAGGGTTTGAAAGAGAGATGCGACAAGATCTGATGGCGTTTTTAAAAGACCACACTGAATAGAGGGTGAATGAGAGGTCGGAAGGCAGCAGGAGGGGTGATGGGGATGAGGGCTAGTTCAGAGGCTGTGACGGTGACCCCGACCACAGATGGTGGTGACTTGAATCAGGGTGGCGGCAGAATTGGAGTTTCTTGAAATATTTAAGCCAGTAGCGAAGGGCTGGATAGGAGAAGAAACAATATGTGATCATGGAGGATGGGGGGGGGGGGGGCAGAGGGAGGAGTTCCCAGCCAGTGTAAGTGTCTGGGCATTGGGACCTTTAACCGAGGGTCAGGGTAGGAAGGGTCCTCTAGCCCCTAGGCCTCCAATCTTTCCAACCCAAGGAGTGGCTTTGAAACTTTGGCCTGTGACCCCCAGGGAGAAATACGTTTTACACTGTCCGCCCGCACACAGACAGGGGATAGAGAAATTCACAAGACAGTGCTTCCCCGTTTCATGTGCAACGAAGGCAGATTTCCTATCTTACACTATTAAACAAACAAACAAACAAACAAAAACATAGGTCCTCTTGGCCTCCCCTCCCCCCTCCCCCCAGGCGTTGACGGCGGCGCTGATGGCGGCGGGGACCACTGTGGCATCACCCGCATTTGGACTTTGTGACACCAGGGCCGGGAAGTCCCAGAAGTGGGATGAGTCGAACTTCCTGGCGACCTACCGCCCAGCGTACAGAAACGGAGATTTCATGAAGATGAATGAGCCCGGCGCTCGCCAGCTCGGTCTGGAGGAGGACGGGAAGGAGGTGCAAAGAGTGATTTCGAAACTAAAGAAGCCATGACCCTCGACAGCTTAGCTAATAAATTAGCCACCACTGATACCTCGGAGCTCAACTCTCCAGTGCGGGAGCCGAAGAAGGATGGGGCGCACACCAGCAAAATCTTCCTGGACAAACAAGAGAAACAGTGGCAGTTCGAAATGAAAAGGAAGCTTCACTGCAACCAAGGACTGAACATCAAACTGGCCAGACAGCTGATTTCCAAAGATCTACAACGTTAGGAGGTTGAGGACGAAAACAAAGAAAGTTGGCGTGCCACCAGCCAAGACAAGACTACCACCATGAAAGAATCAGAGGACGGCCCCACCAGCGACGAGGAACTGCAGACCCAGTCATTCAACGACGAGAAGACAACGTTTGATCAACGCTGCAATTGTTTGTCAGATCCAAACCCTGTTCCTATAACCTGCTGCTTCTTGTTCTGTAGAGCTCATGCTTCAAGTACTGAAATACTCATCAGTTAAATTGTACTGCGATAATTAAACGGTAAACTTAGAAGATAATAGGTTAACTGGAAAAATCCCTGCTTGCTATTCTGTCTGGTTCTTTGCCACAAATACCAATTCTGATATTCGTCTAAAGCCCCATTACTTTGAGAAAACTGTTGGTTAATGTACATAGCATATAGCTTTCGATGTGTTAAATGTTTAAAGGGGGACTGATTTATATTCACTTCTAGCTGTACTAACTTTTATAGAAAAGGTTTTGTTACAAAATCTAAATGCAATTGGTACAGTGGGTTATGTAGTCTGATAAATATTCAGGCTGAAAAATACTTGTCTTTAGGGTGATTGGCCTGTTTCATTGAGAGGAGATATATTATAAGAGTTATTGTTACATTTTACCTTTAAATTTTCCCTTTATTTGCTTTCAGTGTTTATAAGGAAATGACTGAATGTTTTCTCAATAAAAAAATAGTCCTTTTTCCATGGATTATCAGGTTAAAATGGTGCCAACGTCTATTTTGTTTTTGTGCACTAGATGGGCAGATTTGATATCAATTATTTGTAAAAGTCTAATATTATCTAAGTGGTTCCTTAGACCTGTCTTACCCTCTCCATGCTTTGTTTCCTCAGTCCTCCTGGGGCATACACAGCACAAGGCTTTATGGAGTATCATAGATTGTCAAAATATTAGAAACTCTTCTTTCTCTCAAATATTCTTTTATTTGTTGCAGTAATGTCACTTCTATTTCAACCATCATGGCCTCTTCAGGCTTTTAATATGTGGAGAAAATAGATTGAATAGCAGAAGTGCTATAGTCAGGAAAAAGAATCCAACTGCTACATTTCTACACCTTTTTGGTTTACAGCCTGCTAAATAATTTGCTATTATGAGTTCATCATTTGTCCTAATTAGCTTTTAGAGAACAACTGAGGTTTTTTTTTTTCACAACTGACTCCTGTGCAACCAGTGACATGATCATAGTTCCTGAATGTACACAGACAGACGTCAGCCCAAAGGTTTTATGTGTATTTCCATTTTTTTTCATCGAAATTTTTACTGAGATAACTGTGGGTTCACATGCTGTTGTGAGAAATAATACACAGAGATCCTGTGTACTCTTCATCCAGTTTCCCCCAGTGGTAACATATTGCAAAATGGTAGTACAATGTCACAACAGGATATTGACATCAATACAATTAAGATACAGAACATTGGGCTTCCCTGGTGGCGCAGTGGTTGAGAGTCTGCCTGCCGATGCAGGGGATGCGGATTCGTGCCCCGGACCTGGAGGATCCTGCATGCCACAGAGCGGCTGGGCCCATGGGCCGTGGCTGCTGGGCCTGCGCGTCTGAGGCCTGTGCTCCGCAACGGCAGAGGCCACAGCGGTGAGAGGCCCGCGTACCACAAAAAAATAAATAAATAAATAAAATAAATAAAAGATACAGAACATTCCATCACCACAAGAATCCCTCATGTTGCCCTTTTATAGCCACGTGTTCTCCATTTCTATAATTTTGTCATTTCAAGAATGTTCTATAAATGAAATCATATAGCATGTAACCTTCTGGGATGTACCAGGTTTTTTCACCCTTTCACCCACTGAAGGACACATGGACTAGTTCCAGGTTTTGGTATTACAAATGAAGCTCCTATGAACACTCATGTACAGGTTTTTGTGTGAACATAAGTTTTCACTTTTCTGGGATAAATACCCAGTAGTGCAATTGCTGGCTCACATGG
Source organism: Pseudorca crassidens (assembly GCF_039906515.1). Classification (NCBI taxonomy): domain Eukaryota; kingdom Metazoa; phylum Chordata; class Mammalia; order Artiodactyla; family Delphinidae; genus Pseudorca; species Pseudorca crassidens. The sequence continues at coordinate 95,678,368 of NC_090317.1, forward strand.
TAGTTACAGTTTCTTAAGAAACTTCCAAAATGTTTTTCAGAGTGACTGTGCCATTTTACATTCCCACCGGCAATGTGTGAGCATTCCAGTTTCTCTGCATCCTCACCAGCATTTGGTGGTGTCACTATTTTTTATTTAGGTCATTTTTATAAATGTGTCCTGATGTCTTACTTTGCCTTTCGCTAATAGCTAATGATGTGGAACATCTTTCCACGTGCTTATTTGCAATCTGTATATCCTCTTCTGTGAAATGCCTTTTGCCCATTTTTTGATTATTTTACTGTTCAGTTTTGAGAGTTCTTTGATTTGCAAATTTTTCACAATCTGTACCTTATCCTTTTACAGATACTTTTGCAGAGCAAAAGGTTTTAGTTTTGATGTGGTTCAGTTTATCAGTTTTTCCTTTTATTCATAGTGCTTTTGGTACCCTAGTCAAATGTAATCCAGAAAGACACTTTTTTCCACATCATGATTTCCTAATTAAGTGACACGGCATGAGGATGCATAGAAAATGGACCTTTATTATTTGTTTGATTTTCCTTTGGAAAAAGGAATCTGAAAATGTTCAGTTCCAGTTTCAACTTTCTATCAGCATCACCTCCTCTGCTTAACTCCTTTGATGTTACCATTTGTTCACTCATTTTTAAGAATTAAATTCAGCCAGGCTGGCTATTTAAAACCTGGGACAGAAAATGGTATAAATGGATTGCTAAAAAAAAGTAACTTCCACTTGAAGGTCAAAGCAAATGCATTTTCCCCCTAGACTTTGAAATTATTTCCATTTTTTCCCTCTACATTAGTACACTAAATAACATGTTGTAATAAGGCACGATATTATTTTAAAAAATGATAGTAAGAGCCACTAAATTTGTTCCTTTGAATTAAAACCTCAATTTGACAAACACCGAACTCAAAGCATCTTAATATTTTCACTTAAAGGATTTTGTTCTTTGTGTGCAAATATCACCTGGGACTAACACTGTAGTACTTATCAGTCCTTCACACCTTAGAGTAAATGAAGAACATGGTATACATATTGACTGGGGGGGGATTATAAAAATGAAAGGAGAGAAAGAGGTACCCAGAAGTGAAGAGTTGGGAAGGGAGGAGAGGAAAAAAAATGAGGGGGAAAAAAAAGAAGAATGGAGGTTTAAGTTCACTAGCTTTAAAAGTCAGGACTAGCTCTCAATGAGCCATTAACTCTGAACTGTCATCAAGAGGACACGAAATCTTAGTGAAGAAATGATGAGGAAAAGAAGAGTTCTCTTCTCCACCCAACCAAATAATTAAAGCAATACTACTACCACAGCCTGTACTACTAATTGTCATTTATTGAGTATATGCAATGTGTCAGACTCGGTACCAGGGCTTTGAAAGACTTATCAAATTGAATGATGCCAATGATCCTTTAAAACAGTATTTTGCCCGTTTTAGAAATGAGAAAATTTCAAATAATTAAAATTACGTAATTGGCCCAAGTCTATAGCTGCTAGGTGGTAGAATCAGGATTCACACCCAGGCCTTTCTGGCTGACTCAGGCATGGTCTTTTCCCCACCATACAACACTGGCTCAATGCAGGTCCTTGATGGTGATAGATGGCCCCCCTCTCACCCTCCCCTAAGCACACACGTCTGTCCTGATAGTGTAGGAGGGGCTATTTTTCTGTACAGCTGAGAAGTACAACCGGTCTAAGGAGAATGTTCTCCAACCTAGGAACTGCCCGTGCCCTCTGACACACTGCCCCGAGCCCTAAGTCCTCCTGCTACTTCCTCCCATCCCCTATTCTGAGCCTGTGCTCAGCCAGGAACCTGACACATTCACTCACAAAAAGATGCCACTGAGTGAAAGCATATTTGTCAATTGCACTTTCAAGTGAACAAACATTTACCAAGTACAGCCACGTGTCAGAGGCAATAGCCGGGGCTAGGGAGAGAAAGATGAATGAAATACAACCTCTGCCCCTAAGGAGGTCTGAGTCTAGTGGGGGAGACCTGTATGGTTCTGAAATGATCATTTATGAAGCCGTAAGAGGCAGAGGCTGCCTGTATTAAAAGAGGGATGAGTCCTGGTTTAGGTCATGTAACTGCTTGAAAGCAAAGAAGTGATTTCCAAATGCCTGCAGAGAGAGCAGCAGCCTTCAGAGGAGCTCTGGTCTCTTGTGAGGTCCTCCTGTCTGAAGGCGAGGACAGAGGGAGCCTAGCCCTTGAGACCTGATCTGGTTCAGGAGTACAGGAGGCCCAGCTCACACTTGGCTGGGCTTGGGGAGGAGTGCAGTACAAAAGGGACTGGGGGCAAACCATAGCAGGATTCACATGTGGGGAGGTAAACAGAGAGAGATGAGCACATAGAGGGGAGTAACAAAGGGTTCTGCATTGCATTCTTGAAGAATCCTTTTCCACTAGACAACGCTGAGAGTTTTGTTTTTATCTTATTGGAATGAGGAATTGTAGATACTCGGTCTCAGAAGAGAAGCAGTTATGTAAAATGTGAACTGTAAACCATGCTTCCTTCTGTTGGCTCATGCTTTATGCAGCTGTATTGTCCTTTTCTGGAACATTGGGGCCATTGTTGAAACCCTGGGTCAGGGAGGGTGCTGGTATGTGCTGTGGGGAGAGAGGTGCATAACCTCATCCCTTCATTCCTCCAGATGGCTGGGGAGGGGGTGTGGAGGAAGGCCAGGAGAGTGGCAGCAGGAGAGGCACGTCAGGCTGGAGCGTGACAGAAGGAAAGGAGAACGGAAAGAAAAAAGGGGACGAAAGACTCCAGGTGTGTAGGAAATATTGAGAAAGTAATGACAGCATTCAATACCATGAACCTCTTGGATTTTTCTACTGTGTTAAAATTTTATGTCGCTGGGCTTCCCTGGTGGCGCAGTGGTCGAGAGTCCGCCTGCCGATGCAGGGGACACGGGTTCGTGCCCCGGTCCGGGAAGATCCCACATGCCGCGGAGCGGCTGGGCCCGTGAGCCATGGCCGCTGAGCCTGCGCGTCCGGAGCCTGTGCTCCGCAACGGGAGAGGCCACAACAGTGAGAGGCCCGCGTACCGCAAAAAAAAAAAAAAAAAAAAAAAATTTATGTCGCTTTCTTGGGCCATTGAGCCAGTTCCTGTCTGTTTTACAAATGGTCTAAGAGTCCTGCCACTCCTCTGCTACCCTGGTGACAAATCAGGTGTTTGGGGAGGGCCCCCCTTGGCGAGAGGCTGGCAAGTGGAGACAGAAGTGAGGAGTGGGGAAGAGAAAATGCACACAAAATGAGGTGGCTGGAAAGATGATTTAGGATTCACAGGGGAGTGAGGTGATGTCCCGTGTAGGACCACACCACTCAAGAGACGCTGCTTTTTTTTCAATTGAAGTATAGTTGATTTACAATGCTGTGTTAGTTTCTGGTGTACAGCAAAGTGATTCAGTTATATAACTATATACTATACTTCAATTAAATATATATATATTCTTTTCCATTATGGTTTATTACAGGATATTGAATATGGTTCCCCATGCTATATAGTAGGTCGTTGTTATCTATTTTATATATAGTAGAGAGTATCTGCTAATCCCCAGGAACCACTTCTGTGTGCCTCCCTGTCCCCCAGTCTCAGGTAGCAGCCTACACTTTCCCCCAGGGGCTCTGATGACTGCTCACACTATCGTTTGCCCAACACAATACCGTACTTCGATGATTAGGATTATTAGGGAGAAATGTGGGCAAGGAGAGAGATGAGGGATGGAACCTCCAAAATCCAAATGTAGGGAAGAATACACGCAGAAATCTTTGATAAGAAACTTGATCAAATTAGTGCTACCATTTTAAGACAGAAAAGTCAGTCCATAAGCTACAGGATGCAGCATTTATACACATTCGTTGGCGATGGGGTGTGGGTAGAAGAGGCTGAGCTCTTTGCCAGTGTCCACACCGCTTGGGCTTTAGCAGCTGAAGCTGCACGTGCAGGGGCTTTTGGAAGATTTAAGGATACAGGCTGCAAAAAGCCTGGGGAAAACTGAAAATTGCTGGTGTGTGTCTGTGTTTGTGGCAGGGGTGTGGGGTGGTGGGCTGAGGGGGGGAAAGCTGCCTTAGGCATTTTTTCTCACCAGTATAAACACAGTTCTCTAATATAAAGTTATATATTATTAGCTCTTAAAAATATAAAAAATTGTTTTTATCATTGTGTAGGCAGAGCATATTTGCATCACTGAACCTGCCTATGCATGCTGGGTAATAATATCTTATTCTTGCAAGGAGCCTTCTTTTTCCTTTTTTTTTTCTTTCCTGTTTTAAAGCAGACTCTTTGAAAGGTGCATATGAACCCCGTTTCCATAGCAATTGCAAGCATCAGTGATAACCCAGAGCTTCTAACTTATAATATACAGGCTACTCTATTAATGAACTTCAAACCGCATTTCCATGAGACAACGGCTCAGCCACTGATAGATAAGGTCAGACCCCATCTCCAAACTTTAAATTAAATCAGGTTAGATCAAAATGCAGCAGAAGGAGTGTCCTTTTGGAAAGTGTGCTGTTAAAAAAAAATACATTCTTTGTGGAGGCAAAACAGTTGCTTTTCTGGTTTGTAGTGCCCAGATGGAAAAATCCTAAAACAGATACAGCTTCTTCTGGGTTATTAATGGCATGTTGTCATTTCCTTATGCTATTTGTGAGTGAGTTTTTCCCGTGGTAGCTCAGACTCTAAGAAAGCACATAATCCTTTACCCCATGAAGAACAGGTATGATGGTTAATTCTAGCTGGGTCTGAAATGACACTACTTCAATTGTAATTTATCAACTTGTTTATTCATGCACTAAGTGCCAAGACTCAGTGTCTGCCTTCAAGGAGTCCCCAGATTAGTGGAGAGCTCAGCCTTGTCACCAGACCATTTCTATAAGGTGCAAGAGCACTTTACAGAGGCCCTCGAGGGGCATTGCCCAAGGTCTTAAAAGGCCTTCCCATGGAGTTGATTTCGAGGATAACACTTGGAGGCGAAGTGGAATTTAACCAAATGAAGAGAGGCGAGCCCAGGGAGATTGGCATTTCGGATGTAGGTCAAAGGCAATGTGGTTTGTTTCAGGGACCTATATGGTGTCCTATAAAGGAGAACGGGAGGGACTAAAGAGGTAAGAAGGGCTCTGGAAGGTTTCACCTACGACGCTAAGGCCTAGGGAACCAGTGACATTTTTAAGAAGGAGAGTGACGTAATCAGACTCCTGTTTTTGAAAGACCATATGCTACAGGGTGGGGCCTGGAAAGGAACAGGGTGGGGAGGGCAAAGCTGGAGACAGGAGCACAGATGTGACATTGGTCTCAGGAAGCTAATGATTTTAACGTTCAGATGTGGACCCTCTTCACCTCTCACTCACAGCAAAGGCACACACCGCTCTATGCCAGGCAAAGCTTGGTCCCCAGAACGGCAGCATTAGCATCACCCAGAAGCTGCTTGGAAATGCAAATTCTCAGGCCCCATCCCAGACTTACAAAATCAGCATCTCTGGGGCTAGTGCCCAGCAATCTGGGCTTTAACAAGCTTCCCAGGGGATGCTTATGGACGTTCAAGTTTGAGAACCTCTGCTGTACCATACAGCTTCTGAATTAGCTGAGCTCAACTCTCTGTAGGACAGACCTCACTGTTACCGTGTGTGTGTGTGTGTGTGTGTGTGTGTGTGTGTGTGTGTGTAAAGTGGATACAATTTTACAAAAATTCATCACATTGGATATCCGGACAATGCACAGGTTTGCTGAGAAACTTCCACAGGTACGCTGTCTGATTCAGATTACAGCTATATTCAATCTCTCCCCACCTCTCCATATGTAACTCTTTCCCTAGGCTTTCCTCACATTTCTGTACACTGAGTCCCCCCCATTCACATCCACACACTCACTGGTGCAGTGGGCATCCCTGCTGCCACCCGCAGAGCCCCAGGATTTGTCCATATTTCCATCTTTGCTTGGGCTATTCGTTTTGCCCGGAATATATGTCTTCCTGTTTTACCGCATATTTTATTCACTCCTCCACATTCAGTGCCAACCACACCTCAAACTCCTAAGTTAGCATAGTGGGTGCTTGCCTTAGGGGATGCAGAAGAGTATAGTAATTGACAGGGAAAGATTTAGAGTCAAAAAAAAATCTGGGTTTGCCCTATGTTCATAGCAGTACTATTCACAATAGTCAAGACATGGAAACAACCTAAATGTCCATTGACAGATGAATGGATAAAGAAGATGTGGTTCATATATACAATGGAATAATACTCAGCCATAGAAAAGAATGAAATAATGCCATTTGCAGCAACATGGATGCAACTAGAGATTATCATACTAAGTGAAGTAAGTCAGGAAGAGAAAGACAAATACCATATGATATCACTTATATGTGGAATCTAAAATATGACACAGATGAACCTATCTACAAAACAGAAACAGACTCACAGACATAGAGAAAAGACTTGTGGTTGCCCAGGGGGAGGGGGGTGGGGGAGGGATGGACTGGGAGTTTGGGGTTAGTAGATGCAAACTATTACATATAGAATGGATAAACAACAAGGTCCTACTGTATAGCACAGGGAACTATATTCAATATCCTGTGATAAATCATAACGGAAAAGAATGTGAAAAAGAATGCATCTATGTGTATAACTGAGGACTTTGCTGTACAGCAGAAGTTAACACAACATTGTAAATCAACTATATTCAATAAAAAAAATCTAGGTTTGAATCCAGGCTTTACCATAAATTAGCTGGGTGACCCAAGGGAAAGCATGTCACCTCTCTGAACCAAGTTTCTGCACCATCCAATGAGGATAATAATAACAATGCCTTCCATGTATGGTTGTTGGAACGATTAAGTGAAAAGATGTTAATAAAACACATGGCCTTTAATAAGTATTCAATAAATGGTAGCCATTATTATTATTTTCTCATTTGCGCACATTTTCTCTACATCTGTTAAACTGCTGATCATTTCTGTAATAGTGCTAGACATTTCTGAGTCTGTCTCTTTTCTCCCACTGGACTGAGGACCTCTTGGAGATAGGAGCTGTGGCCACATGTCTGATATCTCCCAACACAGTGCCTTCTACCCAAGAGATGTTAAAGAATGGAGCTAGAAGTTGCCCTTGGAAATTTCTTCTTCCTGTCCAACTGGATTCTCTCATGTGCCTGTGATTTACCTAGTCAAATACAGTTTGTTCTCCAAGGCTCCTCAAGCTTCAGCACCGTGAGCTGTGAGGGGTACAGGTGAAGACAAAGTGAAAACACCAAGGCCATCTTCAAAGAGAAGGTTACTTGAAGCAGCTGCTTGGTGTTTTCATCACCACTAAGTCTGCACAGTAGGAGATGAAATGGGAGGGCAGCAAGCAGGATTTAGATATAAAGCCTGTCTAGGTTTTAATTTTACAATGTGTTGAAACGTCTAGGACACAGCCAAGTTTATGGGGCTATATGTATACATATAGCTGATTCACTTTGTTATACAGCAGAAACTAACACAACAATGTAAAGCAATTATACTCCAATAAAGACGTTTTAAAAAATAAAATAAAAGCAAAAACCATTTGAAATCTCAAAAAAAAAGTTTATGAAATAAAGGAATTAATTCTGTCTCATGAATCCAAACCACAGGTAAGAACCGCATTCCCTTATTTATAGGAACACCTGACACTTTATACTCTCAGAGTGTTTCTAATTCTTTTTTCTTCTGAATTCTCTTTATTAATTATTATTGACTTTGATAGCAACATACAGTTTTTAGAGCTGGGACGAGTCTTAAAGACCCTTTAGCCTAACTAAAGGGTTACCTCTACCTCACCTTAGCAGTAACGTCCTCTGTTTCATAATCTACAGAGACCAAAAAGTCACCCAGGGCATATGAAGCCAAGGGGAAGTGATATTTGTATACAGTCTCATGATCGCTCCCTTTTATATCTGGGGAACATAAATTGAAGACAGATTGAAGCGTGTTTTCAAATTGGTTTGGGCACCGCTCTTGTATTTAGAACTCAGAAAATCCTTCGGGGAGGATTTGTCCTTTCTCAGAAAGCCTGACTGCAGACCAGCCCCCGACACCCTCTCTGGCTGACATTTTGCCTCTTCCAGCTGTGTGGGGAGGCACCTTGGTCCTCTGGGAGCATCTGAGCCTAAAGACAATGCAGGAAAATAAGAAAGATCAGTGGTGCACGTGGGACCACCCACGACTCCTGAATTCCTCATCTTCTCTGAGTGAGGGAAGAGGAGGGACTCATGGTCCCCTCCCTGCCTGTGTCCCTGCAGCTTCCTCAACAAATGTGAGATGCAAAACTACCTGCGTCCTGGGGTTGTTGTGAGCACTTCGTGAAAGAACACCTGGAGAGGGCTTAGGATGGTGCCAGGCACTGTTGGCTTTATTTAATATTCTTCTTGCTGTGTTAGCACTGTCTTGAAGCTCTCCGTGGAGCTCTGGGATCAATCACAGCCAGCTGGGGCCCTACCTTAAGAACTGGCCCTGAACAAAGGCAAACTCTGATGCTCACAGCTGGGCAGAGCGCATCCCAGGAGCCAGCATGCTCTTCAAATCACAGGCTAGGTTTGGTGCTTGAGCTGAGACTTGGCTGCACTTCAATCAGACCCCATGGTGATTGCTGTGATCTGCCATCCAGATCCTCCCTTTAGGATTACAGCTAATGAGAGTGCCCTCAGCTGTCAGCCCTCTCCTGCCCAAGAATGCCTCAGGTGAAGACAAACACTTGGCTCAAGATCACCCCTCCTTCCTGGAGCGGCCCACATCCAATGGCTGGTATGTGGAGGACCAAGGGGTCTTTCGATTTGGACCCAACTCAGGACAACTCTGAAAGGCCATTCCAGCTTCAGAGTTCCATGTGGATCTGATCGAGATGCACCACTGAGACTTCAGCCCAGCTGGACTTCTCTCTCTGCCCAGTCCCTCTTCCTTCCCCTCCTTACTATGGGTGTTGCTCCCAAGAGCCCCTCTAAGAACATCCTGTATGCCAATATCCAAGTCAGAGTCTGCTTCCCAGGGAAACCAACTTGGGACCAACCTCTAGCACATGCTGAGATGAGTAGGATCTAATGTCAAACCCAAATCTCTCTATCCAGTCCTCAGAAATGGACCATCTGCAGTCCACTCTAGCTGCTGAAGTTTCAGAGATATGTCTGGCTTCTGGGTTTTTCATGTCAGAACAGCATACAAAGTTAGGGATAGAGGTTAGTTAGCAGTGAGAAATAAACAAGAGACAGAACACCCACCTTAAACATTGCCATACTTAAGTATTGCTTGGACAGGACTCTCCTGACCCCAACTCTTGGCTTGGGACCTGGGAAAAGCCAACATTGCCCTTGCCCAATTAGCTCTGTTGAAGCTTTAATCAGCCTTTTCTCAGGCCCCTCAGGAACCCCCCCACTCTCTTTTTGTCCATAATTTATTAGGGATTTCTGATCCATTAGTTCATCAAACTCTGATGAGTAGTGGTTGCCAGTATGGACACTGGTTGATGACAATCTTAAGTCCAGCTGACAACAAATATGTACCAGCTACATTCTTAAAAATCCCTCCAACATACCTAAAAAGGTGGATGGCCATGCCACCTGTTAGAAAGTACTTGCAAGTTGGGTTTCCCTGGTGGTGCAGTGGTTAAGAATCCACCTGCCCATGCAGGGGACACGGGTTCGAGTCCTGGTCTGGGAAGATCCCGCGTGCCGTGGAGCAACTAAGCCTGTACACCACAACTACTGAGCCTGTGCTCTAGAGCCCGCAAGCCACAACTACTGAAGCCCGTGTGCCTAGAGTTCGTGCTCCACAACAAGAGAAGCCACTGCAATGAGAAGTCTGCGCACCGCAACAAAGAGTAACCCCCACTCTCCACACCTAGAGAAAGCCCACGGGCATCAACAAAGACCCAATGCAGCCAAAAATAAATAAATTAAATAAATAAATTTTTTTAAAAAAAGAAAGTACTTACAAGTTATCATGAGATGGAAGCTCTTCCATGTCTGGTTTGAAATTCACTAAAGGTTTCTCATCATCATTTGAATGCTATATATAGCTTTGGTGTATCAACTCTGCCCCGAGTTGCCAAGACTCTAATCTGTGCCCTTCTGGTGCCCTGTGATAAGAAAGAAAAATTATATTCTAATTTCCTGTCTACTTCTTCTAATTTCATATCTACTTCTTCTATTGCTAAAAATGATCTATTGTCTGTGACACTGGATTTGGGGGAAAATAAGATGGAGAAGAATAAAAGTAATGTGCATGCTACTTGGACGTATGTATTTATTTTCATGCAAGACCATTAATATCCCTGGGGTATCCAAACCTATTTATATCCCATCTGTTTTCTTCCTGCCACAAACAAAACTTCCGTGCCCTGGAAGGCACAGAAACAAAACTTCCGTGCCCTGGAAGGCTTTGATTCCACTGCTCTGAAGCTTCAGAAACAATGTGTGCAAACATTCCGTAGTCTATAAACATCATGTGAGCTAAAGAAAAAAAAATTTGGAAAAGAAAAACAACAAAAGCAAAGGAATTTTAGAATCTATAACCTCCAATCTCATCTTAGGATCAGAAACGAGAGTAATCACTAATGGAAAATCATATGTGCATGGGTAGGTTCTTGATGATTTGAGCCTACAGTCATTTTGTTTGTTTGTTTAAACATTGACCCTGTATGTATTGGTGTGCTGGAAGTTCAGCTCATCTGAGATTGGGAGGACAGTAGTGGCATGAACTTTCCTAAAAAGTCCACACAGCGAGTCTCACTTTTTTAAGTTCATTGTCTCCAGAGGACCCAAGAATATAAAGTGAGTACACAGATTTGGTATCTTCACTAATGCCCCTTTGGCTAAGTAACTTTAATCAAATATCCTTGAGCTTGAAATTTTACATAAATTTTGTTTCTACTACTCTGGGAATGCAAAAAATGAATGATCTGATCCATGTTCTCAACGAGCTCCTTTAACTGGGGCAAATGTTTGCTTAATAATTACAGCACATTTTGGCAAAGATGTCATAGGTTAGTGTTGAGGAAGCACAGATAAAGGATGTTGAATGTCTATTGCAAATGGAGTACCTCCCCTCCCCCCTACCAAGCTTCTATCTGTAGAATTTACATAGCACTGAATCTTTGGTAAGTGATTAAGGAGAGCAGAGAGAATTTTCTGATCACTCCCAACTTCCATCTTTAATTTTCTTAGCATGTTGAAGCAATATGGTGTATTGGAAATAACTTGAATTTAGAGTCAGAACACATGAATTTTATCCAGGATCTCTGTCTTATTAACTGAGACTAAAACTTGACTGATGCCACAAAGCTTTGTCATCTGTAAAAGGGAATAAGAGATAATTATGAAGAAAAATAATAAATAATAACAATAGCTAGTATTTCTCGAGCACTTACTATGTGCCAGGACCTGTTCTAAGTGTTTACAAGTATTATCATTTATTATCGTGATCCTTTGAGGGAGTTAACATTATTAATCTAAGTTTACAGACAAGAAATTGGATATAAGAAAAGACAAGTAGTTTATAGAAAATTAAGATAGTTTTCAGCAAGTTAACTGGCAACTCCAAGACTAAGATACAAGACAGTCTAATTGTCTTCACCACTATGAAACAGCTAATATAACCTGATATACGTATCTCAAAGGCTTTTAATGATGCTCAACTGAGATATATGTAAATACTTTTTAAGGCATAAACTTTGTAAACAAGTGAATACAGATTTTAATAGTGCAGTATGGGTAGTTTAATAACAGTTAGCATTTGCATACAATTGTTAAATTTGCATCATGTATAATATAGTAAAAGAGTATTTCAACCAGCATTTTAATATTTAGAATGCCAAGGAATCTTCTGGGAACAGAATTTGAAAGATGGAACTACTACATAAAAATTAGCATAAATAGCCTGACTTCTTTCTGTAATTCTCTTTCCTTGGAGCAGACTTCAATAGAATGAGGTTTATCTAAAATTCATTCAGCCCACTTCAGGATGGCAGGTTTTACTTTTTTTTTCCTAAACCTCACTGAAATGACAGTAAAGAAGTGTAAAAGGGAATACATTTATAATAGAACTAAAAAGGGGATAAAGGACCAAGGATTGACCAGAGATTTTGACACATGTCTGAAAGACTGAAACCATATGGGGTTATTTTAACAAATGAAATGTTGTGGAGGCAACAGCTCAGAACACAGAAGACAGAAGAAGAAGAGGCAGCTGAACAGTCTCTGAAGGTGGAGGGATTCTGAGTGAGGAACGCACAGGTACAAAGAGTTAGATTGAGAAATGAGGTGGAACTCAGAATAATTAATTGAAATACTATGTAAAAAGTAGCTATAACAAGTACTCCACTCCCACACCCATATGTGAAGAGACGGTCTCTACTTTCAAACAAGAGAATGATTCTATGAAGGAACTGAAAGGTCTGGAGTCCTATTGTGGTTCTTGGGTACCCTACAGTAAAGGCTTCTTTGTTTCGACTATAGGGAAGATATTCAACATGCCTCCCTTATTTCTGTCCCTTTGTGCTCCAAAGTAAAACTCCCCTATGAGTGATATGCCTTACCTTTCAGATGGAGAAAGATCCACGCAACACCAGAGAAAACCAATGCCAACTATTTTTTAAAAATCAACTTATTCCCACATTTCTAAGTCCAAATGTACAACGTAGGATTACATGACATTTGAGAAAAAAACAACTCACAGTAGAAGGTAATAATTTCATTTTAAACACAGAGGAGAGAATTCAAGGAATAGAAGATAAGTTAAAACCAAATCTATGGTAGTTGTGGCCTGGCATGTGCTGGGGGAGACCCGGAAGATGGCGCCCCAAGTGATGTAGCAGTTGAGGAGGAGAAGAGGATGAGGCAGCACCGCTGTGCTGACAGCAAGTGACCAGAGCATTACAAAGCTTTGAGCTAACTGAAAGAAAAAGTGTTTATAACTCACTGAACCAACGTTAGCCAATGGGGGCAGGTGCAAAAAACAATGGGAACTATGAACCTGCAGCCTGCGAAAAGGAAACCCCAAACACAGTAAGTTAAGAAAAATGAGAGGACAGAGAAATATGCAGCAGATGAAGAAGCAAGGTAAAAACCCACCAGACCAAACAAATGAAGAGGAAATAGGCAGTCTACCTGAAAAAGAATTCAGAGTAATGATAGTAAAGATGATCCAAAATCTTGGAAATAGGATGGAGAAAATACAAGAAACGTTTAACAAGGACCTAGAAGAACTAAGGATCAAACAAACAATGATGAACAACACAACAAATGAAATTTAAAACTCTCTAGAGTAATCAAGAGCAGAATAACTGAGGCAGAAGAACAGATGAGTGACATGGAAGATAAAATAGTGAAAATAACTACCACAGAGCAGAATAAAGAAAAAGGAATGAAAAGAATTGAGGGCAGTCTCAGAGACCTCTGGGACAACATTAGACTCACCAACATTTCAAGAATAGGGGTCCCAGAAGAAGAGAAAAAGAAAGGGACTGAGAAAATATTTGAAGAGATTATAGTTGAAAACTTCCCTAATATGGGAAAGGAAATAGTCAGTCAAGTCCAGGAAGTGCAGAGAGTCCCATACAGGATAAATGCAAGGAGAAACACACCAAGACACATATTAATCAAACTGTCAAAAATTAAATACAAAGAAAAAATAATAAAAGCAGCAAGGGAAAAGCAACAAATAACATACAAGGGAATCCCCATAAAGTTAACAGCTGATCTTTCAGCAGAAACTCTGCAAGCCAGAAGGGAGTGGCAGGACATATTTAAAGTGATGAAAGGGAAGAACCTACAACCAAGATTACTCTACCCAGCAAGGATCTCATTCAGATTCAATGGAGAAAGCAAAATCTTTACAAACAAGCAAAAGCTAAGAGAATTCAGCACCACCAGACCAGCTTTACAGCAAATGCTAAAGGAACTTCTCTAGGCAGGAAACAAAAGAGAAGGAAAAGACCTACAATAACAAACCCAAAACAATTAAGAAAATGGTAATAGGAATATACATATTGATAAGTATCTTAAATGTAAATGGATTAAATGCTCCAACCCAAAGACATAAGCTGGCTGAATGGATACAAAAACAAGACGCATATATATGCTGTCTACAAGAGACCCACTTCAGACCTAGGGACACAAACAGACTGAAAGTGAGGGGATGGAAAAAGATATTTCATGCAAATGGAAATCAAAAGAAAGCTGGAGTAGCAATACACATATCAGACAAAATAGACTTAAAAAAAAGACTATTATAAGAGACAAAGAAGGACACTACATAATGATCAAGGGATCAATCCAAGAAGAAGATATAACAATTGTAAATATTTATGCACCCAACATAGGAGCACCTCAATATATAAGGCAAATACTAACAGCCATAAAAGGGGATATCCACAGTAACACATTCATAGTAGGGGACTTTAACACCCCACTTTCACCAATGGACAGATGATACAAAATGAAAATAAACAGGGAAACATAAGCATTAAATGATACATTAAACAAGATGGATATAATTGATATTTATATGACATTCCATCCAAAAATGACAGAATACACTTTCTTCTCACGTGCTCATGGAACATTCTCCAGGATAGATCATATCTTGGGTCACAAATCAAGCCTTAGTATATTAAAGAAAATTGAAATTGTATGAAGTATCTTATCTGACCACAACGCTATGAGACTAGATATCAATTACAGGAAAAAATCTGTAAAAAATACAAACACGTGGAGGCTAAACTATACACTACTAAATAACCAAGAGATCACTGAAGAAATCAAAGAGGAAATCAAAAAATACCTAGAAAAAATGACAATGAAAACACGATGACCCAAAACCTACGGGATGCAGCAAAAGCAGTGCTAAGAGGGAATTTTACAGCAATAAAATCCTACCTCAAAAAACAAGAAACATCTCAAATAAACAACCTAACATTACACCTAAAGCAATTAGAGAAAGAAGAACAAAAAACACCCAAAGTTAGCACAAAGAAAGAAATCATAAAGATCAGATCAGAAATAAACGAAGGAAACAATAGCAAAGATCAATAAAACTAAAAGGAAGAGATATGGGGACATATGTATATGTATAACTGATTCACTTTGTTACAAAGCAGAAATTAACAGACCATTGTAAAGCAATTAAACTGCAATAAAGATGTTAAAAAATAAAAATAAGGGCTTCCCTGTTGGTGCAGTGCTTGCCAGTCCGCCTGCCGATGCAGGGGACACGGGTTTGTGCCCCGGTCCAGGAAGATCCCACGTGCCGCGGAGCGGCTGGGCCCGTGAGCCATGGCCGCTGAGCCTGCGCGTGCGGAGCCTGTGCTCCGCAACAGGAGAGGCCACAACAGTGAGAGGCCTGCGTATCGCAAAAAAAAAAAAAAAAAAAAAAAGATAAAAAATAAAAATAACAGCTGATTCTTTGAAAACATAAATAAAATTGATAAAGCATTAGGCAGACTCATCAAGAAAAAAAGGGAGAAGACACAAATCAATAGAATTAGAAATAAAAATGGAGAAATAACAACTGACACTGCGGAAATACAAAGGATCATGAGAGATTACTACAAGCAACTCTACGCCAATAAAATGGACAACCTGGAAGAAATGGACAAATTCTTAGAAAAGCACAACCTTCCAAGACTGAACCAGAAGGAAACAGAAAATATAAACAGACCAGTCACAAGTACTGAAATTGAAACTGTTATTAATAATCTTCCAGCAAACAAAAGCCCAGGACCAGATGGCTTCACAGGCGAATTCTATCAAACATTTAGAGAAGAGATAACACCTATCCTTCTCAAACTCTTCCAAAATACAGCAGAGGGAGGAACACTCCCAAACTCAGTCTATGAGGTCACCATCACCCTGATACCAAAACCAAAGATGTCACAAAGAAAGAAAACTACAGGCCAATATCACTGATGAACATAGATGCAAAAATCCTCAACAATATACTAGCAAACAGGGCTTCCCTGGCGGCGCAGTGGTTGAGAGTCCGCCTGCCGATGCAGGGGACACGGGTTCGTGCCCCGGTCCGGGAAGATCCCACATGCCGCGGAGCGGCTGGGCCCGTGAGCCATGGCTGCTGAGCCTGCGCGTCCGGAGCCTGTGCTCCGCAACGGGAGAGGCCACAACAGTGAGAGGCCCGCGTACAGCAAAAAAAAAAAAAAAAAAAAAAATACTAGCAAACAGAATCCAACAGCACTTTAAAAGGATCATACACCATGATCAGGTGGGGTTTATCCCCGAAATGCAAGGATTCTTCAATATACACAAATCAATCAATGTGATACACCATATTAACAGATTGAAGAATAAAAACCATATGATCATCTCAATAGATGCAGAAAAAGCTTTTGAGAAAATTCAACACCTATTTATGATAAAAAAACTCTCAGGAAAGTAGGCATAGAAGGAACTTACCTCAACAAAATAAAGGCCATATATGACAAACCCACAGCCAACATCATCCTCAATGGTGAAAAACTGAAACCATTTCCTCTACGAGAAGGAATGAGACAAGGTTATCCACTCTCACCACTATTATTCAACATAGTTTTGGAAATTTCAGCCACAGCAATCAGAGAAGAAAAAGAAATAAAAGGAATCCAAATTGGAGCAGAAATAAAGCTATCACTGATTGCAGATGACGTGATACTATACATAGAGAATCCTAAAGATGCTACCAGAAAACTACTAGAGCTAATCAATGAATTTGGTAAAGTAGCAGGATACAAAATTAATGCACAGAAATCTCTGGCATTTCTATACACTAATGATGAAAAATCTGAAAGAGAAATTAAGGAAACACTCCCATTTACCATTGTAACAAAGAGAATAAAATACCTAGGAACAAACCTAACTAAGGAGACAAAAGACCTGTATGCAGAAAACTATAAGACACTGATGAAAGAAATTAAAGATGGTGCAAACAGGTGGAGAGACATAGCATGTTCTTGGATTGGAAGAATCAACATTGTGAAAATGACTATACTATCCAAAGCAATCTACAGATTCAATGCAATCACTATCAAACTACCACTGGCATTTTTCACAGAACTACAACAAAAAATTTCACAATTTGTATGGAAACACAAAAGTCCCCGAACAGCCAAAGCAATCTTGAGAAAGAAAAACGGAGCTGGAGGAATCAGGCTCCCTGACTTCAAACTATACTGCAAAGCTACAGCAATCAAGACAGTATGGTACTGGCACAAAAACAGAAATATAGATCAATGGAACAGGGTAGAAAGCCCAGAGATAAACTCACGCACATATGGTCACCTTATCTTTGACAAAGGAGGCAAGGATATACAATGGAGAAAAGACAGCCTCTTCAATAAGTGGTGCTGGGAAAACTGGACAGTTACATGTAAAAGAATGAAATTAGAACACTTCCTAACACCATACACAAAAATAAACTCAAACTGGATTAAAGACCTAAATGTAAGGCCAGACACTATAAAACTCTTTGAGGAAAACATAGGCACAGCACTCTATGACATAAATCACAGCAAGATCCTTTTTGATCCACCTCCTAGAGAATGGAAATAAAAACAAAAATGAACAAATGAGACCGAATGAAACTTAAAAGCTTTTGCACAGCAAAGGAAACCATAAACAAGACCAAAAGACAACCCTCAGAATGGGAGAAAATATTTGCAAATGAAGCAACTGACAAAGGATTAATCTCCAAAATTTACAAGCAGCTCATGCAGCTCAATATCAAGAAAACAAACAACCCAATCCAAAAATGGGCAGAAGACCTAAAGAGACATTTCTCCAAAGAAGATATACAGATGGCCAACAAACACATGAAAGGATGCTCAACATCACTCATCATTAGAGAAATGCAAATCAAAACTACAGTGAGGTATCACCTCACACCAGTCAGAATGGCCATCATCAAAAAATCTAGAAACAATAAATGCTGGAGAGGGTGTGGAGAAAAGGGAACCCTCTTGCACTGTTGGTGGGAATGTAAATTGATACAGCCACTATGGAGAACAGTATGGAGCTTCCTAAAATACTAAAAATGGAACTACCATATGACCCAGCAATCCCACTACTGGGCATATACCCTGGGAAAACTATAATTCAAAAAGAGTCATGTACCACAATGTTCATTGCAGCTCTGTTTACAATAGCCAGGACATGGAAGCAACCTAGGTGTACATCGACAGATGAATGGATAAAGAAGATGTGGCACATATATACAATGGAATATTACTCAGCTGTAAAAAGAAACGAAACTGAGTTATTTGTAGTGAGGTTGATGGACCCAGAGTCTGTCATACAGAGTGAAGTAAGTCAGAAAGAGAAAAACAAATACTGTATGCCAACACATATATATGGAATCTAAGGGAAAAAAATCTGTTCTGAAGAACCTAGCGGCAGGACAGGAGTAAAGACGCAGACGTAGAGAATGGACTTGAGGACACGGGGAGGGGGAAAGGTAGGCTGGGATGAAGTGAGAGAGTGGCGTGGACATATATATACTACTAAATTTAAGATAGATAGCTAGTGGGAAGCAGCCACATAGCACAGGGAGATTAGCTCAGTGCTTTGTGACCACCTAGGAGTTGGGATAGGGAGGGTGGGAGGGAGACGCAAGAGAGACGAGATATGGGGATATATGTATATATATAGCTGACTCACATTGTTATAAAGCAGAAACTAACACACCATTGTAAAGCAATTATACTCCAATAAAGATGTTAAAAGAAAAAAACCACGAAATCTATTTAAAATCCTTTAAGAGATTTGAGAAAATATTGCATACATAAAATAACAATAAGATGTTATAAGAAAGAACATGCAGAGAAAACTAAGCATTCTTGAAAATTTTATATATAATTTGTTAAATACACATGAGAAAAGAGATAAAAAGAAAACTAGGAGATATAGAAAATCACATATTGGAGGTTGAATATCTAATGAGAGCTCCAGAAAGATGGAACAAGAAAATGCAGGGAAGGAAATAACCAGAGAAATAATAGAAGAAAACTTCCCAGATTTTAATAAAATGATATCTTCAACTTTAAGGAGCCCAATAAATGTTCAGCTGAATAAGTACAGAAAAGCTCCCTCTGAGACAAGTAACTAAAATTTTATAATAACAGTGATAAAAGCACAATCCTAAAAGCTTCTGGGGGTGAATGGTCTGTGGAGAATGGAAAAAGAAACCATAATGATAAATGGCATTACATACACTGCATGCTAGAAGACAATGGGGCAATGTCTCAAAGTTCTGAGGGAACAATTTTTCAAACATAGTATTCTTTATTCTAAATAAAGACTTTGTCAGACAGACAAGGACAGAGGAAGTTTAATAACTACACACACTTCTGAAAAAAATTAAAGTTACTTGAGAGTGTGGTTCAGCAAAACCTGAAATAGAAGGAATCCAAGAATAAGAAAAATGAGGAAGACTTGAGAACCAAGATACAGCACAATGAAAACAAGTTCCAGGATGAGAATTCTACAGTAAGCCTGTAAGGCAACAGGTCGTTATTAAACACAGACATATAAGGGCTCTATGAACAATTTCTTTAAGCATACGGATTTATTTTAAGAAAGTGTATGATTTTGAAGTGGGTAGTTTTGGTGTTTAGGTGAAAACATGTGCTGCATTTGTTAACTAGGGAAAAATGGGCAATTAAAAAGCCCAAAGGAGAAAAAACCGATCAAAAAAACATGGTCAATGGGAATTCCTTGGCGGTCCAGTGGTTAGGACTCTGCACTCTCACTGCCGAGGGCCCAGGTTTAATCCCTGGTCGGGGGGGGGGGGGGGAAGATAAGAAAGCAAAATAAAATGCGATGTAAATTTTACCCAGTGATGTAGAGAAAGCAACAAAGGCAGAAGGTTTGAGGGTGTGTTTTGGTGGGGAGGGAGAAGCTGTGAAATAATAGTGTTCTAACAAGTGTCAATGCATTCCCTTTTATCTAAAATATTAGGAACTAAATGTCCACCAGCCAGAAATAAAGTGTTACTAACTACACCTCATAGACATTGACAGTTTTGCAAAGAAGTGTCATTTAAAGAAATGCATTTAACACTAAAACCACTTTGAATATAATTTAGTCTTGGATAATTCAGAAGAAATTCTAAGATCAGGCATTGATCAAAGGTCATGATTGTGAATGTCTTGTCCTCATGTGGTGTGGAAGTATTGGGTAATTTATCTGGAGGATAAAAAGCAAGAACAAGGTCTTTATTTTACAGTACACACACACACACACACACACACACACACACACACACACACACACACACAGATGGATACTGAGGAACAGCATTCAAGGCTATCAGTGTTCTCTAAACAATGACTGGTCCTGTGAACACACACATGTTCTCCATGGCCATTGTGGAGGTAGAAATTGCACTCTAGAATGTTCTACTCATAAATTCACCAGTGGTAGGAAGAATGGGAACTGTCTGCTTCAACTCTCCACCCCACCCCCACCTCTACCAATGCTTTACCCCAATCTCTTTACTCATCTGCTCTGGGGCAGCATAGAATGTTTTTTTCAAAGAATAATCCGTGGAACACTAGAAATAGCATAGAAGGGACTCAGGGGCTCAGATTTTGGAGAGGGTGGAGAAACACCTAACCCATCCATCTCTACTACCTCGTTCTTGACGAAGGGCTTCTCTCTTATCTGCTTTACCTATTATGCTTCCTTGGCAGCTTTCATTAGAAGAAAAGGTTTGCTTCTAGGGGGTAACAATTGCCGTAAAATAACTACTAAATCATGAATTATTGGATTTTGAGTCTATCTCCCACATTGAAATCTGTGACATATTGATTGACTTTAGGGCAGTATCTCTGCTGCCTTTGAATCACGTGGAACTACCCCATTCCATAAATACCCAGCCACGGAGAGCAGCCTTCTGAACCTGGTACCATAGAGGGTCACTTTTCCTTTGCCCCTTAGGATCATCTCTTTCTTGAGTTCCTTCTCTAGCACATCCTACCCTTGGCCCCATACACTGATCTCAGGACCCACCTTTGGATTCCCTGGCTACAGCATCCCGTTGGGCAGCTTTCAAACCACATCACCGAAATTTCTACTTTGTCTGCCCCCACAGCTTGGCATAGCTCCAGGTTGGGAGATCCCTTAAGAACCACAGACCCAACTCTGCCTCCCCTAATGTCTTCACTGAGAGGGCAGGTCAAACACAATGATCTGAAAACTGCCTCTGAAAACTCAGTTTGTGGCAGGCATGGGAAGAGAGTCAGAAAGAGTCCACATGGATGTGAGAATTCTGCATGCTGCCTTCTGCCTGACATAGTCTGGGATTCAGGAAGTCATGCGGGCTGAGCATCCTTGAGGGGCCATGGGTCCGCCTACACGATCGCCTTCCCTGAAAGGCAAACTCTGCCCTACTTATTCTATGACTCACTCGGCGACCGTTCCCTCTTGGAATTCACCCAAGGAAAAGAGTCCTCTCAGCAAAACAAAGTTTTCCTGCCTCCTTGTGTGTGGCCTGCCTATTTTATTTTTTTGGAGCTTTACTTTAGAAGTGTTGAGCAGCCTGAGGGCCTTTTCTCTCCATTTTGTTTTGTGTGTCTTCTTCAAATTATATCTTGGCTAGAACTACTCTTTCTCCCTTGGTGGTTTTAGAACTCACAAGGTGAACTGTGACCCCGAAAGATCAATAGGAATCCCCTCAGGGTCAGTAAAAAGAGTATCGTATATAATAAACATGCTTCCCAGCGCCAGAACTGGGGCCTCAGGAAGAAGGACATGAATTCTTTCTTGGTTATTGGAAAATGGGACCAAGAGGGCTAGAAGTATTAATACTTCAGGGTAACCTCAGGGCAGACTTTAAAGCCAGTAGATACCTGGAGCTGGGGAGAAGTATATTTGAAAACTGCTCTGTGTTTGGGAATGAGATGACAAGATTATTTCCTCATTCCTCTGAATGCCAAATTCTAACTATCTGGTTTTACAGGTCTTAGCTTGGGCTACCTAGGAAACAGAGTTTTAGGCAAAAAGCTTATATGCCAACTTCATCAGAGACAGAAAATCCGAGAAACCAGGACTGAGGAGAAAGGGGGTACTGAAGTAGGGAAGACAGGAAACAAATATTAGAGATTATGTTTCCAAGGTAGCCACAGCTTCATAACAAGCGTGGGCAATTACCTGGTCTTATGAGGCATCTTCAGAAAGGCTGTATGAACTACTGCATTTCACAACAGTCCATCATGGTGGAAAAAAGAAAAATGTATCCTCTGGACAAAGCAGACTCCTGTCATGAGAGAAGTTCTCAAACAAAGAGATACAGATGCCGGCATTTGGAAGTCAGGCCAGGGTACACTAAAACTGGTTGAGCCTAGGGGAATATGAAAGAGATATCAACAGCCTCTGCTGGGCTGATTTGGTAAATGTGCTCGTTTTCAATTTCTGTTAGTAAAGTTTTAGAGACCATTTTTGGCTACGGAGCATTTGTGATGGAGAGATCCCAGGACGGCCCCCAATTTTCCCTGCCTCCTGCTTTTCATATCTTTGTGTGATCCCCTCCACTTTAGTGTAGGAGGGGCTTGTGACTTTCTTCCAACCAATAGAGTAATTGATGGGATGGCACGTCTATGATTAGGCCATATACAGTTGTGACTTCTATTAGCCTAGCACATTTTCTCCCTTCCTGATTTTGATAAAGTAAGCCACTACACTGGAGAGGTCCACATGGCAAGGAAACAAAGGTGGCCTCTTGGCTAACAGCCACCAAGGAACTGAATCCTGCCACAATGCATGCACCGAGCGTTACCAAATCGAACTTGGGCCCACTTGCCTGCTTGCAGTAAAGCCAATCTACTGACACCAAGTTGTGGTGAAGAAAAGTGCAGCATTTATTGTAAGTCACCATACATGGAGTCTGGGATAGCTAGTGCTCAAAGCACCTGAACTCCCTGATGGCTTTCAGCAAAGCATTTTTAAAGGCCAGGTGAGGGAGGGGAGTCCCAGGGTATGTGATCAGCTCATGCACAATTCTCTGATTGGTTGATGGTGAGGTAACAGGGCGGTGTCACAGGGGTTAACATCATCAATCCTTAGGCACCAGTAGTTCTGGGGACTATGTGCTCATGGTCATCAAGTAGTTAACATTTTCCATTTGGTGGAAGTTTTAGCATCTGTAAAACAACTCAGGAAATGTGCCTCAAATACTGTCATCTGGGTACTTCAGAGAGGAGCTAAAGTATAAGATACAGGGGAGGAGTCTGTCCCAGGAAGGCCCCATAGGACCCTGCTCAGTTACACTAGAAGCAGATCCTTTCCACTTGAGCTTCAGATGAGACTCTAGGCCTGGCCAACACCCAGGCTTCATGATGCATAGGTCCCGGCTATGCCATGTTGGATTCCTGACCTATAGACAGTGAGATAATAAATGTATATTGGGTTTTAAAATTAATTAATTAATTAATTTTATTTTCGGCTGCGTTGGGTCTTCATTGCTGCCCACAGGCTTTCTCTAGTTGCGGTGAGTGGGGGCTACTCTTCATTGCAGCGCGTGGGCTCTCATTGTGGTGGCTTCTCTTGTTGTGGAGCACAGGCTCCAGGCGTGCGGGCTTCAGTAGTTGTGGCACACAGGCTCAGTAGTTGTGACTTGCAGGCTCTAGAGCGCAGGCTCAGTAGTTGTGGTGCAAGGGCTTAGTTGCTCTGCAGCATGTGGGATCTTCCTGGACAAGGGCTCGAACCCATGTCCCCTGCATTGGCAGGCAGATTCTTAACCACTGTGCCATCAGGGAAGTCCCAATAAGTGTATATTGTTTTAAGCTGATAAGTTGGTGGCAATATGGTTATTCAGCAACAGATAACTAATATAGCATCCTTGAAGGAGTCATGGCTAAGAGGGTTGGTTAATGGACAAGATGAGCCTCTAGTGAGTGTTAGGAGGTGTTCATATAAAATAAAAAAGACCTGGAGAATGGAACAGGCTGGAGATCAAGTGCAGACACAAGGATCCTTTGGGCAACACGAAGGATCTTGAAATGCTACTGCCAAGTGGAAAGACATTTTTAGGACACTGTAATTAGAAATGCTCAATGAACACAAACAGACTCATAGGCATATAAAACAAACTTATGGTTACCAAAGGGGAAAGGGGGTGGAGGAAGGATAAATTAGGAGTTTGGGATTAACAGATACACACTAGATAGAGAAACAACAAGGTCCTACTGTTTAGCACAGGGAACTATACTCGATATTCTGTAATAACCTATAAGTGAAAAGAATATGAAAAATATATAACCGAATCACTTTGCTGTACACTAGAAACTAACACAACATTGTAAATCAACTATACTTCAATTAAAAAAAAAGAAATGCTCAATGTCAAGAATGTTCAATGAGAATGTGTGATTCATGTGTTAGAGCCCATTAGACACTGAAGAAGAAACATGTTTGCACCAAGCTTGGCACAGAGTAAGACTTCCACAGATGGTTTTAAGTTGCCCGTGTCCCTTTGCTATAAGGAATTGTAAGGTTACAATAATGATGCGGCTGGGCTGGGAGTTCAGTGAAGCAGACAAAGATTTTGCAAAGCCCATACCCTCTAGGAGAGACACTGAGAAAAGAGAAGTGCAGTAGTAAAAGGCAACTCTGCTTGCTACCAGTCCCAGGGGGACTCAGAAAGGAAGAGATGATGGAAGAGTCTCACTGGATGCATGGGACACAATATGTCCTAAAAGATGACGTCATGATTAAAATTTTTTTCTGCATTTGATGAAGTAGTAAGATAATGCATACACGCAAGGGTGAATCTCTGGTCTCAGAAAGATATAGTATGATGGTCAGGGTCATGAGGAATATCGTTTTATTCAGGCTTTCTTTAGAATCCAGTAGGAATAGGGATTTTGTGTGCTCAGAAGGAGAGAAAGGGGAACTTTTCCACCCGTAATCCATACTTCCTACATATAGGCCGAAGCATCCTCTTCTCTTTTCTCTGCCATTTTGTGATGGTTTGATTTCTTACAAACAGTTCTGAGGCTTAAGCTACAAAATAGTTGCTTTGTAGCTACATGTGGGGTTTAAGGATTACGTATGTGGTATCCATGGTTGATTCGGGGCTAGGGAGTGGCCCGAGGGGGAGCATTCCAAACCCCAGAATATAGTGTTTTATTCCTGTCTCCAAGACTATGGCTGGAAGAGCCTGTTTATAAAAAATGCTGTCAAAATTGTAGAGTTCCTTCTATATTTGAAAGCATTGTCTTGGGCCTTCTAGAATAATCAAAGAAATAGCTCAAAAAAAAAAAAAAGAGCTTAGCAAGCATCTGAAGCACTGAGCTAACACCATCAAAACACTTTGGGCTGGAACAGTTGGTGGGGAACTCATCCCCAGAACAATTGATTTTTCAGTGCATTCAACAACTGCCTAATAGTTACACCCATCAACTTAAGGGGGAAAATATACACTGCCATATAAACCTCTGAGTGTGCTTTACAATAGCTACAATTTCAGAGAAATGAGACCTTATTTAAAAGATGGATTCTTAAAGCTGCTGCAATTTTTGAGTAATACTAATGGGCAGGGGAGGAGCTGGCTTCAGTAATAGTGCTTTATTTAAAAAAATGCAACTCAACAGCCCACATCCTGTTTCTTGTTCTATACAATTCTTGTTACCCAAGGCAGGGTGCCAGGGAGAGGGAAAACTTGAAAGATCAAACACAAAGACTGAATCACAGAGCACCCCAGCAAACAGGACCCCTCCTGATACTCTCACCAGCCAGCCATCTGCTTATCCAGTATTGCTTTTGAAATCTGAATAATATACAAACGTCTGCTAAAGGGAAAAAACCAAAGACTTCAAGTGTTATGTTCACTTATTTCTTATTGTGTTATTTAAATATGTAGGGAAAGGAAGATTTGGGGGGAAAGGGAGTTGAGGTATAAGAAAGACCTCACAGAGAAGGTAACATTTGTATAAAAACTTGAAGAAGGTGAAAGAGTGAATATTTGGGTATTATTTGTGGGGGGCAGTGGTGAGTGTTCCAGACAGAGGGAACAGTGGGTGCCAAGCCTGTGAGGCAGGGGCGAGCTTGTTTCTAAATGGTGCTGCTATAGGGCAGGTTCTTTTGAGTTCAGCAAACTTCTATTGATACTACCATTTGCCATAAGACAACTCAGTTCTCCCACCACTTTCCCCTTTTTCAAACTACTGTGAAACCTCTGCTCTTACTGGGTGGCTGTTAGATCATTTGTCTTTCACTGGAGGCTTTTATTACATCCACTTTATTTTTTTTAATTACGTAATGTGATGGTTAATTTTATGTGTCAACTTGACTGGCCTAAAGGATGCCCAGATAGCTGGTAAAACATTTCTGGGTGCATCTGTGAGAGTGTTTCTGGAAGAGGTTAGAATTCGACTCGGTAGACTGAATCCACCTTCACCAATGTGGGTGGGCATCATCCAATCTCCTGGGGGCCTGAATGAATCAAAAAGGCAAAGGAAGGGCAAATTCTCTCTTCTTGAGCTGGAATGTCCATTTTCCCCTGTCCTCGGACATCAGAGCTCCTGCTTCTCAAACCACTGGACTCCAGGACTTACATCAGTGGCCCTCTGGTTCTCAGGTTTTTGGGATGGGACTGAATTACACCACTGAATTCCTGGTTCTCCAGCTTGAAGACGGCAGACTGTGGGACTTCTCAGCCTCCATAATTACTTGAGCCAATTTCTATCATAAATCTCCTCTTCTATCGATCTAACTATCTGTCTGTCTATCTATCTATCTATCCCCTATTGATTCTGTTTCTCTGGAGAGCCCTAATACAGGTAATGATGGTACAGTGATATTGTGTAACATCAATGCAGAGTAAACTTAATCACATGCAGGCACTGAAATACAATGACAGGGCTCAGCATTAATTGGTCAATGGGATTATACGGATGATGCTTAATTTAATATTTTAAAATTAGAGGCTTCCGGGAAGATGGCGGAAGAGTAAGACGTGGAGATCACCTTCCTCCCCACAGATACACCAGAAATACATCTACACGTGGAACAACTCCTACAGAACACCCACTGAACGCTGGCAGAAGACCTCAGACCTCCCAAAAGGCAAGAAAGCCCCCACATACCTGGGTAGGGCAAAAGAGAAAAGAATAAACGGAGACAGAAGGATAGGGACGGGACCTGCACCGGTGGGAGGGAGCTGTGAAGGAGGAAAGCTTCCCTTTCCACACACTAGGAAGCCCCTTCGCGGGCGGAGACTGCGGGTGGCGGAGGGGGAAAGCTTCGGAGCCGCGGAGGAGAGCGCAGCAACAGGGGTGCGGAGGGCAAAGCGGAGAGACTGCTGCACAGAGGATCAGTGCCGACCAGCACTCCAGCACAAGTCCGAGAGGCTTGTCTGCTCACCCGCTGGGGCGGGCAGGGCTGGGAGCTGAGGCTCGGGCTTCGGTCAGATCCCAGGGAGAGGACTGGGGTTGGCTGCATGAACACAGCCTTAAGGGGGCTAGTGCGCAACGGCTAGCCAGGAGGGAGTCCGGGGAAAAGTCTGGAGCTGCAGAAAGGGCAAGAGACTTTTTCTTACCTGTATGTTTCCTGGTGCGCGAGGAGATTAACAGTGCCACTTAAAGGAGCTCCAGAGACAGGCGTGAGCCGCGGCTAACAGCGCAGACCCCAGAGACGGGCATGGGACGCTAAGGCTGCTGCTGCCGCCACCAAGAAGCTTGTGTGCAAGCACAGGTCACTCTCCACACGTCCCCTCCCGGGAGCCTGTGCCGCCCGCCACTGCCAGGTTCCCGGGATCCAGGGACAACTTCCCCGGGAGAACGCACGGTGCGCATCAGGCTGGGGCAACGTCACGCTGCCCTCTGCCGCCGCACACAGCGCGCCTCACGCTGGTGCAACGTCACGCCGGCCTCTGCCGCCGCAGGCCCGCCCCGCACGCCGGGCCCCTCCCTCCCCCCGGCCTGAGTGAGCCAGAGCCCCCGGATCAGCTGCTCCTTTAACCCCGTCCTGTCTGAGGGAAGAACAGACGCCCTCCAGCGACCTACACACAGAGGCGGGGCCAAATCCAAAGCTGAGCCCCTGGGAGCTGTGAGAACAAACAAGAGAAAGGGAAATCTCTCCCTGCAGCCTCAGAAGCAGCGGATTAGAGCTCCACAATCAATTTGATGTACCCTGCATCGGTGGAATACATGAGTAGACAACCAATCATCCCAAACTAAGGAGGTGGACTTTGAGAGCAAGATTTATGATTTTTTCCCCTTTTCCTCTTTTTGTGAGTGTGTATGTCTATGCCTCTGTGTGAGATTTTGTCTGTATAGCTTTGCTTCCACCATTTGTCCTAGGGTTCTATCCGTCCGTTTTTTTTGTTGTTGTTTTGTTTTTTTAATTTTTTTCCTTTTTTTCTTAATAATTATTTTTTATTTTAATAACTTTATTATATTTTATCTTACTTTATATTATTTTACTTTATCTGCTTTCTTTTTTTCCTTCCTTCCCTCCTTCCTTCCTTCCTCCCTCCCTCCTTTCTTTCTTTCTTTCTTTCTTTCTACTTCTACTAATTCATTCTTTCTACTTTTTCTCCCTTATTATTCTGAGCCGTGTGGACGAAAGGCTCCTGCTGCTGCAGCCAGGAGTTAGTGCTGTGCCTCTGAGGTGGGAGAGCCAACTTCAGGACACTGGTCCACAAGAGACCTCCCAGCTCCACGTAATATCAAACGGCGAAAATCTCCCAGAGATCTCCATCTCAACACCAGCACCCAGCTTCACTCAACGACCAACAAACTATCAGTGCCGGACATCCTATGCCAAACAACTAGCAAGACAGGAACACAACCCCACCCATTAGCAGAGAGGCTGCCCAAAATCATAATAAGTCCACAGACACCCCAAAACACACCAACAGATGTGGACCTGCCCACCAGAAAGACAAGATCCAGCCTCATCCACCAGAACACAGGCAGTAGTCCCCTCCACCAGGAAGCCTACACAACACACTGAACCAATCTTAGCTACTGGGGACAGACACCAAAAACAATGGGAACTACGAACGTGCAGCCTGCAAAAAGGAGACCCCAAACACAGTAAGATAAGCAAAATGAGAAGACAGAAAACCACACAGCAGATGAAGGAGCAAGATAAAAACCCACCAGACCTAACAAATGAGGAGGAAATAGGCAGTCTACCTGAAAAAGAATTCAGAATAATGACAGTAAAGATGATCCAAAATCTTGGAAATACAATAGACAAAATGCAAGAAACATTTAACAAGGAGCTAGAAGAACTAAAGATGAAACAAACAACGATGAACAACACAATAAATGAAATTAAAAATACTCTAGATGGGATCAATAGCAGAATAACTGAGGCAGAAGAACGGATAAGTGACCTGGAAGATAAAATACTGGAAATAACTACTGCAGAGCAGAATAAAGAAAAAAGAATGACAAGAACTGAGGACAGTCTCAGGGACCTCTGGGACAACATTAAACGCACCAACATTCGAATTATAGGGGTTCCAGAAGAAGAAGAGAAAAAGAAAGGGACTGAGAAAATATTTGAAGAGATTATAGTTGAAAACTTCCCTAATATGGGAAAGGAAATAGTTAATCAAGTCCAGGAAGCACAGAGAGTCCCATACAGGATAAATCCAAGGAGAAATACGCCAAGACACATATTAATCAAACTGTCAAAAATTAAATACAAAGAAAATATATTAAAAGCAGCAAGGGAAAAACAACAAATAACACTCACGGGAATCCCCATAAGGTTAACAGCTGATCTTTCAGCAGAAGCCAGAGGGGACTGGCAGGACATATTTAAAGTGATGAAGGAGAAAAACCTGCAACCAAGATTACTCTACCCAGCAAGGATCTCATTCAGATTTGATGGAGAAATTAAAATCTTTACAGACAAGCAAAACCTGAGAGAGTACAGCACCACCAAACCAGCTCTACAACAACTGCTAAAGGAACTTCTCTAGGCAAGAAACACAAGAGAAGGAAAAGACCTACAATAACGAACCCAAAACAATTAAGAAAATGGCAATAGGAACATACATATCGATAATTACCTTAAATGTAAATGGACTAAATGCTGCCACCAAAAGACACAGATTGGCTGAATGGATACAAAAACAAGACCCATATATTTGCTGTCTACAAGAGACCCACTTCAGACATAGAGATACATAGACTGAAAGTAAGGGGATGGAAAAAGATATTTCATGCAAATGGAAACCAAAAGAAAGCTGGAGTAGCAATTCTCATATCAGACAAAATAGACCTTAAAATAAAGACTAAAGACGTTAAAATAAAGACTATTAGAAGAGACAAAGAAGGACACTACATAATGATCAAGGGATCGATCCAAGAAGAAGATATAACAATTGTAAATATTTATGCACCCAACATAGGAGCACCTCAATACATAAGGCAAATACTAACAGCCATAACAGGGGAAATCCACAGTAAAACATTCATAGTAGGGGACTTTAACACCCCACTTTCACCAATGGACAGACCATCCAAAATGAAAATAAATAAGGAAACACAAGCTTTAAATGATACATTAAACAAGATGGACTTAATTGATATTTATAGGACATTCCATCCAAAAACAACAGAATACACATTTTTCTCAAGTGCTCATGGAACATTCTCCAGGATAGATCATATCTTGGGTCACAAATCAAGCCTTGGTAAATTTAAGAAAATTGAAATTGTATCAAGTATCTTTTCTGACCACTACGCTATGAGACTAGGTATCAATTACAGGAAAAGATCTGTAAAAAATACAAACACATGGAGGCCAAACAATACACTCCTTAATAACGAAGTGATCACTGAAGAAGTCAAAGAGGAAATCAAAAAATACCTAGAAACAAATGACAATGGAGACACGACGACCCAAAACCTATGGGATGCAGCAAAAGCAGTTCTAAGGGGGAAGTTTGTAGCAATAGAATCCTACCTTAAGAAACAGGAAACATCTCGAATAAACAACCTAACCTTGCACCTAAAGCAATTAGAGAAAGAAGAACAAAAACACCCCAAAGTTAGCAGAAGGAAAGAAATCATAAAAATCAGATCAGAAATAAATGAAAAAGAAATGAAGGAAACGATAGCAAAGATCAATAAAACTAAGAGCTGGTTCTTTGAGAAGATAAACAAAATTGATAAACCATTAGACGGACTCATCAAGAAAAAAAGGGAGAAGACTCAAATCAATAGAATTAGAAATGAAAAAGGAGAAGTAACAACTGACACTGCAGAAATACAAAAGATCATGAGAGATTACTACAAGCAACTCTATGCCAATAAAATGGACAACCTGGAAGAAATGGACAAATTCTTAGAAATGCACAACCTTCCAAGACTGAATCAGGAAGAAATAAAAATATGAACAGACCAATCACAAGCACTGAAATTGAAACTGTGATTAAAAATCTTCCAACAAACAAAAGCCCAGGACCAGATGGCTTCACAGGCGAATTCTATCAAGCATTTAGAGAAGAGCTAACACATATCCTTCTCAAACTCATCCAAAATATAGCAGAGGGAGGAACACTCCCAAACTCATTCTACGAGGCCACCATCACCTTGATACCAAAACCAGACAAGGATGTCACAAAGAAAGAAAACTACAGGCCAATATCACTGATGAACATAGATGCAAAAATCCTCAACAAAATACTAGCAAACAGAATCCGACAGCACTTTAAAAGGATCATACACCATGATCAAGTGGGGTTTATTCCAGGAATGCAAGGATTCTTCAATATATGCAAATCAATCAATGTGATACACCATATTAACAAATTGAAGGAGAAAAACCATATGATCATCTCAATAGATGCAGAGAAAGCTTTCAACAAAATTCAACACCCATTTATGATAAAAACCCTGCAGAAAGTAGGCATAGAGGGAACTTTCCTCAACATAATAAAGGCCATATATGACAAACCCACAGCCACATTCATCCTCAATGGTGAAAAACTGAAACTATTTCCACTAAGATCAGGAATAAGACAAGGTTGCCCACTCTCACTACTCTTATTCAACATAGTTTTGGAAGTTTTAGCCACAGCAGTCAGAGAAGAAAAGAAAACAAAAGGAATCCAAATCGGAAAAGAAGAAGGAAAGCTGTCACTGTTTGCAGATGACGTGATACTATGCATAGAGAATCCTAAAGATGCTACCAGAAAACTACTAGAGCTAATCAATGAATTCGGTAAAGTAGCAGGATACAAAATTAATGCACAGAAATCTCTGGCATTCCTATACACTAATGATGAAAAATCTGAAAGTGAAATCAAGAAAACACTCCCATTTGCCATTGCAACAAAAAGAATAAAATATCTAGGAATAAACCTACCTAAGGAGACAAAAGACCTGTATGCAGAAAATTATAAGACACTGATGAAAGAAATTAAAGATGATACAAATAGATGGAGAGATACACCATGTTCTTGGATTGGAAGAATCAACATTGTGAAAATGACTCTACTACCCAAAGCAATCTACAGATTCAATGCAATCCCTATCAAACTACCACTGGCATTTTTCACAGAACTAGAACAAAAAATTTCACAATTTGTATGGAAACACAAAAGACCCCGAATAGCCAAAGCAATCTTGAGAACAAAAAACGGAGCTGGAGGAATCAGGCTCCCTGACTTCAGACTATACTACAAAGCTACAGTAATCAAGACAGTATGGTACTGGCACAAAAACAGAAAGGTAGATCAATGGAACAGGATAGAAAGCCCAGAGATAAACCCATGCACATATGGTCACCTTATCTTTGATAAAGGAGGCAGGAATGTACAGTGGAGAAAGGACAGCCTCTTCAATAAGTGGTGCTGGGAAAACTGGACAGCTACATGTAAAAGGATGAGATTAGATCACTCCCTAACACCATACACAAAAATAAGCTCAAAATGGATTAAAGACCTAAATGTAAGGCCAGAAACTATCAAACTCTTAGAGGAAAACATAGGCGGAACACTCTATGACATAAGTCACAGCAGAATCCTTTTTGACCCACCTCCTGGAGAAATGGAAATAAAAACAAAAATAAACAAATGGGACCTAATGAAACTTCAAAGCTTTTGCACAGTAAAGGAAACCATAAACAAGACCAAAAGGCAACCCTCAGAATGGGAGAAAATATTTGCAAATGAAGCAACTGACAAAGGATTAATCTCCAAAATTTATAAGCAGCTCATGCAGCTCAATAACAAAAAAATAAACCACCCAATCCAAAAATGGGCAGAAGACCTAAATAGACATTTCTCCAAAGAATATATACAGACTTCCAACAAACACATGAAAGAATGCTCAACATCATTAATCATTAGAGAAATGCAAATCAAAACTACAATGAGATATCATCTCACACCAGTCAGAATGGCCATCATCAAAAAATCTAGAAACAATAAATGCTGGAGAGGGTGTGGAGAAAAGGGAACCCTCTTGCATTGTTGGTGGGAATGTGAATTGGTACAGCCACTATGGAGAACAGTATGGAGGTTCCTTAAAAAACTACAAGTAGAACTATCATATTACCCAGCAATCCCACTGCTGGGCATATACCCTGAGAAAACCACAATTCAAAAGGAGTCATGTACCAAGATGTTCATTGCAGCTCTATTTACAATAGCCAGGAGATGGAAACAACCTGGGTGTCCATCATCGGATGAATGGATAAAGAAGATGTGGCACATATATACAATGCAATATTACTCAGCCATAAAAAGAAACGAAATTGAGCTATTTGTAATGAAGTGGATAGACCTAGAGTCTGTCATACAGAGTGAAGTAAGTCAGAAAGCGAAAGACAAATACCATATGCTAACACATATAGATGGAATTTAAGGAAAAAAATGTCATGAAGAACCTAGGGGTAAGATAGGAATAAAGACACAGACCTACTAGAGAATGGACTTGAGGATATGGGGAGGGGGAAGGGTAAGCTGTGACAAAGCGAGAGAGAGGCGTGGACACATATACACTACCAAACGTAAGGTAGATAGCTAGTGGGAAGCAGCTGCATAGCACAGGGAGATCAGCTCGGTGCTTTGTGACCCCCTGGAGGGGTGGGATAGGGAGGGTGGGAGGGAGGGAGACGCAAGAGGGAAGAGATATGGGAACATATGTATATGTATAACTGATTCACTTTGTTATAAAGCAGAAACTAACACACCATTGTAAAGCAATTATACTCCAATAAAGATGTAAAACAAATAAAATAAAATAAAATAATTATCAAAATCCAAATATTGAATTAGTAAATTTTCATAGAACATTCACAGACTTCTGACAACATGTCCATGGACCCTCTATGGTCTGAGGAATCCCACTTTAATAAGCAAGGAGGGATTATTTTGAGGCTGACCTTCTCACTGGCTGGCTTATGGCCATATGTTACACTAGTGAGTATGGAAATATGAGATTTCTTCACCTCAGCCCCTGTGATGTGGGATGATGATTCAACACATGGTTGGGAAATTTTCAGGGTGCATGTCTGGAAAATAAATCCAAAACAACAATCTTGGTTCTTTTTTGTTATACTCACCTGTGAGAAATGCTTCTGTGATTTAGAATATGTACCGTCCAGATCCTCTGTCCACAATCATCAGGGCGAGAAACAACTTTGTCAGTTTTGCAGTATAGAGAGGAGATTAGAGTCTGCGCAAGGCAGCATCTGCACCATTTCTATTTCACCTCAAATCTGCGCCTCATATAGGATGGAGAGCCTGAAAGCAAATTTTGTGATGATGCCCTGTTAGTCAAATGGCAAGACGGGGTCTTAAGAGTGAGGGGGGAAAGGGCATGTAAGATAATGAAAGCTCAAGGAAGATGTCTTTTTGCGCATAGCTTAGGAAGGTGACTGTTCTGAAAAAGTTCTTTTTCAAAAAGCATAACACTAGAGAGGTAAGTAAGGCCCCACCATTAGAAATGAATGTAGTTGGCAATATCTGTTACAATAACTGGTGCATATCTTTTTTTTTTTTTTTTTTTTTTTGCGGTACGCGGGCCTCTCACTGTTGTGGCCTCTCCCGTTGCGGAGCACAGGCTCCGGATGCGCAGGCTCAGCGGCCATGGCTCACGGGCCCAGCTGCTCCGCGGCATGTGGGATCTTCCCGGACCGGGGCACGAACCCGTGTCCCCTGCATCGGCAGGCGGACTCTCAACCACTGCGCCACCAGGGAAGCCCTAGTGCATATCTTTGACATTTAAGGTGAAATTGGAAGAACTCCAAGATATTATGTAAAGGAATTGAGCATAGTAAGAAAAAAAAAAAACCCACCATTTTTACAATGGTTATGTGTTCTTCACTAAAGTTAACTTCACATGGGAAAGTAGATTGTTTTGATAGGCTATCCAGACTAATCTGGACTGGATAGAACGGATTTAAGTTTCTATCCTTAAATTTTTCTCATCAGGAGTAATTTTAGACCACCAGACTAGTCCTCCTAATTTCTAGTGTAGTGATATTCTAGTGTAGTGTCTTCTAGTGTACTGTCATTATATTCTAGGATATAATCTTGGCAGGACAATGTGATTATTGCCTCTTAGAATAAGAACATCAATTTCATCTATACAAAAATCTTTTCTCTTTTATTTATACCCTCTGCTTATGCCCTCACCATCAGCACCACGATCCTTCCAGCGCACGCGCGCGCGCGCGCGCGCGCGCACACACACACACACACAGCCCACATACGCAATGCACATTTAAGAGACAGAACTGTCTGGGATCCCAAAGGATTAACATATCATTTGATCATCTCTAAGAGGTGAGACATGGAAATCTCACATTCAAGATCTTACTTCAGCTTTCATGTGGGGTATCAGAAGACACATGGCCTCGGCATTTGATAACACAAAGGAGCATAGCATAGGGATGAGAAGCAGGGACTCTAGAGGTAGACTACCTGTGTTGAAATCTCAGCTCTACTACTAACCAGTTGTGTGAGTTACTGAAACTTCTTTGTGCCTCAGTTTGCTTGTCTGTAAAATGACTTTAATAATTTTACTTGGGCTTCCCTGGTGTCGCTGTGGCTAAGAATCCACCTGCCAATGCAGGGGAAACGGGTTTGATCCCTGGTCTGGGAAGATCCCACATGCCGCAGAACAACTAAGCCCGTGCCCCACAACTACTGAGCCTGCGCTCTAGAGCCCGCAACCCACAACTCCTGAGCCCGCATGCCATAACTACTGAAGCCCGCGCACCTAGAGCCCGTGTTCCGCAACAAGAGAAGCCACCGCAAGAAGAAGCCTGAGCACTGCAATGAAGAGTAGCCCCTGCTCACCGCAACTAGAGAAAGCCCGGGCGCAGCAACGAAGACCCAACGCAGCCAAAACTAAATTTAAAAATTTTTTTTACCTAACTCATAGGGTTGTTAGGAGAATGAAATGAATTAACTTTTGTGAAGCACATAGAGCAGTGCCTGGCACATCATATGCACTGTATAGCTAATACACTGAAATAAATAAGCAAATAAATAAATGAGGCTACCTTAGGAAAAAATAGTAAGGCAAAAATAGTAAGAGGATCATAAGTTG
This sequence comes from Pseudorca crassidens, assembly GCF_039906515.1. NCBI lineage: Eukaryota > Metazoa > Chordata > Mammalia > Artiodactyla > Delphinidae > Pseudorca > Pseudorca crassidens. Next base: position 95,714,881 of record NC_090317.1, read on the forward strand.
TGAAGACATGACAACGAGGTTGTCAGAAAGTGTTAGAACCCTGAAAAAATAGCAGGTTTTTAATTTTTCAATTTGTGTGGGATTTTGGTTATGCAGATGATATTGTTCTTGAGTAGAAAGCAATCGGTGGCCTCAGAACTATCAGGCATTTTTCCCCCTAAGGTGAAGCATGAGTTGTAAGAAAAAATAATACATATTCATGAAAATACACTGATAGGCTGAGAAATCAACAACTGCTTGATATTCCTGAAATGTCTTTTTTCAGTATATCATGAAGGAGCTCAGGAACGAGTGTCAGTTGTAGAATAAAAACTCAGTAGACGTTAAGAACCAGAAAGACCCAAATGTCCTTAATTGTTGCAGGAGTGCTTGCTTTACACTTCATAAGCACTGTAGTGGATGCTGTCATGTGCTGTTAAGATGCTACCTGAACATTGAACCACTCATTCCTTCAGCTTTTGAGAGTGTTTAGGCTGAAAGCCTTTAGCTGTTAGCCGTCTCTGGAAATTGTCCTCTGCTGAAGAGAGCTGCCTCACCCAAGTTCATACCCCCTTCCTGAGAGGGACCAGGATCCAATGACTGATCAGTCTGGATAAAGACCTGACCCACCTGATCCAATTTGGAACAATTCTTCAGGGCCATCTTAGGTCTTCATCTCTCCACAGGATTGGCTAAGGCCTTTGTTGTAATTGCTTCTCAATTCAACTGCTCCGCCTACCCAGTCCTGCTTCTTCCATTCTCCTATAGTTGTTAATCCCCAAAGCACTCCCCAATAAACTTCCTACATGCAAATCTCTGTCTCAGAGCCTAATTCTTGGGGATGACCTACAACAGGTACTTACTGAGTAGGGTGTGTATACCAGCTGCAGTGATAAGAAGCCATGGGCATTCTGATATTTCATTTCCCTTTTTCACAGGAATATCTTCATGTTTTGTGATCTTCTTTAAGAGCTTCCTTAACTTCTTCAACAAGGTCATCATCTATTGGTCCCTGGATCAAACCTCATCAAAGCACCAGGCTACAATTGGAATCCAAGATTTCCATAGAACAATGGCCAAGTCCAGGGTGAATAGAATTTTCCTACCAAAGGTCCCATACTTAAACTGATGAATGAGTGTTTCAGTGGTCCTGATGATGATTGTTAAAGAACAGGTAAAATAATACAGGGTAAGGTTAAATCGTGTAACACCTTCCCCTCAGAAAGAACACAAAGGAGTTTATCAAATGACAAAAAGAAAAGAGTGTAAGTGCTGTTTCAATGCCTCGTTCTTCAAAGAGCCCACGTGATCACATCAAGCTCACTCTTATCATTGAGCATAAATGGAAGGCATAACCAGTGTAGCTAAGAAAACTTGGACAATGTGTTTTGTTCAAAGATACCTTGTCTGATTAGATGCTAAAGATCTTTATTTTTCATCTTAGGCTTACAGAAACAGGTATGCTTCTATCCTTCATGTGAAGTGAGTCGAGATCTGGGTCCGGCTGAAATGGATTCATTTATCTTTATGAGTTCCTAAGTTCTCACACAGTGCCTTGAGAATGCTGTTACAAAATTCCTGAAGATACATAATTCCGACAGTAGTAACGGCCTGAACCCTGATACCCAGTATGATAAACAAGCCAGGCCCCAGGTTTTCTTGTAGTCTTTTGTAACAACACACAGCAGCAAACAGTGTAGGTATACTGGATAAGTATTTACTAAACACATAAAAGAATAGTGATGGTAGCAGTTAATTATGCAAATTTAGTATAGACTGTAGCAGCATGATACATTCATAGAAAAGTTATCCTTGTGATTTTGATGAATACTTGGTAATTCTAACAACATTGGCAAATGGCATTTTAAAGAAAAGATTGAAAATGTTATTACCAGTTATGGATTCCACACAACAGAGACACCTCCATTTGGAATTCAGAGCCACTGCTTCACATTACTAAAAATACCACATAGTGCAGAAGCACGTTGGTACTGAAGCAGCGTCATTTGACCTGCTCTCATCCCTCTTGGACTGAATTTAACAGCTTTTGATTGGCATAGTCTTTCAAAGGCAGTCTCACTTCAGGTACAATCTGCATTTAACATCCCTGAAGGCATAAGCACACCTCCACATACAGGATGGTAGATATGTGGCCAGGATGATCAATGGAATTCCCTGTGTTATGCCAGTCCAGATGACAAAAGGTCTAAGTCTCTGGCTTATGTACAATACTTATTCCATAAAACAAACTGTGTCTCATCTCTGACCACTGCCCTCAATAGATTTTTACATCTGTTGGAAGTTATTTCAAATCTTGGTGAAGAATGGGTCTCTCTTGTTGGATAATTTTCTTGAGCATCAAAAATTATAACATTTCCTTTCATCAAGAAACACCATTGGATTGCTTTGTTGGAGACCCAATGTACAAGACATGCCTATATACATACATATATATATATATATTTTTTTTAACATCTTTATTGGAGTATAATTGCTTTACAATGCTGTGTTAGTTTCTGCTTTATAACAAAGTGAATCAGCTATACAAATACATATATCCCCATATCTCCTCCCTCTTGCGTCTCCCTCCCACCCTCCCTATCCCACCCCTCTAGGTGGTCACAAAGCACCGAGCTGATCTCCCTGTGCTATGCAACTTCTTGCCACTAGCTATCTATTTTACGTTTGGTAGTATATGTAAGTCCATGCCACTCTCTCATACCCTTCCCCCTCCCCGTGTCCTCAAGTCCATTCTCTACATCTGCGTCTTTATTCCTGTCCTGCCCCTAGGTTCTTCAGAACCTTTTTTTTTTTTTTGGTTCCATATATATGTGTTAGCATACGGTATTGGTTTTGCTCATTCTGACTTACTTCACTCTGTATGACAGATTCTAGGTCCATCCACCTCACTACAAATAACTCAATTTTGTTTCTTTTTATGGCTGAGTAATATTCCATTGTATATATGTGCCACATCTTCTTTATCCATTCATCTGTCGATGGACACTTAGGTTGCTTCCATGTCCTGGCTATTGTAAATAGAGCTGCAGTGAACATTGTGGTACATGACACTTTTTGAATTATGGTTTTCTCAGGGTACATGCCCAGTAGTGGGATTGCTGGGTCATATGGTAGTTCTATTTTTAGTTTTTGGTTTTTTTTTTTTTTTTTTGGCAGTACGCGGGCCTCTCACTGTTGTGGCCTCTCCCGTTGCGGAGCACAGGCTCCGGACGCGCAGGCTCAGCTGCCATGGCTCACGGGCCCTGCCGCTCCACGGCATGTGGGATCTTCCCGGACCGGGGCACAAACCCGTGTCCCCTGCATTGGCAGGCGGACTCCCAACCACTGCGCCACCAGGGAAGCCCTATTTTTAGCTTTTTAAGGAACCTCCATACTGTTCTCCATAGTGGCTGTATCAACTACATTCCCACCAACAGTGCAAGAGGGTTCCCTTTTCTCCACACCCTCTCCAGCATTTATCGTTTGTAGATTTTTTGACGATGACCATTCTGACTGGTGTGAGGTGATACCTCACGGTAGTTTTGATTTGCATTTCTCTAATGATTAGTGATGTTGAGCATCCTTTCATGTGTTTGTTGCATGCCTTTATATATTATGGAAGGGTACTCTCTTAGATTACAATGCTGAAATAAATGACACAGCACTGTGAGGTAAACAGCAATTCTTTTAGCAGATTGATTCTGTTTGTGACATTTAAGTCTCTAAACCATGACTGATTGTGCTGGGGAAGAGGGTGTGGCAGATTACATTTTTCAAAGATGGCCCACCGTACACGCTCTTCTGCAATGTGACCTTACTACTGCCTCAGTGAGAGGTGGAGTCTACTTCTTTACCTTTTAAATCTGAGTAGGCCCTGTGAATGCCTAGACCTTTAGAATATGGCAGAAGTGACACTGCTAATTCTAGGCAAAGTCATTAGTTGGCCTGGCCAATTCTTCTTCCTACATCTTGGAAGCCAGCCTCCAGGTCAGAAGTATAACCACACTGAGACCACCATACTGTGAGAAGTCCAAGCCACAAAGAAGGTGAGATCCTGTGTGAAGAGAGACAGAGGGGCAGGGGAAGAGAAAGAACAAAGCACCAAGCATGTGTATGAAGGAGACACCTTAGAAGTTGCTCTAGCCCCAGTCATCCCAACTAATGCCACATGGATTCACAAAGGGCCCAGCTGAGCCCTTCCTGAATTTCTGACTCATAAAATCATTAACAAAATAAAATGATTTTTTTCAATCCATGAAGTTTGGGGATAGCTTGTCACGTAGCAATAGATAACTGAAGCAAAGGGTTTTGCTAATAACCTGATTAATTAAATGCTCAGGGATGCTGAGCTGAACTAAGATCCAGAGACTGTCCAACTTATCTTCTCCTGAGAACTTTCGGCATATATTGGCAATATTGATCTTTCTTTATTCATCTAATTTTGTGCTTGCTACCCAGTTTTCCAAAAATAAACAATTAATTTCCTTAAGGATCAAAAAACCCCCTGGTTAATTAATCAAATATGCTGGAAAGTATAGGAGGTCAGGTGCATGATTGAGACGAAGGAGCCACGTGCCTGCCTTTACATTCCGGCTGTGCCACTTACAAGCTCTGCGATGCTGAGCAACCCACACCTCAGTTCTCTCATCTGTAAAATGAAGATAATAATAATAACTACCTCACAGCGTTGTCAGGAGGATTTAATTAATTCAAACTTACAATAGTGCCTGGAACTTTAGGAAGTGTTACACAGATTTTAGCTGTTATTACTCGGATATGTAGCTGGGCCTCTACAATGTTGACCAGCGCAGTGCCCTTCTGTTCGGCATTGTAGGAGTGAGTTTTTAGATTCAGACAGAGCTGAGACTAAATCCTAGATCAGCCATCCCTGTGTAATTCTGGAACCCTGTCTGGGCCTCAGTATTCCCATCTGTAGTATAGGGACGGTAATATTTCCTTCTCAAGGTTGTTGGGAAGATTAGCTGCACTAAGCAGGTAAAGTGTTGGGTTCAGAGCCTGGCATGCAGGTTGATTTCCTTGGCACTCCAACCTCTCTATTGATTTCCACACAGGATGAAACTCTCTCAGCACAAGAGAAGAAATGGCTGACTGGTTTTCAATTCTTCGGCCATGTTAAGCATGGAGTGTAGGTACTCAGGCTCCAGGATGGAGTCCTGGTTCAGCCGTTTTCAAGAACCACCCGGAAGCGTACCTATTTCCAAAAGTAACCTGCTGATATCTGGTTTTCTTTTCTTTTAACAGGATGCTGTTCTTGTCATACAAAACTGTACCGTTTGGGTAGCAGTAACTGGCTAAGGATGAGCAACATCAATTACCTATTACAACTCCAAGCTATCAATCAAAACACATGTTATTTCCTATGCCCCAGGCAACCCAAGGAATCAAACTAACAAAAACCCAGAGGAGCAAATAAACATGAATGCTGAGCTACAAAGTTCCCAGGAACACAGTGCACCACAGGAGCCCTTAGTCCCATCAGCTCACTCTGGCTGGTACCAGATGCAGGTGGAAACATAGGAGTGGTGGTGGAAAAAGAATGGGGCAAAAAAATCCCACGACGGGAGCTGACACAAACACAAGAGAAAATATAAACACTCACTCTGCCTCATCACAATCAAGTCAGGAAGGCTTGGCCCATGATTTCTGGTGACTTGCCCCCGGGGACAAAAGCAGTAAGAAAACTTAGAGTGATGTCTGCTCATGAGAAAATAATGGCAAAGTCAGAAAACATAGAGAAGTGGATGAGAATAAATCACCTTGTAAGTGAGCAGAGTCAGAGACCAGGAAGGACAAAATTCCCCATACCTGTTTTGTATCAGCGTGGGAAACTAGCTCATTTTAACCTGTCATTGTACATAAGTCACTCTTCAAGCTTGGTGGAGGCAGAAATTCTTCCTCTAATACTTTATATTTACCTGAAAATGGGTTGCCATAAAACTATAATGGTGGTATAAAACCTATAAGGATTGACCCCTAAGAGAAGATAATTATGAGAGGAAAGGGTGAAAAATATTCCTAAAAGACATATAAGCATGATCAAATTCTTGGTATAATGGGGAAAATAAAGGAAAATGTAAAATCATAGTGTAGAGAGTTCTAAATTCCAGATTCCTCAATCAGAAGTGATCTAGTGAACTCTACCCTACATCGAGATCCTAATAAATCATATAATAAAGTGCTATTTATTGAGTACCACCTGTGTGCTAGGCTCAGTACTCCTCTTTTCAAATGCATGACTTTATTTACTCCTTACAATAACCCTCTGGTGCAGGAACTACTTCTAACTCTCATAATATAGGTAACCACATTGAGACAGAGAAATTAACTTACTTGCCCAAAGTCATACCACTACTAAGTGGCTAAGTCAGGATTTGAATTTAAAATTCCTTGATTCCAGAGTCAGTACTCTCAAGGTCTCTGCTATGTTACCTCTAGATAATACCTTCTTTTTCTAAAACTTTTATTTATTTAAAAAATTTTGGGGGGTTGTGTGGGATCTTAGTTCGCCGACTGGGGATCGAACTCGTGCCCCCTGAAGTGGGGGCTTGGAGTCTTAACCACTGGACCACCAGGGAAGGCCTAGATAATAACTTCTAGATAATACTTATGTTTTCATGAAGACTTCTCCAACTTGATTACTGAGATCATTCCATGTCATCAGATCACTTTTCCTTTTTACATTCTGTAACTATAGAGTGAATAAAACAAAAAGTAAATATAATTTCCATGTATTATAACAGGAGAAGATAAGGCAAACGCTTTAGGAGATATTCAAGCATATTTTGTACTGTTCAAACACCTCCTCATCGAGAAAATACACAACAAATATTGTCCACTGACTGACAAACCACCAACCCGCCTTGGAAGAAATGTTTTTCCCAGGCTTCTAAACAAAGTGAGTTAAGAGCCCGTGTCAGACAGCCTCTAAGAGGCCCCCTAGTGGTCCCTGCCTCCTGGTATTCATGTCCTTGTGTAATCCCTTCCCCTTGAGTATGGGCTGGACCTGGGGGCTTGATTCTAAATGGTAGGGTATGGCAGAAGTCATGAGATGTCCCTTGTGAGATTAGGTCACAAAATCCCTCTCTCTCTTTCTCTCAGAGAGTCCTCACTCTGGGGGAAGCAAACTGTCATGTTGTAAACTGCCCTATGGATATTTCCATGTGGCAAAACATTGAAGGTGACTCTGGCTGACAGCCAGCAAGAACCTGAGGCCCTCCAGTAGTCCCCCAAACAGAATCCTGTCAAGAACTATGTGAGTGGGCTTGGAGGCTGATCCTCCCAGAGGTGAGACACCTTGATTGCAGGACCCAGTTCAGCTGCTCCCAGATTCCTGATCCACAGAAACTGGAGGATAATAAATGTTTGTCATTTGAAGCCACTAAGTTTTGGGGTAATTTGTTATGCAGCCATAGGTAACGAATACAGCACCCCTCTGTTCTCGTGATATAAGGGTGGTAGTGCCGGAGATGTTTCCATTTAAGTAAGTCCAGTTACGAAAAAAAAAACGGAGAAAATCTTGTTGCCATAGCAACAGGTTGCTGTTTTCCTCTGTCCAGTGTAAACACTGGATAATAATCCCAGGAGTTCTTAGCCCACAAATTTCCTCCATTAAAAGAGGAATTAAATGTTGAGGGAGTCATAGCTGGTAGGCCTCTCACATGGCCTTTGATCCAGGAATCATACCGCAGTGACCCCTTCCACATTCCGGTACTTCAGGGCTGAGCAGAAGGGTCAGTAGGGGGAGTTATTACTTAGTCTTTGGCCAGAAGGATGGTGGTAAAGGCAAGCCAGTCAGATCTCCCACTTCCAGCCAAATAAAGAGAACACTGCTTTCAGAAGGAGAAATGGGAGTGGGGGAACAAGCTGAATTCTTTACATCTGTTAAATGCTCCATTCTTTTCCAGCCACTGACGTAATGCTGTCTCGTTGGCACCTCACAGTGGCCTAATTGGATAAACAGGAAAGGCACTAGTTTACATTTGATGTGGTCAAAGTGTATGTCTGTGATTTTTGCCTTGCGTTCGAAACATAAGAGTAACTATCAGAGAAGTGACTGTTCCGATACACAAATCTGGGGGCGACAGAAGCAGGGTGAGAACCGAGTGTTCATTTCCCAGTAGCTGAGCCTCTCCTTTCCAGCACCCCTCTCTACTGGGCAGACATCCCCCCAGCAAACACTTCTGTTCGGCTCTGGGAATACAGCAGTGCCACTTCGGGGGCAGTGCCTCTGAGCCACCACCAGCACCATGAAGCTCATATGTCTTTCCCAGGAGTTTCTATCCTTACATCCCAGAGGCTACCTTCACATTTTAAAAACTGAGGTCATTCTTGAAACTTGATGTGCACAGAGTTAGCGAGGAACAGAGTTAATGTTCAGAATCACAGGCCTCACATCCCAGAGATTCTGATTCATTAGAACTGGAATGGGGCCCAAGAGTGCATTTTTTTCCAAGCACTTCCATGTGATTGATTCCGATGGAGGTGGTACACAGCCATCTTTGATAAACGTTGCCTGACCAACTTCTCCTTATCACTACTGTGCTGTAACAAAGAGCTAAAAGACACACACGAGCACACATACGAATACACACACAGAAGAGTATCTTGCTTTATGCAGTAAATTGTTTCTAAAAAGGTTGTACGTGTATCGCATTTTATACAACAGTTCACATGCGAAACACTTGACATTCACATGGTATTTCCCTTCAGGAAAAGGACTGCACCTTCAAGGTTATTTAATCCTTAGCACCTAGCACAATGCCTGGCACTTAGAATTGGTTGGATTAGTATTTAGGCTTTGTTGTTGTTGTTGTTTTTTGGCCACACCCCGCACAGCATGTAGGATCTTAATTCCCTGACCAAGGATCGAACCCTAGCCCCTGTGCTGGAAGTGCGGAGTCCCAACCACTGGACTGCCAGGGAAATCCTGAATTAGTATTTGTTGAATGAACAACTATTCAGTTTGTTCAAAGCGAGGGTAGGTCTGAGGATACCTGGATGATAAGTCAGAGACTCATTCAGCATACAGCAGTATAAATTCACATTGTCCACTCCTATCTCCATTTAATAATGGTAATGTACTGCTCTTATTTTATGATTCAGAAGGGTGAAAACAAAACATAAGAGGGACACTGAAACAGCTCTGTGAATGGAAGCCTTCTCAGTGTCTTCTTTTCCTCTCTAACCTCAAAAGTTATAACCTAGGGTTTCCCTGGTGGCGCAGTGGTTGAGAGTCCGCCTGCCGATGCAGGGGACACGGGTTCGTGCCCCAGTCCGGGAAGACCCCACGTGCCGCGGAGCGGCTGGGCCCGTGAGCCACGGCCGCTGAGCCTGTGCATCCGGAGCCTGTGCTCTACAACGGGAGAGGCCACAACAGTGAGAGGCCCGCGCACCGCAAAAAAAAAAAAAAAAAGTTATAACCTAAGCCTTGCCAGGAGACTTTATGATCTATTACATCTGTAACTCCAGGAGAAAGACAAAGGATGTGATAAATGGGACCAATGTAAGGCCTCAAATTCCTCTTTCCCAAATAACAGAGAAGACAAGCTTTGCTCTTGAATCAACAAATTACAAGATATTAGAAAGCAGGGAAAATTAGAATCTCCTAAATAGGTGTGGAACAGTGTTACAGATACTCACTAGAACAGAAGCTGATGAGGGTTTTGCTGGCCGAGTTTATGAGACCAAAATACAGCAAAGAACTGCCTTTGGTAGGCCTCTGGAGCAGGCGTTTTTTTCTGAGCTGCTAAATGGAGGTTTTTCAGCTGATTTGTTTATATGACAGCTTGCCTGTTAACAGAAAAACATTGATTCCTCTGGCTTAGCAATGAGGCTCCTGAAACATTTCATCCCTGAACTCATAAATTGGTAATAAAAAAATTTAAGCTTTCCCAAGGAGTTTGCTTGGCCTCAAATGTTTGATTGGACAAGGCACAGATATTTTTCCTGATTCCGCAGTTAAAAGCCACACTTGCCACTTTTCTCTGGTTTGACTTATTGGATAAGCCTTTTGAAAAATGGAACTTGTACTCTGTGTGTTTTATTTTAACCTCAGTGATGATCTGTATCTCAGCCATAAATTTTTAAATAGCTGTGTTATATATGCTGAATAAATGATGAGCCCAACTGTGCTTTGAGCTACCCTCATAGGGCATCAGGAAGGGTCAAGATTGAGGGACAGAAAAATTTAATGTATGTCATGTCCTGACAAGTGATGGATTATTGATTGATGCCAAACTAGGCTCAGAAAAACTAAAACCATCATATATGCTGCAATCATTAGTGACATACTCCCCACACGCCAAGAAGGATCTTGTGAAAATGTGTGTTAGTAAACTTTATCATCAACACTTAACAAAGGTGATCAGATGTAAGCACAGATAATAACAGCCGCTCACATTGTGTACTGTTTGTTTCCGAAGCCCTCGCACATTCAGTATCTCAATTCATCATCATAATAGTCCTTTCATGTAAGAGTTATGATCATTGTTTTTTCTTTAATTTTCAACAGCTTTATTGAGGCATAATTGACATACAATAATCTGCACATATTTAAAGTATATAACTTGACAAGTTTTGACATATGCACACACCTGTGAAGCCATTACCACAATCAAGAAGGTGAACACATATATCACCTCCAGAAGTTTTCTTGTGCCGCTCTATAATCTCTCTGCCACTCCTCCCACCCCTCTCCCAAGCAACCATTAATCTGCTTTCTGTCATGATAGATTAGTTTGCATTTTCTAAAATTGTATGTAAACAGAATTTATACTACATACTCTTTTGTTTTTTCACTCAGCATAATTATTTTGAGTTTCATCCACGTTGCTGCATGTATCAAAGTTCATTCCATTTAATTGTTTTGTTTTGTTTTTTTAATTGTTGAGTAGCGTTCCATCATATGGATATATGACAATGTTGATACATCAGCCTGTTGAAGACACTTGAGTCATTTCCACTTTGAGGCTGTTACAGATAAAGTTGCTATGAACATTCACGCACATGTCTTTGTATGAACGCGTGCTTTCTTTTTTCTCTTGGGTGAGTGCTTACATGTGAAATACTTGCAGGAACCCAGACATGGCTTAGCTGAATGTCTCTGCTTCAGTGATTCTCACAAGGCCGTGATCAAGGTATTAGCTGTGTCTGTTTTATCTGAAGTCTGAGTTCAGGGAAGATCTGTTTCCAGACTCACTCATGTGTCTGTTCGTAGGTTCATTTCCTCACAGGCTGTTTAATTGTGGGTGTAAGTTCCTCTCTGGCTACTGACAGGGGGACTCCATCAGTTCTGTGCCACATGGGGTTCTCCATAGGGCAGCTCAACTTCCCTCAGAGCAAGCCAGCAAGAGAGCAAGAGAGGGCAAGCAAGATGGAAGTCACAATCATTTATAAGCTAATCTCAGAAGTGTCATCCTATCACTTTTGCAGAATTCCATTTGTAAAAAGTGAGTCACCACTAGGTCTGGCCCACACTCAGGGGAAGGGCTTATATAGGAGACAAGAATCATTGGAAGCCATCTTAGAGTCAGCTGTCAGCCTACCACAATGCCCTTTATCAAGAAACCCAGTGCCAACACCTTGATCTTGGACTTCACAGCCTCCAGGACTGTGAGAAATAAATTGTTTTCTTTTAATTAATTAATTTATTTATTTATGGCCACGCTGCGCAGCTTGTGGGATCTTAGTTCCCCAACCAGGGATTGAACCTGTTCCTTAGGCAGTGAAAATGCAGAGTCCTAACCACTGGACCCCAGGGAATTCCCAGTCCCCTTCTATTCTTAGTTTGGTGAGAGTTTTTATCAGAAATGTGTGTTAGATTATGTCAAATGAATCTTAATTCTGTTGAAATGATCATGTGTTGGTTTTCTTTTTAGTTTGTTAATATGGTGATGTTTTAAAGTTTGTTTACACTGATTGATTTTCAAATGTTAAATCAAAAAGGAAACCCTAGGATAAACATCACTTGGTGGTAATGTATTAGTCTTTTTATATATTGCTTGATTCTACTTGATAAAATTTTGTTTATAGTTTTTGCACCTATGTTAATGCAGTATGAGGGATATTGGTCTGTACTTTTTTTTCTTCTAATGTATTTGCCTGGCTTTGGCGAGAGGGTGGTAGTGTTGGCCTCATAGAACCAGTTAAGAAGTAGTCCCTCCCCTTAAATTTTTGGAAAAAGTTTGTATAAAATTGATATTATTTCTTCCTTATATATTTGGTAGAATTTATCAGTGAAGCTATTTGGACCTAGAGCTTTCTTTGTGGGAAGGTCTTTAACTAGAAATTCAGTTTTCTTAATGGAGATAGGCCCATTTCGGTTATCTATATCTTCTTGAGTAAGCTTGGTAGTTCATATCCTTCGAGAATTTTTTCATTTCATCTAGGTTGTCAAATTGATTAGCATAAAGTTGTTCATAGTATTCTCTTCTTACCCTTTTAATATATATAGGATCTGTAATGTCATCTCTCCCATTTCTAATATTGGCAAATTCTGTCATCTTTTTCCTGAGCAGTTTGGCTAGAGGTTTACCAAATTTACTTTTTTCTTCAAAGAAATAATTGTTGGTTTCATTGATTTACTTTTCTGTTTTTGTTTTCTATTTCATTGATTTTAGCTTTGATCATTATTAACTCCTTCTGCTGACATTGTTCTCCTTTTTCTAGTTTCTTAAGGTGGAGGCTTAGGTCATTGATTGATACTGTCTTTTCTAATATAAGCATCTAGCGCTATAAATTTATTTCTAAGTATTGCTTTGGCAGCAGTCTATGAATTCTAATATGTTGAGTTTTCATTCTAATTTAGTACAAAATACTTCATAATTTCTCTTTTTTTTGATTCATAGGTTATTTAAAAGTTATGTTATTTAGTTTCAAAATATTTGGGAATGTCACAAATATTTCTGTTATTGATGTTTTAATTCCATTGCCATTAGAGAACCTAATTTGTATGACTTACATACTTTTAAATTTATTGACACTGTGTAATGGCCTAGAATATGGTCTCTCTTGGTAAATGTTCCTTGTGTACTTGAAAGAAAGATGTTTTGATGCTCCTATTGAGTGGATTGTTCTATAAATGTCAATTAAGTAAAGTTGCTTGATGGTATTGTTCTATTAATTATTAAGAAAGAAGTACTTTTAAAATCTCCGATTATAATTGTGTATTTTTCTATTTCTCCTTATAACTCTATCAGGTTTTGCTTCATGTATCTTAAAGCTGTTTTATTAGGTTAGTAAATGTTTAGGGTTGTTATGTCCTCCTGATGAATTAACTTTGTTTTCATTGTGAAATGACCTTCTCTATCCCTGGTAATATTCCTTGCTCTAAAATCTACTTTGTTATTAATATAGTCACTAAAGCTTTCTTTTGACCAGTGTTAGTATGATTAGTTTTCATTGTCCTTTTACTTTTAACCTATTTGTGTTATAATAGTTAAATTTTATTTCTGTCGGCAGCATATAAGTGGAACTTGTTTTCTTTCTCAATCTGACAAGCTGCCTTTTAATTGGATCTTTAGACCATTTACATTTACTGTGATTATTGTCAATTTTTTGGCTTATATCTACTATCTTGCTATTTGTTTTCTATTTATTTGTCCCACCTGATCTTTGTTTCCATTTTTCCTTTTTCTGCTTTCTCTGTATTGTTTTTAAATTTTACTTTATATCCTCTGTTGACTTATTAGCTATAATTTTGTTTTGTTGTGTTAGTAGTTGCTTTATAGTTTATACCATGCTTTTTTCATTTATCACAGTTTACCTTCACAGGACACTATATCTCTTCACATACAGTATAAGAATCTTACAATAGCACAGTTTCAACACTTTCAATTTGATTAATTAATTGATTGAATGATTGATTATTTTCCTCATTATGGGTCTTATTTTTCTGCTTCTTTGCATGCCTTGCAATCTTTGATTTGATGCCAGTCACTGTGAATTTTACCTTGTTGAGTTCTGTATATTTTTGTATTCCTGTAAGTATTCTTCAGCTTTGTTCAGGTATGCTTTTACATTATTTGAAAAGAGTCAAACCTTTTCAGGTAGTGCTTTTATGATCTGTTAGGCAGGTCTGGAGCAGTGTTCAGTTGAGAACTAATTATTCACTACTTCTGAGGCAAGAGCTTCCTGAGTACTCTACCTAACACCCCATAAATTGTGACTTTTGTCAGCCTGGATGGTGATAACACATTATCCTGGCTGAATGTGAGTATCAGGCACTGTTCTTCCTGATTCTATCTGATGTTTTTTTCCCAGCTTCAGATGGTTTTTTCACACACATGCTTTGATCAATACTCTACTAAGTACTTGAGTGTCACCTTCTGCAGATTTTGTAGTCCTCTCTCTGCACCTCTCTTCTCTCTGGTACTCTGCCCACCTATCTCTAGTTGCCTTGGTCCCCCCATACTCTCAGCTCTGTCTCTTCAACTCAGGAAGATCACCAGTCTCTGCCTGGGTTCTGCTTCCTGCACCACAGCCTGGTGAGTTGGGGGTAATCATAGGTTTCACCTCATTTCTTTCCCTCTCTCAGGGATCATTATCCTTTACTGTCTGATTTCCAGTGACTTGAACAGTGTTATTTCGTATATTTTGTCTGGTTTCTCTGATTGTTTCAGGCAGGAATATAAATCTGGTCTATCTTGCTCTATCCCGGTTAGAAGTGGAAATCTGTTCGTTCCATTTTAAGATGAAGAAATGATGTCAAGACTGAGAACTCCGAGATGACTTAGTGCTATAGTAAGTGGTAGAGCTGGAATTCATGTGCAGTTCTTTTGACTCCTTCTTCAAAAACATCATCTTAGAAGTATCCATATGGCTAGAAAAACTGCAGGGTCTTTCTCCCCCAGCCTACAGTTGTTTTTTTTTTAAATGATTGTTCACTTTATGTTTAACCCTTAGGTTGTTTGCTCGTTCGTTTGTTTTTAGGAATAAAGGTGAGCAGCTATTTGGGGCTGTTAATCTACTGTCCATCTTTCTTTTCAGAGAAAATAATGGCCTTAAGAGCTCCATTCCTTAATGCCTGGGGTTGGTTGTGAATCATTAGAGAACCTTTCTATGTTTGGACCGTGGGTAAATGTTCAGTTTCTGGTCTTATCTCTTAGGTGCACTTATAGATTATACCCTTGCCCAGTTCAGATCCTTTGTTTGTTTCTTCCTCTGGTAGAGTACTCGTCTGTCATTCTTCCCCACCAAATCCCACCCATCATTTCAATCCCATCTGAAGCTCTATTTCTACTATGAAGTCTTCCCACCTCTTAGCTGCCACTTCTATAAAATCACACCAGGTTCATTTGGACAAGATGATCTTGGGGGTTCCTTCCAGCTCTGAAACAAGTTTTGTGGAGGCTAAGATTACTTTCCCTCTTCCCTAAATTACACAATTTGGCATTAATTGACCCTGAATTACATTCTAAAATTGTATCATATATCTCTCCACTCTGTCTGGCAAACTGTGAATCATCAATAAGTTCTAAATAAATCTTGTTGGAAGACTGGATGATGGCATTTTTTCCCCTACTCATTCAATGTGTGTATTTTTTTCTTTGTTACCAGAAAATAAGTTTCCTGAGGGTAGATTTAATGTCTTTTGCTTATTTTATATTACATAGAAGACCTACACTATGCTGGAGGTATTGTTGTGTGTCTGCAAGGACTCTGATTCCAAGAGGCCATCAGCAACCTGATTTTCCAGAATCACGGTACCAAGCTCAGCCGATAATATATAGTCCCAAAGTAAATATGTGTTGAATGTACAATGAGGTGGCTCTGGAACAGAGAGTTTAGCAAGACATTCGTGCTTACACAGAGAAACAAAGATGCAGATAGTGCAGACGCACTCAAATTTTATTGTTTGTTTGATACATCTGCTGCTTTGAGGCTTATACTTAATGTGAGTCTGTTGAATGATTTACAGGTATACTCATGCACTGAGATGAAGGGCTTTGTTATAAATCTTCCTCCTTTTGCTGTAGGATACTGTGCATTTTTCAATGCTGTAAACATAAATAGAAAAGTGTTTTGTCTGTGACAAGGACAAATGTCAGTTGGCAAAGCTCTTAAAGATGCAGAGTTTTGAATTTGAGTTCTCATTATTATAGTGTCCTGATTCAAGAGGTAAGCATAAAAAATGCCTTATTCTTATAAATTTTATTTCATAAACCTTTGTAATAAGAAAAATATAATAAAAGTTATTATATAAAAATAATACATGTAGAAAATAGTGTTAAGCAAAAATAAGAAAATAAAATCCATCCCTATCTCCAACATAGATAACCATGGATAACATTTTAGAGCATACTCTCCCAGTCTTTTTATATACATATTTCATTCAAAAATGTAATTACACTGAACATATTATTTTGTTACATGCTTTTTCATTTACTGACATGGAAACTATTCAGCATATATTCATAAAAATTCTCCAGATCATCATTTCTCACTGCTGCTTAGAATTTTAATGTATGGATCTACTGTAATTTACTTATCCAAACCCCTAATTTGGGTCTTTTTGGTTGTTTTCAATATTTTTGCTGTCATGAAATTGGAGGAATGTGTCCCTGCAGCTAAAGCTTTATGCACATCCCTGATTAATTCCTTAAAATAAATCTCTAAAAGTGGAATTCTTGGGTCAAGAAGTATGCAAAATTCTAAGGCTTTTGACACCAAAACTACCCTCATTCCAATTTAATCTCCCAGCAATGCATGAAGCACCTTTTAAATGTGATTTCACTTCTACTTTTAACCTTTATGCAGGAAAAGTCTAAAGCATTCATATTTAGTAGTTGGGGAAATCAGTGTCCAGAAGAATCAAGGGTACACAGCATCAAACCCAGAACTATAACCCCACTTTCTACATTCCTTAGAATATACTCTTAGAACAGTGCTCATTGCATCTCCCAAATAGTGTTTGGAAAACTGAGTTTGGGAGATTCTCTGAGCAAAATTACAGTTTATTAGTTAAATACGTATTGAAAACAAAGTTAAATAGTCTGCAAAGCCTTTGGCGGTAACAGGATGAGTCATGCCTGTAAGCTGGTCTCTGCAATTTAAGTTATTTGCCACCAGGAGGCAGCAGAAAGTCACTTTTGGTCTTTTTCCAAGGATGAAGTGTGGTTTTCCTGAGATAGTCTCCTTTCCACCTTGCCATTTGTTGCATAATCACAAGTTACAAAACTTGCCTTGTACCCATCCTGACATTTATAAAATTAGGATTTCCAGTTTGGTTCAAATAGAGATAGAAAAATAAGTTTTATATATTTCCTCATGAAATCTTAGTTCTACTTAAAACATTTTTTTTTACTTTATAGGGGACTATCTCACTGTATACTTTGAGCTAGACTTGAGAAAGTTGATTTATTTTTAAAAACAAAACAAGATTCTTAACATAGTTTATTGTTCTTGATCTAGTTAGTTTTTTTAAAAATTATTTATTTTTTTATCTTTGGCTGCGTTGGGTCTTCGTTGCTGCATGTGGGCTTTCTCTAGATGCAGCGAGCGGGGGTTACTCTTTGTTGTGGTGTGCGGGCTTCTCATTGCGGTGGCTTCTCTTGTTGCAGAGCATGGGCTCTAGGCACACAGGCTTCAGTAGTTGTGGCACGTGGGCTCAGTAGTTGTGGCTTGCGGGCTCTAGAGCACAGGCTCAGTAGTTGGGTGCACGGGCTTAGTTGCTCCGCAGCATGTGGGATCTTCCTGGACCAGGGCTCGAATCCGTGTCCCCTGCATGGGCAGGTGGATTCTTAACCACTGCACCACCAGGGAAGCCCCTATCTAGTTAGTTTTATGATAATTTTCCTGGATGCCATGGTGACTGCGAAAAATAAATAAATAAATAAAAAGACACAGCATGATGCAGTTCCTCAATAACAAAGAGTACCTTAATTCTTTCCAACCTGGGAGATGTATCCTTAACCTGATATATGCTTTTCAATTGTTAAGCCTCCTATTCCAAGGTAGATTGATTGCAAAAATGGCACAGTTGACCATGCCCCTCTGAATCCATGCCCTTTCCAACATGACTTTGAAACTTCTTCCATCAAGAAGTTGAGTTTATATCCCTTGTGATTCGCTTTGCCAAGAGAATGCAGTAGAATTGATGGTGTTGCAGTTCCAAGCCTAGTAGGCCTCATAGGGCCTTGCACACTTTTGATTGCTCTCTTGGACCCCAGAGATCTGTGAATAAGGCTGGACCAGCCTGCTGGAGGATGAGAGACTATATGGAGGAGAGCCATCTCAAACAAGGCCATCAGAGACCTTCCACTGCCCAAGAGATAATCCAGCTAACTACTGACACATGAGTGCTTCCAGACAAGATCATCTTAGACTAGCCCAGACCATAAGAACCACCCAGCTGATCCATAGACCCATGAGCTATAGTTTTATTTTTTTGAGGGAGGGAGGGAGGAGTTATTATGCAGCATTATTTATGGTAACTGACACTTTGGGACTAAAACAACTGAGCTAATAATGATTATGTACCATTCCTCCACCTGGGATTCAGGATAGAATAAGCCTGTGAGAACAAAGACTGTTTCTGATTTGGCAGGTTTTGTGAACATAGATCAATGAAGTGGTTTGACTGTATTTATATCACTAGACACTTAGGAATAGCTTAAAAATAATTCACTGGCCTGGTGTCCAGCCATTCCCAATCATGTCATGACCGCCTTAAACCATTCCTTGTTCCCCAAACACCACAAAGGCTATAACACTGGCATAGCTTAAACCTGTTCATCGTTCCCTCCTTCTCTCTTTATCAAAATATTCTGGGTAATCTAAGAGCCAGCTGAAGTTCTTAAAGTTCTTCTCCTCTGTGAAACATATGTGATCACAGGTCTCCAACCTCCAGTATAATAATTTCTCTATCTTCTCTGTTTAATACCTGTTTTGTAGTGCTTATTTCAGTTTGACTTCAAGTCAAAGATCTAAAATTCTACAAGTATTATATAATCTGGGAGACTAAGAAAGAGTAAAGCAAGTTTTCAGATAGTGTCTTAGATATTTTCTTACAGAATATTGTCATGAATTTCTCTCCTGGGGAAAAGAGGCAAAAGTCATTTTAGCCATGCTTAGAGTTCAGAGAGTGAGTATATTTTGGCTTAAAATATACCACTGAATCAGAATTAACTTAGCACTGGCCATAATGACATAACCAAAGAATTGTTCTTGTTTCTACTATTAAACTCTGTCTCCTTGAGAAAAATGGAGCAGACTTCTACCATTAAACTACTGGCACTGAGAGAGAGAAACAAGAAAGACCTGGCTCAGTTCAGGTGGAGAGGAGTGATTCGTGGAGAATCTCATCAATGTTTTGAATGCTACAGCTGGAATTCCATCCATATTGTTAATGGACCTAAACTCAAGCCTCTGATTCCCCTATATTCAAGGCCAGCACAACTAAGCCTTGATCCCACATAAAGACTTGAATGTCTCCATGACTGTGACCCACTTCTATCCTGAGAGGAAAAGGTCACAGTCTATAAACATTTTTTATTGGTTATATTTTACCATATGACCAAGAGGGAAGAGTTAGGGGATGGATATCTGATGCTTATTTGTTTAAAACACACGTCTAAATAGGTCTCTTTTCTTTTGTTAAAGAACTTTTTATAGTAATGCTCCATTTAATTGAAACATGGACTTCCCTGGTGGCACAGTGGTTAAGAATCCGCCTGCCAATGCAGGGGACACGGGTTCGATCCCTGGTCGGGGAAGATCCCACATGCTGTGGATCAACTAAGCCTGTGTGCCACAACTTCTGAGCCCACACGCCACAACTGCTAAAGCCCATGCACTCTAGGGCCTGCATGCTGCAACTACTACTGAGCCTGCGTGCTGCAACTACTGACGCCCCCGCGCCTAGAGCCCTTGCTCTGCAACAAGAGGAGCCACCGCAATGAGAAGCCTGTGCACTGCAACGAAGAGTAGCCCCAGCCGTGCGTGGCAACAAAGACCCAATGCAGCCCAAAATAAATTAATTAATTAATTAAAAAAAAGAAACATGTTGGCGAGCTAAGGAGGAATGAAATACATTTATAAATCAACAAGCAAGCCTAGTAGCCTTTTTGCAGGACAGTCAGGCAACAAGGTATTGAATTCCATTGGCTAGCATGGTATAGTCCCTAGTACAGACTTAAAAAATGTTTCTGTGTGCAAAACAAAGATGATACAATTGAGCCAACAAGAGTTTTAAATGATATCGAATAGAACATGAATAGCAAGGATAGGAAGAAAACTGATTTATATCACAAAGTCATTGTGGATCAATAATATACAATGACATGCACATGAGAAGCAGTCAGTTACAGAAGACATTCAGTGATTCATGAGCATATTAAGTTCCTGAAAATAATAAGCCCACAACATCACATATTATATTTTTCTGGACCAATAGCTATGCAACTGAATAAGTGAAAGTGGAACTTTGTGTGTGTGAATTCTAGGTATTCTTTTTATTTTTAAATTAATTTATTTATTTAGTTAGTTTTGGCTGCACTGGGTCTTCGATGCTGCACGTGGGCTTTCTCTAGTGGCGAGCTGGGGCTACTCTTCCTTTTGGTGCATGGGCTTCTCATTTCTGTGGCTTCTCTTGTTGCAGAGCACGGGCTCTAGGTGTGCAGGCTTCAGTAGTTGTTGCTCGTGGGCTCTAGAGTGCAGGCTCAGTAGTTGTGGCACACGGGCTTAGCTGCTCTGTGGCATGTGGGATCTTCCTGGACCAGGGATCAAACCCGTGTCCCCTGCATTGGCAGGCGGATTCTTAACCACTGCGCCACCAGGGAAGTCCGAAAGTGGAACATTTTTTAAAGGTGCAATAATAAGGGTGACAAAGCTGTGCAAAGCTATTTGTCTATATAGCAACATTAAGTATAAAAAAATTAAAAGGTTTAGCATGGAATAAATACAGAAATGTTCCCCATAACAAAGTTATTAGTAGACACATTGGTGGACCATGGTTAATTTTTGTCAACAAATGGGTTCTCTGCTTAAGCATCTCTTTTACAGGATAGAAAATTTTATATGCTTATTTACCTACTTCCACTGGGTCATAAAGGAAGCAGTGTGTTAACAGCAGTGTAAGTTACCCCCAAGCCACATCCCACTCCAGGAGTTCTAACTAGTGTGAGACGAGGACAAATAGAGGACCAAGAAAATCTCCAAGGAGAGAAACGACAGCCAACGAAACCTATTTTCTGACCGATCCACCAACGATGTTGTCTCTTTCAGCAACGAAATTTATTTTACAAAGGGTACATTCAAAACTCAAAATATTCCCTTACTGAAAGAGTCCTTACTCTGAACAAAGGTTTTCATCATACGTCTTATGTCGATTCCTTTAGAAAGCCTTTCATTATCTTTCTGTCTCTCTGTCTCTCCCTCTCTCTCTCTGGCTCTCTGTCTCTCTGTCTGTCTCTCCGTCTCTCTGTCTCTCTCTCTCTCTCTCTCACACACACACACACACACACACACACACACACACACACAGCAAACATGTCTCAACTCCTAAACCAAGAATGGAGATCATGAAGGTCAAAAATGAAACATGATTTTAAAAGAATCGATACATGTTTAACAATCACTTTGCTGTACACTTGAAACTAACACAACATTGTTAATCAACTTGCTCCAACAGGAAAAAAGAAAAGTATTTGCCAGCTTATTCTAAAACAACACAAAATGGAGATTCTAAGCCATGGAAACCTATATCCAGGTCTTTATTTGGGTGTGTCTTTTTCTAGTTATGTTTGTATGTCCATGTGGGTTTACATGTGTGTTCCTTTCTCTTCTGTTACTGTATTTAAAGCTTCCCCCCAACCTGTCTATCTCTCTTCCTCTTTTAATGCTCTTTCTTATTCCTGTAACTTTGGACAACAGAGAATGAAAATAGGAAAGTGCATATATATTTTTTATTTGTTCTATTTATTGAATTTTTAATGTTCTCTCTTCTTTCTATATAACTGAGAAGAGCCTAATGTTTTACATTTCTCTTTTTTAAAAAATAAAAACCCAATTAAAATTGCCTTTTTCATATTGATCATCAGTGGTTTCTAACTCCTTTGAGTCACTGATCCTAAAAAGAAACAAGCCTCACCTTCATTCTTTTTTTGTTTTTTAACATTCTTTATTTTAAAGTCTATTTTATCTGCTATGAGTATTGCTACTCCAGCTTTCTTCTGATTTCCATTTGCATGGAATATCTTTTTCCATCCCCTCACGTTCAGTCTGTATGTGTCCCTAGGTCTGAAGTGGGTCTATTGTAGAGAGCATATATATGGGTCTTCTTTTTATATCCATTCAGCGAGCCTGTGTCTTTTGGTTGGAACATTTAATCCATTCACATTTAAGGTAATTATCAATATGTATGTTCCTATTACCATTTTCTTAATTGTTTTGGGCTTGTTTTTCTAAGTCGTTTTCTTCTCTTATGTTTCCCGCTTAGAGAAGTTCCTTTAGCATTTGTTGTAGAGCTGGTCTGGTGGTGCTGAATTCTCTTAGCTTTTGCTTGTCTGTAAAGCTTTTGATTTCTCCATTGAATCTGAATGAGATCCTTGCCGGGTAGAGTAATATTGGTTGTAGGCTCTTCCCTTTCATCACTTTAAATATGTCATGCCACTCCCTTCTGGCTTGTAGAGTTTCTGCTGAGAAATCAGTTGTTAACCTTATGGGAGTTCCCTTGTATGTTATTTGTCGTTTTTCCCTTGTTGCTTTTAATAGTTTTTCTTTGTCTTTAATTTTTGTCAGTTTGATTACTACATGTCTCGGTGCGTTTCTCCTTGGGTTTATCCTGCCTGAGACTCTCTCTGCGCTTCCTGGATTTGGGTGGCTATTTCCTTTTCCATATTAGGGAAGTTTTCGACTATAATCTCTTCAAATATTTTCTCGGGTCCTTTCTCTCTCTCTTCTCCTTCTGGGACCCCTATAATGCGAATGTTGGTGTGTTTAATGTTGTCCCAGAGGTCTCTTAGGCTGTCTTCATTTCTTTTCATTCTTTTTTCTTTATTCTGTTCCACGGCAGTGAATTCCACCATTCTGTCTTCCAGATCACTTATCCATTCTTCTGCCTCAGTTATTCTGCCATTGATTCCTTCTCGTGTATTTTTCGCTTCAGTTATTGTATTGTTCATCTCTGTTTGTTCTTTAATTCTTCTAGGTCTTTGTTACACATTTCTTGCATCTTCTTGATCTTTGCCTCCATTCTTTTTCCGAGGTCCTGGATCATCTTCACTATCATTATTCTGAATTCTTCTTCTGGAAGGTTGCCTATCTCCACTTCATTTAGTTGTTTTTCTGGGGTTTTCTCTTGTTTCTTCATCTGGTACATAGCCCTCTGCCTTTTCATTTTGTCTTTCTTTCTGTGAATGTGGTTTTCATCTCACAGGCTGCAGGATTGTAGTTCTTCTTGCTTCTGCTCTCTTCCCTCTGGTGGATCAGAAACAAGCCTCACCTTCGTTTCTTAACTTATTTTTCTGAAGTCAGAGTTTACATTTTCAGAAAAAAAGTTGGGGAGGGCTTCCAGTTTTTTCTTGCACCCAGAATTTTGGTTATCACAACTTCTGGATTTCAATTCTTGACTTTTCTTTGTTAAAAATGAGAATTAATATCTCTATTTTTCTATAATTTTGTGCATGCATCATTGTATATGCCTGGCCTAAATTCCATTCTACCCTTGCCATACTTCACCTCACCCTTTGAAATGAAGGATTCTGCTTAGGAGAAATTCTTTTCTCTCCTTTTACATTCTCATCCAGCCCAAACCATTTTCTTGCTTTCGAACCTCTCATTCACTTCCTGATTTAAGCAGCAAACAGCATGTTCTAAAATTACAGCATCTTGGGGTTAGAAGGGATTAGTCAGTATATCTAATTTGACTTAGTGGCCCCACAGTTTTAGTGTCTTTGGCTTAAAGGATGAGACAAGAAATAAGGCTTATTAATTATTCAGCTCGACAAACATTTACAAAGCAAGGCACTGACGGACACTGGGGATTCAGAAATGAGTAACGTGTGGTTCCTGTCTTCAGGAAGCTCATAATCTAGTGAGTGGGAAAATAAGTAAACAATTACCCAATATGTAAATAAAATCATTTCTATGAGAGAGAGAGATTATGGGAGCATATACCCAGGCTGCAGGGTTTTCTTAAGGGGACGCCTGACCTAGGCCTTAAAGGACAAAGCCTCAGAAATCCTCAAACTCTAGAAAGACTGTCTGTGTGAAAGCATGATGTTCAGAATGCAGTTTCAGTTCCTATACTATAGGAATAACTGTAAAAATGTCACCTTTATACTCAAGATAGCACGGCATGGTGTCTGTGTAGTTTATTGGCAATAGCAGGCTTATTACTTTTAATGTTGTAATTTTCCCAGGGTCACCATTCTACTTTCCCTGTTATATGTGTTACATAAAACTGTACTTCTTCACCTCTATTGGAAAAAGCAAAAACGCCAGCAGAGGAAGTTGCTTTTGGATAACAGCATATCTTCCATGAAGAAAATGAAACCCTCACACACTCCTTTCACTATGTTTTGCTCCCTCCTTCATGGCTGTCGTTCCCACGTCAGCTCCTTCTTTCCTTCTCCCCTTCTCCCCAGTGGTCCCCTCCTGTTGCCCTGGTGATCCTGGCAGGACCAGGAGGCCCTATCCAGTGCTCTTGTTAAAGTTGTTATAACTCAAAGTGCAGATGGACGATTTTCCAATTATCTTTTGCTAATGAACATTTTAGCCAAAGTACATCTACTCTCATTCAAGGCTGTAAGAAGTACCTGGATATTTTCCAAGTCTGATAGACAGATGTTCAGTGTTGTAGGATACAGATATTCTTCCTTAAAAGCATTGTACCAGCCCTTTCAAAAGTGGATTTAGGGACTCCCCTGGCAGTCCAGTGGTTAAGACCCCACACTTCCACTGCAGGGGGCACAGGTTCGATCCCTGGTCAGGAAACTAAGATCCTGCATGCTGTGTGGCTCAGCCAAAGATAAATAAACAAATAAATAAAAGTGAATTTATACAAGCATGGACATTTATACAAGCATGGGCATTAGTTTCAATAAACTTTTGTTTTCATATTCATTATTAAAAAAAAGAAGCACCTGCGCTTCCCTGGTAGCGCAGTGGTTGAGAGTCCGCCTGCCGATGCAGGGGACACGAGTTCGTGCCCCGGTCTGGGAAGATCCCACATGCCGCGGAGCGGCTGGGCCCGTGAGCCATGGCCGCTGAGCCTGTGCGTCCGGAGCCTGTGCTCCGCAACGGGAGAGGCCACAACAGTGAGAGGCCCGCGTACCACAAAAAAAAAAAAAAAAAAAAAAAAAAAGTGCCTGGAAAGCTAGGCTACTTCTTGTGTCATTGGAGTCTGAGAGCAGGGACTTCCCAGATCAAACTTATTTTATACACAGAATGTTAAAGACCATGAACCCATTCCAGGGCTGCAAAAAAGAGAGAAGGATGCCATGGGGTAGGAAGATGAGTCTTGGGAACAGGAGGTGAGTGGAATAGTGACTGAAAAATAGAGCCCTACTGACAAAGCTGCCTTGTTTATTGCAGTCTGGTGATGAACAAAACATTGACCGAGGTGGGAGATCAGAAGTGGGCACTAGGGGCACTCGCCAACAGGAAGCGGGCATGCAAGCTCTCGGGCACACCTCAGATGCCCGTGCTGGCTGCAAAAGCCAACTTGCTCTCAACAGTGCCAGTTTTGCAGCCTCACACCCTCCTCATTGGCAGGGCCGTGTGTTGGCCCCCATTCAAGCATAATGAGAAGGTTTCTATAATTATCGCCCCAGCATTGGCATTTGCACACAGCTGCGTTATCACACACAGATCTTCCCAGTCCCTGAGGGTGAGTTCCAAAACAAGAGGGCTGCTGTGCTTGATGATGCCTCTGCCGCCAGGGCCCTCAGACCTTGCTCGGTCCCCACTGTGACCAAAGTGTGATGCTGACCCAGGACCTGAGATGTTGGCTTTCTTACTTTTTGTAGGGTTTAATTTGAAAAGAAAAAAAATAGTGAACTTGTCTAATATCCTAAACTAGAGAGCCAGGGATTAGCAGGCTGAAGGTTGGTAGCTGGCAGAGCCATCCTCTGGAACACACTGTGGTCGGTGCCTTTCCAGTGTCAGCTGGGGTGAGAAGAACACAAACACTAAAGCCCTGCGCATTCCCAGGGGCTCAGGTCTGGACCTGTATCTGGTTTTCTAGGCCCAACGGGAGGGGCTGGGAAAGAAGAGAATGCCTTTTTACTGCCCATTGTGGGTGACGGTGCATGAATTCTCAGACCTCTATGTCTTCTGTCCCACTGTGGAACATGGTGGGGCAGACCAGAGGTATCTCAGAATTCGTAGAATTAGAAAGGACCACAGATGTCCCCTAGTCCAATTTCCCACTACATGCAGTTTTCCACTTGAAAATATCATGGAGCTGTCACCCAGGCTGTCTTTGCCTGCTTCCAGGAACTGGCTGCTCACTCCTTGGCAAGGAAGCTTGATTTATATCTGAACAGCTCTGATTCTTGGACATTCTTGCTCCCTTCCAGCTGCGACGGAAAGAGAAAGTCGTACTGGATGCCTCCCTTGCTTTCAAATTTTCAAGGGACTCCCATGGCCCTTGGGATAAAGTCTGTGTTCACAACAGCTCTGCATGTTTGGCCCTTCCCCACTTCAGCCTCATGCCTTAATGTTCTCCTCTTCCCAACTGGAGCCATCTTTCACCTCCCAGAAAAAACCTCTTTCACTCTCATGTCTAGCCTTCTCACATATAAATTCCTCTTTCTGGAGCATCCAGATCAGGTTCTCCTTTCTGTCCCCTTTAATCCCTACTCATCTTTTGGATTTTTTTCTTGGGAGTCCTCCCCAGTTTATATCCTAGATTAGCTCACTTTGCTATAAGCTGTTAGAGCACTACTTCATCCTTAACAAAATGCTTGGTACATCGGAGAAGCTTAATAAGATTAGATGAGTGAATAAAGGAGTGGATGAATGCAATCTCCCGTAGCTTCCACTCTCTTGTCTTAATTCCATCTTCTTTCAGATGGAAGCCCTTGAAATATTCAAAAATAATCATCCTAATCATTCCAGCATCGTATGAGTCTGGCCACAGCAGGAAACAGATCACACACTCAGGCAGGGTAATTGAGGAGAGCACGATAAAAGGGTATTTATGAAGATGTGAGCAGGGTTAAGCAAATCCTAGGAGCACCCCAGAGCTAGCAAGAGCAGGAGCTTAAGCATGAAGGGTCAAGGGGAAGGTAAAGGTTACCTGAGATCAGAGAAGGTGGCTGAAGGTGGAGGAGAGAGCCACCCAGCAAGCCAGCAGGGAGGCAGCCAAGGGAATAAATACCCACTTCACTCTCCTCCTACCCTCTAATCTCCCCCAGTGCCTTGCACTGGCAAATAAAGGACAGGGATCCTCTTAGGATACAAAACACGATGGAGAAGAATGGAGAATGAATGAATGGAGAGAGAAAAATGACAAACATCCAGTATAATCATCCGCTCCCGACAGCCACTCAGAATCTACTGTTGCCAGACTAAACAGCTTGAGTTGTTTCTACTATTGCTTGAAAAGTGGTTGCTGCTGGACTCCTTATTATCTAAGCCAGTATCATCTGGATAGGTTCTGGATTGCCATTCCTTGCCTGGCCCGAAGCATGCTGCCAGGAACATCACAGTGCTGCAGACACCCTCTGACTAGCACAGTGGCCAAGGAATGTATACCAACCTCTGCCACTCTGAACATTACCATTGTATTCATGCAGGCTTAAAACTGTACTTCCCTGCT
The DNA here is from genome assembly GCF_039906515.1 of Pseudorca crassidens. Classification (NCBI taxonomy): domain Eukaryota; kingdom Metazoa; phylum Chordata; class Mammalia; order Artiodactyla; family Delphinidae; genus Pseudorca; species Pseudorca crassidens. The sequence continues at coordinate 95,742,644 of NC_090317.1, forward strand.
TATTGAATATATTTCTATTGTTTTTATTGCACTTATGATCAATTAAATCCCCCAGGCTTCCTCACACAAACTACTGTGAAATCAAGCTTCCACCTAAATTGTACTCATATTATTGATTTTTGTTTTAGCCTAACTTCCAGATTTTACATTTATCCCTGTCAGATTTTATCTTATTTACTTCTGTCCATTGTTCCAGATTATTAAATCCTCATTTTGTTATCTAGCATAGCAGCTTTTCTTCTCCACTTTGAGTCACCAGCTAATTGGATTAGGTAATTCTCTTTGTTTACATCTGTACTGATGATGAGTGAACAGAAACCCAGAGAGCTGGGCATTGAAGACCTCCTCTGGTTGAGAGACTGAGTAGTATAGTGTGGTAAGTGTGTAAAATAGAACACTATTTCTGCAGTCTGTTAGTGGTATAATGGGGAATAAAAGATCCATGATGAATTAATTTGGGGAAAATCCTGGGTTACACAAGGTAGACAAGTTTCTTTCCTAAAGTGCCTCTTAGAGCTTTTAAAATGCTAACATGTATGAATTGTCTCTGGAATCAGATATTCAAGAGTCTACTGGATTGATTTTACTATGGAACATACATGTGTTTGTGTATATGTGCATATTTGTACGTGTGTGTATATGTAGTGTTTCATGGGATAGACTTTCACAAAGTACACCTTGGAAAACGCTCGCTGTGGAATCTAACAGACCTGAGTTTCAGTCTCAACTCCACCACTTACCAATTTGGGACAACTTATTTAATCTCTCTAATCCTCAGTTTTCTTATCTATTAAATGGGCATAAAATAAGATGTCATCTCATAGATATGTGGTGAGAATTAAATAAAATAATGCATGAATGAATGAATGCCTCTTACCATGCAAGGATAGTAAATACTCAACTAATGTTAGCCAATATTAAAAAATATCTTTATCATTATAATCATTATCATTAATGTTATTTTGACATTGATGCACTAATTAGATTTCTTATATCAAGTATATAAAAATATAATAATCTAACCTAAAAAGCTAAAAGATATATAAGAAATTAGAAATGTGTTTCTAATTTATGACTATATGACTGAGAAATGATGAATATTCTAAATACCTGAAAAAAATTCTCACAAACCAACGATAAGGAAAAAAATAGATCCTAACAGAAAATGGGAAAAAGACATGAGCACATAATCCACAAAGAACTATAAGTGGTCTTAAATGATCATTGTTATTTTTGATGAAAATCCCCATGGGTGGCTACTGTGCGGGAAAATAGGCACTTTTATCTACTGCTAGTGTGAGTGCAAAATGACAACAACAATAATAATAGCTAACAAGAATTTAGTGTTTAGAAGTTATTCAGACATTCACAGAAAGATAGACGAGATGAAAAGGCAGAGGGCTATATACCAGATGAAGGAACAAGATAAAACCCCAGAAAAACAACTAAATGAAGTGGAGATAGGCAACCTTCCAGAAGAAGAATTCAGAATAATGATAGTGACGATGACCCAGGACCTCGGAAAAAGAACAGAGGCAAAGATCGAGAAGATGTAAGAAATGTTTTAAAAAGACCAAGAAGAATTAAAGAACAAACACAGATGAACAATACAATAACTGAAATGAAAAATACACGAGAAGGAATCAATGGCAGAATAACTGAGACAGAAGAACGGATAAGTGACCTGGGAGACAGAACGGTGGAATTCACTGCTGAGGAACAGAATAAAGAAAAAAGAATGAAAGGAAATGAAGACAGCCTAAGAGACTTCTGTAACAACATTAAATGCACCAACATTCACATTATAGGGGTCCCAGAAGGAGAAGAGAGAGAGAAAGGACCTGAGAAAATATTTGAAGAGATTATAGTTGAAAACTTCCCTAACATGGGAAAGGAAATAGCCACCCAAGTCCAGGAAGCATAGACAGTCCCAGACAGGATAAACCCAAGGAGAAACATGCCAAGAAACATAGTACTAAAATTGGCAAAAGTTAAAGACAAAGAAAAATTACTGAAAGCAGCAAGGGAAAAATGACAAATAACATACAAGGGAACTCCCATAAGGTTAACTGCTGATTTCTCAGCAGAAACTCTACAAGCCAGAAGGGAGTGGCATGACATATTTAAAGTGATGCAAGGGAAGAACCTACAACCAAGATTACTATACCCAGCAAAGATCTCATTCAGATTCGATGGAGAAATCAAAAGCTTTACAGACAAGCAAAAGCTAAGAGAATTCAGCACCACCAAACCAGCTCTACGACAAAGGAACTTCTCTAAGTGGGAAACACAAGAGAAGAAAACGACTTACAAAAACAAGCCCAAAACAATTAAGAAAATGGTAATAGGAACATACATATTGATAATTACCTTAAACATGAATGGATTAAATGCTCCAACCGAAAGACACAGGCCCGCTGAATGGATAGAAAAACAAGACCCATATATATGCTGTCTACAGGTGACCCACTTCACACCTAGGGACACATACAGACTGAAAGTGAGGGGATGGAAAAAGAAATTCCATGCAACTGGAAATCAAAAGAAAGCTGGAGTAACAATACTCAGATCAGACAAAATAGACTTTAAAATAAAGACTATTAGAAGAGATAAGGAAGGACACTACACAATGATCAAGGGATCAATCCAAGAAGAAGATGTAACAATTATAAATATATATGCACCCAACATAGGAGCACCTCAATACATAAGGCAAATGCTAACAGCTATAAAAGAGGAAATTGACAGTAACACAATAATAGTGGGGGACTTTAACACCACACTTACATCAATGGACAGATCATCCAAACAGAAAATTAATAAGGAAACACAAGCTTTAAATGACACAATAGACCAGATAGATTTAAATGATATTTATAGGACATTCCATCCAAAAACAGAAGATTACTCTTCCTTCTCAAGTGTGCACGGAACATTCTCCAGAACAGATCACATCTTGGGTCACAAATCAAGCATCAGTAAATTTAAGAAAATTGAAATCATATCAAGCAACTTTTCTGATCACACCGCTATGAGATTAGAAATCAATTACAGGGAAAAAAATGTAAAAACCACAAACACATGGAGGCTAAAAATTACGTTACTAAATAACCAGGACATCACTGAAGAAATCAAAGAGGAAATCAAAAAATACCTAGAGAAAAATGACAATGAAAACATGACGATCCAAAACCTATGGGATGCAGCAAAAGCAGTTCTAAGAGGGAAGTTTATAGTAATACAAGCCTACCTCAAGAAACAAGAAAAATCTCAAATAAACAAGCTAACCTTACACCTAAAGGAACTAGAGAAAGAAGAACAAACAAAACACAAAGTTAGCAGAAGGAAAGAAATCATGAAAATCAGAGCAGAAATAAATGAAATAGAAACAAAGAAAACAACAGCAAAGATCAATAAAACTAAACGCTGCTTCTCTGAGAAGATAAAAAAAAATTGATAAACCTTTAGCCAGACTCATCAAGAAAAGGAGGGAGAGGACTCAAATAAATAAAATTAGAAATGAAAAAGGAGAAGTTACAACAGACACCACAGAAACACAAAGCATCCTAAGAGACTACTGCAAGCAAGTCTATGCCAATAAAAGGGACAACCTAGAAGAAATGGACAAATTCTTAGAAAGGTGTAACCTTCCAAGACTGAACCAGAAAATAGAAAATATGAACAAACCAATCACAAGTAATGAAATTGAAACTGTGATTAAAAATATTCCAACAAACAAAAGTCCAGGACCAGATGGCTTCACAGGTGAATTCTATCATTTAGAGAAGAGCTAACACCCATCCTTCTTAAGCTCTTCCAAAAAATTTCAGAGAAAGGAACACTCCCAAACTCATTCTATGAGGCCACCATCACCCTGATACCAAAACCAGACGAAGATACTACAAAAAAAGAAACTTACAGACCAATATCGCTGATGAATATAGATGCAAAAATCCTCAAGAAAATACTAGCAAACAGAATCCAACAGCACATTAAAAGGATCATACACCATGATCAAGTGGGATTTATCCCAGGGATGCAAGGATTCTTCAACATACGCAAATCTATCAATGTGATACACCACGTTAACAAATTGAAGAATAAAAACCAGATGATCATCTCAATAGATGCAGAAAAAGGTTTTGACAAAATTCAACACCCATTTATGATAAAAACTCTACAGAAAGTGGGCATAGAGGGAACCTACCTCAACATATTAAAGGCCATATATGACAAACCCACAGCAAACATCATTCTCAATGGTGAAAAACTGAAAGCATTTCCTCTAAGGTCAGGAACAAGACAAGGACGTCCACTCTCACCACTAATATTCAACATAGTTTTGGAAGTCCTAGCCACGGCCATCAGAGAAGAAAAAGAAATAAAAGGAATACAAATTGGAAAAGAAGAAGTAAAACTGTTACTGTTTGCAGATGACATGATTCCATACATAGAGAATCCTAAAGATGCCACCAGAAAACTACTAGAGCTAATCAATGAATTTGGTAAAGTTGCAGGATACAAAATTAATGCACAGAAATCTCTTCCATTTCTATACACTAATGATGAAAAATCTGAAAGAGAAATTAAGGAAACCCTCCCATTTACCAATGCAACAAAAAGAATAAAATACCTAGGAATAAAGCTACCTAGGGAGACAAAAGTCCTGTATGCAGAAAAGTATAAGACACTGATGAAAGAAATGAAAGATGATACCAACAGATGGAGAGATATACCATATTCTTGGATTGGAAGAATCAACACTGAAAATGACTATATTACCCAAAGTAATCTCCAGATTCAATGCAATTCCTATCAAGTTACCAATGGCGTTTTTTACAGAACTAGAACAAAATATCTTAAAATTTGTATGGAGACACAAAAGACCCCGAATAGCCAAAGCAATCTTGAGGGAAAAAAACAGAGCTGGAGGAATCAGGCTCCCTGACCTCAGATTATATTACAAAGCTACAGTAATCGAGACAATATGGTACTGCCACAAAAACAGAAATATAGATCAATGGAAAAGGATAGAAAGCCCAGAGAAAAACCCACACACCTATGGTCAACTAATCTATGACAAAGGAGGCAAGGATATACAATGGAGAAAAGACAGGCTCTTCAATAAGTGGTGCTGGGAAAACTGGACAGCTACACGTAAAAGAATGAAATTAGAACACTCCCTAACACCATACACAAAAATAAAATCAAAATGGATTAAAGACCTAAATGTAAGACTGGACACTATAAAACTCTTAGAGGAAAACATGGGAAGAACACTCTTTGACATAAATCACAGCAAGATCTTTTTTGATCCACCTCCTAAAGTAATGGAAATAAAAACAAACATAAATAAATGGGACCTAATGAAACTTAAAAGCTTTTGCACAGCAAAGGAAACTACAGACAAGACGGAAAGACAACCCTCAGAATGGGAGAAAATATTTGCAAACGAATCAACGGACAAAGGATTAATCTCCAAAATATATAAACACCTCAATATCAAAAAAACAAACAACCCAATCCAAAAATGGGCAGAAGACCTAAATAGACATTTCTCCAAAGAAGATATACAGATTGCCAACAAACACATGAAAGAATGTTCAACATCACTAATCATTAGAGAAATGCAAATCAAAACTACAATGAGGTATCACCTCACACCAGTTAGAATGGGTATCATCAGAAAACCTACAAACAACAAATGCTGCAGAGGGTGTGGAGAAAAGGGAACCCTCTTGCACTGTTGGTGGGAATGTAAATTGATACAGCCACTTCGGAGAACAGTATGGAGGTTCCTTAAAAAACTAAAACTAGAATTACCATATGACCCATCAATCCCACTACTGGCCATACACCCAGAGAAAACCATTATTCAGAAAGCCACATGCACCCCAATGTTCACTGCAGCACTATTTACAACAGCCAGGTCATGGAAGCAACCTAAATGCCCATCGACAGACGACTGGATAAAGAAGATGTAGTACATATATACAATGGAATATTACTCAGCCAGAAAAAGGGACAAAACTGGGTCATTTGTAGAGACGTGGATGAATCTAGAGACTGTCATACAGAGTGAAGTAAGTCATAAAGAGAAAAACAAATATCGTATATTAACGCATATGTGTGGAACCTAGAAAAATGGTACAGATGAACCAGTTCGCAGGGCAGAAATTGAGCCTCAGATGTAGAGAACAAAAGTATGGACACCAAGGGGGGAAAGCAGCAGGGGTGGTGGTGGTGGTGGTGTGATGAATTGGGACATTGGGTTTGACCTATATACAGTAATATGTATAAAATGGATAACTAAAATATCCTGCTGTATTAAAAAATAAATTAAATAAAATTCAAAAAAAAAGAAGTTATTCAGTTGTCCTTGGTCTCTCCCATGTATACAGGATGGTGTCATGTTATTAAACTTTTATTTGTTTCTTTTTTCATCTGATAATCTGTCTTTTTATTGCAGAGTTGCCTCAGCCAAGAGCCTAGAAAGGTTGAAAGAAAATTATTTTCCTCTCCCACGGTTCTGGCAACCGAGATGGGACTTTCTCAGACACCATACTCACTCCAGAACCTGCAGACACTATCCTGGAAAACCAGCAGGAGCTGGGTTTGATTTCTATTGATCCTCTTCTTCCCAGAGATGGTCATTATTTTCTTTTGTTTCTGTCTATTGTGTTATTTTTCATGAGGAGAACCACAGGTCTGATGAGGTTTTCCTTTCATCTTGTTCTCTGTCTTCAGAGCTTGGCTTTGTGACCAGTAAGAATATTCTTTCTGGGTTCTGCCATCCAGAGGATGCATGTACTGGCATGCAGCTGGCTGACAGCAAATAGGCTGTGGATCTGAGAAGCAGCATTCTCTTTGTCTGACTGTGCCAGCTCTCGGGGGAGTTTGTCATAAGGGATCCCAGTCCATTAGGGACCTTTGTCATCTCAAACTTCATTGTCTCATTAGTACTGGAAAAGTTTAATTCCAGTAGCACCTGCCCAGTGTTACAGATTATCAGGTCTGTGACTGGAGCTGTCTCATGTTCTTGTGGGAAACTGAAGACACTTTTTTCACTACACCATTCTTACTGCCTGTGACAATGAAGGTCTTTCCCTTCTTAGGCTAATTCTGGGAGTGAGCTTTCTGGATCCTGTGAGAACTGCATCTTTTTCCCTCTCTTTTGGGATGCCTCTTGCATCCATGATTAAGCCATAAAAAGGCTTGTTAGCTTGAGTTGCTACTGAGATTAATATAATATCCTACTGGTCAGTGGCCAGACTATGGACTCTTTGAATTGGAAAAACTCTATACTTGAAAAAATGTTTACAGAGTTCTCATCACAAACAATTGTCTGATTGGTACCTATGGAAAGACCAAATTGAAAAAAGGACACAAAGGATTATGATGGCCAGTCTTAGGGACTCCCTTAAAAAATGAAATTACAAAGCTCTTTTTGCCTCCATTTTCGGAAAATCCTACCGAACTTAGTGAGGAGTTAGAAACATTAGTGGCCATTCAGAACCCCCACTCACAGGTACCTTGATTGGCTGCTAAGGTCTGTTCTTCCTACCCATTATACTGTAGTTACCAGACAAGCCAAATGGCCCCCTGGGGAAAACCCCATTTCACAGAGGAAACAGGTGACCAGAATTTCTCCTAGGCCCTTGTACAGATGATCAGCTGAAGGCTGATGTTCACAGGCTGACAAAATCAATAGCAGAGGTTTTCCCCCCTAAGGTGAATTGCTCCAAAGTTGAATTGTGCACTCAAAAAGAAGGTCTTTGTTGAATGCCCTATACAGAATTTTTTAAAGGCATACTCATCAAACCCTGAAGTTCTAGAGCACAGAAATCTTTTGATTTGTATCTTAGTTAGAACTCTCCCTGATATAAAGAAGTAAATTAAAGAAAATGTAGTTGGATGGGAGATTCAGCCTTTTGATACTATTGAGGCTACAACTCAATTCTTTGAGAAACATGAAACAGTTGTCTTTGTCTTGCAAATCTGTATGAAGCCAGAAATGCAGTTCTAGAAGCAATTCAAAGTCCACCTATTCTTTTCACCAATTCCCAAACCTCCTTTATTCATCTCAAAATGTTTGCAGATATAGTAAAAGATTAGGACATTGAAAAGAGAACTGTCCTGCACTTAACAAAAAATTTTTTTAAGTAATTACATTATACCTCTGATAATAGATAAATATATCTTAAAACTCCTTGGAAAAAACTTGGATATTTTCTCTGTGCCTTTGAGATATAAATATTCTACCTCCATCTTCTCTAGGACCTAAGAGCCATTCTTTGAAATGCAAACTTTAGAGAAATGTTTCTCAACAGAAAAAAAAAGAGAGAAGCTGTCTGGAATATGGGCAAATGAAAAATCTTAAGTATCTTCTCCACAATTACTAGCTAAAAAAAAAAACTTCAGCCCTCTGAGTGGTGAAATTTATTCCAACTACCAGAAACAAAATTTGGATCCAACTGTTACTTATAAACTAGTGAGTTTTGTATTATCGTACCTGAATCATGACTAAAATTTTAGCGCAATAGCTATAAAGTCTCTGTTTGCATCTGTCTATATGTTTATTTGTGTCGATGTATGTGTGATATTTTTCTACCTTCAGATGACATTGCCAAAATTAATTTGTAAAAGAGCTCTATTTGGTTGGTTTGAAGAAGAAGCTCTTATAAGGAACGGGTATCCCCAAACTCTCAGAAAAAGAGAAACTAATCCAAATGTTTTGCAAGTTCACGTGATCTGGGATAATCTTCGGTACATAAAACTTGCTTAAATTTGTTGGTTTAATTCAAATGATATGTCTTCAGAGTTAACAGCATTAAATACAATGCAGACACACAACTTTTATTCTGAGTTTCATAGTCATAAGTTCAAAACTTGTCAGCAAAAAAAAAAAAAATAGCTTGAGATGATGTTGATGGTTGACTTTGTCTAATGTCTCATGAAGTTTTTATAGGTAGTCTAAACATAATTGTTAAGAACAGTGATTTAGCTAGATATAAGTAGGATAAGAATTTTTAGGTGAACTTTTCAGCAATAATTATGTTTTGTGGTATGTCTACTTAAAAACAGTTTCCCAAATCTTTTGGTAATTTCCATCACCCAGAACGGTTAGTTTTGCTAAGTTAAGTTAAATGATGGCATTTATGTGTGGAATCTAAAAAAGTCAAACCTATTAAAAAAACAGAGAGTAAAACGGTGGTTACCAGGGGATGGAGGGGGTGTAAGAATGACAGTGTTTAAGGTGACCAACTTGTAATGAGTAATGACTAAGTCATAGAGATCTAATGCATAGTATGATGAATATAGATAGTAATATTGTACTACAATTACATAATGTGATAAATATTGCTTCAATGATAATATTACAATGTATAAATGTATCAAAGTAACATGCTGTACACCTTAAATTTACAAAAATGTAACATGCCAAATTTATGGGAAAAAAAAGAATTTAGCGTTTAGCATATTCCAGGTAGTGTTCTAAGCATATTATATTTACTCTTCTTTTTGTTTTGTTTTTTGTGGTTCGCGGGCCTCTCACTGTTGCGGCCTCTCCCGTTGCGGAGCACAGGCTCCGGACATGCAGGCTCAGTGGCTATGGTTCACGGGCCCAGCCGCTCCGCAGCATGTGGGATCTTCCCGGACCGGGGCACGAACCCGTGTCCCCTGCATCGGCAGGCAGGCTCTCAACCACTGCGCCACCAGGGAAGCCCTATATTTACTCATTTAATTGTCACAATGAAAACTCTATGAAGTAGACGTTTTTATTATTTCTACTTTACAGATGAGAAAACTAAGTACAAGTGATTAAGTATACCCTTTCTGGATCATTTTTTGTGAAACTGTGAAATTTTTGACAGTGGTCTATCAAGAGCCTTAAAATATGTATATGCTTTGATTCAGTGCAGTGGGAGCCATTATGCATTGCCCAGATCCCCTTCAGGTCTTATTTCTCTAGTTGCTACCAGCTGATGGTCCTCAGCTCTCAGCCCCCCCTAGATATTTCCCTCAGCTGGAGACATCTGCCTTTCCAATGTATGACTTTGGACCAGTCCACATGAAATGACTGGGTAATGCAGAAATATAAAGGCCTAGCTCTCTCATTTCATATAGGAGATCTCGTGAGGGCCATCTCTGCTCTAGAGCTTCCCATGAGATCAACTGAAACTTTGTTGAAGTTCTATCACACCTGAACATCTCTCTCTGCCCAATCCTGCTTTCTTCTCTTCCCTTCCAGAGGTTTTGACCCTAAGAATACTTCCTAACACACTTCCACATGTTAATCTCCATCTTAGAGTCTGTTTCCTAGAGAACACACAGTGCAACACCCAGTAATTTAACACCTAAGAATATATCCTAAGTAAAATCCAACTATGAACATAAATAATTATGTGTGGGCCCTAGTGGATAGTAAAGCCACTAGAGGAAGGAGCTTAGGTCCCTGAATCAACGCATGTAAATTTTCATCCACCAGTTTCAGCTTGGAGATGTAGACAGCTGGAAAAAGTGTTGCTCCCATCCTTTCAACAACAACAGCAAGGAAGGTGAACAAACTACAAATTAATGTTTTTTTATTAAACACATGAGATAACTAAGGTCACAGGGCAAACAACTACCTGAAATCTAGAGACAGATGGGTGGTTGCAGAGAAAAAATAGGATGCCAGTACTTACTTACCTGGCACAGAGGCTACCAAAAGCCATATGAGCCAGGAAGAGGATTTAGCTAGATTATTTTTAGATCAAATCGCTAAAGGCTGAGTGTGGACTAGTATGAGAATATGATGCCTCTGGTGGCTGCAGACACAGAAAAGTTCTCACTTTCTAGCAGGATTTTTCTATTGGAATCCCATAGGTGCTCACAGGGGAGATAGAGGTAATCCTGAGAAAGGTTCCCCCTTCCCTGTGTTACTGACTGGTGGAGAGGAGTAGCAGCCACTGCTGAGACTCCACCCAGATTCCACCCCTATCTCCCATAAGAAACAAAAACAATCTGCAGGGACAAGGGCAACAAAAACTAGTCTGATGTCACCAGTAGAAACCAGAGTTCAGCTGGGAACAACTAAAAAAAGAAAAAAAAAGAAAAAACTTCCCCTGGGATGAGACAGAATGGGTGCTTGGCCCAGCATTATGTCTGGAAGAGGGGCAGGAATACTTCTGAAGGCCGCACCCCCAACTCAGGTTCATAGCACCTGCTTTAGACTGGGGCTTCATCAGAATGTTAGAGAATACCCCCTCCCCAATACTGCCACCACCATTCTAACAAGTGTCAAGTAAAAATAACAATGGAATAGAGCTGGGAGAGCAGCAGAAGAAAGATTCTCTTTGGGGAACATGACAAGAAGACCCAAAGCCAAGTGGAAAGCAAACTTCAAACCCAGTCAGTCTCCCGATTATGTTATTACAAATTTTCACACTAAAGGCATAGCAAAAGGAATGGTATGCTCATCTCCAAGCATTAAAAAATGTATACCTTAGCATAGACTGTCCTAGATAGCATGCCCAGCGTTCAAAAAAAATTTCAGAGGCGTACGAAAGAAAGCTGGAGTAGCTATATTAATTATATCAAAAGTAAACTTTATAACAAGAAATATTATCAGGGTTAAAGAGGGACATTACATAATGATAAAGAAGTCGATTCTCCAAATAATCCTAAATGTTTATGTGCCTAACAAGAGAGACTCAAAATACATAAGGGGGAAAAAAGGACAGTCCTGAAAGAACAAATAGACAAATCCACAATTCTATTTGGAATATACTGATTGATATTTTGCCTAATAAATATCAGTAAAGATATAGATGATTTGGACAACACCATTAACCAACTTGACCTAGTTGACATTTATAGAGTGCTCTAAATAAACAACAACAGCTGAATACACAATCTTCCTAAGTGCACATGGAAAATTTACCAAGATAGGCCACATTCTGGGCCATAAAACAAACCTCATGAAATTTAAAATAGAAATCCTACAAAGTATGTTCTTGGACCATACCAGAATTAAAGTAGAAATCAATAGTGGAAAGCTATTTATAAAATCATCGAGTATTTGAAAAGTAAAAAACATACTTCTAAATAAGTTATGAGTCAAAAGGAAGTCTAAATGGAAGTTGAAAATATTTTGACTTAAATGAAAATGAAAATATGACATATCAAAAACTAGCTGATTCTAGGGTTCAGGCAGAAAATGACCCTGGAGCATCTTGTAGTAACAGAAAGCAAGGGAGTTCTAAAACATAAATTAATTAATAAATAGAAGTAAATAGGAAATAATTTTTTAAGTGGAAGTATATCAAAAGGGCAGAGGAACCAACCTGAAAGAGCTCCCAGTGACCAAAGCTGGAACAATTTCAACAACAAAATATAAATTTTGCATTATAAACCCAAAGAACAAATAAATATCCATGATTCCATACTGATATAAATAATTGAATAAATAAATAAGTGGGGAGAAAGGAAAAACTTGTTATAACACAATCCCAAATAATACACATAGAAGGAATGAAAGAAATAGAAAATCAGCATTAGAACAGCACAGTAATAATTTCTGAAGGCAGTCTCCTGATGAATGCAAAGATTAGTGGGAAAAACTTTAAGGAGAAACAAAACATTTACATAGCCTCAAAGTATCTTCCTCTAAATATTTATTAATCATTGTGGTAGTTTTAGCATATGTCCACAAATTCCTTGTTATTTCTTCCTCCAGAAAATGGAGTGGGCTGGATTTGATGACTTGCTTGCAAAGAATGGAAAAAATAGTAACTTTCCAATGGAGAAAACTGGCAGACACTGCCTTAACCAAGGCGATGGAAGGAGACATAATTGGTGATAAGGCATGTGTATATTATCTATCCCCTAATATGATGTGATGAGAAGTTGTTATTCTTCCCCAAGTTCCATAACCCTAGACTAATCACAAGAACACCTCAGACAAACTCAAATTGCTGGACATTCTACAAACCATCTGTTTTCAAAAGTGCCAAGATCAGGGGGAGAGGGATAAATTAGGAGTTTGGGATTAACATATACACACTACTATATATAAAATAGATGACTGACAAGGACCTACTGTATAGCACAGGGAACTATACTCAATATTTTGTAATAACCTATAAGGGAAAAGAATCTGAAAAAACCCAAATACATATGTATGTAAAAAAAAGTTTTTGTCTAGTAAAAAAAAAAGATTGAAAATGAAGTAAAACTGTCATATGATCACCTATGTAGCAAATGTGGTGGAATCTACCAGGGCTCATGAGCAATCCCCGGCCAAACCGCTCTGAGTTCAGCCCCATTAGCTGCTACAGTTCGTTCCTGTTTCCAGGCATGTGAATACCAGGCACCAGTGGGAATTTCTTCCACTCCTCTACTGGCCACAGGGACCGCCATAGGAATAGGGGTGGGGGCATTTGGAGGATCCACAAACTCTACAGGACCTACTAGCTGTTGCTCTGTGGGGATGTATCAGGTTACTGTGCCCTTCCAGAGCTGAGACCAACATCCTAGTGGTCCTCTCTCCTTTTGTTGTCTCTGTCACGGTGCCCAAGCTGTAGCATCCGGAGTCATAGACACATCTAACTCAAATAGTAACCCTGCTTGGGAGATTCCCGCCTAGCTTTGCAAAACGGCATTCTACATTCTCCAACTTACATCCTATTCTGCCACCTTGTCCACCAGCCCCGAAGCTAGCAACGCAGTGGACCATCGCACCTCCTTCTAAACTCTGACCACAGCTCTTCTTCCATCTTTCTAACTTGAGCTCCTGCCTCTAGCTGGGTATTGGTGCCCAGCAACCTGCCCACAGCGAGGTCAATCCACTGCGTAACCATGCGTCCCCTTCTTTGCCGCAGGGGGCCACGTGCAGCCCCTCCAACAAGTGCATCAGACCAGCTTGCACTCAGGGAGTCCCTGTACTCACATGACAGTCCACAAGCATCTAACATATGGGCCACCCCTCCCCCCATAGAGGTTGATGGTCAACTCAGGATTTCCCTCTCGGATGCCTCTTTTTCAAAGCCCACGTCTTGTCTCCTTGGATGGTTTGCCAACCTTTGGTTCTCAACCTGGCCCCCTCAAGGCAAGGAGAGACCAAAGAAAGAGGCAGATTACTCTAGCTCAGTAGGTGGCAGCTTTAATAAGCAAGGGAACTTACCTAGGAGGCTTATCTTGGGTAGCCACGAGTGGATCTCCACACCTGCCCACCAGAATCTTAAAGTTTATATAGAGCTCTTAATGGGATTCAGTCATGTATACCATCCAGATGGTCTCAACATCACATTACAATCTCAAGGCTGGTTCCTTGGGGCAGCTTCTAGTGCCTGGAGGCAAGCAGAACGCATGCCCAGGTCAAGCTCAGGGGTCAACTGGCAGTCACATCTTCTGCGTGACCTACTCCAACAACTATTGATTCATGAAACAGCATGGATGAATCATAAAATAATTAGACTGAGTTCAGGAAGCCAAATAAAGAGGAATGGGAAGGAAGAATAACAGAGGGGCATGAAGAAACTTTTGGGGGTGATGGATATGTGTATTTCTTGATAATTTCATGGGTATATATATATATATATATATATATATATATGATACATGTATGTCAGATGTATCAAATTGTACACTTTTAATGTGTGCAGTTTGTTGAATGTTGAATATTCCTCAATAGAGCTATTTTTTAAAATATGAAAAGGGTAATTTTTCACCAAATAACTACTACTGTGTACTACTTTAAAAAAAAAAAAGTGCCAAGATCATGAAAAACAAGTAAAGACTAAGAAATTGTCACAGATTGGAGGAGACTAAAGAGACATGCCAACTAAATGTGATGTGGCATTCTGGGTTGGACACTGGGACAGGAAAAGCAAATTAGTGGAAAAACTGGTGAAATCTAATTAAAGTCCGTAGTTTAGTTAATAGGTCTGTACCAATGTTAACTCCATAGTTTTAATAAATGTACAATTATATAACATGTTAATATTAGGAAAAACTGGGGAAATGGTAGCTGAGAACTCTCCACACTGTCTTTGTCATTCTTCTATAAGCCTAAAATTCTTTTAAAATAAAACTTTTAAAAAAGTTATCCATATACTAAGTACACCCACACTGGGCTTGTATGTAAGAAATTAAATTCTATTCTGTTAAGCCTTTGAAGATTCGAGACTTATTTTAATTGAAATTAGTGTCACCTTAATATACTGCGGATTATAATTATTAAACCAAATCTTTTCAAATTAATTCTATTCCATGAACATATATTTGACCACTCAATCAAGAAAAGATTGCATATTTGTTGTAAGTTGTCGTAAGAGAGCCAGAAGAAGTTGACCAGCTGCTCTTTTTTTATAATTAGTTCTCCAAAATTAAACTCTAAGTTATTCTCTACTTTTTTTGTTTTTGTTATTTTTATCTTTACAACCATACTGTAAGTACAAGAAGATTCTAGAGCTGAGAGGTACAAGAGGAGTCTGAAAGCTAAACCTGAGCAGGACCTTGAATGACATGTGACAGATCTGACATCACAAATTCGGACACATTTGGGGGCCAGGCAAATAATATACACGCTTGACTTCGATGAGAGCAAGTAGTAGGGAGTAGTGGGGCCTACCAGGAACTGGAGAATGCATGTTCACTTAGAGATATTTTAATATATCTTTTTTAACATTGTGATCAATTGCAAGAAGTCTGCCATTAAAATGGTCTAAGGGTGAGAGACTGTGACCACTGATATAGATCCAATGGGAAGGAGAAACCAGAATACCTTTCAAGTATGAGGAACCTCAAGATGAAAGGTAGGTATAAGCAGAGCAGGTTCAGAGGATGATGGGAATCCAGCCTGATGTTTAAGGAAAGAAGGTAACGTGCCTAGGACATCAGACCCAGAAGGGATTCTGGTGATCCTGTAGTTGAGTAGTATGCAGTACTACTGCATATTTTGCATTGCCTAGGGAGTCACAGAAGCCTCCCAAGGCCTGGGGAGAGGAGATCCAGAAACTCACCTCCCAAATCCATTTCATCTGATGTACACATGGTATTTCCCTGTGAGAGTTGATTTGAGTAAATACTTCTATGGCCAAAAAAAGATTTGAAGAACACTGATCTAAGACCCCCTAAGTTTTTTCATCTGTTATAAGGAGGCCCAAGGAGTGGAAGTGACTTGTCCACGGTTCCAAAGTTATATAGGTTTCCTTATATTTGACCTGCAAATCTGGCCCCAAAGCGAGAGCTCCTTCCACTATATTGTAGCCTCATTGTGGAGGGCTGGACATGCCTGGAACAAACTTGCTTCTGGGGACGACCCATATTTTATTATTCCTTGCTCTCTGAGTTCCATGTCAGGTGCTGATCAAGAATTTAGGAAAGGAGGTAAGACTGAATTATTTTCATTTACTTCTTAGGTGAACAAAACATCTGAAAGCAGTTTTTTTTTTTAAACATCTTTATTGGAGTATAATTGCCTTACAATGGTGTGTTAGTTTCTGCTTTATAACAAAGTGAATCAGCTATACATATACATATATCCCCATATCTCCTCCCTCTTGTGCCTCCCTCCCACCCTCCCTATCCCACCCCTCTAGGTGGTCACAAAGCACCAAGCTGATCTCCCTGTGCTATGTGGCTGCTTCCCACTAGCTAGCTATTTTACATTTGGTAGTATATATAAGTCCATGCCACTCTCTCACTTCGTCCCAGCTTACCCTTCCCTCTCCCCATGTCCTCAAGTCCATTCTCTACGTCTGTGTCTTTATTCCTGTCCTGCCCCTATGTTCTTCAGAACCATTTTTTTTTAGATTCCATATATATGTGTTTAGTTTTTTAAGGAACCTCCATACTGTTCTCCATAGTGGCTGTATCACTTTACATTCCCGCCAACAGTGCAAGAGGGTTCCCTTTTCTCCACACTCTCTCCAGCATTTATTGTTTCTAGATTTTTTGATGATGGCCATTCTGACTGGGGTGAGGTGATACCTCATTGTAATTTTAATTTGCATTTCTCTAATGATTAATGATGTTGAGCATTCTTTCATGTGATTGTTGGCAGTCTGTATATCTTCTTTGGAGAAATGTCTATTTAGGTCTTCTGCCCATTTTTGGATTGGGTTGTTTTTTTTATATTGAGCTGTATGAGCTGCTTGTAAATTTTGGAGATTAATCTTTTGTCATTTGCTTCATTTGAAAATATTTTCTCCCATTCTGACGGTTGTCTTTTCGTCTTGTTTATGGTTTCCTTTGCTGTGCAAAAGCTTTGAAGTTTCATTAGGTCCCATTTGTTTATTTTTGTTTTTAGTTCCATTTCTCTAGGAGCTGGGTCAGAAAGGATCTTGCTGTGATTTATGTCATAGAGTGTTCTGCCTATATTTTCCTCTAAGAGTTTTATAGTGTCCAGTCTTACATTTAGGTCTTTAATCCATTTTGAGTTTATTTTTGTGTATGGTGTTAGGGAGTGTTCTAATTTCATTCTTTTACATGTAGCTGTCCAGTTTCCCCAGCACCACTTATTGAAGAGGCTGTCTTTTCTCTATTGTATATTCTTGCCTCGTTTATCAAAGATAAGGTGACCATATGTGCGTGGGTTTATCTCTGGGCTTTCTATCCTGTTCCATTGATCTATCTTTCTGTTTTTGTGCCAGTACTATACTGTCTTGATTACTGTAGCTTTGTAGTATAGTCTGAAGTCAGGGACCCTGATTCCTTCAGCTCCGTTTTTCTTTCTCAAGATTGCTTTGGCTATTCGGGGTCTTTTGTGTTTCCAGACAAATTGTGAAATTTTTTTGTTCTAGTTCTGTGAAAAATGCCATTGGTAGTTTGATAGGGATTGCATTGAATCTGTAGATTGGTTTGGGTAGTATAGTCATTTTCACAGCTTTGATTCTTCCAATCCAAGAACATGGTATATCTCTCCATCTGTTTGTATCATCTTTAATTTCTTTCATCAGTGTCTTATAGTTTTCAGCATACAGGTCTTTTGTTTCCTTAGGTAGGTTTATTCCTAGGTATTTTATTCTTTTTGTTGCAATGGTAAATGGGGGTGTTTCCTTAATTTCTCTTTCAGTTTTTTCATCATTAGTGTATAGAAATGGAAGAGATTTCTGTGCATTAATTTTGTATCCTGCTACTTTACCAAATTCATTGAAAGCAGGTTTTAATAAATAGTAAAGTACAATCGACATTTGCGGGACAGGCAGTAACAACACAGCAATAGTAGTAACTTACATTTACTGAATACTTGTTATGTGTCCAGCACTGTCCCCAGCACCTTATAAGTGTTTTCTCATTTAATCCTCACCATAACCCTCCTAGGTAGCTAGTGTTATCCCCATTTAATAGTAACGAAAGTAACACCTAATTAGAGAGGTTAAGTAATTTTCCTAAAGTCAAATTATATTAATTATAGAATTATTAATATATTATTGGAACTTTTTTGAAAGCAGCTCAGTGCCTGGATAAGCCTATTCCCTGTCACTGTTTTGTCCAGAACTGTATCTACTGCTGTGAGAAGTCTAGCCTTCTGTTGATGGGGTAGTTGCTCCCAGCCACCCCCAGCCACCCTCCCTCCAGATAGCCTTTGGAAAATGGGCTCTTCCTGATTCCTGTAAAAAAGGGGTTAGAAGATATTGGTGCAAACGTTCCTATAGAGATAGCATCTCAATGTCAAGGCAATAAAGCCACAAGAACACCAGGAATGAGGGAATCCAGCTGTAGTTTGCCTTAATCAAATGACTCGAATAGTTTTCAGATGTGGTGGGTGGGATGAAACTCAAAGCTTGTTGAACTTCAAACATTTCCCCCTCTCTTTAAAACATCCTGTGTGTTCTCCAGCGGAAACGCAATCCCTTATGCTTCTGTGATTCAACACAGTTGTTGCTTTTAAGTATATTTGAAATCCCAGAGGCCCCTTGGGCAAATCATTTTAAGTGAAAAAGTTACATTTTACAGAGTCAGATAACTCAATTTTGAGTTCCAAGAAGCCTGGGATGTGATTTGAAATTTCCAACCATTAAAGTATGAGCTGGTGTGAAAGGTGGAAAAGTGCATCTCATCTTTGTTTGTCTGATGCCAAAAGCTGGGAATGGACCCCCACCCACCATTTCAATGTACATGAAGCAAGAAAGACCAATTCCCACACAGTCAGGGTGGGAGACAGTTCCTGCTCCTTTTCTCTCATCTACTAGAGAAGGAGGTGATATGAATAGGACTCCTCGATCTAGATCACAGCTTGATAGTGTCTGGACTACAACGTCCCATGGTACACTGGCCATGATTATTGTTTGAGTTGGAATCCAATCTCTTCCACTTTCAAACTATGTGTCTTTAGAAGTCGCTGAACTCTCTGGGCTTCAGTTTTCTCACCTATCAAATGAGGATAACAATAGCTCCCACCTCATTAGGTTGTTGAGAGTCTTCTATGAGTTAATCATGTAAAGTGTACAGGACCGTGCCTGGCACATTGTAAGAACTCAGTAAAGGTTAATGACATTAAAGCTATAATAATCTGTTCCTAAGAGGGTCTGGGCACCCAAAGGAAGAGTAAGGCTCTAAAGCTCTGGCCATGATTTTGTCTCCCAGCAGTTCTCCAAATCATGGGGGCTAGTTCACAATTAGACTGACTTAGAGGTCATTTGGGAATGGTCTGATCCATTATGACTATTGGTGTGATCTCAACCTTGTTCTTCCAGAACGATTGTAGTCTCCTGGTACTATTTCAGACCCTAAATATGAACACTAAAGAAAGAAATGCTATAATATAAAGTGTCACTGTAACTCAAACCACATGGTAAGTATGGGTAGAATGCTAGCTGATGTGTGAGCAAGATGGTGACACAACCCAGGTAATGCTCATGGAAGCTGCATTTGAGGAAGGATATAGATTCTGAATGTGGGTCACTGGCTAAGGTGCTAACTAAGATTCTGGGGGCAGGAAGGGTCCTGTACTGGATTTCTGGTCAATGAAGAAAAGTTACACAATATTCAACGAACACCTTCTAAACACCTACTATGCACTTGGTATGTTGTAAGATAATTATTTCCACAAATATTTATTGAGTACCTACTATGTACCAGCATACTTCAAGGTCCTAGGTATACAACAGTGGATAAAATAGGCCAAAATCCCTACCCAAATGCCAGTTACATTTCAGTGGAAGAGGCAAACTATCAATAAGATAAATAAGTAAAATATCTAGTATTGCTACTTATAGATAGCAATAAGTGCTGAGGTGAAAAATAAAGCAGGGAATGGAGATAAGAGTGTGTCAAAAATGGAGTGATGATTGCATTTTAGATAGACCTGAAGGAGGTGAGGGAGTATGCCGTATGAATACTTAGAGAAGGAATGTTCTATGCAGAGCAAAGAGCAGATGCAAAGTCCCTAAGGCAGAAGTGTGCCTGGAATGGTCAGAAAATGACAAGAAAGCTTTGGGGTCTTGAGTGGTAGGACATGAGGTTAGAGATCTGGTGACTGACTAGAACTCGTAAGGCCTGACAGATTATTGTAGGGACTTTGACTTTTACACAGTGTGTGCTAGGAAGTCATTGTAGGGTTGTAAGCAAAGAAACGATAGATTCCACCTATGTTTGATAGATTACTTTGGCTGCTATGTTTCGAATAGAAACGAAAGAGACAAGGACAGAAATAACAGAGGCTATTGAAGCAATCTAAGTGAGAAATAACAGTTGCTTGGGCCAGAGTTATAGTAGTAAAGCTGGTAAGAACTGGTCAGATGGCAGATATATTTTGAAAGAAGATCCGTCAGGATTTTCTGATGAATTTGATGTGCAGTGTGAAAAAGAAAAGAGTCAAGGATGCCTTCAAGGTTTCTGGCCTGAATGACTAGAAGATTGGAATTGTCATAAACTGACTTTGATGGTGGGAGGGAGACTTCAACAGGAAGAGGTTTGGAGAAAAAGATCAGAAGCTCAGTTAATTTGCATGGGAAATGCCTATTAACATCCAGATGGAGATGTCAGGCAGGCACCCGGATGGATATATCTGAAGTTCAAGAGAAGGTCTGAGATGGAGATATAAGGTGGGGACTCATGGGCATATAGAGAGTATAGAAAATTATGAGATTGAATGAGACCATCAAGGCAGTGAGTGTATCCAGAAAGGAGAAGTTCAATGATTAAGCCCTGTGGCTTCATTTAGAGGCCAGTGGGATGAGGAGGAAGCAGCAAAGGGATGGGGAAGAAGCAACTAATAAGATAGCAAGCAAGCAGGAGAGTGTGTTGTCCTGGAAACCAAGTGAAGAAAGTGTGTCAACAGGAAGAGAGTGCTCAACTGGGTAAAATGCTGCTGATCTACCAACTAAAATGCAGACTCAGAATGGACCGCTAGATTTAGCAATATGGAGGTCATCCCAGCGGTGTAGTTTTAGGAAGGAGTAAGGAAGAACGATCTGAAAGAGATAATGAAGCGGAAGGATGACACTACCTCACATCTAGACCCAGTGATATGAAGGATCTGGGAGAGAAAACAGCCTCCACCGAGGAGAGGTAAGTTTCAGCTGGAGCAAGAAAATGAAGGGAATAGTCAAGGAAGTGTGAGGGGATATACGGGATTTGACTGACGATTGATAGATGCCTGACAGAAAGTTCCAGTCCTTTCAGGAGATGGAGCAGAGGAAGAGGAGATAGTGACAGAAAAAGGAATGTTTAGAGCCATAAGGAGATTAGACGCCAGGGGATGGGAGAGGGCCTGGAGCCCTTGATTTCTCCTGGTGACTGACATGAACAGGAATATAAAACTTGGTGTTCCAAAGCAGATAGTGCTTGTAAGATCAGGCATTCAAGAGGGGTGATGGGAATATATGGAATTTGGAAGCTATCCCTTCCCTCTTACTTGGTGGAGAATGAAGCCTGTATAAAGGAAACCTTGCTCCTAACATGCAGGCTTCCCCTTTTTGATGTAACTGGGGGACTAAAGGAGGGGTGATCTTACATTGAACTCACAGGAAATCTCTTGACCCCTGGTGATGGTTGCTTGCTCAGCCAATACAAGAAATATTCTTTCAGTGATGAGTGCAGCCATTGAAGCCCGCTGCATGTATCTCCCAACTTCAGCTGCTGAGGGGTTAGCATTACCATTGGCACACTGGGCAGCCACTTTTGTCCAATCCGCATTCTCAGACTTCTGACAAAAAGTCAACACAGAACCATTCCCTCGATCATTGGATGTTCTTCATTTTACAGGAACATTCCCTCTGGTCGTTCTCTGCCAGCTTTGTTCCAGACATGTCCAAATGTCTTTTCGTGTGGCTGCCAGTGTTCAAACACTCTGACATTTCAATCAGGTAATATGGAACTGAATGAACTTCCATAGTAGTTGGCATGGTAGTGTTGCCTAATTCTTTTCTGACTCTGATCACTAAGCAGGAACCTAAGAAGTGGCAGGTACTCCCTAGGGAGATAGAGAAGGCAAATAGATGCTCATCATTGCAGGGCACTGTTGATGCAAAGATGCTCTCTTGGGTCCAGTGGCAAACGGTGGGCATTATTTTGCCTAAAAATTAGTAGAGATTTGGAATTTTGAGAGGTCTAAAGTCTTCAGGACAGAAATACAACTTTTAAATTTTCCCCAAGATGTTCAGAAGTGCTTCACAGCTGACTCTCTTTCCTTGAGCTTTAACCCTATAATCAGCATACTGCCAACATAATACCAAAACATAAAGTAACATATTCAAATTATACTGGAGAGCTTGCATGTGTCTAGCACTTAGAAATTTAGATATTAAATACCTGGAAGTCTATTGTCTGATTTGATAATAAGGGCAATATGTTATAATCTTCAGTTTACAGATGAGCAAATGTCTCTGTAACTCCTCACGTGGGACTTATTTCCACCGAACTACACCATTTATTCACTCATTCATTCATTTAATATGGCTTCATTTAGCCCAATAAGGGCTCATCAATATTTTCACAGCCAATACTTCTGTTTAAGACTTGAACATTTTAAACAAATAGCTATTGAATTCCCACTATACGTGATATTCTTTCAAGAACTATTATTAGGAGGATACAAAGATAACTAGAATATGGACTCTGCCCTAAAGAAGTTCAAAGTCATTTACAATATTTATTCTAAACTTCTCAGCTAAAACCCAAGCTGAGATGTGTATCAGTCCAACAACTTTTCTCAGGGTATCTGTATTGGTTAAGGTAACCCTAAATGCTGTAACATATAAAAAACATACGTTATGTTTCAAACATAATAGTTTGAAACATAACGTTTCAAACTATGTTTCAAACATAACGTTTGAAACATACGTTATGTTTCAAACATAATAGTTGTTTCTTGCTCATGTTAAGTCCAAAATGGGTGGTCCACTTGGTGGGCAGCAATCCTCCAAGTAGTGATTCAGCGGCCCAGGCTTCTTCCATGATGTTAGACACATATGCAGCATGTAGCTTCCAAGCTTGCTGAGTTCATTTGCATCAAGTCAATAGAAAGGGAAACAACATGGAGGGTAACACGTGGGAGGATATTATGGGCCAGATATGACAGTGGTACACAACTGTTCCCAATGCCATGCTAGGACTTAGTCACATGACCACACCAAATCTCAAGAGATGCTTGAACATGTGATCCAGGGGTGCGCTCAGGAAGTCAAGGAAAAGGTTTAATGAGTAGCTGCCATTCTCTGAGAGAGAGAGAGAGAGAGAGAGAGAGAGAGAGAGAGAGAGAGGGAGAGAGAGAGAGAGAATGGGAAGGTTGAACATGGGAAGGTTCATCTGAAGCAAGATGGATGTAAGTGGGGAAGCAGAAAGCTAGGCCAGTGAGCTCCTCAGTAGACATCTGAGGTCTCCTGAGAGGAGTGAGTTGTGGTCATCTCCAAGGTAGATCTCCTCTTCATGAGGGCGATTCATGTTTGAACAAGGAACGTGAAAGAACCCTCCAAGACGAAGGAACTTTGCTGTAACTTTAAGTTCTTCTTGTCCCTGGTGCATTCATTCTTCTGAAATCCAGCCTGCTGATATGATTTAGTCCAATGATCTTTTGCCCTCCATCTTTGGTACTCTTCTGGCTCCTGAAGGCTATTACTTTCTGCTCCAAGGACGAAATTTCCAGACTTTCCTTGACTCTTCTGATCCTAGATCACCAACAGTCCTATCTTTCAGATCAACCTCAACCTCAGCCTATGGGCCTGTGGGACGGAAAGAAGTTACTAGGTTGAATTCTCACATGTTTGTTAACAGGCGTAGTCAGTTGGCTGATCACACAATAATAAAGTTCTTTCTCAAGTTCTAACAACTCATTAATGTCTCTAGGCAAGCCACTTCATCTTTCTGTATCTCCAGTTCTTTTCCCGGGGAAAAAATAGAAATGGTATTTTACACATCATAGCTATCTTGAGGGCACATGGTGGTTTCCCAATAAATGCTGTCGACACACTAGCCTTCAGTAAAAAGTGATTCTGAAGCTTTCTGCAAATCCAAAACTACCAGAGAAGGGCTCCTTATTGCTGAGTCTGTGGGTACTTCCAAGCGTTGGCTGAGGGGAAAAAATAGCCTCTTCACACTGTTTATTTTGTAACTGGATGTTAAAATTGAAATTTCTGCCGAGACACTAATAGATACCAGATACCAAAATGACTTGTGAGATAGACTTTTCTATAGGATTTGCAGAAAGAAATGGCTCCAAACCAATTTTATGAGTTTTGTGACTCTGACTCACAGTATGGGGAAAAAGGGTTGAGGGTTAGAGTTTAGAGGAAGATTTTCTTAGATACGATTTATTTAAGAAAGCTCTGTTGAAAAGGCCATGAAGTGCCTTGACCTCAAGTCAAGAGAGAGGGGCTTTAAGGAGACCCTTTGGTGGGGTAATATGTGTTGCCTAATGTTTGAGGGGGAGACACAGTGGGTTAATGTCTACCTCATACCTGGAATGGATACACTGGCTGTTGTGGTGAGTGGCTGCACTGGAATTGACCAACGCTCCTGGAATTTATTGGAGAAAAGGGTGCATAAGTGTTTGCTGGGAAACGGGTTTGAACCAGTGTGTGTGTGTGTGTGTGTGTGTGTGTGTGTGTGTGTCTGTGTGTGTGTGTGTGTCTGTGTGTGTGTGCGTGTGTGAGGGAGACAGAGAGGGACAGAGACAGAGACAGAGACAGAACGAACAAGCAGCATAGGATCAATTTAAGAACTATTCAGGAGGACCCGCTTGGAAGAGTGAAAGGATCTCCAGAGAACAGAGCTAATGATGAACCTAAGAGGGCAGCCAGCAACTGAGAAAACAGCAAAGAGATGAGACAGGAGAGAGTCCATCACCTGAGGTAAGAGAACTACAGATGAGAGATTCCCAGCATTTGGTCGGCAGAGGGATCTCGAAAAACCTCACAAAAGCATTCAAGAAGAAAAGAGTGTTTCATACCAATCAGGCTCGTAGAAGAAAGGGCTCATAAGCGATCCAGTTGCTAAAGAGCCGTCCTTCTCCATGTCCTTCTCCTTCCCCACACACCAATGCAGGAGGGGTGAGAAACCAGGTGACCAGCTTGGAGAAGAAAAAAGAAGCCCTGCTTTTTCTTCTCCAGATAAAAAGCTGACCTTCTCTCTCCCCACCCAATCCCTGCTCCAGGCTTCCTATCAGAATCAAGTCATGTTTGGGCATTCCCTGGTGGCCTAGTGGTTAGGATCTGTGCTTTCACTGCCACGGCCCGGGTTGAGATCCTGGTCGGGGAACTGAGATCCCGCAAGCTGTGTGGTGAGACCAAAAGGAAGAAGAAGAAGAAAAAAAAAGAATCAAGTCATGTTTAAAGTTGTGATCATTACCTGGACCTGGAAATGATCGTTACTGATAATCACAAAAAAGAGAATGTGTTTTGGGCTTAAAGTGGCCACAGGAATTTTTATTACCTAAGCACTCCAAAAAAGAAATGCAGCTTTTGTCTAGAGGCTCGGAAGGAATTATCCTTCTGAATAAACGTAAAGGAGTAGTGGGAGACCAAAAGCAAGTCACCTTATGTTTATGTGATTGCATGATTACATTCCCTTCAGAATACACTGGGAACATCTATTATCCCTTCCAGGACACAGATCCTGAACGGAGGCGGACTGCTCTCCTTTACGGCATATAAATGCTTTCCAACCTGTACTGTATCCATTCTCCTCACCCTCATCTCAGAAGCAATGGAGATCTCCTCATTTTTATTACCTGTGCTTATTATTATTTTGCTCATAATGCTTGAAGGCATTATTCTGGAGTCAGTATCTAAATTTTGGGATGCTTAATTAAATAAATCCATGCAAATGTTTGGTTCATTTCTTCTGCTTAAACAAATGGCCACACATTTATTGCTGCAAAATTGTGCTTTGCTCCAGCATTTAACCACAGTTGTGAGCATCTTAGTATTGCGCTCTAAAATGACACATTATTTCAGCATCAGGCTCCATTTCAAACGATACTTCATATGCCAGTAGGTCTCCAAGGAATTTATTTCCTCTCTCTCCTTATTTACTTATTTTATATCTTTGTATTGCAGTAAAATTCAAGGCTGAGAAAGAGCTAGCTCTCTGAATCCCAGGCTGGGAGTAAATAATTCAGCACAGTGTGGCCCAGAAAATGCTTCCCTCAGTCTTTTTTTTTTTTTTTTTTTTTTTTTTTAGCGGTACGCGGGCCTCTCACTGTTGTGGCCTCTCCCGTTGCGGAGCACAGGCTCCGGACGCGCAGGCTCAGCGGCCATGGCTCGCGGGCCCAGCCGCTCCGCGGCATGTGGGATCTTCCCGGACCGGGCCACGAACCCATGTCCCCTGCATCGGCAGGCGGACTCTCAACCACTGCGCCACCAGGGAAGCCCTGCCTCATTTTTTTTTTTTTAAACTTGTGTCTGTGTGGATTCAAGATCATGCTGAGTGCTCTCATGTAGAGCAGGGCAGATGTCCTGGCTGAATCGGTAGATACAAACTCAGTGTAAGTCATGAGACGATTGGCTGTTCTGAAACTGGATGGAAAATGACACCACTTTGAAGCTTTTTGTTTTTGAAGTGGAGTCAGGGCTATTAGGTATCTTTTGCAGCCTGGTTAGAGTAATATACAGACATTCTATGCAAAGCAGGATGAGTTCTTTCTGGCTACTTTCCTTGTGTATTGTGTTCCTCTTTTGCTTTTGGACTGACAGCTTAGGATCCTGGGTACAAATCATTTAACCACCAATTGATATGTTAGCTACATTAATCTCCCACTCATTTGGTAATATCTTTCCCCCACTCCCGGAAACTTAAAAAAGCATCCAAGTTTATCTCCTGTGTTTAACTACAAATTCCACTGCCCAATATTGTATTTGCCCAACAATGCCATAACCTTCAAAACAACCATGTTGGCTTGATTTTGTGTCAAGTAGAATTCCATTTGGACGTGGCGGTTTCGGGCACTGTATTAAGTGGGTAGAGACCATAGAGCTGATGAATACTATCCTGCAAATGACAGTGTAGCAGGTGCTGCCGATGCCCCGCCCATATCCAGTTCCTTGCCTTCAAAATGACTCCCAACTGCCAGCATTTGCATCTCTGGGTCAGGAGGCCATTTCCAGAACCACAGATGGTCACTCTACCTGTGCTTGTGGCAGGCTGGAAGTGTCAGGAATTAGCACACCCCAAGGGCAACTCTCAACCAGTGATGCTCAGGAGTTGGTATACAAATAGTCTACATCCTTGGCCTCTCAAGTGGGATGTTTCTGAGATGTGTGTATTATACTAGTTCCCAGAATTTACCCATGGAATTAGCACCTGTCACTCAATGTGATAGTTGGATTGATAATACCTCCTTTCTTGGTTTCCCTCCCTCACTTCACTAGTTCACTGCTGGTATTCTCTGGACCTCCCTAATGAACTACTTCCACTCAAATCCTTCTCTCTCTGTGTCTGCTCTTCAGGAACCCAAACCAATACCCAAAGGACAGTCATACCCCCACTTAAAACCTGAAAAGGACTTCAAGCTCAATATCGCATAAACATGTATAGAAGGATAATTCTCTTAAACAAACAGGTCCTAGGGATGGAGGAGTGACAACCCTCCACAGCTCTTATGTATCTTTCCTTGACCACTCTGTTCAGGACCACTGCAGTGTGGACAGAAATGGAAGATGTTCTAAGTTCTATAGGAACCTTTTACCTGATCTCTGTGCCTCCAACTTCTCCTCCCTCCGATTTGCCCTGTATCATGCTGCCGGGCCAATTCTACTAATACCCCATTTTCATGTATCGCTCCCTGTTCAAACATCTGCAATGACCTCCTAATCAGACAGCAGTGGCAAAATGTCTCTGCCTCATCTTAAGTCTCCGTCATGTTCTGGGGAGAGAAGTTGGGTTATTTACAGCACCGCCCCCTTCCTGCTGGTCCGTGGGTTGGCAGTGGCTGCATTCTTCCACTGAAGGTCACAGCTCCTGATGGCTGTTCTTCTCCTATAGCTACAGCTGTAGCTACATCTCTCTTTCCAGGTGACATTAACCACTATCTCCTCTTTACCATCAGGGCTAGTTTCTTGCCCTGGGGCACTTTACTATCTCTTGTTAGTTCTCCTTGTTAAGCTCTCTTTAGTCATCCTTTTGAGTGTGCCATCTGTTTCCTGCCAGAGCCCTGGGCAATACCAGCACAATGTTCTGGGTTCCAGACTTGCCTCTTCCACTTTCTACCTTGTGTCACTTTGGATCTTTTTTTTAAAAAAAATTAATTTATTTATTTTTTTGGCTGCATTGGGTCTTCGTTGTTGCACACAGGCTTTCTCTAGTTGCGGCGAGCGGGGGCCATTCTTCGTTGCAGTGCGTGGGCTTTCCATTGTCGTGGCTTCTCTTGTTGCAGAGCATGGGCTCTAGGCGCACCGGCTTCCGTAGTTGTGGTATGCAGGCTCAGTAGTTGTGGCTTGCGGGCTCCAGGGTGCAGGCTCAGTAGTTGTGGCACCGGGGCTTAGTTGCTCCACGGCATGTGGGATCTTCCCAGACCAGGGCTTGAACTCGTGTCCCCTGCATTGGCAGGCAGGTTCTTAACCACTGTGCCACCAGGGAAGTCCCCACTTTGGATCTTAATTATCTCTGAATGTCTTTGAGCCTTATATTCATTATCTGTTAACAGGAATAATAAGGCCTCCGCAGCATGCCTCGTAAAGTTGCTATGTTAATAAAATCCAGTTTTGTGATAGAAAAGACATTGTTCTTTAAATGTGAAGAACAACATAAATCTAAGTCTTTGTTTTTATCATATTATACAGAAGGATCTTGGGTGAGACTCCAAAAACACATTACCAAAAAATGAAAGGACCAGGAGTAAGGTCACGGAAGGAAATGGACAACTTGAGAGAAACGTCCATGCCACTTACAAGTCACTTATGCCAGTGATTCATCTGGTGCTGTCCTCACTCAGGGCCTCAAGTACAGGGCAACCCTTGGTGTGTTGCCATAGCAACTGCCAGCCAGAACCTGGAAATTCCAGCAGCCTATAAATCAATCACCATGAGAAAAGGGGTCACAGCAAACTGCAAAAAGTGTATATCACGGAGGCCATAGAAAGAAAAACTAGAGTAAAGACAGTTGTTCTCAAATATTGGCCCTGAACCAGCAGCATCAACATCACTGGGAATTTATTAAACATGTAGATTCTTGAGTCGCACTCAGTACCTACTGAATGGGAAACTCTAGGGTCTAAAACACTTTGTGTTTTAAAAAGCCCCCCAGGTGATTCTGATGCATGCTAACATGTGAGAACCGCAGCTCTAAGGGTCAGGAAATTCAGCTTCAGCTCCCAATGTCCAAAAGTGCAGAGTGTGGATAATAAAGAAACGAAAATAAAAGTTTAAAAATGGAAGGCAAATATGATCTCATAATTTCCCTGTGGTTTACCTGAATAGGAATGGTGACTAAAATACAGCAATGGAAAATCTGACTGTATTAGTTTTCTTTTTCTGCATAACAAATGACCACAAACTTAGTAGCTTAAAACAACACACATTCATTATCTCACAGTTTCTGTGGGTCACAGGTCCGGGCACGACTTAACTGGGTCCTCTGCTTATTGTCTCACAAAGTTGCCATCAAGGTGTCAGCCAGGATGGGGTTCCCATCAGAGGCTTGAATGGAGAAGGATCTGCTTCCAAGTTCCTTCCAGTTGTTGGCAGAATTCATTGCCTCGTGGTCATAGGATTCATGAAAACTTGCTTCTTCAAAGCCAGCAATGGAGTGAGAGACTTCAAGCTAAATGGAGTCTTATATAACATAACACAGTCACGAGAGTGACAGTCCACCACCTTGCCATATTCTATTGGTTAGAAGTAAGTCACAGGTTTCACCTACACTCAAGAGGAGGGTGGGAGATTATCAAAGGATATGAACATAAGGAGGTGGGGATCATAGGAGTCAACTTCAAGTCTTCTGTAGTCTGCCCTCTGGCCCCCCCATGATGATCCATGTCTCTCTGACATGGAAAATACATTTATCCATGTTCAAAGGTTCCCAAAAATCTCATCCCATTATAGCATCAGCTCAAAGTCCAACATCCCATACTGTAATCTAAATCAAGTCCAAGGGTGAAGGAAGCTACTGGCTCTAATCTCTTAAGTACAGCTCATGGGCCATAATTGCTTTCCACCTGTGGATATGTAAAACTAGAGACCCACTATGTGCTCCCAACACATCCAACATACAATGAGATGAGCACAGCATTACAGCTATAGACATTCCCGATCAAAAGGGGGGGGAAAAGGAAAGTAAAAAGGTGTCAGTGACCCACAGCAGTTCTGAAATCTAGCCAGGCAAATAATGAGGGTTACTTGATTTGACTTCAGAGTCTGGGAATCATTCTTCATGGCTCTCAGCTCCACCCTCTGGACTTTTGGTCCTGTGATAATCATCCTTCCATTTTCTTGAAAGGTAGCATGTGTCTGCAGCTGATTAGTTTTATCAGCCTGCTTCCTGTCGGTATAATTTTGAGCATTCAAGGGCCTCCCTTCATTTTGTACTCTTTTCGTCCCCTTCAGTTCAAGCTGGCAGTGTTTATTATAAAATAGTTTTCTCAGAAACTTTGGGGGTCCCATAGATTTCAGTGGACTTTTCTTCATTAGACAAAAGACACACTCACAGATTTTATTCAAAATAATCCCTTCTCTAGCTGGAACTTTTGCTTAGAGAGCTTAGAAGCTTCCCAAAAGGTTTGATTGAGAGGACTGATGAGATACACTCCTAATCTCTTGAAAAGGTCCTTTGTGTGACTGAATACTCTGACTTTTTGAACTTTCTGACGTTTTAGCAAAAGGTTGTAGGGTTATACCGTTCAACTTTTTCTCTAGACTGAACTGCCTTAGTTTTAGCATCTTTTAACTATCTGAAAAGACTGGATTTTCAAAATTATGAAGTCCTCATTTATTTTTGTTCTTCCCTCAATTTATTTTCTCCTCTCGCATTTTACTATAAACAACAGGAAGAAATCAGACAACACCTTCAACGCTCCACTTGTAAACCACCTTAGCTAGATGACCAAGTTGATCACTTGCAAGTCCCGCTTTCCACTTAACAGCAGGCGATAAGTTTTCTGAACCCTCTGCCTCCACATAGCAAGGATTCTCCTTCCTTCAGTTTCCAGTAACATATTCCTCACTTCTTTTGAGCCCTCAGCAGCAGCATCGTCCAATTCCAGTTTTCTACTGTCTGTTCAAGGAAATTTAGGCTTTCTCTATACTGTTCCTCCAAATTCTTCCAGCGTCTACCTACTGCTAAGTTCCACAGTTACTCCCACATTTTTAGGTATTTGTTACAGCAGCATTCCAGTTCCTGTACCAAACTATGTATTCATTTTCCATCACTGCATAACAAATTACAGTGAAATTAGCAGCTTAAAACAACACGCATCTGTTATCTCCATTTCTGTAAATCAGAAATTAGAGTATTGCTTAATGTGGTCCTCTGTTTAGGGTCTCGCAAAGCTGGAATCAAAATATCAACCAGGGGCTTCCCTGGTGGCGCAGTGGTTGAGAGTCCGCCTGCCGATGCAGGGGACACGGGTTCATGCCCCGGTCTGGGAAGATCCCACATGCCGCGGAGCGGCTGGGCCTGTGAGCCATGGCCACTGAGCCTGCGCGCCCGGAGCCTGTGCTCCACAACGGGAGAGGCCACAGCAGTGAGAGGCCCACGTACCGCAAAAAAAAAAAAAAATATATCAACCAGGATTCAGAGGCTTGAGTGGGGAATGATTTACTTCCTAGCTCCCTCAGGTTATCAGAAAAATTCATTTCCTTGTGGCTGTAGGATTCATTCTTCAAAGCCAGCAATGAAGGGGGGTGGTGTGGGAGAAGAGAGAGAAAGAGAGCAAGCTAGCAAGCTAGCAAGATGGAGTCTTATATAGTGTATCATTATCGTGGGGGTGACATCCATCACCTTTGCCATATTTTATTGGTTAGAAGTCACATAGGGACTTCCCTGGTGGCGCAGTGGTTGAGAATCTGCCTGCCAATGCAGAGGACATGGGTTTGAGCCCTGGTCCGGGAAGATCCCACATTCTGCAGAACAACTAAGCCCATGCGCCACAACTACTGAGCCTGCATACTGTAATTACTGAAGCCCACGCGCCTAGAGCCCGTGCTCTACAACAAGAGAAGCCACCACAATGAGAAGCCCGTGCACCGCAACGAAGAGTAGCTCCCACTTGCCCCAACTAAAGAAAGCCCACGCATAACAATGAAGACCCAACACAGCCTAAATAAATAAAAATTAAAACACAAACATTCCAAAGGAGAGGATTACACAAGGACACAAACATAAGGAGGTGGAGATTATTGGAGTCATCTTACAATCTGTTTTCCACACTGGCCCTTTTAAAGATAAACAGAACAAACAGAACTTTCAGGGAAAGAATCTCTTCATGTTAAGAACATATCTAAATTAATACCTAGGAACTCAAGGATGGAAGGAAAGAGAAAAGCAATTAAGTGTGGAAAGAAATTTTAAAAGGGTTTCATTACAGACTGCTAAGAGGTGTGGAGGATGCTTTGCTAATACAGAGTCAAATAAGGAAAAGGTCATGAAGGATAAAATGGTTAGGGAAAGATACGTAGGTGAGGTAGAACTTAAAATGTACTTTGAATAATGGAGAGTACTTAGAGATGAAGAGATCATTCCATTACATAGTGAAGGCATGAATACTAATCATGAAGGCATGAATACTAATACCAGTACTATGTTGGAATTGGTGACAAGCGTGGAACATACAGGGGACAGCTAGGAGACCGAAGTGACTCAAGGGTTCTCTACCTTGTTGACATATTAGAATCACCTGGAAACTGCAGACAATACTGATACCCACACCCATCCCAGGTATTCTGTTTTAATTGGTAGGAGATGAAGCCCAGATGGCAGTGGTTTATAAAAGCACTGGAAGTAAATTTAGTGTATATCAGGGATGAGTGCCACAAGACTGATTAAAAGAGCAAACTCCCATCCAAGTACTAACCAGGCCCGACCCTGCTTAGCTTCCGAGATCAAGACGAGATCGGGCGCGTTTAGGGTGGTAAACGTAAGGTAGCTAGCTAGTGGGAAGCAGCTGCATGGCACAGGGAGATCAGCTCGGTGCTTTGTGACCGCCTGGAGGGGTGGGATAGGGAGGGTGGGAGGGAGGGAGACGCAAGAGGGAAGAGATATGGGAACATATGTACATGTATAACTGACTCACTTTGTTATAAAGCAGAAACTAACATACCATTGTAAAGCAATTATACCCCAATAAAGATGTTTAAAAAAAAAAGAGCAAACTCATGGGAAACAAAGTGGTAGGTTCTCTGTGTCAAGTAGGATTCGCTGGTGATGACATACCCGTCTAAGACAGGGGTGGGGTTCGTGTTCTGCGCAGAAGGAGGGAGGATCCGGTGGCAGAGGACTAGGCCCAACAGGCTCCCCAGTGCCTAAGTGGACAGGGAGAGTGCTGGCTGCGTTCCCTTCTATTCCTCCACTCTCCTCCCACCCCTGTCTCCCCCAGGGTCTCCACCGTCCCTGCTGGACCCCTAACCGTGGGTGGGTCTCGCTGGGCGTAGGAACTCCTCCCCTCCCTGCCTCCCCCAGCCACCCCTCAGGGGTTCCATGCCTGGAGGTCTTGCCTTTATTTTTGCTCCCCCTTCCCTCCCTCCCACTCCCTCAGGACCTGCGTGGCTGGAGGGGGCCTCGGTGGGCAGAGGATCAGGCCCGGGATCTCAGCAGGCTCCCGGGGGCCCAAGTGGGCAGGGGGAACCTGGCCATGCTCCCTTTTGATCCTCTGCTCTCCCAATGGTCCCCCAGGTTCCCCCTTCGGGCATGGGATCCCTTCCCCTCCCCCAGCTGTCCCTCAGGGGCACCAGTCCCATCCCACCTTCACTTCTCCTCCCCCCCTCACTCCCCCCCACGCCCCACATCCTACCCAGTCGCCAGGGGTTCCTCCCACCCCCTTAGGCGTCCATGGTCCCCCACCGGTGCCTGGTAGGTGCCCTAGTTGTGCGGAGATGTGAATTCCGTGTCCTCCTAGTCCCCCATCTTGACTCTGCCTGTGAGAAAGTTTTTAATGACATATTTAATTTTAAAAACAGATATGTGACTATTTGTATTATCTATTTCTTCTTGAGAGAGCTTTGGTAGTTTGTAGCTTTCAAAGAATTTGTTCGTTTTATCTGTTATCAAATTGATTGGCATAAAGTAGTTCTTAATATACCATACCATTTTTATCCTTTTTAATATCTATAGAATCTGTAGTGATATCATCTTTTTCATTCCTGATGTTGGTAATTTGTGTTCTCTCTCTTCTTTCTTTCTCTCTCTTGTTCCTGATCAGTCTGGCAACAGTTTTATTAACTTTATTGATTTTCTCCAAGAACCAACTTAAGTTTTCATGATTTTTTTTTCTGTTGTTTTTATCTTTTCAGGTCCATTGATTTCTGCTCTAAACTTCATTTTTTAAAATTCTTATTTTTGGTAATTCTCTTATTTTTCTTGTTTCTTAAGGTTGAAGCTGAGGTCATTGATTTGAGACCATTTTCCTTCTATAATATAGGTGTTTAGTGTTATAAATTTCCTCTAAATATTGTTTAGTGGCACCCAACAAAAAGTTGTATTTTAATATTTGGTTCAAAATACTTTTTCATTCCTCTGTTTCTTTCTGTTTTGACCTGTGAGTTTTTTAGAAGTGGACTATTTAGTCTCCAAATATTTGAGGATTTTCCAGAGATCTTCCTATTATTAATTTATTTCTATTTTAATTCCACTAGAGTCAGAGAACATACTTTGTAGGACTGAACACTTTAAATTTATTGAGACAGCTGCTTTACAGCCCATCGTATGGTCAACTTGGTAAACGTTCCATGTGCCCTTGACAAAAATGGTTGTGTTTGGGTCACATGTTCTATATAAATGTCAATTTGGTCAAGTTCGTTGATGTTGTTAGGTTTTCCTCTGTCCTTAGCAATTTTATGTCTACTTGTTCTATCAAGTATTGAGAGAGGAATATTGAAATCTTTGACTATCTTTGTGGATTTACTATGTTCTTCTTGACATTCTATCAGTTTTGATTCAAGTATTTTTAAACTATGTTAGTAGGTGTTAAATATTTTAGATTTTTATGTGCTCTTGATAAAGTGACCTTTATCATTGTGAAATGGTATTTTTTTATCCATGGTAATATTCTTTGTTTTAAAATCCACTGTCTCATATTAATATTACCATTAAAGCTTTTTTCTTACTAGTATTAGCGTGACATATCTTTTTTTTCCCATCCTTTTTCTGTAAAACTGTTTGTGTATTTACATTTGAAGTGCTTTCTTGTAGGCAGCATATAATTGAATATTACCTTTTTATCAAATTTTATATCTGTCTTTTAATTGGGATATTGAGACCATTTACACGTAATATGATTATTGATACAGTTAGGTTTAAATTATCTTCTTGCTATTTGATTTCTATTTGTTTCATCTGTTCTGTGTTCTTTTGTTCTGCCTTCTTGTGAATAGATATTTTTTATGATTCCACTTTCTCTCCAAAGTTGGTTTAACTCCTTGTTTTTTTATTTTGGTGGTTGCTTTAGAATTTATAGTATACATATTTAACTTATCACAATTTACCTTCAAATGATATTATACCACTTCACATACAGTATAAGAACTTAATAATAGGGCTTCCCTGGTGGCGCAGTGGTTGAGAGTCCGCCTGCCGATGCGGGGGACGCGGGTTCGTGCCCCGGTCTGGGAGGATCCCACATGCCGCGGAGCGGCTGGGCCCGTGAGCCATGGCCGCTGAGCCTGCGCGTCCGGAGCCTGTGCTCCGCAACGGGAGAGGCCACAACAGTGAGAGGCCCGCGTACCACAAAAAAAATAAATAAATAAAAGAACTTAATAATAGTATACCGCCATTTCTCTCCTCCCAACTTCTGAGCTGTCATACATTTTACTTCTACATAAGTTATAAACACCAAAGTACACTGTTATTATTTTAAACAATTTTGATTTAAAAATCATTATATGATAAGAAAAATAGAAATTTATCCACATAGTTACCATTTCCAGTTCTCTTCATTCCTTTATATAGATTTGTTTTACCATTTGGTATCATTTTCCTTCTTCCAGAAAGACTTCCTTTAACATTTCTTAAAGAGCATGTGTGCTGGTGATAAATTCTCACAGCCTTTGTATCTTTGAAAGATTTTTACTTTGCCTTCATTTTTGAAAGATATTTTCACTCGGTATAAAATTCTAGATCGACTTTTTTTCCCCTTCTAGTACTTTAAACCTGTTGCTTCATTGTCTTCTCACTTGATTGTTTCCTACAAGAAATGTGATGTTATTTTTATCTTTGCTCCTCTGTATATAACATATAATTTTTTTTCTCTCACTGTTTTTTAGATTTTCTCTTTATCACTAATTCTGTACAAATTTATTTAAATGTGCTTTAGAGTAGTTGCTTTCATCTTTCTTGTACTTTGGGTATGTTGAGTTTCTTGAATCTCTGGGTCTATATTTTTCATAAAATTTGGAAATTTGTGGGCCATTATTTCTTAAAAGTTTATTCCTCACCTCTCTTTCCCGAACTCTGATTACATGTGTATTAGTACACTTGCTGTTGTTCCGCAACTCATGGATGCTCTTTTCATTTTTTTTTAAGTTATTTTTTTCTCTGTGTGTTTTATTTTCTAGTATCTTTTTATGTCTTCAAATTTGCTAATTGTTTCTTCTGCAATGACTAATCTGCCGTCAATTCTATCCAGTGTATTTTGCATCTCTGACATTACCGTTTTCATTTCTAGAATTTTGATGTGGGTCACCTATTATATCGTCCATATCTCTATTTAACTTTTTGAACATATGGAATACAATTATAATAACTGTTTTAATGTCATTGTTTACTTATTCTAACCACTTTACCAGTTCTGCGTCAGTTTTAATTGTGTGATTATTTTTGTCATTACAGACATATGTTGTTTTATTGCACTTTGTTTTATTGTGCGTCACAGATATTGTGTTTTTTACAAATTAGAGGTTTGTGGTAACCCTACTTCAAGCAAGTCTATTGGCACTATTTTTCCAACAGTATTTGCTCACTTCATGTTTCTCTCACATTTTGGTAATTCTTGCCATATTTCAAACCCTCCACCAGCAAAAAGATTACAACTCACTGAGGGCTCAGATGATGGTTAGTATTTTTTAGGAAATAAAGTATTTTTAAATTAAATATGTACATTGGGATTTTTTTTTAGACATAATTCTGTTGTATACTTAATACACTACAGAATAGTATAAACACAACTTTTACATGCACTGGGAAACTGAAAAATTCATGTGACTCATTTTATTATAATATTTGCTTTATTGTGGTGGTCTTGAACTGAACCCACACCATCTCCAAGATATGCCTGTATAGGTCATGTATTCCTGTTTTTACGCATGCTCGGTTAATTTTTTATTAAATGCCAGATATTATGAGTTTTGCTTTTAAAATTCATTAGGTAGGACTGGAACAGTGCTGTCTAGTATTAATTATTCCCCACTGCTGAGATAAGACCCTTCTGTGTCCCCTGCCTGATCCTTCATGCATCATGAAGTTTTCCAGTATAGCTAGTGGGATTATTCCCAACTCAGTGTGAGCACTATGCACTATTACTTATAATCCTATGGAGTGTTTTTTCCCTAAGCCTCAGGATTTTTCACACTTGCATGCACTGATCAATACTCTGCTGAATACTCAAGTGTGATCCCCTGAAAATTACCAAGGTTTTCTCTTTGTGCAGTTAACTCCTCTTTGACACTCTGTCTTGCAAACTCTAGCCATATTCTTCTTTCTAGACTCTCATGCACATTTTCTCAACTCAGGGAATCCTTTTGGCTCTGCCTTAGTTCCCCCTCTGTGCACTTCAGCCTGGAAATTCTTTCAAATCAGTAAACTGGGCCAATTCATTGGGCTTATCTCATTTCTTTCTCATTCCTCAGAAAGCACTGTCTTTTTTTACATAATGTCCAGTATCTTAAAAACTGTTGTCTCATATGTTTATCCAATGTGTTTGTTGTTTCTGTTGGGTGGATAAATCTGGTACCTGTTACTCCATTTTGGCTGGAAGTGAAAGTCCAACTACATTGACAACTACATTGATTATTTGCATGTCAGGAAGTGATAGTTTGAGCATTTTACATCTCAACACAATTTACTGTTACTTACATGTTGGCATTTGACTGTGTTTAATTATGTTTTAAGAAATTGGTGAGCTGCTTTTGGTTGACACTGATATTTAACCCATTTTTTTCTCATTTAAAATAATAGGAAATAAACTCCCATTTAGCTTTTGTAGTATGTCTCATTTACTGCAATGGATTATTAATGTTAATTGGTAACTGCGTATATTTGGCTTAAGACTTATTTCCCTCACATGAAAATAAC
Source organism: Pseudorca crassidens (assembly GCF_039906515.1). Taxonomy (NCBI): domain Eukaryota; kingdom Metazoa; phylum Chordata; class Mammalia; order Artiodactyla; family Delphinidae; genus Pseudorca; species Pseudorca crassidens. Next base: position 95,781,506 of record NC_090317.1, read on the forward strand.
TCTAGAAGTAGCCTGTCCATAGCTGTCATGGCAGGTCCATGAAGTTTTCAGAGGCAGGTGCCTTCTGTTTTTCTGCTCCTTAGTGCATGAATTCTATCTCCCAAACTAACATCCATCAAGTCTACATTCCAGTTCCTCCTAGCTAAGTCAGCTATCTTTTACTAGATTTTTCTAGGGGTCTATTAAGTGTTTTCTTCTTACTGCAATGGATAGGTCATCCATATCTTCAAGAAACACTTATAAATGTAGTCTTTTCACTAGGTACCTTGCTGACCTGAATAAAACTAGAGCTCTGTTATTAAGGCACAAGGGGGAAAGGGATGTGGATAAGTCATTAGGACTGTCTGCCACATTTGGCAAAAGACAGTAATGACAGGCTAGGTATTGTGTATGCATTTTGAACATGGAAACGGCATTAGGTTTAAATAAGATTTTTCTGGAAGCATAGGGCAAGGTGCTGTGGAATGGGAGAGGCTGAAAATAGCCTTTTATTTAGTCTCTCCATGACAATAATCCAGGAATGCAACACTGAAGACTGTCAATGGAAAAGATAAAGGAAACACTTCAAAATACTTATGTAAGGAAGAAATATAAGAAAGGGCTTGGTGGCAGATGGGATATAAAGAGCACGTACAGCAAAGAGAGTATGTTGCAAGGAAAGAAAGGATTATAAAAGGAGTGTCAGAAAACTCATGGATGCCACTACTCTATACAACTGGCAAGTTAGGCCTGTTCAAGACTTGAGACAATGACGTCTGGATCATTCACTGAAGACTCTATTGGCAATAGCGTGTTGAAGTAGTTTGGCACTAACACATATGGTGTCTGCAGTGAACTCAGACGGGCAGAGTACAGTTTACTGTGTAGACTAACCCCCATCAGAGATGGTCAGCTCACTGGCATCTTGAAGGCGCAAGCCTTGTTTTCATGTTCCTGCAGCAGGTCCCTTTAGGACAAGGAACTAATCCTAAGCTCCAGCCCTGAGTTCCTTAGAGCAGCCAGCTGATTCTATCTTTTGCCATATCAAAGTCATAACAGGAAAACAATAAACATGCTGTAGTAGAAGAATAAAGAATCTGGGGTCAGACAGGTCATAACAGAGTTATTGTTCAATATTTTGTTAGTTGGGTGATCTTGGGCAAGTTATTCTGTCTCTGAGCCACATTTACTGATCTGGAGAAGGAGAATTATTACAATAATACCTGCCCTCTATAATTTTTTTGTGACGTTTAGTCACGTTTGTCAAAGGAAGGGAACACAGCTGTTGGAGAGCTCAGACTCTAGCCTTGGCTCAGTTACCTGATGCGTCAACTTTCTAACCACTTCACCCCTTTGGATCTTGATATCCTTACCTGTCCTTTTCCATAGCTTCAAAACCTGTTTTGGGCATCTAGTATCTGCTTAATAAATATTTGTTGAATAAAATTCTGTTGAATCCGTAAAATAAAGGGATTCATTTAGATTAACATTTCCCAAAGTATGTGTTGTGAGATGCTGATAAATTGATACTGCATATTGTAAATGCTTACGTTTGAGATGATGGAGCAGAAAAAGCCAAGGAGACGGTGTCCTTGATGACACCCCTGAATCCATCATACCTCTTTTCTCCTAGCTCTGGACTTAATGTTATCTGAAATAAACCCCCTATCTTTGATAAGATGTTCTTATTTGGGTATCTGTTATTGCAGCCAAACCAAATTCTTTACTGATCCAAACTATTAATGTTTATCAATAGTATTTTATAAAAAGAGTCACTATTCCCCCTCAAATTCTGCTCATTAACTTCTTTCAATCTTCAATCAATTCATTAATTAAAATATTCTCAGGCACTTATTATGTGTGTTATGTGCTAAATGCTACACAAAAGAAGCATAAAATCTCAATTCTTGCCACTAAGAAACCTGCAATCTATTTGAATATAGGGGACTCAATTAAGTCATAATTAAATATTAGTTGATGACCCTAAATTAGACAGTATTTTTCCTGAAGGCAAAGACTGAGTTTTCATCAACCTGTGAGCTTGTCCATGCCCCTGATATAAAGTATAGTGGGAACATGAGACACGCATGCTCCACAGTTGTTTTAATTTGTACACCTTATAGCCCAGTTGCTCAACCAATTGGCTTTCCTATTGAAATGACAGCTAATTTAAAAGAATAAATGGCTATTTAATAGAATGGAAAACCATTAAACTCAACCTTCTGTTAAAGACTGATTCTTACGTAAGTCTTATGAAGTGCTCATTTCTGGCTCCAGAGAAAAGAAAAGAATGAAAATTGTCTTTTAGGACTTCCCTGGTGGCGCAGTGGTTAAGAATCCACCTGCCAATGCAGGGGACACAGGTTTGATCCCTGGTCCGGGAAGATTCCACATGCCGCGGAACAACTAAGCCCATGTGCCACAACTACTGAGCCTGCGCTCTAGAGCTCGTGAGCCACAACTACTTAGCCCACAGGCCACAACTACTGAAGCCCGCCCACCCTAAAGCCCGCACACCACAACAATTGAGCCCACACACCGCAACTACTGAAGTCCACATGCCTAGAGCCTGTGCTCTGCAACAAGAGAAGCCACCACAATGAGAAGCCCACACACTGCAATGAAGAGTAGCCCCCGCTCAACACAACTAGAGAAAGCCCGTGTGCAGCAACAAAGACCCAATGCAGCAGCCAGAAAGAAAGAAAGAAAGAAAAAAAAAAGAAAATTGTTTTTTAGCGAGCTGTTACCTCACTATGAACACTGACTCTACTCTGAATAATACTGACAATTCTAATAATAATAAAGATGATGATTATGTTCCTTTATATTTCATAGTACTTTGTGGTTTACAAATGTTTTCATATAAATTTGGAAAAGTAACTGAGTATAAAGGAAAGAGAACAGGCTATGGATTCTGTTAGACCTGAGTTCAAATCCAACTTCTACTGTCTGTGTTCTCAGTTCTATCATCTGAAAAATGGGAATCATAAACATATTGTCCATACTTTGGGACTAAATTTTAGAGCTCCTTAAAAAATTGGAAACCAGAAAAATAAAATTTTGTCTGAAAATTAAACTAAATATTAATAGTATGACTCATTGCCCAATAGCCCTTAAAAAGACAGGATGGCCGTAAGATCTGGTAGCAACTGCAGTCAGAATAGGAGTTGCAGTTAGCCATAGAAACATAGCAGAACATCACACACAATTGTCCAAATGTTGGGAAAGGGAGACAGAGTGTAAGCCGACAAATTCTGAGTATTTCCTGTCCAACAGGATAGACCATCTCTAACATGGAAATACAGGTATGGTAGATTGAAAGCTCCTTCCATCAAGAGGTAGAATCTAATCCTCCAGCCTTGAATCTGGTTTTGTCAATGTAACGTGCTTTGGCCAACGGGATATTGGCAAATATTACACAAGCAGAGGTTCAAACAGCACTTACATAGCAGGGCTTGCCTTCCCTTGCTGCTGGGAACTCTCTCCCCATCATGTGAACAAGCCTGGGCTAACCTCCTGGATGATGAGAGCCTACCTGTAGAGAGGCCTTAGCTGTCCAGCCATCTCAGCCATCCCAGCTGAGGCCCCATATATGTCAGTGAGGCCATCCTGACCATTTAGCCCCAAAGAAGTTGCCAGCTCAGAAAAAGCACTCAGCTAACCTAAGGAATTATGAAAAATAACTGTTTATTGCTTTAAGTCACTAAGTTTTGGGGTGGTTTGTTATGCAGAAATAGATACCAGAGGGCTTTTTAGCTTTCAGTATGCCAGTCCCAGGAATGAAATCATCCCTTCTGTAATATGAATATATCAGGCAATCTTATGTTGACATCATCAATTACTTCTGGCTTCCCTTACCCTGGGTCCACGCTTACTAACACATTTCTAATTATGATCTGACCTTTCACATAGTCTGCCTACAGTGGGCAATGGGCTGACCACATAAATTGTAAGGATCTCTTGGTACGGTTATTATTCATGATAAGCTAATGAAGTGGCCCTGATCAAGGTTTGGCTTAAGGAGAAGATATTCTATGTCTCTAAATATTTACTCTCCACCCTTCTCTACCCTACTCTTTACTCCAGGAAGCTGACCTCCATGGATTGCCTCAAGGAACAATCTTGCCTGTGGCTTCTTATTGGGCTTCTCCAATGGGAAGCCCTACCTGGAAACTGGAGAGAAGAGTGATTTCAGAACATTTATTTATTCCTACAGCTTTCTCTTTGTAAGACTTGGTTTGGGTAGGCTAAGTCCCTCAGTTGAAGATTGCAGCTCCTGTCAAGGTGGTCCCTTCTCCAAAACTCTCTCATTGAGACCACTCCCTCTCCTCTTCCTTTCAGGCCCAGAAGTGGAAATAGAGCAATTTTTACTAGCCTTCAGTTCTGTACTATCCTATATGGTTTCCCAACTCCTGCCCACACTTTTGTAGATAACCCCTTTATTAAACCCTCCCCCAATTATCCTAATTTCAGCATGCCATCTGTCTCCTGTTGAGCCCCTGACTGATACGTATGCTGAGCATGTAGGTTTGAGTATCTGATTCGTCTGATGGTGATTTCCCTTTGTCCTATGATTTACCCCTGAAAGATGGCTCTACCCTCACCAAACCAGTATAATCAAGTTTTTAGGCCCATGAGCTGAGTCAGGCTGAAGTTCATAAGGGTAACAAATTCCTCTAGAAACCAGCCAGCTGGCCTTTCCCCTCTGGAGTGGGGAATAAGAACTGTACTTTTCTGTATTTCTACTATACCCACTTTTCAGAGTTGCTATTAAGATTCAACAAACTACATGCAAATTGTTTTGTACCTTTGCATGTGCCTGCCACCTTATAAGTTCTCAACACGTTAAGCATTACTACTGTTTTGTTTAATGTCCTTTTGATTGTATAATATGGTCTTTACTGATCAAATGATGTGTAACACTTTTCTTGGACTTCTGTTTTGGATGTTTTTGTTCATTGATATTATGGGAGTTGGCGTAAAGAAAGAAAATGCATGTGTAGCATGACTGACACACAATAAACACAGCTTCTAAAGCCTCATGACAGAACCACCAAATGGAAAGGATCCCGATTTAAGCAATTGTCGCATAAACATGTTTAACGAGTCAAACATGGAGCAGAAATGGCACTCTAAGGAAAACAAATAGTCTTGCCAGTTCATTGAAACTAAGCATTCATGGAGCCCTTGGCTCACCTGTGGTCAGAAAGGTTGATATAAGACAACAGGGAGATGGCAGGTGGGCCCCCTCTGGGACACGGCATGGTAGCAAGATGTGTAGGCTTCCTTGTTACCTACTAACAAGTAAGTAGAGTCAAATAAAAAGACTCTCCAGCATTCTCCTCTTATCAGAGAAAGCCAGCATTCCAGATGCCAAAATGGTGTATGCTATGGGACAGGAATCATGCCCCCCACCTCCCAGGCAGCTGGAGTAGATAGGTCCCTGGTAAGATCATTTACATGTCTTCCCAGTGGGGTTTCAGGTTAGCCTCTCCTCTGTGAGGTCCTGCCTCTATTTCACTTCAGGCTGCAAATATTCTCCTACTCACCTAGACACATGCACACACACCCCCCCACCATGTGTAGAGAGCCATTCAAAATCAACCTTAATCTTTTTTATTCTCTACAAATGTGATTCCTCTCTGATGGATGCTTGGGTTTAGAGTTGCTTGTTTACTTTAGATGATTTGTTTTGGGGCCTCAATTTCACGTCCCTATCATTCAAAATAGGATGTGACCTTGGAGGAACTCTAAGGCAGCTTAGGAAGAGGCAGACAAGAAGCCTTCATGAATGGACACAGAATGAGCAGAGATTGTCAGGAAAATGCAACTGTAATTTGCATAGGGTCACAAGGCGGACATTGATCTGAAGTGTTCCGGTGAATTGCCAGTGGACAGGACATAGAAACAGACAGTAAATCATAAGGTAGAGGATGGTGTATAAGATGGAATATAAGCCTGGGGGAAGTAAATAAAGGAATGCCATGTCAAGATCAGAAGAATGCTGATAGGGAGACGTAGAATAGAAAATTGTTTCATTAATTCTGAGATGAAACATAACTACCTGAACTTGAAATCGGGTGGGCACCAGGTCAAAAATAAGTTAAAAGGAATTTAATTTAGATATGCAGTTAAAAATTGGCCATGTTAAGGGGGCAAGAAATTTTAGCAATAATGGAAATGAAGAAAAAATAATCTAAAAATTTTATAAAAGGTTTGAAACTGAGCAGGATCCTGTGGGGCCCTCCAGGGTACAAAGCCTTTCCATATCTCCCGTTTCTTATTATCAGGATAAAGGCTTCAGCCTTGTAGACCTTCCTAAATACCAAAGAGAAGAGTCAAAGAGTCACTAATCAGGGAAGTAAGGGAATGCAGAAACAAAGGAGCAGTCGAGAAACTATAGCGAAGCCATTAAAGCAGTGTCCTAGTTCCTGCTCAAGGAATATACATAACAATATCTTTGAGTTCTCCTGCAGGAACTAAGGTCCCCACCCAGGTGGAGGATGGCAACTTCAGGCTGAGCACAAGATTCCTGGAGCACCACCCTGTTACCTCACCACCAACCAATCAGAAGGAAGTCACATACCCTGCAGCCCTCTCCCCAAATTTTGCCTATAAAAACTTCTCCCTGAAAACCATCAAGGAGTTTGGGTTTTTTGAGCAAAAGCCAGCCATTCTCCTTGCTTGGCCCTGCCATCAACCTTTCTCTACCCCAAAGTCCAATGTTTCAGTTTGTTTGGCCTCACCATGCGTAGGGCACACAAACTTGTGGTCAGTTACTTGTTACTACAAGTTAACTAGAAACTGGGTTAACCAAAGCTGGAAAAAATATGAAAAAAAAAGAAGACTATCAGAATTAATGTAGACTATCCAGCTTATATCACTTAATCAGCAAATGACCAGATGAACTTTTCTTTGGGGAATAACAAGATAAGGGAATTCAGCCCTGAGTAGATAAAATAAACTTAGCTAGATATCTTGGTATCTTTTTAGCCTGAGAGGTATTATCCTACTCTAGAGTTCAGTGTCACAATTAAGTGGGATTGTAGAGAGACTGTTTTTTTCATTTCCTTGAATCCCCCTAGTCCCTTTTTTTCTGAACTGTATTAACAACACAATTGCTCTAAAGAGCAGGGCTCCTTTTCAAATTTAAAATATGGGCTGTTGTTCTCTCTCTCCTTGCTTATTATTTCTAAGTCTAAGCTGGGGCCCCATAGCTTTGGATGAGCCAAATGCTGACTCAGGCAAGGGAAAGGAGATGCAAGGCCAGTTCTCCCAGGAGCAGAAAGCACTGCAGATTAGGGAGGCCTTTGTCATCTTTGTCATGTGTAATTTGACTAAACCTACTTGAATAAGAAAGAACTGGAGGCCTCAGAGAACTTTTATCCTCTTAAATGAACAATAATCACAGTGCAAAGCAGAAAAAGAAAAAAAGTAAGAGGAAAGAAAATGAGGCTGCTTTTCTTTCTTTCTTTCTTTCTTTTTTCTCAAATGAGAATAACTAAGGTTTCATTAATGAAACTTGGATCCTTTCTCACTAAATGAGGTTCTGACTTGCTGGCAAAAGACATGTGCAGAAATATCACATAATTAATAATGCCTTGAAGGGAAATGTGCCTTAGGTGTTTTATTATTTTTTAATCATTTAACATGGTTTTTAAATGATTTATTTATGCCCACCTTGCTGCAGACTGGTTTTAGGGTGGCTTACATAAATACATTTAATAAGATAAGAAGCAAATAAGAAAATCAAGGAAAAGGAAAAAATTCAAGTAGTTAAGGTAACACGGAGCCGGGGTAATACTGGTACCCAAAATGTGTATTCTAAGTCCTCAGAATTCCGCTAGAAACATGAGATGTGAGAGACAAAACCAGACACGTGATTTACAACTTCCATAAGATAAAAATCAAACTTGATGCTCAGGAGAACCAGAGGGAAATGTTTCCCTTGGGTCCTCATAAACAGGAACATAACAGATAACCTCCTCAACAGCGTCCTTACAGTAAGTACAGAAACAGGCTTCACAGGCAGTTTCTTAGATTTCCCTTGGTGCCACCACAGAAACATGATCGAGGAAGAGCCATTCGGCAGGGGAACCCACACATATCTCTGAGGGCCTGGCTTGCTCCAGCGAAGGATATTAGCATGTGCGAAGAATGGATGGATGCACTGTGCATCACTTATTCAATCACCCAGAAGTATTTGTTTTTTCATTTAAGCTTGTGAGAAGCACTGAGTTCAGGCTGACACCCTGAACAAGAAGCTGGAGAGCAACTGTTCTGTGTTGCCAGCTTTGCCAAGCTGGGAACAAGGATGACTTCTTGGTAATGCTGAGGAGCTCTGACTCCTGGGACGATTTCCCTTTATGCATATAAGAAGCTGTCGCCTTCACTCACTGCAGAAAGAGCCCGAACCATAAAATAGTCTGAGGAGGGTCTCCCAGTTAGGGAATCCTCTAAGTTTTACTAGGCCTAAAGTTTACACGATTCTGAGAGTCACTTTAGAAGATGAATACAAGATTGATTACAAAAGTTAATTTTCATTTAGAAGGAGAAAACACAACAAATTATAAAATTTTTAAAACCTGGCAAATATCCCAAAAATCTTTAAAAATTAAATATTTTTTATGAATTAGCTGCCTGACACACCTCTATAATAGTTTTCCTACATTTTTGGCCACATGTTCCTTGAGCTTTCATAGAATCCTTTTCTATATAGAAAATAGAAAGATAATTCAGTCTTCCTTTTAGCATGTATGATAGAAATTTGGTTTTTTCTTATTAATGGTTTAGGAAAGGTTTCTTTCCATTTCACAACTTATTACAGACAGTGACATGTACATTTTTAGGATTGTTGTCAATTTTAGGAAAATCTCTATCAATTTTTTTCATAGATATGCTGTGATTTTGAGAATATTTTTTCACCGATCAGGTCCAGTCTCCCTACACTTATCTTTCCTCTATTACCTTCTACATACTTTTGGTTCCAGGCACCACAGGACAGGTTCATATCACAATATGGCCCTGTCCCTCGTGTTACAGTATGAGGTTAGTCAGCCTCTTGGGAAGTAGGATTATTTTATCAGGATGCTTAGCAACAGCTTAACTGTACAAGGAAATGGGGTTGCAAATCTGCATAGATATATCCCACTAAACATGACCAAAAGGGTCCTGTTGTAGGTTGAATAATGGCAGCCCAAGGATATCATGTCTTAATCCCTGGAACACGCAGATGTTACTTTATAAGAAAAAAGGATTTGGGGAATATGATTTAGGATCTTGAGATAAGGAATTATCCTGGATTATCCAGGTGAACCCTAAAGACCATCACAAGTGTCCTTATAAGAGACAGGGAGACGGAGATTACACACACAGAGGAGAAGGTGATGTGAAGACAGCGACAGAGATTGGAATGGTGCAGTCACAAGCGAAAAAACACCAAGGAAGGCTGGCAGCCACCAGATGCTAGAAGAGGCAAGGAATGAATTCTCCCCCAGAGCCTCCTGAGAGAGTTCCGCTGCCACCTTGATTTTGGACTTCTGGCCTCCAAAACTGTAAGAGAATACACTTCTATTGTTTTAAGCCACCAGATTTGTGACGATTTCTTACAGTAGCCTTAGGGAACCAGTATAGATCTCTAGTTCAACTTCCTTGTAGCCAGATCCAACACAGGGCCACAGTTTTTCCACCACTACTTTACATTAGGGGAAGTGAAGAAGAGAAGTTGGAGGGGAAGGAGACAGTGATCTTAAGCAACTGCTGTTGAAATATATACTTTTGGAAACTGTATACAATCATATGACAATGTGAGCCTATCATGGAGGCCCCTCCCAGGACCTTAGAAGGGGCCCAGGTGAAAGAGGGGCTCGGAAGCTTCAGTCTCATTAGCTTCTCAGTGAATCTCCCTCAGCCTCAACTCAGCCTCAGTGGTTGTGTTGAGGAAGGTCTAAAAGAAGGGTCTTATGTTTTGGGAAGGACCAATCTGGAAAAAAGCAGGATCTTCATAGCATGCGTATAATGGAAACCAGTTTATGGTAGGGGGTGGGAATAACAGAGGTTGTAGAAGAAACAGAGTAAGAGTGATGACAATAGCATTTAAAAAAAAAATGCTACATGACTTTGGTCCTCTCCTTCTCACTAGAAGAGGTGGGAAAGTTGGTTTCCTCTTCTTCTCCCGTAACAATTGCACTTCTTTGTACTTGAATTTTAGCCAGTCTATAATTACCTCTTTTTTAACATTTATTTATTTATTTTTGGCTGTGTTGGGTCTTCGTTGCTGTGCGCAGGCTCTCTCTAGTTGCAGTGAGCAGGGGCTACTCTTCGTTGCGGTGCGCAGGCTTCTCATTGCAGTGGCTTCTTTTGTTGTGGAGCATGGGCTCTAGGCGCACGGGCTTCAGTAGTTGTGGCTCATGGGCTCTAAGAGCGCAGGCTCAGTAGCTGTGGTGCACGGGCTTAGTTGCTCTGCGGCATGTGGGATCTTCCCGGACCAGGGTTCGAACCCGTGTCCCCTGCATTGGCAGGCAGATCCTTAACCACTGTGCCACCCGGGAAGTCCCTATAATTACCTCTTTACATATCTATTTCCTCTGCCAAGGTTTTGAGCTCTGTGAGAATAAAAACTATGCCTGATTTACCTTTGTAAACTGGTTGAATTAAAAAGAATTATAAGAGATTAAGAAAACCTGGGAAGGGGTCCTAAAGTACAGATTCAGACCACCCCAGTTTCCATCTGCATGCCCTCTCCTCTCTACTACCCTGGCAACAGAATCTTTCTCAAGTCAAGGGAAGGAGAACTGACCTTCTCAGCATGCGTTATCACCAATCTACTCTTTACAGCATTAAATATTGATTTTTGGTACTCAAAACACCGTGCTGTCGAGAATCAAAACCCATTCTTTCAACCTACTGCTTCTGCTAGGAGTTACAACCATCTATTTGAAAATCGCCCATCAATCCCTACCCCAGCTGAGAGATTATTCTTTTGCTCTGCTGTATCTTTCCTACACTGATTCAGTAACTCCCTGGTGGCCAAGCAGATGAGGTGAGACAGGAGTCATGGGACAAAGGTACTTACAAAAAAATGAAAATAAAAAAGCCTATCAGTTAATATTAAAATATTAGCCCACTACCATTATGTCTCTATATCAGATCATCTGTCCCAAAGCCTCATGGGTCTGGCTGGTATGCCATCTGTGTCATATTTTGGAAACCCTGCAATAGATCATGCAAAAGTTCAGGTCATTTGTGTAGTTATTAATGCTCTTCACAAATATTCCAGTTCTCTCTCCTTCCAGTGCACGTGGCAGGATATTTTTTTCTTGCCACTTGAAATTAGTTTTACCCATTTGGCTTGAGTTGGCCAGTGAAACATGAGTGGACATAACATGTATGAGCTCAAAAAGGAGCTCTTAGAGCCACAGTGGGATTTACTCTGCTCTCTTTTCCTTTAGCCTGAGTACGGGAGTGAGGAGACACAGAGCAGGGCTCCCAGCTGACCCTCAATAGACTTGTAGTACAAGTGAGAAATAGACCGTTATTTGTTTGTCTGTTTTAGCCCCATAGTGCACCTTGTGGGATCTTAGTTTCCCGACCAGGGATCGAACCCAGGGGTCTTGGTAGTGAGAACACAGAGTCCTAACCACTGGACCACAAGGGAATTCCCTAGACCTGTTATTTGTGAAGTCTCTGTCATGTTGCATTTGTTTGTCAATGCAGCATAAACTAACCTCTCTTGATTATTACAAACGTGAGAACATAGCTCTCCCACCAAACAGTAATAGCCTCAAGTTTCCCTCATTTACATGAAAAGACAGATATTTACAAAAGGTATGTGTGTTTGTGTGTGTGTGTGTGTGTGTGTGTGTGTGTGTGTGTCTGTGTGTGTCTGGCTACTGGCACCTGGATATCATTGGAATTACATAGATAAAAAGCTAATTGTGGAGGGGGGAAGCTATACTGCCAAAGAAACCACAGGCCTGGAAAAGGAAGTCTGTGACAGGTTGACATGACCAAGCAAAAGCAGATTGAGAAAAGTGCTCAAGGAGGGCATATTCTCCTATGCCTTTGTACATGAGGCCAAGAAGGATGACTAAGGCCTGTGAAGCAGAGTTGGGGCTGAATAATTACCATCCACACCCCCCGGCAGAAGCCTGCTTCACAACGTCTGCCCAGTAGAATCTCTGCAGACCAAGGTCTTCCATTTTTCCAATTTTTAAATAGGATTGTTATGCCTGTTAGCCTGCCTCTGTTCTAGCATGTATGTTGTATATGTGGGGACACTTTTAAGTTTGGGTCCCTAAGTCTCTGGTTCAAGGGCAGTCTATCCAGAACTCATGTAGTCATCATTGCATATCACTCCTAGAGTAGAGACTACCATGTATCACCCAGAGATGTTGGACTTTGAGCTTGACGCCAAGACTGAATGGCATTTTTTAAATTCTGGCTGCACCACGCGGCATGCAGGATCTTAGTTCCCCGACCCAGGACTGAACCCACGCCCCCTGCAGTGGAAGTGTGGAGTCTTAACCACAGGACCCCCAGGGAAGTCCCTGAATGGCATTTTTGGATTGCCTCCTTTGGGGTAAGTATGAGTGTCTTCTGCATAAAAGGAGAGTAAACTGAACATTTAGTGATCAGAATGGCAGACTGTTAAAGGCATTAGGATTTTTCACAACATTCTGTTCTCCCTCCTTCGAGGCACACAGTAGGGTTGTGTTTCCACCTGTGTGGAGTTAGGGGCAGCCATATGACTTACACTGGCCAGTGAAACGTGAGCTGAAGTGATGTGTATCACTCTCGGGCAGGAGCTCTGAGAGCCACTGCATACTTTGCCATGTTTTCAGAGGATGGCTGCCCTCAGTCTGAGTCCCAGAGCGTGGATGGCAACAGTGTGGAGTAAGATCCCCAGTCAGCAGTGAAGACCAAGCAATAAATACACCCCTCTTACTTGAAGTCACTGGGATTTAAGCATTGCTGGTTGCCACAGTATTGCCTTGCCTATCATGTCTGATACAGGCTCTCTTACACAGTCCAGGACATTCTGGCAGGACCCCGTAATCTTCGCTGATGCTTAGTGTCCAATCCTGAGAGTGACCCCCAAATCTATATCTAAACTCTCAAGTTCATGGCTCTTAGCCTTCAACTCCTCTGGCCACCTCTTGATTTGTGGAGAAGGCCCCATGGACATCCACCACACTACATGGCACACCTTATGGGAAATTCTCTATCTAAAATAAACCCGCTGATCTTGGGGAAATGTTTCCTCTCAAACATCCACCTCCTCATCTGCCCAGCTCTGCTTCTCAGAGCCTGGCGTGTCTAAAACAAAAAGCTGGGTGGGGAGGCTTTCTTGGTACCTCAAAAATGATATCTTTAGCTTTACAGTACACAAATCAATAACAATTCCATCAGCAAAGAGCTCTGAACTCAGAAACCAAGACTTTTGAGTTTAGAGTAGGGGCGGGAATAAGCCGCATACCTTTCACAGAAAGAGGACAAGAACAAAACATCAGCTAATATCTCAACAGATCATTCTGACACATGTGTCATTGATAAAACAAGGGATTCAACTCGGGAATTCAGACTCACAATGGGCAACAAACTATTCCCTTGTAAGAACTTAATACACATCCTTTTAATCAAAGGTCATTGAGAGTAGACAGAGGGAAAAAGGAAGGAACTAGCATTTTGGGGATCCTACTATGTTCTGGTACTTTACCACATTTAATCCTCTAGGTGGCCATATGAGGGAACTGTTATCATTTTTCTCAGTGAAGACAGTAAGGTTCAGTGAACTTAAGCCACTTGCCTAAGATCACAGAGTAAGTAAATGGCAGAGCTGGGATTCCAATCAGATGTCCCTAACTGCAAAGGGTTTACTTACGGTTGGAGTCTTCCTTCTCTACCTGCCGCCACATCTAAATAAAGTTAAAAGAGAGAAAATATTTACTATAGTACAGTAAGAGAAATATGATGCAAAAATAAATGATTTTTTTCTTAATATGAGTAAAATTCTCATTTCGAACATTGAAATATTTAATCCATTAGAAAAGCTGCCCATTAAAGTGCCACTTAGGTAGTCACTATATTTATATACTTTATTTAGGAAATCTTGTAAGATTGACCCTTTGGCTAGAAACAAAATCAATAGTGTCATCTTTCAGACATCAGATAAAGGACAGTGAGAGATTCCTTACAGCTATAGTCTGGGAAATGCATCATGTCCCTTTTTGGCCATCAAATCTGAACCTTGATTCTGTGTCCATGTAGCTCTCACCTAAAGGAAAATTGGGGAGAGCACATTCACAGAATTTAAAATTTACAGCAGAATGTTTCTTGGCTAAGACCAGTGTTTGATGTGTATAGAGGTATAGCTTTAATCCCTACAGGATGGACAAAGCCAAAGAGGATGAGCTGGGGGAGTGCTGAATAAACTTATAGGAAAGAGAACAAAACATAAGCTAATATCTCAATAGAGATATTGAGATATCTCTATTATATCTATTATACTAATAGGTTTGTGAATTCCCAGAGAGTAGTGACTATGTTTAACTCCTTACTGTGTTCTCAGAGCTTAACACAAATCAAGACACAATAAAAGTTTAAATTAAGGGAACAGCATGGGCTTTTGAGTCATCACTAGGGTTCAAAGCTGGGTGGATTCTCCTATCCCTTGTTAGACAGAGTTTAAGACATTTACCTTTGTTGAGATGGAGCTCCACGTTTGTAAAATGGAGAAAATAATACCTCTCTTACAAGATTCTTATAAGCATGATTCAGGTGATTCTTATGCAAATCCTTCTTTAGAAGCTTAAAGCCCCTGACCCCTATCATGGATTTATTAGTTCTTCTGTCTCTCAAGAAAAAGATGGAAATAAAAAACTGTGTTTATTAACTCTTCAAAAATTAGTCCAAAAAAATTCTCAGTGTTCCTTTTGCAGAAAGATATATTTCATGCTATTGCAATGAATGGAACATGTAATGCTTGCACAGTCTCTGACAGGCGTCTTTGTCCAAAGCTTATGCTAGCAAATGTTCAATATTGGTTCTAAAGTATAGGAAAAGGACTTTCCTGGTGGCACAGTGGTTAAGAATCCACCTGCCAATACAGGGGACATGGTTCGAGCCCTGGTCTGGGAAGATCCCACATGCCACGGAGCAACTAAGCCCATGCCCCAAAACTACTGAGCCTGCGTGCCACAACTACCGAAGCCCGCACACCTAGAGCCTGTGTTCTGCAACAAGAGAAGCCACTGCAATGAGAAGCCCGCACACTGCAACGAAGAGTAGCCCCTGCTTGCTGCAACGAAGACCAAACGCAGCCAAAAATAAAATATAAATAAACAAATAAATTTATAAAAAATAAAGTATAGGAAAAGACCTTCCTTGGGACCTAATGAAACTTAAAAGCTTTTGCACAGCAAAGGAAACCATCAACAAGACGAAAAGACAACCCCCAGAATGGGAGAAAATATTTGCAAATGAAGCAACTGACAAAGGATTAACCTCCAAAATTTACAAGCAGCTCATGCAACACAATATCAAAAAAAACAAACAACCCAATCCCAAAATGGGCTGAAGACCTAAATAGACACTTCTCCAAAGAAGACATACAGATTGCCAACAAACACATGAAAGAATGCTCAACATCACTAATCATTAGAGAAATGCAAATCAAAACTACAATGAGGTATCACCTCACACCAGTCAGAATGGCCATCGTCAAAAAATCTAGAAACAATAAATGCTGGAGAGGGTGTGGAGAAAAGGGAACACTCTTGCACTGTTGGCGGGAATGTAAATTGATACAGCCACTGTGGAGAACAGTATGGAGGTTCCTTAAAAAACTAAAAATAGAACTACCCTATGACCCAGCAATCCCACTACAGGGCATATACCCTGAGAAAACCATAATTCAAAAAGAGTCATGTACCACAATGTTCATTGCAGCTCTATTTACAATAGCCAGGACATGGAAGCAACCTAAGTGTCCAGTGACAGATGAATGGATAAAGAAGATGTGGCAGGGCTTCCCTGGTGGCGCAGTGGTTGAGAGTCTGCCTGCCGATGCAGGGAACATGGGTTCGTGCCCCGGTCCGGGAAGATCCCACATGCCACAGAGCAGCTGGGCCCATGAGCCATGGCCGCTGTGCCTGCGTGTCCGGAGCCTGTGCTCCGCAACGGGAAAGGCCACAACAGTGAGAGGCCCGTGTACCGCAAAAAAAAAAAAAAAAAAAAAGAAGATGTGGCACATACGTAGAATGGAATATTACCCAGCCATAAAAAGAAATGAAATTGAGTTATTTGTAGTGAGGTGGATAGACCTAGAGTCTGTCATACAGAGTGAAGTAAGTCAGAAAGAGAAAAACAAATACCATATGCTAACACATATATATAGAATCTAAAAAAAAAAATGGTCATGAAAAACCTAGGGGCAGGACAGGAATAAAGACGCAGACGTAGAGAATGGACTTGAGGACACGGGGAGGGGGAAGGGTAAGCTGGGACAAAGTGAGAGAGTGACATGGACTTATAAATACTACCAAATGTAAAATAGCTAGTGGGAAGCATCTGCATAGCACAGGGAGATCAGCTCAGCTCAGTGCTTTGTGACCACCTAGAGGAGTGGGATAGGGAGGGTGGAAGGGAGACGCAAGAGGGAGGAGATATGGGGATATATGTATATGTATAGGTGATTCACTTTTTTTTTGCGGTATGCGGGCCTCTCACTGTTGTGGCCTCTCCCGCCGCAGAGCACAGGCTCAGCGGCCATGGCTCACGGGCCCAGCTGCTCCGCGGCATGTGGGATCTTCCTGGACCGGGGCACGAACCCGTGTCCCCTGCATCGGCAGGCGGACTCTCAACCACTGCGCCACCAGGGAAGCCCATGATTCACTTTTTTATAAAGCAGAAACTAACACACCACTGTAAAGCAATTATACTCCAATAAAGATGTTAAAAAAAATATCTTCCTATTGATCCACCTCAATAAGGGCATGGAGTTTTAGTTGGATCTCACCATAGCCAATCATTTCTGTCCTAGAAGAAATTATAAAAGGATATTAATCCTGGTTTTGAAACGGATGCCCAGTATAAGGGTAAAAACTCCTATGCCTGTCCATCCACTCCACCCCTACCTCAGGATGGTGATTTGCTTAGACATGTGAAAACTAGGAGAACTCTCACATGCAAAAGGCTGAAACCAGTAAGGGTCAGAACTGGCTGCTGTGTAATATTGTTCTAAGTAGATAATAAAAGAATAAAAACACCCATTACCTATTGCCGAGATTTTTGTTATCCTAAAATTTCTACCTCTTTGCTTATATGAAAAATGAGCCCAAACTTCCAGTCCAGACAAGATTCTATAGACCCCTTTTGCCTAGCTCCTCTCCACTAAGCACAACTATAAAGCCTGGAAATTATGAAAGAAACCACTGAAGGAGAAGTCTGAAAGGTGGTAAGAAGAAGATAAACTCTTTTGAGACCCCAGGATTGGAGGCACAACCCAGTAACACAGTATCTTACGTGTTACTTCCTCCAACCAATGGAAGAAGACAACCTAAATTGAACCCTTCCTACGCATGACCTAGCAACAGCAGACAGCCCAAGGCTCATTCTGTCCCCGGACTGAAACTGAATTCCATCTGACAACATCAGGCAAGACATCATTCACAAGAGGTACCAATAGGGAGCCTCACCAACAATAAGCAGCCTGGAGACGTGCCCTCCATCTTGGTCATGCCTTAGACTCCCCTACCCCACAGAGAGATACTGAGGCTGGTGGATGGAACCAGCAAGAGGCAACTTCACTACAGCAAGTGGTTCCATCCAGGAAGCTTCTTTGTCCCCCTGAGGCCGAAACTCTCTTCTCTCACTCAGAAAGACCCTGCAGTTGAACCCTCAGGCATTTATTCTTGAGAAATGGACACTTATGTCCATAGAACAACATGTACACGAATGTCAATAACAGTTTTAATCATGATAGCAAAGACTGGAATTAGCCTAGATATCCTTCAAAAATTGAATAGCTAAACAAACTGTGGTATATGTATATATACACATGGAATACTATTCAGCAATAAAAAGGAATGAACTATTGATATATACAACAATTTGGATGAATCTCTGAAATTATACTGACTGAAAAAAGCCAATCCTAAAGGGTTATATAATGTATGATCCCACTAATATAAAATGTTTGAAATGACAAAAGTTTAGAAATGGAGGTCAGATTAGTCATTGCCAGGGATTCAGGATAGGGAAGGAGCTGGACATGTTATGAAAGGAGAACACAAGGTATCCTTGTGTTGATGGAACTATCTGTTCTGGGTCTTGACTGTGGTGGTGGACACACAAACCTACACATAGGTTAAAACTGAACAGAACCAAGCACAAACACACAGACGGTTTACACTTTTTTTATTCTCACTCAAAATCATGGGACCTTATCAAATTGTCCTTCTCCCAGTATGCTATAAAACCAAACCACAGAGTCCTGTACAAACTATAGCCTTAACACTGTTGCAGTGGGTTGACTTCCACTGTCTCCCAGGACTCTTCCATAACCAGCCTGAGGCGGTACAGGCCTTGCGGCTGAATAAGTCATTGTAGGCTCCAACAGCCCTTGCCCAAATAGCCCTAGAGGTCACCAAGGAGCTCACAGCCAGTGGACAAAAAAAAAAGACTCATATGCAATAGTTAGCGTAACCTGATGTAAATCCTATAAAAGAAGTAGATAAACTTTGAGAAGATGTATATAAGAGAGATTAAGGGAATGAGCTGTGGATTAACTCAGAACTGGGATTCAGTTCTAAATCTACCTAAAATTACAAGTGTAACTTTGTGCAAAGTAAATCTCAGTTTCCACATATGTAAAATGGGGAGGACAAGAGCATCTTCTTATGTAATGTAGTTGTTGAGAGGATTAAATGAGATTTGAATGTAAAGTGGGTAATGCACTGTTCTGGACTAAATCGTGTCCCTGCAAAATGCCTATGTTGTAGCCCTAACCCCCAGTGTGGATAATTTTGGAGATGGAGCCTTTAAGGAAGTTATTAAGGTTAAATGAGGTCATAAGGGTGGGGGCCTAATCCAGTAAGACTGTTATCTTTATAAGAAGAGGAAGAGACACCAGGGACATGCATGCACAGAGGAGATGACCATAGAGCAACAGAAGGAGCTCAGTGGAAAGACAGAGAGCGGGCGAAGCAGCCTCTAGCGGCAGGGAGGACTCACCCAGGGAGGGCAGCACTGCAGTTGGGTTCTGGGACCAGAGCCAATCTAGGGCTTCCTATGGGATAGCCATAAGCAGAAGGATGAAAAGGCCAACATGAGTCAAAATTCCTAGAGAATGCTGAGATTCAATACTTGGAAGATGACATCTAAATGTCAAATCCAAATTGCTGGGGCTGGGGGAAAAACATGAGAGACAGGGACAAGGTTCAACAACAAGGAGAAACTGCAACATGTACCATAGGGAACTGTGGAGAACAGCACTGAACTACTTGCTGTTTGCTTTCATTTGTTACTGTGTGCTGTATAGTGGGTATGACTAGTTGAAAGTTACAAGGTTAGTGAGAGAGGTCCCAAGTCCAGGTTTTATAATAAGAAGAAACAGCTAATACTCAAGGCATCACAATAGACCTTGAAATGAGCAAAAGGGATCACAGAAAAGGTCAGAATTCAATAGATTCTTCAAACAAACCTGAACAAAATTGACCCTAAATGATTGCTCATCACCTGGTATCTCGCACGAACAATATTAGAGTAAGTAAATAGGCCAAAAGTGCCACCAGCACTAATTGGGCATTCCACCAGGTGATCCTAGGCTATGCTCCTCTGAGATAAATGAGAGGTCAGCAAACTTTTTCTCTAAGGACCAGCTAATAAATGTTTTAGGCTTTGTGGGCCATATAATCTCTGTCACAATCATTCAACACTTGTAGACCAAAAGCAGACATTGACTATACGTAAACAAATGCACACGGCTATGTGTCAGTAAAACTTATACATGGACACAAATTTGAATTTCATATAATTTTTATGTGTCATGAAATATTATTCTTGTTTTGATTTTTTTCAACCATTTAAAAATGCAAAAGCCATTCTTAGCTTGTGGGCCACAAGAAAGCATGCAGCAGGCCATATCTGTCTTGTGGGCTATAGTTTGCTGAACCCAGATATAAAGAGTGCATAGCCCACCAGCGCTAACTGTATTCCACCAGGTAACCAGGGATATTTGCTCCTGTGAGATAGACAAGCAATTTGGGTTATGAATGTAAGAGGTGACTTGGTTTTATTAGTATTGTTATGCATTTTAAACAATACTTGTTCTTGTAAAATAGCCATGTTTTGAATCAACTCTTTTGTTTCTGATGCTAATTGTTGAGGCTTAGGGCCCCTTTGATGGGCTAAAGAGCATTGCTTGATCCTTTGAAGCTCTGCCTTTAGAAAATATCCTGAACCCATTCGTTTCTTATTTCTCTAGTTTAAGTCACCATCATCTCTTGCCTGGACCACAATACCTTCCCAATTTTCTCTCTTCTCCCCCTACAGTCTCTTTACACAGCAGCCAAGTAACCCCTTTAAAAGATAAGACTAATAGCATCACTCCTCTGCTTAGAACCCTACAGAATCTTTCCACAATACTTTTAATCACCTACACGAGTCCTTATCAAACTCTCTGTTGCAGGCTGGATTCCCCATCCGAGATGGAGTTTAGAGGGCAGGGTATTTATTAGGGAGTGCCCTTGGGATCAGCATGTGTGGAAAGGAGGGGAACAAAGCAAGCGTGGTAGAAGAAAGCATCCACTGCAATGCAGGCTCAACAATAGTCTTGGTCAATCTCATGGTGAGCTCTGGAGCTAGAATGGCCCTTTAGAGTTGTTCCAAGTTAGGCCAAGATGCTGGGCCTTTACACTCCCTCAGCGACCACTCATTGGATATAGGCAGCGCTGGGAAGAGGCATGGACTTAGGTGACATGGCTCTCAGCAGATGGGGCAGTGTCTTAAAGCTCTGTCCACAGCACTCCTAAAGCTGGGGCAACAGGTCCATTAAAGGGAATCTGGTCAGTGCATCACAGTGCCCAATACACTCTCCCACCTCATCTCCTATCATTCTTCCACTGGTCCGTCAGCTCCACGTAAAACAGCCTTCTAGCTGTTCCTCAAGTCAGTCAAGTACAATCATGCCTCAGGAACCTTGCCCTTGCTCTTCCCTCTCCCTGGAGCACACTTATCTGCTTGGATTAATTCCTTACTTTAGCTAAGTCTCTTCTCAAATGGAGCCACCTCAGAGAGAGAACTTCTCTAACAACCCTACTCAAAATAGCAACCCCTGTCACCCTCTATCTCTCTACCCTATTTAATTTTTCTTCATAGTACTTACTACTATCTGATAACTAGAATATATTTCTGTTTCCTTGATGGCTTATTATCTCTTATTAGAATATAAACTCCTGAACAGACTTGTGGTTGCCAAGTGGGAAGGGGGATGGGAGAGAGTTGGATTGGGAGTTTGGGGTTAGCAGATGCAAACTATTATATATAGAATGGATAAGCAACAAGGTCTTATCATATAGCACAGAGAACTATATTCAATATCCTGTGATAACCATAATGGAAAAGAAAAAATAAGTAAAATAAATAGAATATAAGCTCCTTGAATTCAGGTTTATCCATCTCATTCATTGCTCTATCTCTAGAGCCTAGAGCAACACATGACACAAAACAAGTCTTCAATAAATGATTATTGAATCAACACAAAAAGAATGAATTGCTTCACATTGATTCATAACACTGGCATCCGCAGGATCAGCTTCTGATTATTTAAATGCAGGTAATGGCTTCACTGATCTGACACTGGCAGTTCTCCACCCCCTCCCCTCACTGCTGGCCAGCAGATTCCCCTCCCTAGAACACAGAGTTCAGTCCCCAGGTCTATTTTCATAACCAACACGGTTTCAGAGCTTTCTCTTACCACATCCCCTCCCCCATCCTTTCTTTAACCTCTTTGACACACAATCCCAAACCAACTTCCTCTGACTTTATTATATGAATATGCTTGGGGCAGGAGAGAAGAAGGACAGGGAGGGGGAGAGCATGCACTATTAGTCTGACAATGACATTAGACCAATGATATTGAAAATCCATCCTTTCATTCTTATTTTATCTAATTTTTGCCTGAAGGCTGCACCTACAATCAGTCTCCATTCTAGAACTGTCTAGTTAGAAAATGGATTTGACTAAATTAAATTCAAAGCAGTATGAATTCAGTAAAATCTTTTGTTCCTCTTCTATGACACTGAATTTTAAGTAACTCATGTATTTTCTACCTTGGCCCGGAAAGAATGACATCTTTTTATTGAGTTATGTATGCACTGTGCTAATGATTCTTGTTCAGATATTATTGAGATGATAGCAATCAGTAAGATATTTATT
Source organism: Pseudorca crassidens (assembly GCF_039906515.1). Taxonomy (NCBI): domain Eukaryota; kingdom Metazoa; phylum Chordata; class Mammalia; order Artiodactyla; family Delphinidae; genus Pseudorca; species Pseudorca crassidens. Next base: position 95,803,922 of record NC_090317.1, read on the forward strand.
CAGCATGTACTCTTTTTTAAGGACATTACTATGTCCCTGGGGTTAAAAAGTATAATATAATTTCTGCTTCAAGGACCTTATGATATCATAGGAGAATATAACATATACAGCATATAAACAGTTAAAGATACAAAAGAATATAGAATTAGAATTGCTTGTGAGTGGGTCACAAAGCGATGTGTGGAAAATGAACCATAGGATATTTACTTAATATCTATTGTGGAGGGCTAGAGGCCCAGTGTATCAAGTAGGCTTCTTAACCTGGAAGCAACAGGAATTGCCCTGCAGGATTTAAGCAGGAGAAAAAAGTTCACTGAAAGTATATTGGGGCTGTCGAATTATTCAGAAAGCCATAAAACCAGGCTTGTAAAACAGGCAGGCAAGATCTTGTTATAGGAATAAGAACTGTGAGGGCTGGGAGAGAGGATTTCTGCCACCTTCATGAACATTGGCCACCACAGCCTGCATTGCTAATTGTGCTATCACTGCCACTCCTGGAACGGCAAACATTGCTACTGCAAATGTGTTCTCCACAGTACCTGCTTCTTACCGCTATTAGCTTCTAATAGATCTAACTAGGTCACCTGCCACTGCTCAAGGGAGCCTGGGGAAACAAGTATTTTTTGTTTCAGCTTTTATAGTGGGCAATTTTCCAAATCAAGACTGGTCCATCATGTGCTAAGCATGAAAAGCAAAAACGAACAGATGTTCACATACCTAAGAAGTAGTAAATCCTGTCACTGCCCCTTAAGAAACTGGCAGTTTAGATGATGAAACAGGCCTTCACAATTTTATTGATCAATCAACATTTTAGCCTCTACTAGGTACAAGGCATTGTGTTAAGGGCTGTGAATATTCTAAATAAGAGAAACACAATTCTTGCCTTAACTTTTTCCTCTTGAGAGGGGAAAAATAGTGTCAAAATAACAGAATTCAGGAGCAGGGCTAACTCTTGCCCATTCTTAGATGCAATAAATATTGTTTTTTAATTCTTGTTTGAGTAGTAACTGTGAGGCAGCCATACTTTGAACAGAATTTGATATATGTTTCATGTCCAATAAATATTTTTAATAATGAGTGCTTCTGGAGAAATAACATCCAAGAATGTCCTGGCAGATGGTAAAACATTTTTTCAGATTTAATTTCTGCCAAAGCAACCATCTATCTTAACTTGCGAGTGATAGAAAATCAAACAGAAAATTAGAGACAGCTAGACAAAGCATGAGAAATGTCTGGCCTGAGCTGTAGAGGAGGCTTATTCATTTGCCATGGTTAGATTAACTGTATCTTTCCTTTAGCTCTCATGAGGAGGGAGGAGGGAAAAAATGCCAGTATAAACAAGGTTATACATTGTATGATCTCTTATTTGAGTCTACAGGATCAATGGAGAAAAAATAACAACAATCCCATATTTACAATAAACTTGTTTCTTGCATGTCAAACTAATAGCAAGGAATTTCTAACATGGTTAAATTTCCATCAGGAAGCGATTGGACTCTATTCTAATCATCCCCAATTGATAATTTACTAAAAAGGTGTTGAGGCACAAAGAGTTTGAATCTTTGTGTGGCTGAACCACAGTGACTCCATTTTGTCAGCTCCATCTTGGGCCTGCACTCCTACCCGCTCCCCTTTTGGTGTTACTGAACTTTAGCCCACTCACAAGGAATGCACCCAAGTCAGGTAAGTTCCCTATCAACTTCTACCCTTGCCTTCATCTGATATGAAAACTGGAAGAGTACCTTTTGCTGATGCAGATGGTTAATGGTCATGAGATGCCCGGGGGGAGAAAAAAATCCCCTCTTCCAGTTGGTATGGACTGCTTTTTCACTTGGTAGTCAGATTCTATTTTTAGCTTTGGCCCCTTTAAATTCCTGTGTACCCATTTCGGTGGTGTGCAGTGCAGCTGCAAATGCCTCTGGATCTTCCATCTGCCTGATCCTTCCTGCCTGTAAGTTACCCACAATAAACTTCATAATTGCACTTTACAGAGTTGCCCGCTTCATTTTTCGGTCTCAAAGTTCCTTCTCAGTTTGGAGGATATTATTCTATATCTCCACTTTCCAACAGTCATTTACTAGAGACCAGAAATTAAAACTGAATTTTCCATTGGTCCAGTTCATGTCTTAGATTTGTTCTAGAAAATACACCCTGTTCAAACAATTCTAAAGGATGCTGTGGGGCATGAGAAGATGGGAAAGATTCTCTATAAGTCAAGCATTAGGACAGTTGAGATTCCACAGAATAGTCTATTTTGTTCTAGTTCTATTCAACATGGTGCTGAAAGCGTCTCAGCCAATCAGTATGATGCAGATGAAAATAGAAAGGACCCTGTGTTCTTTCCAGGGTATGTGTCCACTAAATACAGTAAACTAAGATGATAACGTGTGTGTCTGTATACCTGTGAATATGCATATGTGTGTGCTGGAATACAATATAGTGAAAATAACCCAGACACAGTAAGCCTAATACTATCTTACACACCAAGAAGCATGCGTTGCTTGAACACTGGGAAAGAAAAGGAAACTTCCACCCTGTTAATCCTGTCATTCCTTTTCTACTCTGAGTTGGCAGTTTCTATGTACTTTTTCGCACTTAACAAACAGTATGTAGAGAGAGGGACTGACTCCAACCTCATGACCTCTGAGTTTAGGATTCCTCTTTTCCCATAAGAACAGTTACCCTTAGTACACTCCAGGATACTTATCTTTCTTTTCATATAAATCCTCTACTCCTTCATAATTGCTCCCTCTGATTCCCATTTGGGATAACTGGACAAAATAAGATTTATATTTCTGAAGAATTTTTGCTCAAAGTCATCAACCCATTATCTATGAGTGTATTACCTCCTGACTTTTAAATTTATTGTATGGACCTCCCTCAGTTTATTTATCCAAAAAGTGGGAATAATAGTTCGTGCTCCGGAGGACTTCCGGGAAGATGGCAGAAGAGTAAGACGCGGACATCACCTTCCTCCCCACAGATACACCAGAAATACATCTACACGTGGAACAACTCCTACGGAGCATCTACTGAACGCTGGCAGAAGACCTCAGACCTCCCAAAAGGCAAGAAACCCCCCACGTACCTGGTTAGGGCAAAAGAAAAAAATAAACAGAGACAAAAGGATAGGGACGAGTCCTGCACCAGCGGGAGGGAGCTGTGAAGGAGGAAAAGTGTCCACACACTAGGAAGCCCCTTCGCGGGCGGAGACTGTGGGTGGCCGAGTGGGGAAGCTTCGGGGCCGCGGAGGAGAGCACAGCAACAGGGGTGCGGAGGGCAAAGCGGAGAGATTCCAGCACAGAGGATCAAGGCCGACCGGCACTCACCAGCCGAGAGGCTTGTCTGCTCACTCGCCGGGGCAGGCAGGGCTGGGAGCTGAGGCTCCGGCTTCAGTCGGAGCGCTGGGAGAGGACTGGGGATGGCGGCGTGAACACAGCCTGCAGGGCGTTAGTGCACCGCGGCTAGCCGGGAGGGAGTCCGGGGAAAAGCCTGGACCTGCCGAAGAGGGAAGAGACTTTTTCTTCCCTCTATATTTCCTGGTGCGCGAGGAGAGGGGATTAAGAACTCTGCTTCAAGGAGCTCCAGAGACGGGCGCAAGCCGCGGCTAAAAGTGCGGACCCCAGAGACAGACATGAGACGCCAAGGCTGCTGCTGCCGCCACCAAGAAGCCTGTGTGCGAACACAGGTCACTTTCCACACCCCACTTCCGGGGAGACTGTGCAGCCCGCCACTGCCAGGGTCCCGGGATCCAGGGACAACTCCCCCGGGAGAAGGCACAGCATGCCTCAGGCTGCTGCAACGTCACGCTGGCCTCTGCCGCCGCAGGCCCGCCCCCCCCCCCCCCCCCCCCCGCACTCCGTGACCCTCCCTCCCCCCCGGCCTGAGTGAGCCAGAGCCTCCGAATCAGCGGCTCCTTTAACCCCGTCCTGTCTGAGCAAAGAACAGACGCCCTCCTGCGACCTACACGCACAGGCGGGGCCAAATCCAAAGCTGAGCCCCTGGGAGCTGTGAGAACAAAGAAGAGAAAGGGAAATCTCTCCCAGCAGCCTCCGAAGCAGCGGATTAAAGCTCCACAATCAACTTGATGTACCCTGCATCTGTGGAATACATGAATAGACAACAAATCATCCCAAATTAAGGACCCGAGTGGATGAAAGGCTCTTGGTGCTGCAGCCAGGAGTTAGTGCTGTGCCTCTGAGGTGGGAGAGCCAACTTCAGGACACTGGTCCACAAGAGGCCTCCCAGCTGCACATAATATCAAATGGCGAAAATCTCCCAGAGATCTCCATCTCAATGCCAGCACCTTCAACGACCAGCTTCACTCAACGACCAGCAAGCTACAGTGCTGGACATCCTATGCCAAACAACTAGCAAGACAGGAACACAACCCCACCCATTAGCAGAGAGGCTGCCCAAAATCATAATAAGTCTACAGACACCCCAAAACACACCACCAAACGTGGACCTGCCCACCAGAAAGACAAGATCCAGCCTCATCCACCAGAACACAGGCACTAGTACCCTCCACCAGGAAACCTACACAACCCACTGAACAACCTTAGCCACTGGGGACAGACACTAAAAACAACAGGAACTACGAACCTTCAGCCTGCAAAAAGGAGACCCCAAACACAGTAAGATAAGCAAAATGAAAAGACAGAAAAACACACAGCAGATGAAGGAGCAAGATAAAAACCCACCAGACCTAACAAATGAAGAGGAAATAGGCAGTCTACCTGAAAAAGAATTCAGAATAATGATAGTAAAGATGATCCAAAATCTTGGAAATAGAATAGACAAAATGCAAGAAACAGTTAACAAGGACCTAGAAGAATTAAAGATGAAACAAACAATGACGAACAACACAATAAATGAAATTAAAAATACTCCAGATGGGATCAATAGCAGAATAACTGAGGCAGAAGAACGGATAAGTGACCTGGAAGATAAAATACTGGAAATAACTACTGCAGAGCAGAATAAAGAAAAAAGAATGAAAAGAACGGAGGACAGTCTCAGAGACCTCTGGGACAACATTAAACGCACCAACATTCGAATTATAGGGGTTCCAGAAGAAGAAGAGAAAAAGAAAGGGACTGAGAAAATATTTGAAGTGATTATAGTTGAAAACTTCCCTAATATGGGAAAGGAAATAGTTAATCAAGTCCAGGAAGCACAGAGAGTCCCATACAGGATAAATCCAAGGAGAAATACGCCAAGACACATATTAATCAAACTGTCAAAAATTAAATACAAAGAAAGCATATTAAAAGCAGCAAGGGAAAAACAACAAACAACACACAAGGGAATCCCCATAAGGTTAACAGCTGATCTTTCAGCAGAAACTCTGCAAGCCAGAAGGGAGTGGCAGGACATATTGAAAGTGTTGAAGGAGAAAAACCTGCAACCAAGATTACTCTACCCAGCAAGGATCTCATTCAGATTTGATGGAGAAATTAAAACCTTTACAGACAAGCAAAAACTGAGAGAGTTCAGCACCACCAAACCAGCTCTACAACCACTGCTAAAGGAACTTCTCTAGGCAAGAAACAAAAAAGAAGGAAAAGATCTACAATAACGAACCCAAAACAATTAAGAAAATGGGAATGGGAACATAAATATCGATAATTACCTTAAATGTAAATGGACTAAATGCTCCCACCAAAAGGCACAGATTGGCTGAATGGATACAAAAACAAGACGCATATATTTGCTGTCTACAAGAGACCCACTTCAGACCTAGAGACACATACAGACTGAAAGTAAGGGGATGGAAAAAGGTATTTCATGCAAATGGAAACCAAAAGAAAGCTGAAGTAGCAATTCTAATATCAGACAAAATAGAATTTAAAATAAAGACTATTACAAGAGACAAAGAAGGACACTACCTAATGATCAAGGGATCGATCCAAGAAGAAGTTATAACAATTGTAAATATTTATGCACCCAACGTAGGAGCACCTCAATACATAAGGCAAATACTAACAGCCATAACAGGGGAAATCAACAGTAACACATTCATAGTAGGGGACTTTAACACCCCACTTTCACCAATGGACAGACCATCCAAAATGAAAGTAAATAAGGAAACACAAGCTTTAAATGATACATTAAACAAGATGGACTTAATTGATATTTATAGGACACTCCATCCAAAAACAACAGAATACAGTTTTCTCAAGTGCTCATGGAACATTCTCCAGGATAGATCATGTCTTGGGTCACAAATCAAGCCTTGGTAAATTTAAGAAAATTGAAATTGTATCAAGTATCTTTTCCGACCACAATGCTATGAGACTAGATATCAATTACAGGAAAAGATCTGTAAAAACTACAAACACATGGAGGCTAAACAATACTTAATAACGAAGTGATCACTGAAGAAATCAAAGAGGAAATCAAAAAATACCTAGAAACAAATGACAATGGAGACACGACGACTCAAAATCTATGGGATGCAGCAAAAGCAGTTCTAAGAGGGAAGTTTATAGCAATACAATCCTACCTTAAGAAACAGGAAACATCTCAAATAAACAACCTAACCTTGCACCTAAAGCAATTAGAGAAAGAAGAACAAAAAAACCCCAAAGTTAGCAGAAGGAAAGAAATAAAAATCAGATCAGAAATAAATGAAAAAGAAATGAAGGAAATGATAGCAAAGATCAATAAAACTAAAAGTTGGTTCTTTAAAAGGATAAACAAAATTGATAAACCATTAGCCAGACTCATCAAGAAAAAAAGGGACAAGACTGAAATCAATAGAATTAGAAATGAAAAAGGAGAAGTAACAACTGACACTGCAGAAATACAAAAGATCATGAGAGATTACTACAAGCAACTCTATGCCAATAAAATGGACAACCTGGAAGAAATGGACAAATTTTTAGAAAGGCACAACCTGCCAAGACTGAATCAGGAAGAAATAGAAAATATGAACAGACCAATCACAAGCACTGAAATTGAAACTGTGATTAAAAATCTTCCAACAAGCAAAAGCCCAGGACCAGATGGCTTCACAGGCGAATTCTATGAAACATTTAGAGAAGAGCTATCACCTATCCTTCTCAAACTCTTCCAAAATATAGCAGAGGGAGGAACACTCCCCAACTCATTCTACGAGGCCACCATCACCCTGATACCAAAACCAGACAAGGATGTCACAAAGAAAGAAAACTACAGGCCAATATCACTGATGAACATAGATGCAAAAATCCTCAACAAAATACTAGCAAACAGAATCCAACAGCACATTAAATGGATCATACACCATGATCAAGTGGGGTTTATTCCAGGAATGCAAGGATTCTTCAATATACGCAAATCAATCAACGTGATACACCATATTAAAAAATTGAAGGAGAAAAACCATATGATCATCTCAATAGATGCAGAGAAAGCTTTTGACAAAATTCAACACCCATTTATGATAAAAACCCTCCAGAGAGTAGGCATAGAGGGAAATTTCCTCAACGTAATAAAGGCCATATATGACAAACCCACAGCCAACATCATCCTCAATGGTGAAAAACTGAAAGCATTTCCACTAAGATCAGGAACAAGACAAGGACGTCCACTCTCACCACTAATATTCAACATAGTTTTGGAAGTCCTAGCCACGGCCATCAGAGAAGAAAAAGAAATAAAAGGAATCCGAATCGGAAAAGAAGAAGTAAAGCTGTTACTCTTTGCAGATGACATGATAGTATACATAGAGAATCCTAAAGATGCTACCAGAAAACTACTAGAGCTAATCAATGAATTTGGTAAAGTAGCAGGATACAAAATTAATGCACAGAAATCTCTGGCATTCCTATACACTAAGGATGAAAAATCTGAAAGTGAAATCAAGAAAACACTTCCATTTACCATTGCAACAAAAAGAATAAAATATCTAGGAATAAACCTACCTAAGGAGACAAAAGACCTGTATACAGAAAATTATAAGACACTGATGAAAGAAATTAAAGATGATACAAATAGATGGAGAGATATACCATGTTCTTGGATTGGAAGAATCAACATTGTGAAAATGACTCTACTACCCAAAGCAATCTACAGATTCAATGCAATCCCTATCAAACTACCACTGGCATTTTTCACAGAACTAGAACAAAAAATTTCACAATTTCTATGGAAACACAAAAGACCCCGAATAGCCAAAGCAATCTTGAGAACGAAAAACGGAGCTGGAGGAATCAGGCTTCCTGACTTCAGACTATACTACAAAGCTACAGTCATCAAGACAGTATGGTACTGGCACAAAAACAGAAAGATAGATCAATGGAACAGGATAGAAAGCCCAGAGATAAACCCACGCATATATGGTCACCTTATCTTTGATAAAGGAGGCAAGAATGTACAGTGGAGAAAGGACAGCCTCTTCAAGAATTGGTGCTGGGAAAACTGAACAGGTACATGTAAAAGTATGAGATTAGAACACTCCCTAACACCATACACAAAAATAAGCTCAAAATGGATTAAAGAGCTAAATGTAAGGCCAGAAACTATCAAACTCTTAGAGGAAAACATAGGTGGGACACTCTATGACATAAATCACAGCAAGGTCCTTTTTGACCCACCTCCTAGAGAAATGGAAATAAAAACAAAAATAAACAAATGGACCTAATGAAACTTAAAAGCTTTTGTGCAGCAAAGGAAACCATAAACAAGACCAAAAGACAACCCTCAGAATGGGAGAAAATATTTGTAAATGAAGCAACTGACAAAGGATTAATCTCCAAAATTTATAAGCAGCTCATGCAGCTTAATTACAAAAAACAAACAACCCAATCCAAAAATGGGCAGAAGACCTAAATAGACATTTCTCCAAAGAAGATATACAGACTGCCAACAAACACATGAAAGAATGCTCAACATCACTAATCATTAGAGAAATGCAAATCAAAACGACAGTGAGATATCATCTCACACCAGTCAGAATGGCCATCATCAAAAAATCTAGAAACAATAAATGCTGGAGAGGGTGTGGAGAAAAGGGAACCCTCTTACACTGTTGGTGGGAATGTAAATTGATACAGCCACTGTGGAGAACAGTATGGAGGTTCCTTAAAAAACTACAAATAGAACTACCGTATGACCCAGCAATCCCACTACTGGGCATATACCCTGAGAAAACCATAATTCAAAAAGAGTCATGTACCAAAATGTTCATTGCCGCTCTATTTACAATAGCCCGGAGATGGAAACAACCTAAGTGTCCATCATTGGGTGAATGGATAAAGAAGATGTGGCACATATATACAATGGAATATTACTCAGCCATAAAAAGAAACGAAATTGAGCTATTTGTAATGAGGTGGATAGACCTAGAGTCTGTCATACAGAGTGAAGTAAGTCAGAGAGAGAGAGATAAATACCGTATGCTAACACATATATATGGAATTTAAGAAAAAGAATGTCATGAAAAACCTAGGGGTGAAACAGGAATAAAGACACAGACTTACTACAGAATGGACTTGAGGCTATGGGGAGGGGGAAGGGTAAACTGTGACAAAGCGAGAGAGAGGCATGGACATATATACACTACCAAACGTAAGGTAGATAGCTAGTGGGAAGCAGCTGCATAGCACAGGGAGATCAGCTCGGTGCTTTGTGACCGCCTGGATGGGTGGGATAGGGTGGGTGGGATAGGGAGGGTGGGAGGGAGGGAGACGCCAGCGGGAAGAGATATGGGAACATATGTATATATATAACTGATTCATTTTGTTGTGAAGCTGAAACTAATATACCATTGTAAAGCATTTAAGAAAAAAAAAAGCGTGTATGAAAGCATTTATGGAGTTTGTTTCTTTTGCCAACCTCTGCCTAACAGAGTTATCATTATTTGCCTTGGCCCTTGTGCTATTCATTGTTACTAATTATTTTATAAATCCTCAAAAGGGAAAGGTTTGAAACTGACGCTGAAGTACATAGCAATACACAGAACTATTATGGGGATTTAGATGAGAGAACTACTACTTTTGGTTTGAGATAAGATTTAGCGCATGTTTTATAAAGGAGCTGATATTTGAGACAAAACTTAACTACTCGGTGAAGGAGGAATTCCAGTTGGAGGAATTGGAATTAGATTAGAAACCAGAGTACACAGGGAAAATAGGAAGCAGTTAGTCACCAAACAAATAGGATGACAAAAATAAATGAGTATGTGATTTTATTGTTTTCCTCATAGAACCCACAGTCTATATGATATGCCTGGAAATTCACTATCCAGAGAGAGATGCCTAGAAAGGCAAGTTAAGAATATGCCATTGAGACCTGGTTGGGATTATTCTTCAATCAACAAGATACAGGGAGCTACTGTTTTTAATTAGGAAAAACAGGTGCTCAGACCTATACTTTATGAAATGTAAACCACAATCACTATTTAGGACAATAAATAAAGAAGTTTTAAAATTCTAAAAAAAAAAAAAATAGTTCGTGCTCCACTTACCTTTTAGGATTATTTTGTTAAGAAAAATATCCAGGAAATTTCCTTTTCATTGTCAACTGTAAGACGTCATTTCATCTAAGTTGCTATAGGTTGCCCGATATATTTCAAGATAGTAGGCATTTCTGGTGACCAAAAAGAGGTGGGACTAGGGAATCCTGTTGCCTGTTGGCACAAAGAAGTGAGGAAACCAATGTGTGTATTTCATTTGAGCCCATTTTTTTCCAAATGAAGGAGAGATTGATTTCATCATTAGCTCCTCTGCGGCTCTCTGACTCAGAATGGTTCAAATCCTCCCATATCACTCTTTTTCCAAACTAACTTCTAAGCTCCTTAAAGGCAAGGGCTATATGTTATGCTTTTCTTTGTCCCTTGCTAGTTTCTTAACAAACATCAGTTGGCTCTAGAAAAATTAACACAAGTCATTGGAGGGTGAGATGAAAGAGTTAGATCTTATGATATATCAGTTCAGGCCTGTCCCCCTCCCCCATTTTAGCATGTAAACCTTATTTTTTGCATTAAGGTTTAAATATACAATAAGTTAAATCTCTTAAAGTGACTGTCTTTAAAACCATACAGTTGAGGGAAACCTCTCCATATCTGATATGGTCTTAATCTGAAGAGAAAGGAAATTAAACCAAGAAATGACCCAAAAGAGCATGTTACACATACTCAGAAGTTGCAAATGACCTAGAGGCAGAGCAGTTGATGTGGACGATGTGACTGACTTTAGTCTGTTTGGGGTCTGTTGGGATGTATAAAAGGATACTCAGTGTGTTGAGCCTCCCCTGCATTCACCCCTAAGCACCTGAAGTCCCATTCATCTCATCATTTTCATCTTCTCATATTTTGACAGTTTTTCTCAGTCCTTTAAAAGTCTCATTGATTTCACTAATGAACAGAGTACTGAAAATTTGCTCATTTGCAAACCTGAGGTTTCATGGCCAAGCTGCTGCTATCTTTTCCCAGATGACATTTCCAGAATTGAAAGCGCCCGCATACAGAGCAGTCCTCATAGGATGCAAATGCATTCATGGATGAGAAATGAAATTGCAAGTTTATGGAGTGTCATTTCATATCTAGGCAGCCACGTTGTGGCTGGGTCTTTGGTTCAAACAACTAGTAGCATTATTGCTCTGATAGAAAAAAAATAAGTCAAAGTTCGTGAATTTTGGGGTCTTTCACGGCAGGCTTTTCTTTTTCTCTGATGATGAAAAATATCTAATGCAGAATTCATAGAACTGCCATCAGGACTTGAGATACAGGATTGGGGAATACTTGCTCATTCAATAACTGTGTACTTTGGAAAGAGTAATGAAGCCTGAGGCACATTGCTTTGACATTTATTTCAATTATCTATTGCTGTGTAGCAAACTACCGCAAAACTTAGTAGTTTAAAACAACATTCATTTTCTTTTCTCACAATTCTGTGGCCTGAGCTGTGCTCAGCTGGGGGGTTCTTCGATTAGCCCTCCCAGTGGTCACTAGTGTGTCTAAATTCAGCAGGCTGACCGGCTGGGGACTCAGCCCAGCCAGGATTCTGGAAGGACTGGACTTTTCTCTCTCTCCATGTGGCCTCTCCACATGATCTCTCCATGAAGATAGCTGCTCCGGCAGAATAGTCAGACTTTCATGATATCCCAGGCTCCCGAGAGTATAAAGCAGAAGATGGCCCAGAAATGGCACAGCAGCAATCTCACTGTATTCTTTGGCTAATATAAATACAGGCTCAGCCTAGCTATAAGGTGGAAGAACGTGCAGAGACATGACTACCAAGTGGTTCATTTGGGACCAGCAATGCCACAGATAAGCACAACATTAGCACCAGGGTCTCTCTCACACACACACACACACACACACACACACACACACACACACACACACACACACACACCCCATGTATAGGTGAATATTTGAGCTCTGCAGGCAACTCGAGATGGTTTCCAATGGCCACTGTGTAATGAATATTAACATCTATGACCTGCAGAGAGAAAGAAAGAAAAACACCTACTCTGAAGACAGGAAAACTGAACTGAAGGTCTGACATTGCCATGTTACATAATCTCTCTGAGCCTCAGTACATTCATGTGAAAAACAGGAAAAATGGTGTATATACACTTACTTCAAAGGATTATTATATTAAGAAAACATCTGTGAAATTGCATTTCAAAGTGTAAGGCATCATATAAATGTAAGTTGCTATTAGAGCTGTTGATGAATTTCATGACTGTCATTTTGTGTTTTGCTTTGAGTCCTCTGTGATTTTTGAATTATGTTTGTTTGGATGAGAATTCTTATAGCTAACTTTTAGGAAGACCAAAATATTATTAATGGTTCCACAGCTCTTATTATGTTTAGTTTCTTTTTTCAGCAACCAATTTGGATAATGGCTTTAAAATCATGATAGAATATTTGGTTATTACATTACCCTGCATTGATTTTAGGGATAAACATTGTGTATCTTGTGATGAAATAATTTTTCATGCCATCTCCCTAATAGTGGAAGATTAAGATAGTTTCCTGTCCCAAGTATTAGGGAGCTACTAATAAGTTATTTATAGTGCTCTGACTTATTATTTTTCTACTATTCAAGCTTGTACTATTTAAAAATTGACAGTAAAAGTAAAAATGACAGAATTTTAGTAGGATCCACAGTATCAAACCAGATCTTTCTCTGACAACATTTCAGCCCTGAGACTACTAAAAGTGGGAGTAGGAAGTACAGAGGCTAATTTGGGTCTTTCTCATGTGTAGTGAGGACAGCTTGAAAAATTTGACCACCATCAGAAAGCTCTGTAACTGGGAGACCAAATAAGAGAGGCAGAAAGGATGTCAGCCTCTGTCTACACTCCTCCTGACAACTAGCTGGGCAGTAGTTCCTGCTGGAATCATGCTAATGCAGTCCCGTTGGGATTCACTGCTGAGAACTGCAGGCCACTCCATTTGATGCCTTCTCCTGCTGCAGGTTTCTATAGTGGCTCCCAGTGAAGCCTTAGGTGCTGACAAGCTCTATGACTTGCTGGTGTCAGTTTTTACCAAAGAGGAAATTTTTCAGTGTAATGTCTCTCCTAAATTTATACTGAATTATATATGTATTTATTTTATGTATTTTTTGAAATATAGTTGATTTACAATATCATATTAGTTTCTGGTGTACAGCACAGCGATTCAGATACATACATACATATATATGTATTTATTTTATGTATTTTTTGAAATATAGTTGATTTACAATATCATATTAGTTTCTGGTGTACAGCACAGCGATTCAGATACATACATATATATATATATATATATAGAGAGAGAGAGAGAGAGAGAGAGAGAGAGAGAGAGGGAGAGAGGGAGAGAGGGAGAGAGAGAGAGAGAGAGAGAGAGAGAGAGAGTGTCTTTTACATATTCTTTTCCATTATGGTTTATTATAGGATATTAAATATACTTCCCTGTGCTATACAGTAGGACCTTGTTGTTTATATATTTTATATATAGTAGTTTATAGCAGCTATGTATTTTGAATAGCAACAGCTGGAGGAGTCAAATTTCTAAAAACTATGAAGGTATGGAAAAAATAATTTTTGTTTTGTTTCCTTCATTCCTTCCTTCCCTCTTTTCTCCCTCCCTCCTTCCCTCCCTCTCTTCCTTTCTGCCTTTCTCTCCCTCTCTCTCAAGGCAGGTGGAGGGTGGATGATAAGGAGGTGGAGGAAAAAAGAAAATGGGAAAATATATATTTATTTATCATTTTTTGAAGTCCTTTACTCCTCTTTTTTTCTATGACTATGGTTAATATACATTTCTTCTGCAACTAAAAGAATAAGACAACAAAAAACTAGTAAGGGCAAAGATGAATTGAAAAAATCTTGACCTAGTTGACATAGATAGAACATTGCAATCACAACTGCACAATACATATATTTTAAAGACACATGGAACATTTACAAAAAATGACGAAATTCTGGGCCATAAACCAAGTCGCAACAAATTTCACATGATTAAAATCATAAAGAACAGGGGATCAATAACATTTTTCTTAAAGGGCTACACAGTTAATTATTTTAGGCTCATGGACTAAATGGCCTATATCATAACTATTCATTCTGTAAAATCCTTTACTCCTTAAAATCAATATACTGACTTAAGAATCTAAAATATATAAATTGAAGAAACTTTATTTGCTCATAAAATGAAAAGTTGCTAATTAGCAACAAGATAACATATCAAAGTATAAAACTCACTGGTAAAGAAAAAAATAGTTAAATTCAGAATACTCTAATGTTGTAATGGTGGGTAAATCACATAATTCTAGTATGAAGTTAAAAGACAGAAGTATTGTAAATTGCTATAACTATAATAATTCGTTAATGGATATACAATGTAAAAAGATGTAAATTGTGACATCAAAAAACATAAAATAGGGCTTCCCTGGTGGCGCAATGGTTTTGAGTCTGCCTGCCGATGCAGGGGCCACGGGTTTGTGCCCCGGTCCGGGAAGATCCCACATGCCGCGGAGCGGCTGGGCCCGTGAGCCATGGCCACTGAGCCTGCGCGTCCGGAGCCTGTGCTCCGCAATGGGAGAGGCCACAACAGTGAGAGGCCCACATACCGCAAAACAAAAAACAAACAAATAAACAAACAAAAAACATAAAATATGGGGAGGTAGTATATAAATGTAGAGCTTTTGTGTACTTTTGAAGTTAAGTGTTATCAGCTTAATATAGACTATTATAAATATGTTTTATGTTAAGTGCCATGGTAACCACAAAGCAAAAACCCATAGTAGATACACAAAAGATAAGGAGGACAGAATCAAAACATACCACTGCAGAAAATCATCAAACCACAAAGGAAAAGAACAAGAGAGGAAAAAAGGATCAAAGGAATCATAAAGCAACCAGAAAACAATGAACAAAATGTAAATAGTAAGTCCACACCTATCAATAATTTTTTCAAATGTAAATGGGTTAAATTCTCCAATTAAGAGATGTAGAGTTTTGGCTGACTAGATTTTTAAAAATCCAACTATATACCACCTACAGGAGACTCAGTTCAGCTCTAAGAACACAAACACACTGAAAATAAAAAAATAAAAAATACATATTCTATACAAATGGAAGCCCAAAAAAAGCACAGGTACTATGCTTATATCAGATAAAATAGACTTAAGCCAAAGACTGTAACAAGAGACAAAGAAGGGCATTACATAATGATAAAAGGAGGAATCCAACAAGAGGATATAACATTTGCATATACTTATGTACCCATCACTGGACAGCCTAAATATATAAAGTAAATATTAACAGATCTGTAGGGAGAAATAGCAATACAATAATAGTAAGGGACTTCAGTACCCCATATTCAACAATGGAGAGATCATCCAGACAGAAAATCAATAAAGAAATATTGGCCTTAAACTACTCATTAGACTAGATGGACTTAACATGTGGTTACAGAACATTCCATCCAACATCAGCAGAATACGCATTCCTCTCAAGCACACATGGAACATTCTCCAGGATAGATCATATGTTAGAACACAAAACAAGTCTTAATAAATTTAAGAACATTTAAATCATATCAAGTAAATTTTCTGACAACAATGGTATAAAACCAGAAGTCAATCACAAGAAGAAAACTGGAAATTTCACAAATATATGGAAATTAAACACATTACTGAACAATCAGGGGGTCAAACAAGAAATCGAAAGAAAAAATTTAAAATATCTTGAGACAAAAGAAAATGGAAGCACAACATACCAAAACTTATGGGATGCAACAAAAGCATTTCTAGGAGGGAAGATTATAGTGATAAAGGCCCATATTGAGAAGTAAGAAAGATCTCAAATAAACAACCCAACTTGACACCTCAAGGCACTAGAAAAAGAAGAACAAACTAAGCCCAAAGTTAGCAGAAGGAAGAAAATACCAAAGATCAGAATGGAAACAAATGAATAGAGACTAAAAAGATAATAGGAAAGATAAAAAAGAGATGGTTTTTTGAAAAGATAAACTAAGTAGACAGACCATTAGCTGGACTCACCAAGAAAAAAAGAGGAAGGATGGTAATAAAATTAGCAATAAAAGAGGATACCTTACAAATAATACCACACAAATACAAAGAATCACAAGAAACTACTATGAAAAATTTTACACCAAAAAATTGGATGATCTAGAAGAAATGGGTAAATTCCTAGAAACATACACCTTACCCAGACCGAATCATGAAAAAGTAGAAAATCTGGACAGACCAATTACTAGTAAGGAGATTGAATCAGTAATCAAAAATCTAACAATCAAAAGTCAGAACAAGGTGGCTTCACTGGTGAATTTTACCAAACGCTTAAAGAATTAATGCCAATCCACTTCAAACTCTTCTGAAAAGTAGAAGAGAAGGGAACACTTCCAAACTCATTTTACAAAGGCAACATTACCTTGATACCAAAACCAATCGAGGAAAAGAAAATTTTTAAAAGAAAAGAAAATTACAGGTCAGTATCCCTGATAAATATAGATGCAAATGTCCACAGCAAAATATTCCAGGGATGCAATGATAGTTCAATATCCACAAATCAATCAATGTGATACACCACATTAACAAAATGAAGGATAAAAATCATATGATCATCTCAATAGATGCAGAAAAAGGATTTTACATAATTCAACATCTTTTCTGATAAAAACTCTCAACAAACTGGATACAGAAGCAATGTACCTATATAATAAACTCTATATATGACAAACTCACAGCTAGCATCATACTCAAGGGTGAAAAGCTGACAGCATTTCCTCTAAGATCAGGAACAAGACAAGGTTGTCCACTCTTACCATTTTTATTCAACATAAATATCCAAAGAAATTAGACTAGAAAAAGAAATAAAGTCATCCAAAACAGAAGGAAAGAAGTAAAATTATCTCTATTTGCAGGTGACATGATACTGTATATAGAAAACCCTAACTCCATCAAAAAACTGTTAGAATGAGTGATTTCAGTAAAGTTGCAGGATACAAAATTAATATACAAAAAATCAGTTGCAATTCTATATGCTAACAACAAATTATCAGAAAGAGAAATTAAGAAAATGATACTGTTTATAATAGCATCAAGAGGAGTAAAATACTTAGTAATAAATTTAACCAAGGACATTAAAGACCTTTATACTGAAAACTATAAGACATTTGTGAAACAAATTGAAGAAGACACAAAGAAATGGAAAGATATTCCATACTTGTGGATTGGAAGAATTAATATTGTTAAAATGTCCATATTACCCAAAGTGATCTACAGATTCAATCAATCTGTATCAAAATTCCAATGGTATTTTTCACAAAAATAGAAAAAAAATCCGACAATTCATATGGAACCACAAAATACTTGAAATAGCCAAAGCAATCTTGAGAAAAAAGAATAAAGTTGGAGGCAGCACACGTTCTGATTTCAAACTATATTACAAAGCTATAGCAATCAAAACTGTATGGTACTGGCATAAAAACAGACACATAGATCAATGGAACAGAACAGATAGCCCAGAAATAAACCCATGCACATGTGGTCAATTAATTTATGACAAAGGAGCCAAGAATATAAAATGGAGAAAGTATAGGCTCTTCAATAAACGGTGTTATATAAACTGGAAAGCCACAGGTAAAAGAATGAAACTGGACCTCTCTCTTACACGATACACAAAAACCAACTCAAAATGGATTGAAGACTTCAACGTATGACCTAAAAGCATAAAACTCCTAGAAAGAAAACACAGGGGATAAGCTCCTTGATATTGATGTTGACAATTATTTTTGGATTTGATACCAAAAGCAAAAGCAAGAAAAGCAAAAGTAAGCAAGGGTACCACATCAAACTAAAAAGCTTCTGCATAGCAAAAGAAGCCACCAACAAAATGAAAAAGCAACCTACAGAATAGGAGAAAATATTTGCAAACTATATTGGATAAAGGGTTAATATACAAAACATATAAAGAATCATACAACTCAATAGCAAACAATCAAACAATCGGATTTAAAAATGTGCAAAGGGGGCTTCCCTGGTGGCGCAGTGGTTGAGAGTCCGCCTGCCGATGCAGGGGACACGGGTTTGTGCCCCGGTCTGGGAAGATCCCACATGCCGCGGAGCGGCTGGGCCCGTGATCCATGGCTGCTGAGCCTGCGCATCCGGAGCCTGTGCTCCGCAACGGGAGAGGCCACAGCAGTGAGAGGCCCGCGTACCGCAAAAAAAATGTGCAAAGGGAGATTGACATATACACACTACTATATTTAAAATAGATAACCAACAAGGACCTACTATATAGCACAGGGAACTCTGCTCAATACTCTGTAATAACCTAATTGGGAAAAGAATTTGAAAAAGAATAGATACATGTATATGTAAAACGGAATCACTTTGTAGTACACCTGAAACTAACACAATATTGTTAATCAACTATACTCCAATATAAAATGAAAAAAATTTTTTAAATGTGCAAAGGAACTGAAAGGACTTTTTTTTTTTTTCCATAGAAGACATACAAACGGCCATCAGGTACATGAAAAGGTACTCAACATCATCAGGGAAATGCAAATCAAAACCACAATGAGATATCACCTCACACCTGTTAGAATGGCTACCATTACAAAGAAAAAAGATATCAAATGTTGGAGAGGGTGTGGAGAAAAGGGAACCCTCTTGAGCTGTTGGTGGGGATGTAAATTGGCGCAGCCACTATAGAAAACAGTATGGAGGCTCCTCAAAAAATTAAAAATAGAACTACCATACGATCCAGCTATTCCACCTCTGGGTATATATCCAAAGGAAATGAAAACTGGATATCAAAAGGTATCTGCACTTCCATGTTCACTGCAGCTTATTCACAATAGCCAAGATATGGAAATAACCTATATTTCCTTCACCTGATGAATAGATTTAAGAGATGTGATATATAGATATAAATATTATTTGGCTTCGAGAAAGAAAGAAGATCATCCTGCCTTTTGTGACAACATGGATGAAACTTGAAGACATTATGCTAAGGAAATAAGTCAGACAGAGAAGGATAAATATTGTATGATATCACTTATACATAAAATCTAAAAAAGCTGAACTCATAGTAACAGAGACTAGAATATTGGTTACTAGGGGCAGGGTGGTGGGGCAAAAGGGAAGATTAAAAAAAAAAAGAGTGGTGGCACAGTGGTTGAAAGTCTGCCTGCCATTGCAGGGGACACGGGTTCGAGCCCTGGTCTGGGAGGATCCCACATGCCGCGGAGCAACTGGGCCCGTGAGCCACAACTACTGAGCCTGCGTGTCTGGAGCTTGTGCTCCACAACAAGAGAAGCCGCGACAGTGAGAGGCCCACGCACCGCGATGAAGAGTGGCCCCCGCTTGCCGCAACTGGAGAAAGCCCTCGCACAGAAACGAAGACCCAACACAGGCAAAAATAAATAAATAAATAAAATTTAAAAAAAAAAGAGTAACCAAACATGTTTTTACTCCCAACTGTTTCCATATTGCTTTTCATTATCCTTCCTTGATTTTAGGTTAAAGAACACTTGCTCTATTTTTATCAAGTCTTTTTTTTTAGTTTCCCAGTTTTATTTATATTTGAAAATAAAATTTATCTTATCCACTGACCCAGATATAAATTAAATATTATTTCACAATTTGTTTATTTAAGTAGATTTTCCCCCCTAAATCTCTTTTTAAAAAAAGATTCTAGGTCTCCTGAAACGTCATTCAGTATTAAATCCATCTCTGTCAGCCCTTTTGTTCAGACACCTTGGGCAAAAATGATGTATCCTTAAATATGTATGTCAACTACATTTTCTGCCTCTCAGCTCAAATAATTAGGTCCATTTCCCATTAATTTTTTTTCAGAGTGCAAGATTATCTAGATAGATTTTTTAGTAATGTAATTTTAATACTTACACTTGGCAAATTGCTCAAATGGTCCAATTTATCCTGTCACTCCCTTTTAATGTGACCTTATTAAAAGCCATTATTACATTTCCTCTTAATTTCACTTAGAGGGCACTTATCTACTCTCAGCCTCTAGTTTCACACATGGACCTGTGGAGATGCTTATCCTATTACATACATGGTCATTCCAAATCTTTTGCTTGCTAAGAAATGGAAGTAGAAATTGGTTGTAAAGTAGGAAGTATTTAAAAAAACCACATGTAAAGGTAGATTCTTTGCTTGGCAGATCAATGATCAAGCATATACACATACAAGTTTTACTTGGCCTTGAGAACACGCAGACCCAGAGGAGAACTTTAGCAGTGTGTTACTCCCCAGGACTCCCTGGAGATCCCTATCTGAACCCAGCTCTGAGAGCCTTGGCCAAGCCAAGAAGTTGAAATGTCCACAGAGCCCATGTCTGGAATGAAAAACTACCCTCAGGATTTGCTCACCATCTCCTGGCCTCTATTCTCTTTCCACACTGTGTGTGGGGCACTAGTGACACTGTAGCAGGACGCTTTGATCACATTCTGTTTATATGAACTTTCTTGTGCCTTTGGGCCATTGCCCTTTGGAGTCTATGTCTCAGACATCCTTGCCACGTCATGTTGCACTCAACAAATTCTATCACATACTTGAATGACTTTAACAAGACAAAATCTGGCTTATAGTTAGGAGAATATACGTACATTTGGATTTTTCTTTGATCTTTGTCAATAATCAATTTTTACTGTGTTTTATCTCCAATTCCCTAAAAATCAGAACCAATGATAGAAGCTTAACACTTTAACCCTTTATTAGGGAGTGTAATCCCAGGTTAGCAAGAAGGAGGGGAAAAAATGGAAGTGAGGCAGGGAAGGAAAGAGAGCAAATAGAAGATGGTGCATTATGGGACTAACCACAGCCTCACAGCAAAATACAACTCACTCACATAGAATGGGTCCAGAGAGGCTGTATGTCTTAGAACAGTCTATTAGGGAAAAAAAAGAAGAACAATGGCTTCTTCCCATCTCCAGTTTCTTATTGGTCTACAAGATACTAGCTTACCTACACTTCTGGGTTGAGTTACCTGGGCCTCCTGGGAAACCCCTAGGAAAGCAGGTCTTCTGTGGGCCCAGTCCAGCCCATGTGCTGGCATGGTGGTCTCTCATCAGTCAGCTCTGCAGGTGGGGCAGCCAGGGTGTTAAAGACCCCAGGTAAAGCATGGGCCTTCCTTAGGGCCACTCCTACTGGCAAGCAAGGGATGTGACAAGGCCCAGGAAAGACCTGGTAGGTGAGAGGTAACATAAGCTGAGTGCAGTATACTGAGCATCATATTGTATGTGACAATGAGCTAGACACGGCAAGAGGAGCCCACGGGGCCAATGGATCAAGGATAGGCTTATGCTTAGGCAAAACAGGCAGCTACCTTACATCATGCAGTTTGAGGAAAACCAAGAAATCTTCACCCGCCCCAAAATAGCTCCCCAATCAAGTTGCTCAACTAAAAAAGACCACAGTTTGAACCTATTCTTTGCTTGAGGCTCTGAGAGATTCTGTTAAGATGTAAGCATATTAGATAAAGGACATCATTTTGAGTCAATGTTCCTTACTGCTTTATTTGTAAAGAGTAGGGCTCTGGGGGAATGAAATTCAGGAAGGCTAAAGTTTGATTAGGGTAAAAGGAAATGAAGGCTGAGAATGACAGTCAAATCCCACTTGGTACTGCCCAAGAAGGACATATCTGGTTAGGAAACAACTAACTGAGGAGTCCTGAGTAAGTGGAGGGCAGGCTGAGGTCAGAGGGCTTGAAGTTAGGAAGGGAGAGAAGGGAATGAATGGGAAATGTTAAACACCAATTTTCCCTACCTCAGTTTTGGCCTTGGTTCATTCAATGGCCCTTTTTCCATGAGTCAAATTACAGAGACGTTGAACACTGTGTGGAACTCTGGCTTCAGGCCTCACTCTGCAAGTGCTTCTCTCAAACTTGATTAGCTCGGAATTCCATTAAGGGATCTTCTGCCCTCTGTCACATCTACATTACGTTGGCCTCTCCTACACTCTCCAAAAATCCCTGCCAAAGACTCCCTCTCCCCACACACCTGCCATGCTGGAAAACCAGGCCTCAAGCCTGAAGAGAAGCCAAGCATTCCTAAAATGTGAAATTCCTCTCTGAAGGAAATTCTCTAAAGGAGTCCCTTCGATCAAGCACCCCCTTTTCCATTCCCCAGCACACACACACACGCACACACACACACACACACACACACACAATTTTTTCCATACAACATTTAAGGAGAAAAGCAAATAACTGTTGTTTGCATAGTTCTAGAAATCCTGGTGACCTCATTGTGGCCGATTTATTAATTGTTTGGGGGTGTGAAATTCAAGGTCATGTTAAGTGTGAATCTTTGGGACTATTTCTATTGCTGTCTCAAATGGTTTTCAGACTCTTCTGTTCATAGATTCAAGTCAGGTATTTCCTCCTAAGATCCCGACCCTGATTCACTGCACCACTCACGTTCTGCATTTAAAAGACATTTCCCTATGACACTAAAATGTTTGATGTTATTAAAATCATGCTATTGATATTCATATCAATTATGTCTTGAGTGTGCTGCTTAGTATATCTATTAATAAAACTTGGATTTCCTCTTGTTTGGGCTTCTGCAAAAATAATTTATAGAGACACAAATAGTAATATTAAAGCTATCAACCATAAAAGTCAATACTTGACGGCCTCACGTAATTTAAGAGTTACATACATACGAATTCAGATCTCTTGCTTTCTAAATGTACGTACATTAGCTGCACACCAGAAATTCAGAGTTCAAGAAGCAGCGAGCTGTCAAATGATAGAGCGTTGATGTTTTGAAAATGAACTTTACAGCAAAGCAGGTAAATTGGCAAAGCTGGGTTAGTACAAAAAATACATATGCCTCTTCGTTCCACTAAACTGTCCTTAGGTATATCCATTAACACTGTTTCTTTGTTGAACATTTCTTTTTGAAAAATGTTTTCATATTAGCTTTGCAGTGGGAATTTCCCAGAAAGGAGAAAAGTCTTGCTTACGATTTTGGAAGCTCATTTGCCAACAATACAAAGCATAATCTTCAATTAAAAAGTTCACAACTATATTAATAAGATGTATAATCATCTTGTCACTATATTTCTCAACTCCAAAATATTTTCACAGTAAAAAAGGATCAACAGAGAAGAATAATTTGCTATTTCAGGAAGTGGGTCTATTCAGAATGATCTGAATTTTTGGACCTGTTTGAGAATTCAAGTTCAGTTATTTGTAATGTAAGTTTCCCCACAACTTGCCATCCAATGGATACAAATGTAGGGGGAACAGAGATGTTACTTTGATTGCAATAACACTTGCTTCATTGACTTTTTTTTTGCTTCTTGTTTTTTTTTTTAATTGAAGTATAGTTGATTTATAATGTTGTGTTAGTTTCCGGTGTACTGCAAAGTGATTCAGTTTTATTTATATATGTAAATATGTTATATGTATGTATTCTTTTTCAGATTCTTTTCCCTTATACATTATTATGAAATTTTGAGTATAGTTCCCTGTGCTATACAGTAGGTCCTTGTTGGTTATCTATTTTATATGTAGTAGTGTGTATATGTTAATCCCAATCTCCTAATTTATTCCTTCCCCCTTTCCCCTTGGGTAACCATAAGTTTGTTTTCTATGTCTGTGGGTCTCTTTCTGTTTTGTATATAAGTTTATTTGTATGATTTTTTTTAGATTCCACATATAAGTGATATCATATGGTATTTGTCTTTCTCCGTCTGGCTTATTTTACTTCGTATGATAATCTCTAGGTTCATCCATATTGCTTCAAGTTTCATTGACTTTTGCTACCCACTGTACTCAAAGTACAACCCAGTTATTTCTGCTAATCCCTTAGGATGTTTCAAATGAACCATGTCTTGTGTGTTTGTGTGTGTGTGTGTGTGTGTGTGTGTGTGTGTGTATTCTTCTGGTTTATGTCCACTATCCTCAACAAAACTACATTGTTTTCCACTTAGAAGTGGGGAAATGTCCTGCTTCCCCCAAACTGCATCATTTTTCCTCGCTTGGGCAAAAGCTTCAACATCTGCCACATTCCTTTCCCCCAGAACAGGCGAAAATCCCTTTCCTTCCCCTTCAGTGGAAAATCCTCATGATGGTTGATAAATGCAAGTGCCTCCTAGCAGCACCATGACAGTTTATTACTCATAATAAGTATATATTAATTCTTTTTAGGCAAATCTCACTACATATAAATAAATTAAGGACTGTTTAAGGGAAACAAGACCTTTCAATATGGATAAGAAGTGGCAGATAATCTGGCAATATCTACAAAAATTTCAAATGCACGCACCCTTAGTAATTCCACTTTGAGGAATACATATGAATATTTGTATTAGGATGTTTACTGCAGCATTGTTGAAAGAGGCTAAAAGCTGAAAGCAAATTGAATATCCATCAATAAAGTAATGGTTGAATAAATTACAGTATGTCTACCATTGGTAGTACAGGATGTACTACCATTTTTTATCTAAAATAAATGAATTAGATCTATTTTGACCCAGGGGTGTCTATGACATATTATTAAGTAAATGGGCAAGTGGCAAAGGATGGTGCATAGTACAATCATTGCTTCATAAAGACAAAACCATAGCATGGGTACATGTGTACGTATATATAGTTTAAGGAAATGGAAAATACTGGAAAGCAAATGGTATGGTATTAACACTGGCTGCCTCAAAAGGTAAACGTGGAGGTAGGTAAGGAGATACTTACATTAAAAACAAAATATTTGGGGCTTCCCTGGTGGCGCAGTGGTTGAGAGGCCGCCTGCCGATGCAGGGGACACAGGTTCGTGCCCCGGTCCGGGAAGATCCCACATGCCGCGGAGCAGCTGGGCCCGTGAGCCATGGCCGCTGAGCCTGCGCGTCCAGAGCCTGTGCTCCACAATGGGAAAGGCCACAACAGTGAGAGGCCCACGTACCGCAAAAAAAATCCCAAAAAACAAAATCTTTGGATTATTTCCCTAGTTGTGATGATCCCTTATTAATGTGTAATGAAAATATTTTAATGAAGGAAAATATGGAAAAAATCGATTGAAAAGAAGAAGCAAGTTCAGTAGAGTGCTACCTTCAAGGGTAAGAAATAGACATTACGTAATTATGGTAATCAATTCAAAAATATAGATATATATTGAGTGCCTATAATATGTTTAACCTGTTGCTCAGTATTGTGAGAAATATAAAAGAAAAGTAAGGCATGTTTCTTGCTCTTAAAAACCCAGCGGATCTACTAAGGGAAAAAATACACACATTATTCTTATCTTAAAGCCACTCCTTTGTTTGAGACTGGTGCATATAATTTATGTGTGCTGGTTAACAGGAAGGAGGTGAACTGGGACTGGATTAGCTAGAATAGAGTTTGTGGGTGTAGCTGAGGTTGCCGATGCCCCGCCCCCATCTCCTGGTTTTACCGCAGCAGTGCAAGCCAGCTCAGCTTCCAAATGCCGGGATCTGCATCCCTTGGTCTGAGAGCTTTCTCTGACTCCCAGAACTTGCTCTGCCCACACACAAGGCAGACCAGAAGTACCAGGGAATTAACACCCAAGGACTGATGGCAGTTGGTGTATAAATTCTCCAGCTCCTTTGCCCCTCAGGCCACCTACAACTCAGCCTTCACATTCTGCTTGGTCAGAGCCCAAGGACCAGCCAGAGGTGCAGGCCTAAGATTATCTCGGGTCTTTTGTGAGCATGCATCCTGACCCTGGGCATGCAAGTTGCATTCTGAATTCCCCAGTATACATAGTAGCCATTCAAATCCTTGTTTCCCTGAGAATCTGCTTTCTCAGTCTTCTTCCCAGAGGTTTTGGTCTGTTTTCCGCTTGTCCCATCTTCTGTCCCTTGCCCTTGCCCTGGGCAGCTATAGGCAGTATATCTTTAAATGTTTTCAATAGATGACACTTAGCTGCTCTAGCCCAAGGATGTGGGGGCAAACAAAGATCTGTCTCTCAGGGAAACACTGGACTGGTCAAAAGACACAACAAAAATTGTTTGAGAACAAGATCTATATCACACCAGAAAATCACACCAGGAACATGGGCCACTGTCCCCACAGTCAATGCTGAGCTGGGGAAAAGGGGATGCTAGGCAAGTAAGAAAAAATACCATAATATTTTCTTACCAAAATCTAGCAGCATCTGTCTTCATTAAGCACTTCCCTAGTTGCTGTAAGATTTTGATTAGATTTCAGAGTTCCAACATAATTGATTCTGCTGGGTTTTGCCAGTTTAATGGTTGCTTCAGCAGAGGAACCAATTCTTGGAAATCCCTAATCTACCATTTCTGTGACATCATCTCTGCAACTCTTTATATATATATAAATATATATATATATATATATCAGGTTCTTATTAGTAATCAATTTTATACACATCAGTGTATACATGTCAACTCTTTCTTGCACAAATTAAGACATTCATTTTCTCCCCAAAGGAAATTCAAGGTCCTATTAGTCACTATATCCCTTTCTGGTGATGTTAGTTTCTCTTCTAGATCAGTAAAAAGTCCACTGGGGTATTTAATATCTTAAGACTAAATTGCAAAAGTTAACTATTACTACCATTTTTTATCTAAAGTAGTAGAAGGGGGGAGAATGATAAAAACACACAAGTATATAAATCAAGCAAGAAACAAGATATGCACAGTGCACAAAATATGCTACAGTTCTTCTTTCTATAATTGGACGCTAAGCTCTAGCAGAAATTGAAGTTCCTTTGTCCACTACTTATTCCACGTTCCTTTACCCTTAGCCTTCACCTCAGATGGTCAAATTTCTTTAGCTGGCTGAATGACTCAAACGTTCATTGTAAGGAATCTGAGCCCTTAGTGGTTCAACCCATAGTGATTCTGCATTAATTGGGTCATCTTCAATTAACTTTATTTTTCTTACATGTGAATAGTTCTTTTATTACTCAAATATTTCCATACAATTATGATTATTAAAACAAATAATTATGTAAAAACATTGCTGAATTACTAACAGTTTTCTGTCAATATGTATTTTCTCAATCAATGAATACTGAGAATGCAACTAATATTGTTTGTACTCTGTGAGCCCCTGTGAACTTCCTGGAGTTATGAAAATGTTCGCTATCATGATTTGGGTGTTGGCTATATGGGTGTATACATTTCAATTAACTTTATGACTGGGAATGGAGGCACATGGAATCCCCTGAGTTCTACACATAGTTCTCTCTGCCTGCATTATGTAGAGTAATCCAGTTTGTTAATCAGAATTAAGCACCCTGTCTAGTAGAGTAACCCCCTTCTTTGCCTGTGGTAAGTTTATTGACCTGAGGAACCCAACAAGATCAGGTAGCAGTCTCAGCTTCCCATTCAACAGAACTATTGCTACGTCCCCTGGTGGAAACATTTACCCCTTTGGGAATCAATACGTCTTAACAAGCAGAGGACATAGTTTGAGGGATTTTTAACAAACTCTGGGGAATGGATTATAGGTAGAATAGTGAGAGAGGTCACTCTCAACTTCACCCCTATACATTTTGGCTATGGGAAAATGGTACCAATACTGGTCATTGGTAGAAGGCATATGTCACATCCTTGAGGACAGTTCCCCAGCCTCATAGATATAATCTCCCACTATAATAGGCACTATAGTCATATCTTCAATAGGCTATTCAACCTTCTATGAGAGCAACTGCTTTTTGAGTAGGGGAGCACATGGCAAGAGGAGTGAATTTCATGGCCAAGAGGCCAAGCCACATTTCTTTTCCCCCCAAATTAGATATTTGATAGAAAGCAATTTTATGTGAAATAATTTGATAGTGAATAATTCATTATATAAATCTATGAATGATGGTGGTACTGGCAATAGTATCACAGGCAGGGATGGCAATCTATATTCAGAATACATATATATTCCAAGAAGGACAAATTGCTGCTCTCTCCATGATGAAAGAGGTTGAAGGTAATCAGTCTCCCACCAGGCAGCTGGCTGAGCTCCCTTGCCTGCCCCCTCCACCTCGGGGGAATGATGTCATCAGGGCTCAGCACTGTTTCTAGTGTTGGCAGACAGGCCAATCAATAGTGATGGTAGCCAGAACAGCCCGAGGGAGACAAAGTCAATGCAGTCGAGCCCATGCCTAACCCCCATCCCTGCTGCCACAGCCACTTTGCACAATCTGTTACAAGGTAGCTTGGGAAAGAAGCTGACTAACATCCACAGGATGGCTATTTGGAGTGACCAGCTTTGCCTGAGAAAGTGAGAAAATTGATCAGATTTGCATGAGCAGATGGAAAGGAAGAGATGTTAGTTTAAGCAAAAGAATAATGACAGGGATAATCATAGTGTTTGGCAAAGCATGGAAAGCCCAGCCTGACTGGAGGCAAGTGTGTGCTATGATGAAGTTTTTGAGAGAAAAACCAAAAGGTTAGAAAGGAAGGGTGTGGTAAACTTCTATTAATAACACCAACACATAGTAGTACTAACATACATTTACCAAGTCCTTACTGTGTACTGTGCTGAGCACTCTATATGCATTATATTATTTAATCCTCAAAAATTTATGTGAGGTAAATACAATTTGCAATGGACTGAATGTTTTTGTCCCCCCGTCCCAGGTTCATATGTTGAAACCCTAATTCCAGTGTGATGGGGGTTTGAGGTGTGACCTTTGGTAAGTAATTAGATCAGGGTGGTGGAGCCTTCATGTATGGAATTAGTGCCCTTATAAAAAGAGGTCATAGAGCTACCTAGTGCTCTTTCTACCCTGTGAGTATACAAGAAGTTGGCACTTTGTAACTGGGAAGAGGACCCTTTCTAGAACGCAACCATGCTGGCAATCTGATCTTGTACTTCTAGCCTCCAGAACTGTGAGAAATAAATTTCTGTTGTACATCAGCCACCCAGTTTATGGCATTTTCTTATAGCATCCCAAACTGACTAAGACACTATTATTATGCCCATTTTAGAGAACAGTTTCACGAGGTTAAGTAAAAAGTTACAGAGCCCCCATTGGCAATGACACACAGAAGCCCACAGAAATTGTTTACCACTGGGCTATACTGCCTTGCTATTCAAGCTGAGTAGTATGGACTCTAATGTTAGATGAAGGGGCATGATTGGGGAGGTGTGAGCAAAAAGAAAGCTTTGAGAAAATTAATCTAGCAACATCATGCAGAATAGACTAGTTTCTTTCTCTATTGGGGAATGATTAAGAGGAAGTAAGATGGGAAAGATTTGGGCCTTGAAGATAGTCCCAGGTCTGTCTCATAATAACCTATGGCCTGCAAAATTCTTAACTTTATGTTCCTCTATTTCCTCATAATAAGACTGTTTTAAAGAATTAACGAGATCAAGTGTATTATGCTTGGTACCTGATACAGAGTTAATACTCCCTAAATGTTGATCTTCTTCTTTCCATCCCCTTTTTTCTCCCCAGTAGTGAATATTGGAATAGGTTTCCAGAAGCTTTTCAAAATGGGACTCTCATTGTTCTAGAATTTGTTAAATGGGACTCTTTCAGAGAGTGGATAGCAGCTTGGACACATTCATTCAACAAGCATTTATTACTAGTTTTGTGCCTTTCTCAATACTGGGCTCTAGAGGAATAAACACCAATGCGGTATGGTCTTTGGACAGTGCATAGATAAGTCTAAGCCAGTGAGATAAGGGCCACAGGAGAGTCTGTAGCAGGAAACAAAGGAAGACTGTTAGGGGAGTGTAGGGGTCTATGATCAGTTCCCACAATGGAAATCAGTTTCCATTGATTATTTAAAGTTCAGAAAAATGACAGTATCACTTCTATAGAGCCTTACATCATCCTATTTTTTTAAACAGTTAACAAATAATCTCTCCTCTCCTCCTCATAAAGAAGAGGATGATTGGAGAAATGAAGATCATTGGCTGAAAAGGTGGTAATATCAAGTTTCTCTATTGGCAGCTAAGAAAGTAGCTGGTACAAGACAAAAAGCTCAACAAGGGGCCTATTTATTTTTCCCAACAGTTCCAATGGTGAATAACTGGGGAGGAGGGGATGAAGAATAAAAAAGAGAACTTCAACACTCTTTGAATGTTAATGGAAAAAAATAATTTGGTTGAGAATGAGAGAACTTAACACTTAGAGAGAAAACAGGAAGATACTTCCTTTTCTCCTTTTGAGAGCATGAATGGGGAAAAACAGGTCAGGAACAAGGATGGAGTTGATAACTTCCCTGTGAGAGGTTCAACTTACCAGGTTTTCTCCAAAAAAACTGTTGAAAAAATCATGACATAGCACTGAATTTTAAGTTGTCCCCATCTTAAATCAATCCGTCCCCCCATTCCTTCAGTAAAATGTATCCCACCCTTCTGGCCTTGTGTGGAGACATAGTAACAAACAGAAGCACAGGGTGTCAAAGGCAAGTGTGGCTGGTCCCATTGCAAACTGGCCCTGGCTTTCCTGAAGAAACAGCTCTGAGAAAATGAGCTTAGGGAGTTCAGATGTTGAGCCAGCAGTCACAGAGCCTCCAGGGAGGAGCAATTAGGTTTGCACTGTGGGCTGGCCAACTGGAACGGAAATGACATGAAACTTCCTCTTACCCCAGAAGAAGATGAACTTTGAAAGTTGAAGAGGCAACTCTGAAGAGGGTATTAAATCTTATGCTTCATCTTTGATATTATATTTATAATGAGATTCATCCATTGTTTTGTTTTCCTCTCTAAAAAGAATGTCTGTGCACTGTCCCTGCTTCATTAACTTCCCTCAGAAGAATGTCATTTCTACTTCTATGACAATCCGGGTGACCAAGTCTAGCTCCTAAACAAGGACTCTACATACTCAGCATTCCACGTACTCACACGACACAGAATACTCTATGCCAAGCTGTGCAAACCAGAAATGAAGATGTTTTAAATAAACCTCACCTGTTCACAGTTGACAGCCTTGTGCCCCATGGGAAATTCGAGCTAAGAACAGCGGTGACGTGGTGTAGCTGTTACTCAGCTTCCCAAAAGCTTCAGGGACTCACAGGAGTGTATTATCAGAGGTGACAGTTGTCTGTCCAGAATGAAGCATTTTCAAATAAGGGCAAATTGTAATGCACGTTCCCAACGTACTAACCTACCTTGTTAAAAATTTCAATATTTTCTAAGGTTCAAATGAAACCTCACATGGGTATAATTGGCGGGGTACAAATGCATCTTGTGAAGTAGATGATACAATTTGATATTTCTCCTCACTCCTACACACAAGTAAAAGGAAAATTCACATGAACCATCTTTAAGTTCACAGTTTAAGGCCTGTGAACACTTGCCCAATATTAAACTAGAAAAAGTAATATATATAATATATAATGTATACACAATTTATTTGAATATATTCATTGTTAATGTACAATACGTATTTATTATTGAAATAATCGGTTATTACACAGCCATATACAACTCTCCTTTCCCTTCCTCATCCACCCTCAACCCCTATCCCCGCACACTACAACCTATGCCCCAACCACTGGGTTATTTGTTTTTTCTTGAACTCATCTGTCACATTTTCAAGTCTTGTATCAGTATTTCTTAACCTTTTCCTCAAAGCAACACATATAAGGAATGGCATCCCCATGTGCAAAAACACAACTCACATAGCCATGTCTAGATGTTGACAAACCCCAAAATTCTGCCAGAGAAGTAAAACAGTGTCATAAGTCAAAGCAGCCCAGATATTAACTAGAGGAAACAGGATGCTAGTGAGGCACGATTCCCTCTGAGCAAACTCTTGGGAGCTAAGTTCTCTCCCACTCAAAGCAAGGGAGTGAGAATGAATATTTATAGGGATAACCTTGGATTTTCTCTAATTTTAAAAATGTGAATCATTTTCAAACTTTGGTGCTTTATTATATTTGCCATGGACCACACAAATGCTGCCTTAGTCCTTCCTACTCTTGTATGCTAAAATGCTTACCCCCATATCACGACATCATCTAAGGTTCAATTTAAATACCACCTCCTCCAGGGAAGCAGATGCTATGTGCCTTAGCCAAATTCTGTGCCCAAGTACCACTCAAGTTTATAACTCTCTGTCTGAGGCCTTTCAATGGCTGCACAGGAATGGACTCAGCCCATATGTGGGACAGCTCGCAAGTACTGGAAACACCCCTGGGCAGAGCCCTCAAACAGTGATGGACAGGATTCGGTAAATAAATATCTCATCTTCCTTCCTTCTCAAGTAGAACAGCATTGAGATGTATTCTTCACCATCTCCCAGGGGTCTCCAGTGGGACTGAGCCCCAATTGCCCATTACAAGTGACCTGCTTAGCACCCTCTTTGGCTTCCTGATATCACCTCCCAAATAAACCCTGTGCTCAAATACTATTCTCAGTCTCTACTTCTCAGGGAATCTAACCCAAGATTTCTTGGAAATCCTTTTCCGGTGACCCCATAGAAAGTAACTCCTTCCCCTTCTGGGCTCCCTTAAGGTTTTGTTATAGGAGGGAAAGTGGCAAATGGAATATAAAAAAAGATACAGTGAATCACAGATATATCTGTCCCTCCCACTAGGCACTTGAAAATGAGAATTATGATTTCTCTATATATCCTCAAATCACTGAACACTGCACTTTGCACATTCTTAGTGCTTCATAAATATTTGTTAATTTGAATTAATATCAATAGAACTACAGCATCAAAGACAGCAATTCTTTTTTCTTTTTTGTTTAGTAGGAGATATCTGAAACTTCTGAAGGACTTTATTAAAGACAACAAAGAGGGACTTCCCTGGTGGCCCAGTGGTTAAAGACTCCACGCTTCCAATGAAGCGGGTGCGGGTTCAGTCCCTGGTCGGGGAACTAAGATCCCACATGCTGCACAGCATGGCATGACCAGAAAATAAACAAACAAAAAAAGACAACAAAGAAAAAAACAGGCATTAGGCACAAATCTTATATCTATAAAATAGAGGGATTCCAAAACTTACCATATCAAGCTTGCTCCCTAGATATATAAGGGCCACCCAAATTCAACTTACTCTCGAGATCAAACATTTCTATGGTAAGCTTGCAGTTGTGACATGAACTTAGAGTTCTCTTGCTCAGATTCTGTCCAAATCTGAGCCTACTTTCACATCTAGGATGTTATCCTGACGTGTACTAATTAGGATTTACATCTTAGCTGAAAGATAGCAATTCTTAACATTTTTTTTCCTACAATATTATGAAAGAACGATCATTGAGAAGAAGGTGAAGGTTTAGCATCAAAATGATAGTTAGCTAAAGTATGTGATGCAACTTCTTCTCAGATTCCTTTTAAAAATGTATAATAACTTAATAAAAGGGAAACATTATGGTTTCATGATAAACTAACTATGAGAATAAGATAGCACAATAAACCAGGGAGGAGTTTCCAACAGTGTGGAAGTAGGGAGAAACTTTCATCAATTTCATCAGATATGTGAGGATTAAGAAACGCAACCAAGGGCTTCCCTGGTGACACAGTGGTTAAGAATCCACCTGCCAGTGCAGGGGACACGGGTTCGAGCCCTGGCCCGGGAAGATCCCACATGCCGCAGAGCAACTAGGCCTGTGTGCCACAGCTACTGAGCCCACGTGCCACAGTTACTGAAGCCCACATGCCTAGAGCCTGTTCTCCACAACAAGAGAAACCACTGCAGTGAGAAGCCCGTACACCGCAGCGAGGAGTGGTCCCACTCGCCACAACTGGAGAAAGCCCGCGTGCAGCAAAGAAGACCCAACACAGCCAAAAATAAATAAATAAATAAATTTTTTAAAAAAAGAAACACAATCAATAACCAAGGCATGCTCAAACTCTGAACAGAATTGCAGAGCTTGGAAGTGAATGGAAGGAGGTTAGGGCCACCATGCTTTCTGCCTTTAGCTCAAAGCACAAAGCTGCAGTAGGACAACAGCCAGTGTCACTCTCTTAACTATATAGGGACTATCTTTGGGTTTGGGGAAGGCATCATCCTCCCAACACCTTCTCCAGCCTCCTTTTATAGAGTTCCTTGTGCAATATGATGAGTGGTTCAAAGCAGTGAGGAGGATGAAAAAAGGACCAAGGAATCCTGAAATACCCTCTAGGGCAAAGCACGCTATGTGCAGACAGAGGCCGGGGTAGATTGGCATGAACCATCCTGGTCAAAAATAACTTCTATGGAATAAAGCATTGCATGATGGTCAAGAACGTAGACTGAAATCAGACAGATCTGAGGTAGAGTCCTACATCCTCTTACTACTCTTCCCGATTTTGAATTACTTAATTTAGCCAAACCTTAGTGTCCTTATAAGTAACATGGGATAAGAACAGTAGCTCTCTCATAGAGTCCTTATGAGGAATAATTAGATAATTAATGTAAAGATCTTAGAGAAGTGCCCAGTAGAGTAGCCAAGATTATTTCCTCCTGCTTCTCCTCTTCCTACTCCCCTCGTCCTCCTTCAACCCCATCATCACTCCCACATTCTGCAGAGTCAAAGAATGAGGCAATTGAAGAGGAAAAGTTTCCATTCCAGTTCAGCAGATCTATAAGAAATTAATGCTTACAGAGCAATGAATCTGGGGCTCAGGGTTATGCAAATCAAACTAGCATCTGGCTTTATAGCTGAGAAGGGAATTCTCTCAGCCTCCAAGAAGATAGTCAAAGTGAATGAGAGTGATAAAGCCCCTACCTGTTACAAACATGGGACCAGTATAGATTTCTCCTCATTTGGTATGATTGGAAATAAAACAATTGAAAATGCAGAGCCTAGGAAATGTTCTGTCCTACTTATAAGAGAAGGAACAATTCAGAAAAAGGAACAAACTCAGTGAAATGTAATAAGCAAAAATTGAAAGAAAATTTTAGAAAATTTCTGCTCTGATCTCAACAAAATTCATAAAATTCTTTTTAATGTTAATCTAGAAGAGATTTATGATAAGAAAAATGTAGGATGAAATAAAAAGGAAACAAGTGTTGCATATGAAAAGTTTACAAGCTACTCAAAAGGAGTAATAGAATTAAAATCTACAATGGAGACAATAACTAGCAAAGTTGACTCAACAGAAAATTGAATCCACAATATAATGGAAAAATTCAGATATTCTGGCAGAACACAAAGGGAAAGATATAAACAAATATGGTTGGAAGAAATAAGTACAGACATCAAGAAATAAAAGCCAAGGTCCAACATATAAATAAAAACTGCTCAGAACTGACAAGGTAATTCCCAGACTGGTAATGGGGATTTAATGGGCTTAGGAACACAGAGCTCACAGAGCATTGGACATTGTCTACTTCCCACTGCATATAACCACCTCTGTTCTTTCTCCTGCCACATGCTCTCTATTGCTGTGTTACAATGGTTAAATACGTATATAAAAAATACATAAAGTGTCTCACACATAGGAATATAAAAAATCATAATGCTTATTCTTCAGGTCCTACCTAAAATTATAAAGTTACCCCAGGTTACAATACACAATCCCCTCCACAGAGCTGGGGGCCCTGCTCAGAGTTCCTAACCCTTCACCTACTCTGCATGGGTGAGAAGACTGAGAAGAGAAGAAAGATCTACAGGCCTGTGGGGTTGCCCTGCCTGCTGTCTCTAGCCCTGGGCTGAAGCAGATTTCCTGTGTTACTGCTGCAGATCCTACCTGTGGCTGGCATACTCAGTCCGCACCACCCAGCTCAAATATGGCAGATGTAGTGGCTGCATCCAACCTTAGTTATGTCTGGCTTTCTCTTTGATTGTATTACTATTTGGAGCAGTGATTATCAAACTTGAGCATGTACCTGCATCACCTGGAGGGCTTGTAAAAACAAAGGTCATTGAGTCAGAGGGTCTGGGGTAGGGCCTGAGAATATGCATTTCTAAACATGTCCCAGGGAATGTTAATGCTGCTAATCTGGGTGCCGCACTTTGATAACCACTGGTTCTAGAGGAGGGGTTGGTAAATGTTTTCTGTACAGGGCCAAATAGTAAATACTACAGGCTTACAGGCCATACATTCCCTGTCACTCTACTACTGTAGCTTAAAAACAACCATAAACAATACATAAACAAATGGGCACAGTTCCAATAGAACTTTATTTACAAAAAGAGGTGGTTGGACTGTGGGTTCTAATTTGCCACCTGCTGGGCCACTGCTTGATCTAGAATACAACAAGAGATTCTGAGACCCTTCTTGGAACTCAATATGTAATGACCAGGTAGAGGAGGATGATCTGCAAAGGAAACAAGAAAGGGCCAATGATGTAAGAAGAAAATCAGGAGTATTGTATCACGGAAGCCAAAGAAAAAGGGATTGGTCAATGTAGCAAATGCTCCTGCAATCAGTAAGCTGAGACTGAAAACTTCTATTGGATGCTGTGAGTCAGAATAAAGCTTTAACATCACTGCGAGGGCTGTTTTAGGGAAGGGATTGGGCAGAACTCAAACTAGAGAGGATGAAGGAGTTAGTTGGAATATGAAAAACGCAAGGTGGGAGAATGTTGTCCCATCTCTGATCTCTGAAGTATGAGACATATGGTAGATTACAAATGGCCACAATTTCTCTGCTACTCCTCCCATTGAGAGGTGGAGTCTAATTTCTCTGCCTTTGAATCTGGGTGGGCTTTAGTGACTTGCTTGGCCAACAGAATATAGTTTGTTATGTTCTGGGCTGAACTGTAAGAAGCCTTGTGGCTTCTGCCTCAATCTCACGGAATACTCACTCTGGAGAAAGTTATGGACTATGTAACAAAACTGTCTACTCTGTGACTACCATGCTGTGAGGATGTGATAGAATTTGAGGAGCTAGAGATGCCAAGAAACACTGAGACACCAGAAATGTGAGTGAAGTAACCATCTTGGAAGTGGAGGCTCCAGTCTTAGATGCCCCAGCTGATGCCACGTAGATTAGAGAAAAAATTCCCAACTAAGCCCTTCCTGAACTCCAGATCTACAATATCTTGAGCAAAATAAAATGGTGTCTTAGAGTTGAAGGTTCAATATGGCAGAGGAGAAGAACATGAGCTCACTCTCTCTTGCGACAGCACCGGAATCACAACTAACTGCTGAACAATCATCGACAGGAAGATACTGGAACCCACAAAAAAAGATACCCCAAAGGAGAAGCCACAATGAGACGGTAGGAGGGGTGCAATCACAATAAAATCAAATCCCATAACCGCTGTGGGGGGGGGGGGGTGAGTGACTCACAAACTGGAGAACAATTATAGCACAGAAGTCCAGGGTCTGGCAACAGGAGGAGGAATTCCCAGAGGATCAGACTTTGAAGGCTAGTGGGATTTGACTACAGGACTTCAACAGGACTGGGGGAAACAGAGACTCCACTCTTGGAGGGCACACACAAAGTAGTGTGTGCATCGGGACCCAGAGGAAAGGAGCAGTGACCCCATAGGAGACTGAACCAGACACACCAGCTAGTGCTGGAGGATCTGCAGAGGTGGCGGGTGGCTGTGGCTCACCACGGGGACAAGGACACAGGCAGCAGAAGCTCTGGGAAGTACTCCTTGGCATGAGCCCTCCCGGAGTCCACCATTAGCCCCACCAAAGTGACTGTAGCCTCCAGTGCTGGGTCTCCTCAGGCCAAACAACCAACAGGGAGGGAACTCAGCCCCACCTATCAGCAGACAAGCAGATTTAAGTTTCACTGAGCTCTGCCCACCAGAGCAACACCCAGCTAGCTCTACACACCACCAGTCCCTCCCATCAGGAAGCTTGTACAAGCCTCTTAGATAGCCTCATCCACCAGAGGGCAGACAGCAGAAGCAAGAAGAACTACAATCCTGCAGCCTGTGGAACGAAAACCACATTCACAGAAAGACAGACAAGATGAAAAGGCAGAGGACTATGTACCAGATGAAGGAACAAGATAAAACCCCAGAAAAACAACTAAATGAAGTGGAGATAGGAAACCTTCTAGAAAAAGAATTCAGAATAATGATAGGGAAGATGACCCAGGACCTCGGGAAAAAAATGGAGGCAAAGATCGAGAAGATGCAAAAAAATGTTAACAAAGACCTAGAAGAATTAAAGAACGAGCACCTAGAAGAATCAAAGAATAAACAAACATAGATGAACAATTCAATAACTGAAATGAAAACTACACTAGAAGGAATCAATAGCAGAATAACTGAGACAGAAGAACGGATACGTGACCTGGAAGACAGAATGGTGGAATTCACTGCTGTGGAACAGAATAAAGAAAAAAGAATGAAAAGAAATGAAGACAGCATAAGAGACTTCTGGGACAACATTAAATGCACCAACACTTGCATCATAGGGGTCCCAGAAGGAGAAGAGAGAAAGAAAGTACCCAAGAAAATATTTGAAGAAATTATAGTTGAAAACTTCCCTAACACGTGGGAAAGGAAATAGCCACCCAAGTCCAGGAAGTGCAGAGTCCCAGGCAGGATAAACCCAAGGAGAAACACGCCAAAACACATAGTAATCAAAATGACAAAAATTAAAGAAAAAGTATTAAAAGCAACAAGGGAAAAATGACAAATAACATACAAGGGAATTCTCTAAGGTTAACAGCTGATTTCTCAGCAGAAACTCTACAAGCCAGAAGGGAGCAGCACGATATATTTAAAGTGATGAAAGGGAAGAACCTACAACCAAGATTACTCTACCCAGCAAGGATCTCATTCAGATTCTACAGAGAAATCAAAAGCTTTACAGACAAGCAAAAGCTGAGAGAATTCAGCACCACCAAACCAGCTCTACAATAAATGCTAAAGGAACTTCTCTAAGTGGGAAACACAAGAGAAGAAAAGGACCTACAAAAGCAAAACCCAAAACAATTAAGAAAATGGTAATAGGAACATACATATCGATAATTACCTTAAATTTAAATGGATTAAATACTCCAACCAGAAGACACAGACTGGCTGAATGGATACAAAAACAAGACCTGTATATATGCTGTCTACAAGAGACCCACTTCAGACCTAGGGACACATACAGATTGAAAGTGAGGGGATGGAAAAAGATATTCCATGAAAATGGAAATCAAAAGAAATCTGGAGTAGCAATTCTGATATCAGACAAACTAGACTTTCAAATAAAGACTATTACAAGAGACAAAGAAGGACACTACATAATGATTAAGGGATCAAACCAGGAGGAAGATATAACAATTGTAAATATTTATGCACCCAACATAGGAGCACCTCAATACATAAAGCAAATGCTAACAGCCATTAAAGGGGAAATTGACAGTAACACAATCAGAGTAAGGAACTTTAACACCCCGCTTTCACCAATGGAGAGATCAATCAAAATGAAAATAAATAAGAAAATACAAGCTTTAAATGATACATTAAACAAGACGGACTTAATTGACAATTATAGGACATTCCATCCAAAAACAACAGAATATACTTTCTTCTCAAGTGCTCATGGAACATTCTCCAGGATAGATCATATCTTGGGTCACAAATCAAGCCTTGGTAAATTTAAGAAAATTGAAATGGTATCAAGTATCTTTTTTGACCACATCGCTGTGAGACTTGATATCAATTACAGGAAAAAAACTGTAAAAAATACAAACACATGGAGGCTAAATAATATGCTACTAAATAACCAAGACATTACTGAAGAAACCAAAGAGGAAATCAAAAAAAAACCTAGAGACAAATGACAATGAAAACATGACAATCCAAAACCTATGGGATGCAGCAAAAGCGGTTCTAAGAGGGAAGTTTATAGCAATACAATCCCAACTCAAGAAACAAGAAAAATCTCAAATAAACAATCTAACCTTACACCTAAAGGAATTAGAGAAAGAAGAACAAACAAAATCCAAAGTAAGAAGAAGGAGAGAAATCATAAAGATCAGAGCAGAAATAAATGAAGTAGAAACAAAGAAAACAACAGCAAAGATCAATAAAACTAAAAGCTGGTTCTTTGAGAAGATAAAACAAAATTGATAAACCTTTAGCCAGACTCATCAAGAAAAAGAGGGAAAAGACTCAAATCAATAAAATTAGAAAAGAATAAGGAGAAGTTACAGTAGACACTGCAGAAATACAAAGCATCCTAAGAGACTACTACAAGCAACTCTACGCCAATAAAAGGGACAAACTAGAAGAAATGGACAAATTCTTAGAAAGGTATAACCTTTCAAGACTGAACCAGGAAAAAATAGAAAATATGAACAAACCAATCACAAGTAATGACATTGAAACTGTGATTAAAAATCTTCCAACAAATAAAAGTCCAGGACCAGATGGCTTCACAAGTGAATTCTATCAAACATTTAGAGAAGAGCTAACTCCCATCCTTCTCAAACTCTTCCCAAAAATGGCAGAGGAAGGAACACTCCCAAACTCATTCTACGAGGCCAGCATCACCCTGATACCAAAACCAGACAATGATACCACAAAAAAAGAAACTTACAGACCAATATCATTTATGAATATAGATGCAAAAATCCTCAACAAAACCCTAGCTGACAGAATCCAACAACACATTAAAAGCATTATACACCACAATCAAGTGGGATTTATCCCAGGGATGCAAGGATTCTTCAATATATGCAAATAAATCAATGTGATACACCATATTAACAAACTGAAGAATAAAAGCCATATGCTCATCTCAGTAGATGCAGAAAAAGCTTTTGACAAAATTCAACACACATTTATGATAAAAACTCTCCAGAAAGTGGGCATAGAGGGAACCTACCTCAAATAATAAAGGCCATATAAGACAAACCCACAGCAAACATCATCCTCAATGGTGAAAAACTGAAAGCATTTCCTCTAAGGTCAGGAACAAGACAAGGATGTCCACTCTCACCAGTATTATTCAACATAGTTTTGGAAGACTTAGCCATGGCAATCAGAGAAGAAAAAGAAATAAAAGGAATCCAAATTGGAAAAGAAGTACAACTGTCACTGTTTGCTGATGACATGATACTATACATAGATAATCCTAAAGATGCCAGTAGAAAACTACTAGAGCTAATCAATGAATTTGGTAAATTTGTAGGATACAAAATTAATGCACAGAAATCTCTTGCATTCCTATACACTAACAATGAATGATCAGAAAGAGAAATTAAGCAAACAATCCCATTTACCATTGCAACAAAAAGAATAAAATGCCTAGGAATAAACCCACCTAAGGAGGTAAA
Organism: Pseudorca crassidens; assembly: GCF_039906515.1. NCBI lineage: Eukaryota > Metazoa > Chordata > Mammalia > Artiodactyla > Delphinidae > Pseudorca > Pseudorca crassidens. Next base: position 95,845,449 of record NC_090317.1, read on the forward strand.
AGACCTGTACTCAGAAAACTATAAGACACTGATGAAAGAAATCAAAGATGACACAAACAAATGGAGAGATATACCATGTTCTTGGATTGGAAGAGTTAATACTGTGAAAATGACTATACTACGCAAAGCAATCTACAGATTCAATGCAATCCCTATCAAATTACCATTGGCATTTTTTACAGAATTAGAACAAAAAAATCTTAAAATTTGTATGGAAACACAAAAGACCCTGAATAGCCAAAGCAATCTTGAGAACGAAAAAAGGAACTGGAGGAATCAGGCTCCCTGACTTCAGACTATACTGCAAAGCTACAGTTATCAAGACGGTATGGTACTGGCACAAAAACAGAAAGATAGATCAATGGAACAGGATAAAAGCCCAGAGATAAACCCATGCACATATGGACACCTTATCTTTGATAAAGGTGGCAGGAATGTACAGTGGAGAAAGGACAGCCTCTTCAATAAGTGGTGCTGGGAAAACTGGACAGGTACATGTAAAAGTATGAGATTAGATCACTCCCTAACACCATACACAAAAATAAGCTCAAAATGGATTAAAGACCTAAATATAAGGCCAGAAACTATCAAACTCTTAGAGGAAAACATAGGCAGAACACTCTATGACATAAATCACAGCAAGATCCTTTCTGACCCACCTCCTAGAGTAATGGAAATAAAAACAAAAATAAACAAATGGGACCTAATGAAACTTCAAAGCTTTTGCACAGCAAAGGAAACCATAAACAAGACAAAAAGACAACCCTCAGAATGGGAGAAAATATTTGCAAATGAAGCAACCGACAAAGGATTAATCTCCAAAACTTACAAGCAGCTCATGCAGCTCAATAACAAAAAAACAAACAACCCAATCCAAAAATGGGCAGAAGACCTAAATAGACATTTCTCCAAAGAAGATATACAGACTGCCAACAAACACATGAAAGAATGCTCAACATCATTAATCATTAGAGAAATGCAAATCAAAACTACAATGAGATATCATCTCACACAAGTCAGAATGGCCATCATCAAAAAATCTAGAAACAATAAATGCTGGAGAGGGTGTGGAGAAAAGGGAACACTCTTGCACTGCTGGTGGGAATGTGAATTGGTTCAGCCACTATGGAGAACAGTATGGAGGTTCCTTAAAAAACTACAAATAGAACTACCATATGACCCAGCAATCCCACTACTGGGCATATACCCTGAGAAAACCGAAATTCAAAAAGAGTCATGTACCAAAATGTTCACTGCAGCTCTATTTACAATAGCCCGGAGATGGAAACAACCTAAGTGCCCATCATCGGATGAATGGATAAAGAAGATGTGGCACATATATACAATGGAATATTACTCAGCCATAAAAAGAAACGAAATTGAGCTATTTGTAATGAGGTGGATAGACCTAGAGTCTGTCATACAGAGTGAAGTAAGTCAGAAAGAAAAAGACAAATACCGTATGCTAACACATATATATGGAATTTAAGAAAAAAAAAATGTCATGAAGAACCTAGGGGTAAGGCAGGAATAAAGACGCAGACCTCCTAGAGAACGGACTTGAGGTTATGGGGAGGGGGAAGGGTGAGCTGTGACAGGGCGAGAGAGAGTCATGGACATATACACACTAACAAACGTAGTAAGGTAAATAGCTAGTGGGAAGCAGCCGCATGGCACAGGGATATTGGCTCGGTGCTTTGTGACCGCCTGGAGGGGTGGGATAGGGAGGGTGGGAGGGAGGGAGACGCAAGAGGGAAGAGATATGGGAACATATGTATATGTATAACTGATTCACTTTGTTATAAAGCAGAAACTAACACACCATTGTAAAGCAATTATACCCCAATAAAGATGTTAAAAAAAATAAATAAATTAAAAAAAATAGATTAAGGATCTAAATATAAGACCAGACACTATAAAACTCTTAGAGGAAAACATAGGAAGAACACACTTTGACATAAATCACAGCAAGATCTTTTTTGAACCACCTCCTAGAGTAATGGACATAAAAACAAAAATAAGCAAATGGGACCTAATGAAGCTTAAAAGCTTTTGCACAAGCAAAGGAAACTATAAACAAGATGAAAAGACAACCCTTAGAATGGGAGAAAATATTTGCAAACAAATCAACAAAGGATTAATCTCCAAAATATATAAACAGTTCATGCAGCTCAATATTAAAACATCAAACAACCCAATCCAAAAATGGGCAGAAGACCTAAATAGACATTTCTCCAAAGACATACAGATGGCCAAGAGGCACATGAAAAGCTGCTCAACATCACTAATTATTAGAGAAATGCAAATCAAAACTACAATGAGATATCACCTCACACCGGTTAGAATGGGCATCACCAGAAAATCTACAAACAACAAATGCTGGAGAGGGTGTAGAGAAAAGGGAACCCTCTTGCACTGTTAGTGGGAATGTAAATTGATATGGCCACTATGGAGAACAGTATGGAGGTTCCTTAAAAAACTAAAAATAGAACTACCATATGACCCAGCAATCCCACTGCTGGGCATATACCAAGAGAAAACCATAATTCAAAAAGACACATGCACCCCCAATGTTCATTGCAGCACTATTTACAATAGCCAGGTCATGGAAGCGACCTAAATTCCCATCAACAGACGAATGGATAAAGAAGATGTGGTACATACATACAATGGAATATTACTCAGCCATAAAAAGGAATGAAATTGATTCATTTGTAGAGACGTGGATGGACCTAGAGACTGTCATACAGAGTGAAGTATGTCAGAAATAGAAAAACAAATATCATATATTAACACATATATGTGGAATCTAGAAAAATGTTACAGATGAACTGGTTTGCAAGGCAAAAATAGAGACACAGATGTAGAGAACAAACGTATGGACACCAAGAGGGGAAAGCTGGTGGGAGGGGGTGGTGGGATGAATTGGGAGATTGGGATTGACATATATACACTAATATGTATAAAATAGATAACTAATAATAACTTGCTGTATAAAATAATAATAAAATAAAATTCAAAAGTAAATGGTGTTTTAAAGTCTTAAGTTTTGATAGTTTGTGATGCTGTAAGAGATAACTGGAAAAGAAATATGGAAGAACAACCATCACCATTCAGGTAGGCTGCAAGAGAGCCCTTAGGAGATAACCATTTTTCAGCTGGAGTCAGGAGGTAAGGAATTCTGTGACAAGGCTGAAGACAGAATGGATCTCTACAATGGTGAAACAGGAGTTCTGTGCTCGAAGGGAAAAGCTGGGTGTAAGGAGGGCAGCAGCAAATAAAGGGTCATGAGAGGGGAATACATTGCAATATGAATACATGGGCAGACAGGGTACCAGAAGAGTTTACTTTTTAGGTGGTGGCTTGGGATGACTAGATGGGGTTACTTCGTCAATTTAACTGACCTCAACAGCCCAGTCATAGGTGAAAACTTTGGGATATGGCCCTGTCCAAGTTCTAAGTTGCTCGTGCATTGATATAGCACAAGGAGTCTTATGTGAGACACTATTAGGATCTTAACTCTCAAGAATGGGGCAGCACATGGTTGGTAGATAACAAAAAAAAAAAAAGAGGTCAACTCAGAGTAATAGAAAACTCCTCCCAAATCCTGCATCTCAAATTTCGAATCTTCCCTCTGTCACTGGCTGATCTATAGTGCTCTCTCCAGAGGTGTTTGGCATTTGTGTGAAATTACACCACAGTATTTTTCTTCCTTTCTTTTTTTTTGAGTCAGCAAAAGGATCCAGAGACAACAGGACAAAGCGTGCTGCATTATTAATAGAAAAAGCATTTCCTATTTTATTAAGAGCACATGCACTCTTAAAGCTCCACCGAATGCTGTTTCACCAGGTGAAAGACTGAATAAACCACCCAGCTTTTCACCACTGCTGTGGGCTGGATTTCCAGACTAGTCTTGCTAAATGTGAAATTAACAGGAACACGGTTTCCAGAGCCATTCCAACTTGTGTCCAAATTGCACAAAGGACGTCTCAGGAACTCTGTGGTGATGAAGAACATATCTAATAGCAGGGCAGTCCCTGGTTCCACTTGAGGAACCCAATATACGAAAGTGTGGAATCAGAATGCAGTCTTTCAACTCTCTCATTTGTCATGAAAGTATAAACTAGAGAACTGAGTCAATAATCAATGACACTGGGCTTCCCTGGTGGCGCAGTGTTTGGGAGTCTGCCTGCCAATGCAGGGGACACGGGTTCGAGCCCTGGTCCGGGAAGATCCCACATGCCGTGGAGCAACTAAGCCCATGCGCCACAACTACTGAGTCTGCGCTCTCGAGCCTGCAAGCCACACTACTGAAGCCCGCACACCTAGAGCCCGTGCCGCGCATCAAGAGAAGCCACTGCAACAAGAAGCCTGCGCACCGCAACTAAGAGTAGCCCCTGCTCACTGCAACTAGAGAAAGCCCGCACGCAGCAACAAAGACCCAACTTAGCCAAAAATAAATAAATAAATAGATTTATTTTTTAAAAAAACAATAACACCATTAGAACCATTTTATAGTTAGGATAAACAAGACAGCTCTATGGGAGCAGATATTGCAAGTAGGGAGGTTGGAAATGAAACCAAATTCCAGGTGTTGTTTGTTGCCATGAGGGGAAAAATCTTGTGACTAGAGGAAGTTCCAAAGAAAAGGGCCAAGAACAATTTCTTCCTAACTCCTGGCTTTGAAAGCAGATGAATTTAACAATTAAATGCCAACTGACTCACCCAAGTTAATAAATACACTGGTATTTAATTTCTAGGAATATTCCCCCATGAAAAGGTCTCTGCTCACTGAAATCTTAACCTTTTGTTATGAGATATCGGACAGAAATTTTGTCTTTTGTTCTTCTTCTGAACATTACTTTAAGATTCTACACTCTAATTCCATCAGTCAGTTTAACAAGCCAAGAGGCTTTGGAAACAACTGGAGACAACATAACAGCAAAGAATAGGGTTCAAATTAGACCACATTTTCAGGTAGCTCACATACTTACAGTGTCAAACACAAGCACAGTCTGAGGCCCGGTTGCTAATTTATTTCTAACTGTAAGTTGAAAAAAATCATCATCGTCCTAGATGGAATATGCCAGGTTGCTATAGAAACGGACCCCTCTCCTACCTCGTATTTTACTCTTCACAGCTTTCCATGTGAAGCTGCACTGTGTCGCTTCTTTGACTGATGAAAGAGGCAGTTTCTACAATTCTTTTCTACCACTCATATTACCCCTTGCGAAGTCTATAGAGGTTGATATTTTCTCTTCCTTCTGGGTAAAAGGGAGATAATTCAACAGAGTAATTATAATAAACTATTTATCCCATTCAGGTTTACTGTCTCATCCTTGCTTTCTTTTCCTAGAGCATTAGAAATGCATCACTGTTTTGAGATCTCTTTAAAAATGCATGAAGGGAAGAGAACTGGCAGCACAGTTAAATGAATTTAATTCAGCCAGATTTTACATTATTAACTCACTTCCGAAGAGCTGAATGAGGGGAATGATGGAAGAAGAAAGTAGAACTAAAATCGGACCATTGATCCTGGCAGTCTTGGTGCCAAGCAGACGTGGGAAACAAGCTAGGAAAACTGTAAATGTCTTTTGATACCAGTTAGAGATACAGAGCATTCATTTATTTTAATCAGTGTGAGATATGTATTAGGTGGACTGTCCCTCCCGACTCACTACCCAATGCACCCTGATCCCGACTTAACTGATGCCTGAGTTGGCAGCCTCACAGTCCAGCATTGTTTGAAATAACATATTAAAGCAACAGGATTTCCCTCTCCTCTGTTGTTAAAAAGTAACAGTGGATGCCTAAAAACTAATAGAAGAGGACACTCAGCATTCAAATGATTACACTCATGCTCTGAGATTGAGATTCTGTCTTTGGAAGGAAGAAGAAGTCAATGTACATAATAAAGTATTCAGGCAATGAAAAAAGTTCTGAATGCATGTGCTTTACAGTTGTTCCATGGATAAAACAGCAGAGACGTTTATCCCCTTCAATCTCCATCTGAATACCAAATGCCGAAATACAGACCTTCCAGTATCAAAGACATAACTTCTATTTTATTTGGTCTTTGCTTTTAAAAATAGATTGCTTTTCTACAAGGATTAACACCTGTCTGGCTTCTAATGCACTACTCACTTGATAAGTGATTCAGTCTGTTTATTGTAAATGATTAAGAAGCCAGGTGACCAACATTTTTAAAAAGTCACTGAAATGAGACTTTTAAAATGTGAATGTGTGCTAGTCATTCGGAACATTCACAAATAGCTTGCTCTCCTTCTGGCATATGATGGGATTATACTTTCCTCCCCCGTTTGAAATCAGGTAAGGCTGTATGACTTGCTTTGGTCAATGAAACAGTGTTAGAGTGATATTTCTGTGTGGAAGCTTTAAGAGTCAGAATGTGATTCACCACATTTCTTTTCCCTGCTGCAGTGATAATGCAAGCAGTGATGAGATGGAATCTCCTTAAGCCTACAACAATGAGATTCCTCGAGATGACTTGTATTGGACAAACAATAAGAATGTAAAATAAACTTGTCTTGTATAAATCTCTTGAAATCTGGGGATTGTTACTGCAGCAGTACTTAGCCTGTCCTGACCCATGTTTCCATTAAAATGCTCATAAAAGAGCAAAATAAGATACAGAGCCGTAACAATGAAAATGTGAGTAATACCTAATTATTGGCTGAATCCTACAAGGAATTTCCACGAAATGCAGTGGAGATGATACTAAATTTAGAAAAACATTATGGCTCGCTCCTCTGAAATAACAGTAGAGTTTGAAGGACAGAATATTGGCTGGGCCTTTGACCCACCCTCACTGTCTTCCCCTAGAGATTACAAGGTCTGTGGGAAAAGTACACCTAGGCAGCCACTGCAATTCTGCACTTCAACTTCTTCCTAAAGCAGATGGGGGTGAGTCTCTCCAGCTCAGTTTCCATCAAAACCCTTCTTTTCATAGTCAGTCAGAGATGACCATCATGGCCACAGTTGAAGTAGTTTGATGCCAGGTTGTATGGTGGTTGATGACTAGAGCAGCCATCAAGAATAACTTTACTCAAGACAATGTGAACAATGCGTATGAAGAGACTGACTAAACTTTATTGACAGATTTTTAAATGACTCATGTAAATGAAGGAATGCATCATTTTGGATATAAATTCTAAATATCTTGAAGATTCTGCTTATTCCCAGGTGATTGTGTTGTTTCAACATAATTGCCAGTCAAATTCCAAATGGAATTTAATTTTGAAACCTAAAATAATTCTGAAGTTCGATTGGAAAGAAGTGAATAGATAAGAATATGGTTTTGAAAAAGGGTATTACAGGAATTGCCTACCAGATATTAAAATATATTGTAAACCTGTAATAATGATAACATTTTAATTCTGGCACAAGGATGGACAAATCGATTAATGCCACAGTAGAGACAGAAACAAGTGTACATGTGTGTACATGTATGTGTGAATTAATTCATCATAAAGGAAGAATTGATAATTAATAGAAAAATTAAGGACTATTCAATGACAGGGGCTGACAAAATTAACGTAGACATCCCTCTCATACTGTATAAAAAAATAAGTTCCTGGTTTGATCAAAGAATAAAATTTTAAAAATTATAAATACACTCACAGATACAAAGACAAGAGAGAGAAATAGGTGGGTAAAGACATTCTAAGCTTAGAGATTATTGTGGAAAATCAGAAAAGAATGATAGTTTTGACTATGTATAAAAAATAATTCTACAAAAGTTTGGCATAAATTAAATTAAATGAAAAGAAGCATGACAAAGATTTAACGATATTCATATATAGAGAAAATATACAATTGATTTTTAACAAGAATCCTATAGAATAATAAACAATTCACAAAAGAGAAAATAAAAGTCACTAAAAAACATAAGAAATAAAACTACTCATAATCAAATAACTGCAAACTGAAATGAGATGCCATTAATACCTGTAAACTAAGCAAAAATTATAAAAGATAAGCTACTTAATTCTGACAATAGTGAAATTTGCATATAATATGATTGCAAAAAATTATACATATGCACATATATTTGCATATCTATATGCATGTTTAACATTAATACTTACATAGACATATTTAGAAAAAGACTGGAAGTAAATATATCCAAATACTAACTGTAATTATTTCTGGGTGGTGAGATTATAGTGGAGATTATTTTCTTTTTGATTCTTTTTTAAATTATTTTTTCTTGACCTTTTTCTTGTATTTTCTAAATATTCCACAATGAATATGAATTATTTTCATAATCAAGGAAAAATTTAAGTCACTTGAATCAAGGTGCAGAATCAAAGATTACCAAATGAGCTCTCGTGAAATTTCTTGATAGAAATGAGTTGCATATTAGTAACCCGCACCTGGTAGTCTGACTTAAATGTATACGTCCAGATAGAAATATAGACAGGACAAAATAATCTAATTCCAGGAAGAATTAAAAATAATCAGAACTCTCAGAGATGCCAGAAGCTCTGAACCGAGTTTATTGGTTTCATTATGATCTTTGAATTTCAGGTGCAGAAAGTTACATTCATCATACCTTTCAGTTCATGGTATAATCTTTGGTTTGTGCAAGGCTTCTCTTATTTTATTTACTTATTTATTCCCTATTCATCTCTTACTCATTTCCAGTACCCTGTCCTTCAGCAACTATTCTCTCGATGGTTCATTTAAGCTCTTATAAAATGTGGATCATTATTTTGTACTGATGAGATTGTAATTTATGAAACTGATACTTTGTCATCTATCTCTTTTGTTCTCACTTTTTTGACTTTGCACTCCTTTTAGGATTCATACACGTTCTGAATTCTTGCTTCTACTTGCTGTATAATACTCCATGATGAATATCCACTACATTTCTTTTCTCCAGTCTCCCAGTTAATGGACGTCCAAGTAGTGTCAACTCATTATGACTGCAATAAAGTAATTAACAACCTCATGTATTTCTCTCTATGGAGTTGTGTGAGGACTTATTACAGATTACTCCCAGATGAAGAACTGACAGGTCACAGGGTATTCATATTGCTGCTTAGCCTAAGGAGTACCAAATTGTTCTCCAACAGAGTGGCTGCTCTGGTCCTCACTCTCATCTGCAATATATCCCCACATTCCCAACAATACTTGACATTACCAAATTTCCTCAATTTTTTCCCAGTCAGGTGTAAGGTAGATTCTCATTATTGTTTTAATATTCATTTCTCTGATTACTCTTGATTTTGAGTACCTTCACATATGCTTGTTGGCTTTTCGAGTTTATCCTGTACATCTCTTATTCATATTTTTTCCCAATTTTCTATGAAGATTATCATCTCTTCTTGCTCATTTGCTGAAACTGCTTGTATATTCTAGATACTAATCCCATGTCAGTTTCAGGCAAATGCCGTCTCTCATTTTTAACCTGCTATCAACTTTGTCCATAGTGTCTCTAATTTTGGTGTCATTTTCCACGTGTTTGTGTTTTATAAGAAGTCCATTCCTGTCCCTAAGTCACAAAGATATTTGTGGCCAATATTTTCGTCACCCTCATCTAGCCCATATATCTCAAAGAACTAATAAAACTCCAAATGTCAGTAAATTCAATGAGGCTCAATTAAAATATGGTACAGTAGCTCATGAATCACGTTTTCTGCCTGGTTTCCCAATCTCCGAACTAGATTCCATAGAGGTGGAGATGTCTCTTATGCAAAGCACCACTAGAGCTTCCAGGATGATCGCTGCTTCCTAGTTCTCTCTACATTCCATCTGTTCCAAGTATCTATTGCTGTGTAACAAACTACCCCAAACTTAGTGGTGTGAAACAAGCATTTTCTATGCTCATGGATTCTGTGGATCAAGGATTTGAAGAGGGCAGAGTGGGGATGAATTGTATCTGCTTAATGATATATGTGGCCTCAGCAGAAAAGACTTGAAGGCTGGGGATGATTTAACAGCTGGAGGCTGGAGTCATATGAAGACTTGTTTACTCACGAGCCTGGCACCTGGGCTAGAATAACTCGAATACTGGGTGGAGTTGGAACTGTTGGTCAGAGAGCCCACAAGTAGCCTCTTTTTGTGGCTTCAGTTTTCTCAAAAATTGGCAGCCTGAGGATTGAATTTCTCAGATGGTATTTCAAAGATCCAAGAAAAACAGTGGAGGAAGCTATATGGCCTTTTATGACCTAGTCTTACCAATTCTGTTGTACTCTCTTGGATAACTCAAGGGACGTAGACTCCACTTCTTGGTTGGAAGAATGTCACTGATTTTGTGAACATGTTTTTAAAACCATTAACCATTCGCTTTACACCTAGTCCTGAAGTAATTCATTAAAGTTCAGCTTAGGTAATATTACCTTTCTCAACAAACTTCCAATGGCTTATTGCCTTATTGACTCATTGCTATCAGTTGAGGAGATATGCCCAAACTCCTCAAACCAAAGCCCTTTACAACTGGACCTCAATTCATCTTTCAGCCATTCTTCCTCACTACTTTCTGATATGTAGTCGTTAACCCCAACTAAACTAGACTTCTAAATGCTGACTTCCTTATTCAATCCATACTTTCCAACCTCCCTACATATTTATTCCTCTGCCTGGAATATTCTCTCCACATAATTCTCAAACTCCTCCCTCTTTTTTCATGTCTATTTCAAAATTCAGACTTCATGAGGATTTTTTCATTACAGCACTCACTCATCACTTCCCTGCTCTCCATACACTCATATGCATGACACATCGGATTTCTCCAATACTGTGCCTGCCTGAGTTCAGGCTGCTGTAACAGAATACCATAGATTGGGTAGCTTATAAACAACAGAAATTTATTTCTTATAGTTCTGGAGGTTGGGAAATTCAATATCAAGGTGCTGGCCAACTCAGTGTCCAGTAAGGGCCTGCTTTCTGACATGTAGATGGTTATCTTGTCCAGTAACCTGTCATGGCAGAAGAGGTAAGGGAGTCTCTGAGACCTCTTTTTTTTTGCCAATTATAACACTTTATTCATGCCATCATTTGGAGACTTCATCTAATTAGAATTTTATTTTTAAATTCTATACTTTTTAAAAATTTATTTTTTATTGAAGTATAGTTAATTTACAATGTTGTGTTAGTTTCTGGTGTACAGCAAAGTGATTCAGTTATACACACACACACACATATGTGTGTGTGTATATATATATATATATATATTCTTTTTCATGATGGTTTATCATAGGATATTGAATATAGTTAGTTCCCTGTGCTATAGAGTAGGATCTTGTTGTTTACTCATTCTATATATAATAGTTTGCATCTGCTAATCCCAAACTCCCAATCCATCCTTCCCCCACCCCCTCTCCCCCTTGGCAACCACAAGTCTGTTCTCTAGGTCTGAGTCTGTTTCTGTTTCATAAATAAGTTCACTGATGTCATATTTTAGATTCCACATATAAGTGATATCAATGGTATTTGTCTTTCTGTTTCTGAATTACTTCACTTAGTATGATAATCTCTAGGTCCATCCATGTTGTTGCAAATGGCATTATTTCATTCTTTTTTATGGATGAGTAATATTCCATTGTGTATATATATCACATCTTCTTTATCCATTCATCTGTCGATGGACACTGAGGTTGCTTCTGTGTCTTGGCTATTGTAAATAGTGCTGCTACGAGTGTAGGGGTGCATGTATCTTTTTGAATTAGAGCTTTGTCCAAAAATATGTCCAGGAGTGGGATTGCTGGATCACATGGCAGCTCTATTTTTAGTTTTGTGAGGAACTTCCATAACTGTTTTACAGAGTGGCTGTACCAATTTACATTCTCAGGACTTCTTTTATAAGGGCATTAATCCCATTCATGAGCACTCCAACCTCATGAACTGATGATCATGAAGAGGCCCTCCACCTCCTAATACCATTATACTGGGGATTAAGTTTCAACATACGAATTTTGAGGGGGACACAATCAGTCTACAGCAGCCCCTCAGATCAGGCCTCAAATTTGTGTCCTGATTTTATTCCATTGCATTAGTTTTTTTGAATTCTCTTTTTTTGTGTGGTACACGGGCCTCTCACTCTTGTGGCCTCTCCCGTTGCGGAGCACAGGCTCCGGACGCGCAGGCTCAGCGGCCATGGCTCACAGGCCCAGCTGCTCCGCGGCATGTGGGATCCTCCCGGACCGGGGCACGAACCCGTGTCCCCTGCATCGGCAGGCGGACTCTCAACCACTGTGCCACCAGGGAAGCCCAGTTTTTTTGAATTCTTGATGGCAGCAACTGTACCTTATTCAGCTTGCATTGTTTTAAGTAATGGTTTCCAGACTTGCCTCTCTTAGAACAGCAGAATTAAGAAAAAAGGCATGCATGGGACCAAAAATAGAGCTACAGGTTTTTTATTCCGCCAGTTAAGAGTATTTTAAAAGAACTGTCTTTTCACAGCTTACCCTTCCCCCTCCCCATATCCTCAAGTCCATTCTCTAGCAGGTCTCTGTCTTTATTCCTGTCTTACCCCTAGGCATGGACATATATACACTACCAAACGTAAGGTAGATAGCTAGTGGGAAGCAGCCGCATAGCACAGGGAGATCAGCTCGGTGCTTTGTGACCGCCTGGAGGGGTGGGATGGGAGGGTGGGATGGGAGGGTGGGAGGGAGGGAGACGCAAGAGGGAAGAGATATGGGAACATGGGTATATATATAACTGATTCATTTTGTTGTAAAGCAGAAACTAACACACCATTGTAAAGCAATGATACTCCAATAAAGATGTTAAAAAAAAAAGAACTGCCATTTACTATCACTGTTTTTATATTTAATGGGGACATTTTACCATACACAGGGATATAATATCAAAATAAAGGTCAGTCGGGGCTTCCCTGGTGGTGCAGTGGTTGAAAGTCCGCCTGCCGATGCAGGAGACACGGGTTCGTGCCCCGGTCCGGGAAGATCCCACACGCCGCGGAGCGGCTGGGCCCGTGAGCCATGGCCGCTGAGCCTGCGCGTCCGGAGCCTGTGCTCCGCAACGGGAGAGGCCACAACAGTGAGAGGCCTGCGTACCGCAAAAAATAAATAAACAAACAATAAAGGTCAGTCCTTTCTAAGAAAGTAGTTTTTACTTAAAGTAGAGTCTTATATCTAAACACTACATTGTCTTTTCTCATTTGGTCACAAATCCATGACGGTATCTTCTCTGACCAACACTAGCCCAAATTTTAGAGATTTTCTGCCCTATAACATCTGTCTCAGGAATGAGCATCTCTAAAGGACAAGAGCTTGTACTAAACACTGTGTACAGAGTGGTAAATAAAACAGTTATAATCTCTGCCATCATCGAGTTTACAGTCTAGAAAGGGAAACAAGTAAATATATAGTAAAACAGATAGTATCAAATAGTGATCCAGATCAAGGAAAATTAGAACAGGGTGATGAGTAGAGATTGTTTCAAATTTTGTTTCCAAATACAGAGATGTTTACTGCATTTTTAAAGTATCCAAAATCTTAAATATCCTGTTGCAAATTCCTCCAAAATCCCTTTATAGCACACAACATCAAATATTGAAATCGTGTTCTCACAATATTACACTTGAAAATACCAATTAGGAACAATATTTTAGGAAATAGAGAGTTTAAGGCAAGACATTCATTTGGAAAAGTTGATTTCTCTCTATCACCCAGATTGGCACAATTAATTTTCCACCTTTTCAATGTCTTGGGTTACACAACATACATTCAGCAACAGGGCATGCATGAATAGAGTCAGACAAAGAAGACTTCTCTGAGGAGGAGGCTATTGAAGTTGAAAAGAAGGAGCAAAGTTTGGAGGTGGGAAGCAGCTGGGCAAATTTAAGCGAATGAAAAAAGTCCCATGTGGCTTGGACCACAGACGGCAAGTGGGATGGTCAAAAAAGATGAGATGGGAGAGGAGTCTACAGTCAATTCATGCAGGGTCTGTTAGGCCATTAGAAAGATTTTTCATTTTTTCCTAAGAGAAGTGGAAAACAATTGAAGAGTTTTAAGCAGAAGAATGAAATAATCATATTTGCCATTGTAGAGGGTTTCTTCTAGCTGAGATGTAGAGAATGAATAGGGAGTGGGCAGGAACAGAAGCATGAAAGCTAGTTAGGAAGCTATGGCCCTGGTTCAGGTTAATAAATGATGGTGACTTGGATCCGGGCAATGGCAATGGGGATGAAGACAAGTGGAGGGTTTTTCAAAGATATATTGGAGGTAAAAACAACATTTATAGTTGAATTAGATGTAGGGAGGTGATGAAGTAGGAAGAATCAAGAATAATAATTTGGAGAGGGTGTGGAGAAAAGGGAACCCTCTTGCACTGTTGGTGGAATGTAAATTGATACAGCCACTATGGAGAACAGTATGGAGGTTCCTTAAAAAACTAGAAATAGAACTACCATACGACCCAGCAATCCCACTACTGGGCATATACCCTGAGAAAACCATAATTCAAAAAGAGACATGTACCACAATGTTAATTGCAGCTCTATTTACAATAGCCAGGACATGGAAGCAACCTAAGTGTCCATCGACAGATGAATGGATAAAGAAGATGTGGCACATATATACAATGGAATATTACTCAGCCATAAAAAGAAACAAAATTGAGTTATTTGTAGCAAGGTGGATGGACCTAGAGTCTGTCATACAGAGTGAAGTAAGTCAGAAAGAGAAAAACAAATAGTGTATGCTAACACATATATATGGAATCTAAAAAAAAATGGTTCTGATGAACCTAGGAGCAGGACAGGAATAAAGACGCAGACATAGAGAATGGACTTGAGGACATGGGGAGGGGGAAGGGTAAGCTGGGACGCAGTGAGAGAATAGAATTGACATATATACACTACCAAATGTAAAATAGATAGCTAGTGGGAAGCAGCTGCATGGCACAGGGAGATCAGCTTGGTGCTTTGTGACCCACTAGAGGGGTGGGATAGGGAGGGTGGGAGGAAGATGCAAGAGGGAGGGGATATGGGGATATATGTATACGTATAGCTGATTCACTTTGTTATACAGCAGCAACTAACACAAGAATGTAAAGCAATTATACCTCAATAAAGATATTTTAAAAAAAAAAGAAGAATGCTAAAATTCCTGACTTGAGAACCTGGGAGAACATGGCAATGATTACTGAAATAGGGCAGCCTGGGGAAGAGGAGGTTTGAGTCAAGGGATCGAAGTTGCGTTTTGCACATTAAAGTGTTACATTTGAAGAATATATGACATCCAAGTGAGGATTTCAGGTAATCAGTTGGATGTATGAGCCTATACTCAGGAGAAAGGTTTTTTTCTTTGCGGGGGGGGGGGGGGGTTGCTATTTTCCTGGTTACTTTACACACACCTGAAATCTCCTCAATCCCCAGCTTCACCACTTCAGTACATATAAACTCCATTTATTCAGGCCAACAACCTTGGAGTCATCATGCCTCCTCTCTTTCTGTCATATTCCATAGGCATTCCATCAGCAAATCTTTCTTCAAAATTTATCCAATATATTAATCACTTTTCTCCACCTTCATCACTACTATCTTGGGTCAGGCCATCATTATCTCTACCCTGAGTTATTGCAAAATCCTCCTAATAGGTCTCCTCACTTCTGCCCTCGTCCCCCACTGTCTATTTTACACAGAGCATCCAGATTCATTTAAACTGAAATAAGTCACATCTTTTCTCCATTCAAAACCTTCTAATGGTTTTCTAGCTTATTCTGACTTAAAAGCCAATGTCCTTGTAACAGAATACAAGACCCTAAATGATCTGATGCCCACCCCCGCCTCACACACACACACACACACAGACGCACATACACACAACTTCTCTGATCTCATCTCCTTCCACCTTTTCCCTCATTCACCTTTCTCCAGCCCCTGTGACCTTACTATTTTCGTTCATGCCAAGAACACTCCCACCTTGGATCTTGTTCTGAAGTGATCTTTTCCCTCCTCATAGGGAACCCCATCCTCATTCTCCATCTCTGCCTATCTCTCTTACCCCATATCTTAGTCCATTTGGGCTGCCATAAAAAAATACCACAGACAAGGTGACTTAAAAATAAGACATTGGGCTTCCCTGGTGGTGCAGTGGTTGAGAGTCCGCCTGCCGATGCAGGCCACACGGGTTCGTGCCCCAGTCTGGGAAGATCCCACATGCCGCGGAGCGGCTGGGCCCGTGAGCCATGGCCGCTGAGCCTGCGCGTCCGGAGCCTGTGCTCCGCAACGGGAGAGGCCACAACAGTGAGAGGCCCGCATACCGCAAAAATAATAATAATAATAATAATACATTTATTTCTCATAGTTCTGGAGGCTGGAAGTCCAAGATCTAGGTGCCAGCAGATTAGGTGCCTGGTGAGGATCCACTCTCTGATTCGCAGATGGCCATCTTTTCCCTGTGTCCTCACATGGCAGAAGGGGTGAGGAAGCTCTTTGGGGGTCTCTGTTACAAGCGCACTAATCTCATTCATGAGGGCTCCACCCTCATAACTTAATCACCTCTCAAAATCCCATCTCCTAATACCATCACATTGGGGTTTAGGCTTTAACATGTGAATTTGGGGAATTCCCTGGAAGTCCAGTGGTTAGGACTCCATGCTTCCACTGCCAGGGCCCGGGTTCAATCCCTGGTCAGGAAACTATGATCCCACAAGCCGCATGGTGTGGCCAAAAATATATATATATATATATATGAATTTGGGGGGCCAGACACAAACATTCATACCATAGCACCCTGCTTCATTTTTCTCCTTGGCATTTGACACCATCTGATATGCTTAAACTTTATTTACATTTTTGTTTATTGTTTGCCTCCTTCCACTAATGTAAACTTCTTGGGATTAGGGACTTTGCTTTATCCACTACCGTAGCTTCAGTATCTAAAACACTGCTTGGCACGTGGTAAGCATTTAATAAATATTTGTCAAATAAATTAATGAATAAATGAATAAGATATATATTGGGGAGTTATCAGAATATTGACTGTTTCCAACTGTTTCTACCAGGCTAGGAATCTCTTTGACCCAAAAAGGAATGGTAACACATGGAAGTTAAATTCTATTGTCTCTCTTCCAGAAGCATAACTCAGGGTCAATTATCATCATAGATTTCTTTACATTTTAGTCCCCCACACCACAGGCTTCTCTACACTATACTTCAGTCTCAAAGGGGAAGATGCAAGAAGGGGCAATGAAGCACTTGGAAATCTTCTAGCTTTTTGAGCAAGAACTGTGTGGAAACTGTCAACTCCCATTGACTCTTAGTCTTTCTTCCTATATTGGGGGATCTCTCTCCCTCTCTCTCTCTGGAACAGGGAACGTTCAAAACAGCTTTAGACAAAGCATGCTCACACAAAATTACTGCCTTTGTCCAAAACACTTCAGGGTTTAATAAATCCTGCTCTAGCTTTGAAGATAATCATTTTAGGTGGATTTGATGAAATCTCTAAAAATGCTGCAAAAAGGCAGGGACAGTGGGACAGACATATGTCTTTATCTACAAATACAAAAAGAAAGGGTGTCTCCCTCTCGACTTTAAATAAATAAATTGGCAGGGTTGGTCCCCTTTCTGAGTTTAATTTGGTTTTAATGTTTTATGAAGCTTACATGAAGGAATATTAATGCCGTGTGCCAGAACAAGTCACTTGAGCCTTTCACACACAGGCAAAATTTTTCATCTGATCTGAGAGATAATTTTTCTAAACAATATCAACATAGTCAATAGAAGTTATAATTAATTCATACATTGAGAATGTAATTAGCATTCAAATGAGAGAAATGATTGCTGTACAGCTTTATATGACCAAAAAACCCCCCACCTCATTATTATATTTGATACAAATACAAAATGCTGAAAATTTTTCCTTATTAGCTATTGGCACAACATGATCGTTCCTTTTTCCAGACTTCCTTCAGTTTAAAAACAATAGATCAATAGAAGCAAATGGTATGGCTTTGATTGCAAGCTTGTCCTTTAATATTTAGTGTTGAAGTGAAACCTGTCCTCCCTGCCTTCATGTCTTTCCAAGCAATCAAGTTCATACTGCATCTTTCACTGATTTATGGGTAGGAAATGTGAATAGCTGAAAGAGACTAACAGGAACACCTTTATTTATATCAATTAATATGTCATCCACTAAAGCAGGATTGTCCTCTAGTGATAAGAATGTTTGTTTAGGAAAAAGAAGCAATATCCTGAAGCTTAGTGTCACCCCATTCCCTGTGAAATATTTCTGCAATAAGCATCGGGAGAAAACAGAAAGCTACCCAGACACCATGTTTGGGAAAAAGCAAAATCAGACACTCAAGGCCAAAGAGTTTATTGATTCACCAACCACTTATTTGCTGCTTGATAAAAACAAAAAGGCAATCACTGATGTGCTATAAAACTGGAAAGAGAGGGAAAAAATATGAGGGACATAAAATCGCAAATATCGTGCGAGCCACCGTATTTTTAAGTGAATATTTCTTACATTATCATTCTTTCAGAACCTCTGAAAACATTTCACAATTTCATACAAATGTTTATTTCTTTTAATTTTAAAAACACTTTCATATGCATTATTCCACTCACCCCTCCCACCCAATAACTCTACAAAGTAGGTTGACCTGATAGCACTGATCTTAATTATCAGATGAAGGAACTGAAGAATAGAGTATATATGACTTGCTTAAGCTCACTCAAATAATTTGTACCCAAATCAGGATTAAAATCCATTTTCCCATCTTCCTAGAGAAAAAGTTTTCAAAGTATGGTCCTTGAAGAAACAGCCTCAGCATCACTTGGAACTTGTTAGAAATGCAAATTCCTTGGCCCACCTTAGACCTACAGAATCAGAAACTCTGCTGATGGGGCCCAGCACTTTGTGTGTTAACAAATCCTCCAGGGTATTTCTGATACAAGCTCAAGTTTGAGAACCACTGATCTAGAGATACATTCTCTACTTATATGAGAAAGACAAAGCATTCATATGTTGTAAATTTCAGGTGAATTATAAAACACAAAACTGTTATGACATTACTTTTCACACCCTACTTTGTGAACATGGGTTATGTATCACCCTAAATTGAGAAGTAAAAACTCACTCAACTTAAAACAAAGAGACAGAAGGAAAAATTAAAAAAAAGGCCAAAATATTTACTGCCAAATTGTAAAACTGAGGGACTAATTTTATAGTAAGTCTGATTACAAACTACGTAAGTGGCTAATAAAATTAATCATAAGTAGGCATTACCAAATCTCAGGGAAATGAAAGGCTGTGGAAATATCTATCAACTGAAACTATTCATCAGCAAATATAGCCTTGGAAACCCAAAGTGGTACAGCAGTGTGTGCACACGAGCATACACACACACACCCCTCTCAGGCAGTCTAGCATTGTACTGGCAGAACTAATTCTAAAGCTGAGTGTTAAAAAGAAAAATGTGGTTTGAATAAAGACTTCAGGGCATTTTAGTAATCATTTCCAGTGGATGACCTTATACACCACAAAAACCGGCAGAAGCTTGATAAGAGACAGTGAGGATAAGAGCTGCTCCTTACTGTCACTTGGTTCTTATGAGCCCTAACAATGTTGTGCCCATAAGCCTTGGATTTTTCCGGAGGTTTTTTTTTTTTTTTTTTGCGGTACGCGGGCCTTTCACTGTTGTGGCCTCTCCGATGGCGGAGCACAGGCTCCGGACCGCAGGCTCAGCGGCCATGGTTCACGGGCCCAGCCGCTCCGCGGCATGTGGGATCTTCCCAGACTGAGGCACGAACCCGTGTCCCCTGCATTGGCAAGCGGACTCTCAACCACTGCGCCACCAGGGAAGCCCTCTGGAGTGTTTTAATTTCAAATATTCTATTCTAGAAAATCCATAAGCCATCTAAATGTGTCAGACATTCAAAATTTTGATCTCCAAATAATTCATCTATATTGGCTTTTCACATCCAGAAACAGTCCAAATTCTTTTGTCAAATCCTATGTTCTAGAAAATTCTGGGAAAAGTAATCGGTAATAATGAATAGGTATATTGGCTTTACACATTAGATATGCTGCTGAAAAGACTGAAAATTGATTTGTCCCTCAATATTATAAAATAAAAACATTAAATTTAAGTGTACTAGAAAACTTACTAAAGGAACTCAATCCTTTTGGAAAATGAATAATTTCCTCTAATTTATCCTCACCAAATTTGGGTGTTCAGGTATCAGTGCATTTAAAACTGAGTAGAAAAATTACATGATAATATCAATTGACACAGAAAAGGATTTGACAAAATCTAATAGCCATTCATGACAAAAATTCTCAGCAAACTAGAAATAAGGGGAACTTCCTAAACTTGCTAAAGAGTTTCTACAAAAGCTCCTACCGAAAACATCAGTCTTAATGATTAAAGACTGAATGCCTTTAACAAGGAACAAGGCAAGGATACCCACTTTCACCACTCTTATTTAACATAGTACTGGAAGTTCAAGCCAGCTCAACAAGGCAAGAAAAGGAAATAAAGGGCATTCAAATTGGAAAGAAAGAAATAAAACCATCCCTCTTCACAGATGACATGATGGTCTCTATCGAAAATCCCGAGGACTATACCAAAACCCAAGAAACACACAAACAAAAAAACCTCCTACAACTAATAAGTGGACTCAGCAAGATCAAAGGACCAAGATAAACATACAAAACTCAAATGTATTTCTATACACTAGCAATGAACACACGGAAACAAAAATTTTAAACACAGTATCATTTACATTAACTCAAAAACTGAAACAGGTATAAATCTTACAAAAAATATATAGGACTTGTGTGCTGAAAACTACAAAATGCCGATGAAAGAAATCAAAGAAGATCTAATAAAACAGTGAGACATATTGTGCTCATGGATTGGAACACTGAACATAGTAAAGATGTCACTTCTCCCCAAGTGATCTATAGACAATGCAATTTCTATCAAAATCCTAGCAAGACACTTTGCACATATATAAAAGGTTATTTTAAAGTAAAAAATTAAATTTAAACCACTTGAACTAAAACCTGGCAGGTAGTATAAAACATATAAATGTTAGATATTAGTACTAAATATTATTAATAGTAGTAACAGTACTATACTTACATGAAAGGTACTAGGATAGTTCATAGACTATAAGTTACAGATTGCATTAATGAAATGAGAAGAGAGAAAGATATAACAAAGATACCTTCTCAAAATGAATTTACAAAACAAAATTCCAAAATCAATAAAACTTTTGGCACTAAAGAAAACCAACACACTCAACAATTAGCAAATGAATATCACATTACAGGTCATTTCAACAAATACTTTAACATGAGTATGATAAAAAAGGTAAATGAGGTTCTCTTTTTGACATGGCAACCTAATCCCAATAACAGACCATCTCTCCTGCTGATTACAACTGAAAACAGGACAACACACACACACACACACACACACACACACACAACTACCTGAAGACTCCAAAGAATAAAGAATAGCAGGCAAATTATGGACGGAAGTCAAAAATTGGAGAAACGACCTGCAGGGAGAAGAGTTTCTGAATTTTTAAAATCTCCTTTCTTACATGGATTTGTCCCCAAAGTAGGTCTAATTTCTTGAATTGCCCGAATGAATTTTACTGGCCAGAGAAATCAAGAAAGAGAACTTTGTGGGCCATAGAGTAAAGAAAACCCTGGAAATAAGAGAGGCAAAGAAAGGGATCCCCCTAATTCTGTGTATGAACCCAAATAATCTCAGGCTCACTCTTGGGCTATGCATGTGTGGACTTCACATCCAAACCAGCATAGCAAAGGTCCAGGAAATAGAACTGAGACTGAAACCACCACCAACAGCAGGTAATGCAGACATTGTGGTTTAAACCTAACTGGGTTGAACAACTCCTACAGAACACCTACTGAACGCTGGCAGAAGACCACAGACCTCCCAAAGGGCAAGAAACCCCCCACGTACCTGGGTAGGGCAAAAGAAAAAAAAATAAACAGAGACAGAATAGGGACGGTACCTGCACCAGTGGGAGAGAGCTGTGAAGGAGGAAAGGATTCCACACACTAGGAAGCTCCTTCGCGGGCCGAGACTGCGGGTGGCGGAGGGGGAAAGCTTCGGGGCCGCGGGGGAGAGCGCAGCCACAGGGGTGCGGAGGGCAAAGCAGGGAGATTCCCGCACAGAGGATCAGTGCCGACCAGCACTCACCAGGCCGAGGCTTGTCCGCTCACCCGCCAGGGCGGGCGGGGCTGGGAGCTGAGGCTTCGGCTTCGGTCGCAGCACAGGGAGAGGACTGGGTCTGGCGGCGTGAACACAGCCTGCAGGGCGTTAGTGCACCGCGGCTAGCCGGGAGGGAGTCCGGGGACAAGTCTGGACTTGCGGAAGAGGCAAGAGACTTTTTCTTCCCTCTTTGTTTCCTGGTGCGCGAGGAGAGGGGATTAAGAGCGCCGCTTAAAGGAGCTCCAGAGACAGGCGCGAGCCGCGGCTAACAGCGCGGACCCCAGAGACGGGGATGAGACGCTAGGGCTGCTGCTGCCGCCACCAAGAAGCCTGTGTGCGAGCACAGCTTACTCTCCACACCCCCTTTCCGGGGAGCCCGTGCAGCCTGCCACTGCCAGGGTCCCAGGATCCAGGGACAACTTCCCCGGGAGAACGCACGGCGCGCCTCACGCTGGTGCAACGTCACGCCGGCTTCTGCCGCCGCAGGCCCGCCCCGCACTCCGTGACCCTCCCTCCCCCCCGGCCTGAGTGAGCCAGAGCCCCCGGATCAGCGGCTCCTTTAACCCAGTCCTGTCTGAGCGAAGAACAGACGCCCTCAGGCGACCTACACGCAGAGGCGGGGCCAAATCCAAAGCTGAACCCCGGGAGCTGTGAGAACAAAGAAGAGAAAGGGAAATCTCTCCCAGCAGCCTCCGAAGCAGCGGATTAAAGCTCCACAATCAACTTGATGTACCCAGCATCTGTGGAATAGCTGAATAGACAACCAATCATTCCCAATTAAGGAGGTGGACTTTGAGAGCAAGATTTATGATTTTTTCCCCTTTTCCTCTTTTTGTGAGTGTGTATGTCTATGCCTCTGTGTGAGATTTTGTCTGTATAGCTTTGCTTCCACCATTTGTCCTAGGGTTCTATCCGTCCGTTTTTTTTTAATTTTTCTTAATAATTATTTTTTTATTTTAATAACTTTATTATAATTTTGTTTTGTTTTGTTTTGTTTTTTGTAGTTCGTGGGCCTCTCACTGTTGTGGCCTCTCCCGCTGTGGAGCACAGGCTCCAGACGCGCAGGCTCAGCAGCCATGGCTCACGGGCCCAGCCGCTCCGCGGCATGTGGGATCCTCCCGGACCAGGGCACGAACCTGTGTCCTCTGCATTGGCAGGCGGACTCTCAACCACTGCACCACCAGGGAAGCCCAACTTTATTATATTTTATCTTACTTTATTTTATTTTATCTTCTTTCTTTCTTTTTTTCTTCCTTCCCTCCTTCCTTCCTTCCTTCCTCACTCCCTCCCTCCTTTCTCTCTTTCTTTCTTTCTCTCTTTCTTTCTTTCTTCTTCTACTAATTTTTTCTTTCTACTTTTTCTCCCTTTTATTCTGAGCCGTGTGGATGAAAGGCTCTTGGTGCTGCAGCCAGGAGTCAGTGCTGTGCCTCTGAGGTGGGAGAGCCCACTTGAGGACACTGGTCCACAAGAGACCTCCCAGCTCCACATAATATCAAACAGCGAAATTCTCCCAGAGATCTCCATCTCAACACCAGCACCCAGCTTCACTCAACGACCAGCAAGCTACAGTGCTGGACATCCTATGCCAAACAACTAGCAAGACAGGAACACAACCCCACCGATTAGCAGAGAGGCTGCCTAAAATCATAATAAGTCCACAGACACCCCAAAACACACCACCAGACGTGGACGTGCCCACCAGAAAGACAAGATCCAGCCTCATCCACCAGAACACAGGCACTAGTCCCCTCCACCAGGAAGGCTACACAACCCACTGAACCAACCTTAGCCACTGGGGACAGACACCAAAAACAATGGGAACTACGAACCTGCAGCCTGCAAAAAGGAGACCCCAAACACAGTAAGATAAGCAAAATGAGAAGACAGAAAAACACACAGCAGTTGAAGGAGGAAGATAAAAACCCACCAGACCTAACAAATGAAGAGGAAATAGGCAGTCTACCTGAAAAAGAATTCAGAATAATGATAGTAAAGATGATCCAAAATCTTGGAAATAGAATAGACAAAATGCAAGAAACATTTAACAAGGAGCTAGATGAACTAAAGACGAAACAAACAACGATGAACAACACAATAAATGAAATTAAAAATACTCTAGATGGGATCAATAGCAGAATAACTGAGGCAGAAGAACGGATAAGTGACCTGGAAGATAAAATAGTGGAAATAACTACTGCAGAGCAGAATAAAGAAAAAAGAATGAAAAGAACTGAGGACAGTCTCAGAGACCTCTGGGACAACATTAAACGCACCAACATTCGAATTATAGGGGTTCCAGAAGAAGAAGAGAAAAAGAAAGGGACTGAGAAAATATTTGAAGAGATTACAGTTGAAAACTTCCCTAATATGGGAAAGGAAATAGTTAATCAAGTCCAGGAAGCACAGAGAGTCCCATACAGGATAAATCCAAGGAGAAATACGCCAAGACACATATTAATCAAACTGTCAAAAACTAAATACAAAGAAAACATTAAAAGCAGCAAGGGAAAAACAACAAATAACACACAAGGGAATCCCCATAAGGTTAACAGCTGATCTTTCAGCAGAAACGCTGCAAGCCAGAAGGGACTGGCAGGACATATTTAAAGTGATGAAAGGGGAAAACCTACAACCAAGATTACTCTACCCAGCAAAGATCTCATTCAGATTCGACAGAGAAATTAAAACCTTTACAGACAAGCAAAAGCTAAGATAATTCAGCACCACCAAACCAGCTTTACAACAAATGCTAAAGGAACTTCTCTAGGCAGGAAACAAGAGAAGGAAAAGACCCAAAATAACAAACCCAAAACAATTAAGAAAATGGTAATAGGAACTTATATATCGATAATCACCTTAAATGCAAATGGATTAAATGCTCCTAAAAAAGACATAGACTGGCTGAATGGATACAAAAACAAGACCCGTACATGTGCTGTCTACAAGAGACCCACTTCAGACCTAGGGACACATACAGACTGAAAGTGGGGGGATGCAAAAAGAAATTCCATGCAAATGGAAATCAAAAGAAAGCTGGAGTAGCAATTCTCATATCAGACAAAATAGACTTTAAAATAAAGACTATTACAGGAGACAAGGAAGGACACTACATAATGATCAAGGGATCAATCCAAGAAGAAGATATAACAATTTAAATATTTATGCACCCAACATAGGAGCACCTCGATACATAAGGCAAATACTAACAGCCATAAAACAGGAAATCCACAGTAACACAACCATAGTAGGGGACTTCAACACCCTACTTTCACCAATGGACAGATCATCCAAAATGAAAATAAATAAGGAAACACAAGCTTTAAATGATACATTAGTGGTTGAGAGTCCTCCTGACAATGCAGGGGACACGGGTTCGTGCCCCGGTCCGGGAAGATCCCACATGCCACAGAGCAGCTAGGCCCGTGAGCCATGGCCGCTGAGCCTGCGCGTCCGGAGCCTGTGTTCCTCAGTGGGAGAGGCCACAACAGTGAGAGGCCCACGTACCGCAAAAAAAAAAAAAAAAAAAAGATACATTAAACAAGATGGACGTAAATGATATTTATAGGACATTCCATCCAAAAACGACAGAATACACTTTCTTCTCAAGTGCTCATGGAACATAGCATATAGCACAGGGAGATCACCTCAGTGGTTTGTGACCGCCTGGAGGGGTGGGATAGGGAGGGTGGGAGGGAGGGAGATGCAAGAGGAAGGATATTATGTATATGTATAGCTTATTCACTTTGTTATAAAGCAGAAACTAACACACCATTGTAAAGCAATTATACTCCAATAAAGATGTTAAAAAAAGTGATCAGAAACAACAAATATCGTTTTGATAAAAAATTATTAAACATAAAAATATAATCTTAATGGAAATGCACTTCTTAATAAGATAGGTAAAATTATTTTTACACGATCAGTTTATGTATGCATGAATGAATGGTCCTTATCCTTAGGATGAAACAGGATGCAACATAAATTCACTTCCTCTGTTCTATTTGTATTCTAAGAATACTTGTCACTTAAATAAGAGGGGAATAGAAGTAGCTTTGTTATAAAACTGCCACCCAATTCTTAGAAGACTTTCTAAGTTATATGACAAAATCCAAATAGTGATCTATTGTCAAAAATTATTTTTAATAGTCTATCACTTGGTAATGTGTTTAGGTCCTCCTTCACTTATATCAATAGCAAAAATTAGAAACCCCTGAAATATAAAGAATATTGTTGCCCAGTCTTAAAAGTTATTCACTTTCTCAACACTTTTACCAATACTTTAGTCTTTGGTTGGCACTCTGGAGTGTTAGACCCCAGGGCAATGAGCCATAATAAGATTCAGTATGAGGGCCTTTCTTCTGTAAAAAGAGAAAAGGGCTATTGCAAAGGGAACCAGCCCCAATTACAGGTTTGCTCGAGGCAGTCCACTTTTAGGAAAGAGAGCTCAGTGAAGCTGAGAGTCTGGAAATTAGTCCCCTAAAACTTTGCTTGAATTTTCAGTACCTCCCATCTGCCATAGTACACACGTGTAAATTTGAAGACCACTGCTCAAAATCACTATTGCCCAAAACTTCGGGGAAGTTTCTATAGTGCAGCATAATGGGGACTATCTTAGTTCAAATCCGGGCTCATCCACTTTCTAGCTGTTCGATTTTGGGCAAATTACTTAACCTTTATGTAAAATGGAGATTAAAATGGTATATATCTCAGTTACTGTGAAGAGTAACTGAATTAACACGTGTAAAGTGCTTAGAATATTGTTCACTACCGTCATTATCATCATTATTACTATCATCATCATCACTATCCTAGAAATGACTGGTGATCTGGAAAGAAGAGGGGAAAATATGATTAAAATAGGAAGAAAGGAAAATGGCAGATGTGAATGTGTGTCTGTGCACATGTACTGTGATGTAGGTGCATATCAGAACGTAGAAATAACTAGAAAAGTTCCATTATTCAAATGCAAGCTCCTTGAAGGTAGCTGATACTGTCCCCACAGCCTAACCCCACTTTGTCCTCCTTCATATTTCTTAGCTCATTGCTGTATCCACAATAGACTCTCAATAAATATTCAATACATTGGTAACAGAATGAGGAGAGAAAATCGATGCTGGTTAAGTCACAAGTTATGAAAACAAATTGTTAAAAGTAGTGCAAGTCTATCCATTGATAGTCATGGTCCTGGAAGACTGGTGTTTTCTCCTAAAACTGATTTTCAGGATCCTGCCTCACTCCATCCATTTATTCTTGCCAATCCATTTCTCTGACCTAAGCCTCACTGCATAATTTGCAGGCCCCAGTGCAAAATGAAAATGCAGAGCCCCCTGTTCAAAACACAGGAAAAAATGCTGTGCTGAACAATAAAGCCTTTTCCTTTCTTCTGCAGTTTCTCTCTAGGCTTGCCATGATTTTTTTTATCAGTCATTTAATGTCATTCTAAGCAAAGAAAAATTAAAATTTTAAACTGTTAGCATAAATGTTACTGTTCATGTTTATATTGTGCAATGTTAGTATTAAATGCAAATATAAGAGCAGTTAACTCATGTAGAATCACTGAAATTGCAATTTGTATTTCATAGTCTGTACATTCATGTATATTTCTGTTCTTACCAGAAAAATGGAAACACTGTAAAAACTAACTCAACTGTTTTCATTTCATTTCTTGATACACATACATTCTACCAACACTCTCCCTTCTGCTTACTGATGAGTTTGGAAGGTCTGAGAGAAAAGAACAAATAACTATGGGTTGTCTCATCTTTCCCTTTCTATGTCATCATTTTCAGCATAAGTGGTTGGCTAATGCAGGGAAATAACGTGAGTAAAAAAGGATATGGTAGAGTTCCTTGGTCATTTGTATTTCTTAGGATGCCATTGCATCAATAGTCTCTACAGGCATCTGCAAGATACTCCCAGGCTCTTCCAGGCCTGCTTTGTTGTTCAATTTCTCCCTTTGCCTAATCCTGCTCCCTTCTCTTTTTAAACAAATACCTCCCATGCCAAATCCTATCTCAAAGTCTGCTTCTAGAGAATCCAATGTATATCAACATTGATATCTAAACCTTGACAAAGGCATCTTGTGATCTCTTGAGAAGGTTGCTCAGTCAAATCTGAGCACAAATACAGGATCATTCACCACCTACTGGTGCCTAGAAGCTCCTGGGACAGATATTGAAGCTACCCAGAAGAAAGGCTTCAGAACAAAGATAACAGGTTTCACAATTGCATTTTATGACTTTCACATCACTATGAATACTTATTTACACACACACACACACACACACACACACACACACACACGTCCATTTGTAACAGAAGTTAGCAAAAGATGTTTAAATAAAGTTTTAGCCTAAAGCAATTGATAGTTGTACTTTTCCTGCTTTCTCAAGGTTTTAAAAAAATTAGGCAGGAAGTATAAATGAATGAAGACACATTACCTTAAAAAGCAGATATATGAACCTTTACATTTCTATGTGTTTTGGGTTAGGAATCAATAAATGATCATGATTAAGAATTTGGCTTCTGAAGTTAGATGGAGATGAATATATCCTGAGTTTGCCACTTACCAGCTGTAAGACTTCTGGCAAGTTATAACTTTTCTGAGCCTCATTTGGTTTTGTTTTTTTTTTTTTTTTTTTTTTTTTTTTTTTTGCGGTACGCGGGCCTCTCACTGTTGTGGCCTCTCCCGTTGCGGAGCAACAGGCTCCGGACGCGCAGGCTCATCGGCCATGGCTCATGGGCGCAGCCGCTCCGCGGCATGTGGGATCTTCCCGGACCGGGGCATGAACCCGTGTCCCCTGCATCGGCAGGCGGACTCTCAACCACTGCGCCACCAGGGAAGCCCTCTGAGCATCATTTGCAAAATGGTGATAATAATCATACTTACTCCAGAAGGTTGTCATGTGTTTTAAAAGAAAGAAAGCATGTAAAACACTTAGCTCAGGGCTTTTCCCATAATATTTTTATTAATAATATTTTTTATTGTTAAAAGAAAGGGAGAGTCTTTCTTAGTGCTGGGTTCCTAACTGGCAATAACCATGAGGGGGCCAAGTATATTTTCTTGGCTATATTAATATTTCATTTAACCTCTTTATTTTACAGAGGTCTTATTATATTAATACAAATCCCCTGCCTCTAGCAGAAATGCTCCAACACATATTGAGTTGAAAAGGTTATTTATATTACAATGGTTATTAATATAGGGACAAGAGTTATTTTTATTTTCTTCTCAATATAACTGTAGGAGCATTTTTTAAAGACAGGATGCTAGTCTAACCAAGAAAATAAGCCTAATTAAAATAAGCCTGATTAATGCCTAATAGCAACGAGGTAGCAGACTCGATTCTTCCTTTCCTTTAAAGCAAAGACACATTTCTTTCCACGTTTTAGCATTTCTTTTTTCTTTACTTGATATATGTATATATTGTGAAAACATTTCCCCCATAAAGTTAATTAACACATCCATCACCTCACAGATTTACTTTTTTGTGTGTGTGAGAACATTTAAGTTCTACTATCTCAGCAAATTTCAATTATATAATACAGTATTATCAACTATAGTCACCATGTTATGCATTAGATCTTTAGAACTTATTCATTTTATAACTAAAATTTGTACCCTTTTACTGGTCCCTATCTCCTCCACCCCCCAGCTGCTGGCAACCACCATTCTACTCTGTTTCTATGAGTTTGACTATTTTTTGTTGTTGTACCACATATAAGTGAGATCACACAGTATTTGTCTTTCTTTGTCTGGCTTATTTCACTTAGCATAATGCCTTCCAGGTTCATCCATGTTGTACCAAATGACAGGATTTCCTTCCTTTTTAAGGTTGAAAGACATTCCATTGTGTGTACATACCAACTTTTCTTGACCCATTCATTCAAAGACAGACACTAAGCTTGTTTTCATACCCTGGCTATTGTGAATAATGCCACAATGAATATGGGAGTACAGTTATCTCTTCAAGATAATGGTTTCCTTTCTTTTGGATATATACCCAGAAGTGGATTGCTAGATCACATGGTAGTTCAATTTTTCATTTCTAGAGCCAATATTTCTTAACTGCACAAGTATGGTAGCTCATTTCCAGGGAAATAGTAACAGACAAGGCAGGTTGGGAGCTCTTGGTTAGTGTCGGTTGGTCACAATGAAAGGTCACCTGAGAGAGTTGCTAAAAAGTATTTGTAAAACTGTGAATTAGTGCCTTTTAAGTAGAAGCATTGCAATCTTAATGGATTTGTTATTGTTTTCGGGATCGATTTTTCAAGTCTGCATAAAATGTGAAGGTTTGAGAATTAAAAGTCTTATAATTTTCATAGAAATCCTTTGATGGGGTCTGGAGAGATATTGATATCCCTATATTAAATAGAAAAAACAGAAGCTAGGGGAGATTGCTATGTGGACAAAGAATGCTGCCTGCCATTTCAGGAAACAAAGGATATTGCAGCCATCAAGCCCTCAGC
Organism: Pseudorca crassidens; assembly: GCF_039906515.1. NCBI lineage: Eukaryota > Metazoa > Chordata > Mammalia > Artiodactyla > Delphinidae > Pseudorca > Pseudorca crassidens. Next base: position 95,876,109 of record NC_090317.1, read on the forward strand.
CACTGCAGCTGACCCTGACAGTGCACCCTGAAGGGAATTCAGGATAGAGAAAAACAGGTTGCCAGCCCTCAAGCCCTCAGCTCCTGCAGCTGCCCCCCTACCCAATGGTGCACCCTGAAGGGATTCAAATGGAGAAAAGCAGGATACTGGCCCTAGATAGTTAAGGTGCATATCAAAGGAATAATTTCAGTAAGCCCAGACTCTTGCATCTTCCCATATATAGAAGGGCACTAAAATCGTTAACTTAAGATGTCTGGGTTTGTTCGTTTGTTTGTTTTTTATAATTAGCAGTAATCTTTTGATGTTCAACTACCTGTTCTTTTGGGGGGGGGTGTTTTGGGGGGGCAGTTTTCAAAAACTCCTGTATATCCTGGATTCTCCCTTATCTCTTTGGAGCAGTCCCTCAGAGCTATCTGAGAGGCTGTATCCCAGGCTTAAGTCCTCAGTAAGTCCACAGAATAAAACATAATTCTCAACTTTTAGGTTGTGATTTTTTTTTCAGTCAACCGCTACCTCAGGTAAGCTCCATCAGTCTTCTGATAATTAAGATTACAGTCATCCCCTATCCCAGTCTTTGCCCAGTCTGCTTGGTTAGAAGAAGCACTTGGTGTACTGCCTTTGGAGATTCTCAGATGATGGCTAGGAATTTACATTTTTAACATGTGTGTCAGGTGATTCTTTTTTTTTTTTTTTTTTTTTTTTTAGGTGATTCTTATATGAGACAAGTTTGGGGAACCACTACCCTCCTTCATACTCCATTTTGTTTTAATAAATAGCTCCCTTTGGCTCAAATTTAAGCTACCTCACAATCACACAAAAAAGTTTTATACCTCATAGAGACTACCTCTTGTCAGATGGAATAAATTGAAAAGAGGAATAGAGAGGCAGTTGAATTTAACAATAAAGAGAATCCAGTGTTAAAGACATAGGCCTTTAAACAAGTCTACAAATCCAAGAAAACATTTGTACTGGGAAGGGAAGTAGAGCTACCCTCACAAGGGTTTACAGTGGGTAACTCTCTATGTTGTCATGATTTTATTTGTTCATGCTTTCATTCGTTCATTTGCTCATTCATTCAACAAACATTCACTGGACATTTACTCCACACCAAGTGTTATACTGAGAACTGGGGAACAAAACCAGGTGTATTAAAAGATACTTCTACTTCAAAACATTGCCAGTGGCCAGATCCATAAGATGAACTAGGTCCATGTATTCCTAGAGCTTTTTCGCTAAAGTGCTCTTTAATTCTCAACGGTGATACCCAGAAGAAAATGGAATTTATCATAACACATGCATTGAAAAGAATCTCTAGCTATTTATCCCAGTGTGCTTTTATTAAAAAATAGAATAGGGCTTCCAAGAAATCTATTGGCTAAAGTAATATCTCTATTGTACTATAAAGGTGTTGTTTTTCCAAGAAAATCAATCAAATGCTTTCATAACTTGTTACTAATAACATTAATATAGAATAATGGCTAAACTAGCTTGGGTAACGTCCCAAAATAATTGGGTTTTCCAGGAACATTCCAGAAGATAAACAGCAAGATCAATAAGTCCTGAGGTTGCAGGAGTCATTATTAATTTATGACCTTGCTTACTTCCCAGCAAAATAATTGCTATAGAGAAGTTGACTCATGTTTACAAATCATGATAAACTTGTGAGAAAGTCTTTCTTAGCCCAAAGTTTAAACACTAGAAAGAACAGGTGATTAAAAAAATCGCTTATCATTGTGCTGAAATTCATAATTAGTACCTACCATTAATACCTACCATTCATTGAGTACTTAGTTTATGGTACATGCTTTATGTGAGTATAACATTTCTTTAAATTATCAAAACAGTCCTGCAACAAGAGCTATTATTATCCTTAATTCGTAGGTTAGAAAAATTGAAATTCAAAAAGTCAAGTAACTTGTCCAAGGTCACATGTACCACCCAGAAAGTTGCAGAGCCAGGATTCAAACTCAGTATTCTTTTTTCATGCTTTGATGTTTCTAAAGATCATACAGGTTTGGCCTAGAATTAGCAGACTTCAAGATACTTAAGATGCTTGGCAGACACAATCAATTATTTGCATATTTATGTCATCACTGCAGCTATTACCTGACAGTGGAATTCCCATCACCATTTCCAGAATATCAACATTCCTGGGAAGGTATATCTGAACAGGGACGATGATCAAGCAAAGAGTCATGAGAGTAGACCACGTGTGGTTTGATCAGTGAGAGTATTGATGCTAGTAATGATTCAATATTCAATATTAATTCAAATCTCTTCCTGACCAAGGATTTCCTTTTTAATTCATTCCTTTTTAGTTATGCACAACTTCGTATGGTTATCCTTTCTTTAGAGCCCACTGAGTTCTGCTTAACTTCTCCCAACCATAGGCAAGCATGCTAGAAATCCCACTGACTCAGAACTTGAATTTCCAGATTCCACCATCATTCTACGGGAGAAGCAGCAGAATGAACTTGGCCTTGGATCCTCTTCTTATAACCTCCATGGGAGGAGGGTGAGGCACTGTGCAGTTTATTTCAATTACCTAAATGTGGATTTATCATGAAGCTAATAAGGTTTACAGAGTTCCCTTCCAAGGCCATAGAAGAGTCCTGAGCAATATATTCACATCATGTATTTTTGTAAAAGTTACAAAATGAGATATTTTAATCATAGTTGGTTAAGATCACTGACACCTTTTATGACAATTTTCCTTCTGTCATATTTCCACTAGGGTCAGGTAGCAATGGAGCGGCCACAGACATTTTTGGGGATTCTGTTAGAGGGAACCTGAGTTGGACTTAATTTTAATGTAGAGTTAGTGAAGTATATTTATGTGGGAAACAGTCACTTCTGTGTAGAGTTAAGGTATTGTTAGCCAATCAAGGGTAAGAATGGCTTCCAGAAATACTCCAGTCACTCTTTATGCCAGCTACCCAGCATCACTATGCCAGTGCAGGGCCAGAGATTGTAATGGAACAAGGACATCATAATCTTCAGACTCCACAGATCCTAGATCTGTCTCTGGCTAATAGCCCTTACACCCATGTAATGCACCCATGTCAGGATATACTCCATAGTGATAGAAATGTAGCACTCTACTTTAAACACATTCTGTTTCGTATCAGTTTCCTTCCTTCCCAGCTATCTGTCCTGCCCTCATCTGGTCACTATCCAGGATTCCTTCTCCATCTAAATATACTTAGAATAATTTTATTAACATTATCAATAATTATAGATATTAACTATGAAAATTAAATACTAGAGTCAAGACAGACATAGAGAACAGACTTGTGGTTGCCCAGGGGTGGGGGTGCGGGAGGGATGGATTGGGAGTTTGGCGTTAGCAGATGTAAACTATTATACATAGGATGGATACACAACAAAGTCCTACTGTATAGCACAGGGAACTATAATCAGTATCCTGTGATAAACCATAATGGAAAAGAATATGAAAAAGAATATATAAATGTACAACTGAATCACTTTGCTGTACAGCAGAAATTAACACAACATTGTAAATCAGCTATAATTTTTTTGTGTAAAAATAAATAAATAAATAAATACTAGAGTCAACAGTAATCAAGTGAATAATACTCCACTTGTACTTCATAAAGAATAACCCTTAGCAAAATTAAATGATGTATACTTCTATGGTTAAAAGGCAAACATAGTGTTTCAGGTAGGCTGTGAACTGATGGGTAGAAAAAGCACACAACCATACAAATATATACTTAGGAAAGGAATTCTCAATTATTTTACCAAGGTTATAGAAAAAGGTAACTACACAGGGCATGCTTTCCTATGGGTTATGGAACTGCCTGCCATTTTCCACACAGGTAGAGGCCTTCTAGAAGTGAGAAATAAGTAAGAGCTTGCTATACTACTTTCTCCTGAATTTATGTATTTACCTTACTATTCCAGAAGTACTTACACCAATTACTTCATTTAAGGAATTTTTTTTTTTTACAAACATGAGGTTTCATGATGTGCTGGACATTTTCCATTGCCTGACCCAGCTCCACTCTGACCTTCTCCACCTACTCTGTGCCCAAGGAAACTGGCTTGTGTGAACTGTATCAGTGGGCTTCATTGCCCTCTGGTTTCTGGTTGGGTTCTGTCAATGGGAGACACTGGCTGAAATGGGAATATGGGAGAAGAATGAGGCTGGGATATTTTTGTTTCCCTATCTTTCTCTCTACAGGATCACCATGTGTTGGCTAATTCTCTCTACTGAAGGCCACAACTTTTAAAACAAACTCAGCACTAGCAAGGGCACATGGAGGCTGAGAAAAAGAACAAAGAACAAGAAAGAGCTTCATGAAATAAATGAATAGATTGAATTCTGAAATTTAAAAAATATGCATAAGATGGAAGGTAAAGTCAAGAAAATCTTCCAGAAATCATATTAAAAAGAGAAAGACATGGAAAAGGCAAGAGTATTTACATGTATTTTTTCTTTTAATATAATGTTTCTTTCCTAAAATCATAGTTACCTAAAAATATAGGTATCAGTGTGAAACCTCAACTGCATTTCCTGAATCTGCATTTTATAATATGACAAACTCACACTTTCTCTCTAATTACATGCTTCTCTGGCTTATATCCATCTGACCACATGGTCCAGTTCAAAATTCTCTAAGATTTTTTTTCTTTTGATCTAGTGACTTTTACCCAGACACAGAGCAAAGGGAGGTAGCTGCCTTTTGACTGATAGGAAGAGTGACCTGTATCTCAAATGTTTGAGCAGCCTCCTTTCCAGCTCCTGGGACCACTCTCATGGTGGAAACACCCAAGTATCAATATTCAGCCCTGAGATTTCTATAAAACTCTAATCTCATATTATTATTATATTATTACTGTACATTCCAGTTTTCCATAAGAGTCTTACAAATACTTAAAAACAGAAAACAATGGGCTATGAGAGTTTTCTTTTTGAAAGTCATAATCTTCAATTTTTACCCACTTGGACGAAGTTGAAGAGCTTCTCTTAAAGACTCTGAAATCAATCCTGTGGGGGGAAAAGTGAAGGACTCTGGGGTTCAGGGATGTTTCCATCCCTTTTCACTTTCTTGTTTGGGTAGCAGCCAGTAACTTTGATAAGTCTTGAAAGATTCTGTAAGAAGGCAGTGACAATATGCCATGTCAAATGGTATGTAAATATTTCTGTATTCCTCAGAAGAGAGGTGCCACTTCCTCATTAACTCCTTTGTTGAACTAATATGTATTGAATGTTTACTACGTATAAAATTCTATTGTAGGCATAGGTTAATCAGAGGGGAGCAAAGAGGACATAATCCCCAACTTCAGGAAGCTTGCTATCCTTTTGGATGGCCACTGGATGACTCACATATGCTGCTGCCCATGCATCTCCTTTCCAGATTTCAGAATCCCTTACTGTTGTGTCGGGAAAAAAGAAATTTTCCTCTACCCTTCTAGGTTCTTCTGTCTGGTCTGAGAACTAAACTAATATGAGACAGTAACAGGAGGAAATCAAAGTTTAATAACATGTATACATGGGAGAGACCCAGGAGAAGTGAGTAACTCGCCCAAATGGCTGAAACCCTCACCTTAAATACCATCTTCAGCTAAAAGCAAAAGAGGATGTTGGGAGTAGATGTTTGGGACTTCAAAGGGGAGGAAAGCAATGTATGATACATGGAGATGGAAAAGCAAATGTTGGGTAAACAAATGTTTGCTGGGCCATACTGAGACAGTGGGACACAGAGTACACTCAGACCTCTAAGAGTTCCCCCCACCAGGCTTAGCCCCTATTATTTGCAGATATCTCTGATGAAAGCTCTATTCCTGTAACAGGCCCTCTATCTAAATTCTTTAACAGCTCAGGGGGAAGGTCAAATTTTTTTCCTGAGTCTTTTGGGCCTTGATTGTTTTCAGCTTGAAATAATCCACATGCCAAAGAGATATTTTAGGATGACAAATTTTGTTCCCCTATAGTAGGATATCTCCAAGGATTCTTACCCTTTTTCCTGTTGTCCCTCCTTTCATCCTTCCATTCTCCAGTTTCCTATCCTCTAGCCTGAGTTTCCCTGTACCTGCTCATGTCTATTTTTCTTCTTTAATATTTCTTCTGTATCATTAAGGAACCCTTTATTCTTTCACAATACTTGACATATAGTTAGTGCTGTATCTAATTTTAGAGAATGATTGGATAAATAAATGGACTAAGGTCATATATGTGAGTTTTAAGACTGTGGGAACAGAGGCCTATAGGTGAAGGAATGAATATAAGAATATTTTGGCTGGAGTAAGTTTGGGAAGGCTTTCTCTCTCTCTCTCTCCCTCTCTCTCTCTCTCTCTCTCTCTCACACACACACACACACACACACACTTTTTAAAAACTCAAGCAAAATTCCATCTTTCTATGATCCTTGAGATATAAAATCCTTTGCCTCAGTAGGCATTCAATAAATATCTGACTGTTTGATGCCCTAAAATTCACACGACTGCTACAAAAGCATTGACTGACTGAATTTATGTAGATTTAATATTCACTTCGAAAATGTTTTAAGATGGATTCTTAATGCACTTTGCATTAGTTTTAAAATCTAAGTGGTCACTGTAGCTTTGTGGCTTTTAAATCAAGTCTATTTGTTACTCCTCATGAAGTGATTTTATAGTTTGTTCACTATTTTATGGGACATTCTTGCTGTTATTCTCTGAATTGCATGCTGATCCCTGCTGGGGGAGGGTGGCAGTGCATTAAGTATATGTTATTCTATTGTCGTGTACTTTTATGTCATAGACAGGCCTAAGCAAACCAGATTAGACTAATATATTTATAAGCTGAACAAGTCCCAGGGCCCATGGCAATGACCAGGCTTCTGGGGATGAAAACAGAGGTTGCAGCTTTCGCTGATGCCTTTTTCTCTCTCTAAGAGGGTCCACCTCAGTAACTGCATCATCTCTCCTTGTTTTCTGCCTGATGTCCAGCTTGAAAAATCTTCTGCTAATGTGATCTGGCCTCTGTACTTGCCTCCTGAGCTCCGTTGGACATGGGCAGATCATTCCGCTTCATGATATTCATGACAAATTAGAATTTTCTAAATAACTTTACCAAGAATCTAAAGGAAATGAAGAACTTACTAAAGTGTAATAAATGTCTCAGCATACAGATTCCTGATCCTGACACTACAAGCCTGGCAAGAGATCAGCTGCTTTGACAACAGTAACTCAGGACCTAAGCATCTTTCTTTCCTCTCTTCCTAAATTGAAATATTAGAAACCATACATCCAGGAACCTACAAGGTTAAGGTTAATAGACAGCTTCTGACAAGAACTTCTCTGAGATCTTCTGCAATTCTTACTCCTGCCCAAAGCCTATTTCTAGATCTTCTCTCTGACTGCAGCCGACAAGCCATTCCTTAGGACCTGGCACTCTCATTTATTCATTTGTTCATTCCACAAATATTTTTCTTTGTTTTGAGAAACTGTCAAATACATCACAAATATGGCCCTGGAGGATCTCACAGCCCACTGTGGGTCTTCTCTGCATCCTAGTACTTAGAGAAAGAAATAGAAAGAAATTTTCTCCCCCAACTATCTCCGGGATTCCTTCCCTGAGTTTCAAGTTAACCTGCATAAATTCTTTCTTGAGTTATCTCTGGCTCTGTGCACTAGTGAGTTCTAGAGGTGCTACTCTCATCCCCAACTCCATTCCCTCTCTCACTGTCTAATGCCAGTTATTAAGCCTATTTCAAAAAAAATTATTGTGAAACAAATATAGATTCACAGGAAGTTGTAAAGGTGGTACAGAGAATTTCCACATGCCCTCATCCAGTTTCCCACAGTGGTTACAGCTAATGCAATTGCAGCACAATCTCAAAACCAGAAATTGACACTGGTACAACTTGTGCATAGTTCTCTGTCATTTTATCACACATGTAGATTTGTGTAACCACCACTGCAACCAGGTGAACTGTTCCATCACCACAATGATCTCCTCATGCTACCCCTTTACAGTGTCACCAATCCCCTACCCCCCAACCATCACGAAAGTCTGGCAACCACTAATCTGTTCTTTATAATTTTGTCACACAAATAATGTTATATAAATTAGATCATGCAGTATGTGACCTTTCAAGGTTGCTTTTTTCACTCAGCATAATACTCTTGATATCCATCCAAGTTGTTGCATGTGTCAGTAGTTCATTTCTATTTATTGCTGAGTAGTATTCCATGGTATGAAATGTACCACCTTTAGTTTAACTACTCACCGATTGTGGGACATTTTGGTTGTTTCTAGCTCTTGTCTATTACAAATAAAGCTGCTATGAACATTCTGTGATTCACAGTTCTTCTTCTTCAGCACCTGAAAAATATGGCTTCATTGCCTTCTGGTTTCCATGGCTTTGATGACAAATTTGCTGTCATTCTAATTGTTTTTGCCCCATAAGTAAGGTAGGTTTTTCTGTCTATTTTCAAGATTTTTTCTTTGTCTTTAATTTTCAGAAATTTAATTATGCTGTATCTTGGTATGGATTTCTTTGGGTTTATCCTCTTCAGTGTTTACTCAGCTTCTTGACTCTGTAGGTTTATGTTTCTTGCCAAATTTAGGAAGTTTTCACCCACTATTTCTTCCAGGACTTTTCAGCCCAACCTTATTTCTCCTCTCCTAGGATTCTGATGACACAAATTTTAGATCTTCTGTTATAGCTCTACATGTCCCTGGAGCTCTATTATTTATTTTAGTCTATTTCTTTGTGTTGTTCTGTTTGTAATTTCTACTGTTCTATATTCCAGTTCATTGATTCTTTCCTCTTCCTACTGAAAATCAAGCTCTATTTTCAGTATCAGGGATAAGTTGTAACTCCTGCCTTCCAAGAGCTGACCATAGTAAGAAGGAAGATCTTACCTTGTCATATAACTGTCAAGAGGCTTATGTGATTACTGTGATGTGAGGTGCACAGTAAGCAAAAGGAGGTAGCAGAAAAGCACCACTTCAACCCCAAGGGAAGAAAAGGTGCATCTTAGGGTATGGAGATGCTTCCTTGGAGTGACGTATAAAGAGTAAGAACTGGCTACCAAAGGGGCTTGTGGGCTTTTTCCTATGGTAGAAAAAAGAAGAGGAATTTCAGATAGAGGGTGTAGTCCACCCAAAGGCAAGTGGATGTGAGGCATTGTGGCAGAATAAATATTCTAAAACTATGAAGACTATATCCTAGACAGGTGCTTGCTACATTTAAGCATACAGAATATTCTTCTGGAATATTTGTTAAAACAAAGATTACTGGTCCTCCATTTCACCCAAGGATTGCGATTCAGAAGATCTGGTTAAGGGCCCTAGAATTTTGAACAAGTTCTGAAGTGATATTAATGCTGATGGTCTGGATACCATAATTTGAGTCAGTTTGGGTAGCAAGGACGTAGACCACAATGAAATGCCATCCAGTCTGAGTTCCAACCACACCTCCAGGGGATACACTGAGAGACCTAATGCACACTCCAAGTTATCACATCAGGCATCTCCATGTTCTCAGTATAATAAAATGCAATCTGAGTAAAATACAACACAGAAACTCTGGAGAAAGCTTAAGGGTCACTTTATAAAGCAGGGGAAAAGGAACTTGTTGAACAAATGAATGTGTTAAAGGAGATTAGAGAAGAAATTATTCATTTATCCATTAAGGGAATGGATTGCTTTTTAGTGTGGTCTCATTAAAAAAGCATGAAAAAAAAAAAAAAAAGCATGTATGTGCACTTATTATAAATCACTTTTATTTGCTCATTAAAGGAGACCTTCCACCAGATGATACTTGGTTAGCTTGTTCCTGATTCTAGGTGAACATCAAAGGACTAAAACCGTCCTCCCCAAGGGAGACAGCAGTCATGAAGCTTGACCACCACACTAACTCCTTCCCAAAGGGGAAGGGGTCACTCAGTCGAAGTCCTTGACCTATACTGTTTCTTTTCCTGGTTAATTATTGTTAAGGATATTTTCAAAGAGATATACACACAATTTTTGTAATTTGGTGTATTGATTAAGAATTCATGGCCTCCTGATGTTTCTCTGCAGTCTGAAGATTTTTCTCTCCACTGATGTTGTCAGGTGAATGTTGTGAAAATATGTTTAGGGCACTGTAAATGATGTCCCAGTGGGAAAACACAGCCTGAACTGATGAGTACAAAGGGCTGTTAATGAGATAAACTGTTAAAGGAATCTTTATGAGACATATGCAAACTGGGTGTTTTGAAGCCCCAAATCATGTGTATCTTTCGAAGATGCTTCCATTTCCAAAGGCAGAATTTAGCACTTAGAGGTATTAAAGATGATATACCCCCTAAACTATTCTTCCTTCAGTACTACTAAATATTATGGGCACTGGGAAGACATAAGTTCCATTTAAAAAGTAAGCTCATGAAGGAGAGAAAAGACACACTTCATAGAACCCACATTATACTGACAGGGCCAATGCTATATATACAAAGGACATGACCAAGTGGCATTTGATAAGTAAATGTTAAGTGATTGAGTGAAACAAGACACAAAATACAATTTCATGCATTGTAACTGTCCACATGTGCATGGTCTGATCATCCTAAACATCTAATTTATAATCACTGATCATTAAGAGGAAAAAAAACAGATTAGGAGAACAATACAAAAGTCCAAGAACTATTTCAAAATTTAGGATTGTTTTTCAAAGTTTTCCATGAACCATGAAATAATGTTTAATCTGTTAAACAGTTTTACCTCTCCACTGTTTCACAAAACCATAAGCTTTCTTCAGAAGGAACTATATTTTAATGCCATCTAATTTTGCTGATATACTTCAAAGCATTAACTAGATACACTCCTAATTATAGTATATGTTGTTTAAAGCAAGCAAAAATAATGATTATGCGAAGACTCCCAGATTCAAAGTAATGCTTTGCATTATGAAATATAATGGAAATTACCACAACTCTAAATGAAACTCCCAGAATGACAGAGCCTCTGCTTGACTTCCTTCTTCAACCACTCTCATGAGACTTGATAACAGCTAAAGAAGCTACAGTGTATGAAATATGCCTGTTCTTCACTGAGTCTGAGAGGGATTTGCCTGAGACATAAAAAAAGGACAAAGAAGGGCATAGACTTGCATCAAACTGCTTCTGGCCCATTTTAGAGAACATCGTACTTGAGTTTTTACTTTTCAGATTGATTACTTGGGTGTCACAAAGAGGCTCTTGGTCTGTTGTCTTATTTGCTCCACACTAAGCAATCTCTTTCAATGAATGTATTTTCTCTGAATAGACTGAATCTTTTCAAAAATTTTTCAGTTGGGATTTTCTTCTCATTGGCAGACACGTGGGGCAAAACAATCTGTTGCAGAAGTCTGTATTATTTCCATTGAAAAAAAGAATCTGGGTTTTTCATTTGGAAAGGATCATTTACTTCGAGAACCCCACACCCCTCACCAACTGAAATTGGTTTAGAATGAGTTGCAATGTGATTTTAAAAAAAAACTTGCTTCTAATAAAGCTCAGATGAATGAAGAGGACCTATGTTTCTGAATGAGATCATTAAAAAGCAATATGCATGATGTAGAGCAACTGGAACTCTCATATACTGCTGGTGGAAATGCAAATTGGTACAGTCACTTTGGAAAATGGTTTAGTTGTATCTACTAAGGCTAAATATATGCGTGCCATATGACACAGCAGTTCGATTCCAATAAGAATGTGTGCTTTTTTCTACAAAAATATGTATAAGAATGTTCACAGAGTAGTACTCAAAATTGTAAAACACTAGAAATCAAGCCAAATATCCATCAGCAGTAGATTGGATAAATAATTTGGGCTATGTTCATACAATGGAATATAACACAACAATGGAAAATAAACTATTGCTACATGCAACAAAAGAGATATTGTGGAATAAAAGGATCTACACACAAAAGAGCAAATATGGTATGATTCCATTTACACAAAGTTCAAAAACAGGCAAGATTAATCTACGTTGTAAGAGGTCAAGAAAGCAGTTGCCTTTGGGCAAGGGTTTTGACTGAGAGGGGACAAGAGGGAGTCTAATGATACTTTGTGATGTTCTAGATTTTGATGTAGGTAAAAATTCATCAAGTTGTATACACTTAAGATCTGTACACTTTACTATTTGTAAATTATATCTAGTTAAAAAAATCAAAAAGCAACGTGCTTAAACCATGGCAAGACATGTCTATAACCAGTTAATATATAATACGGCAGACTCAGTTTTTATAGGGGGCTGATAGAAGAAATCTTTCCTTTAATAAAGGACACTTAGTAACACACTAGACAGTGTATTTGATTATGATTTTGCAAAAGACGCAAATGTTATTAACTTAAATGCCAACATGTTGCATCATATTTCCACTTAATTTTAAAGGAAAAAAATTTTTCATTCACTGTTCATTCATTCTTTCATGGAACATTATTTCCCAAGAATTTATTTCTTCAGAGAAATGTATTTTTTTTCTTTTTTATTTAGCTATAAGAAACAAATAACTACTAGTAGTATTTAAATCTTTTAAGTATTTCCTGCTAGGTACCTCTTAATAAATTCCTATCCCTTTTTAATGTTCCATTCTCTTACTTTATAGAACTTTTAGCCTGAGGAGTAAATATAGAATGTACACATATTCAAACATACCTACACCTCTCTCTTTCTCATGCATACACACACATACATACACATAGAAATGGTAAAGAAATGTGAAAAAATCACCATAAAAAGCAGTTTAGATGTACTTGTGTCACATGGGCTTGACTTGAGATTCTCAATGTAAATTTGTCTTAAAGACTTAAGTAAGGGACTTCACGTTTTTAGGTAAGCTGCATGGGCCAGATTTCCTGCTTAATAATTTTGCTGTTTATCTCACTGTGGCAGATGCCAGTCCTTGATTTCCAGTGGCCTTGTCAGGTTCTACAAAATGCAAAACCTGGGTAATAACAGAGTTATTGAGAGTCAGACTAGCCATCATATGCTAGTTTGACTCCCAGCAAAATTAGTATTTATTGAATGCCCACAAGGAGGCATGAAATTGTATTAGAACATATATCGCCTACCAAAATTTAATTTTGGCTCTTTTTGGTATATAATTCAGGTTGACACGTCAATGAAATATTTAAAAAGGTGATTATATTCATGGAATTTTGGAGAAACTTCCAGCTATGAAGGATACAAAATTTCTAGTCTAGGTTTGAGAGAGAGAGACAGACAGAGACAGAGAGAGAGAGACAGAGAGAGAGAGAAAGAGAAAGAGACAGTAAAAGAAATCCACTTATTTTATGTTTTGTACTATTAATAAATAGGCATTTATTGAACACCTATTATGTGCAGGGGATTCAATGAGATGGGTCACAAATTACCTGGTCTATGGAGCAAACAATTAATTGGACAGGGGAGGCAATTATTAAATTGAGTCAAAGATTATGGGGGCAAGGGTAAGTTTGGTGTTAATCTTACTGTGAGTCAAATTTCTAAATTTTCAACTTCTAATCTTTTTATTCCTTTCACACCCAGCAGTGCCAGATTAAGACAGATAATTATAATTAGATTCTACTATCATTCTAGTAACTTCTCCACCTGCTTTGCCAGCTTAATTTTCTCTGGCCTTGAAGTGAAGCTTTTAACAGGGACATGGGAAGATGGAGCAAATTTGTGGGAAGAAACTATTAGTTCTATTTAACACATATTGAATTTGAGGTAAGTATCGAGGGAAATTCAGGTGAAGGTCAAGTAAATGGGAATACAGATGTAGCAATCAATATTAGATTAACAGTGGTGACATCAGCAGGAAAAGACAGGACAAGGACCTCTACAAAGCCAGCCCCCCCCATAAAAGCAGTGAGATTGTTGGCAAAAATATGTCAAAATCAACATTTTCAGAACTCTGAAAATTAACCAAAGGTTTGTAACAATTTGAGGAGCATTTATTAAATAAAAATGACTAAATTTCATGAAGAACAGTGAGGTATTTCCCATTGTAACTTTCACTATTCCCATTCCAACAGCCCCACAGACACTAAAAGTGGCAGAATAAGTTAGAAGCCACTTTAAAACACTATTCTCAGAGAATTGTCATTAGTTTATCTGTCTGGCACATACATGGAAATCCCCATTCTCAGGGCTTGTCTTTATTTGACCTGACTGAGACCTCACTAAGTGCAGACAGCCTTTTCCCTGGAGGCATTTTTGAAAATAATCATCAGCAATTGTTGAATGATGCAGCTCCTTGAGGTACTGATGACAATTGCAGCAAATAAGAACTGGCCAAAAAACAGTAAAGGAAAAGTTAGAGAATGAGATGTCCATAGGGGATTTCAAAAAGCCCCAACACACTCCTGAGAATCTAGAAGGCCATACACATGCACAGGACAGTGTACAATCCCAAGGCTGTGCTCGTGTCCTGAGAAGGCCCCAATCACTCACTTTTAGTTGACAATGATGATCTGCAGTAGTGGGAAGTGAAACTGTGATAGCATGGCAACCCCCTGTCTGAGTGTTGAAGGTATGACCAAAACACATACAGAGTTTCTTGGCTAAGACTAGGAGAATTACAGGCTTGAGGCATTTAAGGAAATTTCAGTCCAATTATTAGCTGAATATTAAGCTACCAGAAAAGAAACTTGTATGGCCAAACATGCCAAAGAATACAGACTTTACAGAATTAATTCATAAAAGTCACTAAGCAAACAATAATAGCAACTACCACAAGTAGCAACAACAAGAGGGAGAGGGTAGAATCATATTTCCAGAGTTGCCACAATCTATTATTTCCAGCTCTCAATAAAAAATTATGAAACATGAGAAGAAACAAGAAAATATGGCCCATGCACAGGAAAAGAAGCAGTCAATAGAAACTGTCCTTGAGCAAGCACAGACATTGGACTTACTACACAAAATTTTCAATCAGCTATTTTCAACATATTCAAAGAACCAAAGGAAACTATGCCTAAAGAACTAAAGGAGGGACTTCCCTGGTGGTCCAGTGGTTAAGACTTCACCTTCCAATGCAGGGGCTGCAGGTTTGATCCCTGGTCAGGGAGCTAAGATCCCACATGCCTCACGGCCAAAAAACCAAAACATGAAACAGAAGCAATATTGTAACAAATTCAATAAAGACCTTAAAAATGGTCCACATCAAAAAAATCTTAAAAAAAAGAACTAAAGGAAAGTATGAGAATCATGTCCACCAAATACAGAAAATTAATAAAGAGAAATTATTTTTAATTAATTAATTAATTAATTAATTATTATTTTTTAAATTTTTGTCTGCCTTGAGTCTTCATTGCTAGGTGCGGGCTTTCTCTAGTTGCGGTGAGCAGGGGCTACTCTTCCTTGCGGTGCACAGGGTTCTCATTGTGGCGGCTTCTCTTGTTGCAAAGCACAGGCTCTAGGTGCTCAGGCTTCAGTAGTTGTGGCTTGCGGGCTCTAGAGCATAGGTTCAGTAGTTGTGGCACATGAGCTTAGTTGCTCCACGGCATGTGGGATCTTCCCAGCCCAGGGATCGAACCCGTGTCCCCTGCACTGGCAGGCAGATTCTTAACCACTGTGCTACAAAGGAAGCCCAGAAATTATTTAAAAAACAGAAATTCTGGAGTTGAAAAGTACAATACTGAAATGAAAACTTCACTAGAGGAGCTCAACATCAGATTTGAGCTGGCATAAGGAAAAAACAGATAATTTGAATAGAGGCCAATCGAGTTTATCAAGTCTAAAGAACAGAAGAAAAAAATTGAGACAAATGAACAGAGCCTCAGAGAGCTGTGGGATACCATCATGCATACCAACACACACATAATGGGAGTCTCAAAAGTAAAGGAGAGATAAAAATGGAATGAAAGGATATTTGAAGAAATAATGGCTGAAAACTTCACAAATTTAATAAAAAACATTACATTAAAAATTCAAGATGCTCAATGAAATCCAAGTAAGATAAATTCAAAGAGATCCACACTTAAACACACCATAATCAAACTATTAACAGTCAAAGGCAAAGAGAGAATCTTGAAAGCAGCCAGAGAAGAGCAAATCATCACATAAAAAGATCTTCAATATGATTAATAGTGATTTTTATCAGAAAATATGGAGGCCTGAAGACAGTGCAATGACATACAGAAGTTGCTAAAAGAAAGCGACTGTTAACCAAAAATTCCGTATTTGGCAAAACTATTCTGATAAAAAGGAAGAAGAAATTAAGACACTTTCAGATAAACAAAAACTAAGAAAATTAGTTGCTAATAGTGCTGCCCAACAATAAATGCCAAAGGGAATACTTCAAGCTTAAATGAAATGACACTAGACAGTAGTTCAAATCTTCAGGAAGAAATGAAAAGCACTGGAACTTTTTTTTTTTCTGATGTGCAGAAACCAACACAGAGAATCGAGGAAAATGAAGAATCAGGGGAATGTGTTTCAAACAACAACAACAACAACAACAATAAAGATAAATCTCCAGAATCTGATCTTAATGAAATGAAGGTAAGTGATTTATTCAGTAGAGAGTTCAAAATAATGGTCATAAAGATGCTCATTGAGGTCAGAGGACAATGAACAAAGTGATAATTTCAACAAACAGAAAATATTAAAGAGAGAAGATAGCTTAAGGGACTTATGGGCCACCATCAAATGAATGGTGTCATTTGTTATTTGAATTATAGCATCACAAAATGAGAAGAGAAAGAGAAAGGGGCATAACACTTATTCAAAGAAGTAATGACTGAAAATTTCCCTAAGGTAAAGAAAGAAACAGGCATCCAGATCCAGGAAGCCCAAGAAGTCCCAAATAAGATGAATCTAAAGAGATGCAAGAGGGAAGAGATATGGGATATATGTATATGTATAGCTGATTAACTTTGTTATAAAGCAGAAACTAACACACCATTGTAAAGCAATTATACTCCAATAAAGATGTTTAAAAAAAAGTAAATCAACTAAAATCTCGGGATTCCATGGGGTGAAAAGTAATAGACAGATTAAATGGGAAAACCAGGAATCCAGAGATATAATCAATATCAAATAAAGATAATCTGAAAAAAAATAAAGAGACTCACACTGAGACATATTATGATTAAGCTGTCAATAGTTAAAGACAAAGCCAGAATCTTAAACACAGCAAGAGGAAAGCATCTTTTCATGTACAGGGGAACCCCCTTAAGACTGTCAGCAGATTTTTCAGCAAAAACTTTGCAGGCCAGAAGGGAGTGGAAGCATATATTTAAAGTGCTTAAAGTAAAACGATGCCAACCAAGAATATGCTACCTGGCAAAGATGTCCTTCAGAATTGAAGAAGAGTTAAAGAGTTTTCCAGACAAGTGAAGCTGAAGGAGTTCATCACTACTAGACACGCCTTACAAGAAATATTAAGGAGTTCTTACAGCTGAAACAAAACGATGCTAATGAGTAACATGAAAACATATGAAAGTATAAAATTCAATTCCCAGAGCAATTAGGATATAAAAAGGAATAAAAGGCAGCTAAATCAGAAAGTAAGAAATAAAAGTGTCTTTATTTGCAGAATGACATGATATTATATAGACAAAACGCTAAAGACTCCATCAAAAAACTGTTAGAATAAATGAATTCAATAAAGGTGCACGCCCCTAGAATACTCCACCCAACAAGAGCAGAATACACATTTCCCTCAAGTACACGTGGAACATTCTCCAGGATTGAACATATGCTAGATCATAAAAGAAATCTCAATAATTTTTTTAACATTTTTATTGGAGTATAATTGATTTACAATGCTGTGTTAGTTTCTGCTGTATAACAAAGTGAATCAGCTATATGTATACATATATCCCCATATCCCCTACCTCTTGTGCCTCCCTCCCACCCTCCCTATCCCACCCCTCTAGGTGGTTACAAAGCACCGAGCTGATTTCCCAGTGCTATGCAGCTGCTTCCCACTAGCTATCTATTTTACATTTGATAGTGTATATATGTCCATGCCACTCTCTCACTTCGTACCAGCTTACCCTTCCCCCTCCCCATGTGCTCAAGTCCATTCTCTACGTCTGTGTCTTTATTCCTGTCTTGCCCCTAGGTTCATCAGAACCAGTTTTTTGGGGTTTTTTTAGATTCCATATACATGTGTTAGCATATGGTATTTGTTTTTCTCTTTCTGACTTTCTTCATTCTGTATGACAGACTCTAGGTCGATCCACCTCACTACAAATAACTCAATTTCATTTCTTTTTATGGCTGAGTAATATTCCATTGCATATGTGTACCACATCTTTATCCATTCATCTGTCGATGGACATTTAGGTTGATTCCACGCCCTGGCTATTGTAAATATAGTGCTGCAATGAACATTGGGGTGCATGTGTCTTTTTGAATTATGGTTTTCTCTGGGTATATGACCAGTAATGGGATTGCTGGGTCGTATGGTAGTTCTATTTTTAGTTTTTTAAGGAATCTCCATACTGTTCTCCATAGTGGCTCTATCAATTTACATTCCCACCAACAGTGCAAGAGGGTTCCCTTTGCTCCACGCCCTCTCCAGCATTTATTGTTTGTAGATTTTTTGATGATGGCCATTCTAACTGGTGTGAGGTGATACCTCATTGTGGTTTTGATTTGCACTTCTCTAATGATTAGTGAGGTTAAGCCTCCTTTCATGTGTTTGTTGGCAGTCTGTATATCTTCTTTGGAGAAATGTCTATTTAGGTCTTCCACCCATTTTTGGATTGGGTTGTTTGTTTTTCTGATATTGAGCTGCATGAGCTGCTTGTAAATTTTGGAGATTAATCCTTTGTCAGTTGCTTCATTTGCAAATATTTTCTCCCATTCTGAGGGTTGTCTTTTGGTCTTGTTTATGGTTTCCTTTGCTGTGTAAAAGCTTTGAAGTTTCATTAGGTCCCATTTGTTTATTTTTGTTTTTATTTCCATTTCTCTAGGAGGTGGGTCGAAAAGGATCTTTCTGTGATTTATGTCATAGAGTGTTCTTCTGCCTATGTTTTCCTCTAAGAGTTCTATAGTGTCTGGCCTTACATTTAGGTCTTTAATCCATTTTGAGTTTATTTTTGTGTATGGTGCTAAGCAGTGTTCTAATTTCATTCTTTTACAGGTAGCTGCCCTGTTTTCCCAGCACCACTTATTGAAGAGGCTGTCTTTTCTCCATTGTATATTCTTGCCTCCTTTGTCAAAGATAAGGTGACCATATGTGCATGGGTTTATCTCTGGGCTATCTATCCTGTTCCATTGATCTATAAGAAATCTCAATAAATTTAAGTGGAGGAAATTATACAAAATATGTTCTCTAAATACAGTGGAATGAAATTAGAAAGTAATAAGAGGAAATTTGAGAAATTCACAGCTATATGGAAACTAAAAGACATATTCCTAAATAACAAATGGGTCAAAGAAGAAATCACAGGGAAATAAGAAAATAGTTTAAGATTAATGAAAACAAAAATACACATACCAAAACATATGAGATGCATTGAAAGCAGTGCTTAGAAGGAAATTTATTCCTGTAAATACATATATTAAAAATGAAGATAATGTTGTGCACATGAAACATGTAAAGTTATAAACCAATGTTGCCTCAATAAATTTTTTAAATAAATAAAAATTTAATTTTTTTATGAAGAAAAATCTCAAATCAGTAACCTAAACTTCTACCTTAGGACACTAGAAAAAAAGAAAAGCAACCTAAATCCAGAGCAAGGAGAAGGAAGAAAATAATAAGAATTAGAACAAAAATTAAAGATAGAAAAATAATGGAGAAAATCAATTAACCCAAACATAGTTCTTTGAAATAATCAACAAAATTTATAAGCCATTAGCTAGAATGACTGAGGCAAAAAGAGAGGAGTCTCAAGGCACTAAAGTCAGGTAAGAAAGAGGGGGCATTACTACATACAATACCAAGAGAAAAATAATTATATGACAGTACTATGGATAACAGTATGCCAATAAATTAGATAACTTAAATACGATGGGCAAATTCTTAGAAAGAAACAAACTACAAAAGCTGACTCAAGAAGAAATAGAATATTTGAATAGGCTTATAACAAGTAAAGAAATTGAATTTCTAATAAAAATAAAGTTACTACAAAGAAAGCCATGTCCCAAATGACTTCACTGGTGAATTCCACCAAACATTTAAAGAAAAATCAACACCAAATTCACAAACTCTTCCAAAAAAATAGAAGAGAAGGAAACATTTTCCAATTTGTCCTATGAGGCCAGAATTACCCAGATACCAAAATCAGGAAATGTCATGACAAGAAAAGAAAACTACAAACTAATATCCCTTATGATTATAGATGCGAATATCCACAAAAAATCCTAGCAAATGGAATCCAACAATGTATAAAAGGAATCACACAACATGACCAAGTGGGATTTATTCCAGGGATGCGAAACTATTTCAACATATGAAAGCAATCAATGTGATACACCATATTAATAGAATAAAGGACCAAAAAATCTCACATGATTGTCTCAATCATATAGAAAATACATTTGACAAACTCTAACACAACTTCAAGATCAAAACACTCAGCAAACTAGAAATAGAAGGGAACTTACTCAACCTGATAAAGGGCATCTAGGAAAACATACGGAATGGCAAAAAAATGAAAGCTCTTTCCCTAAGATTAGGAGTAAGACAAAGAAGTCTGGTCTTGCTGCTTGTATTCAACATTGTACTGGAGGTTTTTATACAGGGAAATTAGGCAAGAAAAAGAAATAAAAGTAATCCAGATTGGAAAGGAAGAAGTAAAACTATCTCTCTTCACATAGTACATGATCTTGTACATAGAAAATCCTAAGGAACTGACCAGAAATAAAAAACTATTAGAACTAATAAATGAGTTCAGCAAGGTTGCAGGATACAAGATCCACATCAAAAAATTAGTTATAAGGAAGGCTAAAAAAATCAATTATACTTCTATACACTAGCAGTGAGCAATCTTAAGATAAAATCAAGAGAACAATTCCATTTTCAAAAGCATCAAAAAGAATAAAATAATTAGGAATAGATTTAACCAAAGAAGTACCAGATTTTATACTGAAAATATAAAACATTGCTAAAGGAAATTAAAGAAGATGTAAATTAATGGAAAGACATCCCATTTTTACTGATTGAGAGACTTAATATTGTTAAAATGTAAATATTCCCCCAAATGATCTACAAATTCAATTCCACCTCTATCAAAATCCTATCTGGATATTTTGCAGGGGTTGACAAGCTAATCCTAAAATTTAAATGGAATTACAAGGCATCCAGAATAGCTGAAACAATTTTGAAAGAGAAGAAATTTAAGGACTCACAAATATCAACCAGAAAGCTACAATAATCAAGACCTCAGTCCTGACATAAGAATAGACATATCATATGATATCACTTATATGTGGAACCTAGAAAAAATGATACAAATGAACTTACTTACAAAACAGAAACAGACTCACAGACTTAGAGAATGAACTTATGGTTACCAGGGGGGAAAAGGTGGGGGGGAGGGATAGATTGGGAGTTTGGGATTGACATGTACACACTGCTGTATTTAAAATAGATAACCAACAAGGACCTACTGTATAACACAGGGAACTCTGCTCAGTACTCTTGTAATAACATAAATGGGAAAAGAATTTGAAAAAGAATAGATACATGTATATGTATAACTGAATCACTTTGCTGTACACCTGAAACTAACACAACATTGTTAATCAACTATACTCCAATATAAAATAAACAAATATACAAAAAGAATAGACATAAAGATCAATGGAATAGAATTGAAAGTCCAGAAATAAACTCTTACATTTATGACCAATTGATTTTCAATAAACATGCCAAGGCAATTCAATGGGTGCAATGGTGGTAAGAATAGTCTTTCAATAAATGGTGTGAGAACAACTGGATATCCACATGCAGAAGAATGAAGTTGGGCCCTTACTTCACACAATATACAAAAATTAACTCAAAATGGATGAAAGATCTAAGTGTAAGTAAAGGTATAAAACCCTTTGAAGAAAATAGAGGGGTAAATCTGAATGATCTCAGTTTTAACAATGGAATCTTAGATATGACACCAAAAGCACAAGTATCAAAAGAAAAAACAGATACACTGGATTTCATCAAAATTAAAAGCACCTATGCTCAAAAGACACTATCAAGAAGGTAAAAAAAACAACAACAGGGGCTTCCCTTGTGGCACAGTGGTTGAGATTCCGCCTGCCGATGCAGGGGACACGGGTTTGTGCCCCGGTCCGGGAAGATCCCACATGCCGCGGAGGGGCTGGGCCCATGAGCCATGGCCGCTGAGCCTGCGCATCCGGAGCCTATGCTCTGCAACGGGAGAGGCCACAACAGTGAGAGGCCCGCGTACTGCAAAAAAAATAAAAATAAAAAACAACAACAAAAAACTATAGAATGGGAGAATATATTTGCAAGTCACATATCTGATAAGGGAGTAGTATCCAGAATATACAAAGAACTCTTACAACTCAACAATAAAAGTTAAAATAACTCAATTTTAAAACTTTTGAGTAGACTTTTTCCACATAAGATATACAGATGTCCAATAAGTACATGAAAAGATAATCAACATCATTAGTCATTAGGGAAATGCAAATCAAAGCTACAAAGAGATACTTCTTCACACTCACTAGAGTGACTGTAATCAAAAAACACAAACAATAACAAGTGTTGTCAAGAATGTGGAAAAATCAGAATCCTCATGCACCCCTGGTAAGAGTGTAAAATGGTGCAGCTGCTTTGAAAATGGTTTGGCAGTTCCCACAAAAGCTAACACTGACTTAACATATGACCCAGACATTCCATCTTAGATATATATGCAAAAGAATTGAAAATATATATCCACGCAAGATGTGTACATGAATTTTTGTAGCAGCATATTTTATAATAGCCTGAAGATGGAAACAATTCAAACTTCCATCAACTGACAAATGGATAAAACAAAATATGATCGAGCCATACAATGGAATATTATTCAACCATAAAAAGAATGAAATTCTGATACATGCTACAACACGGATATATCTTGAAAGTATAATATTATGCTCAGTGAAGGAAGCCAGACACAAAAGGCCACATATTGTATCATTCCATTTATATGAAATGTGTAAAAGTAGGAAAATCCATAGAGACAAGAAGTAAATTAGTGGTCAGCAGAGGCTATAGGGAGGGAAAAATGGGGAGTGACTACTTATGGGTAACGAGTGGGGCTTTTTTGGGGGGGGATGATGTAAATATTCTAAAAGTAGATAATGGTGGTGGGTGCACAACTCTGTGAATATACCAAAAGGTTACATATTTTAAAATGGTGAATTTTATCACATGTGAATTGTATTTCAATTGAAAAATGAAAAAAAAAAAAAACAGATTGACATGGGTCATTAGCTAGTGAAAGTATATATAGAGAAAAGAGAAGAGAAGGGAGAATAAAACCTTCACTAGGAGAGTTGGAGGAATTGAAGCCAAAAACAGAGAAAGAAGGTAAAATACAAGTAGTAGAAGGGAAGCAGTGAGAAGTTGTCATAAGAAGCCCAGAGAGGGGAAAGTTTGAATAAGGAGAAGGCAGTCCTCAGGATAAAACTTCAGAGTGGGAGAGGAGGAGGTAAAGTGAAAAAAGCATTTGATTTGATAAATATGAAGTCTCTGGGAAACATCAAGAAAATAATTTCAGTGAAATGTTGAGGGTGGTAGGAATGAGTGAATGAGGAGATGTAAGCAGTGTCAGTACTCCACGCTCTTAAGCACTTTATTAGTAAAGAAAAGGAATAGAATAGAATGAGAATTCAAAGGGGTGGCAATGTCCTAGAAATATTTTTTAGCATACAGGAGAATTCCGGATGCTGGGGAAGACAAATGAGAAGGGATTGAGTGACGGTATTGTGGAGGCAGGAGAGGGTGGGATTAAGCTCTTGTCTGCATGAGTTCAGCAAATGAGAGGCCCTGTGCTTTTCAGAAGGAAGAGAGATGGGCTGAAGTACGGGCATTAGGAGACCAGCATGAGGGCTTTTTTCAATGCTTTCCAAAGTGTAGTCCATAGATCCTCCTGTATCAAAATTAACATGAGTACACATTAGAAATGCATTCCTGAATCTCACTAAGATGTACTAAATCAGAATGGTTGACTCTGGTGAACCTGTATTTTAGTTTGAGAATTTTGGCAAATAAGCATTCAAGGATAAATCAAAAAATTGTCAAGAAGGATCAGCTGAGGTCAGGAGTCTGTAGAATATTTTGTTCCCAAACATTAGCAATTCACCAGAATCACCAGGAGGGTATGTTGAACACAGAGTGTTGGGTCCTTCCCCCCCAGTTTCTAACTCAGTAGATCTGGGGTGAAGCCTGAGAATTTGCATTTCTAACAAGTTCTTAGGTGATGTGGATCCTGCTGGTCCAGGACCTACAGTTGGGGAACCGTTGCTATAGTTAATCTAATTATCCTGGTGCTGAATAGCTCATGATGGGGAGAGCAGAAACAATGATAGCAGCATGTGCTCAGGGCCAAAGACTGACAAGGTAGATACAGTGGGAAGACCAGGGGAGCTCTGGAGAGAGAAGACATTGTTGAACAAGGCTCCAGAGTGGTGGACAAGCTGGTAAGGGAAAGGAAGCTAAGGACTTGCAAAGAGAGGGCAGGACTAGTGGGGTGGAAGATACTATAAGGAAAACAGAGAAGGGTCAAAAATGAAACAGCATTATGTTTTGGCCAAAAAGAAGTGTGGAGTTGGAGTTCTTGGAGTTGGTTCATAAATAAATAACATGGTTCCATGTAAGACTAAACTAATGGGTCACTGAAGTAGCAGGAAGACAAAGGGTGTCAAGATGGAAAAGTTCAAGATTGTGATATCAGGCTGTAGAATTTCCACGAACACGGATGATGAATTCACCAGGAATGATAACAAGGGAGGGGATGAAGAAGGGAACTCTGAGCCTGGTGCTAGAAAGACCGAGAAAAGTAAGAAAATATCCTGGAGGCTCAGAGACACTAAGTGGTTTTCCTAAGTTTCCTGCAGGTAGACATTGATGTAGCTGAAATAGGAAGTCAGCTCCTTCTGACTACAAAGCCCATGTTTTAGCCATAACAGAGTGATGTTCACTTAAAGCATGTTAATGTGTTAATTCTGAAGGAAGTTACATAGAATTTGTTTCGGCTTTGAAGGTGATTTGTGACTAACATGTCTATGCAGTACGTGAATGTGATGCCGTAGTCTCCTCTTCCTAGAATGAAATTGCACAATGAAGTCCCTCTTTTCAGGTAGATTCAGGAAAACTGGTCTAGTAAACAAGGCTAAAGATGATTTTCCCTTTCTTTCAGGTTCTTTTTATGGATAAATACTTTTGAGTGTACTTTTGTGTGTGTGTGCAAGAAAAAATCAACAGAGATAATTTAGGCATATAATGAATCCAGAGGAAACACAAATGGCCAATAAATATACGAAAAGACGTTCAATTCCACCAGTAATTAGGGAAACATAAGTTAAAACTATAATGAAAGAACATCTTTTACTCATCAGACTAGCCAAAATTAAAGTGTGACAATCACCAGTATAGAGGAGGAGAATAGCTAAACAGATCATCTCATACCATGCTTATGGGTATGTAAATGAGAATAGCCACTTGGGAGAGCAGTGTGACAGTAAAATTACAAAGGTGCTAACTCTATAAACTAGCATTTCCTTTTCTGGGTATATACCCTAGAGAAACATTTGTACATGCACATGAGGGGACATACAAATGGATGTTTATTACAGCATTGCCAGAAATAGCAAAGAAAGAAAAATTAGGAACAACCCAAATGCCCATTAATAAAGAAATGGATAAAATATGGTATCCTTATGCAATGTATTTCTGTCTAGATAAAACAAAGGGACCAGAGCTATATGAGTCAATAAGGATAAGTCTAGAACTCTTAATATTAATTTTTTAAAAAGGCTGCAGAATGAAATGTATAGAATGATTCCTTATATAAAATTTATTTTCAAAGCCCATAGAAACATTACATCTTGTTTCTGAATTTCTATTGATGTATGTAAAAGTATTAAAAAGGATGACTATCAAACTCATCATAGGTCTGTCTCTGGGAAACAAGGAGAGGGCAATGAGTCTGGAGATATGGTCAAATGGGAGTGTTAAATCTTACTATTTTTTTCCTAAAAATAAAAGATGCATATATAACTTGTGTGATTTAAAAAAAAATACACATACATACAAAGGCTAGAAGGAAATATAAAATGTATTAATAGTTTTAATATCTGGGACACGATAATATGAGTGTTTCCTATATCGTTTTGAAAAGTGTGGCTTTCTAAAGGAAAATCAAGTCCCTTAGCATTATTCCAGAAACACTGTTGGTCTATCAGTCTCAGGGAAAGAGAATAATAAGGCTTTGTTAGAAGTGGTCAAGTGGGCAGACTATGCACAGAATCTTCATGTTCTGCGACTGGTCCAGACCTGTCCATGCTGGTGTGTGTACTCTCAAGCTAGCGATATGTACATCTTCTTCTGTGGCAATCTCAAAGGAATCTTTGGAGAATGACTCCATTGCAAACTTAGATATTTAAGAAAGTCACCAGTATAGAGCGGAATTTGAAGGAACTAGCTGCTCCTTCAAATAAAGACCAGACAAAAGAAATTCTTCCATAGGGGACAGAAAGCACAGAAGATAATAGAATATTTAGGTTACTTCTACTTCACACAATCCTCTTTCCAGCTGGGCAGTTTCTTCTAACACACGCTGTTCTTGTCACCATTCTTGGAATAACTCTCGGGTCTCAGTCTGACGCTCTGTCTGTGACTATAAACAACTTTTCCTCTACAGTTAGCACAACCACAGAATAATGACACTGCATTAGAGACATGAATCACAGCATAAATACTTTTTTATTATGATAAACTAAATCACTGGTTGTCTCTTTCTACAGGCATAGGCAGAAAATGCATCGGGCTTTCTATTTTTTTTTTATTATGCACTGGAACAGAGACCATCATATGTTGAATAATATGTGTTTAAAAAAATGTCTCAATGCCTGTAATGAAAGAGATGATATGTGATCCTGCAGATCCTTGAGCCAAGCATGGGTGACTCTTTTCCTACAGAAGAAAAGAGACTTAACACCTCTAACATGATAGATAAAGAGGCACAGTAGAAAGATAGGAAAAGAGCAATGGAAGGGGAGGAGGAAAGGGGGAAATAAAGCTAAAGACGTAATAGTTTCGGTAAATATATCACCCTACATTAAAATTAAAGAAGTAAAGGGCGTTGTCACGGCAGCATTTCTTCAGTCTTTGGTGAATTACATACCCCTGCACTCAGTAGAACAGTATTGAGTCTTTGTGCCAATCAGGATAAGCTAGGGTACACCAGAGTAACAATCTCCAAGCCCCAGTAGCCTAAAAGTTGATTTCTCACTTTTGTGACAATTCTAGAAGGGTGGCTTGGGGTTATGCTGTTGCCATCTTCCTCACTTTGAGTCTCAGGCTATTGGAGCAGCCAATATGGATGTTGCCAGTCACCAAGACAAAAGGAAAAAAGAGCCTCACATGGGCTCTTGAAGCTTCTGCCAAAGGTGACTCACTTCCTTTCTCCTAGTGATTCATTGGTCAAGACAAGCCATGTGGCTAAGCCTGACAGCATAATGGGAAGGTATTCTGCTCCTATAGCTCCCAGCTTGCAGTACCATACTTCAATGGATTTCATACTTATCGAGATGTCCAGGTTTCAGGAGAGCATCTTTCCATAAGGAGAGACTAAATGTGGAGATCAGTCAAGTGGTAAAAATGCCCCTTCTCAGGGATATGAAAGAATCACAGCCCATTCCATCCATGTATAGAGCAATGACATTGTCAGAGAAGAACTTTGGAAGAAAATGTCTGGAAAATGCTGGTGAAAGTGGAAAAACCTAAAGGGCTCCATCTTTCCAAGAATTGACCAAAGAGTCCTCCAAACCTATTCCTCACCCTTCCTAACACCAAGAGAGATATGGAACTGTTTAGGTAGACAAGAACTTTTGAGCCTGAAAACTTCTTTGAAAATATAAAGAAACTGAGTCACCAAAGAGAAGTAACTAACATAATCAGTGGAGGCAGCACACGAACAAAGGTGAATCCATCCTCTTGGAAGTCCTATCTAGCCTGCATTCCTTCACCTACCACTTCTCACCATCTCAGAAGATCTTTATGTTTAAAAGCATCAACTTCATTTTGTCCTGTTCAGGAAGAGAACACATCCTTCTTCCTTCTAGATGCTTCACAATCTCAGTCCCCACGTCTCCCAACTGCTTGAGGAAGAGCTCCCTCATCAGTTCCTCTATTCTCCAAAAGTTTCCATCTCTCCTTCTTAGACTTTATTTCTCCCTTACTTACCTCTCCAATATTGAGAATGAGTGGTCGACATCTGTTCCACATGTAATTTGCAGGGAGTCTTCTGATGGAAGCCTCATAAAGTAAAGTTTCAGGAATTCCGCCGGAGTTTTCCAGAACTATCTTCACTTCTGTCTCTCTCAAGTTCCTCCAAAATCCCTCTCAAGTCCCACTTTCCATCCTAAGGGCTTCCCTGATATTCCTCTTATAAATTTCATTTTTTAACTTAAGTTAGAGCCGGTTTCCAATACTTACAACCAGGAACCCTGTCTAATGCTCTCCCCATTATTCACAGCCAGTGGGATAAAGCCCAAATTCTTAAGCCCAATATTCCAAGCCCTTCAACTTTCAACTCACCATGTTAGTAATCACACCAATGCTTCGTGTCTTAGCTTGAGCTGCCTAGAAAACAGAGTCTGAGGCAAAAGTGTACATGCTAACTCACTCTTGCATGGGGGGATATGCAATCCAAGGTAATCAGCTGCAAGGAGAAGGAGGCATAAGGCAGGGAATAAGGGAGAGCAAACGTAAGGAAATGCATTACCAAGCTAGCCACAGCTTCGTAAAAAGTTCAGCTTTGACTTGCTAGATTTCTTCAGAGAGGGCTTACAACACTACAATTTTTCTAAACAACCCAACTGAGAAGGGGGCCAGACTGGGAGTTCATCGGCCATTTCGCTCCTATCTTCTTTCTAACCCCATTTGTTTAGAGTTCAAATCATAGGGGATTAACACCCTCCCACATCTGGCTTGCATCACATGGCCCTTTCAGCAACAGCTGGAGAAGCCAGATCCCACATATGGCTGTGTGGAGCCATATTTAAGTCTACAAGTGGTGGGAGGAACCAGAGATGCCCTGTGGCAAGGGCCTCCCATGGAGTCCATCACCACACAGTGACTAAGGCAGAAAAAGTGGCCCCAGAGATAGATGAAGCCAAAAGAATCTAAGGTGGCACATGCGAGTTACCAGTTATACTAGGTACCATCCACATCCAAGAAGGAAACTCAGAACAGACACCATAGGATCTGGACCTCCAGCCAGACCCCATATGCTTTTTCTCATGTGGGCACAACACATTTGACATTGACCACAGTTGACATGTGCAGGGGGCTCAGTTCTCTTAAATTAAGATTTTTGCCATCCATCAATGTGATTTCTTAATATCTTGATCAAACAAAAATGCCTTGTGACTACCTAGAGGGGTGGGATAGGGAGGGTGGGAGGGAGACACAAGAGGGAGGAGATATGGGGATATATGTATATGTATAGCTGATTCACTTTGTTATAAAGCAGAAACTAGCACACCATTGTAAAGCAATTATATTCCAATAAAGACATTAAAAAATATTTTTAAATAATAAATACAGGGTAAATGATAAATAACTTAGAAATTTAAAAAATGCCTATGTAACAAATACTTTCAGAAGTCTTTACCCACACCCTTCACCCCTCAAAAAAGTTCAGGATTACAGCAACTCTGACTGAAAAATAAGTAGATAAGTGATAATATTTTTCTTCGCTCAAATCATGAGTGAAGAAAAATATTATCACTCAAGAGTAGTGACAACTGGGAGATGAATAAGTCCCTGAGGAACATTATACAAACATAATTTTAAAATTATTTAGCATTTTTATTTAAGCATACATTTTTGTAATCTAGTATTTATCAAGAAAAATAGCAATGTGTTGTTTAAATTGAGAAAGTTGGGGCTTCCGAAAACCAGGTAAAGTCAATGTTTTGTATTTTATCTATATTATTCCAAGGTAGTCACTCAAATGAAAATTAGACATTGTATTTGTTTCTCAATACTTGTTTTCAAACTTGTTTTTCAAGTGATTATATTACATTATTTCCACCATTCAGTTTTTGGGCTCCTGTTGAAACCAAGCAGGACCCTGTGGGGCTCCTGGGCATGGAAGCCTTTCTGCATCGCCCATTTCTTGTTTGTAGAGAATAGATTCCAGCCTCCATGACCTTCCCTGACTCCCAAAGGGCAGATTTGAACAGCTGCTAATCAGGGAAGGGAGGGGATGCAGAGACAAGGGAGGAGCAGTCAGGAAACAGCAGTGCAGTCTTGGGGGAGGGTCCTGGTTTTGCCTCAAGGGATACACATAACAATAGCTTTGAGCTCTTTACAGAACTAAAACCCCCAAATGGTAAGTGTAGCATTCTTCATTCCAGAGAAGACCACCTGAGGTGAGATTAAAGGAACCAGAGATTAAAGGAACCAAGATTAAAGGAACCAGATTAAAGGAATCAGGAGACTACCTGAGACCAGATTAAAGGCATACAGGCCCTGAACACACACCCTAATCTTATCAGCAACTCTGCCTTTGAACCATTGTTATAAAACTCCTCACCAAATCCTCCCAGGTTGGGACACACAGTTTTGAGAGGCACAAGCCCGCTGTGTCCCCCTTTGCCTGGCAAAGCAATAAAGCTATTCTTTTCTCCTTCACCCCAAATTCTGTCACTGAGATTCGATTCAGCACTGGTGCACAGAGGGCGAGTTTTCAGCATCACTGTGGCATCACAGAACTCCTAAATTAGAAGGACTCCTTGGTATCTAGCCTACCCCCTGCCTCAAACTAAAGCCCAACTAGGGAAAATGACACGGTCACACAGTTAGCCTGTACTAAAAACCCAAATCTTATGTCCCATCCCAGTCCTGTTCACGGAGCATCCCAAGAACCAAAAAACTAAGGCAGACACTGGAGGTGGGAAGTTGTGCCAGATCATGAGACTTCATGATCCATAGGAAGGTTGTGGTGGAAGGAAAGCAGGAGGTTTGGTGCTTTTGGTGATTGGCATGTGAGCACCTTTCTGCTCATTTCAATGGGCAATGTTGCCACCTCGTCCTTCTTCCACTCCTCCTGCTGCTGCCCAGGGACATCCTGACACTGCTGCCCTCCTCCTCTACCACCACAGAAAACTCTGGGACAGAAAATCATGGGAAACTGAAGCTGTCACCCTGGGACAGCCCTCTCCATAGCCCTCTTTCAAGGGTAACTGGAGTTGGCCCTGGAACAGGCTTTCTCCACCTCTTCCATGCTCTCAGCCCTCTTCATAAGTAACTCTTACAGATAAGGGCAGGGTAATCAGTAATGAATATATCAAACTACCTGGGATAAGGAGTCCTGGTCAAGGTGGAGTTTTAGATTTGTCCCAATGTCCAACAATTCACTCTTGAAATTTCTCAAGAGATCAGTTCTTATACAACACAGTGCTGTTGTACCTTCTGAATTCTCATCATTTAATGTCATAAGTAGATGGTGAAATGAAGAGAAGAATGAGTGCATGAATATTGGAAAAAGAAATTACCACTTCTCTTAATCACCTTCCAGGCATTTCTGATTCCCAGTAAGTCTCATCTCTCCCCTCACTCCCAAACTCTTGAAAGCAAGCTCTAAGTAAGAAATACTAAGGACCTGCTTTGAGTTAAGAATAATAACAACAATAGCAACAATAATAGGTGTGTATATGGCAAACATTATAGAGATATTATTCTAATCCTTTCATCAATCCAACGAAGGGGCAATATTATCAATTCCATTCAGAGATGAGATAAACAGAGACACATAATTTAAGGTCACACATAAGTCTCAACCATGGATTTTCATGGCTGTGATAGGCAGAATAATCCCCCCCACTCAGCAATGATATACACACCCTAATCCCTGGAACCAATGAATATGTTACCTTATGTTGCAAAAGGGATTTTGAAGATGTGATTAAGGGTGAAAACCTTTAGATGGGGGAGATTATCTAGATTTTCTGGTTCAATCTAGTCACATGAATTCCAAAAAGCAGACAATCCTTCCCAGGTGGGTCAGAAAAAGATGTGACAATGGAAGAAGAATTAGATGACAGCGTGAGAAAGGTTCAACACCCTGAATCTGTGGTTGGTTCTGAGATGTAAGGGGCCACATGCAAGGACTGGAGAGAGATCTTTACAAGCTTAGAATAGCCCTCAGCTTATAGTCAGCGAGAAAATGGGGACCTCAGTCCCACACCACAAGGAACTGAATTCTGTCAACAGCCTGAATGAGCGGGAAATAAATCCCCCCTCCCCTAAAGCTTCCATAAAGGAATACAGCCTGTCAATACCTTGATTTTTGTCCTTGACTACTGACCTACAAACCTGCTAGATAATAAGCTCGTGTTGTTTTAGGCCACTAAGTCTGTAGTAATTTGTTAAAGCAGCAATAGGAAACTAATACAGGCATTATCTCTCGTTTGGATAATCACAAAAGCCTCTTAAATTAAGTGATCTACCTACTTCCATCCTTAGCACCCTCCAGCATATTCTCAACACAGGAGTCAGAGTGGTCTTTTTAAAACATGTCAGACAGTATGGTACTGGAACAAAAACAGAAATATAGATCAATGGAACAGGATAGAAAGCCCAGAGATAAACCCATGCACCTATGGTCACCTTATCTTTGATAAAGGAGGCAAGAATATACAATGGAGAAAAGACAGCCTCTTCAGTAAGTGGTGCTGGGAAAACTGGACAGCTACACATAAAAGAATGAAATTAGAACACTCCCTAACACCATACACAAAAATAAACTCAAAATGGATTAAAGACCTAAATGTAAGGCCAGACACTATAAAAGTCTTAGAGGAAAACGTAGGCAGAAAATTCTATGACATAAATCACAGCAAGATCCTTTTTGACCCATCTCCTACAGAAATGGAAATAAAAACAAAAATAAACAAATGGGACCTAATGAAACTTCAAAGCTTTTGCACAGCAAAGGAAACCATAAACAAGACGAAAAGACAACCCTCAGAATGGGAGAAAATATTCGCAAATGAAGCAACTGACAAAGGATTAACCTCCAAAATTTACAAGCAGCTCATGCAGCTCAATATCAAAAAAACAAACAACCCAATTCAAAAATGGACAGAAGGGCTTCCCTGGTGGCGCAGTGGTTGGGGGTCCGCCTGCCGATGCAGGGGGCGCAGGTTCGTGCCCTGGTCCGGGAGGATCCCAAGTGCCACGGAGCAGCTGGGCCCGTGAGCCATGGCCGCTGGGCCTGCAAGTCCGGAGCCCATGCTCCGCAACGGGAGAGGCCGCGGTGGTGAGAGGTCCACGTACCGCAAAAAAAAAAAAAAAAAAGAAAAAAAAAAGAAAAGGACAGAAGACCTAAACAGACATTTCTCCAAAGAAGATATACAGATTGCCAACAAACACATGAAAGAATGCTCAACATCACTAATCATTAGAGAAATGCAATTCAAAACTACAATGAGGTATCACCTCACGCCAGTCAGAATGGGCATCATTAAAAATCTACAAACAATAAATGCTGGAGAGGGTGTGGAGAAAAGGGAACCCTCTTGCACTGTTGGTGGGAATGTAAATTGATACAGCCACTATGGAGAACAGTATGGAGGTTCCTTAAAAAGTAAAAATAGAGTCACCATAAGACCCAGCAATCCCACTACTGGGCATATACCCTGAGAAAACCATAATTCAAAAAGAGTCATGTACCACAATGTTCATTGCAGCTCTATTTACAATAGCCGGGACATGGAAGCAATTTGAGTGTCCATTGACAGATGAATGGATAAAGAAGATGTGGCACATATATACAATGGAATATTACTCAGCCATAAAAAGAAATGAAACTGAGTTATTTGTAATGAGATGGATGGACCTAGAGTCTGTCCTACAGAGTGAAGTAAGTCAGAAAGAGAAAAACCAATACCGTATGCTAACACATATATATGGAGTCTAAAAAAAAAAGGTTCTGAAGAATGTAGGGGCAGGACAGGAATAAAGACCCAGATGTAGAGTATGGACTTGAGGACATGGGGAGGGGGAAGGGTAAGCTGGGACAAAGTGAGAGCGTGGCATGGACTTATATATAATACCAAATGTAAAATAGATAGCTAGTGGGAAGCAACTGCATAGCACAGGGAGATCAGCTCGGTGCTATGTGACCACCTAGCGGGGTGGGATAGGGAGGGTGGGAGAGAGACGCAAGAGGGAGGAGATATGGGGATATATGTATATGTATAGCTGACTCACTTTGTTATAAAGCAGAAACTAACACACCATTGTAAAGCAATTATACTCCAATAAATATGTTAAGAAAAGAATCAAAGCTTCCTTTTGCTTCCGAAAAAAAAAAATATGTCAGATCATGTCTGTTGTCTGCTCAAAATGTCCAATGGCTTCTCAGGTTGACCCCAAATAAAAGCCAAAGTCATTACAATGGCCTCTAAGGTCATAATCTAGTTCCTTATTGCCACTCTGATCCTTACTCCTACTACTTTCAATCTTTCTTTCTGTACTCCAGTCATACTGTCTCTGTTGATGTTCCCTGAATACGCAGACATGTGCCCCCATCTAAGGGCATTTGCATATCCAGTCTCTGCCTGAAACAGTCTTCCCTTAGATATATACACGGCTTTCTCATTCTTTAGGTTTTGTTCCACTCTTACTTTCTCAGGCTTTCCATGACTATCTTATTTAAAATTACAATACCCTTTCAGTACTTTCTTATTTTATTTTTTCTCAGTAACACCTATTGTTTTCAAATATATCCCTTATTTCACTTATTTTGCTTATGTCTTCCTGTACTAGAATTTGAGCCCAATGAAAGAAGGGATATTTTATGTTTTTGTTTAGTGATATATCCCAACACCTAGAATAGAGTCCGGCACCTAGTAGGCACTCAATAAATATTTATCGAATAAGTGAATGTTTAAATGTGCTAATAAATAAATAAGTGAATAGATGAGTTAATGGAAAGAGCTTGGAGCCTCTGGATGAATCAGAGTAATCAGAATTTAGTGGCATAAGGCTGGTGGACCCTGACAACTCACTCCTGGGGGCTCCCACAGTCTCTGCTCATATCCGTGTTTATACACACACGCTGCAGACTCTTTTTTAGTTATTTCCAGTATTTGTAGATCTGTATCTCCAGTGGCTAAAAAAGTTTCTGATGACTTATTTCCAAACTCCATTTGTTTTAAGCAACATCTGTTATCATGACAATTTTGAATAGAGGAAAAAATCAGATCATGGCCATGGAAGACAAGTATAAGGTTGAATGGTTAAGAATATGGTAATACCATAATTTAAATCCTGTTTCTGCCACTTATTAGTTATAAGACCTTAGGCAAAGTATTTAGTCACTGTTAACCTCAGTTTCATCATGTGTGACTAATAATACTTAACTCACAGGGTTATTGAAGAAACTCAATCAGTTAACACATTTAAAGCATTTAGTGTAGTCCCAGCACACCGTAGGTATGAAGTACCTGGTAATTATTATTGTGAGCACAAAAATGTTTTTCATTCTTGATCACCTCAAGCTCTGCTTTACCTTTGGTGCGAATCATGTATTCTACCTTTGAGCAGACCTACCACCTGACACAAATATCTGCCTCCCCTTACCACCATTATGCCTACTCTTCCCCCTGATCCTAAACTAAAGCTGCTGATTGTTTCCCTTAGAAGTACAGAGGCAGACCTGGGCCTGAAACTCTACCAAGTCCTGGAGGAAGCTTGATCAGAGAAGCCCCTAGAGACACAGATGAGAGGGCTGGTGGTTGGTAAGATCTTATGGTCCAAGTTGCATTTTTATATTTCCTTCTCTTCCCCTTCTCTCCTCTGTTCTACCCACCTACACAGGGGGCCAGGAGGCCAGGATCCCCCTTTATTATCCATAGAGAGATCCTTACTAGAATTACAGGAACAGATCACAGAGCAGAGAATGTTAGAGACAAAAACCTCCTCACAGTATCAACCAAACAACCCCTTCTTCCCATGGGTGAATCAATTTCACAACCATTCATGGAGGAAACAGGACTCAAACCCAGATCACAGTTCTGCCAGGAGTGCTTCTTAGACACTCCCAGTGCAGCAAACAGGAAGAGACCTCATTCATTTCTACATTTCCCGGAGCTATATTAACTGAACTTACCCTACACTGCTCTTTTTCTATTACCTTGGAACAGGAGTTGAGGCATAGAAATGAAAGGAAGTAGCAAAGTTTTTTCAGAAGAGAACTTTAATAACTCACTTTTCAAGACCCAAGCTACTGTGTTATCTCCTCTGAATTAAGGCCCAGCTGTTGTGTCAGACAGATTCCACTTTCAAAACTGAGAGGCTTGAATTTAATCAATTTATTTTCTCTGACTCATAGAAATTTTTCCTTCTTATTAAAACATTCTCTTTAGTATCTAAAGGTAAACCAGACCGTTGGACAGGACAGGAGAAGGTGAATGATTCAGTATGATGTACCATGACTGCTTAGACAACAATTCAAAAATGTCTTGCTTATTGTTAAAGGCTGTGTTGTGTTAGTAGAGTATGAAGGACAGGATTTGCACACACACACACACACACACACACACACACACACACACCACAAGTTAAGCCAACATAGCAAGCCCTCTGTAGCATTTTTGGATGAGGCAATATCTTTAAAGTTTTCAGCAGTTAAAGTTTCAACAGACCCTGGAGAGTCTACAGGCAGGGCTCAACCTACAGAAGACTTGACAATAGAATTTAAGAGGCTGACTCCTAAACCTTTGTTGATGCATGAAAATGGTTATAATCCCAGTTTGGTTAAAAATAAATGTTTTCAAATCACCATCATAGAATGCAGCAGTGGCCTTCCATCAGTAGAAACAAACTGTCATTTTCATAGCTTCCACTTTCTCCAAGAAAGCAATTTTTTTTCAAAGAGACAGTCTTTTCAGCATCTAGGCATAGCAGTTTTGTAACTCTGTGTTCTAACTCTGTACTTGGTGGGGTAAGAAATTAAGATATACACAGATGTAGGGAACAAACGTATGGACACCAAGGGGGGAAAGTGGCGGGGGCAGGTGGTGGTGGTGGGATGAATTGGGAGATTGGGATTGACATATATACACTAATATGTATAAAATGGATAACTAATGAGAACCTGCTGTATAAAGATAAATAAAATAAAATTCAAAAAAAAAGATATACAAGGCAGTGTTTTTATAAACCAACTTCAATTTATAGAAATAACTAATTGATCATGCCCATGACTGTTCTGTTTACAAATAACACACTGTAATTCATTCCAACTCAATCCACTTTTCAAGGCATAAAGGCCTGGGAAACTATGCAAAAGGGCATTGAATTTATCTCACTAGCAAAGGAGAGCCATCAAAAGTTTTTGAAAAATAAAGTATCAAGATCACCTTGGAAGCTCTGCAGTCATGGGATTAGAATGTTAATGCAAAAGTCTAGGCAAGAGATGATGACTAGATAGTACCAATTTTTTAAAAAAATGAAAGGTGAGATTCAAGAGTCAGCTTTGAGGTAGAACTGACAGGTACTGGTAACTGGTTAAAAGAGGGGTCATTTAATTTATACTGTTATCAGGGAATTCCCTGGCGGTCCAGTGGTTAGGACTCTGTGCTTTCACTGCAGAGGGTGTGGGTTCAGTCCCTGGTCAGGGAACTAAGATCTTGCAAACCACGTGGTACTGCCAAAACACAAATGTTTTTACAGTGTTATCAACTGCAATGATAATGTGTGAGGCCATTAAATGTGAGAGGCACTGATTGTCAGATGAAAACCCTTTTTCTATTAAGTAAGAGAAATTCAAAACAAGGGTCAAAAGATCATTAGACTGGAGGAAACCTTGAGAGTTCCCTCTCAGGTAGGACTATCTTTTAAAAAGGATAGAGTCTGTGGTGAAAAGTCTCAGTAGAAGGAAATTTCACAGGCTTCTTTAAGATACCAATTTTTAAAAATCTTTCATGGTAAGAAAGATCAGACAAACTAAGGAACTGAAAAGACATCCATTACGTGGCCTGAGAGTCATATTTGTTTCCAAGAGAGGGGACCAGCATTTCATGAGTCTCCTCAGCATCTCTGACCTGGAAGTTCAGTTTTGTTAAACAAACTAATACATTGAGCACCAGTCATGTATTAGGTGCTGGGGATACAGAAATAAGTAAGACAAGTTCTCCTGTCCTCACAGAACTTACAGTCCAAAAGCATCATGATGCTGTGTCCAGTTGGCCTCTGGGGTTATCGTCCGTCAGGACACCTCTCTGACATATCGCAGGCCAAGGTATATGTGTTCTCGAAGCCCTTCTACATATCTCTTTCACTACACTAACCACATTCATTTATCACTATCTGCTTATGTGTTCATCTCCTCCTAAGGACTGTGATCCCATGGTGCAGGGGCCACGTCTTATCCATCTTTGCGTTCCCAGCACCTTGGACAGTGCCTGGCATATAATATACTAGGAGCTCAATAAATAAGCAGATCTTGACTTTATTCTTTAGATGAGTTTATTTCTTCTCATTCTGGAACAAGAACTCTGAAGACATTTAATAATTACTATCACCTCTTCACAGACTTCCCTTATTGAAGTTTAGAGATACTAGAACTTATAACAATTTATTCTGGTTTATTTTCCCAGTAACTTACACATATTGATATCTCTTCTCTTCAGAATGATATAGAGCAAAAAATCATGGGATTTGAAATCTGAAGATATGTATGAAATATTAGCTTTGTCATTTACTATCTGATAATGATGGGTAGCCCTCAGCAGGAGAGGATAAAATGCTGTCTTCATAGGATTATTCTGAGAGTCAAATTAGGTAATGAATGTCATAGACTGTAAAGTGACAATAAAGTGGAAATATTTGTTGCATATTGGTTACCTGGGATGCCCATCGAGAAAAAGGCATCTTAAAAAAAGAAAAGAAAGAGGCATCATTTTTTTCCTCGCCTTAAAATTTTTTCTTAATTTAGTACATATGGAGGGTTGAAAAAACAGTTGGCACTTTTAATTCTGAAATATGGTAAAGATAATATTTAATAATTCCAAATATTTTCAGTAAGAACATATCACTGAATGACTAAAATGTCATAAGTTTTCAGGATTTATGTTAGAGAAATTTTACAAGTTCTTAAATTCAGTTCTTTTTTGGTTAGAGAGAGTTTTCATAGCTCAGTTGACAAAGGATGACTTTGAATGGGAATGAAAACCTTAATCTTATTTTGAAAACATCAATTGTCTAATTATTATGGGCTCTGTATATTCTTTTTCAATATCTATGGCAAAGAGAATTTCATAGTCAACGCCTTCTACAAATATGCTTTTGTGGTAGAGAGAACAAATATATTTTGCAAAGGAAAATAAGCAGATTTAGAGAATTAGACCGATTTGTTGACTTGCTGAATTAAATAATTCCCCCCTCAGACAGTTGGCAGAGTGAAAAATCAAGCCCTTCAACTTCATGGCTGCTTCTGTTTGCTTTTTACCTAGTTCATTTTCTCTTAGGTCCCAAAATGCAAATTAAAAGTGTTTTGCTACCTGATGACAGTTATAGATGATAAACTTCTTAAGCTTTAACTCCATAAACATAGAAGTCAGTATTCTGTCTGTTTACGGCTTGTGTTTTAAATGAATACTTTCATTACTGTCTTCCCTATGGTGATAAACAACTCAATTAAAAAAAAACAACACCTTCTATAGTAGACTACACTCTACTGAAGGAAAGAAATGATGCAAAGGTAGAGGATACCATAACTGTGCCCAAATTATTTGCAATGACATTTAGAGTTTTTATAAAATAATCATACACTTAGTTATAATTAATAATTAATTAGTTTCTCAAGAAAGTATTTGCCTTATTTAGTAAACATTTATAGTGTTTCAGTTATAACCCAGGCATTGTGCCAGGTGATAGTGAGCAAAAGAAGATATTCCCTATATTCCCTGCACTAGTGGAGCTGTTCATTTCAATGAGGAAATAGACATTAATCAATTGATCACACTGATGTGAATACATAATTACAAATGGAGAAAAATGTTGTGAAAGAAAAGGGTGTGAGTCTCTTAAGTAAATTGCAAAGAAAACTGTTGCAACCTGGGAGTGCAGAGAGGGTGGGCTTTCTTGAGGAGGCAGCATGTGACCTAAAAGAAGGAAGGGTAAGAACTCATTAGGTGAAGGAGGGCTACAAACGCAGACTAAGGAGACAGTGTGTGAAAAAACCCTTTGGCGAGAGGGAGAAGGATTTGAGAAGCTTAAAGAAGCCCGGTTTGGTGGCAAATAGTTACTTTGTGTGTTGCAAAGAGTTACTTTGTGTGTTACAAAGAGTAAGAAGCCTCCGGGAGGGACACTGATGAGAGATATTCTGGAGCACTAGGCAGGAAAAAGTGATGCAGTATCGTATAGGCCATGTCAAAGATATTGGTCTTGAACATCTTAAGGAAGGAGGAGATGCTCATTTATGTTTTCAGCAAACAGAGTGCTTCCTATTGCCAGGCAGTCTTCTAGATGCTGAGGATAAAGTAATAAATTTAAAAAATACATGATCACATTTGAGTCCATCCTGTTTTCAGGATAAAATAAGGATTGGAGGGGGGGTCAGTATTGATGTCTGGAGACTAGTTTGTAAGCTTTTGTAGCAGTTCAAATGAAATATGATCGTGTTTGGTTTGGGGCAGTGGGTAGCAGAGAGAAGTGGACACAGCTATGAGATGTCAAGAGGTAAAATCAACAGGACTTGGTGATAAATTAGAAGCTGGCTTAAGAAAAGAGAGGTATCATCTCTACTTCTGTGTTTCTTCCTTGGGACACTGTTGATAAAGGTAAAATTTACTGAAATAGGAAAGTCTGGAAGAGAGAGAGTTACATTTACTTTTCTTCACTGGAAGATAGTGGGGAGTGACCATAAATTCAGGTTGATAAGTTTAGTCTTGGACATATTGACCATGAGGTGATATTCAAGTGGAAATATTGAGTAGATAGTTGGAAATACAACTTTGGAACTCAATAAAGAGGTCTTGGCTAGATAAATTGAAGATAAGATTAGGGATGGAACTTGAAATCACCAGATTATAAGCTCCATGAAAGGAGTGTCTACATCTATCTTTGCTCACAATTGGAATTTTAGAGTAGTGTATCTGACACAAACTAGGTGCTCAATAAGTATTTGTTAAATGATGACTACTCAACAGATGAACCTAGAATTCTTAACATTTGTTACATAAGCTTATGAAATCACTCTCGTCGGGGTTCCTCTAGAAATATTATAGTACATTTTGCCTCTCCTATGCCAAAAATGGTGAGTAAAATATCAACATAATTAATTTCGGGTAGTACAAAAAATACATGTGATAGAGCATGAATATGATTTGACCTTGGCAAAGATGGGTTTCTCCTTTGATAGAGTAGACTTTCAATCATGTATATTTTACTATGTAATAATATTGGACACTGACTGAGAGACATAAGAAGGAAAACAACTAAGTAGGAGAAGAAAAAGAGGAGAAGGTGGTGGAAGTGGTGCAGGAGGAGGAGGGGAAGAGGGAGGAGCTAATGATACAAGGGTTGTACAGAACAGAGGCCTCTGAAAAACAAGTCAAGAATTTTTGTTTGCAGTTGGCTGTATTTGACGTAAATTCCTCATGCCTGACTCTAAGATCAGGTGAATGCATTCAAGCCAAAAAAATTGTGTGTGTGTGTGTGTGTGATTCCTTTTGTTTGAAGGATTTAAACTAAAAGCTTGCTACCTTTCTTGTCTTAGTCTGTGGGCTGCTATAACAAAATATCATAGACTGAGTGGCCTACAAACAGCAGAAATGTATTGCTTACAGTGCTGGAGCCTGGAAGTCCAAGATTAGGGAATTAGCATGTTCAGGTTCTGGTGAGGGCCCTCTTCTGGGTTACAGACTGCTGACTTCTTATTGTATCTTTACTTGGCAGAAGTGGCAAGGAAGCCCTCTCAGGCTTCCTTTATAATCCCATTTGTGAGGGTCCTCCCCTCATGATTCTATCACTCCCAAAGGCCCTGTGTCCTAATTCATCACCTAGGGGCTTAGCATTTCAACATATTAATTTGAGAGGGACACAAACATTCAGACCATAGCATTCCTTAACTCCAGTCCTTCACTACAGCAAATTACTATCAGCTCCTCAGTGGAAAAACAAAGGTGAAAAATCTGGAAAACTTTTAGGCACGAGCATCCAGCATATATTGAGTTCTTTTGTGTGTAAAGTTGTGTGCTAGGCTAGGGGGCGACATATAAGAAGACATGGGCCTTGCCACTGATATTTAAAGACTCATATTAGCAGTATGATGCTTAAAATACATTTTAAGAGAACTAGGTAAGGGAAATTAAGATGTACAAATTTCCAGTTACAAAATAAATGAGTCACGGGTATGAAATGCACAGTGTGGGGAATATAATCAATAATAATGTAATATTTTTGTATGATGACAGATGGTAATTAGACTTATCTTTTTCTCAATAAAAATTTTTAAAAATATATTATTTTAATGTAAGTATCTAGTACTATGTTTTGTTAATACTAACATACAATGTGTTGTATTTTAACATCTCTGAAATCAGGATACTGCCTATAAAATGACATCTTACAATTGTTGTCAGACAGGCAGCATTCATGATGTAGTTGTCAGTATCCGCATATGGGAAAACTTAGTTGTTTTCTTAGTGATGTGACTAGACAACTACAACCTTTTGACATCTCAAACAACAGACCACTGAAGGACCATTTGATAAGAGAATATGAGTCCTGAGATTGGGATTGACATATATACACTACGATATATAAAACAGTTAACTAATAAGAACCTACTGTATAGCACAGGGAACTCTGCTCAATACTCTGTGATGACCTATATGGGAAAAGAATCTTAAAAAAGACTGGATATATGTATATGTATAACAGATTCACTTTGCTGTACAGCACAAACTAACACAACATTGTAAATCAACTATACTCCAATAAAAATTAATTTAAAAAAAGAATATAAGTCCCGGTTTTGTCATATGAAAATCTTCCGTGGACATTGTGTTGTCAAATCAAAGCTTATAGAATGTGCAGAACGCTTTGGAAGAAAATTCTGAAGACAATAGAGCATCACGGTTTTAAAAAACGTTTGCACATGCTAGCTGTCATAGAAGATATTACTACGTGAAGAAAAAAGCATGGACATCAATAACTTTTGAGCCAAGAAGTGAGTCAAAAGATCAGACTTTCTCAAATTCCATATATATGTGTTAGCATACGGTATTTGTCTTTTTCTTTCTGACTTACTTCATTCTGTATGACAGACTCTAGGTCTATCCACCTCATTACAAATAGCTCAATTTCGTTTCTTTTTATGGCTGAGTAATATTCCATTGTATATATGTGACAGCCTGGAGGGGTGGGATAGGGAGGGTGGGAGGGAGGGAGACGCAAGAGGGAAGACATATGGGAACATATGTATATGTATAACTGATTCACTTTGTTATAAAGCAGAAACTAACACACCATTGTAAAGCAATTATACCCCAATAAAGATGTTAAAAAAAAAAAAAAGAAAATTCCCTCTGAGGGGATTCATTAAAGATCAGACTTTCTCT
Source organism: Pseudorca crassidens (assembly GCF_039906515.1). Lineage (NCBI taxonomy): Eukaryota > Metazoa > Chordata > Mammalia > Artiodactyla > Delphinidae > Pseudorca > Pseudorca crassidens. The sequence goes on from NC_090317.1 coordinate 95,919,847, forward strand.
AAATGTGAAGATGTTTTCGGAATACATTAATCAATTTATTTCACTCATGTTTCCCTTTTTATAAATGAACAACTGTGATATATGATAAAATCTATATTCACATAAGTCTGAAAGAGCTCTTTCAGATAGTACCAATAGAAATTCCAGGTGATAAGAAAGATTTATGCCATAGTTTAAATGGCAGTATTTTACTGTTACATAAAATAATGGCGTATCTGACAATCAACGGCATTGTAGAGTCAATGAAATACAACAGGATAACGAACACAAAGCACCAAACCAGTGGCCATGACAACAAATAGACATCAGCGCTCTTCACAATGTTACCAGAAAAGCTGAAGATAAATCCAATTTAACAAAAATGAGATGCAACTCGGAACAGACATGTTTGCCTTTAATTTGAGGTTGATTCTTTTAAAATGAAATAAAACTTTTCAAAAAAAATTGGAGTCAATAAGGTTTATCATAAAAGATGTTCATAGAATATTGCACTACTATTTTTTTCACTGCTGATACCTTTCCAGTCACACTAGAGCCTTGGAGAGATTTTTGCCCAGTGTTATGCAAGAACACTTGTTACTCTAGGGCTACTTGTTAACCAAAAAAAAAAAAAATTTTGTTCCCATCTCCTGAAGTACTGTGTTGATTCACATACATTAACCTTGAAAGTATTTTCTATAAATTGTTTTCAGTATCCTTGTCCATGAGGAAAGATCTTATGATTGGAGAACACAGTTTAACAAATGCATAATATAACCTAGTAAACTTAAATTGTAAATTATAATATGCTCCTTTTGCACACTTGAAGCAAAACTTGACCGAGTTAACATTCCTGGGATACACTGCTTCTCCTCTATGTTGGGTATTCTAAATGTTAACCGAGATAACTAAGACCACTAACAGGACATAGTAAGAGAATTTTTTAAAGACATTTTTTTGAGCAATTATATATAGCCAGGCAGTATACTAAGAATGTTTCACATACTGTCTCACTTAAACATCACAGTTTCCTAGGAAATGCATGATTATACTTGTTTTAGTTGAGGAAATTTAGCCTTTTGTGGATTAACTTGCACAAAATCTCCTTGCAGGTAAAAGGCAGAGCTGGACTTCACTGCAAGACAAGTTCAAGTCCAGGTCTGGGGACCTTAGATGCCAGGCAGTTCCACACCACATTTTAGAGCCCAGCATCTAGTTTCTTGTTGAATAGCACTCGCTAAATTATTATTTTTAAAATTATGCTTTCAACTTTTAGCACAAGTGACTATAAAAAATAATTAATCTTGTGACTCTTACTTCTACATGAGTCGCTTATCACTTAATACTCATACACAATGTCATCTGTGAGGCATTGTTCCCTGAGACTGGCACCAGGGAAAAAAAAAGAATGTTTCCTCCAAATAATTTAAAGCGTATTATCTCAACACACAAATTAATCCATTTCCCTATTCATCAGATTAACCCCTATTATTAATTACATTTTTCCTTACCTAAACCCTTTCAAGTACCTTTGGAATAGGCGAGGAGTAAACAAATAGTAAGTTTAACATCTTTTCTCCTAGATATTGACAAGCCCGGTCAATATACTAAGGAGTCCACAACAAATCTGAAACAGATAAACTTGCAAAACAGTACTTAGAGTTATGGTGGAGAAATTAAATTTCCCTTTCCTAGAATTCTTCCACTCTAGATTCTTTTCCCAACTGCCCACAATTTCAAGCATCACAAGATCAAGGATTTAACCCAGCTGCTCAATCTAGGATCATGTAGATCCTGGGAACTTTTTGTATAGTTCTTGACAGCCCAAAGCATTTGCAAGGTCTCTGCATCTTTTCTTCCCAACATTCTTTCCTTCATTTATTTATTTGTTCAACTGATACAAATGTTCTTATTGAGCATCTTCTAAGTGGCCGGCTCTGAGCTATTGCCTGGCATTATAGAGATGAATGAAATACACCCCTATCTGGAGAAGTTCACAGTCTGAATAGATAAATACATAAAAATAAAGTTACATTTAGAAGAGACCATACTTCGTATCTGATTGTTTTTTCTTTGATTTAAAATTTTTGATTCCTCAAGTCTGAAACTGGAGTTTCAAAACCCGTCATCACAATAAACCCAAACTAAACTTCACTGAAGCCTAGATTTGTTTCATTTGTCAGGGCACTGGTTCACTGATCGTGAGCACAATCAGGGCAAATGGGATTGATCCTTTACAGAGCACAACTTCTGTGCAAGGATTAATGACCTTGGGAAGTGGCTCAGAGCATATGACATCCTGAATCCTCTTAGGCCCAAATTGACTTCGACTTCTCATCTTCCCATTTTGCATCCATCTCTCTACCAGCCTGATATGCTGAAGCCCTCATGTACCTGAGGTTCCCTCTCTAGCAGCCTCTTTTTTTTAATGAAAGAAAGGAGCTACACTGGTTGCATAGAAGCTGAGTCATTAGAAACACAACTCATTATAACTGCTACAGGACACAGGGCAGTGCTGGCTAAGCACACAGTGGGTCTCGTTCTGATTCCAGCCTCCAGATTATCTCGGTTCTCTCTGGTTGGAAGTTCTCATGGAAGCCTGAATGTTTGTTCCTGGCACATTTCTGCCAGAGAAGCCCCGTCTAACAAGGTGTCATTCTTCGGAGACCTACCTTGCAAAGTCACATAAATGATAGTACCAAGGTGATATCCCAGGAAAGGACAAAGAATAAGAAACGCAGCACTTAAAATATTTACAGAGCAGCCCCCAATACCCAAACACCTTCACCTGCTTGTTTTATCTTTCTGCAGCTTAATTTTTTGGCTCTTCTGAGAAAGGGAACTGTGCCTGCCCAATGCAAGCCTATAAAACAACCCCAGCCATTAGCTGCTTCTACTTCTGCCCTCCTGGCATTTCACAGCCCTCATTGATCTTTTTTCTTCTCCCCTTTCATAATACATAATTTGCCAATTACACAGAGTACAACAATGTCCTTGAGAAAGGAAAAACAAACCCAAGAAACCTTCCTTGAAATAGTTCTTTAAAATATTCAGCTCTAATACCTATTAGTTATTTCCAAGAAGAGAGGGTCAAAATGAATCCCTTGGGGGTGGTTCTGAATGCTATGTGCATTTATTTTTAAGAGGTACTCAAACCCAAATAAAAAGAAAGTGTCATCTGGTATCACTGTCTGGGCCTAATTTGCATGCACACCTCAGGAAGCCCTGAGGTGCTTAGGCAGGCCCTGGGGCTCCATGAGTAGAGGAATTTCTAGGCCCCAAAGGAAGGGCCGTGTGTAGAATTTTGGAACTTACATTTTACCACCACCACCACCACCCCCCCCGCCCGCCCAATACACACACATGGCAATCTTAGAAGCAGATAGCCAAAGAATACCACCTGCTTCAAATTATGCAGCCAGGTAGGGAGTAGAGAGGAGTGAACTTGAGCCTTCTCTAGTGCAATCTCTGAGGACATGAATAACTAAATCCCAAAGAGAACTGTGTGAGATGAGGGAAGGGGGGAACAAACTATTTGGAAGATAACGCATCTTACCAGCAGAGACGATCTAGGGGAGACGTAACCAGTTGGCTCTGGTCAGTTGGTGGCAAGCAAAGGGCTTGAGTGCTCAGGAAACAAATTATGGTTGAGGAAGTGAAAGTAGCACTAGCAGTGTTTATGACCCCATAGATCTGAGAGCTCAAGGTTGCTGGTTTCCCTGCTTTGAAAATTCTAGCTTACCTATCATTCCATAAACACACATGCATATTTCATCTGCATGTCTCCTGGCTGAAACATCCTTTGGACTATAATCTGAATCCTACCAGCCTTCCTCAGTCTACCTTTCCCAGACCATTCCAGTCCACTGGGATTACTCAGTCCTCTGAGTTTCAATAACCCTCAAATTGTACTTCTTTTATCGTCTTTTGGTACTGTCTTTCATCATCATTTGGTTTTTTTCATATACGTGTCTCATCTTTCAAAACAACTTAGAAGCCCCATGAAGGCAGCAGTCAGACTGGGGTGCCCTGTATTATTTTCTTATTTATCTCCCATAGCACTCAGCACAGTGCATTGCATATAGTAGATACTCAATAAATGCAAGTTGAAGAGATGTGTAAATCACTCAGAAAAGTACTATAAGTACATTGCATTCTCATGTGTATACTCCTGGGTATATAAGAATATATAGGAATTTGCATTTCTCATAAGTATTAGGTGATACTTATACTGCTGGTCTAGGAACCACATTTTGAGACCCACTAGGTAAGGATGAGACTTAAGAATCTGCTGCAAGTAGTTCCAGGTGGCCTGCTTGATTTAGAGCAAGACATAAGAACCTGGACGTACAGGAAGCAAGGTGAAGTCCTTCGGTGAGAGAACATCAGTAGGACCCAGGCAAGATGGGCAGGTCCTAACCAGGCAAGCTGGGTCCAGGACAGGACTGCAGACCCAAAGAAACCTCAGTGCATTAGAAAACCAAGGCAAGGGCTTCTCTGGACCTGGCTGTCTGGGATCAAATTCATAGAGCAGGGAGGAAATGAGGTCAGACAAGGCAGGGCTGTCAGCTAAGGCAGAACACAGTGGCTCCTGAATCTAGCCAAAGGGGCAAGTTACCAGAAGTGCGATTTTTAAAATAACGCCAGAATGAAACAACAGCAAGTAACGGTGTAAGCTAGAGCACTCAAACATTGTGGATGCTAAATGGGAGGTCTTGAGAAATCAGAAAGTCGGAAAGGGATGAAGCAACAGGCTAATATACATCATAGAAGATGTGAGGCTCAGATCAGAAAGTCAGATTCCAGCTACAGCATGGGCTTGGGTCAGTGTGCATTTTCTGCATCTTGCCTAAGTCTTAATATAATGTGGTTGGGTTTCAAACTAGCTAACAGCAAGGGTCAAAGGGAAAGGAGACAGCTCAGTGAGCACATTCTATGGCCAAAGGGCTAAAGGAGAATTAAATCCCTTAATTCCCCAGGTTTGCTGAGCATCGACTTGGCAAGGGGTAGAACTAAAACTGAACATCAAGACTCTCAGTACCCACAAAACAGAGTGGAGACAGAAAGACAAGGAAGGAAAGGCATTAAGGGGGGAATTAGTTTCTGCCCACCAGGAGTTTACAATTTATGTCTAACCCAAGTTTTTAAGTTATCCTGTCTTATTGGTTTATCTAGTTACACATGTAATGTGTAAATATCTTCTTGTAAACACTTCAAACAATAAAGATATATCTAGGAAAAACAGTAAAATTTCCTTTTTGCCTGCTCATCCCCAATCAAGTTTCTGTGTAAATATTTAGATGTACATGCTGATGCTTATGGGTTTTTTCCCCAACAAAAATAGGATCATACTTTATACACTGATCTTCAACTTGGGTTTTTTTGTTTGTTTGCTGTTTTTGCACTTTTTTACATGACCATACATTTTGGACATGTTTCCATATTAGCCCATATGGATTCTATCTTATTTTTCCTAATTCTATCTTATTTTTCCTAATAGCTACATAGTATTCCATGATATGAATGTACCTTTATTTAATCTTTCTCCTATTAATGGAAATTTAGATCCTTTCCAGTTTTTCTCTATTGTGAAGAAATGCTATACTGATTATCTTTGAAAACCTGTTGGAATATTTCTTTAGAGAGCATTGTAAAAATAGGATTGCTGAGTCAAAATGTATATGCACGTGCTAGATGTTTTATTTGTCCCTGAAGACCCACTCTCCATCCTTTAGTACCCTGCCTGAGGAGGATGACCCATATGGACTGGATGCATGGCCTTCTTTGCCTCTGGCTTCTGGTTAATTTTGCTACTGGGAGATGCTAAAAAGAGATTAAAAGAAAGGAAGAGAGTTTGAGGTATTTGTCTCTCCCAGCACTCCCACTGCCAGCACATCCTTCTACCAAAATAGGGCTGCATCCTTCTACCAAAGGTCACAGCTCTAGGTGGGGTATCCTTCCATACAGTGGTTCTCTTAACCACTCCCTCCCTCCTCCTTCCCCTTCAGTCTTAGGGTGGTAGTGGTTACTCGCTCTGGCCAGCCTCAGGTACTGTACCATCCCTTGTTGGTTTCCCTAAACTCTTACTGCATGCACACTCTCAATACCCTGTTTGAAAGCGCCATCTGTTTCATGCCAGGACCCTAACTGAAAGCATGCTTTTTAACATTTGATACATATTCCTAAATTGTCTACCAGAAGACAATAGTCATTTTTCCTCCTGCCAACAGTGCATTACAGTGCCCAGTTAACCCATTTTGTGCCTACTGGAGAGGGAGTATGTATTAATAAGAGCTCTCAAACAAATGGTTTGAGAGTCAATGATGTACACGATGATGGTCAATTCATCATGATGTATAAAAGGTCAGAGCTGCTCAAGATTTCCCTCTCCTGTACCATGCAAGAACAATTCTTGAGCTGACCAAGGACCTTCAGGAAAGCTTTCCATGTGACTTTTGCCCTCAATTGAAGTTCCTTCTTTAAACTCCAGTGCATCATTCCTCTGACTATTGACAGGCTCAGCCAACATGTGTTAAACAGAGCTATTACTGAGCCAAAAGGAACCTCTCTCTTGGCATCAGCTGCAAGTTTGATGTGTTGGCTTAATCACCAGTTCCACAGGACTCTCAAGAAAGGCTCTGAATAACCAATATAACCAGAAGTGTCTACTTTAGGGAAATAGAGCAAACTGTGATGGACCCACAAACTGTCAAGTCTCAAAACTCTTTGTGGTATTTGGCCTTCTCTCCAACTATGCTAATTCTATCTCTCACCTTCAACTTCTCCAAATGCTTTGTCTTACAATAAGTAATCAACAAGTCTTAATAGCTGGTAATTACAAATTAGGCTGTAGAAGTTAAAACAAAATTCAGGAGGAAATGTTGTCTAACATCTTATTGGAGCTACTGTTTTTCTCTGCCATGGCAGAGAAGTGAATGGCACTAAAGAGAATTTTCTCAGAGTCCCTGTGAGTACAAACTTTCATCTAACAGCTTTAAAGCCAAGGCTCTTCCCTTAGACCCCTCATTAATGCAGAATTCTTCCTCATTCTCTACTTAACTAGAGTCTGAAGTCCAGAATCTTCCCATCTTAAACTCCCTGTTCAGCTTGCAGAATTCTGACAGAACATGATAATCTTTCTCTCCAGTCTGTAACAATTGCCTATCATCTATTCACATGTATATGTTAATATTACATGAATTTTTTGAATCAGGCTTACGAGAGGAAAAGAATCTCTCATTATAAAAATTCTTAATTGGGGTATTGCCTTATACACATTTTCCTGGATTTAAAAAGCTATGGGAGAGGAGACCTTCAAGATGGCAGAGGAGTAAGATGTGGAGATCACCTTCCTCCCCACAAATGCATCAGAAATACATCTACATGTGGAACAACTCCTACAGAACACCTACTGAACGCTGGCAGAAGACCTCAGACTTCCCAAAAGGCAAGAAAATCCACACGTATCTGGGTAGGGCAAACGAAAAAAGAAAAAAAACAGAGACAAAAGAATAGGGACGGGACCTGTACCAGTGGGAGGGAGCTGTGAAGGAGGAAACGTTTCCACACACTAGGAAGCCCCTTCACGGGTGGAGATGGAGGGTGGCGGAGGGGCAGCTTCGGAGCCACAGAGGAGAGCACAGCAACAGGGGTGCAGAGGGCAAAGCGGAGAGATTCCCGCACAGAGGATCGGTGCCGACCAGCACTCACCAGCCCGAGAGGCATGTCTGCTGACCTGCCGGGGCGGGCGGCGGCTGGGAGCTGAGGCTCAGGCTTCAGAGATTGGATCCCAGAGAGAGGACTGGGGTTGCCGGTGTGAACACAGCCTGAAGGGGGCTAGTGCACCACAGCTAGCCGGGAGGGAGTCCAGAAAAAAGTCTGCACCTGCCTAAGAGGCAAGAGACCATTGTTTCGGGGTGCGTGAGGAGAGGGGATTCAGAGCATCGCCTAAACGAGCTCCAGAGACGGGCGCGAGCCGCGGCTATCAGTGCGGACACCAGAGACGGGCATGAGACGCTAAGGCTGCTGCTGCCGCCACCAAGAAGCCTGTGTACAAGCACAGGTCACTATCCACACCTGCCCTCCCAGGAGCCTGTGCAGCACACCACTGCCAGGGTCCCGTGATCCAGGGACAACTTCCCCGGGAGAACACACGGCGAGCCTCAGGCTGGTGCAACGTCACACCAGCCTCTGCTCCACAGGCCCGCCCCACATTCGTACCCCTCCCTCCCCCTGGCCTGACTGAGCCAGAGCCCCAGAATCAGCTGCTCCTTTAACCCCGTCCTGTCTGAGCGAAGAACAGATGCCCTCAGGCAACCTACACGAGAGGTGGGGCCAAATCCAAAGCTGAACCCCAGGAGCTGTGCGAACAAAGAAGAGAAAGGGAAATTTCTCCTAGCAGCCTCAGAAGCAGCGGATTAAAGCTCCACAATCAACTTGATGTACCCTGCAACTGTGGAACACCTGAATAGAAAACGAATCATCCCCAAATAAAGGCAGTGGATTTTGTGTGATTTTGTCTGTATAGCTTTGCTTTTATCATTTGTCCAAAGGTTCTGTCTGTCTGGGTTTTTTTGTTTGTTATTTTCAGTATAGTTTATTAGTGCTTCTTATCATTGGTGGCTTTGTTTTTTGGTTTGGTTGCTCAATTCTTTCCATCTTTTTTTTAATACTTTTTAAAATTTTAATAACTTTCTTTTCTTTCTTTTTTCTCCCTTTTCTTCTGAGCCGTGTGGTTGACAGGGTCTTGGTGCTCCAGCCGGATGTCAGGCCTGTGCCTCTGAGGTGGAAGAGACGATTTCAGGACATTGGTCCACCAGAGACCTCTTGGCTCCACATAATATCAAACGGCAAAAGCTCTCCCAGAGATCTCCATCATAATGCTAAGACCCAGCTCCACTCAATGACCAGCAAGCTCCAGTGCTGGACACCCTATGCCAAACAACTAGCAAGACAGGAACACAATCCCACCATTAGCAGAGAGGCTGCCTAAAATTATACTAAGGTCACAGACACCCCAAAACACACCACCAGACGCAGTCCTGCCCACAAGAAAGATAAGATCAAGCCTCATCCACCAGAATACAGGCACCAGTCCCATCCACAAAGAGGCCTACACAACCCACTGAATCAACCTTAGCCACTGGGGGCAGACATCAAAAACAACGGGAACTACGAACCTGCAGCCTGCGAAAAGGAGACCCCAAACACAGTAAGATTAGCAAAATGAGAAGACAGAAAAACACACAGCAGATGAAGGAGCAAGGTAAAAACCCACCAGAACAAACAAATGAAGAGGAAATAGGCAGTCTACCTGAAAAAGAATTCAGGGTAAGGATAGTAAAGATGATCCAAAATCTTAGAAATAGAATAGAGAAAATACAAGAAACGTTTAACAAGGACCTAGAAGAACTAAAGAGCAAACAAACATTGATGAACAACACAATAAATGAAATTACAAATTTTCTAGAAGGAGTCAATACCAGAATAACTAAGGCAGAAGAATGGAAAAGTGACCTGGAAGATAAAATACTGGAAATAACTACCACAGAGCACAATAAAGAAAAAAGAATGAAAAGAATTGAGGACAGTCTCAGGACTTCTGGGACAACATTAAATGCACCAACATTCAAATTATAGGGGTCCTGGAAGAAGAAGAGAAAAAGAAAGGCACTGAGAAAATATTTGAAGAGATTATAGTTGAAAACTTCCCTAATATGGGAAAGGAAAGAGTCAATCAAGTCCAGGAAGTGCCAAGAGTCCCATACAGGATAAACCCAAGGAGAAACACGCCAAGACACATATTAATCAAACTATCAAAAATTAAATACAAAGGAAAAATATTAAAAGCAGAGAGGGAAAAACAACAAATAACATACAAGGGAATACCCATAAGGTTAACAGCTGATCTTTCAGCAGAAACTCTGCAAGCCAGAAGGTAGTGGCAGCACATATTTAAAGTGATGAAAGGGAAAAACCTACAACCAAGATTACTCTACCCAGCAAGGATCTCATTCAGATTTGACGGAGAAATCAAAACCTTTACAGACAACCAAAAGCTAAGAGAATTCAGCACCACCAAACCTTCTCTACAACAAATGCTAAAGAAACTTCTCTAAGTGGGAAACACAAGAGAAGAAAAGAACCTACAAAAGCAAAACCCAAAACAATTAAGAAAATGGTAATAGGAACATGCATATCAATAACTACCTTAAATGTAAATGGATTAAATGCTCCAACGAAAAGACACAGACTGGCTGAATGGATATAAAAACAAGACCCGTATGCATGCTGTCTACAGGAGACCCACTTCAGAGCTAGGGACACATACAGACTGAAAGTGAGGGGATGGAAAAATATATTCCATGCAAATGGAAATCAAAAGAAAGCTGGATTAGCCATTCTCAATCAGATATAATAGACTTTAAAATAAAGACTAGGGCTTCCCTGGTGGCACAGTGGTTGAGAGTCTGCCTGCCGATGCAGGGGACATGGGTTTGTGCCCCAGTCCAGGAAGATCCCACATGCCGTGGAGCGGCTGGGCTCGTGAGCCATGGCCGCTGAGCCTGCACATCCAGAGCCTGTGCTCCACAACGGGAGAAGCGACAACAGTGAGAGGCCCACGTACCGCAAAAAAAAAATAAAAAAAATAAAGACTATTAAAAGAGACAAAGAAGGACACTACATAATGATCAAGGGATCAATCCAAGAAGATATAACAACTGTAAATATTCATGCACCCAACATAGGAGTACCTCAATACATAAGGCAAATGCTAACAGCCATAAAAGGGGAAAACAACAGTACACAATCATAGTAGGGGACGTTAACACCCCACTTTCTCCAATGGATAGATCATCCAAAATGAAAATAAATACGGAAACACAAGCTTTAAAAGACACATTGGGCCAGATAAATTGATACTTATAGGACACTCAATCCATAAACAACAGAATACACTTTCTTCTCAAGTGCTTATGGAACATTCTCCAGGATAGGTCATATCTTGGGTAACAAATCAAGCCTTGGTAAATTTAAGAAAATTGAAATTGTATCAAGTATCTTTTCCGACCACTATGCTATGAGACTAGATATCAATTACAGGAAAAAATATGTAAAAAATACAAACACACGGAGGCTAAACAATATACTACTAAATAACCAAGAGATCACTGAAGAAATCAAACAGGAAACCAAAAAAATACCTAGAAACAAATGACAATGAAACACGACGACCCAAAACCTATGGGATGCAGCAAAAGCAGTTCTAAGGGGGAAGTTTGTAGCAATATTATTGTACCTAATGAAACAAGAAACATCTCAAATAAACAACCTAACCTTACACCTAAAGGAACTAGAGAAAGAAGAACAAAAAAACCCCAAAGTTAGCAGATGAAAAGACATCATAAAGATCAGGTCAGAAATAAATGAAAAAGAAGCGAAGGAAACAATAGCAAAGATCAATAAAACTAAAAGCTGGTTCTTTGAAAAGATAAACAAAATTGATAAACAATTAGCCAGACTCATTAAGACAAAAAGGGAGTAGACTCAAGTCAATAGAAATAGAAATGAAAAAGGAGAAGTAACAAGTGACACTGCAGAAATACAAAGGATCATGAGAAATTACTACAAGCAAATATATGCCAATAAAATGGACAACCTGGAAGAAATGGACAAATTCGTAGAAAAGCACAACCTTCCAAGACTGAACCAGGAAGAAATAGAAAATATAAACAGACCAATCACAAGCACTAAAATTGAGACTGTGATTAAAAATCTTCAACAAACAAAAGCCCAGGACCAGATGGCTTCACAGGTGAATTCTATCAAACATTTAGAGAAGAGCTAACACCTATCCTTCTCAAACTCTTCGAAAATATAGCAGAGGGAGGAACAGTCCCAGACTCATTGTACGAGGCCATCATCACCCTGATACCAAAACCAGACATAGATGTCACAAAGAAAGAAAACTACAGGCCAATATCACTGATGAACATAGATGTAAAAATCCTCAACAAAATACAAACAGAATCCAACAGCACATTAAAAGGATCAACACCATGATCAAGTGCGGTTTATCCCAGGAATGCATGGATTCTTCAATACACATAAATCAATCATGTGATACACCATATTAACACACTGAAGGATAAAAACCATACGATCATCTCAATAGATGAAGAAAAAGCTTTCAACAAAATTCAACACCCATTCATGATAAAAACCCTCCAGAAAGTAGGCATAGAGGGAACTTACCTCAACATAATAAAGGCCATATATGACAAACCCACAGGCAACATTGTTCTCAGTGGTGAAAAACTGAAACCGTTTCCACTAAGATCAGGAACAAGGCAAGGTTGCCCACTCTCACCACTATTATTCAACATAGTTTTGGAAGTTTTAGCCACAGCAATCAGAGAAGAAAAAGAAATGAAAGGAATCCAAATCAGAAAAGAAGACGTAAAGCTGTCACTGTTTGCAGATGACATGATACTATATATAGAGAATCCTAAAGATGCTACCAGAAAAGTACTAGAGCTAATCAATGAATTTGGTAAAGTAGCAGGATACAAAATTAATGCACAGAAATCTCTTGCATTCCTATGCACTAATGATGAAAAATCTGAATGAGAACTTAAGGAAACACTCTCATTTACCATTGTAACAAAAAGAATAAAATACCTAGGAATAAACCTACCTAAGCAGGCAAAAGACCTGTATGCAGAAAACTATAAGACACTGATGAAAGATATTAAAGATGACACCAACAGATGGAGAGATATATCATGTTCTTGGATTGGACGAATCAACATTGTGAAAACGACTATACTATCCAAAGCAACCTACAGATTCAATGCAGTCCCTATCAAACTACCACTGGCATTTTTCACAGAACTACAACAAAAAAAATCTCACAATTTGTATGGAAACACAAAAGACCCCAAACAGCCAAAGCAATCTTGAGAAAGAAAAACAGAGCTGGAGGAATCAGGCTCCCTGACTTCAGACTATACTACAAAGCTACAGTAATCAGGACAGTATGGTACTGGCACAAAAACAGAAATATAGATCAATGGAACAGGATAGAATGTGCAGAGATAAACCCACGCACCTATGGTCACCTTATCTTTGATAAAGGAGGCAAGAATACACAGTGGAGAAAAGACAAACTCTTTAATAAGTGGTGCTAGGAAAATTGGACAGCTACATGTAAAAGAATGACATTAGAACACTCCCTAACACCATACACAAAAATAAACTCAAAATGGATTAAAGACCTAAATGTAAGGCCAGACACTATCAAACTCTTAGAGGAAAACATAGGCAGAACACTCTATGACATAAATCACAGCAAGATCCTTTTTGACCCACCTCCTAGAGAAATGGAAATAAAAACAAAAATAAACAAATGGGACCTAATGAAACTTCAAAGCTTTTGCACAGCAAAGGAAACCATAAACAAGACCAAAAGACAACCCTCAGAATGGGAGAAAATATTTGCAAATGAAGCAACTGACAGAGGATTAATCTCCGAAATTTACAAGCAGCTTATGCAGCTCAATATCAAAAAAACAAACAACCCAATCCAAAAATGGGCAGAAGACCTAAATAGATTTCTCCAAAGAAGATATACAGGTTGCCAACAAACACATGAAAGGATGTTCAACATCTCTAATCATTAGAGAAATGCAAATCAAAACCACAATGAGGTATCACCTCACACCGGTCAGAATGGCCATCATCAAAAAATCTACAAACGATAAATGCTGGAGAGGGTGTGGAGAAAAGTGAACCCTCTTGCCCTGTTGCTGGGAATGTAAATTGATACATCCACTATGTAGAACAGTATGGAGGTTCCTTAAAAAACCAAAAATAGAACTACCATACGACCCAGCAATCCCACTACTGGGCATATACCCTGAGAAAACCATAATTCAAAAAGAGGCATGTACCACAATGTACATTGCAGCTCTATTTACAATAGCCAGGACATGGGAGCAACCTAAGTGTCCATCGACAGATGAATGGATAAAGAAGATGTGGCACATATATACAATGGAATATTACTCAGCCATAAAAAGAAATGAAATTGAGTTATTTGTAGTGAGGTGGATGGACCTAAAGACTGTCCTACAGAGTAAAGTAAGTCAGAAAGAGAAAAACAAACACCGTATGCTAACACATATACAGAATTTTAAAAAATTGCTTCTGAACAACCTAGGGGCAGGACAGGAATAAAGACGCAGACATAGAGAATGGACTTGAGGACATGAGGAGGGGGAAGGGTAAGCTGGGACGAAGTGAGAGAGTGGCATTGATATATATACACTACCAAATGTTAAATAGATAGCTAGTTGGAAGCAGCCCCATAGCACAGGGAGATCAGCTCAGTGCTTTGTGTCCACCTAGAGGGGTGGGATAGGGAGGGTGGGAGAGAGATGCAAGAGGGAGGAGATATGGGGCTATATGTATATGTACAGCTGATTCACTTTGTTATAAACCAGAAACTAGCACACCATTTTAAAGCAATTATACTGCAATAAAGATGTTAAAAAAATTTTTTTATTGGTGTATACATGTACATGCTAAAAAACATCTATGGGAGGAGGGCAGTGTGTAACCTTCAGTTTTCAAGAGAAAAACATCACTTAGCTGTTAAAATAGCTGCTTCAGCTCCACGCCTTCTTTGTGGTGGGAACAGTAATGGATCAGGCAGCAAGGTTTGTTTATTTCAAATAAAATAGCAGATCTTATCACAATAATGCAATGGTCTGAGTTTCATTTATAAAGATGACACTATTGACCTACCAGAAGGAGCCATGTGCTATGAATTGTTTTTTTCCCTAATTGGGCTGAAGTATCCACAGTCACCTTTTTATACTTCCATATGGTCAAGAGCCAGCAAGATGGACGACTAGGGCCACAGAGGCTATAAAAAATTAGATTTGGTTAGACCTCACAGCTGATAATTGCCACCCTATGCTACTCTCATAAAAATTACTAACATTGCTGAGTTTCAACAATGTGCCAGGCAGTATGCTATGCACTTTCCAAGCACTGATCCCTTTAATCCTCACACAACTCTAAGAGGTCAGTTCTATCACTATCCACATTTTATTGAGGCACAATAGGGGGATTAGTGACTTGCCCAAGGTCACACAGCTAATAGATGACAGAGCTGGGATTTGAATTAAAATATCTTAAGTCAGGTTCACCAGAGCAGAGCCTGAGATGAGATTCAGGTGCAGGTTATTTATTAAGCAGATAGTACCAGGAGAAAACAGTAAAAGAGTGGAGGAAGCAGTATGTATCAGTTTTGTATTGCTACATTAAAAAGTACCTCAAAAGTTGGCTTAAAATAACAACAAGCATTTTTATCCCACACATGTTCTGAGGGGCAGGAATTCAGGAGTGGCTTAGATGGGTGGTTTTACCTCAGGGTCTCTCATGAAGTTGTAGTTGTAGCAGAGCAAAATATGCTACCCCAAAATATTTCTTTGGCATGTGGATTATTTCAAGCTGAAAAAAAACCAAGGTCCAAAAGACCCAGAAGAAAATTTGACCTTGCCCCTAATTGCCAAAAAACAAAAAATTTAGATAGAGGGTCTATTCCTAGAACAGAGTTATCACCAGAGATACTGTAAAGCACAGGGGATGGTGTGGTGGGGGAGAGATCAGCGTCCACTCTGTGTCCCATTGTCTCTGCATGGCCCAGCAAACATTCGTTTATCAAACATTTACTTTTCCGTCTTCATGTGAATTGCCTTCCTCATATTTGAAATCCCAGACCACTACTCTCAACATCCTCTTTGGTCTTTAGCTGAATTGATATTTAAGGTGAGAGTTTCAGCCATTTTGGGGAGTTACTTATTTTTCCTGGGTCTCTCCCTTGTATAAACATGTTACTAAATTTTTGTGTGAGACTGTGCACAAGTTTTTGTGTGGATGTATGCTTTCTTTTCTCTTAGGTTTAGAGTTGGGAGTGTAAGAGCTGGGTCATAGGGTGACTCTATGTCTAGCATTTTGAGGAACCGCCAAACTGTTTTCCAGAGAAATTGCGCCATTTTACAAGCCCACCAGCAACGTATAAGGGTTCCGTTTTCTCCACGTCCTCACCAGCACTTGTTAATTTTTGTCTTTTTACGTTAGCCGTACTAATGGCAGTGGTGTCTCACTGTGGTTTTCATTTGCATTTTCTGATGACTAATGATATTAAGCATCTTTGAATATGCCAATGGAACATTTGTATATTTTTATATGGGTAAATGGATACAAGTCCTTTGCCCATTTTTTTTCTTTTTAAAATTTTTATTTTATATTGGAGTATAGTAGGCTTACAATGTTGTGTTAGTTTCAGGTGTACAGAAAAGTGATTTGGCTATACATATACATATATCTATTCTTTTTCAAATTCTTTTCCCATATAGGCTATTACAGAGTATTGAGTAGAGTTCCCTGTGCTATACGGTAGGTCCTTGTACGATATATATGTTAATCCCAACCTCCTAGTTTATCTCTCTCCCCCCCTTTCCCCTTAGGTAACCATAAGTTTGTTTTCTAACTCTGTGAGTCTGTTTTTGTTTTGTAAATACGTTCATTTGTATCATTTTTTTTTAGATTCCACATATAAGTGATATCATCTGATACTTGTCTTTGACTTTCTTCACTTAGTATGATAATCTCTAGGTCCATACATGTTGCTTCAAATGGCATTATTTCGTTCTTTTATATGGCTGAGTAGTATTCCATTGTATATATGTACCACATCTTCTTTATCCATTCATCTGTCGATGGGCATTTAGGTTGCTTCCATGTCTTGGCTATTGTGAATAGTGCTGCTATGAACATCGGGGTGTGTGTATCTTTTCGAATTATGGTCCTTTGCCCATTTTTGACTGGGCTATTTGTCTTTTTATTGTTGAGTTGTAAGAGTTCTTTATATATTGTGGATACAAGCCTCTTATCAGATACATAATTTACAAATATTTTCCCCTATTATGTGGGTTGTCTTTTCACTTTCTCCATAGTGTCCTTTGAAGAAGAAAAGTTAATTTTGATAAAGTCCAACTTATCTAAAAAAAATTTTTGTGATTTTCTCCTGTTAATCTGTCCCATGTCAATTTAATTCTTAGACAAGCCAGAAAAAGCTCGAAGGGTAGAGAAAAATTTCTTCCTCCCCAACACCGTCAAGATGTCAGCCAGGGCTGCAGCCATCTCGAAGCTTGACTGGGGCTGAATGATCCACTTTCAGGATGACTCACCCATGTGAATAGCAAGTTTGTGCTGCCTATTGGTGAAAGGGCTCTGTTCTTTGCCACATGGACCTTAGAGTTATTTGAGTGTCTGCCTCACATGACAAATGGCTTCCCTTGGAGAGGACAACACAAGAGAGCGCACAGTGGAAGCCACAATGACTTTTATGATCTAGCCTTGGAACTCACACACCATCACCTCTACAATATCCTATTGGTTACATAGGTCTACCTTATTCATTGTGGGACATGACAATGGCCATTTTGGAGGCTGGTTAAAGACAGGATGAGAAGGGGTAAGAGCTAGGCAAAGATAAGATTTCAGGCAAAGTCCCAGCCTCAGCCTGATCCTGCAGGGAACGTGGAAGGTGTTGATTACACCTCAAAGTTTGTCTCACCCCAGGAAAAGGGATCTGACCTTTTATAATCCCATACAGGAAGGTATTGAAATGGTATGTGAACTCCCACGTATTTCTGGCTCTCTATGCAAAGAAAACAGCTCCAGTAATCTGAAAGATCACACTAGGAAGAAGGTCACAGACGTTAGCTGTTTAAAACACACAGAAGCTGGAGAATGGGCTCAGACAATCAGTAAATGGAACAGAAGGAATCTAGGTGGGGTTCTAACAGTGTCCTTCTATTTCAGGTATGTCCTACTCTAGAATTCTCATTCGTAATGCTTTCTGTCTTGCAACATTTGGCTTTTGGCTTTGTCAAGATCCTCTGCTTTGCAACTGTGACCAAGAAATGTACACCTTTGTCAATTATACCTCAATTAAAAACAAGAATAGAGGCCCCCTAAATAAAGCATTTTTAGACCAGAAAAAAAAAAAGAAAAGAAATGCACACCTTTTACATACCTCTCTAGGGAGAATTTGACTTTCTAAAAGTCCCAGTTGATAGAATGCTGATAGCCAACATTCTCTCCATCTTGGTTTCCTAGGATTTTTGTTTTTGTTTTTGTTTTTAAATATATATTATTTTACAGTCTGAGTTGAGCCTCAGTGAAATAGTTCAATAGACAAAAGTTGCTTTGGGCAAACTTTGTTCTTCCCTTCGTCTCTCCTTTGGGCCCCTCATCCTGTCTTCTCACCAATTATTTATTCTCTGTCCACTTCTAGCTCTGAGCCAACCTGCAACTAATCTAAACTATTACTTTCCAGGCTGAATAATATCCTAGAACATAACCCCTTTCAAGACCATTTTCTTTCAAAGTAGGAAGTCTTGAAGATATATAGATAGATGCCGCAACTATTCTAGAAATTAGTTAGAATCTCATACCTGTGGGTGTTAAGAGAAATTCAGTGCTAGCAAGTCCCAGCCTGAGCTCACCAAAATTGGTGATGAAATTAAGCGATGAAATGGCTGAAACTAAGAGGAATAATTTGAGGAACCTCAGCACTCTCACTCTCAAACTGCATAGAGTCAAATGTACAGGTCTCCAAAATCAGCCTTCTTTTTCTTTGCCTCTTTTTATACTTTTTTCCTTAGTGTTTGTGGGAAGGATATAAAAAGCAATCCTCTAATGACTTGGCTTTGTCACAGGAAATTTAGATTCATTAAAAGTGAGTCACTCATTCATCTACCCAGGTCAAAATTGACTTTTGAACTTTGGTATTTACTTTTCTTGTGCTTACTTCAGTAGTTCAGCTCTGGTTCTCTTTTATAATCCACAGTACCTCGTTATATTTGTTAAGCTGTTTTAATATAGTGTAGGGCATGCCTATAGCACTCTCACAATAATACTGCCAAGCTGTCTCCAGATTTACTCAGAAATCAATTGAATTCAAATTGAAATAGTAATTAATGCTAAAGTTCTTTCCTCTGTTTTCAGCAAGCTGGCGTCTGTTTCCATGGAAACAGGCTTCCCTGCAACCTGCAGTAAAAACGCCAGAGACTGCTTATCAATTTTGGTGAGCTCTGGCTGGGACTTGCTCGGACTGAAATTCTCTAATACCAACAGATAAGAGATTCCAACTGATTTCTAGAATGAAGGGTGTTTTTTCACAAAAAGAAACAAAATGTATAACCAAGGACTAGTTATCTGAGGCAAGAAGTATTAACTAAAGACTGCTCAGCCAAACATTTAGCTGCAGCATCTATTCATTGGTAATTGCCCAGTGCCTCCTTCCATAATTTTTTCTTTTTTTTTTTTGCGGTACGTGGGCCTCTCACCGTTGTGGCCTCTCCCGCTGTGGAGCAGAGGCTCCGGACGCGCAGGCTCAGCGGCCATGGCTCACGGGCCCAGCCGCTCCGCGGCATGTGGGATCCTCCTGGACGGGGGCACGAACCCGCGTCCCCTGCATCGGCAGGCGGACTCTCAACCACTGCGCCACCAGGGAAGCCCGCATTTACCTTTTGACCAAGCAACAATTCCACATCAGATAATCTACTCTAAAGTCACGCCTCACACCTCCATAAATACACACACACACACACACACACACAAATATACAAACACACATAATAAAGGTTGGAATCAACCCAAATGTCCTTCAATAGAGGCTGTATAAATAAACTATATTACAGCCACAAAATGGAGTGTTATACAACTTTGGAAAATAATGAGGAAGATCTCTATGAGATGAAGTGGAATAACTTCCAGGATATACTGTTAAGAGAAAAATGCAAGGCACACAACAGTATACATAGTAGGCTGCCATATGGATAAGAAAGGAAGGGAAATAAAAATACATATACGAAAATGAGCACTGTAAAGGTAAATCAGGAAACTAAAAAAGGCAGATTTCTCTGACTACCTCTTTGCATATGTTTTGATGCAGGAACTGTGTAAATGTTCCACTGTATTCAAAAATAGAATTTAAAAAATCCTAAAATTACAAACAAGTGGGAAAAAGTGATCCCGTGTGTCAGAATGGTTAAAAAAGAAAAAAAGAAAGAAAATTATTTCAAGTGATTATAGAACATAGTACTCTGATTGTACATCTTTACTGGCATAATAGTAAGAGCAAAAAGAACTGCAAAGAAACGATGATAATCTTTCTTCACTTAATAGTAGTATTGGAATAGTGATTTTGAAATCTTAAGTTAATGTTATCAGAAACCATATTTTCCGTGTAAGAGAAAAGAAAAACAAAGGTCAAGTCAAAGAAATTCAGTAAAACTTCTGTTTTGTTAAATTTGGATTGAAAATTCCCATGTGGACTTGTGAAACTAGGCCACTAAAAGGGCCAAGAAGCGATCACACATCCAGTAGCAATGGGCACTTTTAGCTCTCACATCTCATTTTCCCTCTAAAATGAATCAGAGCTCATTGGAGAAATGGTTAATTTCAGGTCTGGGGCAGGGAAAATTTAAAGTTAGTTTGGTTCATCACATGGCAAAAGTAAGGAAGTGCTCAAAACTAACGGAAGTATGCCAAAAAGATACAAAGTAAGCAGGTTTTAAAAAGTTCTCATTGCTCTGGAATATTACTCAGCTGTACAAAGGATGAAATCATTCCATTTGCAGCAGCATGGATGGACCTAGAGATTATTATACTAAGGGAAGCAAGTCAGAGAAAGACAAATATTATATGATATCACTTATATGTGGAATCTAAGAAATAATACAAATGAACGTACTTACAAAACAGAAACAGACTCACAGACATAGAAAACAAATTTATGGTTACCAAAGGGAATAGGGAGGGGAGGCATAAATTAGGAGTATGGGATTAACAAATACACACTACATACTACTATATGTAAAACAGATAAGTAACAAGAGTTTACTGTGTAACACACAGAACAATATTCAATAGCTTGTAATAACCTATAATGGAAAATAATCTGAAAAAATAATATATGTATACGACTGAATCACTTTGCTGTACACTTGAAACTAACATAATATTATAAATCAACTATACTTCAATTTTTAAGTTACCATTGGTCAATTTTGGGAGGTTTTAAGCATCAAAAATCTTAACCTTAAGTGATGGTGTCCTACTGATACCCTCTAGTCAGTGGACTTCTGCCTGTCAGCACCTGTATTTCTTTGCCTGAGGTCTTTTTCTGGATGTTGAAGCCCTTTTGGCTGATAATACCAGGGAATTATTGCTCCCTACCAGCAGTATTCAAAAAATGACCGAAAGAAGTTGGTGGATAAATACCCCTCAAATGAGATAACTCTAAGACACATGTACTACACTAGCTCTCTGAGTTCTGCAGCAGGATTAATTAATTAATTGCAGTGGTTAATTGCAGTGGTAAACAGCTAAGTAAAACTCCCTGATTATCCTCCTTCTCTTCCCTGTCTCATTTCCCTATTCCCCTACCAGTGGTTTTGGAATCACCTCATATAACTACCTGTACTTGAGTCCTGTCTCGGGGTCTGTTTCTGGGAAAACACACACTTAGCCTATTATAATTCTCAAAATAAGAAAAAGGGGGGAAAATGAACTCACTTGCCATCACCAGAGATGATTTACTCTGAAAATTGCTAATTAAAGGGAAAGAATGAAGTAATCACCCTCGATGAAGAACTGAAATTCATTCCCAGTTGATCAGTGAATGTTCTTCTCTGCAGCAGAATGGCAACTAATAAATGCAGAGTAATTGACAGATTTAGAAAATTATCATTCTATAACCACAAATGATATCATTGATCCAGGCATCAATGTACATTAAAACCATTATGTAAAAGGGTGATGGGAAAGAGAAAAACTTTCAGTTTTCAGGAGACATATTAATAAAGGTAGATGTTAAATGAAAACATGAGGAAAAATTCTGAGAAATCCAGATTATGAGATATGCCACTAGTCAACTGTCCTGATCACTTTAAAAAGTCAATATCATAAGAATAAGTTGTAGGGATGACTATTCTAGGATAAGCGTTTAAGGAAACCAAACCAAATGTAATGAGTGAAACTTGATTAGATACTGTGTAGAAAAAAAATGTTATAAAAAGGACATTCGGGGGGAAATTGCCATTTTTATATGGACAGAGTATTACATAAGGTAAGGGAACCATTAATTTTCCTAGTTGCAATAATGATGTGGAGGTTATATAGGAGTTGACCTTATTCTTAGGAAACGTATGTGGAAGCATTTAGGGATGAATTGTCATGATGATGCTTGCAACTTAACTTATGTTTAAATGTTGTGTGTGCGTGTGTGTGTGTGTCTGTTTAGAGATAGAGGTGACAATGGAAGAAAGGAGAGCAAGAGAATAATATGATAAAACATTAACAGCTGTTGGAACTCAGTATCAAATATATGGGAGTTCTTTGTACTATTCTTTCAATTTTCTATGTATCTGAAAATGATCATCATAAAATTGAAGAAATATACATCTGAGGTAAATATGGCAAAATATCAATATTTTTAAAACAGATGGTGGAGACATCCTTGTTTATTATGTTACTTTCTATGTTTCTCTTTATGGTTGACATGTTTCATAATATAAGTTAATAAATAAATAAACAAAACAAAGCACTAAAGAAATAAGTAGGAGTTGATGAGTTGAAGAAAGGGAAGACTGTATTTCAAGCTGAAGGAACAAAATGTGCAAAGCCTATGCCATACAGGAGCATGTTTTCCTGATTACTGGGGAAGGGTCTGGAGGAATGCACTATGAAGCTAGATGGGCTGGCAGGAAGATCATGCAGGGCCTTGAGGACAGGCAAAAGGGCACAGAATTTAAGATGAAGGGAATGAAGAACTACAAAAAGCCTTTAAGCTAAGGAGAAACATAAATCGGAGAGGCATAGACAAGAGTAAGGAGAAGTCATGAATCTGTGGTAACAGTCAAGGTGAGAGGTGACTCAGGCCTAATCCCTGCCTGGACCAATGGGAATGGAGGTTTTGAAGAAGGAGAAATTTATTTTCAAGAATTGCCCATCCAAAGCACTATTGCTCATAATACTTTCCAATTAGAGGAACATAGAGACACTGGATCAACCCTAATGAGAAACCTCATTAGGAAGTGAATGCTTTCTAAATTCACTAAGATGAGCACCCAACTTTACAACAAATGAATATTTGTAGAACCTCTGTGGGAAGATACTTTATCTTATCAAAAGAAGAATTTGAGCCAAGAGGGGAAACTTTCAGTTGTGGTGGTTTATTTATTGAAATTTCTCTTTTCCAAAACCAGGCACATTCTAATAAATGTTATCAAAATGGAAGGAACTCTTATAAAACTCCACCATGATTACATTCTCTCAGATTTTAGTCACTTTCTGTCATTTGATAAATACACATCTGTCCCTTGGCTTATCATTTTAGCACTACTTTAGCCAGAATAAGAAAAAGAGGAAAGAAGAGATGGATAAAGAGCTGCTTCTAACCTGTGGGAGATCTTTGTGTGAATTAGAAGGTTCTCCTTCCTCGATAATTTCTTAATAGATAACTACATTGTATCAATAGCAGGTAGACGCTAAATGGCCCCATGATCCCCACCTCCAGGAGTTCACACCTTTGTATAGTTCCCTCTGCTTGAGTGTGGGCAGGGCCTATGACTTGCTTTTAACCAATAGAATATGGCAAAGGTGATGGAATATCACTCCTGTAATTACATTACATTACATGACTCCATCTTGCTAGCAAACTTGCTATCTTTCTGCCTTGTTGGCTTTGGAGAAGCAAGCTGCCATGTGGTGAGAGGGCCTTTGGAGAGGGACACATGGCAAGGAACTATGAGAAGCCTCTAGAAGCTGAGAGTGGCCTCCAGCCAATAACCAGTGCAAAGCTGGAGCCCTCGGTCTTACAGCCACGAAATGAATCCTGCCAATGACCCCCAGAGCCTGGTAGCAGATCCATTGCCACTAGAGCCTCCAGATGAGAACACAGCTCTGGCCAACACGTGGATTGCAGCCCAGTAGAGGACCCAGCTAAACCATGCCCAGAGTCCTGACCCACAGAAACTGTGAGACAACAAATGTGTGTTTTTGTAAGCCACTAAATTTGTGGCAATTTATCATGCAGCAATAGACAACTAATACATACAGTCTCAGCAATGACACACAGCGACGAGTTGTTGACCCACTTTAGGTGATTGTACCTGTCTCGAAACTCCCTCTGCCTCCCTCTGCTAAGAATACATGTGTTTGCATATAGGCCCACCAGGATAATCCAAAATAAACTCCGCATCTCAAGATCCTTAATCACATCTTTTGCCTTATAATTAATAATCACAGATTCTTGGCATTAGGGAGTACATATACCATGGGGGGGGGTTCACTTTTCAGGCTACCACAGTGACCCTAGAAGTGGCCTATGTGTAAAGGACAGGGAGGACAGGAGAGCAGGACAAGAAAGCAGTGGAACACTATCTTTAGGGCTAAAGCATCCAGTGATGTTGTAAGTGAAACGGCTTTGTAAGTTGTTGGCTAGAACACATGCATCTCACTAAAAATTGGACAAGGCCTGTTCAAACTCATCCCACGTGAGTCTGAAGATCTTTTCAGAGCCTGAAAGCAGCAGCTGCTTGTGCCCAGGCATACCCCCACCCTCCATCACTGCACACTTCCACCCTCCTCAGCACGTAAGCCACACACGCTCCATCCCCAGGTGAGGTGACTGAGACAGGTGCAGAGTAAAGGGGACTGCTTACTGAGGGCATCCAGACACTCAAAGTACAGTCAGGGGCAGGCATTGACCGTGTACTCCAGGACTCAGCCAAGAGGCCTGGGGTGTCTACACTCCCCTTCAGTGCTCTCGTATAAGTTAATTCTGTAGATGTCCACAGTGTGAATGGTACCCCCATAGATATGGGAACCTTGTACAGTGCACAGTCTGAACGACTTTACACAGAGACTGGGGGCAGGAGGGTGTCATGAGGAGCAGTGCTCATTCTAGAATCCTGAAATCACATTGCTAAACCAAATCTCCAGAAGACTCGGTTCAGTTGGCTGCCTCAAAGGACATAAACATCTAAAAATAATAACCTCGATACGTGAATACCTACCCTATTTTAAAGCATTCCATAATTGCTAGTAATGCGCAGCATATGGCTACGCTCACATCTTTTCAGTGTTGCTGAGCTTTCGTTGCCTACTGAGGAGCAGTGAGCTTCAGCACACTTTATGTGTTTGTGAGAAGTAAAATGAATTCAAATATCGGCACTTCAGTCTATGGAGGACCCCTAGATATCACTATCTAACTGGCGATGTGAGTCAATCACCCACTTTGGCTAAGGTTCAAAAGGGCTCCGTGGTTTTTGATGTTGCATATATACAGCTTGATAACAGCCAAGTCAGTAGAAAGAACTTGTCATGGTTAGTTGTGACCACTTAAGTCAGACTAAAAAGAAGACGACACTAATGCCATCTATGGAAATATCCTAAATTCACTTAGGGACCTATAAACCCATTCCCAAATACAGTCATGCTGACTTTGACAAATCATAATTTGTTCTTTTCTTTTCATGTACACACTGACTACCTTGATGACCCTTTACTTCCTATTAACCTCCTAGTAGATATCTAAGAATAGCAGATAAATCTTCCTGTCTTTTGGAAGAGATCATTTTAATATAATCAAAGCTGCACTGACGTCTGTGTGGATTACATCCATTGCTTCCTTTATATCTGCATGGCCTGTCAATCTATCAAGCAAAGACCATCATTGATTCTAGCATGATTATCCCTGCTGCTTGAACTCATCTGATAATTACAAATTTTAAAATAGATAGTTTTATTATCATCCCAATTGTTGAAGCTAAGCTTACTCATCCATTAGAATCAGACTTAGCCACTTTCATATGTGCGCACTAGCCGGATGCATATCATTTTCTTTAAGAGCGGATGAGTCACAAGACTGATCAGTCAGTCTCCAGGCCCCCAAACATATGTCGGTACCCTGGTGATTTCATTCTAACTAAAAAAATAGCCCCAGAGAAAATGTTTTCCAAAATAGTATTCTTTCAGTACTCCACCTCGTTCTCAAACATAGTAAAATCAAAATAAGTTATTCCAGCAATATTGGCCTGGATAGGGCACAAGCATGGGTTTTCACCAGGCCTCAGAAAACCCCATCTGACTAGAGAGAGGCTGATCCCAAATGTCTTCTCCCCTCAGAAGTCAATTCAAATTGCTATTAATCATATTTTTATATTTTTCCCAGATGATCTATTTTACTTGCATAGAGCTAACTTCAGGAGACTTAAAAGATGATAGAAACATATACCAAAATGAGAACAAAATAGTCTTAGCCACACCCTTTTCAAAATAAAGCGGAGCCAAGCAAACTTGTAGAGTTCAGTTATTTTTATTTTCCTCTATGTTAGTTCCGAGTTTCTTTCTCACCTTATTGCACTGTCAAAGACCTCCAGTACAATGATGATGGCAGGCAACCTTGTCCTGTTCTCAATCACAAAGTAAAAGCTTTCAGCATTTCATGATTAAGAATAGTACTTGTGGTAGCTTTCTTCTGTCGATAACTTTATCAGTTTTAAAAAGTTCTCTTTTGGGGCTTCCCTGGTGGCGCAGTGGTTGAGAGTCCACCTGCCGATGCAGGGGACGCGGGTTCGTGCCCCGGTCTGGGAAGATCCCATATGCTGCGGAGTGGCTGGGCCCGTGAGCCATGGCCGCTGAGCCTGCGCATCCGGAGCCTTGCTCTGCACTGGGAGAGGCCACAACAGTGAGAGGCCCACGTACCGAAAAAAAAAAAGTTCTATTTATTGCAAGTTTGCTTATTGGAGTATTTACCTCCATAGATGGATATAGAATGTTATCAAATTTTTTTCAGCATCCATGGAGATGATAATATGACTTTTGTCCTTAATCCTGTTATTATGGTGAATTACACAGATTAATTTTCTAGTATTAAACCAACCTTGCCTTTCTGGAATAAACTCAACTTGATTCAGATGTATTATATTTTTTATATATTGATAAAGTTGAATGACTATTAGATTGTTTGGATATTACATACATGTTCTCAAGGGACATTTTCCTGAAGTATTATTTCTTATGATATCCTTTTTAGATTTTTATTATCTTAGTTATGCTGGTCTCATAAAATGACTTGGAACATGTTCCATTTTTTTTCCTATATTTTAGATGAGGTTTTGCCAGATTGGCATTCTATTTTCCTTAAATGTTTGGTAAATAGAATTTACTAGTGAAGTCATTTGGGAATTTTCTTTGTAGAAAATCTTCTAAATTCCATTTTTTAAAATGTTGTATTAATCAGGCCCTCTTTTCTTGTGCAGGCTTATAAAGTATCTTTCTATAAATGTGTCTGGTTAATATAAATTTTAAAAATTTATTTGCATAAAGTTGTATATAATAGCTTCTATTTTTATATCTGTAGAATGTGCAGTGATATTTTGTGATTTTTTATCTATTTTATTTGATTCAAAGTACCAATTTTATCCTTGCTGATTCTCTTGTACTTTTTTTCCATTTGATTAATTTTTGTGTTTTATTATTTTCTTCTTTCTACTTCCTCTGAGTTTAATTTGCCTTCCTTTTCCTAATTTCTTGAAATGAATGCTTAGCTCATTCATTTTCAGCCTTCCTCATATGATACATGGGTTAAAATCTCCAGCTTCCAGCTGAAGGCCAGCAAGAACTGAGGCTCTTGAATGCTGCCAACAACCATATGAGCATGGAAATAGATTCTTCCCCAGCAGAGCCTCAAATGAGAACCCCATTCTGGCCAACACCTTCATTGCAGCCTTGCAAAGGACCCAGCTAACCCATGTCCAGTCTCCTGATCCACATAAACTATGAGCTAATAAATACCTGTTATTTTAAGCCACTAAGTTTGTGGTAATATGGTTATGCAGCAGTAGATAACTAAAATAATGTGTTTGTGTCACCTTTATTACTGAAGGAAATGATTGCTGAGTATAGAATTCTAGGATGGTGGTTGTTTTCTTTCAACATTTTAAAGATGCCATCCCAAGGTATTTGGGCTTGTCTCCTTATGCAGCTGGTTAATTTTCGTTTGCCAGATATCACATTTATAAAATATTTATAGAAATAATATGAGGCATAGAATCATGTCAGCCTCCTCCAGAGTAGGTTTTCATTTGCTTCTGCCATGGTCTGGGGACTTAGGTAACCCAAGATCACTTGAATCCACTCAGGGATTGAAACAAGTTGAGCTGCAGTATCTGTGAGGGTGCACCCTCACTCCTAGGATATAGCCTGTCTATGGTGCCAAGGCCACAGAGTCCTGAATGCCATACCTTGTATCTCTATCCTTATAAAGCTATCAAAAGTGGCATTCAAGGCTGCTAAAATTCAAGCGTTTTAGGCTCTCAGTCACCTGGTAAGGAATTGGCAAATGCCCCAGGTGAAAAGTGACCCCCAACTCTGGTTCACTCCCTAGGTAACCATCTTCTTTCCTATTGCCCCTGGTCCAGTAATTCTTCACTCTATTTTTAGCTATCTGAACTGGCACTTTGCAGAATGTTTTAAATATAATATAATATTATCATGTATTAATATGTATAACGTATTAATATATGCTATAATATAATTATATACCATTATATATTATTATGTATTAATAATAATATATTATATTCAATATAATACATAATATTATATAGTGTACTCATTATTATGTATCTATATCTATATCTCCCAGCTTCTTTTTTTTAGCTGTCTTCAGCAGGAGGGTCCACCCTTACCAGCAGAGGAAGTTCTATATCCAGGATCAGCAAAATCAGTTCATCTGTACCCTCTTAACCCAGGTTCTCTGCTCTTCCCACTTAACCTGCATCACTACCCTGATGGTGTCCCTTCTACTCCATTCTCATTCTGCTTCCAATCTGCCAGAGCCTGTGTAAGATACAGGAATGCTGAGCGCATCATCCACAGTGCAGTTCATGCATTTATTTACACTGAAGACTATCTCAATTCCAAACTCCAAAGAAGAAAACCTTAGTTTTCTCTTCACTGGCTCCACATCCAGATTTTATCAATTATCCAATTTAGCTAGCACTCAGGGACAGAACTTAGGCAGAACTAATCTAGTTCTATTTTTATTTTTTCTGTGAAATGGCAGGCATATATCCAGCTCTCTGACAAGTGAGGAACTGGATGTAAAAATGTCTTTAAAACTGCAATGCTCTATACAGAAATGAGGTTGCATATGCAATTCTAGGCCTTTTACATTGACTACTTTTGTTCCTCTGTCTCTATCTGTACTCCAACAGTAGTATGTAGCCTCTAGTCTTTCCCTCTCTCAATAGAAACTTTTTTAAAGCACCTTACCCCAGCAAATAATTTAACACATTTATTCCTCCACCTTTTACCTCCCTGAGTCTTCTTACTTCTTTAAATTTAAAAAAGTGGTACTTTTAATGTTATAATCATCATCTTCTCAGGATTATTTTAGCTATGTTGAAGCATAGAAAAAGTAGACCAAGCTCCAGGTAGGGAATTCATCTATCTACCAGCTAAATTCAAAGAAGTATAATTTAATAAATTTGCTATTCATTATCAAGGCAGATTCATATATAGTTCATACCATAAGCAAAAGAAGTTTTAAAGTCTCTCAAGTGTGATTTTTGAATATTTTTAACATGTTATTTCTTTCTTCATGGATATCCCTCAAGGTCAATAGGTATTGATCTAATTCATTTTTAATAGCTGCACAGTATGAATATATTACAATTTATTTGATAATTTTCCTATTGATATATATTTGGATTGTTTACAGGCTTTTTTTGTCCCCACAAACAATGATGCAACAAATATTAAATGTAAGACCACTTGTTCAAAGAGAATCAATTCTCAAGTAGTATAGGAGTGTTCTTCAGTCAAAAGTATCAAGTAGATGCCCACTTCCGGTAGACCTTCAAACACACTCTTAACACAAGTTTGAGTAAACTGTTTAGTCCTATATCCCTCTGGTCACAGGCAAAGTCATGCCAACAAACTCACACATTATATAACCTTGTTACCCTTGCCTCTCAGAGATGCCCAACTTTAAAACAACGTCATCGGGCTTCCCTGGTGGCGCAGTGGTTCAGGGTCCGTCTGCCGACGCGGGGGACGCGGGTTCGTGCCCCGGTCTGGGAGGATCCCGAGTGCCGCGGAGCGGCTGGGCCCGTGAGCCATGGCCGCTGAGCCTGCGCGTCCGGAGCCTGTGCTTCGCGGCGGGAGAGCCCACAGCAGTGAGAGGCCCGCGTACCGCAAAAATAAATAAATAAATAAAAAACAACATCATCAACAACAACAAAACCCCACATCATTTTAAATCAAACACTCTAAAATGACTGTGCGAGATGCATTCCACAGCATGAACACTGACCTTTGTTTTCGCCCTCATCTCATTTTCAACTAGGGTAGAAATTTTAGAAGGGGTCATAACAACTGTGTCTACGGCCTCTGCCTGCACAGGCCAGGTTTCATTTATCCAGGCCTGCTGCTGACTTCCTAGCACTGTCAATTCCCTGTTGATGTGATGATTTCAATTGGTTTCGCATATCTAACACCTGTTGTCTTTTCTTAAGCAGTGAGTCAATTCAGCCACAAGCCAGTTATTGCTTGGCCCTGAATATCCCGTCTGGTGTTTTCCATCCTTTTTCTTCCCACCCCGGCCCTCAACTTCAGTGCCTCTCCCTCATCACAGTACTGTTCTGATCGGAAGGGTTGTAATTTTTTTTCTTTCCAAAGAGTTGGTTCCATGACCCATGCCATTACTGAATGCCAATTAGCTTCTGTTTTTCACCACCATTAAATTGTTACTATTGAATAAACACTGAGCTATTGAGACAATAGCAGCAGTATTACCAGACCTAACACGCTGCCTTTGATCTGGGTGCTCAAGTTGCGTGATAAGCCAGCATTTCAGCATCCACATCACCAAAAGAGTCCAGAATGCACCTCTGTGACATAAAAATTATTTTGAGCAGAAGGCATTTGAGTGCCTGAAATTCTTTCTCTGCCTAAAAGCAGAGCCTCCTAAAAGAACTCAGTTGTCGTAAATTCCCTCCTCAGGAGCAACCAGGGAAGATTGACTCATTACTGGAGATAAAAAGTCTCTACACCGCACCTAAACAGACATTGTCACAAAACTATCGTATCTCCCTCTCCTAAGGGGCAATCTATCTCTCCACAAAGTCATTTGTTTTCCCATAATGCTCTTCATCCTCTCCCCCTTCCCCTATTAAGATGGTATATAAGCCCCAAATGCTAAACATCCCTTTGAGTTACATTTCTTTGTGAGCTCCCCAACGTACATGATTGAAATCTGCCTTTTCTTCAGCTGATCTGTCTCTTGTCAGTTTAATTTGCAATCCCCAAACACTCAATAGAGCAAGTAGAGGAAAAGTTCTTCCTCCCTGATGTTACTAATGAAGGGGAAGATAAAGGTGAAACATGGAAAAAACAATGGTTTCATAGCAGAGGAAATAAAAGCTAAAAGCAGATTTGCTATATCCCCTCAATCTACTTCTATTATTGTGTTCCTGACATCCTTCTAAAACAGAAAATTTAAATAAATCTGAGTAGTAATTAGACAGGAAGAGAAACCAGAATGAATTATCAAAACTTCATAACTAAAAGATGTCACTTAAAAACACACTTTTTTTTTCAGTTACACATGTAAAGGAGACTTATGGCCTAGTATCTTTGAAGGAATCAGACGGGACAAATTCCCACCTGCCTTGCTCTCTTCCAGATGGAAACTGTTAAGTTGACTTTTTAATAAATTTATTTTTCGACAAATATCATATTTGTTTGATTAAATGCCTCAATTATCCTCCGGAAATACTCTTGCCAGTTTTTCTTTTCTTAGAAAATTCAATTCTATGCTTACAGAGGGTCTATTAAGAGGGCTTGACCCAGACTAGGAACTAACTAATATGAACAAGTTAATTCTCACTGGGATAGAGCTTAACTTGGTCCCTCGTGGTGGCCATAGAGGTACACCATTTCGGCCTCCCTTTAAGAGACCCTGCTTGGGCGAGCATTGTTCATTGACAGCCCCCAGCTGCTGCACCTTTAGGACCCACTGCAGCATTCCTGCCAAGGCCACATGCTCCCCAGGCTGCCCCACCCAGTGACCGCAAGATGGGGGCACCAGAGCTGGGCCATTCTGCCGGACGTGGGACGTCTCTGATGGGCGGTCTTTGCTCTGGGGCTCCCCATTGGCCTGGTGCGGACTTCCTCAGAGCTGTGCTCCTCTGAAGATCTTCCCACCCCATCCTCTGTTCTTACTTCTCCTTTCTTAGGGGTTAGACGTGCATCACAGTCTGAGGACTCTCCCTGCCTACTCCTCCTCCTTCCCCCTTTATCATTCACAGGTATTTCTCCCAATAAGTCTCCTTTGCATCTAATCCCATCTTCTAGGAGGACCTGAATGGACTCCGCCCACAATCACCACAAATCCTGAATTACAGTGGTTCATTTTTAGTCTGTTTTGTTTTGTTTTTTGCGGTACACGGCCCTCTCACTGCTGTGGCCTCTCCCGTTGCAGAGCACAGGCTCCGGACGCGCGGGCTCAGCGGCCATGGCTCACGGGCCCAGCTGCTCCGCGGCATGTGGGATCTTCCCGGACCGGGGCACGAACCCGTGTCCCCTGCATCGGCAGGCGGACTCTCAACCACTGCGCCACCAGGGAAGCCCCCAGTGGTTCATTTTTGCATAGCATCAGGTATAGCACAGGCCAAACATGTCTCACTAGATACTATAAAAAGTCCACAGAGTAATAAAAGCTATCATTCATTCATCAATTTTCATGTGCCAGACACTACATTCAATTCTTTTTGTAAGTAATTTCAGTTAAGCCTCATAGCAACCATATAAGTAATATTATCACAGTTTTATAGTGATATGCCCAAGGGCACATTGCTACTTACGTTTCAAAAAAAACTGGGATTTAAATCCAATTCTATCAAATTTCAAAACACATCTTCTTCTCTGTACTATACTGCCTTCCAGCAGTAATAATAATAATTACTCTAAATGTTAGCTTGTATGAGGTACTGGACACTAGGCTAAGAATTTTACGAGCGTTACCTCATGGAATTCTCACAACAGCCTTGCAAAGTAGATATTATTATGATTTCCCATTTTACAGATCAGGAAACTGAAGCTTAACAAAGAAATAACATATCACAGAGTATTGATTCCTGGGACAAACTGGAAGAGTTGTTCCATTATAGTAAATCTTATGATAGATGTAAATCGAGAAGATTTTACTGAACTGTGATTTTGCGAATGGCAATGTCATTTAGATGTTTTCTCCCGGATTCTGGCCTTGTTACTTATATTCTAAACATTCCAATGCCCTCTCTTAGCACTCTTGGGCCTTCTATGTTGAGCCTTCAACACTGTAGGTCAAGAGAACCTCTGACATTGTTTAGCCAATGTTACTTTCTAGCCCCAGGACACTTCATAAACACTAGGTTCATTCTGAAAAAACTTTCCCAGCATGCGAATCTGGTTTCCTAGAAAATACACCTCTGAATTCGTTAACAAAGGATATGGTCTACGCAGAGTTGATTCTGGTTTTTGTGTAGTTTGGAAGCTATTCTATTATATTCTTTCCTGAGCTGCATATTAACTACAAAGAATGTACCACCATATAACAGTTAATCCATTTTTTTCCCCTCAGAAACACGCTTGGATTTCTTTCTCTTCCCTCTGATGTGATCGCCACCCACACCCACCCACCAGTGAGATTAAAATTCTTTAACAAGAAAATAATAAAAGCTGAATAAATGCCCTCCAGCATGAAAAAACTGCAGCAGAGGCAGTGGGAAAAAAATTCTCTGAGTTCGGCTTTTGTGATTCTGTTTAAGATGTGGAAGGAGGGCTGCTCTTGTTCCTCCAAGAGGCTTCTGGATGCTTTTTGTAAATCTAGCTCTCTGCCCTGCCCAGAGAGTGGCAGTGGGTGGGTAAATGTGGAAAGGGTGGAAAAAAGGAACAAAAGTATGGCCACCAAGAGGGGAATGCGGGGTGGTGGTGCGGGTGGTGGTGGTGGGATGAATTGGGAGATTGGAATTGACATGTATACACTAATATGTATAAAATAGATAACTAATAAGAACGTGCTGTATAAAAAAATAAAATAAAATTCAAAAAGAATGAAAAATTTTTAAAAATCACTGCTTACATCAATCCCAAATTCATCATGCTGCAATTTAAGCTGATTTTCTCTTCTGCTGTCCTCACTGGCAATTGAGCAGGTTTCATCTCCTTTTCTATGTTTTTTAAAGACATTTTACAATTTCTCCTTGATCTTTCCTTTGGTTGACTAAAAAGCTCAGACTCCCACCACGTTGTTGTGTCTTATATATAACCTTTAAATCACCCTCTGGCTCCCGGTGACCTTTCTACAAGTTCTTCTTGCCTCTCCTTATGGCTGTCTATAGCTGGCTAACACACCACCACGAACATATGGCATTAAAACAGCAACAATTATTTATCAATATTTCTCATGGGTCTGGGGAGCTGACTGGGCTCAGCTAGCTGGTTTTCCCTTGGGGTTCTCCCACGTGGTTGTAGTCAGACAGCGACTGGGCCTGGAGTCATCATGAAAGCTTCCTTCCTTACCTGTCTGGAGAACAACGCTGGCTGACAGCTAGGACCCCAGCTGGGGCTGTCAGCCACAAAACCCACGTGTGGCCTGTCCCTGTGGCCTGGGTTGGGTTCCAAGAGTGAGACTCCCGAGAGACACAGAGAGCCAGACCAAAGCTGTCTCTTCCTTTATGATACAGCCTTGGGAGTCACAGAGTATTGCTTTCACCACGTTTCATTTGCTAGAAGCAAATCGCTCTGGCTGGCCCATGTCCAAGGGGAGGGGAATTTAGATTCCACCACTTAAAGGGAGGAGTAACAAAAAGTCGGCAGCCATGGGTTAAGACTGTAACATATCTCTTTAGTTGGGAAACCCAGTGTCCTTTCAGTGTGTAGGAAGCAAGTGGGGCTGGCCACAAGAGGCTAGAATTAGAACTCAGGGGGTCTGTCAGGGATTTTAGGGCTGTTTGTGGCCATTGCCAGAGAAAATGTAAAAAGGAGCCAGGGACAAGGTCCAGAGTGGGGAAGGTCAGCACAAGTTGCTGCAGCAAGATGGTGGCCCCAAAGAAAACCCAGATCTGAGGATAGAGGCTGTTTTATGTGAGGGTGACCCATATATGCAGAGAGAACGAGGCCAGAAGAGCAGCTGTCAAAATGAAAGAGCACGTAGAGAGCCACCCCTGATAGAGCGAGGCGAGTATTGTTTCCAGAGCTACGATTGTGGTACCACCCAGGTTCGGCTCAGGGCTCTTCCCAGGAACAGACCTGTGCTGAGTACACAGGAGGCTTGGTGTCACAGCACCTGCCTCTGATCACTACCCCTGCCTCACTGATGGGCACCGTTGCCCAACCAAGAGGAAGGGCAAAACCACCCAGAAAGGAATAAGGCTGCTCTTAGAAGGCTGAGTTCTGAGAAGCTGCCGCAGGCAGTGGCGGGGTAATTGAGCACAATACGCCCCTGCTTTTCCATAGGAACAAACTGGAGTTCTGCTGAGATCCTTCTATTTATTCATCTAAAGAGAGAACGAGGTCAGGAAGGAGGCAGAGGCAGTGAGTTCTAACTTGAGAAGCAAGGAGACTGACTGGAGCCAGGGATGCTCATGGCCGGAACCACGACATCTGCAAGTCGACCTCCAAGAAGACACCTGTTAGATACACACGACTATATATAAAATAGATAACTAATGAGGACCTACTGTATAGCACGGGGAACTCTACTAAATATTCTGTAATAACCTATATGGGAAAAGAATCTGAAAAAGAAGAGATATATGTATATGTGTAACTGAATCACTTAGCTGTACACCTGAAACTAACACAACACCGTAAATCAACTATACTTCGATTAAAAAGAGAACAATAAAGCTCCAAAATATGCTAAGTGAAACCCCCCCAAAAAAGGAATGAAATACTGATACATGCTACGACATGTACGAAGCTCCAAGCGTGCTAACTAAAGTAAAGCGCTCACAAAAGAAATAACGGAAACACCTGTTAGCTTAAGCCCTGGCACAGCGTGTGCTCATTGAATGCTTTTGCTAAGTCATACAGAACTGAGAGAAACCATCTTGACCCAGGCAATGCAGTGGCCAGCCCTGTGGCTTCTGTTGTGTGTAGTGAGAAGGGGCAAAGCAGGAGGATTTTAAAACACAAAATGTACCCTGCTCCTCTAAATTTCATGCTCACCCGAACGACAGAAATGACTCTTCACTGTGAGTTCACATCTAGATTGTAATCTCATGCCCAAAACTACACAGGCGCGCGCGCACACACACACACACACACACAGCCACTCTGCCAATTCCTTTCCCTTTAACAGCAGCTCCCTCTGTGAAGTGTACACAGCCCCTGGAAGAGCTGGTGCCATGGTTACCTCTATGTGTGAATGAGTTGTCACACTGATGGAACGTGGTGACACCGTCCCCTTATTTTTTTTTCCCTCATTGTTCATTCAGACAGTGTTTATGAACCCCAGGACAGGAAGGGCACCAGGCAGAATGAAGTTGGCAAAGACGCATAAGGTAGAGTCCTGTCCCCCAGGAGTAACAATTGAGCAACAGGACTTGACAGACAAATCATTCACACCACAACCTGCAAGTGCGGAGAACATTTAGCTTCTTTGATCGTGTCTACAGGTAATGTCATGCCCCCCTGTGAGTGAGCAGGAGAGCCAGTTAGTTAAGGGCTCAATCTGGTTCAAGTTGTAAGCCTATTCACCAGCGCCTCGACCTGCCATCCTCTCTGAGTTGGTGCGGCAGCCAGGGTCCCAGGAGTAGGATGCTATCCAGACAGGATCTTTTAAGCGTGAAAGGAGGATGCTGCAACCATTACACTGGGACAATTGGAATCAACTGGGACCATCTGGGGCGAACCAGGACAGAAAGTCATTCTACCTAGCAGCAAGCCACATGCAAAGGGGGTTTGTTTAATTAAAGGCTGTTGTCACAAATGAACTTATTTACAAACAGAAGCTGACTCACAGACATAGAGAATAGACTTGTGGATGCCAAGGGGGAGGGGGCTGGGGAAGGGAAGGATTGGGAGTTTGGGAATAGCAGATGCAAACTATCATACATAGAATGGATAAACGATAAGGTCTTACTGTATAGCATGGGGAACTATATTCAATATCCTGTAATAAACCATAATGGGAAAGAATATGAAAAGAATGTGTATATATGTGTGTGTATATAACTGAATCACTTTGCTGTACACCAGAAACTAAGACAACATTGTAAATCAACTATACTTCAATTAAAAAAAAAAGACTACTGTCAAAGGTGTTGATAGGGTTAAAAGAAGCCAAGGAGACACTGGGAAGCACCAAGGTTCATAAAAGCAGGAGGGTGCTGCCCCCCTTAAGTCTAAAAGGGTAAAAAGAGGGAGGGGTTCTAGAGCCCGATGAGACTTCTAGACTCAGAAGAGGGCTGCCCTTGAGTAGGGGAATGCAGTCACTTCTAAGCTACTGCCAGATAGGGAGGGAGCAGAAGGAAAATACCCCACTCTCTCTTTCCACCCACACTCTGGCCTCCGGATGGTGCCTTCCACTGGTGAAGCGCCCAGAAGCCAGACAGCAAGGGAGCCCAGTTGACACAACCTGTGAAAGTCAGTCTCCTGAGGTCCAGAGCGAGATGGAAAAGGGTGGAAGTGGATCTTATGTTAGGAGGTGGAGGGGGAGAATAAATAACACAAGGTTCAGTGGTGGAAAGAACTTATATATCCTCGTGATGACAGGAGAGGCATGAGGTCCTCGGGCAAGGTGATCTCTGCTTGCAAGGCAACAAGGAGAGCACCTCAGTTCCCCTTGAATGTCCTGCCTGCGTCATCCACTGAGGGTTGTGCATGGTACAACCCCAGGCTGCTAACCCTCTCAGCTTGTTTAGGGCTCAGTGGCGACCTGGCCTCACCTCAACCCTCACTGGTCACTGACTAATCCCTGGGTCTCTACCAAGTGCTCCATCCCACCTGCCGGCCCAGCCGTCCACCCTGAGACTCAGCTGAAGGGTCCCTCATCCTGCCACAGGGGGTCCTTATGAAAAGTCGATGGGTACTCAACTCTGAGTTTATGGCACGTGCCAATTGGGAGCTGGCACTGCCAGCAAGTTAAGCCCAGGGTCTTCCTCTGTCCAGCCATGCTGTGCCTGATTCATTCTTGGTGTCACCCTAACTTCTGTCTAAATCACCACCACCCCCATCTCCTCACTGAAGCCTAGAGAGATAAGAATCAGGAAGCCACACCTACTTGGTTTGTTTGTTCTCCTTTTTCTTTCTTTCTCACTTTGCTCTAGGAGGGAAAGGGGCTCAGCTGTCTCTTATTTTCCCTGGGTAAGCCTCATCATTTTGCTGTATGGACTCGGCGTGTTTCTGTTCTACTCCAGGTCCTTGAGGCTGGATATGCTGAGGTGCAAGAGGGGAATGAGAGAGGGGTCTGCTTTCAAAATTGAGCAAATCCTTTCTGAAGATCATAGCTGAACTTACAAGGCTGTTTCCTGCCGCACAATCATATTTTGTGAACATCATCATGTTTTTGTGTATTTCTTCTTTAACACTTACCACTAGCGTGTGAGTACACACACACACACACACACACACACACACACACACACACACAACCTCAAAATAGGTCTAGGCAATTGAGCATCCTGGGCCAATTAGGATAAGATCACATGCTCAGGAAAGCAAAATAGAAAACGACATCAATATTTTAAAAATATTAATCCCCCTTAAAATTTCAATTTCCTTTTCCCAGCTGCATTCTGGAAGCCTGAGCTTTAAAGTGAAGGGCACTCATACCTGCGTGAACCTGGATTGGAACCCTGTCTCTGCCCCTCCTTAGCCACGTAACCTTGAGCAAGTCACTTCACCTCTCTGAGCTTCACTTTCCTTCTGTGTGAAATGAGCGTGCTCACGCCTGCCCCTCAGTGTCATGGCAAGGGATAAAGGAATTGGCAAAGAGCCTCGCCCATCATAGGTGTTTCAGTGACATTCATCTCTGGCCCTGAGAGCCAACCCTGAGTAAAAGCAGAAGTACAGGCTCCAGAGTTGTTTGAAAACACAGGGGCTAGAATTTCCCGACCTATGGTTCTTGATCTCACAGAACTGAGCCACGTGGGACAGGAACTAGAATTGATTGAGCATCTCCTATGGGAAAGGCACAGGAGTAGAGCTCTGTTAGCCCTTATAAATGATCTCATCTCCAATGAACAGGAGAAAATGAGGCTCAGAGAGATTAAGTAATTTGCCTGAGTCGTTTACTTCTTGTTAGTAGATGCGGAAGTACTTTTTGTTAGAAATATATCATTCTTCAAGCACGTCTGCACTTTAGAAGATACTACTGCATGCTCTGTCCAGGTCCTCTTGTCAGGGCTAGTGTTCCCATCCCCAGCTGCTGGGACGATCAGCTGCAGACACGGCTGCGACCCTTAGCTTGAAGTGCCCTTGGCTCCAGGAAGCAGCCTTGCCCAAGTTTACGTCTCCTCCAGGGAGGTCAGCCTCAGCGTCTGCTTTGCAGATTCAAAGACCTGGCCCCTCAACCTCAATTTGGGATGACTCTGGAAGGCCTTCCCAGCTCCAGCACTCCCTGTACGATCAGCTGAGGCCTCTGCAGCAACCACATGGAGGGGTCAGCTTCTGCCTCTGTCCAATCCTGCCCCCTTACTTCCTTATGGGTATATCTCCCTAGAGCACTCCCCAGTAAACCTTTGCACACAATGTGGTCTCAGTCAGTTTCCAGGGAACTCAGTCTAAGGTAGACTTAAACCTGAACATTAGAGAAAACGAACAAACAAACAAGCACCAACTAGGCCTCAAAACCCAAATCTTATCTCAACTATGTTGATCAAATGTAAAATCTTTAAATCTTAAAGCCTCTTAACATAATTATGTATATCTATGTACGAAACATACCTAAATTTCACTTTATGTAAAACATGAAAGAAGGAATTTCAAATCACACTAAACATAATAAATATAGAACTTGCTTTGTTAAAAACCTGCAGTATACATTCAAGTAAAGGCTAAACTTCCAATGCCAAATATATGTGAGATAAAATTAAACATTTATAATAATCAGTTTTCTAAAAGTGCTATTTTTAATACCTATAAGAGGAATCTCATTCTAGTGCTTTTTTTCCATCCAAACATCTATATATTCCTTTATTCACAGAGCCAGATGCTTCTGTTACTAATGATGGTGTGATTGGTCAGAATGCTCATCATCAAAAAATCTACAAACAATAAATGCTGATGAGGGTGTGGAGAAAAGGCAACCCTCTTGCACTGTTGGTGGGAATGTAAAGTGATACAGCCACTATGGAGAACATTATGGAGGTTCCTTAAAAAACTAAAAATAGAACTACCCTACAACCCAGCAATCCCACTACTGGGCATATACCCTGAGAAAACCATAATTCAAAAAGAGTCATGTACCACAATGTTCATTGCAGCTCTATTTACAATAGCCCGGATATGGAAGCAACCTAAGTGTCCATCAACAGATGAATGGATAAAGAAGATGTGGCACATGTATACAATGGAATATTACTCAGCCATAAAAAGAAATGAAATTGAGTTATTTGTAGTGAGGTGGATGGACCTAGAGACTGTCCTACAGAGTGAAGTAAGTCAGAAAGAGAAAAACAAATACTGTATGCTAACACATATATATGGAATCTAAAAAAAATGGTTCTGAAGAACCTAGGGGCAGGACAGGAATAAAGAAGCAGATGTAGAGAATGGACTTGAGGACACAGGGAGGGGGAAGGGTAAGCTGGGACGAAGTGAGAGAGTGGCATGGACATATATACACTACCAAACATAAAATAGATAGCTAGTGGGAAGCAGCCGCATAGCACAGGGAGATCAGCTCGGTGCTTTGTGACCACCTAGAGGGGTGGGATAGGGAGGGTGGGCGGGAGACGCAAGAGGGAGGAGATATGGGGATATATGTATATGTATATCTGATTCACTTTGTTATACAGCAGAAACTAACACAACATTATAAAGCAATAAAGATGTTAAAAAAATGGTGGTGTGAAAAGCCGCTGGTGGAAGTGGAATGGAAGTGGGCACTTCTGGAGAGGAGGCAGGAATAACAGAGGAAAAAGGATGCTCGAATGCTCCTTATGCCAATGGTATGCTTAGGACTTTTGAAATTACTCAATGGCCTCCTGGATATGGCCGTCTCTGTCTGGTGTCCATATATAAAGGAGTTAATTCTAGGCAGGGTTCTCAGTCACAAGTTAAGAAAGAAATAAAAATAACAGTAACTAATGGCAATATCAGCAGTAACATTAAGAGCTAGCACATATAGTGAATTTATGTTGCACGCATTGTTCGAAGTCCTTTACCCATATTAACTCATTTAACCTTTAAAATAACCCCAGGACATAGTTACTACTATTGGCACCATGGTGAGGAAACTGAGGCATAGAAAGGCCTAGTAATTTGTCCAATGTCATGCAGCTAATAAGTTGGTCTTTTACCCAGATTATTTGGCTCCATGGTTTTTGCTCACACAGTATGCCCTAAGGGGGAAAGACCACTACCCTCATATAGAAGGGGGAATCATCCCAGAAGCCATACCTTGTCTAGAAGCCACCAGTCCCAGAAACTATAGTGGTAACACAAAGACATCACCATCAATCCTCATTTCCCGAGTCTGTTGACAATTAATTACTTACCTGCTGAGGGTATTCATTATACACCCTGGATTGTTTTAGCTAGAGATTTATTTATATTGGGTATAAAAATATTATTTTATACATAACCATGTCATTTTAAAGAAATGCCCTTGGTTCCCAGCCCTAGGTAACTGAGGGGACACGGTAGTAAATGGAAACCTCATGCCACTGTTGAGAACATCACTTTGCACAAAATAAATGAAGGGCAAGTTTTCATTGTAGTTTGGGGACTCACCCATAATTGCTAATCATTTCCAGAAAGTCCGGCAATAACTCACAGATCATAGATCTTACATCCCAGTGGAGAGTGGTTGACCCATTTGTCACTTATATCAGTTAATCTGACCAAAGCTTTCTCCATTAACCTCTGCTGAGAAGCCCAGGATGAGTGCTACTCATCCAGCCTGTGATCACTTAATGATATATTCTCCTTACTGCTGTTGTTCCTCTTACAATTTTGAAGTAAACATTGATTTGTCAAAGGTCTGGAGCTAATTTTACATGTACCATTATACTTCAGTGGATAAAAGGTCTGAGATACTGTGAAATGGTAACTAAAGGTGTGTATCAGTTATCTCTTGCTGTGTAACAAACTGCTCCAAAGCCTAGTGGCTTAAAACAATAATCAATGATTTTGCTCATGAATCTGCATGTTGAGAAGCACTGGGGAGGGATAGAGCCTTTCTGCTTTATGCAGCATCAGCTTGGGAAGCTCAGTTGGAGGCTGGAAGATTCATTTTCAAAATGGCTCACTCACATGGCTGGTAACTTGGTGCTGGCTGTCAGTGAGAGCTCAGCAGGGGCTGGGGACAAGGGAGCTCAGTTTCTT
Organism: Pseudorca crassidens; assembly: GCF_039906515.1. Classification (NCBI taxonomy): domain Eukaryota; kingdom Metazoa; phylum Chordata; class Mammalia; order Artiodactyla; family Delphinidae; genus Pseudorca; species Pseudorca crassidens. Next base: position 95,962,519 of record NC_090317.1, read on the forward strand.
TCCATGGTGGGCCTCTCCACAGGATGCCTGGGCTGTCTTATGGTGTGGTAGCTGGGTTTCAAGCATGAACATCCCAAGAAGCAGAAAGCAGAAGCTGTCAATTTCTTAGGCTGGGCCTGGAAACTGGCACAGTATCACTTCTACTATATTGTATTGAATAATCAGTCACAGAGCCCAGATTCAGAAGGAGGGAACATAGACCCCACCCCTCAGTGGGAAAACAGTCAGAGGATGTTCGGGTCATATTTTAAAATCACCACACAATGGTAGTCACAGAATGTCAGGCATATAACATCTCTATTCCACATTGGTTTTTTGACATATGTGGAAAAGAGTTTAGAGAGGTTAAGTTATTCCCCAAGAACACACAGCAAGATAGTTACAGAGCCAAATCTAGAACAGAGGTCTTGATTCCTGGCTTTGCTCATCTCACTGAAAAACAGAACACTCTATTCAAATTGCCCTGACAAAGTCATCCATAGAAGTTCTGAAGATAACTCTTTAAAAATTACAGCTAGTGGCAAATGGCTAAATTCCTCAAGATACACATTTAGCACTATTTTATAGTATTGGCATGGTAATATATTGTAATAATATAATCATATAATGGTCATAAAAAGATAATGATACATTAATCAACTTTCATCAGACATTACAGTGGTGCAGAGGCTACAGCAATGAGCAAGAAATAGCCTTGCCCTCCCAGAGTGTATAGGCCAATGGGAGCTACGGACAGTTAAACAAGAAAGCACAATACAGTTTGATTGCGCTATGATGACGGAAGGCTATCTTGTTTTGAAAGCACATAGAAGGGGAGACGCTAAACCTTTGTTTGTAGGACAAGAAATTCTTCCTAAATAATGGAATGTCGAAACAAAAAGCAGAAGGATAAGTAGGGATTATTCAGGACAGAGATGAGAATATTTCAGGCAGAAGGAATAACATGTATAAAGACAAATTAAGAATAAGACTTGGGGCTTCCCAGTGGCGCAGTGGTTGAGAATCCACCCGCCAATGCAGGGGACACGGGTTCGAGCCCTGGTCCGGGAAGATCCCACGTGCCGTGGAGCAACTAAGCCTGTGTGCCACAACTACTGAGTCTGTGCTCTAGGACCCGTGAGCCACAACTACTGGGTCTGCACACCTAGAGCCCATGCTCCGCAACAAGAGAAGCCACCACAATGAGAAGCCCGTGCACTGCAATGAAGAGTAGCCCCCGCTCGCTGCAACTAAAGAAAGCCCACGCCCAGCAACGAAGACCCAGTGCAGTCAAAAATTAATTAATTAATTCAAAAAAAAAGAATAAGACTCTAGATTGTTTAAGAGATTGAATAGACTCAGGCTATCACAGTGTCTAGCACATGGTAGATTCTCAATGAATAGTAGTTGAAGTAAAGAAAATACAGGTGATTCCTTGAGTATCTCGAGTCAGCAGGAAAGAATTCATCTTTCTTGGTTCGTTCTCAGACCCTACATAGGACTAGAGACTGTTGGTTAAGAAAAGAACAGGAAGACATGGTTAATCCGCCCACATGGCAACCATACCATACCACATATTATTGCCTGGTGTCCGTGGATCAGGGACAGCCTAAGAAAGTCTGTTTCCTTGCTTTTACCACCAGTGCTGAGGCTATTTGTTTCCCTTTGTAAATGCTTAACACATCCTGGAAAGGGTGTGGACACTCTTGGTGCCATTAGGCAATCTTTGTGGTCAGAATGGAATAAATGTTTCTCCTTTCTGTGGTAACTGCTAATTATAAACTAGCTGATATAGTTCTCCAATGGCTTTAATTTTCTCTAACAGCCTGTCTTTTCTGAACCCTGCAAAAGCGATTCTCAGGAGTCTCAGCTGACATTCTAGCTTCCCCAGGGAGTTTCCCATGATAACTACCAAGGACTTCTGGAAAACATGTATTTGACTTTAAGAGGAGATATTTCTTCATTGTGTAGCACCCACTGCCTCCACCCCATCCACATATACTGTTTGCGTCTCATCTGAGCTCTTCAATTCATCTCTACAAACATATGAATCAATTATGTAAAAGACACTGAACTGGGTACCGTGAGGGTCCTGAGGATGAATAAGACACAGATTGTAAACTCCTTGAAGTTAAGTACCCTTGAGAAAGAAAATATATGTGAAATAATACTTCGTAACACATGGCAGAGTGTGGTACATGCTTTTAGAAGAAAAATGTCATGCCACAGTAGAGTTTGTTCATTTTCCAGCAAGAAGAATCCAGGAAGGCTATGGTGGAAGCAGCATCTGAGTTGAAACTTAAAGGATAAGTAGATAGGATTACATAAAAGGCTTTCATATGAACAGATAATTATATGATCAGACACTCACTATCTATGTTTTTTCTGGAGAGTTCAGGAAAATAAGCACTCAGCTGGATCAACCATGTGGTAAACTGCTATTCTTCACCAATATTTGTTGCTTGTTCATATGGAAGGATTATACTTGTCCATTCTGCTAAAACTATGTATGGCCAAGTCACTTACCTTGACCAATGAGTGAGCAGAAGTGTCCGTTCTGGATGGAGGCTTTAAGGGCTAGCACCTTCCTCACCATGTTCTCCTTTCCATCGGCCACAACTACTGGCAATGTTCCAGAGAGAGGCTGCTCTGATACCTTGGGTCCCAGAGAGAAGATGATATGGAATAGAACCAGGGTCAACCTACGACGGACAAATAACACGAGTAGGAAATCAACCTTTGTTGTTGTAAGACAGTGAGATTTTAGGTTTGTTCATTATAACAGTATAACCCAGCCCATCCTGACTAAACAGACACCAAACTTGTCCTAGTCAGCTCAGTGCCCAAAAAGTGTAATATAGAGCTCAAAAATGGAATAGCAAGATATTATTTTACTGTTCCCTAATGTTCCAGGCATTTTATGAGGCACCTTACATACATTCTGTCACTTAATTCTCACAGCTTCACAATGTTTAAATCATTACTCCCTTCATACAGATGTAGAAACTCAGAGAGGTTAAGGAATTTGCCCAAGGTCACAAAGTAGGTAGGAATCATTGTGGAGATTCTAATCTCATGTTGTGTAACAAGGAGTCTGATCCTTTTGTGGTGATACCCAGCCTGCCAAGTCACAAAGGTATCACACTCTTAACTTTCCCAGCAAACTATATCCCTTGTTCTGAACTTGATGGTCATGTTACCTAAGCCTGGACTTTGGAAACAAGTGGATGAGAACCTTGATACCAGTCCCATTATTTGATATGTGTTAGAAATATGGACCCCTGACCAATAATAAGTAATTTCATTTAAGGCAAGAGAAAGAAGGAGTTCCCTGGTGGTCTAGTGGTTAGGATTCAGTGCTTTCACTGCAGTGGTCCGGGTTCAATCCCTGGTCGGGGAACTGAGATCCTACAAGTCACACAGCTCAGCCCAAAAAAAAAAAAGCAAGAGAAAGAGATTAATCTCAGAAACTATTTAACTCCATTGTGCCCCATCAAACTCAAATGCCATCTTTGTGATCACTGATAAAGTCACAAGGTTAGACTTCCTTTGGATCCCACAGGATCACAAAAGATTACATAGTTCAGTAGAAACAGAGTGTTCCCCAAGACTTGGCTTCATCTTTGTGGATCACTCAGAAACATGGGACTGCAATTCTCTCATTCACTCTGCTTTTACAGGTGGAAAATTCTGCTACAAAAAGCCAGAAATGCACAAGCAGTGGAAACTACTGCAGTCAAGATACATATTAAACAAGTATGCAATGGGTCTAGGAGACTTGGTCACGAAAAAGGAGGTGCCCTGTTGAAGGCACAGGCTAAGATGGGATCAGAAGGAGAGAAGAGGCTTTGACAGAAACTCTTCTATAAATCGGCTTGGTGACCCAATAGTTTATCTCATTATCCATCTCCTTTTCCCTCCAGTTCACCTCCTCCTCTTGGCTCTTTCGGCTACCTACTGTTTGGTGGTCACTGGTAAAGAAATCTGTATTTTTCTTTTTCAAGCATCTAGTACATTTTTGGTGCGTCTAATTGAATTTTTTCTTTTAAATCTTATAATAACACCATTTCCTAGATAATAGTTATCCCAACAACAATGTTATGGGTTTTAGCTGATATTTGGAGGTATTTTTTATTTTTATAGCTTAGTTAGCAGTTTTTATGTTTTGACACATACATATCTGTTCCACACAGAAAGACACAAGAGTAATGGGACATAAATCAGACACAGACCATGGAGTCTCAGGCCTGGCAGCTGAGTAGTTGATGGAGGGCCAGGCAAAAGGCAAGAGATGACTGGTGAGACAACCCATCAACCAAGCTGAGGAAGTGATGATGTAGAAATAAGATGCTAGATGGACCAACATGCCGGTGAGCATCCTTCATGGTTTTACTGAAACTTCTTTTCAATAGCTTTGATTAAATGGCTTCTTAGCACCTTCCAAAATTTGACACCGAGATTCTTTATGTTGAGCAAGCCATTATACAATGCTGGTCAATTAGATGCCATTTGGCCTTTTTTTTTTCTTGTTAAAATTTTAATTTTGAACTACTTAAAACACACACACACAACATGAAGAATACTGTAGAAGACACCCAGTTACCAGTAGCCTTCCTCATCCCATAGCTCACTTTGTGACATTTCCCTTACTTCTTATAGGAAAACTATGGTAAGACCCATAGCTTTTCTGCTCACTCTCAGAAACACTGAAAAGTTCAATTCCCAAAACAACTTCACATCAGTAATTTCACTCTGGGATAATATTAAAAATGTCAAACTCCCTTCAAAGTCAGATCTTCTCCCTTCTCCCAGCTGAGCCCTTACCCAGGTGGAAAACTTGCATTGAGAGAGACAGGTTTGCTTCTTCTCTAGTTTACCACCTTGAATATCTACCCTTCTTTCCCCAGCTTACTAACCAGTTTCTGACCACTTTGGAGCCAAATTTGGGGGTGCAAGAAGGAGAAATGAAGGGAACAAAAAAGGCTTTGTGAGTGAGTGTTGGTTTCCTCTAGCTGTGGTGAACTTTTAATTTTATTCCTCTTGTGGGATTCTCCATGGGTTCTTTGGAGAACTCATCCACACTCATCAGCAAGGATGTTCCACCCGCTGTCCCTGACATGGGTGATGCATTCTCCACCTGGCCTTTTGTGAATCTTCCCTTTATCCACTGTTTCTTGGCATTCTTCCTCCACATATACCTTCTGCAATTACACCTCTCAAGGATCTGTTGGGCAAAGTCCCTTTAAGTAGTTTCAGGCTCACCCACTCTCTCCACCCATATTTAGTGCAACAGAAATTCAAACCTTTGACCAGTCATGAATAGTTATCACTTTACTCCCCAGCCACAAGGGCAGGTTGCTTCAGCCAGGCCGTAGAACTTTAGATTCCTCAGAAGTATAATATATACCAGTCTACAGTGCCTCCCAAACTCCAGAGGACACATACTAAAATCTTGAAGTGAGCTCACTGATGGTTATCTCAAAAGAGACTTGAGGTGATGGGCAAGGGCCTCTATACCCCTTTTCCATGGTGACCGGGCACTCACAATACACAGCAGCATTCTCTCAAGAATGATCTCTCTAATATCCAACTCTCTCATCTTCTTCAAACTTTTTTATAAGTTGGAGGTGCTTAGCTGGTCTAGCTCTTCACTTCCTCTACTGTTTTGGGGTCTTGGTCAGAACTGAGACTGTATCCCATTTTAATATCTTGTTGTTTACATATTTTTTATATTGTACACTCTATTAGAGCTTGTGTTTGGTTAACATGATTTAGCTCAAACATGATAGGTAATATGGGAAACTTTGCAGTATTATACAGAATTTGTGTTGGTTCATATGTGGTTTTTCCTAGCATGCTAGTAATTTGAAAAAGACCAGGGGCAAGTTTTCTCATAATTAAAGAGAAAGTTCTAGCAATATATAAAGACTGTCTTAGTCAGTTTAGGCTGCTATAACAAATTACCACAGACTGAGTGGCTTATATACAACAGAAATTTATTTCTCACACTTCTGGAGGCTGAAAGTTCTAGATCAAGGACCCAGCATGGTCAGGTTCTGGTGAGAGCCCTCTTCCGGATTGCAGACTGACAACTTATGTATCATCACATGGGGGAAAGAGAGGGAACAGAGCTCTCTGGGATTCCTTTTATAAGGGCATTAATCTCATTCATGAGAGCTCCAACTTCATGACCTATAATCACCTCCCAAAGGCTCCACCTTCTGACATTGGGGGTTAGGATTTAAACATACGAATTTGGCCGGGGGGGGACACAGCATTCAGTCCATTGCAAAGACAGTAAGGATAATGGTGAAAACTCCATCCAAAGTGCCTTCCTTTTAAGTAGTAGCTAGTTTAGTGGATCAGAAAACCACCACAATTTTTATTATGTTAAACAACCGGAAGCAGCTGCAAAGATATTTCTCCCTACGTTGGACGGAAGGAGGGAAGGAAGGGGGAAGGAAGGAAGCAGTAGGAGGGAGGGAGGGAGGGAGGGAGGGAAGGAAGGAAGAAGGACATTAATTTGAAAATGTCTACACTCTAGATATGATTTTTAGTTTTGATGTAACTGTTCTCATCAGAATTAAATGTCCCTGCTATTGCTTAATGGATACAAAGTTTCATTTTTGCAGGACGGAAAGAGCTCTGGAAGTGAATGGTGATGATGCTTGCACAACAATATGAATGCACTCAATATCACTGGACACTTAAAATGTTTAAGATGCTAAATTTGATGCTATTTATATTTCACCACAATTTTAAAAATAAAAAAAATTAAAAATTAAAAGAAGAATTAAATGTCCCCAATATCTTACATCTCAAAGGTGTAAGGGTCACCTGATTGTGAGGCTGAGTGTAAATATCAGTGGAGGTTGAACTATGCCAATATTTTTACTAGTATTGTTACAGTTTTTGTTAGTAGTCTCATTAGAAAATTACATATGTTTTGAGAGGACTGCCCCAAATATATTTTTCCCATAAGCTAATATTTCTAGTGTGTGATTTTACAGCATGAGACGTTTTTCAGAAATGCATACTTGATGGGACCTTCAAGACGACAGAGGAGTAAGATGTGGAGATCACCTTCCTCCTCACAAATACATCAGAAATACATCTATATGTGGAACAACTCCTACAGAACACCTACTGAACGCTGGCAGAAGACCTCAGACCTCCCAAAAGGCAAGAAACTCCCCACATACCTGGGTAGGGCAAAAGAGAAAAGAATAAACAGAGACAAAAGGATAGGGACGGGACCTGCACCAGTGGGAGGGAGCTGTGAAGGAGGAAAGGTTTCCACACACTAGGAAGCCCCTTCACTGGTGGAGACAGGGGGTGGTGGGAGGGAAGCTTCGGAGCTGCGGAGGAGAGCACAGCCACAGGGGTGCGGAGGGCAAAGCAGAGAGATTCCCGCACAGAGGATCGGTGCCGACCAGCACTCATCAGCCCGAGAGGCTTGTCTGCTCACCAGCTGGGGCGGGTGGGGGCTGGGAGCTGAGGCTCGGGCTTCGGTCGGATCCCAGGAGAGGACTGGCGGCGTGAACACAGCCTGAAGAGGGCTAGTGTGCCACGGCTGGCCGGGAGGGAGTCCGGGAAAAAGTCTGGACCTGCCAGAGAGGCAAGAGACCTTTTTTTCTGGGTGCGTGAGGAGAGAGGATTCAGAGCACCACCTAAACAAGCTCCAGAGATGGGCACGAGCCGCGGCGATCAGCGTGGACACCAGAGACGGGCATGAGACGCTAAGGCTGCTGCTGCCGCCACCAAGAACCCTGTGTGCGAGCACAGCTCACTATCCACACCGCCCTTCCGGGAGCCTGTGCAGCCCGCCACTGCCAGGGTCCCGTAATCCAGGGACAACTTCCCCAGGAGAACGCATGGCGCACCTCAGGCTGGTGCAACGTCACGGTGGCCTCTGCCGCCGCAGGCTCGCCCCGCATTCCAATTATAACTACGGAACCCCTCCCTCCACCTGGCAAGAGACAGCCAGGGCCCCCTAACCAGCTGCTGCTTGCTTTAACCCCATCCTGTCTGGGTGGGAACAGAAGGCTGAGGGCAACCTACACGCAGAGGCGGGGCCAAAACCAAAGCTGAACCCTAGGAGCTGTGCAGACAAAGAAGAGAAAGAGAAATTGCTCCATGCAGCCTCAGAGGCAGCGGATTAAATCCCCACAATCAACTTGATGTACCCTGCATCTGTGGAATACCTGAATAAACAACGAATCAACCCAAAACTGAGGGAGTGGACTTTGGGACCAACTGTAGACTTGGGGTTTGCTGTCTGCGACTGACTTGCTTCTTATTTTTTTACGTTTATCTTAGGAAAGTTTTTAGTGCTTGTTATCACTGGTGGATTTGTTTATCGGTTTGGTTGTTCTCTTTTTTTATTACTTTTTTCTATATTTTAATAATTTTTTTATTTTAATAATTATATATATATTTTTTACTTTATTATTATTTTTTTCTCTTCCTTTTTTCTCTGTTTTCTTCTGAGCCATGTGGCTGACCGGGTCTTGGTGCTCCAGTCTAGTGTCAGGCCTGAACTTCTGAGATGGGAGAGTTGAGTTCAGGACACTGGACCACCAAGACCTCCAGGCCCCATGTAATATGAATCGGCAAGAAATCTCCCAGAGACTTCTGTCTCAATGCTAAGACCCAGCTCCACCAAATGGCCAGAAAGCTCCAGTGCTGGAGGCGCCATGCCAAACAACTAGCAAGACAGGAACACAACCACATCCATTAGCAGAGAGGCAGCCTAAAATCATACTAAGTTCACAGACACCCCAAAAAGCACCAGCAGCCCTTCCCACCAGAAAAACAAGATCCAGCCCCACCCATCAAAACACAGGCATTAGTCCCCTCCACCAGGAAGCTTACACAACCCACTGAACCAACCTTACCCAATGAGGGCAGACACCAAAAACAACGGGAACTACAAACTGGCAGCCTACGAAAAGGAGACTCCAAACACAGTAAGTTAAACAAAATGAGAAGACAGAGAAATACGCAGAAGATGAAGGAGCAAGGTAAAAATCCACCAGAACAAACAAATGAAGAGGAAATAGGCAGTCTACCTGAAAAAGGATTCAGAATGATGATAGTGAAGATGATCCAAAATCTTGGAAATAGAATGGAGAAAATATAAGAAACGTTTAACAAGGACCTAGAAGAACTAAAGAGCAAACAAACAGTGATGAACAACACAATAAATGAAATTAAAAATTTGCTAGAAGGAATCAATAGCATTCTGAGGCAGAAGAACGGATAAGTGACCTGGAAGTTAAAAGAGTGGAAATAACTACCACAGAGCAAATTAAAGAGAAAAGAATGAAAAGAATTGAGGACAGTCTCAGAGACCTCTGGGGCAACATAAAACACACCAACATAAGAATTATAGGGGTCCCAGAAGAAGAAAGAAAGAAAGGGTCTGAGAAAATATTTGAAGAGATTATAGTTGAAAACTTCCCTAAAGTGGGAAAGGAAATAGTCAGCCAAGACCAGGAAGCACAGAGAGTCCCATACAGAATAAATCCAAGAAGAAACACGCCAAGACACATATTAATCAAACTATCAAAAAATAAATACAAAGAAAAAATATTAAAAGCAACAAATAATATGCAAGGGAATCTCCATAAGGTTAACAGCTGATCTTTCAGCAGAAACTCTGCAAGCCAGAAGGGAGTGGCAGGACATATTTAAAGTCATGAAATGGAAACACCTACAACCACGATTACTCTACCCAGCAAGGATCTCATTCAGATTTGACAGAGAAATTAAAACCTTTACAGACAAGCAAAAGTTAACAGAATTCAGCACCACCAAACTAGCTTTACAACAAATGCTAAAGGAAATTCTCTAGGCAGGAAACACAAGAGAAGGAAAAGACCTACAAAAACAACCCCAAAACAATTAAGAAAACTGGTAATAGGAACATACATATCGATAATTACCTTAAATGTAAATGGATTAAATGCTCCAACCAAAAGACACAGAATGGCTGAATGGATACAAAAACAAGACCCATATATATGCTGTCTACAAGAGACCCACTTCAGACCTAAGGACACATACGGACTGAAAGTGAGGGGATGGAAAAAGATATCCCATGGAAATGGAAATCAAAAGAAAGCTGGACTAGCAATTCTCATATCACACAAAATAGAGTTTAAAATGAAGACTATTACAAGAGACAAAGAAGGACAGTACATAATGATCAAGGGATCAATCCAAGAATAATATATAACAATTGTAAATATTTAATTACCCAACATAAGAGCACCTCAATGCATGAGGCAAATGCTAACAGCCATAAAAGGGGAAATCGACAGTAACACAATAATAGTAGGGTCTTTAACACCCCACTTTCACCAATGGAAAGATCATCCAAAATGAAAATAAATAAGGAAACACAAGCTTTACATGGTATTAAAGAAGATGGACTTAATTGATATTTATAGGACATTCCATCAAAAAACACCAGAATACACTTATTTCCCAAGTGCTCATGGAACATTCTCCAGATTAGATCATATCTTGGATCACAAATCAAGTCTTGGTAAATTTAAGAAAACTGAAATCATATCAAGTATCTTTTCCTACCACAATGCTATGAGACTAGATATCAATTACAGGAAAAAAACTGTAAAAAAAATACAAGCACACAGAGGCTAAACAATATACTACTAAATAACCAAGAGATCACTGAAGAAATCAAAGAGGAATCAAAGAACACCTAGACACAGATGACAATGAAAACACAATGACCCAAAACCTATGGGATGCAGCAAAGTCACTTCTAAGAGGGAAACTTAGAGCAACACAATCCTACCACAAGAAACAAGAAATATCTCAAATAAACAACCTAACCTTACACCTAAAGCAATAAGAGAAAGAAGAATAAAATAACCCCAGAGTTAGCAGAAGGAAAGAAATCATAAAGATCAAATCAGAAATAAATGAAAAAGAAATGAAGGAAACAATAGCAAAGTTCAATAAAACTAAAAGCTGGTTCTTTGAGAAGATAAACAAAATTTTTAAACCACTAGCCACACTCAGCAAGAAAAAAAGGAAGAAGACTCAAATCAAGAGAATTTGAAATGAAAAAGGAGAAGTAACAACTGACACTGCAGAAATACAAAGGATCATGAGAGATTACTACAAGCAACTCTATGCCAATAAAATGAACAACCTGGAAGAAATGGACAAATGCTTAGAAAAGCACAATCTTCTGAGACTGAACCAGGAAGAAATAGAAAATATAAACAGACCAATCACAAGCACTGAAATTGAAACTGTGATTTAAAATCTTCCAACAAACAAAAGCCCAGGACCAGATGGCTTCACAGGCGAATTCTATCAAACAGTTAGAGAAAAGCTAACAGCTATCCTTCTCGAAATCTTCCAAAATATAGCCGAGGGTGGAACACTCAGAAACTCATGCTATAAGGCCACCATCACCCCGATACCAAAACCAGGCAAAGATGTCTCAAAAAAAGAAAACTACAGGCCAATATCACTGATGAACACAGATGCAAAAATCCTCAAAAAAATACTAGCAAACAGAATCCAACAACACATTACAAGGATCATACACCATGATCAAGTGGGGTTTATCCCAGGAATGCAAGGAGTCTTCAATATACGCAAATCAATGTGATAAACCATATGAACAAATTGAAGGTGAAAAAACATATGGTCATCTCAATAGATGCACAAAAATCTTTCGACAAAATTCAACACCCATTTATGATAAAAACTTTCTAGAAAGTAGGCATAGAGGGAACTTACCTCAACATAATAAAGGCCATATGTGACAAACCCACAACCAACATCATTCTCAGTGGTGAAAAACTGAAAGCATTTCCACTAAGATCTGGAACAAGACAAAGTTGTCCACTCTCACCACAATTATTCAACATAGTTTTGGAAGTTTTAGCCACAGCAATCAGAGAAGAAAAAGAAATAGAAGGAATCCAAATCAGAAAAGAAGACGTAAAGCTGTCACTGTTTGAAGATGACATGCTACTATACATAGAGAATCCTAAAGATGCTACCAGAAAACTATTAGAGCTAATCAATGAATTTGGTAAAGTAGCAGAATACAAAATTAATGCACAGAAATCTCTTGCATTCCTATACACTAATGATGAAAATTCTGAAAGAGAAATTAAGGAAACACTCCCATTTACCATTGCAACAAAAAGAAAAAATACCTAGGAATAAACCTACCTAAGGAGACAAAAGACATGTATGCAGAAAACTATAAGACACTGGTGAAAGAAATTAAAGATGATACAAACAGATGGAGAGATATACCATGTTCTTGGATTGGAAGAATCAACATTGTGAAAATGACTATACTACCCAAAGCAATCTACAGATTCAATGCAATCCCTATCAAACTACCAATGGCATTTTTCACAGAACTAGAACAAAAAATTTCACTATTTGTATGGAAACAAAAGACCCCAAATAGCCAAAGCAATCTTGAGAAAGAACAACGGAGCTGGAGGAATCAGGCTCCCTGCCTTCAGACAATACTACAAAGCTACAGTAATCAGGACAGTATGGTACTGGCACAAAAACAGAAATATAGATCAATGGAACAGGATAGAAAGCACAGAGATAAACACACGCCCATATGGTCACCTTACCTTTGATAAAGGAGGCAAGAATATACAATGGAGAAAGATAGTCTCTTCAATAAGTGGTGCTGGGAAAACTGGACAGCTACATGTAAAAGAATGATATTAGAACACTCGCTAACACCATACACAAAAATAAACTCAAAATGGATTAAAGACCTAAATGTAAGGCCAGACACTATCAAACTCTTAAAGGAAAACATAGGCAGAACACTCTATGACATACATCACAGCAAGATTCTTTTTGACCCACATCCTAGTGAAATGGAAATAAAAACGAAAATAAACAAATGTGACCTAATGAAACTTCAAAGCTTTTGCACAGCGAAGGAAAACATAAACAAGACGAAAAGACAACCCTCAGAAGGGGAGAAAATATTTGCAAACTAAGCCACTGACAGAGGATCAATATCCAAAATTTACAAGCAGCTCATGCAGCTCAATATCAAAAAAACAAACAACCCAATCCAAAAATGGGCAGAAGACCTAAATAGACATTTCTCCATAGAAGATATACAGATTGCCAACAAACACATGAAAGGATGCTCAACATCACTAATCATTAGAGAAATGAAAACCAAAACTACAGTGAGGTATCACCTCACACCCGTCAGAATGGCCATCATCAAAAAATCTACAAACAATAAATGCTGACGAGGGTGTGGAGAAAAGGGAACACCCTTGCACTGTTGGTGTGAATGTAAAGTGATACAGCCACTATGGAGAACAGTATGGAGGTTCCTTAAAAAACTAAAAATAGAACTCTGACCCAGCAATCCCACTACTGGGCAAACACCCTGAGAAAACCATAATTCAAAAAGAGTCATGTACCACAATGTTCATTGCAGCACTATTTATAAAAGCCAGGACATGGAAGCAACCTAAGTGTCCATCGACAGATGAATGGCTAAAGAAGATATGGCACATAATACAATGGAATATTACTCAGCCATAAAAAGAAACAAAATTGAGTTATTTGTAGTGAGGTAGATGGACCTAGAGTCTGTGATACAGAGTGAAGTAAGTCAGAAAGAGAAAAACCAATACTGTATGCTAACACATATATATGGAATCTAAAAAAAAATGGTTCTGAAGAACCTAGGGACAGGACAGGAATAAAGATGCAGACGTAGAGAATGGACTTGAGGACACGAGGTGGGGGAAGGGTAAGCTAGGATGAAGTGAGAGAGTGTCATGGACATATATACAGTACCAAATGTAAAATAGATAGGTAGTGGGAAGCAGCTGCATAGCACAGGGAGATCAGCTCGGTGCTTTGTGACCACCTAGAGGGGTGGGATAGGGAGGGTGGGAGGGAGATGCAAGGGGGAGGAGATATGGGGATACATATTTATGTATACCTGATTCACTTTGTTATAAAGCAGAAAGTAACACACCAATGTAAAGCAATTATACTCCCAATAAAGATATTAAAAAAATAAATAAAATAAAAATACAGGGCTTCCCTGGTGGCACAGTGGTTGAGAGTCCGCCTGCCGATGTAGGGGACACGGGTTCGTGCCCCGGTCTGGGAAGATCCCATATGCTGCGGAGTGGCTGGGCCCGTGAGCCATGGCCGCTGAGCCTGTGCGTCCGGAGCCTGCGCTCCGCAACGGGAGAGGCCACAACAGTGAGAGGCCCGCGTACCGCAAAAAAAAAAAACAAAAAAAAACCAGTACAATAACATTCAACATGAGGTACTTCGTATTTATATATTTTTCCTTCATAAATAATGCTGTAAGCTACTGAATTCAAGCACTCTGATGCACAAGTGGCTAGTGTCTTGAATTAGCGAGCTTATTGAAACACCTTTAAAAAAAGACAATTCAGTGCAATAGTTATGTAGAAATTAGACCATTTACTTAAATACTATATTAAGATATGCTTAAAGAATGTTACATTAGGATTGCTAGCCTAGTTCCCCTTATCCCCAGGATATGAACAATGACAAAGTTTGCCAGATACATTGGGAAAAGCATCTACAGGAAATTGTTTAATAAAGTTGCATTTATACACTACAGTTGCCTGCCTTGTCAGAACAATGGTTTCTAGTTTTAAAAGATACAAAATTCGAGATTACCAAAGAAAATAAAGCAAGTATATTAGCCTTAACTCCATGTTGTTGAAAATGCAGAAGGGAGAATAGGATTTAAAAGATAAAATTTTCTTGTGTTAAATACAATTTTCAAATTTAACCCACAGGTCTTGGCACCAGCCAATCAGATTATGGATGGGTTTCGTTTTTTTTTCTTTTTCAGGTGATAGTAATTAACATAAAATTAAGTTCTTCCACACCTCGTGTACAGATCTCACGCGGCTCTCACCCAGCAGTTCCCCAGCCTCTGGCAGGCAGCTACGAACAGGAGCACTGACCATGGGTGTTACTGAATGAACAATCTTCACTCTAAGGTTATCACACCCACCGCAATAATCTGATATGATGAAATTAGTGCTAAATAAAGTTTCTTCTCCTCTGGCTTAAAAGTGAGTTCCTTCCAATCAGGTATATAGTCTACCAATTTGCAAGGTAACTATGAGTTACCAAAATGTTTAACCATAATTTATAAATAAAACCCTTTGTAGAAGTAGTTTTTAAATTGAAAATGTACCTTATTTCACAGTTTGCCAAAACTACTATCTGTCATCTCGCTAATAAGAAATAATTGTTAGATAATTTTGGAAAGTTGTCCTGGGAATACTCATCTATAATCACCGTAATAGCTTTTGATCATCTACGCTAACAGACATAGGTAATGGTAAAGGTGATTAAAACATTTCCCGTAATCCAGTGTTCTCCTCCATCAGGGAAGCCAGCCGAAGCAACAAGCCCACGTCTACAGGGGGAGAGGTGGCCCAAAAGCACAGGTAATCACTCAGTGGGGCCCAGCTGGGGCCAGCAGGGGGACCATTTCTGTCCCAGCCCTCACTGACCAGGCAGGGAAGAGACAATTCCTGAGCTGGCACGCACCTGAACGCGCACGGGCACCCACGCAGACACCCATCCCAGGACTAATCCCTGCTCCAGAGCCAGCTTTGGGCTCACGGAACAGGAGAAGGAGGTGGCCAGCGACCACACTCTGGGTGGCTGGGAAGCCATCTCAGGATCACGCTGGGCAGAAAAGCTGCCCAGAAACACATGGATACTTCAACTGGGAGTGAACACAGTGGACACCACCAGGGTCACAGGCACTAAGCCAGCACAGCACAAGCCTTCGCTGAAGGAGAATGTTTTGATGAGCTTTTCCCTCCTTTGTGTACATTATCCGTGGACAAATAAGAGAGCTGGATGTGATGCTGAGGCAGTGAATATTAGGTATCATCAAGAGTATCGTTCTAGACCATTTTCTAAAAACCCTGCAGGCATATATTGGCACTTTAAGATGGCCAGAGGCCAGATTCTAGCAGTCCAGGAACAGGACAGAATTATAATTAACTAAGAAGATACAATGTGGTCAAAGTAGATCCGGTGAAATACATTACAGATTAAGAAAAAAATCAATGAATAAAATATCTTATTACATTAACATGTGGTGCTACAAAACTAACTGTTTTTCCATTCATCTAAAGAATCGTTTGGTCCTCTTTTCATGGGAAAAAGGGAATAGGAATTCTATACAGTACAACTTTTGAAAACCTGCAAATGGCAGGGATCAGAAGCTAAACAGGGGGAAAAGAATCTGACTTTTTTAACTCTGTATTATAATATGCCATCAATTAAACTATTTGTCATATGGCGCTTTTTTAGGCTTCCTTTCAAAACCATTTTAGTTTAAATTAATAGGCCTGCAACTTTTTTCTGATGACAATAAAATTTTATAATTTAGTTACTTCTAAAAGAAGCCTCTGTACTGCAATATTTTGTCTTCTAAACTAAAAGAATATAAATCTGTTTGTAGCAAAAAGTCATGACCTAAAGCTTGCAATTTCTTACTTACTTTACATTGACACTTTCCAATTTAAAATTTAACAATCTTACGAATTTAGGATTTAAGAAAAAGCAATGCCCAAAAGTAAAATATTTAAAAGGAAATAAAATAAGAAGGTAAACATGACTACTGTCTACTTTCTAAATTATTACTTATTATCAAGCAAAACGTCTTTCAAAATTGTACAATGAGGTTTATCGTTTTGGGGGGAGGGAGGGGTTCTGTTTAAAAATAATTCTTGTTATTGTTATTTTAGACTATTTATTCCTACTTAAAATAAAGCCCAAAAGAGAATTTGAAGTGATCCAAAAATTGTCCTAAGAGGGACAAAACTGGGAGGTCAGTGGGGCAGTTGGAGAAGAACGCAAAATCTCCCCAGATGTATAAACGCAACTCTAAGAACCACAAGCCTTGATGAGAACTTGGCTCTTTTAGGCATAGAGTTAAAAGCTGAACGCTGCATTTTTGCCTGTACATAATTAAAAGGTTGAAAGAAATTTGAACCTGCCTACAGCTCCATTCGTTACAAATTACCTGCGCTGATCGCAAACCTGCAGCTGAGCTAAGCATCAAGCAAGTAGGAGCGTGGTGTGCACCTCAGAGCCCGCACTGCTCCGGGCAGCGTGCTCAAGCGTAGAATATAAATTCGGGGATCTGCTGCCCCCCGCCCCTGCACTCCAGTGCCGACGGTGACTTTGCCACACTGAACTTCTGTCATGCCTTCCTGTCCAAAGTAGCTGAGCTCATTACCATCCGGGATCACGCAGGCCGTGTAGAAGGTGTCCTGCTTAGTCTGCACCGGGTACTCAAACCACGCGGAGAAGGTGTTGCTGGAGCTGTCTGAGAAGTACTTGCTCAAGTTCTGCCCCAGGACGACGCCCTGCCGCTTGAGTTCGATCTTGGCGCTGTACTCAGCCGAGCCGTAGCTGGAGCCGTGCAGCCCGAAGCCCGCGATGAACACCCTCTTGTCGACGGCGAACTGGATGCTGTCGCAGCGGCCCCGGTAGCGCCACTGGTTGCTCCGGTAGGCGCACAACTGGAAACGGTGGCAGCGCTGGAGGACGAGGCCCTTGCGGGCTTTGCAGCTCGGGCTTCTTGGCCGCGGTGTACCAGAGGAAGATGTCGTTGGTCTCGTTCAGAGTTAAGACTCCGGACTGCGCAGCACTGTTTGCAAAATCGTCCAGGGCCATGGTCGGGATGCGGGTCAAGTAAAGCGCCTTCCCGAGGACCTTGCGCTTGTTTTCAGCGCTCAAAGCCAGATCTTGTCGCTGGCATTCCACTTCAGCCCAGCTGAGAGCTGCCTCGAAAACCACAATTTCTTTGGCATTCAGAGTTTCCCTGCGGAGGATACTTTCTAGTGTCCGGAAGTCAATATCACAGAACCCCTCAGACTTGAGAGCGAGCTCGGCCTGGGCGTCAATCACCTCCCAGCACCGCTGGGTCAGGTCCGGCTCCTCAAACAGGCAGCTCTGGGACAGGAGGACACAGGCGTTCTTGGCGCTCAGGCAGGTCTCCAGGAGATTGACGCAGGCTCGGGCGAGGTGAGGGACGATGTACTTTTTGGCAGCATAAAGAGTGGCCAAGACTGTGACAGCACCCAAGTCCATTTCATCACAGTAGATGTATTTCAGCATAGCGAGAAAAGCAGCAGGGTCGACATCTGGTATACAGATCTCAGCTTTGTCTTCGGCAAGTTCTCCATAAAACATTGCATGGAACACGGAGCTCCCAACAGCTAAAACATATTTGTGTCCTGGCAACCGCTGAGTCCCACCTGGTGGCCCAACCACAAAATGTACATCTGCCATCAAATCATTATGGAACATCACCGCATTTCTCTCTCTAATGGTGGGATAAGGAACCTGCCAATTCGGGGCTGGAATAAGGTTGTTGTTACTGAGATTCTGCTGGTGGTACTGATGGACAGTAGTGCTGCTGGAGTTGGCTGGTTTTCTTCGGCGGAATATATCAGCAGTCATCTTCTTTTTAGTCTTCAAGGTAATTACTTCATAACAAACTGGAGGCAACTTGCTGCTGCTGCTGGGATTTTTTTTCTTCGAGCTCTTCTTGGACCTGTTCTTTACCATATCGCTCGCGGTCCTTGTCACCTCAGGCAGCGCCCGCCGTCTGCGCTGCTTACCACTTGCTTCCTCGGCCCGGTGCCCGCTCCTCGGGCCCCGTCCCGGGCACTCTGGGATCCAGCACCCGGCAGGGCTCGGCGGGCACCCGCAGGCTGCATTCCTTTTTTTTTTTAAAGATTTTTTTTTGATGTGGACCATTTTTTTAAAGTCTTTACTTGTTACAATACTGCTTCTGTTTTATGTTTTGGTTAATTGGCCACGAGACATGTGGGATCTTAGCTCCCCCGCCAGGGATCGAACCCACACCCCCTGCATTGGAAGGTGAAGTCTTAACCACTGGACCTCCAGGGAAGTCCCATGAATTGCATTCTTAAAATTACATATTCTAATTGGCTGTTGCTGATGTATTAGAATATTGTGGATTTTTAAATTTTATTTTTATCCACTAAACTTGTTGCAATTTCTTAATAGTTCTAATAGCTTTTTGAGTCTCTGGAATTTTCTATGTAAGCAATTATACTTTCTGAAAATAATGACAATTTAACTTCCTCCTTTTGATTCTTAAAACCACATTACTCTTCCTTGTCTGCTGCATTGCTTACAACCTCTAATACCACGTTAACTCCAGTGGAAACAGTCTTATCTAGTTAATTTAAAGGAACACATATATCACTAGTTAGTATGATATTCGCTGTAGTTGTTTGAACTTGCGTTCAGAGATTGCCTTTCTTCCAGATTACTCATTGTGAATGGCCTTCAGGATGGATAGTCAGAAGCTCTAATCAGCAGCAAAACTGTCTCTGGAGCGCTTCCCTGGGAAACAGAGGCAGTTAAGTGACTTCCTAGAGGAGTGTCCTAGCCAGTCTCCAGCAGAGGCAGTGTGGAGTCATTCTTTTACTGTGCTTGCCTCAATCTCCTACATCTGAAATGCATTCTTTACTCATTTGCCCCATTTTTGCATTGCTTTGAAATTTTAACTTAGTGCATTTACTTTTTTCTTTCCAAGTAGATTATAAGATCCTTGAGGATAAGGGCTAAACAGTGCCTTTCTTTTATCTCATATACACTCTTTAGAATATAAGTTCTATGAGGGAAGAGACTTCGCTGGTGTTGTTGCTACTGTTTCCAGTGGCTAGCACAATGCCGAGCACTGTAAGCACTAAATATTTTTCAATAAGTGAGTCAGCCTCACATTCCTTCAACCCCCACAGGCTTCAGTCCATGTTTGGCAATTTGCTGTTTGTACCGAATGCATTCAAAAATGGTGGTGGAATGAATGAGCCCTTCCAGGCCCTAGTCTCTCATTTTCATTCCACCATTCTTTCACCTGGACATCTCCATTTCTAAACAGTTTAAGCAAAGCTTGATGTTGATGTATTTGTCAATGCCAGAAAAAAAATGTTTGACAAGTGTGCAATCTAACTTCATGAATTTCAAAACAGATGACACCCATTTTGATAAATGCATATGATTCTGCAGCTGATGAAAAAGAAAAATGAAAATGGGGCCAAATTACGTTTTGGCACCCAAGACAATAATCAATCTTTCTTCACGCTAATGGTCTGTCATGAGACCATAAAACCACATGAAGACAGGAAACAAGAAAGTCCTCACACCAGATTTCCAAGGGAGTCAACATAATTTGGTTAACAAGACACACTTATCTGTGAATGAATTACAGCTAAGTGTGAACCTGGCAGTTCAATGATAAAATATGTCAAAGCTTTCCAGAAATGATTACCACCATAGCATTGAATAAGGTTACCATGGGCAGAACAGACTAATTGGTAGAGTTAGATCTATTTTTAAATGTCAAACAACATCTTGCTACTCTTAGCAGCACTGCTCTATGCCCCTTAACTGGGGATACTAACTACCTACACGTTTCTCACTCCCACCGTAACAGTCTACCCACGTTTGTTTTTTAAATCACATAGCTGGGGAGACATACACAGAAATCTGATAATCAAGTCCTGGTCCTGCCTTCTAAGGGGTGGCAGTAACATAGGGTGGTAAAGGAGAGAGCTCTTGTTGCCACGCCCTCATTTGTCACCGCCACGTTCAAGCTCTTTTCCTGCCCTTCAAGTGCTCTCTTTCAGCTGCATGAACTCAGTTACCTGTTCACCTGTCCCTTTATTTAAAGGCAGAAAACCTTCTCCCTGATGCCATTACAGCCTTCATGAACAGTTGTATCTTCTGAATCTGTAAGGTCACTCATCATCCTCCCATAATCCCTTTCCTGACTTTAGCTGTCATCCTCCCTCCCTAAACATACTTGCATGGACATATAAGTGATATCACACAGTATTTGTCTTTCTCTGTCTGACTCATTTCATCAAGCATAATATTTTCTAAATCCATCCACGTTGCTGCAAATGACAGAACTTCATTCTTTTTTATGGATGAGTAATATTCCATTGTGTGTGTATATGTATGTATGTATATATACATGTATATATGTATGTATATATATACATATATATATATAATATCTTTATCCATTCATCCTGAATTCTTTCCAAAGTGCTTTTCCATAAAAATCTTATTGAATCCCTGAAAAGTCCTGTAGGATAAACCTGGCATATTATTACCATCTTACAGATGAAGAAACTGAGGCATGGAAAGGGTCAAGAGCCTTCAGTGAGATATCACTCTAGCAACAGGGTATGGAAGTCACTTCACCCAGCCACTGTATGAAGCTCCTCCCGGATAAAAGGATGCAATTTAGATCTGAAACTTAAGCACAGAAATACTCTATAAATCAACAATAGGCTGGCATCTTTCAGGATATAAATTCAAGACAGTGAATCTTTGATGATGAAGATAGCTTTAATAAGGAAAGTAGATATAGGAAGCACAAAAAGAAAAAAAAAAACCTGCCAAAAACGATCTTCAGTGAACACTAGATCTGGGGTTTTGCAAATATATTAAGGCTGTTTAACATTGGTCATTGACAATTTCCTTTAGCTTTCACGATTGGTGGAAATAAATATACGCTTCTCTCTAAGGCTCAAGCCTCCAAGGAAATACCTAGTGCTGGTAAACAAGTTCTATAACGTCATGTGCTCTCCGAAAAGCAATGACTCTCAAACTTTAGAACATTCCAAGAGCCAAGTTAAGGAAATGGCAACTTATTTAGTGACTTTAATAAAACATGAAGAGGCCTGAAGGAAGCAAGCGCAATATGGTGGGAAGTTTTCACTAGATAACACCTATTTGCAGTTGTCATCTGATCTGTGTAGAACTGACGATACCACCAGATTTGTCATTGATTTGGTTGGGTGGGCTATTCCTCCATCTGGAGACACTGGGATACTTATAAATTAGTTTTCTTCCCGAGTATCTACCACAGATAATGTTTACTCTGCCTTTACTTATTAGGGTCTATCTGAAAGAATCTCAAAGCCATTATTCAAAGATGCTCTGTTTTATATATGTCTGTAGATGCACAGGAATGTCTGGTCGTCTATTTGGTACATTTGTAAAATGCTTATTGTGTGCAGACACTGCTTCCGGCATTTGATTTGAAACACAAGAACTATTTTAACTACTCCATTGTAAAAATGAAATGGCTTAGCACATGGAGTGTTAAAAAAATGTGAACTAAATATTGGGTGAAGAATTAGCTGGAAGGAGAATGTGATAATCCAAGTTGGAATAGACCAAAATCAACCATGTACCAAAAATAAAAAATAACCTATGCTTTTCTTAAACAGCAGGCACTCCTAATTTATATTCCAGCTAACAATTGCTTTTCCAATAATAAAGCATCTGTTACCTAACTCTGTTTCCTTGTTTACCCACCTCTCCCTTCTCCAGCACTGAATTAATCTCACAACTCACTTTTCCTCTTCTGATAAAATAAATCAAAACAAGGAAATAGAGACCATTTCAAACAGTGGTCCTTCATCCTGAAGTAGTTATTCAATGCAAGTACACATTGCTCATACCAGCCACTTCCTAGTTGCCACTGACAAAATTCACCAATGTCTTCCATCACACCATGTAAGTCACATTACTGGTAGGACAAAACATTGCCTCTTTTATCACAGGCAAAAGTGCAGCTGTCAACTCTCCACCTTCCAACGTGAAATTCTAACACCTCCCCCTCTCTCTAGCTCCATTACTTCTGATCTCAGGGGAAGAGGTGTCCCTCCTTATGGTCAACACTTACGTTGGCAGCTGGGCTTGGGCCCCTCCTCTTCTACTCTGTCAAGCCCATTTATTCCTTAACCCACTATTTTCTATCTCCACTGTTGATGTGCCACAGAAAAAACTCTGGATCCTTTCTGGTAGAGTCTTAATTAACCAATATATGGGATTTAAAACTCCTGAGCCTTCCTTACTAAGAATTTCTCTTTCCTTGGTTTCCATAAGGTACAATCTCCTGACCTACCACCCTGCCACTCACCCTCAGTCACTGTCACTAACTTTTCCTCAAGGTTTTTCTGCCCAGAAAAGTAACACGTGCACATTGCAGAAAATTTTGAAACTACATTCAAAAAGAGTAAAATAAAATTTTCTAAATATAAATAATCTGAGCATTGTAGCGTAGTTCCTTCTAGGCCATATATATTTTCCTAATGAAATTCTAATCGTGCTGTGTTCATTATCCTGATTGCAGTGATGGTTTTACAGGCATATACATATGTCAAAATGTATCAAATTGCATACTTCAATGCATGCAGTTTATTGTATGTCAGTCATACCCCAACTAAGCTGTTTTAAAAATGTAAACAATAGAACTGCTGAACAACCATTGACAGGAAGATGCTGGAACCCACCAAAAAAGATACCCTACATCCAAAGACAAAGGAGAAGCTGCAATGAGACGGTAGGGTAAAATCAAATCCCATAACCGCTGGGTGGGTGACTCACAAACTGGAGAACACTGATACCACAGAAGTCCACCCACTGAAGTGAACGTTCTGAGCCCCACATTAGGCTTCCCAACCTGGGGGTTTGGCAACGGGAGGAGGCATTCCTAGAGAATCTGAATTTGAAGGCCAGTGGGATTTGACTGCAGGACTTCCACAGGACTGGGGAAAACAGAGACTCCACTCTTGGAGGGCATACATAAAGTCTTGTATGCACCAGGACCCGGATGAAAAGATCAGTGACCCCATAGGAGACTGAACCAGACCTACCTACTAGTGTTGGAGGGTCTCCTGCAGAGGCGGGGGGCAGCTGTACCTCACCATGGAGACAAGGACACTGGCATCAGCAGTTCTGGGAAGTACTCACTGGCGTGAGCCCTCCCATAGGCCACCATTAGCACCACCATACAGCCTGTAGGCTCCAGTCACCTCAGGCCAAACAACTAACAGGGAGGGAACACAGCCCCACCCATCAGCAGACAAGCAGTTTAAAGTTTTACTGAGCCCTGCCCACCAGAGCAAGACCCAGCTCTACACACCATCAGTCCCTCCCATCAGGAAGCTTGCACAAGCCTCTTAGATAGCCTCATCCACCAGAGGGCAGACAGCAGAAGCAAGAAGAACTACAATCCTGCAGGCTGCAGAACAAAAACCACAATCACAGAAAGTTATACAAAATGAAAAGGCAGAGGATTATGTCCCAGACGAAGGAACAAGATAAAACCCCAGAAAAACAACTAAATGAAATGGAGATAGGCAACCTTCCAGAAAAAGAATTCAGAATAATAATAGTGAAGACGATCCAGGACCTCGGAAAAAGAATGGAGGCAAAGATCGAGAAGATGCAAGAAATGTTTAACAAAGACCTAGAAGAATTAAAGAACAAACAAACAGAGATGAACAATACAATAACAGAAATGATAAATACACTAGAAGGCATCAATAGCAGAATAACTGAGGCAGAAGAACAGATAAGTGACCTGGAAGACAGAATGGTGGAAATCACTGCTGCAAAACAGAATAAAGAAAAAAGAATGAAAAGGAATGAAGACAGCCTAAGAGACCTCTGGGACAACATTAAATGCAACAACATTCACATTATAGGGGTCCCAGAAGGAGAAGAGAGAGAGAAAGGACCAGAGAAAATATTTGAAGAGATTAGAGTTGAAAACTTCCCTAACATGGGAAAGGAACTAGCCACCCAAGTCCAGGAAGTACAGAGAGTCCCAGGCAGGATAAACCCAAGGAGAAACATGCCAAGACACACAGTAAGCAAACTGATAAAAATCAAAGAAAAAGAAAAAATACTAAAAGCAACAAGAGAAAAATGACAATAACATACAAGGGAACTTGCATTAGGTTATCGGCTGATTTCTCAGCAGAAGCTCTGCAAGCCAGAAGGGAGTGGCACAGTATATTTAAAGTGAGGAAAGGGAAGAACCTACAACCAAAAATACTCTACCCAGCAATGCTCTCATTCAGATTTGACAGAGAAATCAAAAGCTTTACAGACAAGCAAAACTTAAGAGAATTCAACACCACCAGACCAGCTTTGCAATAAATGCTAAAAGAACTCCTCTGGAGGGGGGAAAGAGACTAGCAGCTTAAAAAAAAAAAAAACAGAAACAAAAAAAAAACACTTGTACATATATAGACTGCTATATCAAAACCTCATGGGAATAGCAAATCCAAAAACTACAATAGATATACACACAAGAAAAGAAAAAGCAACCCAAACACAACATTAAAGATGGTCATCAAAGCACAAGAGAAGAGAACAAAAGAGGAAGGAAGGGAAGAAAAAAGACCTACAAAAACAAACCCAAAACAATTAAGAAAATGGCAACAGAAATACACATATTGATAGTTACCTTAAATGTAAATGGATTAAATGAGCCAACCAAAAGACATAGACTGGCTGAGTAGATACAAAAACAAGACCCATATATATGCCATCTAGAAGACACTCACCTCAGACCTAGGGACACATACAGACTGAAAGTGAGGGGATGGAAGAAGGTATTCCACGCTGATGGAAATCAGAAGAAAGCTGGAGTAGCAATACTCACGTCAGACAAAATAGACTTTAAAATAAAGAATGTTATATGAGACAAAGAAGAATACTACATAATGATCAAGGGATCAATCCAAGAAGAAGATATAACAATTGTAAATATTTATGCACCCAACATAGGAGCACTTCAATGTATCAGGCAAATACTAACAGTCAGAAACGGAAAAATCAACAGTAACACGATAATAGTGGGGGACTTTAACACCCCACTTTCATCAATGGACAGATCATCCAAAATGAAAATCAATACGAAAACACAGGCCTTAAATGACACATTAGAGCAGATGGACTTAATTGATATTTATAGAGCATTCCATCCAAAAACAGCAGAATACACATTCTTCTCAAGTGCACAAGGAACATTCTCCAGGACTGACCACATGCTGGGCCACAAGACAAGCCTCGGTAAATTTAAGAAAACTGAAATCATATCAAGCACCTTTTCCAATCACACCACTATGAGGTTAGAAATAAACTACAAGAGCGACTTCCCTGGTGGTCCAGTGGTTAAGAATCTGCCTTCCAATGCAGGTGACGCAGGTTCGATCCCTGGTCAGGGAACTAAGATCCCACATGCCACGGAGCAACTAAGCCTGAGCACCACAACTACTGAGCCTGCATGCTCTGTAGCCCACGCGCCATAGCTAGAGAGAAGCCCACACACCACAACGAAGAGCCTGCGCGCGGCAACAAAAGATCCCACATACCAAAATGAGGAACCTGCATGTCGCAACTAAGACCCAACGCAGCCAAATTAATTAATTAATTTTTAAAAATAAGCAATAAACTACAAGAAAAAAACTATAAGAACACAAACGCGTGGAGGCTAAACAATATGCTACTAAACAACCAATAGAATGGATCACTGAAGAAATCAAAAAATACCTAGAGACAAATGAAAATGAAAGCACAATGATTCAAAATCTATGGGATGCAGTAAAAGCAGTTCTAAGAGGGAAGTTTATAGCAATACAATCTTACCTCAGGAAACAAGAAAAATCTCAAATAAACAATCTAATCTTACACCTAAAGCAACTAGAGAAAGAAGAACAAAGTAGTAGAAGGAAAGAAAACATAAAGATCAGAGCAGCGTTTCCCTGGTGGCACAGTGGTTGAGAGTCCGCCTGCCGATGCAGGGGACACGGGTTCGTGCCCTGGTCCAGGAAGATCCCACATGTCGTGGAGTGGCTGGGCCCGTGAGCCATGGCTGCTGAGCCTGCATGTCTGGAGCCTGTGCTCCACAATGGGAGAGGCCACAACAGTGAGAGACCCGTGTACCGCAAAAAAAAAAAAAAAAAAAAAAAAAGATCAGAGCAGAAATAAATGAAATAGAGACAAAGAAAACAATAACAAAGATCAATGAAACTAAAAGCTGGTTCTTTGAAAAGACAAACAAAATTGATAAACCTTTAGCCAGACTCATCAAGAAAAAAAGGGAGAGAATCCAAATCAGTGAAATTAGAAATGAAAAAGGAGAAGTCACAACTGACACCACAGAAATACAAAGGAACATAAGAGACTACTACAAGCAACTGTATGCCAATAAAATGGCCAACCTGGTTGAAATGGACAAATTCTTAGAAAGGTACAGCCTCCCACTACTGAACCAGGAAGAAATAGAAAATATGAACAGACCAATCACAAGCACTGAAATTGAAACTATGATTAAAAAATTCCCAACAAACAAAAGTCCAGGACCTGATGGCTTCACAGGCGAATTCTATCAAACACTTAGAGAGGAGCTAACACCTATCCTTCTCAAACTCTTTCAAAAAACTGCAGAGGAAGGAAAACTCCCAAACTCATTCTATGAGGGCACCATCACCCTGATACCCAAACCAGACAAAGATATTAAAAAAAAAAAAAGAAAACTACAGGCCAATATCACTGATGAACATAGACACAAAAATCCTCAACAAAATACTAGCAATCCAAATCCAACAATACATTAAAAGGATCATATACCATGATCAAGTGGGATTTATCCCAGGGATGCAAGGATTTTTCAGTATCTGCAAATCAATCAGTGTGATACACCATATCAACAAACTGAAGAATAAAAACCATATGATCATCTCAATAGATGCAGAAAAAGCTTTTGACAAAATTCAACACCCAGTTATGATAAAAACTCTCCCGAAAGTAGGCATAGAGGGAACATACCTCAACATAATAAAGGCAAAGGCCATATATGACAAACCCACAGCTACCATCATACTCAATGGTGAAAAGCTGAAAGCATTTCCTCTAAGATCAGGAACAAGGCAAGGATGTCCACTCTCACCACTTTTATTCAACATAGTTTTGGAAATCCTACCTATGGCAATCAGAGAATACAAAGAAACTAAAAGAATCCAAATTGGAATAGAAGAAGTTAAACTGTCACTGTTTGCAGATGACATGATACTGTACACAGAAAATCCTAAAGACGCTACTGGAAAACTACTAGAGCTCACCGATGAATTTGGTAAAGTTGCAAGTTACAAAATTGATACAGAGAAATCTGTTGCATTTCTATACATTAACAACAAAAGATCAGAAAGAGAAATTCAAGAAACAATCCCATTTACCATTGCATCAGAAAGAATAAAATACCTAGGAATAAACCTACCTAAGGAGACAAAAGACCTGTACTCTGAAAGCTATAAGATGCTGATGAAAGAAATCACAGAAGACACAAACAGATCCATGTTCGTAGATTGGAAGAATCAATATTGTCAAAATAACTATACTACCCAAGGCAATCTACAGATTCAGTGCAATCCCTACCAAATTACCAATGGCATTTTTCACAGAACCAGAACAAAAAACCTTAAATTTTGTATGGAGACACAAAAGACCCCAAATAGCCAAAGCAATCTTGAGAAAGAAAAATGGAGCTGGAGGAATCAGGCTCCCTGACTTCAGTCTATACTACAAAGCTATAGTCAACAAAACAGTATGGTACTGGCACAAAAATAGAAATATAGATCAATGGAACAGGATAAAAAGCCAAGAAGTAAACCCATGCACCTATGGTCAATTAGTCTATGACAAAGCAGGCAAGACTACACAATGGTGGGAAGACAGTCTCTTCAACAAACGTTGCTGGGAAAGCTGGACAGCTACATGTAAAAAACAATGAAATTAGACCATTCTTTAACACCATACACAAAAATAAGCTCAAAATGGATTAAAGACCTAAATGTGAGACTGGACAGTATAAAACTCCTAGAGGAAAACATAGGCAGAATACACTCTGCCATAAATGGCAGCAATTTATAAGAAAGGCCAGGGAGCGGAGAAAGCAAGGCATTGCTGGAGTCCAGAGCCATGGGAGAAGTGAAGCAGGCTGCCGAGTTCCCTTCCCCTCCCCACCCCAAAATAGCCCAGAGTCTTCCTTCACCAGTTTATAAAATACAATAAAAGTCAAGCCAGGGGAGAGACTCCAAGGGAATCACCCATAGAGACATCAGGGGTCCCTGCAAGAGGTGAAGACTGGCACCAGGTCCTGTCTTGAAATGTAATTAGGGAGAGGACTTGCTGATCCTCCCGGGGATCCTCCCGGGGGCCCTTCTGAGCAGGGCTGGCCATGGAGCAGTTTGCATGCCTGATGGATGGTCATGGCATTAATGCCTGAGTTTCATGTGGGTTATGTCAATGGCTTCTAAGGAAGCCAAACTTGAGCAAATTTGCATGTACTTCCCCCACACTGAGGTGGCTGTGTTGACAGAGGGAAGCTGGTGGTTAGCAAGGCTGGAGAGGAGGTGGGGTTTGGAAGATATCCAAGAGTCACATGGTAAACATTTCATTGCCCCTTGTGAGAGCCAGTGTTTAGACCTGTCACCCAGAGCGCATCTGGCACCTGTCAGAGAAGCAGCAATGACTAAGAGCAGATTGCCAGGGAAAGCAGCTAAATCACTTACTCTTTTCCCTAATCCCTCCTTTCCCCTGCGACACAACAGAGGAGTGCCAAGAAGGGGCATCCCCCAGGAGCCCGCCACACACCATGGTTCACTTCAGGCCCCTTGAGCCACAAACCTGGCAGACCCAGAGAAAGAGAAAAGCTCTGAAGGGTAAATGAAACTGACAGATTTTTAATATCCAAAAATGAAGTCAAGGAATCATCCCAAAATGTCCTTAAGGGGTCCGTGACCTGGGGGGGTGGGACTTTTCACATAGCACAGTTGTGGGAGTGAAGGCTGAGAATGGAGAAAAAATAAAACCACTTCCTCTTTGTACCGCATAGAGATGAGACAGTTCAATAAAGCACTTACATGTGAATAAGCAAAGAGGAGAAAACAAAAATCATCTGTTATCCCACAAGGCGGCTATAACTAATACTAACTGATGTTTGCCAGGGATTTTTATGTGAATTCCTTTGCAAAAATTGAATTACAATGTATTTTCTGTTTTTTAACCTATCTTGTATTCTCAGGAATATACTCTGAACATTTGTGCTTTTTTAACAAAAGTGTTTAACAACACAATTTTTTTTTAGGGTGCGCCACATGGCCTGAGGGATCTTAGTTTCCCAACCAGGGATCGAACCTGGGCCCCCTGCAGTGGAAGTGTGGAGTCCTAACCACTGGACCACCAGGGAATTCCCAGCAACATAATTTTAATAGCTTAGAATATTGTATTCTGTGAGTTGATTATAATTTACTCAAGAAATGCCATATCCTTTCATATTTAAAGTTGTTTCCAATGTTTTACCATTATATATAATCCTGCAATGAACATCCTTAAAACTAAATTTTTGTACCTCTCTTTAATTACTTCCTATGGGTAAATCCTAGCAGCAGAGTTCCTTTATCAAAGGGTATATACATTTTAGAGCTTTTCCTATATGCTGCCAATTCTCCTTCTTTCTACACACCTACCACTAGCCCATGAGAGTCTGTTTTTCTGCATTTTGGCCCACGCTGAGTATACTCCTTTTTTTGAGTTGCCTAATATCTATTTGTGGTATTATTTTGAAATGCACTTTTTTGGAATATTAATGAGAGCTGACATTTTTTCATTGGTTTATTGGTTATTTATAATATTTATGCTGCGCACTGCCTGTTTCTGTCTTTTGCCCATTTTTCTACTAGTGTACAACTTTTCTTACTGTTTTGTAAAAGCCAGTTACATCCATGTATCTATCATATATATTGCAAGTATTCTTCCCAGTTCCTTTTTATTTATGATGTCATTTTCCATGCCAAAGTTTAAGCTTTTTAGATTTGACCATATAAAATTGTATCATGATTGATGTCAGGAGTCAACAAACTTTTTCTATAAAGGGCCAGATAATAAATATTTCAGGCTTTGTCAGCCAAATGGTCTGTCACAACTCTGTCTTTCTAGAGCAGAAGCAGCCCTAGAGGACAGTCAATGAATGGGCCTATCTTCATTCTAAATTCAGTCATGGGTGGGCAGTAGTTTGTCCACCTCTGGTTTAAGCTATCAGTGTCATGTTTTGAAAGTGGTTCTCCACCAAAAGGATATATATTTTCTATAATCTATTCTTACTTTGTAGCTTCACTTTTTAAACTCCTATCTTTAATATAATCAACTTTGTTGATTTAATTTTTCTCAAATGAGTTAGCCCTCTGGTCTAAAATCATTTACCATACTTTCCCAACTGAGTTGATTTGCAAACTTTTCTAAATTAAAAAATATGGACAACTGCACACATACTTGGATTATTTAAGTGCTATTACTCTTCTGGGGCTACTATCATGCCTTTAATTATTAGGTTTTTCAGTACATTTTAATATCTTGTATAGCAACTCTACAATCACCCCTCATATTCTTCTTTTTGTCTTTGTTGTTGATTTTTATCTTCCTTTTTTCCAAAATGTTCTTCAGAATCATTTTGTCAAGTTCTAATAAAAATTGTATTGCATTATGATTGGAAGTACATTGCTCTATAGATTAATTTTCAGATAAACTGACAGTCCAAGACACTGGTATGCACGTAGTGGAGGCTACTTTCTCATTATCGTTGGCCTCATTAATTGACTTTATAATCAATACATGCAGCTAAAAAATGTACAGTTTTGTAATTTGGGATTAAACGTAGTATTTTATTTGAAAATAAGATTCAAGTGCTTGAAATTTTGAAACCCACTGGTTTAACCTACTGACATTTATTATTATTACTAATTTGGCTTCTGTCATCTTATTCTATATTTTCATACCTTTAACACTTCTTTCTGGTTTCCTTTGTTTTCTGTTCTTTGACAATAACTGACTTGATTTCGCTAGTGGTTATTACAAGTTACCTTTATCAACAATTTATAGTCTAACTATATCATTTGAGGGTCTTCTGTTTGAGACAAAGGAATCAATACAATCTTAGATTCATTACCCTCACTACCTGGCCCCCACCACATTTTATTAATAAATAATAAAGAATTTTAGATCCACCATCTCTTTTAATAATCATGGATCTTCTCATTTTGGAATGATTTTTGACAATTTTATAATGAGTTTTTTTTTTTTACTAATGTTACTATCCTTCTATTCTGCAGCTATTTTATGAAAACTGTGTCTTCTCATGCCCCATTGTAAATGTCAAATCATTTCTTGAAGTTTTCCTCTGGACTCACTGGTAGATAATTATCAGAAGTTTGTTATTCTGAGTCTTCTAGATCCATTTTCCCCCTTGTTCCATGGTATTTTTCACAGGTGTTACTGTTACTTTACTCTTTATTCATCTTAGTCCTTGGTCCCGTACCCTGTCCCCAGCTAGTGATAGAATACTCTTCTCCTACTTACAACAGAATGACAGGTTGATGTGCAAGTTTAAACAAAATTTAACTCTGTGTACCTTTGTACGATGTGAGAGGGTGTCTTCTTCCTACCCCATGGTCTGGTTCTCTGGTTCCCTGAACTGATGTGTTACACAAAAAACTGTAATTCTCAGCATGCACTACAACCTGGTTTCTTTCTACAATGGCCCCATGTAAATAATGCCCCATAAACTTATTACCCGTGTAGGTACTATGCCTTCCCATACTCAGGAGAAAAAAAAGAAAGACGCTCATATTTCTGGCTGGTTCAAATCCTGAATATCTGGGTGAATCTCTAGTGGGTGAAGAACAAAATATTTTTCTACCTTTTATGAAGCATTTTGTGTCCAAACCCAGCTCCCGTTGTCCCGAAATTAGTTCCAATTTCTTCAAGGTTCTGGTATTATATGACCTATCAGTTTTGTTTTCCATGGTGGGAGGTTTATTTTTCCCCATAGGCCTTCATTAGTGTCTTTTGTTAGCTGTGGAGAGAGGCTTCCCTGGGGACTGTTAGCCAGATGCCACTTTGAATAACAACAGCAACAGCTAACATTTACTGAGCACTTACCATGTACCATCCACCCATTTTCTCATTTATTCACAACAACCCTCATTTAACCTCTCTAAGACCAGTTTGCCAAGGACACTCTCTGCTAAGGGCACACACTGCCATGTGCATGTATTTAAAATCATTTGCAAACTTCCAGGCTGTCTGGGATTCAAACAAATATACCATCTTTTTAATGCTTTTCTAAATTTCTTAGCCTTTCTGACCCTGGCTTGACCCCTCAAATGCCAGTATTTCCTTCTCCTTCCCTGGCGTGGTGATGTGATACATAACCTCATTAGCTAACTCTGTGATTAATCTCTCATTTGATATATATCTCATGTCAGTCATGCCTTATAATTGGGCATTTAGTAACCAAATTTAAGTCAAAAAATTAAAAATTTTTTTAGTCGGAGAAATTATAGGTTCCAGGTATTTGAGTGAATGTTTTACTTCTCTGTGCCATTTTTGTAAACTTTATGGAAGAAAGGTCTTTTGTAAAGAATATATGGGTCATATACCCTTTCAGAGAAACACACAACATAAAATGTTAACAACTGTAGAGAAGTACTTTACATGAGCACCAGATTCACTAGTAGACAGTCACGGGAATGCTAAGAAGGCAAAACACCTATACAAAATGGTTACAAATTGGATTTTCTGGAAAGCTTTTGAGATGGAGTTTAACATGCACAATGTTTTTTAGGGAGTAATCTTGGGATAAACACCTGTGGAAAGAAGGAAAGGGCAGCAGGATTGAATAGCGGGAGAAGCTGGGTTGTGATGCAAGATCAACGGCCTCAGCTAACCCTCTCTCAAGGAGGTCAGAGTCTTCGGAGTTCTCCCTCTTTGGGTCAAGATAGTCAGATTGTTAAAATGTCTTTTCAATCAGCAATTGGAAGAGGAACATCTGAGAAGGGAGTGGCCTTGGTGAAGCTGCTCTTTGCAGCCTGAGGCAATCTCTGAAGGTGCTGACCTTGAAGGCTGACTGCTGGCAACAACCTGTCCTTCACTGAAGGGGGATCTAGGCAGAGGAGCATCACAGGATCCACCACGATGATCCTCTCTGAAAAGTCAGTCATTTCAGAGATGACCAAACTGATTCAGAATGTTTCCAATTACTTTAAGGCTTCCTGTAATTCTACAGTACTTTTTAAAGCCCTAATAAGATGAAGATTCAAATGAATCACTACTTTCCATGGGACTTAGCTAGTAATCACTAAATACCAGATCATCTGGAAAAGGAAAAGAACTGACTTTCACTGAGCACTTTCTGGCTCAGGTCTTTAACATACATAATTTCATGTCACTGGCCCAAAAGTTTACAGATGAGAAAAAGGAGACAGAAAACTTAGCCACAGCTGGTCAATTGTATAATTAGAACTAAATCACCACAAAACTCTTGATTCACTAGGATGGCTCATCCTGACAAAGTAACTGTGATGTCAGACACATCCTACTCCTGGCTTTTGGAGTGTTTTGGCAAATGGTGGCAGAGCCGATGGCCAGGGAACCTGGGCCAGAGCAGATGGTCTGGATGGTGCCCAGCACTGTCCCAGGAGAGAACAAAGGGCTGCCGTGCTATCCCTGGACAAATGTATTAGGCACAGCCTTCTTGGAAACCTCCAATGAGAGAGGATCTATTAAACATGTCCCCTTGCCAAGGTCGTCAATGATCCCAGCATACTGATGGGTCTTTCATGCCTTGAAGGAACCTAAGACACAGAACCCATCGATCAACTAATATTTTCTGAGAGCATGTGCCACATACTTGGGCATCAGAGGAAACACAAAGAGATTTAAGAACAGCATGTTATAGTCAAAACAGCACTGGCTTCCCACTTCACTTAGAATAAAATCCAAATTCTTTGTCACGGCTTATAATTCTTGCCCTTATTTCCCCCCTCTTTCTCAGATCTTCCCCACCCCCTTGTTCACTTTAGCCACACTGTTTTTTTCACTAGCTATGCCATTTGCCTGGAACAAATCTTCCCCAAATCTCTGTGTAACTGACTTGTTCTCTTCCTCTAGGTTGCAGCTCAAATTTTTCTGTTTCAGAGAGATTTTCTCTGATTCCCACAGCTAAAGTCGGCCTCTATTTGACACTGTTTTATTTTCTTCATGGCACTTTTCACTTTCTGAAGTTATCTTCTTTGCTCATGTACTTGTTCCTCATCTGTCTCCCTAAAATATGTAAGCTACATGGGAATCTGGACCTTCTTTACCCATAGTACTTAGAACAGTGCTTGACACATAATAGGGACTCAAATACTTGCAGAATGAATAAAGTAAGAGAGAGACCTAAGTTCCATTTCTGCTTCTGTAAGTTGTGTGAGATTGGGAGGATCATTTAACCACTTTGAATGGAAGCTCATTCATCTAGAATAAGAGTTAGCACACTATGGCTCAAAGACTAAATATAGCTGGTCACCCAATTTTGTAAAGAAAGCATTATTGGAACACAGACATGCTCATTCATTTATGTATTGTCTCTAACTCCTTTAATGCTATAAGGGCAGAGGTGAGTAGTTGAGACAGCATCTGGCTCACAAAGCTTAAAATACGTACAATCAGACCCTTTAAGGAAAGAGTTTGCAAACCGTTGGTGATCATAACATCTGCAGCATTTTTGTAAGGAACGAATGAGAAGATGCATGTGAAAGACCTTTATGAAGTGAAAAATGCTACTCATGTCAGGGGTCAACTTTATTAACTATGAAGATGATTGTCATGAAGCCACTGCAATCAATCAGTCAATGACTGTGTAAAAGAACGGCACTGACTTATAAGACCCAGACTATTTCAAGAGGACTTCAGAAAAGTGTGAAATCATCCTTTTGGGCATAGCCCTACCTGAATGAGTCCAGGCTTGGGATTACAATCACCTCACCAAAGTGGAAGTACAAAGGAAACAGACACACTTGATCAAATTTCTGCTCTACTACTCATCAGCTGTGTGCCTTTGGAATCTCATCAACTCTATCCATCAGGTTCCTCATCTGCAAAATGAGGATAGTAAATTAATATATACACACTACTGTATATAAAATAGATAATCAACAAGAACCTACTGTATAGCACAGGGAACTCTACTCAATACTCTGTAATAACCTATATGGGAAAAGAATCTGAAAAAGAATAGATATATCTATATGTATAACTAAATCACTTTGCTGTACACCTGAAACTAACACAACACTGTAAAGTAAATATACTCCAATATAAAATTTTTTAAAACGTACTGATATTCCATAGGATTGTTGTGAGGATCAAATGAGATAATGCATGGAAAGAGATAGCACCTAGCTCATTGTCAACATCAATGGCAATTGTTATCATCATCATCTTCATTGTCGTCATCTAGCTACTTCTCCCACGTTCTGAACTAATTCAGTGGCTAAGGAAACAAGTTGGTGTACTGGTCCCATTACATACTAGAGAGGTCTGCACTGGATGCCAGGGGTCTCATTTTCCTCCCTGTTTCTTCTGTATTCATCTACTCTCTCCAGGGCTGAACCACTCGCTTCCCAGATGACCCTTGAACCCTGGGTTTTATCCTAGCCTCTCCTCTTCCTTACTCCCTACATCTAATAGACTGCTAATTTTGCCTCCTGAAAATAATCTCTAGTGTCTGGGCTCTGGGCTCTATCTTTATGGCCCAGACCCTATTTCACAGGCTCACCAGCTCTTGCCTCAACTCATATCATTGTCTCCCAGGTGGGCACCTGACTCCAGGGAACTCCAGCTTCAGCCCACCCTCCACACAGCATCAGTGTTATCCTCTAGAATAAAATCATGCCACTTCTTTACTTTAAAAGCTCTGGGATTCCTCATTGTCTATTTGTTGCATGAGGCCCTTCTAAACCTGTCACCTGCCTACCTAGTCAATCTAATCTTCTTTCACCTGTTTCCTGTTGACACCCTCCCCACGTGTGTGTTTCAATCACATACACCTATTTGCTGCTTCCCTGGCCAACCTATAGACCCAATAGTGAGAAAAAAATGCTTGTTGTTGTAAACTACCAAAATTTGAGGGGTTGCTTTATAAAAAGCAGCATTCTCTTAGCAGAAATATGACTAATATGTGACAGAAATTATAATTGAATAACCACGTATTGAGCTAAAATGTTTTTCCCCCCGATATAACATCTACAGCCTAATTTCACTCCACAATAAAGTCATGAATTTACAGATTCACACATAAACATATATGGAGAGGGAAATCAAATATGGTGTCCTTGGGAAACATTTGCTAGATGTGTATCTTATATACCACAACTTAATCTTCATTAGCAGGGACAATTGTCTTTTTAAAAATACCATAGTAGGGAAGTTTTAAAGAATAAAAATTATGAATCAAGAAGAATCAAAGAGGCAGAAAAATGCAGAGGAAATGGAACTCAATAAAAAGCCTGAGAAGTAACACAAAATGGGGACAATTTAGGTTGATTGAATGATGCGAGGTAGAAGAAAGGAAGCTCAGCAAGATAGAGGTCCTCAAAAGGGCAGGAAGAGTGAGAAGAGTGAAAGGCCAAGCAGTGACCTGGAAGTGGATCTGAGCCAGAGGAGTCGCCTAAGAGAGGCTAGCCCTGTGGCTGAGTAAGAAGCTCTGGGTCATAGGAGAACATTGTTCCCAAGTAGAGGTAGCCATTGAATTAATTCTCTTGGGCATTTATCTGAGCGCCTTAATGGGTGCTTGAAGATAATTTTGCCCGCATTAGCTACTAAGGAGACTTGACCCTCAATGAGAGATACCATTGGGTACATTAACCGCCCTGCTAATGGCCTAACCTCTTTGATAATGTCACATATACAGTTCTTTTCCCTGACTGGCTTTGAAGTCCCCCTGCCCCCGCAATAATTGCATATTGTTTCTCTTACCTTGTTGCTGGGAAGGAAGGAAAAGAGGGAGGGAGGGAGGGAGGGAGGGAGGGAGGAAGAAGACTGGAGGTGCAAAGAGCAAACTATAATTCACTCTTGGTAACTGCTACAGCCCATGGACAAGGCAGTGCTGGTATCCTGGGAGTTACCAGCAAAGTAAAGATGTCCTGTTCAGTTCCCAGGGCCTTATGTGCATACTCTGAATTACCTTGATCTTCAGTCTGAAAAAGGGGACTTGAAGTGATCCAGGACTTGGAGTCCATATCCAATTTGTAGCAGACTCTTTGGATCCTTGCTGGAAAAAAAACAGGGAGAGCAGGATAAAACCCACCAGTTATCATGAGTCATCAAAGGGAAGAGAACTGTTTCATCCAGTTTTTCCAGGTAATTAACATGACATCATGTAAGAGCCCATGGTGTGAAATAGGTACTACCATGGAGAACTGATCTCAGCTCTTTAGGGTCTCCATTTCAACGTAAACTTTGATAAACAGAAGAAAAGAAAGCAAATATGGTATCGTTTGTTATTTGGGTATTTTAAAACTTTCCATCCTGGAAATTACTTCTAAGAGTAATAAGATACCAATGTCCACTGAAAAGATCTAATTTTGGTGAATTCCAAGTTTTCATGGGCCATAAACTGCTAAATCCTTGGGGACAGGTTTGTATATCTGGTTTGAAAACCCCTTTGTACCCAGAACATGTTGTACTAAATAAACAAATAAACAAATAAATATACCTCCAACATCAACAGGAAATGCCCTGGGTGATTTTGGAGATGGGCATTGATGGCATCGACGGCAGCGTCCTAGTCTAGCACACATAAGTTCAATTACGATGGAATAAGTTCAGTTATGATGGAATAAGCTATAACCTGCAGTGGTCCATTTTAGAAAACTTACTATTATTTGTATTAGAAAAAATTTTAATGGTAAAAATATAGTAATTAAGGACTTTAAATGAAAAAAAAATGTCCTAACATTCCAACAATTCCTAACCATAATAGAATAAGTAGTTAAAATAAAATTGGGAAGTGAGTGAATTGGTTTCTTCTACAGGTCTTAGTTTCCCATTTTTAAAATAAAGGGCATGGGCCAGAAAATTTCGAAGTTTCTTCCTGGTGGCAAGAGACCAAGATCTCTAAGTCTGTGTGTGAACATAGGTTAAGGGTAAACCCTCTTGCCTGCAGCCAGAGTTTCTGTGAATCTGGCATTCCATCCTTATCCCCTATCGCACTCCATTTTGCCTTAACTCACCCAACTCACCAGGAACCTCTCTACTTTACCAGGACCAATCTTCTCAACCCTTTTTTTGGACCTTGGCCAGGCTACTCCCCTCATTTGAATGTCATCCCTAGATCACCCAAATCCCACTTTGTTCTTCAAGACACAGCTCACTGTTTGCTTCCTCTATGAAGCTTTGCCTGAATAGATCAGCTCTGGCTCTTTCATTTCTCTGAGCTATTGTTTGTATCATCTACAGTGCGATTACATACAGTCCACTATGCACTGTGGATGTTTCATTTAGTTTAAGAGCTTGGACTGTGGAACCAGGCTACCTAGATTCAAACCTCATCTATACCACTTATTTACTCCATGACCTTGGGCAGTCAGTTAACCTTGATTAACCTCTCTATGTCTTGGTTTCATCACTTATCAACTGGGGATAATGTGATATGCACTTCAGAAGTTCTGTGTCATGGAACTATTTCTGGCCACATCATCTTAAGTATCCACTGAGAATGTCTCAAGAAATGTGTTCAGCATTCTACAATGTCAACACTATATAACATTTTTGTGGTCTATTAAAAAATGTGCACAGTATTATTTTAATACATTCATGTCCATGTAAACATTTTAAATACAAATAAATGAATAACTCTTAATTCCACCACCTAGAGATAATTATTGTTTAAAATGTTGCATTTATTCTTACAGATATTTTTTCACAAATTGTGGTAGTTTTAAAATATGTCCAAAAAGTCTTTAACACTCCTTCCTTCAAAAGGTGGAGCCTAATTTCCTTCCCATTGAGAGTGGGTCAGACTTAGTGACTCTCTTCTAGCTATTAAAATGTGGCAAAGGTGATGGTGTGCAATTTCTGAAACTAGGTCATAAAAAGCACTGCCTCTCTCTTTTTCTTTCTCCCTCCTTCTCTCCCTCTCATCCTCTCTCCCACTTTCTTTGTCTCACCACTCTCTCTGTGGGAGCCAGCTGCCATATGGGGACATTAAAGCAGCACAATAAAGTGGCACATATGGCAAAGAACTGAGGCCTCCTGCCAACAGCCACATGAGTGAGCCATCTTAGAAGCAGATCCTCCAGCCCCAGTCATGTGACATGAGTAACCCTGATCTGGAATCACCCAGCCAAGCCATTCCCAAATTCCAGACACACAGAAGCTATGAGATAATGTAGTTTTGGGGTAATTTGTTGAGCAGCAATAAATATCACACACACACACACACACATATATATATATACCGTGTGCTCTCCTGGCCCATAGCATTAATCACATACTGTATATCTAGCAATCCCATGTTTACCTGTCTTTCCACCTCTAGAGTAGAAGCTGCTTGGGAGAAGGGAATGTTTAGTTCTTAGCTGTATCTCCAGGACCTAGCACACTGCCTGCCACATTGTACAAGTTCAGAGAACTTTGATGCATAAATGAGAGAGTGAGTAATGTGGAAATAGGAGGGAAAGGGGAAGACCTTTGGTGAGAGGTGTGGCTGTGAAACAAGGGAAGTAGTAGAAACATAGTGAGTTGGAATATTAAAGTCAAGTGAAGGAGGACTGGTTCAAATCCTGGTCCTAAAACCATCTAAGCTGAAACTAAGGATGTACCCAACATTAGGCTTTGGACTCAAAATAAAGGCAAAATCTGCATCTGTCTTGGCCCTTGGAAGGCAAAATAAATAAATAAATAAACACATATCATTTCTGGTATCTTTATATTTGCATGTAATCAAAGGTCATGTGATGGTATAGATTACCCTAATATTTAGTCAATATAACACTTGTGAATGAATAACACATACAATTCTGATTTATTGTTATTATCAGAATGTTCACATCAAAATTCTAGATGTATTTGGAGGTAGGCATTCTAGATATAACTTGGAGTAAAAAAACTCATGTGGGCTTCCCTGGTGGCGCAGTGGTTGAGAGTCCGCCTGCCGATGCAGGGGACATGGGTTCGTGCCCCGGTCTGGGAAGATCCCACATGCCGCGGAGCGGCTGGGCCCGTGAGCCATGGCCGCTGAGCCTGCGCGTCCGGAGCCTGTGCTCCGCAACGGGAGAGGCCACAGCAGTGAGAGGCCCGCGTACCGCAAAAAAAAAAAAAAAAAAACAAAAAAACTCATGTGCTTTACATATTGAAATTCTTTCAAATTGTTGAAGTATAAATGCATATTGATCTTCGCAAAAGTTAAATACTACCACAATTAATAATGATGTGAAAGCTGTTAATTTTATATTCAAAGACAATTAGTAAGAATTTTCAAATAGTTAAATAAGTAGGGACATAGATTGACAGTTTATACCATATTAAGTGAGAGTATTAGTTGATAAATTAATGAAGAAGATTAATTCCTTTCTAAACCAGCAAGCATTTTATAAAAATTTAAATACAAAGCCAAATAATAGAGA
Source organism: Pseudorca crassidens (assembly GCF_039906515.1). Lineage (NCBI taxonomy): Eukaryota > Metazoa > Chordata > Mammalia > Artiodactyla > Delphinidae > Pseudorca > Pseudorca crassidens. The sequence continues at coordinate 96,003,936 of NC_090317.1, forward strand.
TTAAACTATATCATAAGTCTATCTTTCCAGGGATTGTTTTCAGTGCTATCATTTATACTATTAAACAAGATAACATGTAAGACTGTTTCTGAACAGTTAAGAAAACATCTTTCTCAAGCAATGCACAGAGCTTATTTGAGGGGGACTGCTTCAACTAAAGTGCATCACCATGACCAAAATTCAAGTCCAACAGATGAGGAATAGATATCCTTATCCTTAGCTGGTTACTAGTAGAGAGAAGGGAAGGCTTAATAATATGGTGGCAGCCTTACCCCCAGTAGAATCCTATGTTGACAGAAAAAGCCTCAAAATCTCTTGCTTATCCACCAGCTTCATTTGAAAGTGAGCATCCATTTGGTACCATAAATGTGTATTATAGTGATCACACGATCAATCACGCAGCTGATAGTACCTGAGAAAACACTGTCATGATCTGAAACATGTTTCTGATCCATAATGTCAATCTAGGCGGGCTTCCCTGGTGGTGCAGTGGTTGAGAGTCCGCCTGCCGATGCAGGGGACATGGGTTCGTGCCCCGGTCCGGGAAGATCCCACATGCCGCGGAGCGGCTGGGCCTGTGAGCCATGGCCACTGAGCCTGCGCGTCCGGAGCCTGTGCTCTGCAACGGGAGAGGCCACAACAGTGAGAGGCCCACGAACTGCAAATAAAAAACAAAAACAAAACAAAACAAACAAACAAACAAAAATCATAACGTCAATCTTGTGAAAGTTCACTGTTAGATTCTTCATAATAAATATTTTGGTACATTTTCAGATTTATCCTTATGATCTAGGAGTTCATTTTATGATGGCGATGTTCAGCTTTGGCTTCAGCTTTGACTTAATATGATTTTTTAACACTGGCCTTTTAGTATTTGGCCAAAAGGTGTTTTCAGTGAACTGTAATGAAAACCATGCATGGGTCCTGACGGGAAATAGATAATCCCTGCAATGCTTGGTAGAGGTCTGTGGCTCCAAACTTGAATAAAGGGAAACCTTGAGTGGGTTTTTTGGTTCCCAGAGGAGGGCTGGCATTGATGAGAAGATGTACCTACCTCCCTTACCCTAATTAAGGGAATAAGGGAAGTGAGATGGGGTCCCCCTGACAGATGACAGGGGTCAGGGGGTGCGGAAAGGGTATTATTATGGGGAGGCACATTTGGTATCTTCAATAGGCCAAGCACTGCTGAGAAGAGATGCATAAAAGAACCTTATGATATTGCAGTAACAAAATTAAACCCCCTTCTTAGATGGGACTTCAGGCAGGACCTCCTCAGTCCAGATTTCTCTTTAGACCAAATGCTATCAGCATGAGGATTGGAGATGTTTGGGTGTCTACTGACAGATGCAGGAATTAATTAAGCATAGTAGTGGAGGTGCTATGAGGCTGCAGGGATTAGAATCCTCAGGGTCACCAGGTTGCCAGCGTGGAGCTCAGCTGTCCAGACCCCTAACTGCTTACCGGCTGCTTACTTCTCCTCATTGTTCACAGAGACACTTGAAGCAGAATAAAATTTACCTTCCAATTGCACAACACGCCTAAATTGTTCCCTACAATTCCTGAACTTATCTGGATATTTATCGAGCACCTAATAGGAAGAAAACTGATATTCAAAAGAGCCCTTGGCATTGTCATAGAACAAGGTGATTAGGAGTCTGAAATATGGATTCCATCAGCTCTTTGACTACATCAGCTTTTTGACCTTGGGCAAGTTGTTAAAAATTCCTGAGTCCTAGTCTTCCTCATCTGTAAAATGAGATTAAAACTCTGACAGGACAGATGAACTGTAGCTACCCATTTTTTTCAGCTGGAGTTCTCAAGTCTCCTCAACCTTTTGGCTATTTATCTGGCCTCACCTACCTCACCTCGTTAAGGTCTTTGAATTGTCCTCCTGGTAGAAAATATTCCAAGTTTGAGGAGGGATGTCAAATTGGGCATAAGCTCTGTTCATTCTGGATTCGGGATTCAGGCAAATCAGGAAGCGGCTGGGGTCTGTTTAAGGGCAGGCCAAGGAGCTAACAGGAAAGACTACCTCCCAAGAGAAAGCAAAATCCAACCAGTTTGACTCAAGACCGAGGGGGCAGCAAATTTATAGTATCACCAAAACTCTGATCAAAATATTTTAGTTAACATCTTAGTGTACTCAACGATGGAAAGTGTACACTATTATAGTATTTGCCAATTTGGAGATTTCTGAGGGTTTAGGGAGGTATCCCTCTCAAGTGTCAAAGGCTTAATGTATTATCTTATAGATCCTCTCTATTCTTTTAGACAATATTTAAGTTGGTTCCCAAACTCTGGGATAGCAGGAAGCTTATATAAGCTACTAAAGGCAACTGAAATCCATAGCAAATAATAAGTTATTTGCTTAGATTTCCTGGGCAGGGGCTGTTTTCATCAGGTTATGTGAGAACATCCACCGCCTGAGCAGGGAAATTTATTTATGTATTTACTGAGAGCTCCCTATGAGTAAAGTACTAAATAAATAGTGTGCTTAGATAAGTGATCACAAAGGCAGCAAGACGTGAGCCCCGCTTTCAGGTTATTTGTACTTTAGTTTGACTAAAAGTAACAATAATAATTTATATCTCTGTGACATTTTCCATTTTTCAAAGAGTTTTAATACCTATTCTCATTTCATCTTCAAAGATTCCTATAAGACAAGTACAATTAACTCCACTTTAAAGATGAGGAAACTGGGGTTCCAAGAAGTAAAGACATTTTTCTAAGGTCATGAAATGAACACATAATCACGATTCAAACCCAGGTCTTCTGACTCTTGGTTTAATGGTCTCATGTACCATAGCTCCATCTTGAAGAGGAAAATCTATGCCTTTGCTAAATCAAGGTGGAAGGGAAGGAGCAGAAAATGTTTTTGCTTGATTTCCCCAATCAATCAGGGCCCAATCAGGGCCTATTATAATCCGTCTGGCCCTGGCAAAGATGCCATGCAGGAACTAGGGGAAAAAGAGGACTTTTTCTCTACCATTCAAAGGCTTTCAAATTAACTTCATGTTAAGAAGCAAGTGGAAAAAAAATAGAAAGTGTTAAGAAGACTTGAACTAGACCCAATGGGGTGGTAACACACTCTTACAGTATGATGGTCCTTGTCCTTATGGGGCTTAGGGTGCCTTTCCTGTTCACCTTTATATGTCCCAGCACCTGCCACAGGGTCTGGGACATAGTAAGTATAGGTACTCAATAAAAAATATGTTGTGTAAATAAAAGATCAACAGGAGCAAACAGATAACCATGAAACACACCTTAGCATATATTGTAATTTCAAACATGACAAAGAAGGAATCACAAAGCAATAGGAATTGGATGCTTATCTAACACAAGGGATTTGGAAAATTAACTATTTGTAGAAAATCAAGTTAGAACCGTATTTTATAATATAATCTCATAATGTCAAGTAAACGCCAGATGAATCAATGAGTCAAATGACAAGAACAAAACTATTTTTAAAGGCAGAACTAACCCGAAATTATAATTTCATTAATTTCTGACTGACAAGGGATTTCTAAGTATAAATATAAAGTAAGAAATCATACTATAAACAGCTAACAACATCATTACATAAAAAGAAGATTTGGTTCTTGATTTTAAATTTTAAAATTTCTGTGTGTCTGAGAACACCATGAATGTCATTTGATGAACTAGGAAATATATAATAAATAAAAACAAATATTAATCATTTAACATATTAAAAATATATAAAGCATGTAAAAACCATCACTTATGCAAAAAGCTAACAACCCAGTAAGAAAAAACATAAATACACTAAGAAAAATGGTCAAAGGACATAAGAAACTAATTCATAGAAGAAAAAAATGGAAAATAGCTGAAAAAATATTCAACCTCACTGCTAATCAAAGAAAAATAAAAGAACAGTGAAATATTTTTTACCTACTATATTTGTAGAAATTTAATTATAATGTTCAATACTATCAAAAGCATGATGAAACGGCCCTCCTGTAAAATGATGGTAGAAATTAAAATGGTACAAACTTTCTAGAAGGCAACTTGGCAATTGTTTACCAAATTTTTTTCATGTGCATAGTCTATAAATCAGTACAGGTATACCTCCCAGATATTGTGGGTTGGGTTCCAGACCACCGCAATAAAGCAAATATCGCGAAAAAGCGAGACGAGTCACACGAATTTTTTGGTTTCCCAGTGCATATAAAAGTTATATTTACACTATAGTGTAGTTTATTAAGTGTGCAATAGCATTATGTCTAAAAAAATGACAATGTACTTGGCTTATTTTAAAAATACTTTATTGCTCAAAACTAACCATCATCTGAGCCTTCAGCGAGTCATGACCTTTTTGCTAGTTGAGGGTCTTGCCTCTATGTGGATGGCTGCTGACTGATCAGAGTGATGGTTGCTGAAGATTGAGGATGGTGTGGCAATTTCTTAAAATAAGACAGTGATGAAGTTTGCTGCATCAACTGACTCTTCCTTTCATGAACAGTTTCTCTGTAGTGTGCACTGCTGCTTGATAGCATTTTACCCATAGTAGAACTTCTTTCACAATTGGAGTCAGTCCTCTCAAACCCTGCCACTGCTTTATCAACTAAGTTTATGCAGTATTCTAAATCCTTTGTTGTCATTTCTACACTCTTCACAGCATCATCATCAGGAGTGGATTCCATCTCAAGAAACCACTTTCTTTGCTCATCCATAAGAAGCAATGCCTCATCCATTAAAGTTTTATCATGAGATTGCAGCAATTCAGTCACATCTTCAGGCTCCACTTCTAATTCTAGTTCTCTTGCTATTTCCACTCCATTGCAGTTCCTTCTTCCATTGAGTCTTGAATCCCTTAAAGTCATCTATGAGGGTTGGAATCAACTTCTTCCAAACTCGTGTTAATGTTGATATTTTGACTGCTTCCCATGAATCATGAATGTTCTTCATGGCATCTAGAATGATAAATCCTTTCCAGAAGGTTTTCCATTTACTTTGCCCAGATCCATCAGAGGAATCACTACCTATGACAGCTATAGCCTGACAAAATATATTTCTTAAATAATAAGACTTAGAAGTAAAAATTACTCTGGCTGTTGTTCTAGCAGTCATGAAAACAACATGAAGCTCACTGCACATCTCCATCAGAGCATCTGGGTACACTGTCAATGAGCAGTAATATTTTGAAAGGAATCTTTTTTTCTGAGCAGTAGGTCCCAACAGTGCACTCCATATATATATATATATATATATATATATATATATATATAAAGTAAACCATGTTGTAAATAGATGTGCTGTCATCCAGGCTTTCTTGTTCCATTTTTAGAGCAGAGGCAGAGTAGATTTAGCATAATTCTTAAGCGCTCTAGGGTTTTTAGAATGGTAAATGAGCACTGGCTTCAACTTAAATTCACCAGCTACATTAGCCCCTAACACGAAAGTCAGTCTGTCCTTTGAAGCCAGGTGTTGACTTCTCCTCTCTAGCTATGAAAGTCCTAGATGGCATCTTCTTCCAATTGAGGACTATTTCATCTACATTGGAAATCTGCTGTTTAGTGTAGCCAGCTTCATTAATAATCTTAGCTAGATCTCCTGGAAAACTTGTAGCTTCTACATCAGCACTTGCTGCTTCACCTTGCACTTTTTTTCCCCCACAATGCTACTCACTTTATAATTTCAGTCTTCACACTGTTCAATTCTAAAAGCTTCAAAAACATTTTAATTGAAGTATAGTTCCTGTACAATATTATATAAGTTATGGGTGTACAAGATAGTGATTCACAAATTTTAAAGGTTATACTCCACTTATAGTTATTATAAAATATTGGCTATATTCTCTCTGTTGTACAATATATCCTTGCAGCTTACTTTATACCTAATAGTTTGTATCTCTTACTCCCCTACCCCCATAGTGCCCCTCCCCCCTCCACTGGTAACCACCAGTTTGTTCTCTATATCTGTGAGTCTGCTTCTTTTTTTTAATATTCACTAGTTTGTTGTATTTTTTGATTCCACATATAAGTGATATCATACAGTATTTGTCTTTCTCTGTCTGACTTATCTTACTTAGCACGATGCCCTCCAGGTCCGTCCATGTTGCCACAAATGGCACATTTTCATTCTTTTTTATGGCTGAGTAGTATTCCATTGTGTATGCGTATATATATATATATATATATACCCCACATCTTCTTTATCCATTCATCTGTTGATGGACACTTAGGTTGCTTCCATAGCTTGGCAATTGTAGATAAGGCTGCTGTGAAAATTGGGGTGCATGTATCTTTTCGAATTAGTGTTTCTGTTTTTTTGGATGTATACCCAGGATTGGGATTGCTGGGTCATATGGTAGTTGTATTTTTAGTTTTTTGAGAAACCTCCATAATGTTTTCCACAGTGGCTGCACCAGTTTACATTCCCACCAACAGTGTACGAGGGTTCCCTTTACTTCACATCCTCGCCAACATTTGTTATTTGTGTTCTTTTTGATGATAGCCATTTCTGACAGGTGTGAGGTAATATCTCACAGTGGTTTTGATTTGCATTTCCCTGATGATTAGCAATGTTGAGATTTTTTTTCATGTGCCTGTTGGCTATCTGAATTTCCTCTTTGGAAAAATGTCTATTCAGTTCTTCTGCCCACTTTTTTAATCAGGTTTTTTTTTTGATGTTGAGTTGGTATGAGCTGTTTATAGATGTTGGATATTTTAAGCTTTTAAGTTTAGTTAGGTCCCATTTGTTTATTTTTGCTTTTATTTCTTTTGCTTTAGGAGACAGATCCAAAAAAATATTGCTACAATTTATGTGAAAGAGTGTTCTGCCTATGCTTTCCTCTAAGAGTTTTATAGTATCCAGTCTTACAAATAGGTCTTTAACCCATTTTGAGTTTAGTTTTGTATATGGTGTTAGAGAATGTTCTAATTTCATTCTTTTACACGTAGCTGTCCAGTTTTCCCAGCACCACTTATTGAAGAGACTGTCTTTTCTCCACTGTATATTCTTGCCTCCTTTGTCATAGATTAATTGACAATAAGTGCATGGGTTTATTTCTAGGCTCTCTATTTTGCTCCATTGATCTCTGTGTCTGTTTTTGTCACTTTGCACTTTTATGTTATGGAGGTGGCTTCTTTCCTTAAACCTCATGAATCAACCTCTGTTAGCTTCAAACTTTTCTTCTGCAGCTTTCTCACCTTTCTCAGCCTTCATAGAATTAAAGAGGGTTAGGCTTTTGCTCGGGATTGGGATTTAGCTTAAGGGAATGTCGTGGCTGGTTTTTCTTTTTGTTGTTGTTGTTTTTGTTTTTAGCTGCGTTGGGTTTTCTTTGCTGTGGGCTTTCTCTAGTTGCAGTGAGCGGGGGCGACTCTTCATTGCGGTGCGTGGGCTTCTCATTGCAGTGGCTTCTCTTGTTGTGGAGCATGGGCTCTAGGCACGCGGGCTTCAGCAGTCGTGGCACAAAGGCTCAGCAGATGTGGCTCGCAGGCTCTAGAGTGCAGGCTCAGTAGTTGTAGTGCATGGGCTGAGTTGCTCTGAAGCATGTGGGATCTTCCCGGACCAGGGCTCGAACCCCTGTCCCCTGCATTGGCAGGCGGATTCTTAATCACTGCACCACCAAGGAAGCCCTCGTGGCTGGTTTGATCTTCTATCCAGACCACTAAAACTTTCTCCATATCAGCAATAAGGCAGTTTTGCTTTCCTATCATTCATGTGTTCACTGGAGTAGCACTTTTAATTTTCTTCAAGAACTTTTCCTTTTCATTCACCACTTGGCTAACTGTTTGGTGCAACAGGCCTAGCTTTCAGCCTGTCTCAGCTTTCAACATGCTTTCCTCACTAAGCTTAATCATTTCTAGCTTTTGATTTAAAGTGAGAGAGGTGTGACTCTTCCTTTCACTCGAACATTTAGAGGGCATTGTAAGGTTATTAATTGCCCTTATTTCAATATTGTGTCTCAGTGAACAGGGAGGCTCAAGGAGAGGGAGAGAGATGAGGGAACGGCTGGTTGATGGAACAGTCAGAACACACACAAACACTTATTGATTAAGTTTGCCGTCTTACATGGGCATGGCTTGTCGTGCCACAAAACTTTTACAATAGTAACATCAAAGATCACTGATCACAAATCACCATAACAAATCTAATAATAATGAAAAAGTTTGAAATATTGAGAGAATTCCTAAAAAGTGACACAGAGACATGAAGTGAGCAAATGCTGTTGGAAAAATGGTGCTGAAAGACTTGCTCAACACTGGGTTTCCGCAAACCTTTTCTTTGTAAAAAAACACGATATCTGCAGAGCACAATAAAGTGAAGTGCAATAAAATGAGGTATACCTGTAATTTTGCTTCTATAAAATCATCCAAAAGAAACAGAGATGCAAAAAGATGAATATACAATGGTTTTCTTCATAGGCATCTTGATAATAGTGAAAAAAATGTAAACCCAATACTCAACACTAGGGAATTGTTAGGCAAATGATTCATAAGATGGAATGCTAAGCAGTCATTAAAAATCAGGTTTTAGAATATTTATTGAAATACAAACTATTTGATATGTCCAGAAAAGATAAAAACAGAAGACCACAGAAGAGTATTATAACATGATACTATTATTTTGAAGGAGAAAGAAGGAAGAAAAGAAGGCAGGAAGAGAGAAGGAAAAGAGAAGAATAATGGAATAGCAACCTCTATTGATATTTTATTATACATCCCAGAATGGTGACATTGCAAGGGATTTCTTAGTTGTTGTTTTGGCTTTGCTATCCTGTTTTAAAATTCTTTTCAAATTTTTGTAATTGAAAAATTATTTATTTAAGACTGCAAAGAATACCCAGAAATCTCTGGGAAGTAGGATTACAAATATTCTTCATTTTCTTCTTGATACTTCTCTGTATTTTTTCAGTATTTGTACAAAGAGCATGAATTATTTTTATTGATAGGGAAAAAGTTCTTTTTTACACAAAGAAGATATGGGTATCTCTTGAGTGTGACATTCTATTTCAACATAGTATTTGTACAATACTATGAAATATATTTTTAATAATAAAGATCTGGTCTGAATAAGCTAGAATAGATAAAGAGTTCAAAATGGATACAAATTTGGCAGTGAGTCCTAGGTATCAAATATCCTCTCAATTCTTTCCACAAGGAAACTGTGACAGAAATGAAGACTTATTCCCCTCATTTTCTGTTCAGCTTCCATGACAGCCTGTGGGATGGAAAAGGCTTAGCTGCAGGCCTTGTCGCTTTGTGCTCAGAATTTGAGGGAGAAAGAAACAATAGTTGGGGTGTGGTTGAGTGGAGAGGTCTTAAGAATAGTATTTATAGGGTCTGTACACATTTTTTTCAAGATCCTACAAGTTAAAAAAAAAGGTTGCTGTAAATATTTTATTTCACCTCTGTTTCGAGTTTAAATAATGTCGAGCAACTTTTCAATAAATAATATTAAAAGATAACAGTGGCTGACATATTGAGTGCTTGCTTGCTCAATGCCAAGCACTGTATTAAATTTTGGCCATACAGTTCTTCTTTTAATCTGAACAGCAACCCTATGAGATAGGAACTATTTGAATCCCTATTTGAAAGATTTGAGAAACGTGAGCTCAGAGAGGTCCCTGGTGCCAAAAAGGTTGGGGACCGCTGCTTTGTAATCCATTGCCTAATGTATCTACTAAAGCTAAAAAACGACCAATAAAAATGCATTCACGGGCTTCCCTGGTGGCGCAGTGGTTGAGAGTACGCCTGCCGATGCAGGGGACACGGGTTCGTGCCCCAGTCCGGGAGGATCCCACATGCCGCGGAACGGCTGGGCCCGTGAGCCATGGCCGCTGGGTCTGCGCGTCCGGAGCCTGTGCTCCGCAACGGGAGAGGCCACAACAGTGAGAGGCCCACGTACCACAGAAAAAATAATAATAATAAAATAAAATAAAATAGATAAGAAAATAAATGCATTCACATGGTCACCAAAAGACACACACTAAGTAGAAAGTTAACTAGTAGCACTGTTCTTAAAAGCCCAAAACTAGAAACTACCCAAATGCACATCATCTATCGAACAGATAAATTGTAGCATATTTACACAGTGGAATGCTATACAGCCATGAGAATGAATTATCTAAACTACATGCAACGAATAGATGAATATCACAAACATAACACTGAGCAAAAGAACTCAGGCCCCAAAGAGCACATCATGTACGATTCAACTTACTTATTTAAAACATGCAAAAGACAATCAAAATGAATCTATGGTTTCAAAATCTGGATAGTGATTACTCTTTGAGGTTGGAAGGTGGTGGTGGTTGAAGCCTAGATAGTGGCACATGAGGGGTTTCTGAGATGCTAGTAATGTTCTATTTCTTGATCTAGTTCCTGGTTACAAGAACGTGCTTACCTTGTGAAAATGAATTGAGCTGTACAGCTGCCATATGTGTACCTTTCTCTATGGCTAGTGACTCCAGAGGAAAAAAGTAGTTGATGACGGACATCTAGTTTAGTTGCTACTATGGGGAATTCTAAAACACACAAGAAAGTAGTATTTACAGAGTGACAAAGGTGGATCATGGAAATACTGATCTGATAATGATCAGCTTTCTGAGATATAAACAATTAGCCCTGGGGAGTGACAAAATAATATGCCACAACAAGCTCATTTGGTTACTTTTTCCATCAGAATTCAGAACCACAGAGTGTCTGTTTGGACAGCAGGAAAGTGTTTGCTTTAATATCACCACCTGCAGAATGAAATTCAACCAATTAAGTTAGGAAATTGCCATTTGCAGATAATTATTATTTATCTGGTTTCTAACTTCATAGCTCTACAGCCATTTGAGGACAAGGTCTCAAAACTGCCACAGGGTGTGGTGTCGGAGTTGGTCTATTTTAACTTAATGATCTGGAAGAGGAAATAACCAGCATGGTAATGACATTGCCAACGATGCTAAATTGAGAGTGTTGCAAATGCTAATAAAGGCAGAGGAACAAAATGAGAAGACTTCGCTGATAAAATCTGGGCTTTAGTGAATAATACCAGTGCATTGAATTCCCAGTTCTCTACCCTAACAACAGATTCCTGAACACACTCCTTGTGCTTAAAATGTCTCATATCTAAAAAAATTAAATATTGTATTTCAGCTCTGCAATTTTAAATAAACTTTTAAAATTTTAGAATAGGATTAAATTTACAGAAAAGTTGCAAAAACCGTACAAAGAGTCCCCATATACCCCACATCCAGTTTTCTCTATTATTAACATGTTACATTAGTACGGTACATTTCTCACAATTAATGAACCAATATTGATACATTATTACTTATTAAAGTTCATACTTTTTGCAGATTTTCTTAGTTTTTACCTCATGTTCTTTTCTGTTCCAGGATCCCATCCCGGACACTATATTCCATTTAGTCATCATGTCTCCTTAAGCTCCTCTTGACTGTGACAATTTCTTAGACTTTACTTTTTTGGACCTTGACAGTTTTGAAGAGCACTGGTCAGATATTTTGTAGAATGTCCCTCAATTGGAATTTCTCTGATATTTTTCTCATGATTAGACAGGGATTATGGGTGTTGGGAAAGAAAACCAGAGAAACAAAGTACCAATCTCAACACATCATATCCAGGGTATATACTATCAACATGCTTTATCACTTTTGATGTTGATCTTGATCACCTGGCTAAGATACTGTTTATCAGATTTCTCCACTGTACTTACTTTCTTTTCCCCCCAGCAAGATTTCATCTTTTTTATGGCTGAGTAGTATTCCACTGTGTGTGTGTATGTGTGTGTGTATCTCACATCTTCTTTATCCATTCATAATTAATTTATGACAAAGGATCAAAGAACATACAATAAAGAAAAGATAATCTTTTCAATAAAGGGTGTTGGGAAAACTGGACAGCCACTTGGAAAAATTTAAACTAGACCACTATCCCACACCATACACAAAAATCAACTCAAAATGGATTAAAGACTTGAATGTAAGACCTGAAACCATAAAACTCCTAGAAGAAAACATACTATGCTCTTTGACACTGGTCTTAGCATATCTTTCTAGATATGTCTCTTCAGGTGAAGGAAACAAAAGCAAAAATAAACAAATGGGACTACATCAAACTAAAAAGCTTCTGCTCAGCAAAGGAATCTTTCTGCTTTCTTTTGAGTGTTTTAATGGTATATTTTTGACCATTTGCATTTAAGATGACTATTGATATAGTTGGATTAATATCTACTATGTAATTGTTTTCTATTTGCATTTTTCTTTGTTTCTTATTCTCCTTTTTTATGCCTTCTCTGGTGTTAATTAAGTATTTTATATGATTCCATTTTATCTCCTCTCTTAGAGTATAAATTACAGTCAACTTTTAAAAATTTTAGTGACGGTCCTAGAGTTTCCAATATATGCTTTTAACTAATCTAATTTCATCTCTAAATAACACTATATTGCTTTAAGTGTAGTACAAGTACCTTAAAATAGAGTATTCACAATTTTCCCTCCCATTTTTGTAACATTTCTGTCATTCATTCATTTCAGATTTCATTTCATTTATCCATATGTTATAATCACTCAATATATTGTTACTACTATTACTTTAAGCAGTTGTTTTTAGATCAATTAAGAATAAAAAATTTTATTGTATTTTCAATTATTTATTCCCCAGTGCTCTTCCTTTCTTTTTGTAGATCCAAGTTTCTGACCTATATCACTTTCCTTCTACCTGAAGAACTTCTTTTAACATTTCTTGCAGGGCAATTCTGCTGGCAATGAATTCTCTCAGTTTTTTGTTTGAGAAAGGTTTTATTTCTCCCTCATATTTGAAAGATAATTTCTTTGGATATAGAATTATAGGTTGGTGATTTTTTATTTTCAACTCTTTAAATATTTCATACCACCTTTTTCTTGCTTGCATGGTTTCTGATTAGAAGGCCACTATAATTTTTCTTATTGAAGTATAGTTGATTTACAATGTTGTGTTAATTTCTGCTGCACAGCAAAATGATGCAGTTATACATATATGTGCATTCTTTTTTATATTCTTTTCCATTATGGTTTATTACAGGATATTAAATATAGTTCCCTGTGCTATACAGTAAGACCGTGTTGTTTACCCATTCTACATACACCAGTTTGCATCTGCTAACTCCAAACTCCCACTCCATCCTTCCCCCACCCACCCCTCCCCCTTGGCAACCACAAGTCTGTTCTCCATGTCTGGGAGTCTGTTTCTGTTTTGTAGATAAGTTCATTTGTGTCATATTTTAGATTCCATATATAAGTGATACCATGTATTTTTCTTTCTCTTTCTGACTTACTTCACTTAGTATGATAATCTCTAGGTCCATCCATGTTGTTGCAAATGGCATTATTTCCTTCTTTTTTATGGCTGAGTAATATTCCATTGTATATATGTGCCACATCTTCTTTATCCATTCACCTGTTGATGGACATTTAGGTGGCTTCCATGTCTTGGCTATTGTAAATAGTGCTGCAATGAACATTGGGGTGCATTTATCTTTTTGAATTATGGTTTTCTCTGGATATATGCCCAGGAGTGGGATTGCTGAATCATATGGTAGTTCTATTTTTAGTTTTTTGAAGAACCTCCATACTGTTTTCCGTAGTGGCTGCACCAAGTTACATTCCCACCAACAGTGTAGGAGGGTTCCCTTCTCTCTACACCCTCTCCAGCATTTGTTATTTGTAGACTTTCTAATGTTGGAAGGCCACTGTAATTCTTATCCTCATTTCTGTATAGGTAAAGTGTTTCCACTCCCCCTGCCACCCCCTCCAAGTTTCTGGCTTCTTTCAAGATTCACTCTTTGTCTTGGGGTTTCTGCAGTTTAAATATGATATATCTAGTTATGTTTTGTTTGTTTGTTTGTTTGTTGGAGGGGGAGCTATTTTTCTTGCTGGTGTTTTCTGAGCTTCCTTGTGTCTGTCATTAGTTTTGGAAAGTTCCCAGCCAGTTTTGCTTCAAATTGCTCTGCTCCATTCTTTCTCTTCTAGTATTCCAGTTACATGTATATTATACCTTTTGGAATTGTCCCTTAGTTCTTGGATGCGCTTTTCTGGTTATTTTCCATTGTTTATTCTCTTTGCACTTCAGTTTGAGAAGGTTCTATTAACCTATCTTTGAACTCATTGAATCTTTCCTCTGTCTAGTCAAATCTACTGATGAGTCCATCAGTAGCGTTTCCTTTTGATTCTTTCTAGAGTTTCAATCTCTGTACTTAACATTACCCATCTGTTCTTCCACATTGTCTTTTTCCATTAGAGCCCTGTGTACAAAAAATATATATTGCCTGCCGTTTTAGTAAACAATAACTACTTCCTGCCATCAAGCCATCAGCCACTGCAGCCACCCCCGACAGTGCACCCTGAGGGGAATTCAGGATGGAGAAAAACCTATACTGGCCCTAGATAGTTAAGATGCATAGCAAAGGAATAATTTCAATGTGCTCAGACTCTTGTATGTTCCCATACATAGAAAAGCACTAAAATCATTAACTTGAGATGTCTCTTCTTTTGTGATTAGCAGAAACCTTTTGATGTATGACTACATGTTTTGTTTTGTTTTGTTTTGTTTACCAGCAAAAACTCCTAAATATATCCTGGTTCCTCCCTTACCTCTGTGGAACAGTCCCTCAACTCCTGTCTGAGAAGCTATCTCCCTTCCCAGGCTATAGCCTTCAGTAAGACCCTGAGTAAAACATAACTTTCAACTTTTAGGTTGTACAATTTTTTAGACAGCAGCCCTTATATATTAATCACTGTTATTTTAAACTGTCTGTCTAATAATTCCAACATCTGTGTCATATCTGAGTCTGGTTTTTATGATTGCTTTATCTCTTCAGACTGTGTTTTATCTGGCCCCTAGGCATGCCTTGTAATCTGTTGTTGAAAACCAGACATGTTATACTCGGTAATAAGTACTGAGGTAAAGAGGCCTTTAATGTGAGTATTAATGTTAATCTGGCTAGAAATTGGGCTCTGTTTAATGTTTTCTGTAGCTATTAGTGCCAAAGACTTCAAAATACTCTAGTGTTCTTCCCCAAAACAAAAACAAGGACACTTCCTAAAGTACTCCTTCTCAGAGAAAGTGTGTCTCACCGTTCTTTCCGCTATAGTTCACCATTACTATACTGGAGCCTTGTTGGTGTGGTGGTAAGTATGTGGGAGGTGAGCATTCTATAATGTTCTGCTTAAATCTCAGTGTTTTAGTGGTCCTGTCTCAGGGCTGTAACCTTCACAAATATCTCTCCAGTGGCATAGCTTTTTTTCCCCTGCCCCCTACTCTCTTCCTGGCTGCAATATTCACAAACTATTTCCCAAGTGAAGCTCTGACCCCTGTTGATCATGTTTTTCCGCCCTAGGTAAGACAGGAGGGCTAGAGGGGCCTGGCTGAAGTGGGAGGGATGCTCTTCCTCCATTTGAGGTAAGGATCAGGAAATGTCTTTTCCCCTGGAGGGTAGGTCTTTGTTATGCAGAAGACCCTGGGAGTATTTCATGACATTTACTATTCTCCTCCCCCTGCCAGAACCATGAGGGGATCTTTCTCCAACCTCCACCGGGAGAATCTAGTGGGTGTTTGGAGGTAAAACCCACAAAATTCTGCGTCTCTTTAAAACTGCAGCCCCAGGATTTTCTTACTCTCTTGCTAGTCCACACTCAGCCTCTGGCAATTCATCAGAATTACCATTTAAGTATTCCTATTAGTTTATATCTCCAGAGGCTTCTACTTCAGGTTAGCAGATCTCAGCTGTGACTATCTGGATGCACCTTTCTGTACAGACTTCAGAGTGATTTGCCCCAGAAACTCAGTTCTCTAGTGGTTCCAAAAAAAGTTGTTGATTTTCAGTTTGTCTAGATTTTTCTTCTCATAAGGACACGAGTGAGGACTTCTAAGCTCTTTACATGTCAGAGCTGAAACTAGGGTCTGTCCACCATTGCATTTTAATCAAATAATATGACTAAAAGATACCAACTATTATGTTTTTAAGAGGAGCATTGGGAAGTGACATTTATCTAGTGCCTGAAAATTTACAGAGTAATAATTTCATCAACAAATCATTGTTGACTGCCTACTATGTGCCAAGTCCTGCTCTAGGGGATGAGGTCACCTCAGCAAATAAAGTCCCTGCCTTTATGAAACTTGCATTCCACACAGTGAGAGACAGAAAATGATGATAAGTACTATAAAGAAAAATAAAAGTAGGTAAGGATGATAGAGAGTGATGGGACGAAGGCTGGAGGATACTATTTTAAAGAAGATAAACAGATTTGCATGTATGAGGTCCTGGGGCCTATCATCTCCACTACACCTTTGTAAAAAAAATGAAAAAAGAAAGAAGAAAGAGGAGAAGGAGGAGGAGGATGGGGGAGAGGAGGAAGAGACAGAAAAGCCCCTCTGAAAAGAAAAAAACTGAAAATACTCAAAGGAAGTGAAGGAGTGCCCCCAGAGGGTATCTGAAAGAAAAGTATTTAGGGAACATAAAGAAGGCCGGTGTGGCTGGGGTGGATTTTTCCAAGAGTCACAGGAGAGGAAGCAATGGGAAGCCTCGTCATGTGGAGCCTTATTAGCCATCGTAAGAATTCGAGTTTTCACTCTGAGTAAGACTGGAAACCACTGGAGAATTTTCAAACAGAAGTATGACATGAGTTCACATATTTTTGAAGGATTGATCTGGCTGCTGCACTTAAAACAGACTGCTGGAGGTGAGGAAGACAAGATGGAAGAAGCTACAGAGAGTATTTGGGTTGCTACTGGAATAATCCAGGGAAGAGACGATAGTGGCTTTGAGATAATGAGATGTCATCAGATTCTGGAATTATTTAGAAGGTAGAGCCAATGGAATTATTGATGGATTTGTTATATCATTTAAGCTTCATAACAACACTTACTAGAGCAAGGGTAATAACATTTGTGAAAGATGAAGAAACTGACCAAGGAGATCTTACCTAGGTCCCTGAGCTAGTGAGAGACAAATCAAGATTCAAAGCCAAATCTATCATGCTCTAACCCCCTAATTCTGACCCTCCCATTTATAACCAGTTAGAGTTATGATGGATTTTTGAGTTAGCCCAACACTTCATTTCACAGAGGAAAAAAAGTGAAAAGGTTAAGAGACACTCTCTAGATTCTACAATTAGCTAGGGGCAGAATTACAAAAAAACGCCCTGCCTAATGACACCTGAATGGGTCACTTTCTACTCTGCCATATACCCTTTCATCTGATAAGTGGGAATAAAACACCAAAGATTGCAGGTAATTGTAAATCAAACCCATGTCCACATTAAAAGAGCTCTATTGCAAAATCCACTACATATGGGTCATTTTTAAGAAGGCATTACAAGACGGGTGATATTTCTCACATTGCATCCTGAACACTGCCTGTATTTTTAATTATTAACAGATTAATGCAGTCTACTAGACGTCTTTTTAAAAAACAGAAGAAGAAAAAAGGAAAGAAACAACTAAGCAAACAAAATTTATGGAATCAACTACTTCTACCTGCCTAAGAAACGTGCCAGGTGTGGCAAAATGGTTGACCTCCATGTGTTTCTTTTTTTTTTTTTAACATCTTTATTGGAGTATAATTGCTTTACACTGTTGTGTTAGTTTCTGCTATATAACAAAATGAATCAGCTATACGTATACATATATCCCCGTATGCCCGCCCTCTTGCGTCTTCCTCCCACACTCCCTATCCCACCCCTCTAGGTGATCACAAAGAACGGAGCTGATCTCCCTGTGCTATGTGGCTGATTCCCACTAGCTATCTATTTTACATTTGGTAGTGTATATATGTCAATGCCACTCTCTCACTTCTTCCCAGATTACCCTTCCCCTCCCCATGTCCTCAAGTCCATTCTCTACATCTGCGTCTTTATTCCTGTCCTGTCCCTAGGTTCTTCAGAACCATTTCTTTTTTAGATTCCATACATATCTGTTAGCATATGGTATTTGTTTTTCTCTTTTTGACTTACTTCACTCTGTATAACAGACTCTAGGCCCATCCACCTCACTACAAAAAATTCAATTTCATTTCTTTTTATGCCTGAGTAATATTCCATTGTATATATGTGCCACATCTCCTTTATCCATTCATCTGTCGATGGACACTTAGGTTGCTCCCATGTCCTGGCTATTGTAAATAGTGCTGCAATGAACATTGAGGTACATGAATCTTTTTTATTTTTATTTATTTATTTATTTATTTTGCGGTACGCAGGCCTCTCACTATTGTGGCCTCTCCCGTTGCGGAGCACAGGCTCCAGATGCGCAGGCTCAGCGGCCATGGTTCACGGGCCTAGCCGCTCCGCAGCATGTGGGATCTTCCCAGACCGGAGCACGAACCCGTGTCCCCTGCATCGGCAGGCGGACTCTCAACCACTGCGCCACCAGGGAAGCCCACATGACTCTTTTTGAATTATGGTATTCTCAGGGTATATGCCCAGTAGTGGCATTCCTGAGTCATATGGTAGCTCTATTTTTAGTTTCCTAGGAACCTCCATACTGTTCTCCATAGTGGCTATATCACTTTAAATTCCCACCAACAGTGGAAGACGGTTCCCTTTTCTCCACACCCTCTGCAGCATTTATTGTTTGTAGATTTTTTGATGATGGCCATTCTGACCAGTGTGTGATGATACCTCATTGGAGATTAGATTTGCATTTCTCTAATGATTAGTGATGTTGAGCATCCTTTCATGTGTTTCTTGGCAATTGATATATCTTCTTTGGAGAAATGTCTAGTTAGGTCTTCTGCCCATTTTTGGATTGGGTTGTTTGTTTTTTTGATATTGAGCTGCATGAGCTGCTTGTAAATTTTGGAAATTAATCCTTTGTCAGTTGCTTCGTTAGCAAATATTTTCTCCCATTCTGAGGGTTGTCTTTTGGTCTTGTTTATAGTTTCCTTTCCTGTGCAAAAGCTTCTAAGCTTCATTAGGTCCAATTTGTTTATTTTTGTTTTTATTTCCATTTCTCTACAAGGTGGGTCAAAAAGATCTTGTGGTGATTTACATAATAGAATTTTCTGCCTATGTTTTCCTCTAAGACTTTTATAGTGTCTGGCCTTACATTTAGGTCTTTAATCCATTTTGAGCTTATTTTGTGTATGGTGTTAGGGAGTGTTCTAATTTCATTCTTTTACATGTAGCTGTCCAGTTTTCCCAGCACCACTTATTGAAGAGGCTGTCTTTTCTCCATTGTATATTCTTGCCTCCTTTATCAAAGATAAGGTGACCATGTGTGCGTGGGTTTATCTCTGGGCTTTCTATTCTGTTCCACTGATCTATATTTCCGTTTTTGTGCCAGTACCTTATTGTCTTGATTACTGTAGCTTTGTAGTATAGTCTGAAGTCAGGGAGCCTGATTCCCCAGCTCCGTTTTTCTTTCTCAAGATTGCTTTGGCTATTTGGGGTCTTTTGTGCTTCCATACAAACTGTGAAATTTTTTGTTCTAGTTCTGTGAAAAATGCCATTGGTAGTTTGATAGGGATTGCACTGAATCTGTAGATTGCTTTGGGTAGTAGAGTCATTTTCACAATGTTGATTCTTCCAATCCAAGAACATGGTATATCTCTCCATCTGTCTGTATCATCTTTAATTTCCTTCATCAGTGTCTTATAGTTTTCTGCATACAGGTGTTTTGCCTCCTTAGGTAGGTTTATGCCTTGATATTTTATTCTTTTTGTTGCAGTGGTAAATGGGAGTGTTTCCTTAATTTCTCTTTCAGATTTTTCATCATTAGTGTATAGGAATGCAAGAGATTTCTGTGCATTACTTTTGTATCCTGCTACTTTACCAAATTCATTGATTAGCTCTAGTAGTTTTCAGGTAGCATCTTTAGGATTCTCTATGTATAGTACCATTCATCTGCAAACAGTGACAGCTTTACTTCTTCTTTTCCGATTTGGATTCCTTTTATTTTTTCCTCTCTGATTGCTGTGGATAAAACTTCTGAAACTATGTTGAATAACAGTGGTGACAGTGGGCAACCTTGCCTTGTTCCTGATCTCAGAGGAAACGGTTTTAGTTTTTCACCATTGACAACGATGTTGGCTGTAGGTTTGTCACATATGGCCTTTATTATGTTGAGGTAAGTTCCCTCTATGCCTACTTTCTGGAGGGTTTTTATCATAAATGGGTGTTGAATTTTGTCAAAAGCTTTTTCTGAATCTATTGAGATGACCATATGGTTTTTATCCTTCAGTTTGTTAATATGGTGTATCAGATAGATTGATTTGTGTATATTGAAGAATCCTTGCATTCCTGGGATAAACCCCATTTGATCATGGTGTATGATCCTTATGATGTGCTGCTGGATTCTGTTTGCTAGTATTTTGTTGAGGATTTTCGCATCTATGTTCATCAGTGATATTGGCCTGTAGTTTTCTTTTCCTGTGACATCTTTGTCTGGTTTTGGTATCAGGGTGATGGTCACCTCATAGAATGAGTTTGGGAGTGTTCCTCCCTCTGCTATATTTTGGAAGATTTTGAGAAGGATGGCTGTTAGCTTTTGTCTAAATGCTTGATACAATTCGCTTCTGAAGCCATCTGGTCCTGGGCTTTTGTTTGTTGGAAGGTATTTAATCACAGTTTCAATTTCAGTGCTTGTGATTGGTCTGTTTATATTTTCTATTTCTTCCTGCTTCAGTCTCAGAAGGTTGTGTGTTTCTAAGAATTTGTCCATTTCTTCCAGATTTTCCACTGTATTGGCATATAGAGCTTGCAGTAATCTCTCATGATCCTTTGTATTTCTGCAGTGTCAGTTGTTACTTCTCCTTTTTCGTTTCTAATTCTGTTGATTTGAGTCTTCTCCCTTTTCTTCTTGATGAGTCTGGCTAATGGTTTATCAATTTTGTTTATCTTCTCAAAGAACCAGCTTTTAGTTTTATTGATCTTTACTATTGTTTCCTTCATTTCTTTTTCATTTATTTCTGATCTGGTCCTTATGATATCTTCCCTTCTGCTAACCTTGTTTTTTTTTTGTTCCTCTCTCTCTAATTGCTTTAGGTGTAAGGTTAGGTTGTTCATTTGAGATGTTTCTTGTTCATTGAGACAGGATTGTATTGCTATAAACTTTCTTCTTAGAACTGCTTTTGCTGCATCTCATAGCTTTTGGGCCGTCGTGTTTTCATTGTCATTTGTTTCTAGGTATTTTCTGATTTCCTCTTTGACTTCTTCAGTGATCTCTTGGTTATTAGTAGCGTATTTAGCCTCCATGTGTTTATATTTTTTACAGTTTTTTCCTGTAGTTGATATCTAGTCTCATAGCATTGTGGTTAGAAAAGATACTTGATACTATTTCAGTTTTCTTAAATTTACGAAGGCTTGATTTGTGACCCAAGATATGAGCTATCCTGGAGAATGTTCCATGAGCCCTTGAGAAGGAAATGTATTCTGTTGTTTTTGGATGGAATGTCCTATAAGTATCAATTAAGTCCATCTTGTTTAATGTGTCATTTAAAGCTTGTTTCCTTATTTATTTTCATTTTGGATGATCTGTCCATGGTGAAAGTGGGGTGTTAAAGTCCCCTACTATGATTGTGTTACTGCCCATTTCCCCTTTTATGGCTGTTAGTGTCTGCCTTATGTATTGAGGTACTCCTATGTTGGGTGCATAAATATTTACAATTGTTATATGTTATTCTTGGATTGATCCCTTGATCATTATGTAGTGTACTTCTTTGCCGCTTGTAATAGTCTATTTTGTCTGATATGACAATGCTACTCCAGCTTTCTTTTGATTTCCATTTGCATGGAATATCTTTTTCCATCTCCTCACTTTCAGTCTGTATGTGTCCCTAGGTCTGAAGTGGGTTTCTTGTAGGCAGCATATATACGGGTCTTCTTTTTGTATCCATTCAGCCAGTCTATGTCTTTTGGTTGGAGCATTTAATCCATTTACATTTAAGGTAGTTATCGATATGTATGTTCCTGTTACTATTTTGTTAATTGTTTTGGGTTTTTTATTGTAGGTCTTTTCCTTCTCTGTGTTTCCTGCCTAGAGAAGTTTCTTTAGCATTTGTTGTAAAGCTGATTTGGTGGTGCTGAATTCTCTTAGCTTTTGCTTGTCTGTAAATGTTTTAATTTCTCTGTCAAATCTGAATGAGATCCTTGCTGGTTAGAGTAATCTTGGTTGTTTTTCTCTTTCATCACTTTAAATATATCCTGCCACTCCCTTCTGGCTTGCAGAGTTTCTGCTGAAATATCGGCTGTTAATCTTACGGGGAGTCCCTTGTATGTTTCTTGTTGCTTTTCCCTTGCTACTTTTAATATTTTTTCTTTGTATTTAATTTTTGATAGTTTAATTAATGTGTCTTGGCGTGTTTCTCCTTGGATTTATCCTGTATGGGACTCTGTGCTTCCTGGACTTGACTGAGTATTTCCTTTCCCATATTAGGGAAGTTTTCAACTATAATCTCTTCAAATATTTTCTCAGTCCCTTTCTTTTCCTCTTCTTCTTCTGGGACCCCTATAATTCGAATGTTGTTGCATTCCTTGTTGTCCCAGAGGTCTCTGAGACTGTCCTCAATTCTTTTCATTCTTTTTTCTTTATTCTGCTCTGCCCTAGTTATTTCCACTATTTTGTTTTCCAGGTTGCTCATCAGTTCTTCTTCCTCAGTTCTTCTGCTATTGATTCCTTCTAGAGTATTTTTCATTTCATTTATTGTGTTGTTCATCACTGTTTATTTGATCTTTAGTTGTCCTAGGTCCTTGTTAAACATTTCTTATATTTTCTCCATTCTGTTTCCAAGATTTTGGATCATATTTACTATCATTACTCTGAATTCTTTTTCAGGTAGACTTCCTATTTCCTCTTCATTTGTTTGGTCATGTGGGTTTTTACCTTGCTTCTTCATCTGCTGAATATTTCTCTGTCTTCTCATTTTGCTTAACTTACTGGGTTTGGGGTCTCCTTTTTGCAGGCTGCAGGTTTCTAGTTCCCGTTGTTTTTGGTGTCTGCCCCCAGTGGCTAAGGTTGGTTTAGTAGGTTGTGTAGGTTTTCTGGTAGAGGGGACTGGTGCCTACGCTCTGGTGGATGAGGCTGGTTCTTGTCTTTCTGGTGGTCAGTACCACATCCGGTGGTGTGTTTTGGGATGTGTGTGACCTTATTATGATTTTAGGCAGCCTCTCTGCTAATGGGTGGGGTTGTGTTCCTGTCTTGCTAGTTGTTTGGCATGGGGTGTCCAGCACTGGAGCTTGCTGGTCATTGAGTGGAGCTGGCTCTTAGCATTGAGACGGAGATCTCTGGGAGAGCTCTCGCTGATTGATATCATGTGGGTTGGGAGGTCTCTCGCTGTCCAATATCCTGAACTCGCCTCTCCCACCTCAGAGACTCGGGCCTGGCCCCAGGCCAGAGCACCAAGACCCTATCAGCCACACGGCTCAGAAGAAAAGGGAGAAAAAAAAAGTAAGAAAAAAAAGAAAATAATAAAATAAAGTTATAAAAATAAAAAAAATTTTTTTAAAGTAATAAAAAAATAAGAGAGCAACCAAACTAATAAACAAATCTACCAATGATAACAAGTGCTAAAAACTATACTAAGATAAACATAAAAATGAAAAACTAGTTAGTCGCATACCAGAAACCCCAAGTGTAGTATTGGTCCCAAAGTCCACCACCTCAATTTTGCGTTTATTCATTTTCCGTTCAGGTATTCCACAGATGCAGGGTACATCAAGTTGATTGTGGGGATTTAATCCGCTGCTCCTGAGGCTGCTGGGAGAGATTTCCCTTTCTCTTCTTTGTTCGCACAGCTCCTGGGTTCAGCTTTGGATTTGGCCCTGCCTCTGCGTGTAGGTCACCCTCTGGCATCTCTTCTTCTCCCAGACAGAAGGGGGTTAAAGAAGTGGCTGATTAGGGGGCTCTGGCTCACTCAGGCTGGGAGGAGGGAGGAGTATGGGATGCGGGACGAGCCTGCGGTGGCAGAGGCCAACATGATGTTGCAATAGCCTGAGGTGTGCCATATGTTCTCCCGGGGAAGTTGTCTTTGGATCACGGGACCTGGGCACTGGCGGGCTGCAGAGGCTCCTGGGAGGGGAGGAGTGGATAGTGACCTGTGCTTGCACACAGCCTTCTTGGTGGCTGCAGCAGCAGCATTAGTGTTTCTTGCCCATCTCTGGTGTCTGTGCTGATAGCCGTAGCTCACGCCTGTCTCTGGAGCTCATTTAGGTGGTGCTCTGAATCTCTTCTCCTTGCGCACCCTGAAACAATGGTCTCTCGCCTCTTTGGCAGCTCCAGACCTTTTCCTGGACTCCCTCCCGGCTAGCTGTGGTGCATTAGCCCCCTTCAGGCTGTGTTCACGCAGTCAACCCAAGTCCTCTCCCTGGGATCTGACCTCTGAAGCCCGAGCCTCAGCTCCCAGCCCCGCCCACCCCGGCGGGTGAGCAATCCTCTTGGGCTGGTGAGTGCCGGTCGGCACCAATCCTCTGTGCGGGAATCTCTCTGCTTTTCCCTCTGCACCCCTGTTGGTGTGCTCTCTTCTGTGGCTCTGAAGCTTCCCCTCCCTGCCCACCCCTGTCCCCGCCAGTGAAGGGGCTTCCTAGTGTATGGAAACTTTTCCTCTTTCACAGCTCCCTCCCAGAGGTGCCAGTCCCATCCCGATTCCTTTGTCTCTCTCTCTCTCTCTCTTTCTTTTTTTTTCTTTTGCCCTACGCAGTTATGTGGAGATTTTCTTGCCTTTTTGGAAGTCTGAGGTCTTCTGCCAGTGTTCAGTAGGTGTTCTGTAGGAGTTGTTCCACATGTAGATGTATTTTTGATGTATTTGTGGGGAGGAAGTTGATCTCCAAGTCTTACCCCTCCGCCATCTTGAAGGTCCTCTCCCTGCGTGTTTCTTACAGTATTCTTTGGGGACCTCTGTGCCAGTACTATTAGCACTTACACTTGACACTGCCTGGTATAAAAAGCAGCATTATTCTGTTCATTTTAATTGGCTATGTTCTCCTTGAAAAGATATTCTTGAAGAAAATAAAAGAAGAAAAAAACAAGAATGACAATCCCCGGAAACAAATTGGGGGCTTTTCCATTTGTAAAATACTTTTTACACCTAGTAATGCCCATTAGTCCTTCAAATTCAACTCAATCTACTATTTTATTTTTTTAGAAATTTATTTATTTATTTTGTTTATTTATCTATTTTTGATTGCATTGGGTCTCCATTGCTGCACACGGGCTTTCTCTAGTTGCAGTGAGCGGGGGCTACTCTTCGTTGCAGTGCACAGGCTTCTCATTGCAGTGGCTTCTCTCACTGTGGAGCGTGGGCTCTAGGAGCGTGGGCTTCAGTGGTTGTGGCACACGGGCTCAGTAATTGTGGCTCGTGGGTTTAGTTGTTCTGCAGCGTGTGGGATCTTCCTGGACCAGGGCTTGAACCCGTGTCCCCAGCATTGGCAGGTGGATTCTTAACCACTGCACCACCAGGGAAGTCCCTCAATCTACTATTTATTAAGGCCTTGCTGTGTGCCAGAAACTAGAATAAGCGATTTATTCATTGTTTATTTAAATCCTCAAAACAGCCTTATGAGGTAGGTATATTATTATCTCCATTTTACAGATAAAGTGATAAAGCTTACTAAAATGTATACTTTTCTTTTGCTCACAGAGAACCCTGGGCTTACCTCTACACCTTCACTTCCACAAGTAAATCAAAGATTACAGTGCTATGTGATATCTCTCTTCCACTATGTTTTGAATTCCTTGAGGGAACAAACTCTTCTTTCTCTCCTCTTCAGTACTTCAACATACCCTGAGAAGTAACATAGATCTTTTCTCCAGGTATTTCACTTAATTCCATTTATTCATCACAATACCTCCATGAGATATTGTTTTAATAGTCTCCTATTTACCCCATTAATGAGGGACAAATTCCCACCCTAGGGCAATACGGGTGGCTGAACCCATGGCACCAAATACTGGACAGATGAGATTGACAGCAATTTGCTAGTCACATATATTTATTTATAACCCAGAGGAAGAGGACACCACATCATGCAGAATCACATGTGGGTTGCACTTTGGAACAGAGTGAACCATTATGTGCTTTGGAGGCAGGTTTTGTAGTATCAAGATGGTGGGGTGGCCCCTGGCTCCCATAGGAGAATGTGATTGGCTTGTTTGTATAATTCAGTGGGCTGGCTAAGAACTGGAACCCACTAGTCAGGGATAGGCAGGAACTGTGCTTGGTCCCTATGATAAGGAGGGTTGCTTGCCTAGGGGACCTTATCCACCAGAACAGAGTGGAGAGGGAATTTGTGGTTAGGCCATTCAAAGCCCTCACAATTTTATCACTGTCAAGGTAGCACACAATACTGAGCCTTAATTTTAAGCCTGACACCACAGATATGCAACATGCCTATTTTTTAAAATGAGGAAATAGAGCTTAGGATGCTTATGTCATCCACAAAGTCACACAGCCACTGAGGCTGTGTGAGAGGCTGAGGTTAAACTCTGGTCTCTGACTACAAAAGCATGTTCAGCTTGCAAATGGTTAATGGAACATCTTCAGTTTCTAAGCAACAGTTCAATGTGATTTCTGCGAAGTGTGAGAATGGAAAGGAAAGAGTATACCATTTTCTGACTGAAATCAAAAAGGTACAACAGAACATTTCTTGCCCATATGCCCCAGTCACCAGCATTTGGTTGGAAGGAATCACCACAAATGCTTTGCATCAGGGGGTGGAAAGATCCACTGTTGGTTCATTCCAAGGTCCCCTCACCTGCCTGGTTGCCTATTTAGCCCATTTACTATGAATTGGCCCAGTCTAGTTCAGTCTCAGAAAAAGTACAGGTATAGCTTAGCTAAATCAGCATGGAGATTTCAATATGCATATTAGTGTTCTTGAATGTTTGGACTGTCATTTATCCATAATAACTTGATCGTTTTTGTTTTGAATACTTTAATAGTTGTTGTTTTTCTTCTTGTATTCTTATTTTCTTACACCTCAAGTTCTTTTAGCCCCCGTTTTCAGCATGAATGTGTTTTGCTATCAGTAATGAACCTAATTCCTAAAATATAGAGTACCTTCTTTTTTTACTAAATTTATTGAGTCATTCAATTTCAATCAGGAACTGTGATGCAGAATAACTGTTGTTTTTGCAAATTTCCTGGGAGTAATTACCTTAATTGTGATAACATTGGAGTAAGGGTAGTGATGGATACGGGTCCCACAGGGCTGCTGTTTGTAGATTTTGAAATATAAAAAGCAATTTATAGGCATAAAGTCTTGAGGAAATTTCTAACCAAATGGATAACATGCACAAGTTAACATGGCCAAAAAACTGCATTGTAAGTGAGTTGGCTTTTTGGCTGTGTACAGTCTTCAGAACCTGGTAACCATTAGGAACAAAGACCTCAAGACTCTGAAGCTAGTCATTTATTCCAGTGTAAGAAAGTCACAGGGTGTAAAAGGAAAGCTGGTGACAAGCAAAGCAGCAAGGTAGCAATTGGCATCATTCCCCATACAACAGCATGAAAGTTGAGATAAAAGTAAAATATATTACCAAATACTGGAATCTCCTGATGATAGAGCAAAATTAAATATGCAGTAATTGACTCAGCAATGTCATCTATAGGAATCTATACCAAAAATACACTGGGAAAAATATACTATTTGTAATAGCTAATGACTAGACACAACACAAATAAATATTCATCACCAAGAGAAGGACTGAATAAAATATGGTATATCTACCCAATGGAGTCCTATGCAGCTATAAAAATGAATAAGACTATCTCTACAAATAGCTAGATGGAGAAAAGTGTATATAGTATGCTAATAAATGGAGGAAGAACTATCATAGAAGAGACTTCAGAAACATAACAACCAAGTACAATGTGTGAACCTTGTTTGTATTCTGATTTTATGTACTATATAAAAGACATTTTATAAGACTACTAGGGAAAATTAAACACAGACTAAACATCAGATAATAAAGAATTATTATTAACTTTGTGGGTATGATAATAATATTTTGGTCATGTTTACTTAAAACATGAGACAAATACTGACATATTTTTTGGAATCAGTTATCTGAAGTCTGGTTTTTGCTTTTAAAATACTCCAGTAAACAAAAGGGGGGAGGGAGAGAAGAGTTGAAACTGAAACAACAGAGTGTTGATAAATGTTGAAGTTGGATGGGGAATACTATTTTTTCTACTTTTGTGTATGTTTAGAAATTACATAATAAGTTTTTAAAAAGTACTATATACATATATATATATATATATATATATATATACTTTATATAGAGAGATATAGAAATAGAGATAGATAAATAGAGAGAGACAGAGATATGCCTTGGTCCCACCCAAGAGATCCTGAATCAATGGATCAGGGGCAGGATTTGGGAACCTGAACTTTTTTAAAAGGTCCAAAGTTCTTTAGCATTCTCATTAATCAAGTAATAGGATGTGGCATTTGGGGGTTAAAAATTCTCAAAAATTTTGACTTATAAATCCATACTGACTATTAAAGCCACGATAAATATAATTTTTTTCTCAGATAATTCTAAAAACCTTTCAGGATTCTGAAGTGACTTAGGGCTACATGAATAACATGGATTTTTATCTCAGCCTACTTTGATGCTCACATCTGCTGACTAATAGAGAATCCTGGTTGACAGAATGCCAGATACAGACATAATATGCTTAAGCCAACTTGAGGGCAGGGCCAGCATTGTCTCTGTCTTTCATAAATGTCCACAGTCTCTGCCACTTCAAAGGATTATAGAGAGGATAACATGTATATCTGTGTAAGTGCTTCAGAGCCCATCAAAGAAAATCCTTCAGTAAAATCCAGGGTATTAGTGGTGATAATATGGAAAGTCACTTACCCAGTGGGCTCACCTTGGTCATCAGCTGAGGAAGAAAAGCCTAGATTGGTGAATGGTATCACCCCATCCAGCATCAGAGAGAATGAAAGGCGAGAAGGCAGACCAGGGAAGAAGAGGGAGGCTTGCTGGAGTGAAACAGCCCAGTCACCTTGTCCACGTGTGAAAGCAGAAAGACATGGAGTCCAGCAATATTCCCCCCTGCAGCTTGCTTTCACATACAAAGGGCAGGGCTGGAACTGGAAGTGTAATCCTACCAACAAACATAAAGAAGAAAGAAAAAGAACTTCCATGTATTTTTATTTTGCTATGAGTTTTGAAATCCATTTTTAATTATTTTTTGAGCAATGCTGAGCCAGCAGCAAAGTTTCTCAAAAGCATTTTATCAAATTGCTTATTTTAAATGTTTTTCAAAACAAAACTATAGAACTTTCGGTTTGGGAAATCTTTTCTTAAAGAAAGCTACTCGCAGTAAAGTTCGGAACGTGGTTGGTGCTCACAAGTCACTTTAGAAATCTGCACAGTCCCAGGGTGTTCCTCAGCAAACTGAGCTTTCTCGAAGTCTTCAAGATGGTTATATGCTGGATGCTGCCTCCAATTAACAACACTCATTAGGGACTGACATGTAAATTCAGAGTGCAAATTTATTAATTTGCAATGAGAAATAAAACTTCTAGATGGATTGAAAAATCCATCAAACATTGGTAGAAACAACAGCCATTCAACAAATATTTATTAAGCACTGTAGTAGGCTCAGTAATAACACCCCAAAATAACCAGTCTTAATCCCTGGAACCTGTAAATGTTACTTTATTTGGAAAAGTGTTATTTGCATTTTGAGATGGCAAGATTATCCTGGATTTATCCAAGTGGGCTCTAAATGCAATCACAAGTATCCTTATATGAGAGAGCCAGAGGGAGATTTGACTTCACATCCACAGAGGAGGCCATGTGAGGATGGAGCAGAGAAAGATTTGAAGATGGCGTCCCTTAAGGTTGGAGCGATGTAGGCGCAAACCAAGGAATGCGGGCAGCCACCAGGAGCTGGAAGAGGCAAGGAATGGATTCTCCCCCAAGGGAGAACACCTTGATTTCAGCCCAGTAATACCAATTTCAGACTTCTGGCTTCCAGAACCGTGAGAGAATTAATTTCTGTTAACATCCTAAGTTTGTGATAATTTGTTAGAGCAGTTATAGGAAACTAATATAAGCACAAACTGCGTGTCAACTGTGTGCACGTGAGGAATACAGTGGCGACCCAAACTGTGTGGTCTCCATCTTCATAGAGATTCAAAGCAGGTGGTGGGATGGTATATGATTTGATGGCATCAGGCCTCAGTAAGTTTTTGTATTCCTGCCACAGTGGGAATATACAATTTGCAGGCAGACTGATGTCAGCTGGAAGGGCCTTTATTTCCTCCAGAGAATTCTCCAGGTTTCTTCTTTCATGCAGCAAGCTAACCATCCCATACACAACATGGTTTAGATTTTACCTCCGTTACTGAGTTCTTAAGGCACCACCTCACATAGCTACATCTTTCACATTATATTTAATATTATAATGTTTACAATGAACAAAATCACAGATGTTGGGCATTTGAACAGGAATAGTTTTAACATTTTATGACACTTTTGGCTGAGACCTTCATTTGGCAAAGGGACTATGACCTGGACAAATGTTCTGGACATTTTGCAAATCATTGCCTACAGTGTCCCTTTGATCATACAACAAACTGTTAGGTATGGTGCACTGCCTTGCGAATTATGATACATTTCTGTACACTGATTTTAAAGATGCCTTGTGAGTTATAATATCTAAGATGAACTGTGTATATTACAGTTAACAAGTAGAATTTTGTATTGGAGTATAGTTGATTTACAATGTTGTATTAGTTTCAGGTGTACAGCAAAGTGAATCAGTTATACATATACATATATTCCCTCTTTTTAGATTCCTTTCTCATACAGGTTATTACAGAGTATTGAGTAGAGTTCCCTGTGCTACACAGTAGGTCCTTATTAGTTATCTATTTTATATATAGTAGTGTGTATATGTCAATCCCAATCTCCCAATTTATCCCTCCCCCTCTTTCTCCCTTGGTAACCATAGATTGTTTTCTACACCTGTGACTCTATTTCTGTTTTGTAAGTAAGTTCATTTGTACCATTTTTTTTAGATTCCACATATAAGTGATATCATATGATATTTGTCTTTCTCTGTCTGACTTACTTCACTCAGAATTTTTTGCTTCAACTGATCAGTTGATAAAATCTTGGTGCCCAGGTCTAAGAAAAGCCACTCTCCTTTGCCTCTGATTGACTTCAAGAATGTAATCCAAACCAGGCCTTCTCCCCCAATGTGGGCACAAGGTCGCTTATCATCCAGGTCTCACAAACAGAAAAATCATCCAGGGTTTGTCCCCCACTGTCACTATCCAAATGTGGAGCTTCAAGGACAAAAGAGAACAGACAGCCGTTACAACAGTGCTTTCTCTAAGCCCACAGACAGCTAACTTCACTATAAGCCAGGAAAGGGAAAATTACCATATTCCTGTCTTATGGTTTCCTGCCTCCTGCAGTTTCTATATTCTACCACCAGTCCACATTCGCTTTTAAGAGACAAGGTTAATTCACTTGCCTCTTTAATTCCCTCTAGGATTTGTAAGGTTTTCCATAGGTTTCAGAGAGTTCTATTGGTGTCAGTAGGCCTGGAGATGTGGTTTGAGTGCCAAGGCAAGGAGAACAGAGTTTGCCTGTTTGACTTTTCTGCTTTTATAGGCTTTGAAAAAGCATGGGCTAAGGATGGCAGAATCTTCTTTGGATGACGTATTTATAAAAATTTTAAATACATTTTGTGATTATAAAGTAATAATGTAAAACCACTGCATACAATTTAGAATGTGAATTAAAGAAAGTATAATAAAGAAAACAAGACCACCTGAAAAACCTATCACTCCAAAATAACCAGTGTAAGCATTGACTCTGGATATATTTTTTAATGAACTTATGATAATTCTCTGTATATGGTTTGGCAACCTGCTTTTTTTCATTTTACATGGAATCATATTTTTCCATGTCATTATATCTTCCTCATAAACGGGACTTTTCAGGGCTGTAAATATCCTACCATAATATATTTGACCATTTCACTACCATCTGACACTTCTATAACTTTCAATTACTCACTGTTAAAAGTAACACTTTGAATGAAAAGCCTTGCAGATAAATTGGGGGGGGGGGGCATCCATAATTATTTCACCAGGATAAAGCACTAGTTGTGAAATTACTAGGTGAAAGAGCATACAGAATTTAGATAGTCTTTATTAAAGGATACCATCCATCTAAAAAAGTTCACAAATCATAAGTATTATCAGTTGATGAATTTTTATCAAGTGAACACATCCATGGAACCAATACTCAGATCAAAAAATATCACCAGCCCCCCAGAAGCCACCTTCCCAGTTCCTAAACACCCTAAAGGTAACAACTATACTGACCTCTAACATAATAAATGAATTTTACCAGTTTTTCAACATCATATAAATAGAATCATTTGTATGTTATGTACTCTTTTTATCTGGCTCCTTTCACTCAACAGTATGTCGTTACTGCAATTCATCCATGCAGTTGGGGGTAGCAATCATTTGTTCATTATCACTGCTGGATGGTATTCCATTGTGTGCATATGCCACACTCGTTATCCATTCTACTGTTGATGGACATTTGAGTCCTTTTCAATTCAAGGCTATTATGAATAGTGTTGCTATGAACATTCTAGTACATGTCTTTTGGTGAACATATGTACACATTTCTGTTGGATATGTACCTAGGACTGGAATTGCTAGGTCATAAAGATGGCATATGTTCAACTTCAGTAGATACTGTCAAACAGTTTTTCCAAAGTAGTTGTAGAATATGTACATTTTAAGTATCTTGATACAAACTGCCATTTACAAAGGTTCTCTCCCTTTATATTTTCTCAGCAGCATATGAGACACCATGTGGAACCCTTCCCAACAGTAGGCCTTATACATTTTTTAAAAACCTTTGCCACCTATACTACAAAGCTACAGTCATCATTTTGCGCAGTACGGTACCGGCACAACAACAGAAACATAGGTCAATGGAACAGGATAGAAAGCCCAGAGATAAACCCATGCACATATGGTCACCTTATCTTTGATAAAGGAGGCAGGAATGTACAGTGGAGAAAGGACAGCCTCTTCAATAAGTGGTGCTGGGAAACCTGGACAGCTACATGTAAAAGAATGAAATTAGAACACTCCCTAACACCATACACAAAAAAAAACTCAAAATGGGTTAAAGACCTAAATGTAAGGCCAGACACTATCAAACTCCTAGAGGAAAACATAGGCAGAACACTCTATTACATAAATCACAGCAAGATCTTTTTTGACCCACCTCCTAGAGAAATGGAAATAAAAACAAAAATAAACAAATGGGACCTAATGAAACTTCAAAGCTTTTGCACAGCAAAGGAGACAAGACCAAAAGACAACCCTCAGAATGGGAGAAAATATTTGCAAATGAAGCAACTGACAAAGGAGTCATCTCCAAACTTTACAGGCAGCTCATGCAGCTCAACATCAAAAAAACAAACAACCCAATCCCAAAATGGGCAGAAGACCTAAATAGACATCTCACCAAATAAGACATACAGATGGCCAAGAGGCACATGAAAGGAGGCTCAACATTAATCATTAGAGAAATGCAAATCAAAACTACAATGAGGTATCACCTCACACCAGTCAGAATGGCCATCATCAAAATATCTACAAACAATAAATGCTGGAGAGGGTGTGGAGAAAAGGGAACCCTCTGGCACTGTTGGTGGGAATGTAAATTGATACAGCCACTATGGAGAACAGTATGGAGATTCCTTAAAAATCTAAAAATAGAACTACCCTATGACCCAGCAATCCCACTACTGGGCACATACCCTGAGAAAACCATAATTCAAAGAGTCATGTACCACAATGTTCATTGCAGCACTATTTACAATAGCCAGGACATGGAAGCAACCTAAGTGTCCATCATCGGAAGAATGGATAAAGAAGATGTGGCACATGTATACAATGGAATATTACTCAGCCATAAAAAGAAATGAAATTGAGTTATTTGTGGTGAGGTGCATGGACCTAGACGTCTGTCCTACAGTGAAGTAAGTCAGAGAGAGAAAAACCAATACCGTATGCTAACGCATATATATGGATTCTAAAAACAACAAAAAAAAGGTACTGATGAACCTAGTTGCAGGGCAGGAATAAAGAGGTAGACATAGAAAATGGACTTGAGAACATGGGGTGGGAGGGCGAAGCTGGGGCAAAGTGAGAGTAGCATCGACATATATACACTACTGAATGTAAAATAGTTGTCTAGTGGGAAGCAGCTGCATAGCACAGGGAGATCAGCTCGATACTTTGTGTCCACCTAGAGGGGTGGGATAGGGAGGGTGGGAGGGAGACGCAAGAGGGAGGGGATGTGGGGACATGTGTATGCATATGGCTGATTCGCTTTGTTGTACAACAGAAACCAACACAGTACTGTGAAGCAATTATACTCCAATAAAGATCTATTAAAAAAAATAGTCACACCATTCCCAAATTATCTATTGGAATGTTTGTCTTTTTCTTGTTGTTTTGAAAGGTTTTGCTTGAAATCACGGAAGATTTTTAAATGATAACTTTGCATACACACTCATACTCAAATTAATCCAATAGTATATTTTCTGACTCTCTCATCCCTTCTATTTTTAACCTTTTGATTCACTAGGCAAATTTACTGTGCATAGCTCATGGTCAAGGCTATGTGCCACACACTCTAATAGATACAATTTGTTCAACATGTGTAGACTCTTCCCTTAAGTGGCTTACAGTCCACTGGCTGCATAAGGCCCCCAAGTGGATATCTACAGTGTAGAGTAGCAAGCTATGCAAGTCACATGGGCAACAAGGAAGTAAGGGGCTTAGAAGTGTAGAGGAAGGACCAAGAACCTTTGGCTGGAGTACTTACTAGACTGCATTGAAGGCCCAGCCTCCAAGCTGAAACTTGAAAGATGAGCGGGTCTTCTTCCCTAGCTGAAGCTGAAGGGAAAGCATAGGCCAGGCTGGCAGTAAAGCCAGAAGGTTGCCCAGGGGCACACTGCAGGCCACAAGTGTGTCTAAAACAAGAGGAGCAATTAAGGAGCCCAGGCTGATTCTTATCTGGAATTGAGGCAGAAGAATGGTGAGTTCAAAGTAAGATGAGAAGGCTGTTTAAAGCCAGAGTCATTGTTTCAAAAGATTTCATTGGCATCTAGCTGCTCCTCCATATTCAGCCTCCTGTTCCCTCTAGAAGAAATCCCCGCATTGGGCTCTGAGTGCCAGGCTAGGCTCGGCGGACTTAACGTGCTCAGCCTCATGTGCACGAAGCAAAGAAAGCTTTGCCATTGAGGCAGGTGAGAAAGTAAGCTGGGGAGGCATGCTGACAATCCTGGGGGCAGACTGAGTCAGTTTCAAATGTTCTCCTGTTCGAACAGTGAAGAAAAATAAAAGCAAGGGCGGACCAAAGGGAATTGTGGCTCTGATTAGAGAATCAGGGGAGAGTTTATTTTCAGTTGCCTTTTGTAGGAGAGGAAAACAACTGGGGATGTGAGTAGAAAGCACAGAGACAGTGCCTGAGGATGGCCATGTGAACTTGCAAGCATACTGGCAAAAAACTTCCAAGGTTGTGATTATACTTTATGTTAGGAGTATTACGGAATATTCAGGGCTTTTCTTCCACTTGGCGTTATACATATACCCTAACACTGTGTAGTCAAATCTGTCTTCCTGTGTTTTTCTCACTCCACCCAATACCTACCCTCTTTCCCCTGTGGCCCCCTCAATGTGTGTGTGTGTGTGTGCGCGCGCGCGCGCGCACACACACACACACACACACACACACACACACGCTGGGAGTGCTTCCTTAGAGCCAAGAAAAGTCCATAAACCTGTTCCTTGGCTTAGGGCCCAGCAAAAGAAAATGAGGGGCTAACTTCGAGCAAGAATCACTGCTGTGTGTCACAGGCTTATTTCCCTAATGCTATTCAAGGGCTCTAAACAAGTTATCAAAAGAACTTGTGAAAGAGTGGGAGTAATTTTCCTTCCTGGAATTTGGTGGACCACAAGTGGGGCAGTGGGAAAGGTCAGTCCCAGTTGTAGGCCCTAAGGGGTTGCATTGTTTGTAGATAAGTTTAAAACAATAATAACGCCAACCAGCGGATCTGCTTTCTTTTCACCAAGCGGGGGCGATTCTACACAAGTCAGTGACAAAATAGTCCTCCTCCAAAAATTCTTTGGTTGCTGTTGTTCCTTTCAAGCTTTAATACTATGATATGTATGTAAACTTCAAAAGAGCAATCTTTAGTGATTATCCTTCAATCAACATGGGATTCTCTAAGGAAATGAATTCAGAGAACTCCCAGTCCTAGAGCCAGCCCTCACACAGACTCAGCTACATGAGTTCATTTCTAGAGAAGATCCGACTCCAAATCGCTTGGGCTCACTTTTTGTTGTTGTTGTTGTTGTTTGTTTGTTTTCTTCAGTTTTTTAAACATTTTTATTGGAGTATAATTGCTTTACAATGGTGTGTTAGTTTCTCCTTTATAACAAAGTGAATCAGCTATATGTATACATATATCCCCACATCCCCTCCCTCTTCCGTCTCCCTCCCATCCTCCCTATCCCACCCCTTTAGCTGGACACAAACCACCTAGCTGATCTCCCTGTGCTACGCGGCTGCTTCCCACTGGCTATCTATTTTACATCTGGTAGTGTATATATGTCCATGCCACTCTCTCACTTCGTCCCAGCTTACCCTTCCCCTTCCCCGTGCCCTCAAGTCCATTCTCTACGTCTGCGTCTTTGTTCCTGTCCTACCCCTAAGTTCATCAGAACCATTTTTTTTTAGATTCCATATATATGTGTTAGCATACAGTATTTGTTTTTCTCCTTCTGACTTACTGCACACTATAGGACAGACTCTAGCTCCATCCAACTCACTACAAATAACTCAGTTTCGTTTCTTTTTATGGCTGAGTAATATTCCATTGTATATATGTGCCACATCTTCTTTATCTATTCATCTGTTGATGGACACTTAGGTTGCTTCCATGTCCTGGCTATTGTAAATAGAGCTGCAGTGAACATTGTGGTACCTGTCTCTTTTTGATTTATGGTTTTCTCAGGGTATATGCCCAGTAGTGGGATTGCTGGGTCATATAGTAGTTCTATTTGTAGTTGTTTAAGGAACCTCCATACTTTTCTCCATAGTGGCTGTATCACTTTAAATTCCCAATAACAGTGCCAGAGGGTTCACTTTTCTCCACACCCTCTCCAGCATTTACTGTTTCTAGATTTTTTTTTAACGTCTTTATTGGAGTATAATTGCTTTACAG
Organism: Pseudorca crassidens; assembly: GCF_039906515.1. Classification (NCBI taxonomy): domain Eukaryota; kingdom Metazoa; phylum Chordata; class Mammalia; order Artiodactyla; family Delphinidae; genus Pseudorca; species Pseudorca crassidens. The sequence goes on from NC_090317.1 coordinate 96,041,181, forward strand.
TGGTGTGTTAGCTTCTGCTTTATAACAAAGTGAATCAGCTATACGTATACATATACATATATCCCAATATCTCCTCCGACTTGCGTCTCCCTCCCACCCTCCCTATCCCACCCCTCCAAGTCATCACAAAACACCGAGCTGATCTCCCTTTGCTATGCGGCTGCTTCCCACTAGCTATCTATTTACATTTTGTAGTGTATATATGTCCATGCCTCTCTCTCACTTTGTCCCAGCTTACCCTTCCCCCTCCCTGTGTCCTCAAGTCCATTCTCTACATCTGCGTCTTTGTTCCTTTCCTGCCCCTAGGTTCATCAGAACCATTTTTTTTTTTTTAGATTCCATATATATATGTGTTACCATATGGTATTTGTTTTTCTCTTTCTGACTTACTTCACTCTATAGGACAGACTCTAGGTCCATCCACCTCACTACAAATAACTCAATTTCATTTCTTTTTACAGATGAGTAATATTCCATTGTATACATGTGCCACATCTTCTTTATCCATTCATCTGTCGATGGACACTTAGGTTACTTCCATGTCCTGGCTATTGTAAATAGTGCTGCAATGAACATTGTGGTCCACGTCTCTTTTTGAATTATGGTTTTCTCAGGGTATGTGCCCAGTAGTGGCATTGCTGGGTCATATGGTGGTTCCATTTTTAGTTTTTTAAGGAACCTCCATACTGTTCTCCATAGTGGCTGTATCACTTTACATTCCCACCAACAGTGCAAGAGGGTTCCCTTTTCTCCACACCCTCTCCAGCATTTATTGTTTGTAGATATTTTGATGATGGCCATTCTGACTGGTGTGCGGTGATACCTCATTGTAGCTTTGATTTGCATTTCTCTAATGATTAGTGATGTTGAGCATCCTTTCATGTGTTTGTTGGCAATCTGTATATCTTCTATGGAGAAATGTCTATTTAGGTCTTCTGTCTATCTGTGGATTGGGTTGTTTGTTTTTTTGATATTGAGCTGCATGAGCTGCTTATATATTTTGGAGATGAATCCTTTGTCAGTTGCTTCATTTGCAAATATTTTCTCCCATTCTGAGGGTTGTCTTTTCATCTTGTTTATGGTTTCCTTTGCTGTGTAAAAGCTTTTAAGTTTCAAGAGGTCCCATTTATTTATTTTTGTTTTTATTTCCATTCCACTAGGAGGTGGGTCAAAAGGATCTTGCTGTGATGTATGTCATAGAGTGTTCTGCCTATGTTTCCCTCTAAGGGTTTTATAGTGTCTGGCCTTACATTTAGGTCTTTAACCCATTTTGAGTTTATTTTTGTGTATGGTGTTAGGGAGTGTTCTAATTTCATTCTTTTACATGTAGCTGTCCAGGTTTCCCAGCACCACTTATTGAAGAGGCTGTCTTTTCACCATTGCATATTCTTGCCTTTTTGTCAAAGATAAGGTGACCATATGTGCATGGGTTTATCTCTGGGCTTTCTATCCTGTTCCATTGATCCATATTTCTGGTTTTGTGCCAGTACCATACTGCCTTGATTACTGTAGCTTTGTAGTATAGTCCGAAGTCAGCGAGCCTGATGCTCACTTTGAATGCAGTTCCTGTCTCCAATCCCCAGCCACAATGAAACAGTATATTCAAAATAAAGAATGAGAGCCAATGATTATAAAGACAAGAGACAGAAAATGAGCTACTTCAGTTTTTTCACTTCATGGATGAAATCTCTGCACTTAGTGGCAGTCATCCTCTCGGAAATGTTTCCTCATGTGCTTTCCTTTTTTTGTGTCTTTTCAAAAATGACAGTAATGTAATTAAAATTTATCAATCTTGTACCTTTTGGGGTGTTTTTGTTACTGTAATATTTATTTTTTAAGTGGTATAATATATTCGAAGTTCATTCAAAGCAAATGCTCATGTTTACCTTTCTTTTCTAACTAGTATATTGTTCATTTTATTTCCTGATTATTCCTGAAGATAATTTTGTTAAGAAATGATCTCCTCTGGTTGTCAATACACCAGGCACGGCACTGATTGAGACCCACAGTTTCCCACTGGTGGAGCTGGAGGTCTTGAAGTCCTGGAGAAACTTGAACCATAACAGGTCTCACTAACCCACCTGGGAAGATACAGCTCAGAAAAAGGGGAGCAGAGCCTGGGGTTCCATTAGATACACTGAGGGGTGGTCCCCGCTCCTTAAACCAAGGAGTGTTATACAGTAGGCAAGGAGGGCAAATTCCACACTAGAAACCAGGCCAAAAAAAAAGACCAGTCCAGCATGGAAGATAGGATCTTTCTCAATAGCAACCAGCACTAAAATAAGTAAAATATAAATTCCACATGCAGCCAGAACACATACAAATATATATACATACATATTATTGAAATAGTACTTCAGCTATACTATGGGTGATGAAATCTGTCTATTCTATTCTACTTCACTATTTTAAAATGTTGATTGTGACTCAGTAAATTGATTCCATGACCCACTATTAAGTAGTAAGCTGTAGTTTAAAAAATACTGATGTAAGGGAAGGGAATCTTGACCTTTCAGCATTCAGGTAATAATTTAGTTTGCTGGTCTTTTACTCCAGAGCAAGCTTTGAAGAACCATATATTCCTTCTTATTCTGTATCCTGGAGCAACCTAAGCTCAGCCTTCACTAAGAACCAGAAATGAGGATGAATCAGGGCCAAAATAAAATTAAAACAGGAGCAAAAGGCATGTTAAGGTAAGAAAAGGAGACCTGGGAATTTTCTGACACTTTTAACTAATAAAATAAGCACTCTTCAACTAAGGATACCTCTGTAAGTCAAGGGCCTAATTTATTAGTGCAATAGAAAAACAATTAGAAATTTCAAGGATAACTTCCCCCTCTCATTTTCTCTAGTCTCTCTTTCTGGAATTCTTAGTCAGATGTTAGACCTCCTGAATGAATCTTCTTATTTCTTTTCTTGTTGTTTTCATCTGTGTTGGTCAATTTTGTGTATCAACTTGGCTAAGCTGAAGTACCCAGTTATTCAGTCAAATGTAATCTGGGTATTGGTATGAATGTATTTTGTAGATGTAGTTAACACAATCAGATGACTTTAAGTAAAGGAGAGTATCCTCCATAATCTGGGTGGGTGACACAATCAGTTGAAAGGCCTTTTAAAAGCAGAACTGGGGTTTCCATGAGGAAGAAGAAATTCCACCTGTGGATGGCAGCATCAGATCCTGTCTAAGAGTTCCAGCCTACCCTTTCTAATGATTTTGAACTTGCCTAGTCAGCCCCTATAGGTCACATAAGCCAATTTCTTGTTATAAATATATATGTCAAGGTTTTGTTTCTCTGGTAGAACCCTGACAGATATACCATCTTTTTGTACTACTTTTTGGAAGATTTTCTTTACCTTATCTTCCAATTCTTTATACATATTTTTTATTTTAGTAATAATATTTTAAATTTCTAAGTGTTCTTTCTTGTTCTCAGATTTTTCCCTTTTCATAGTATCCCCTACTTGTTTTATTAATACAATATTTACTTTATTTCTTCTGACTTTCAAACTCTCTTTTCTTGCTCAAATTATCTCTAATCTCTGGAATTGCTTTTTTTCTATTTATTTATTTAAGTCTCTTTTCATATTGGAGTTTTTCCTTAAATGCCCGCTGGAGGTAGGGAGAGGGGATAAAGAAAGGGAGTTCTCCATATTTGGATATTGTTGACCTGTAACCTCTGCCATTATAGTGTGTAGCTATTAGATGCTAGAATGTAGAAAATTTTTATCTGAGGGCATTTAATTTATTTTGAGAATAATTCTCTCATTTTCGCTTGAGTGAAAGATATGCTGTATGTGCTGCATTCAAAGTAGATGGGTGAGTTTTGTGTTTCATAGAAACTAGTCCTCCATATCTCTCCCTTATCACCCCACGTTATATCTATAGTTCTGCAGGATAGGCTGTGCCCTCCTTAATTGTAACCCCTTCATGCATGCTATGCGCTATGGCATCTTTTGCCTGCCTCCTTAGTGTAAACTCTTGCATATGTTTTTCTGTCTTCCAGAAATTTGTTGAAATATCTCACCTGCTCCCAGCCCTCTCTATCATTCTTGTCATTGCCATGAGTTTAGACATTTTTATTCCCTTTCCGTCATTTTGGTGTTGGGAGGAAGAGGAGATAAACGCATGTGGCCAATTCATTAGATTTGATAGAGAATTTGGCTATTGTTTTTTATAATTTGAGTGTTAAATATTGATTGAAGGTGATGATAGTGATGGTGATAAGAATGATAACTAGAAGACACAAATTCTGTCAAGCAAGATAAAGATAGCTACTTTTGCAAAATACCATTTTCTCTCCTCTCTTTAAGAGCCCTGGATGGTTCCTCACTGATCATCAGATCAAAGCCAGATGAAGCCCTCAAGGCCTCCCACTAAGTGGTACCACCTTACCTTTAGGCCCTTCTCTTTCCTTGGTCACCAACTGAGAACTTGTTCTCATGACCTTTCTCTGTTTCTACCCTCAAACTCCAGCCTCTCTACCTTTACCCCTACGGCTCCTTCTGCCTAGAACACTGCTGTCTACATTCCAAAATGTTCACTCCCAACTATACCCACTCAAAGTCCATGATGCCTTCCTAAATCAACCCCAACTGTATGCTCTTTTCTTCCCCTGCAGTCCTCATATACTTACACTCACCTGTTACCTCCATGTATTTTTTCCTTCATGCTGTAAACATGTAGTGAGCACCAACTATGTACCAGACATTATGCTAAGCACTAGTGATGGAGAGATGAGTAAATCAGAGATGACCCTTACTTTTTCAACAGCGTGTTCTCATTGCATGTCACAAGTGCTCAAATTTTCTCCCCATATTCCATCATCTACTTTTTGACATTGGCCTTGAAGCAGCTACTCACATAGTAGGTGCCTACACCCATTATTGAGTTAGATTTTTTCCTACATTCTCTTGCCCTTTAACATTTTTAGAAGCAGTTATTTCCCTTCAATTTTTCCTCCATTCCATTTAGAAACCCTTTATCCTCTCAAGCTGGAGGTTTTGATAGGCATTTCCCGATACCATCTGCCAAGGATATCAGAATGTATGTGTAATGCTCAAAACTGACAAATACATCAGCCAGAAAGGCACACGCAGGATCCACAGAGCCACAGGGCTTTTGGAGTCTCTCTGCTTGCAAGCAGCTACAGACATGAATCCAGCAAAGTGCTATATTCATGCCTATCCCTACCTCCAACTCTGTCTGCCAACTGTCATTCCACTGTGGAGAGGCAGTCATTAGCAATGGTCAGCCACTATCCCAGTACACACAGCCTCACACACACTCATTTGTATAACATAGGCGCTCACCAAGTGCACACAGAAAACAAAGAATACTCTGCTCGCCTATCTCTGTGTCTATTTTGCTCTACGTGGTCCTCAAGCCTTTTATGTAAGAGGTTCATGACAATTATTGTAGTTTCTCACATTTCTTTCCTACCTACTTCTGAGTTCAGGCTATATTCTGAAGTGTTCATGTCACAGTTTGGGCTTCCAGAGAGCAGAATTTGAGACAGAAATTAGCATGCCAAGGCATTTATTATGGAGTATTTTACAGGTTCATCCCTGTGAAAGGGAGAGGAAGAAAGCTAGAGTGGGCAGAAGGAGAAGCTGGGCTGTGCTGCCAGCGCATCAAAGGTTCAGCCAGTCCCACAGGTAGCTATGGAGCTGGGATGGCCTTCAGTGTTATCTGAAGTTAGGACAAGGGGGTCGAGCCTTCAGACTACCCCCCAGAGGGAAGCAAGATCTTGGGCAAGGCAGTTTTATTCAGTGGAGGCAATCTCCAAAGACACAGTTGAAGACTGTCTACAGGCAGCCTTTCCAGCAGCTGGGGGAGTAAGTACTTTGTTCCTAAAGGGGGATCAGCCCATCATGGCAACCACCACAGTTGAGTTTCCTGAAAGCCTGTGCTCTAGAGAATGGTGCATTACTGAAGTAGGTGTGGGCATACCAAAATCAACTCAAATGCTTCCTGGACTAAAGTGTTATTTTCTCATTCAGTTACCCCGAGGCCTTAGGGGGATGTTACTGGCGAGGAGGCTCCCACCGCTCTCCACTCAGCACAAGTTCTAAGAGATTCTTTGCCACAGAAATAACAAGGGGATTAGGAGGAACGTCACAAGCTGTCAAGTTACAGTATATCCTTTCAGATCAATGAAGAAAAAAGAATCAGCGCAAGACAAAGGCAGGGAGAAATAAGAATCTGTGCTCATACATTTACATGAGTGCCGTTTGTCCCTTTTTAATATTTATCCATGTGCTGCTGTCATTTACACAAGGCCTAGGCTAATCTTTTGTGTATAGTAGGTGCTCAATAAACATTTATTTAAAGAATGAGCAAAGCAACCTCAGAAACGCCATTCCCCTATTCAACCACGGTGAAGAAAAAAAGTAGTGTTGGAGAATTAGTGGGAAAAGAGTATTTCATTACTTTACTGTTTTTTATTTATGGCTTATTTTCTTAAATGTTCTGGGTGGTGACTTTTTTGCTTGACCACTAAGAAGGTATATGTGGTTAAACTCACTAAGCAGTACTCACACTTACTCCTACCTTTTATGGCGTCCATTTCAGTCTGTGTTCCAGAAATGATAAATTAAAATCCTGCTTTGGATTGAGCCCTTGCTCACTGTACTGTCTGCTTTTCCCGTGGGTTGCCAGGAACGAATGGTGAAGGTCAAGGTATATGTCTCTGACATTGATGATATTTTCAAAGCTTGTTATTTCAACAATGAAAACAAATCAGAAAGACAGAAACGAAAATGTCCACTGAGTGCATCGTATCTAAATGCTGTTGGTGTTATTTGTTAGACAACAGATGAGTCCTGTGAACAAGAAACTTCTAAACTAAAAGGTTCCCCACGGAGAGCGCGCAGCAGTTTCTTTGTCTTTCTGTCCACAATGTTTAATCAGCCTGACCCTGATAGCCAGTTGACTCCTGTAAGGCAATTGAGCCACATTCTCCTCACACTCTAAGCCTTCTTTTTCAGTCATCTTAAAGAAATTACCCTTCCACGGCCGCACTGATGCTCTGGGCTTAACACTGAGCAAAATGACAAGAGCATGATGTTCTTTAGAAACACAAAGTGAAAACAGGCCTAACTGGAAACCTGTGTCGTTTCTCTTGAGACTGTCCCAAGCACTCTCTTAAGGTCCTTGCCAACACATAAATCTCAAAATCACCAAGGCTGTACCCAGTGGCCATTACCCATTTGCTCACAGACACGTAAAGAGATGGGTTCTACCTATGAGATACTGCTGAGAATGCAGTGCATCATATAAGCATTTTTCCTTCCCTGCTGCTGTTGCCACTGCTCTGACTGCTGAGAAATCCTCATTCTATTTTTGTGGCCAGGCTGTACTCCTGGTGCCAACTCACAAGAACAAACTACAATCTGTACTTCAATGGGTTACAATATCCTGGACTAAGGAAGTAACTATAACCCGAAATTGGAGCCTGGACTTTCACTTCAGACCACAAGACATCAGTAAGTCCCCAAAGATTCCCTCAAGCTGGTTTCTAGAAAAGGTAATAAAAACAAAGAAGATAATTTGACTATTCACAAAGTACAAGGGTATTTGTAATATATGCTAAATGCCCAAACTTATGACCACAAAATTTGGCTTTAAATTACCAGGAACCATTCATGTCTAGAGTTTTTAGTTACAGAAATTTTCCAAGATCCTGCTGTTTTATAATTTAAGATCTAATTTCTGAGTCAAGTTCAGTTAATTCAGTTGTATGGAGAAATTGTTAAAAGAGTGAAAAAGAGCTCCTTATTTTTAATCAAATAAAAAATTTACTTCTACCATGGGAGAATAGGAAAAAGAGTGGAAAGAAGAAAATGAAGGTGTAGGAACACCTTTAAGGAGCTGCCTTCTTCATCCATAGGGATGGGGCAACTATGTATTATGTGACCCTGAGCCTCAGGTCAGAGCTGATTGGATCCAAGGATGACTCTGCCTCCAAACTGGATCAATCACAGTCTTTTTCCTTGGAACGTACAGTTGAGATTCTGAATAGCTGGTTAGTCTCCTGTGACTGGAAGAGAGGACAGATAAATGTGGGAACAGCAGGCCAGACATTACCTACCATGCATGGGGAGAAGGCAGCTTACAAATAATAAAGAGTAAGGAAGCCACATTGGGAGAGATCAAGAAGTGTGACAGACAGGCAAGCTCAACCTACTGTTTTAACTTTTTACTCTTGTTTCCAGTTCACAAAGAGGCTTGGCTCCATTTGCTTCATTTGAGCTCTGTGATTATCCCTGTATTCTCACAAAAAATTCCTCTTTTTGGCTTAAACAAGTTTGAGTGGGTTTCTATTTCTTACAACTAAAAGAACCTTGTCTATGACAAGCAGGATTCTTACTCTGTTAACATCACTGAGTAGTAACTATGATTCACACTCTATCATTTCTTGTTTGTAGAGTCTCCAGTATATGTTAGCTACAGATCTGAAAACTGTAAAACCTCTACATTTTCCATCTCAATCAGACATGAGACCAAATACACTGAGAAGAGAATGCACTTGGGAAACAGGCATGACACCAGAGTACAGAGGTTAGAAATCCCCCTGACCCATGGACTCATGCACTTAAGTTTCAGCAACAGAAATACTGTTTCACTTTCAAAGATGGAGAGCATGATTTAGTCCTCTAAATTATGAGGGGTGGAAAGGAGAAAGAGGAGAGAAGAGTCAAGAATCCTGGCATGGGCACTAACGCACTAATGGGTGCAACAAATGGGGTGAATGTGTGAACTTCTCAGAATTGATTCAAGTGTTCAGTTTCTCTCTGTTCCCCTAAATAATCTTGCACATGAGACCAGAGAAGCAGCCTGTTGTAAAGAAGATAGTCTTTCTAGCATTAAATGTAGTGTTGAGTCATGCTGTCTCTTACATGTTGGATAAGGGAACAAGAAGAAAGGATAATAATAATGATAACCACTATAATTGTAGCAGCTAACATATCCTAAGTCCTTATTGAGCTATTGTGAGCAATTCATTTACATTAACTCATTTAATCTTCAAAACAGCCCCAATGAGGTAGATACTATTATGATCTCTATTTTACAAATGAAAAAAACTGAAGCTAAAAATGGTTGGGTGAATTTCCAAGGATGCATAGCTAGCAATTGTGGAATTGGTATTCAGACCCAAGCAATCTGACTCCAGGGTCGTAACTTCTGGATTGTGTCTCAACAATAGACAAATGGAAGAATTGGCCATTTGAAGTTAAATAATAGGTGTTGAAAACCCCTTTACCCAAATGACTCCCTAATGTCTTTCACTGGGCTTCTAATTCAAGCATCGTCCTCCACTCCTATGTGGGTCAGGATCCTGGCAGGAATTAAAGGGTATTCTCAAAGGGCATGATTTAAAAGAGTTTAATTAAGGAACTGTTTACAAGGTATGGGCAGAATTAAGAGAAAGCAGCAGGAAATGGCGAAGCACTCCAGGGTTAGCAAAAGCAGTAAACTACTATGACCTGCAGAGCTGAATGGGCAAGAAGAGGGAGCAGTTACCAGAACCTGGCAAGACCTGTGGCTACAGGAGAGAATCATGGGTAGGAGCCATGGCTATCAGCAGAGGAATGGAGCCTTACCAAACTTTCACCTTGACAGGAGGCAACTGCGGGTATAAGTATCCTAACCTCTCTCATTCTCTTCCCGCTCTGTGTTCTCTTGCAAGTGCCTCCCATTGGCTGAAATCAACCAGAACAGAGGCAAAGGGGTCCACTGACGCAGCCCATACCACTCAGCTCCTGGGGAAGAGAGCAGAGCAGAGCTGAGTGGAGCATGGATCTAAAGAGGCAAGTGCAGAATATCCAAAACACCTCCCTTCCAATGTCCCAAAGACAGGAAAATATAATTTTTTAACATAAAATAATGAAATCATAACACAAGAAAGGAAATCAAGAGAAAAATTCTGAAACCCCAGAAGATGGAAAACTGATAGAATTTGTTTATGGAAAAAATAACTGGGAACCAGAAACTTAAAGTATCAGGGTAACCATCTTCAAGGGTTTAAGATTAGAGCCAACTAATTTTAAGAGTGAAAAAGTCTCTAAGGTACTTCATTAAAGAATTGTCTTAGGTACACACTGTAATGGGCTTTCACACACCTCCCCCTCATTGTTATACAAGGTGTCAATCTTTTAAAAGAAAAAGGTAAGTGATTCAGCCAGCAAAATCAAGTTTATTTGGGAATAGCAGAGGAATTGCAACTGGGGACAACCAAACTATGGCAAACCATAGGCAAGTCCAGAGAACAAAGGAGGAGAGTGTTCTGTTAGAGGAAAGGAGGAAGTTGGGAGGGGTTGTTTTAAACAAAAGTTCATTAGCGGAAAATGAGAGTTTGAAGTAGTGGTGGCTTTCATTGGTTGCAGGCGAAAGCAGCTTGTTGTTGGCTGCCAAGAGGAAATCTTCCTTCTTCCTGCTGGACTATGCAAGTTTTGATGAATGGAACATGCGTGAGAGCCCTCCCTTCATGGCTTCCCAACTCCCATTCTGAGTTAGGTTTCCTTAACACATTTTCACAAGAGCATATATAGTGGATATAGCATCTAGCTAAATATGAATTGACCTCTAAGAATCTCTAGAAATTTGAGGAAAGCCATATTATAACAACACAAAGGAACAAACAAAGATGAACAAATAGAACTGGACTAAAAGGAAATGGGCATAATTAAAGGAAAAGAGAACATTTTTTCAAGAATCAAGTTAATATTCAGATTCTTCTCTGCATCCAGATCTCCCCCTGAGAATCAAACTCATTTTCAAATGCCAGCTGGACATACAGCAAAGCAAAGTCCCAAAATAACTGGCTCCTTTTCATCCCCAAACATTTTATCATTCCTGAGTTCTTAATATCCATCTGTAGCATAACCATCTATGCAATCTCCAGACTATAAAACTCACCTTATATATATATTTTTCTATTTCTCACCCTTACCTTAAGTCTCATCTCTAACTCCCATTGATTTCAGTTCAGAAATGCCTCTCAAAATACAATTTTCATCTCAGTTCCCACCATCCCAGGTAAGTTTTCATTGCCTTTAATCTGAACTTTGTCAATGGCCCTTGTGTCAGTTGGGGTTCTGCCAGAGAAACAGAACTAACAGGAGAGAGATGTGTGTGTGTGGGAACTGACAAATCTAAAATCCAGAGGGCAGGCTAGTAGGCTGGAAACCCTTAGGCGGGAGCTTCTCCTGCCCCACACTGGCAGAATTTCTTCTTCTTTAGGGAAATCTCAGTTCTTCTCTTAAGGCCTTTCAACTGATTAGGCCAGGCCTACCTAGATTACCTAAAATCATCTCTTCTACTTAAAGCCAGTTGACTGTAGATGTTAATCATGTCTACAAAATATCTTCACAGCAACACCTAGATTAGTGTTTGATTGAGTAACTGGGTACTGTAGCCTTAACCAAGTGGATACATAAAACTGACCATCGCAGCTCCTCATTGGTTTCTCCCTCTCAATGGCTCTTACCCTCCCCTTCAACCTGTGTGTCAATGGATCTCAAGCCAGGAGCCACATCAGGATCACCTGGAGGGCTTTATACACACACACACACACACACACACGTACACACACACACACACACACACTACTCCCACCATATTGCTCCAGGGTTATCTATCTCCAATGCCTATCTAATCATACTACTTTAAAATCTGTACCTCATCACTAAATATATGGTACAGCCCAAATTCCTTAGCTATACTTCCAAAGCCTCAAGATTTGGCCCTAATCTCTCCTAGTTTCAACTTTTGACACTTTGTTGCTGTTGTTGTTGTTTTTTTTGCGGTACGCGGGCCTCTCACCGTTGTGGCCTCTCCCGCTGCGGAGCACAGGCTCCGGACGCGCAGGCTCAGCGGCCATGGCTCACGGGCCCAGCCGCTCCGCGGCACGTGGGATCTTCCCGGACTGGGACACGAACATGTGTCCCCTGCATCGGCAGGCGGACTCTCAACCACTGTGCCACCAGGGAAGCCCAACTTCTGACACTCTTACCCACAGTCACAACAGTTACCTCTGGCTCCTCCTTATCAGCCTTGTCCATGCTTTTATTACTCCAGGGGTTACAAAGTAAATTCCTACAGAGGCCAAGCAGATAATTTAAACATGTGAGTTTAAATATGTGAGTTTGGGCAGTGTGAGACAACAGAAAATGTTGCCAGGTGGAGCGGACCTGATTGGAATGAGATTTGTGAGGCAAGGGAAGTGGGGTGGGAAATGGGATTGAGCAGACATAAAGGAAGCAGAATGTAGGTGTTACAGCCACTGTTGGTTCCCCATTCTCATGAAGTCATGCAGCTTCGGTGGATAGTTTCCTTATTGTCACTACCCACCTAGAGTGACTTTCTATGACAAGTGCCTGTGACACTCCCTGGGGACTTTGGCTACAAGAAAATGCTCAGCCTACCTCAGGACAGGCTGCAAGTGTCAGGGAATTAACATCCCTTTGATTACTCTTCAACCAAAGAGAGATGGGAGCTGGCAGACAAACAACCCTGTTTCTTGCCTCTGAGGCACATTCCACAAAGTCTCTTAGAGGCTCCTCAGTGGGAATGCACCCCAGTTGCCCACAGAGGTAACCTGCTCAGTTACACCCCCTTCACTGGCATCCTCCGTTCCCTATCTCACTTCCTGTCTCTCACAGTGCTGCCTGGGATCACCTCCCAAATAAGCTGCCCCCAAATCCCCATCTCAGGGTCTGCTTCTTTTCTCATTTTTTTTAACTGAAGTATAGTTGATTTACAATGTTGTGTTAATTACTGCTGTACAGCAAAGTGATTCATTGATACACAAATATACATTCTTTTTCATATTCTTTTCCATTATGGTTTATCCCAGGCTATTGACTATAGTTCCCTGTGCTACAGAGTAGGACCTTGTTGTTTATCCAGTCAGGGTCTGCTTTTGGGTGTGGTGGAGGATGATCCAAACCAAGACAGTAGGCTAGACATGCATAACAGTGGGAAGCAGGAGAAGTCTAAAAGAGGAAGCATCCAGAGGTTGGAGGGTCAACACAACCGTTTCCTGGAGTCTGAGTGACAGGGGGGAGGGCCTACGCACCTTCCTCTGGGTATGTTCAGCCCAGCTGGACCCGAAACCTCCACAGAGGGCACTATATAGATGATTTTACTGAACTATTTACCTCACCCAACTTTCACTTAATTTGTATTTCCACCTTAGAAAATTTAGATGGAATTGAGGTTTAACTCTAAGAAATTTACGTTAAACAGACTCAAAACCTAACTTGATAAAGCTGAGCCGTAAAAATATTGTTCCTGCAAATAAACAGAAACTTTTCCTTTCCCATCTGAAGTCAGATGGAGAGGAAATAAATTAGAAGGTGGCAGAGTGTTCTGCATCCCAACCATTGTTTATGGCTCTCTTTCCTTAGCTATTCTAAATCATGCATTGCCGCTAAGGGTCATAAAGATATCACTTTCTCCACTCAGCAAGAGAAACGAGAGGTGAGGAAGGAGAATGTTATTTTGCAGGAAGGGAAACAGAGCTCTGGAGATTTATCTGGGCCTGCCTCAGAGGAACTGGCTGACCAGGAAGTTTACATTCAGAGCATCCGAATTCCAGGCATTCGCTTAACCTAGAAGGCCCAGAAATGGATGAGATGCCAGGCCTTTTGCAAACACAGTCACAGCCAGATCACTAGTATCTTCCAATTAAGTGATATTACACAGCTCTTCCCCACTGAGAAACTTGTAGATATGTGATTGCTGGCAATCTCCAACCAAGAGTTTTCTGAAAGACTGATATTAATAAAATTTCAGTTCAAGCCATGGACGCATTTAAATAGCATCTACTCTGTGTAGGCGCTGCAGTAGTAGAAGGTGTGGGACATCCATGGGTGTCCAGGTGGTTAATGAAGGCAACCATCTTTCCGTGAGGGGACTGCTTACTTCCTCTGCCCACTCAGTGCACCAAATCTTAGCAGCAATTGCAATTCTGGAACTTCCTTTATGAATTAGCTATATTTAATGAGACCTAGAGGGATTCATTAACAGAGGACTTTGTGAAGAAAACAAAAGGTTCATTCAAATAATTGAATCCACCTTTAGTAGCAATTAAAATATATGTGTTCCTCTATATATTCGTGTGATAATATAAAAATCCTAGTCATGCACATGCTGTATATATTTGTGATATGTATATCTAAAACTCTGAGAACTCCCATACCTTGATCACTTCGTATGGGCCAAGGACTGTGCTAAGCATTTTCTATTCATGAACTCAGTTAATACTAACAAAACCCTATGCAGTAGCTATTATTACCATCATTTTGAAAATCAGGACAATGAGGCTCGGAGAGATGAATCAACTTGCCCAGTGACACACAACCAAGAAGTGGTAGAGATTGGATTTGCACCCATAAACAGTGATTCAAAAGCCCATGCTCTTAATTACTATATTAAAAAAAAATAAATTTACGAGCTCTCCTCACATTATTTAACTAGATGCACAGACTTGGGATTAGAGATTTACTTAATCTTTGAAACGAGATTATAAGGCCCTCAAGAGAAGATAGCTATTCATTCTTTTCTAATTAATTAACAGACATTATTGAACGTTTGTTAGATACAGAGAACACTATACCACGTACCCAGGAAACAAAGATAAATAGGACAGAAAGCCTTTCTTACACTGAATTTTATTTATATCTATCTATATCTGTATCTGCATCTGCACCTATACCTGTACCTATGTTTTTAACCAGAGAAACTAGTGTAACTCACATAGAGTTGACAGGAAATGGTCAAGCAACAAAACCTAGGCTCCCGGGGCCAAGGAAGATGTTTAATGCTTCCTCAGTATATCATAAAGGGGGCAATTTCTGGGTAGTAAGGAGATGTTTGATGTTGTACTATAGAGAAAAAGGAGAGTATATTTGTTAAATATTCTGGCTCTAGAATCAGACAGACCTTGTTTCAAGCCATGGCTTCAACAGTGTGATCTTAAACAAGCTACTTAACACCTCTGTATTAGTTTCCTAGTGCTGCTATAACAAATGACCACTAACTGGGTGGCTTAAAATAACAGAAATTTCTTCTTTCATAATTCAGGAGGCCAGAAATCCTAAGTCAAGGTGTTGGCAGGGATGGTTCTTTTTGCAGGCTCTGAGAACCGGTCCCATGCCTCTCTCCTGACTTCTGGGGGTTGCTGGCAATCCTTAGCTTTCCTCAACTTACAGCTGCATCACTCCAATCTGTTTTTACAGGGACTCTTCTCTCTGTGTCTCTGTGTGCCCTCTCCTATAATGACTCCTGTCCTTGGATTAGAGGCCCACTCTACTCTTGTATGACCTCATCTTAACTAATTACATTTGCAAAGGCTCTATTTCTAAATGAAGTCACATTCTGTAGTTCTGGGTGGACATGAATTTGGCGAAGACACTATTCAACCTACTACACCCTCTAAGCCTCAGTTTCCTCACCTGTAAAATGTAGATAACAGTAGTACCTCCCTTATGAAGTTATTGTAAAAATTAAATGAAAGAATACATGTATAGTCCCAGTACATAGTAAGAAGTCAACAAATGTTAGTAATAAATAACAGCTGTAACCTTAATGACCAGCCTGAGATATCTTCCTACCATAAGACAGAGCAGGCTCCATGGCCACTCTGAGCAAAGACCTAAGGCAGAAAGATAGAGGAACTGGGGATGACAGGTAGCTGGAGCATACTCTATATATTTATTTCAGTGTGTCGCATTGCATGAGCTAAGAGATAAACCATTTTAAAACAGGAATAACAGAGTGATGTAAGTAAAGCATTGGTCAACTGTACACCAAGTGTGGAGGCTGAACAACCACAGATAGACCAGCTCTTTTAATTAATATAATAGCTCTTTTACAAAGAAGGGGCCAATTTGCACTGGCATGGATTATAGAATAGAAAAGAACCACAAGAAGACAATGTAAGTGACCCGGTGTTTCAGTTATCTATTACTACATAACAACCCACCCCAAAGTTTAGTAGCTTATAACAACCATAATCCTTTATTCTCTGGAAGAGATTGTGTAAAACTAGTGTTAGTTATTTAAATGTTTGGTAGAATTCTCGAATGAAACTATCTGGGCCTGAAGATTGCTGTTTTGGGAAGCCTTCGATTACAAATTCAATTTCTTTAATGATTATAGATCTATTCATATTGTCTATTTCATCTTGGTGAGTTTTGGTAGTTTGTGTTTTGAGGAATTAGTTCATTTCCTCTAAACTGTTGATTTCATGAGTGTAAAGTTATTCATAGGGGTTGTGGGATCTGTACTAATAGTCTATTTCATTACTGATATTGGTGATTTGCATCTTCTCACTTTTTATCTGTATCAGTCTTGTTAGAAGTTTATCTATTTTATTGATTTTTTAAAAATAACTGGCTTTTTGATTCATTGATTTTCTCTGTTCTTTTCCTATTTTCAACTTCATGTACTTCTGTTCCTTATTATTTCCTTCCTTATGCTTGATTTGGACTATTTTGCTCTTGTTTTTCTAGTTTCTTGAAGTAGTTGTTTACTGACCTGACACCTATCTTCTTTTCTGATATAAAAATTTAGTGCTATAAATTTCTCTCTCAGTACTGCTTTAACTGCATCCCACATATTTTGATATGTTGTCTTTTCATTTTCATTATGCTCTGCTTGTTATTTTCTTTGAGACTTCCTCTTTGACCCATCAATTATTCACATGTTTTTATTGGAGTATAATTGCTTTACAATGTTGTGTTAGTTTCTGCTACACAACGAAGTGAATCAGCTATATGTATACATATATCCCCTCCCTCTTGGACCTCCCTCCCATTCCCCCCGAACCCACCCATCTAGGTTAGGCATCCCCAACCCCCCGGGCCATGGACTGGTACTGGTCCAAGGCCTGTTAGAAACCAGGCTGCACAGCAGGAGATGAGCGGTGGGCAAGTGAGTGAGAGAAGCTTCAACTGCTGCTACCCATTGCTCCCCATCACTCGCATTACTGCCTGAACCATCCCCCCCATTGCTCATATTACTGCTTGAACCATCGCCCCACCCCCAGTCCATGGAAAAATTGTCCTCCACGAAACCGATCCCCGGTGCCAAAAAGGTTGGGGACTGCTGATCTAGGTCATCACAGAGCACCGAGCTGAGCTCCCTGTGCTATACTGCAGGTTCCCACTAGCTAGCTATTTTACACATGGTAGTGTATTTATGTCAAACCTAATCTCCCAATTCATCCCACCCTCCCCTTCCCACCTTGTGTCCACACATCCATTCTCTATGTCTGCATCTCTATTCCCGCCCTGGAAATAGGTTCATCTGTACTATTTTTCTAGGTTCCACATGTATGTGTTAATATACGATATTTGTTTTTCTCTTTCTGACTTACTTCACTCTGCATGACAGACTCTAGGTCCATCCATGTCTCTGCAAATGACCCAATTTAATTCCTTTTTATGGCTGAGTAATATTCCATTGTATATATGTGCCACATCTTCTCTATCCATTCATCTCTTGATGGACACTTAGGTTGCTTCTGTTCCCTGCCCAGACAGGAGGGGGTTAAAGCAGTGGCTGATTAGGGTTCTCTTGCTTGCTCAGGCCAGGGAGAGGGAGAGGTATGGTTGTCATAATTGGAATGCAGGGCGAGCCTGAGGCCGCAGAGGCCAGCGTGACATTGCAACAGCCTGAGGTGCACCGTGTATTCTCCTGGGGAAGTTGTCCCTGGATGTCGGGACCCTGGCAGTGGCGGGCTGCACAGGTTCCTGGGGGGGTTTGGATAGTGACCTGTGCTTGCACACAGGATTCTTGGTGGCAGCAGCAGCAGCATTAGTGGTTCACACCTGTCTCTGGGGTCCAAGCTGATGGCCTCGGCTTGCACCTGTCTCCGGAGCTTGCTTAGGCAGTGCTCTGCCTTCTGTGGGCACACGAGGAAGAAATCCCCTCTCCTTTCACACCCTGAAACAAAGGTCTCTTGCCTCTCCGGCAGGTCCAGACTTTTTCCCGGACTCCCTCCCGGCTAGCCGTGGTGCACTAACCCCTTCAGGCTGTGTTCACGCAGCCACCCCCAGTCCTCTCCCTGGGATCTGACCTCCAAAGCCCGAGCCTCAGCTCCCAGCCCCGCCCATCCCAGCAGGTGAGCAGACAAGCCTCTCAGGCTGGTGCAGGCTGGTTGGCACTGATCCTCTGTGTGGGAATCTCTCCACTTTACTCTCTGCACCCCTGTTGCTGTGCTCTCCTCCATGGCTCCAAAGCTTCCCCTGCCAACCCCCCATCTCTACCAGTGAAGGAGCTTCCTGGTGTGTGGAAACTTTTCCTCCTTCACAGCTTCCTCCCAGAGGTGCGAGTCCCGTCCCTATTCTTTTGTCTCTGTTTTTTTTCTTTTCTCTTTTGCCCTACCAGGTACGTGGGGAGTTTCTTGCCTTTTGGGAGGTCTGAGGTCTTCTGCCAGTGTTCAGTAGGTGTTCTGTAGGAGTTTTTCCACATGTAGATGTATTTTTGATGTATTTATGGGGAGGAAGGTGATCTCCACGTCTTACTCCTCCACCATCTTGAAGGTCTCCTCATCTTTTTTTCTCAAACCATTTTCTTTCTCCCAACTTCCTGGTTTCTGGATTCCTGGCTCTGTACTTCATACCTACTTTGCACTTCTTGCCCCTTTGGTTTGGCAAAATTTTGGATTCCTCCTCTTGGTTTCTTGGTCATCAGCCTTGTGCTTAGCTTTAAGCCTAGTTTGCTTCTCTCACCTCCCCAGCCTTGGATGAGAAAAATCCCTGCTCCAACCCTAGTCTAGAGGGACTCCTGTGGTGGTGTATGCAGATGGAGTTCCATTGCTCGCTGACTCAAGCTCTCATTCATTCTCTCTTCTCTCCCTCTCCCTCTCCCTCTCTCTCTTCCACAAACTGTCTGTGACCTTTATTAGTGCATGCTGCAGGAGGGGCGGTGGCTCACTGTGTTTCTCTGGTTTGGAGCAGGAAGAGAACAGTTTCCAGGATGCAAAATCCTAAACCAGCCCCACTGCCATACACACACCTTTCCCAAAGGACAAATAGCACGGTCATGCATATTGCAAAGAGAATAAGAGATCCAAACAACCTCCTCCATCCTACCTCTCCCCCACCTTCTGCATCCAGTGGGAACAGTACAGAACTTTGTTCTTTAGCCATTTGAGTTTCAAGCCTGCTCTGTGGGGGCTACATTTGCACTGAATGTAAATATTCATTAATATATTTAATTCTCATCCTGAATATCTTTCTGTTTCATTTTTGTCTGTTTAGTGGGCTGAGATCGAGTCTGACTTTTTCTGTATATCTTCCTGGTTCAGCAACACATATAAATGGGCACTTAATAAGTGATTTTGGTCATGATGGCATAATTAAATCTTTTTGTATTGGAAATTACACATGACTTGACTCAAGGGCTGGTCTAGTCTAATTGTGTTTGTGTTCATTTTCTTGCTTTTTCCTTTCTCCTGCCTAATCCTGTCTCAGCAAAGTGGGCTTTAAATTCCAAGAAGGCTCACATGGGATTTCAGTCCCAATACCCTCTGTTGGTTGACCAAGGACAAGGAATTAAAAATATGTATATATATGATCCACCTGAAGTGGGTATATAATGATCCAGCCTTTAATGTATTCAAACCGCTAATGCTGTCATTCCTAGTGAGAGGAGAAGGAAGGACTGCTGTTACTCTGCTTAAGAGGCCTCCACTTGTTTCCATAGCCAGCGCCTAGAGAATGTCTTGTCTTTAAGGAAAGCTTTTATTCTCTGGAAAGACTCCAGCTTATTGTTCTTACTGAAAAAAACAGATCCAGTTTTGGGAGGCAATGCCTATTGTCTGGAGGTGAAAGCTGCTCTACATATGAGCCTGACCTAGAGGCTGAAAAAGAGGACAAGGGGACTTTACCTTTGATACCAAATTTACATGTTCCCCAAGGAAACGTTGAGCAACATGTTAGTCACGCAAACTCACAGACATATGTGGCCACAAGGATAAACAGCTATTTAAATGGGTGACTCCAGGATACCAGGTTTCTCTTTAATGCTAAAGATAAATGTTGCTAACGATCCCATTTTATTATTTTCCATGGTTTACTTCTGCGCTATGTATAACACAGTAGTCACTAGCCATATGTGGTTATTGAAATTTAAAGTAATTAAAATTAGATAAAATCCACTTCCCAAATCTAACTAGCCACATTTAATGTGCTCAGTAACATGTGGCTAGTGACTAGGTATTGGAGAGTGCAGATATAGAACATTTCCATCATCACAAAACGTTCTATATTGAACAGTGCTAGTCTACCTTAAAGCACATCGAAACAAACGTATTCACTATAGACTGGAATTTGGTTTTTATACCTTGCCTAGTACCCCAGAGTATAAATGATGAGTTAGGTAGTCAACTGACAAGGTACCACAGGCATAGAGAGGCTCTAGAACAACCCATTGTATCCTGGAAAATTCTGGCAAGAGGCTAGCTCTGATTGAATCCTTTCCAGATTTAGTCTTCTGTTGATGGTCATTGCAGACCTCACACAATCGTAAAACTTGCAGCTTCTAGAGATGCCTTCACCCAAGCATGGGGCTGGTTGGAGTGAGGGTGTTGGTAAGCTCATGTACCTCTGCCATTCAGTCTTGTAACTTGCCTTTGTTATCTCTTCACACCCTTCTATAATATTTTACATTTTACACGTCACACATTTAAGGAATGCGGTAAACAGTCCAACAGAAACCTGGAGAGAGAATTTTGTTGAATTCACAGGGAATGGATGTGTGACAAGAATAAGAGGGGGAAAAATGTGGCTTTCACCTAATTGAGTTTATCACTCCCTCATGATAAGTTACTCCTTCAAGTTTGGACCTCTTTTAAATACAAATATGCTACCTGTGCAAAGAAACACAATGTGTATGTAATACTCAATAACACATCAGATGCCTTTACAGAGGAGCAAGAATCAGGGGGAATTATGCAGTGAACAAATAAAGCTTAATGATGAAGTGACAGAGAAAGGTCTGTATTCTTTACTGGTAACTCTTCTAGGAGAAGACTTGTGGTTCTATCCTTTCTTTCCCCTTTGGTTTCCTTAACTTAAATAACAGCTGCAGTGTTCAAGCACAAATTCTTCTTAAAGACAGGAATTAATAGTCTCCTATTCACTTTTATCCTCCTCAACCGCCCCTTTTCAGCTTCCCCTCTGCTAGCTCTGCCCACTGGAGTTAGCGAGTACAGTCAGCTCCTTTTTCACAGGCTGGCCCCTTTCCAACGCCAGCCTTTATGCCCAGTGTTAGATGTGGCTTCTTAAGAATACTTTGCCATTTCGCTCACCAGGCTTTCATTTCCTGGCACCTTTAAGGTGCCACTCCTCCTTGTACAGCAGGTGGACTCCTCATTAAAAAAAATCGATGTGCTCTTTAAATAAGAATTTCAGAAATCAAATTATTTTCTGTGAAATCAGCAGGCTCTGTTTGCCAGGGCTCCCCATTACACAGAATCTGTCATATCAAGATATCTATTATTCTCCCTGTGGGAAAACAACAACAACAGCAACACAACTTTCTACTGTTACTCGGAAGAAGGAAGGTTCTTCTCAAAGGGGACATGATGAACTGAGCTACACTGATGTACTATTTGTGTTGGATACTAAATGCATTACTCTGCACATGGCACTTATTTGGATAAAAGGGGACATGACTGCAGAGGAGATACTTCCAGTGGGGAGAACAGAATCAACTTCCCACACCTTGGCAAGCATTTGATTAGAAGCTCAAACCCACCCTTTTTCCTCGAGCCCTCCTCCCAGCCTGGTAGATACCTGGGACGGCACTCTCCTCCAGCCAAGAGGGAAGAAAATGAAACACCAGTCCACAGTGGCTGAGATTTTGAGTGCAGTTTGCCCCCAATGCTATTAGCACCTCTTTCCCCTGTTTCATGAGGCACGGAGGTCCTCTGGGCCAGAGGGGTTGGGAATGGAGAACAGGGATGGAAAGGGGAGTTTATGTCCTACTTTCCATTTCTGCTCTGCAGCGCCGTTTCCACACTTAAGTAAATAGCAAGCTAACAGAGGAGCAGTGATTTGAGCCCGTGTGCCTCAAACAAAATGGCTTTCCTTTGCATTGCTTAAGTAACATTTTCTGAGCTCCAGCTAAAGATAAACAGTATGGCTCACTATATGCTGCACTACTCAACAGAGACAATCACTGATGCTGTTAAAATCAGTATTTGAAAGAAAGCTTAAGGGATTTTAGGAAATGCATCCATAGAATTGCAGCTAGTGGCTTGTTGCTATCAACATAAGGAAACCACTTTGTAATGGTTAGCAACAGCCTGGGAGATGATTTTTCCTTCGTCCGAATTCTATTACTTTTGGTCCTTTTGTTTTTAGTTTTAAAGGCTGACAAAGAACTCTGCATATCAAGTTATCAAATGTGTGTTTAAGATTATTGAAGCCATCACAGAAGTCTTTAAAAATGTGACCCACATTTACCCTCTTCTTGCGGCTGGTGGAGCCCGGTAACCCCACGCCTCACCAGATTCTGCCGTGCACTTCAGAATTATGCCCAACCTGCTCCACACAAAGGACAGAGGCATCATGCTCTTAGCTGGATTCCTAATTGTATTTCTCCTTTTTCAATAAAGCAGTGAAACTTCTTTGCTGTATTGTATATAGCAAAACAAGTACTTCTTTACTTATTTCTCTTCTTCTTCATGACAAAGGACCCTGAATGTCACATAGAAAATTAAGCAGAAAGATTGAGGTTGAAGCAAATTGTCATTCTCCTCGTAGCACTCTTCACACTTATCACTATGTCTGTTTCTCCCAACAGATTGGGCTTGAGTTCCCCAGGAGACCTTGAGATAAGGATCAGAGTACAAGTACTTTATTTGGGAAATAATCTTTGAAAACACCCACAAAAGAGTAGGGAAGTGAGACAGGGAAAAACAAGACAGCCTATAAAAGCTCCATTATCAGGCCAACTACACTGGGCTTCATCCAGTGGGGACCTACCAGAGCCAGCGTAGAGAGGCAGGGAGGTGGGCTGTTTGTTTGTTTGTTTGTTTGTTTGTTTTTGCGGTATGCGGGCCTCTCACTGTTGTGGCCTCTCCCGTTGCGGAGCACAGGCTCCGGACGTGCAAGCTCAGCGGCCATGGTTCACAGACCCAGCCGCTCTGCGGCATGTGGGATCTTCCCGGACCGGGGCACGAACCCGTGTCCCCTGCATCGGCAGGTGGACTCTCAACCACTGTACCACCAGGGAAATCCCTGGTGGGCTGTTTTTTACCTGCTCCTGTCAATCATGATTGAGGGCTGCACCTAAGGAACATTAATTTCCATCACTTCTGAGCCCTCTTGTCAGGCAAGAGGGCTCTGACAACCAGAGAAAGACCCCAGGCAATGAAATACACATGTTGACAATCGTTAAGTGGGACCCATATGCACTGAAATAGTAAAGACAAGGTACATTCCCACCAACAGTGTAGGAGGGTTCCTTTTATCTCCACACCTGCTCCAGCATTTATTGTTTGTAGACTTTGTGATGATGGCCATGCTGACCGGTGTTAAGGTGATACCTCGTTGTAGTTTTGATTTTCATTTCTCTAATAATTAGCGATGTTGAGCATCTTTTCATGTGCCTTTTGGCCATCTGTACGTCTTCTTTGGAGAAATGTCTATTTAGATCTTCTACCCATTTATTTGATTGGGTTGTTTGTTTTTTTGATATTGAGCTGTATAAGCTTTTTGTATATTTTGTAAATTAATCCCTTGTCGGTCACATTGTTTGCAAATATTTTGTCCCATTCTGTTGGCTGTCTTTTTGTTTTGTTTATGGGGTTCTTTTTGCTGTGCAAAAGCTTTTAAGTTTAGTTAGGTCCCATTTGTTTATTTTTGTTCTTATTTCCATTACTCTAGTAGACAGATCCAAAAAGATATTTCTGTGATTTATGTCAAAGAGTGTTCTGCCTATGTTTTCCTCTAGGAGTTTTATAGTATCCGGTCTTACATTTAGGTCTTTAATCCATTTTGAGTTTATTTTTGTGTACGGTGTTAGAGAATGTTCTAATTTCATTCTTTTACATATAGCTGTCCAGTTTTCCCAGCACCACTTATTGAAGAGACTCTCATTTCTTCACTGTATAGTCTTGCCTCCTTTGCTGTAGATTAATTGACCATAGGTGCTTGGGTTTATTTCTGGGCTTTCTATCCTGTTCCACTGGTCTGTATTTTTGTTTTTGTGCCAGTACCATACTGTTTTGATTACTATAGCTTTGTAGTATAGTCTGAAGTCACAGACCCTGATTCCTCCAGCTCTGTATTTCTTTCTCAAGATTGCTTTGGCTATTTGGAGTTTTCTGTGTTTCCATACAAATTAAAAAAATTTTTTGAACTAGTTCTGTAAAAAATGCCATTGGTAATTTGATAGGGATTGCATTGCATCTGTAGATTGCCTTGGACAGTATAGACATTTTGACAATATTGATTCTTCCAATCCAAGAACACGGTATATCTTTCCATCTGTTTGTGTCATCTTCGATTTCTTTTCTTATAGTTTTCAGAGTACAGGTCTTTTGCCTCCTTAGGTAGGTTTATTCCTATGTATTTTATTCTTTTTGATGTGATGGTAAATGGGATTGTTTCTGTAATTTCTCTTTTTGATCTTTTGTTGTTAGCGTATTGAATGTAAGTTGGTACAGCCACTATGGAGAACAGTATGAAGTTTCCTTAAAAAACTAAAAATAGAGCTACCATATGATCCTGCAATCCCACTCCTGGGCATATATTCAGAGAAAAACATAATTTGAAAAGATACATGCACCCCAATGTTCATTGCAGCACTATTTACAATAGCCAAGACATGGAAGCAACCTAAATGTCCATCTACAGACAAATGGATAAAGAAGATGTAGTGTATATATATACAATGGAATATTACTCAGCCATAAAAAAAGAAAGAAAGAATGCCATTTTCAGCAACATGGACAGAGAAAGACAAATATCATATGATATCACTTATGTGTGGAATATTAAAAAATGATACAAATGAACTTATATACAAAACGTAAATAGACCCACAGACATAGAAAACAAACTCATGGTTACCAAAGGAAAGGAATAAATTAGGAGGTTGAGATTAACATATACACACTACTATATATAAAATAGATAATCAACAAGGACCTACTACATAGCACAGGGAACTTTACTCAGTAATCTGTAATAACCTATATGGGAAAAGAATCTGAAAAAGAAGAGATATATGTATAACTAAATCGCTTTGCTATACACCTGAAACTAACACAACATTGTAAATCAACTATACTCCAATATAAAATTTAAATATTTTTTTAAAAAAGGAAAGTATAGATAGGTATTTTTTAAAAGTTAACTCATTTGGCAAACAAATCTTATGCAAAATGGTCACCATATAACACATGTACAAGAAAACAAGTTTTCAAAAGGAGAAAAAAGTTGTGCATTCTATGGATTTCCACTTACATGTAGAATCTCCTTCTCATGTAAACTATCACAGTAATACTTTAATTTGTATAATTAAAGCAGTTGTATATAAAAATCATAGGTTTAACTTTTTTCCTGCAAAAAATTAAAAAGAATTTTTAAAAGACAAGGTACAGGGCAGACCATGGACAGCATCTGCTACTGCCTCAAGCCCCCTTGCTTTCCTGCATATCCACCAGCAGATGCTCAACAAATGTTTGTTGTCTGGCTGACTTTGCATCCTGCATTACCACATCCTACACTCCACTATAACTAGTATTTGTTTCCTCCATTAAAAGGCCATGCATTTGACCAGTTAGTTCTCAATTCTCAATACCTATGTACAAAAGAAGAAAATAAGAAATCCTTAGTGGGATTGAGGTGGAGGGAAAACAATGCTGGAACCCTTCATTTGAACACCACTATCTACTGCCACTATTTCCTATTTACTAGAGATAAGGTCTCTGAGATTTTCTTTGTTCTCCCTATGGTAAATGTTTACCAAGAATAATCACCTGCACTACCGTAAGAACTGAAACGGTGGTAGGAACAATGACGGTGTCTTGCCTTCCTCCTCAGGCCCTTACTAACAAGCAGTCCTGGCAAGAGGAATGCTTTTCAATAACTTGAAATGTATAAATCCCAGATAGAACAAGTTAATATGAAGGTGAAGGAAGGTGTAAGTTAGTGCTAGCTCCATGTTTAATCCTCAGCTCCAGCAGACACTGGGCACAAAGTAGTTGGGTAGAAAGATGGCCACTCCTACATTATTCCCAAACCGAGACCCAGTGGCCAGTGTTCACCCCACTGTCCCCAGCCCACCATTGCCATATGATACCAGCTGCTAGGACTATCATCTCTGCCAGAACACCGACCTCCCTCCCCTGGGACTACTGTGCCCTTCAGGTAATCCTTCCCCTCAAAACTGCCTGTTTCAGCTAATCCTCAGCATCTGTAGAAAACAACACAAAAAGGTCAATTCCCCCATGGCTCTGACTTATATTCTCTTCTGTTACAACGAAATGTAGTATTAAAAACACTGAACAGAAGAGACAGACAAAGCAATACTGGGAGAGTGGGAAGATGGTTTGCAGGAAGGGAGAGAAAGAAAACAGTGCCTCTGGATCGTATTGAAACGTACACACACACATACACACACACACGCACGAAAACACTTATGTTCTCAGAATTCCTCCATGGTACAAGGATGACACTGCTTCACAGTCAGTAAGTAGACCACTTGAATTCTGTTTCCGTGAAAAGCCAAAGCAAGGTTCTTTTAACAAAACTGTACATCTATCATATTCGGGTAACTGACGTTAAAATAATGGTGCTCAAAGGATCAGTTAGTGGACACTCTGATGTGGCACCCAGATCCCCCTTCAGAAGGGAGGACGGACTATTGCCCTAGCTGTTGGTAGTGCTATCAGAAGGTGGCCCTCAGCTGTCAGCCCTCTTTGAGGATTGCCTCTGCTAAAGTAAACTACCTCGCCCGTGGTCATGATTCCTTTCCGGGTAGCTTGCATCAAACGTTTGGTCAATGCACAGATATAAAGGCTGGACCCCCTTGCTCCAACTCAAGAAAACTCTGAGGGGGCATCCAAGGCTCAGAGCTCCCTGATGAGATGGGCGTAGGTATCAATAGAGGTTGCATTGTAGCTTGATGCCTTCTCCTGTTCATTCCTGCTTCCTTAACCTTCTTTCCATTCCTGCTGACCCCAAGGGCTCTCCCCTGTAAACTTCCTGCATGTTAATTTCCATCTCATAATCTGCTTCTTGGGGAACCCAATCTGTAACAGGGGCTTAAACCCTCCTAATCCATTAAAGAGTAGATTATATACAATGAAAAAAATTCACTTTCTGTATATTTCATTGTACAGTGCTGCTCTGGAAATTGCTAATCAATATATGGCCATGGTCTCTTAATCAATATGGTTGATTAATTAAAGGACCGTACTTCTCAGCCATGTTGGTATAACAAGCAGGCCTGAGATCAGGTCTAGTGTGCAAGTGGAAAGAGGTAATAAAATGAAATCACACTTTTTTTCACATTCTTCCCTTTCCATATTAACACAGATAATAATAGTAGCAATAGCAAACAAGATGTATTAAGGGCTTACTGTGTGCCAGACATTGTTCTAAACACTGCATTATTTCATTTAAATTTCAAAGCAACTCTTTGAAATACATACTATTATTACCTCCACTATACAAATGAGAAAACTAAGGCATATAGAAACGACACAACTCTCATAAGTGATCTGGATCCAGGCAGTTGTATTTGAGAACCCAAACTCTTATTGATTACAGTGTAGCTGCCCCCCTAATATAAAAGTGACTGTTAATTGAATGTCTTCCTTCCTGAATGTTACTCTGGTACATTGCCCTGGGGTGTGAAAATCTCCAAAATGCCAAAGGTACAATGCAATATAACTGGGGTTGGCATTAAAAAAGTGAAGGATTCTGAAGACTGGGTCATAAAACTTTTGCGAGTCAGGTGGTTCCACATCTCATCAGATTACTGAGTTGCCAGCTGATAGGTCATTTAAGATTATTCTTGAAAATAGATTTCCATTTTCCATGGACTTTTTGGTACATAACTTGCAAGGAGTTCAAACAACAGAGTAAAATTAATATAACAAACCTCTTCCCTTAATATTATTTATGGCTAACTTCATTTTAAAAAATTGGAATAAAATCATGCTAAGCCCCATTTCACTCTAGCAATAAAAAATATTCATCCATAGATACATGAAATAGTTTTAAAGATCCTCATTTGCTTTATTAGAAAATGTATTTTCAATAAAATTTTACTTTTTATGTTTAATGGTTACCAAAATTTGTAATATATTTGTATTATTTTAATCAGTTGGGAACTAATTTTTATAACAATTACTCAACCCAGAAGACATTTTTAAACACTTAGAGCTTGTCGTCATAGGAAATAAAAATAATAATGATGTTAATTTATATATATTTTAGTGTAGAGAGTATAATACAGTGATTAATAAAATTCTCTCAAACACACAAATATACTACATTAAAATAAAATCCTGTGAGGGAAGCAGAATGGAACAGGAGTTTAGTGAGATAAAGGAAGGATATAGAATTTTTGTCTGCTAAAGAAGAGCTTGCTCGTGTATGTTTTAAAAGAGTGATAGCTGGTATCAAATCACTATATTTAGATTCCTTTGGATAATTCTGCTATAGATTGAATAATCCCCCCCCCCAAAATTTATATGTTGAAACCTAACCCACAATGTGATGGTAGTTGGTGGTGGGGCTTTTGGGAGATGATTAGGTCATGAGGGCAGAACCATCACGAATGATATCTGTGCCCTGATGGAGACCCTAGAGAGCTCCCTCTTCCCTTCTCCATGTGAGGACGCAGCAAAATTATGGCCATCCATGAGCCAGGAAGTGGGACGTCACCAGACACCAAACCTTCTAGCACCTTGATCTTAGACTTCTCAGCTTCCCAAGCTGTGAAAAATAAATTTCTGTTGTTTATAAGCCAGTCGGTCTACAGTATTTTGTTATAGCAGCCCAAACGAACTAAGACAGGTTGATGTAAGAGTTTTATTTTTAAATGTCAATATTTGTAATATACCACAAATCACATCCTTTACAGCTATTTAGGTTTAAGATTTAAAAATTTAAATGTCAACTTAAAAATGTCCTAGGGGCTACATAGTTTTCATTGAAATTCTTTTTATTTTAGGAGGTATGCAAAAATTAAAAGTTGGAAGCCCACTAGACAGGAACAGAGGTCTGGAATGGGGGCAGGCAGTAGGCATCTCAGCCTCATGGGGCTAATGCCCAGCCTGCTGCATTTCCCAGATTCTAAAAAAATGGATAGCCTTTGTAGCATTTCTCCTTCAGAGAGGATCTGGAAAAGGTGCTGCTTTGAAGGGACTCTTGTAGAGGGAAAAGGTCTGGTTTAGAGTCAGTAGAAAAGGATGAATGATGAGCAGTGCTCTGGGTAGGAAGGTGAATGCAGTCAAACACCCTAGATATTAATGCTGAAATCCAGCTCGTGTTCTGCTCAATAAGTCTTGTGCCTTGGTACAGAGCTACTTTCACTTAGAGGAAGGAGCATCTCTCTATTTTGGACAAAGGCCCTGAATGGGTTAGCAGGAGCCATGATTGGGTCCCTGCCCATGTGAGGAGTGTAATAAACAGAAAATTTCCCAGACATGCAGATATCTGGCTGAACTCCTGAAGGCATTGATTTGGCACGCTTCTGCAGACAAAAGAAACCAGCAAAATGTTGCAACGCCTCTGAAGAGGTATATCAAATAAATCAGAACTTATTTCTATCTTTGTACCAAATGCAACGTGTTCCCAGCTGGGACACTGTGTGCAGCTCTGTTCACAGCACTCAAGAAGTACATGAAGGATCAGGAGGAGGTGTAAGAAAACCAAATGTTCCAGGTGATGTGGTGAAACAGGATCCTAAATGAGCAACTCCTCAAAGAAGACAAGGTTGACAGGCAATTCTTAGGTTGGTCAGTTTTAGCCATAACAATGGAGCAAAGCTCTATTGGTTATTCTGTCATTCAGAACTGGCAAGGGTTTGGGTATTAGCTATAATAGCAGGGCATAAACATTGGGGCAGATTCTTAGCCCTCTGGCAAATGGGTGGTGTCTAAGCCTACTCCCAAATATATGATTCTTACTTAGATTTAAGAAAGAACACTGAGTACATTTGTATTTGGGCTGTGCACATTTAAATTCTTAGCTTATAGCAGTTTCAAACAAGTTCCGATTACTCCAGGATCCCACAGTAGGGCTCCTGAGGCTGAGTGTTTCCAGGGATTTTAGTAAAACAGCTCCAAGCTTTTTTTTCTTATAGCTTTGCATTCTCAAGACTCAGGGGTGAACCAAGTGCTGGTCAGGCTTGGCAAGCCCCCTGGAACTGCCTCTTCCCTGCAATGGCTGAGACTCTCCTACCAGGTCATCAAGAGGAACATGGAAAGCTGTAAGAAAAAGTGCTGAGAGTTACTAAACCCTGGAGACAGCCTCTGGAGAGCTGCTGTGGGATTCTTGAACAGTTTTTAATCTCATTTGTGAGAGACACCCTTCCTGCCTCTAGCCAATGGTGTGCTGGAGCTGGCTTGTACCAGATTAGCTGGTTGACAGCTTGAAACTGGCCACAGTGGAAGTATTTACACCATGAAAATTACCAAATGTTACAAATCAGGGCTTTTTTTGAGAGCCAGTTGTTAAACATTTATCAGAACAGGGCAGATTCACCCAAGAAGAGACCACCATGCACTCGACAGCAGGACCGAAGGTTCCAGTGCACCTGTAGAAGCTGCTAATACCCCATCAACAGCTAAGGAGGGACAATAGAGACTGTGAGGGCCAGAGGGGCAGTAGTGGCAGCCAAGGCACCCAGCGGAGTAGAGTTGTAGTCAAGCAGAAAGATGATCTGTTGTCCCCCTGGTTAGTCCCTGGAATTCCTATTGGCCGAGGGAAGTGGATATTTTGCAGGGCCTAAAGGCCTTAAATCAAACTGGGGCAAGGGTGGGGAGGCAGGCAGGAGCAAATGAAATCTAAGCTCACCTTATTAATGTAACACAAGGTGTTAAGAAAAAATATCTAAACCTTGAAAATAAAGTCCTTTCAATGTCATATTGGGGCAAGCTTACTAAGGATTGTCTACTTATCTACAGGAATGTACCTTTGTTTGACTTTGCTATTTACTATTAATCACTGCCTCAAATTGTGTGAAATTAATGTTAACTTGCAGATCTTTTCCAGTTACAATGCAAATCATTTCTATCCAATTGAAAAGGAAGTCCCAACGGTTACGGTGTTTTATTGTCCTGTAGAACATAAATTAGTTTTGTATCTAATAGCAATTTATTTTAATATCCTTTTTAAATGCCTATAAATACTCAGTCCCTCAAAAATGGTCTTTCAACCAGCTTTTACCATGTTACCAATTCTCTCATGAATGAGTTACTAAATCTCCAACATGTGTTCATACTACACGCATATGAGTTGTGCTTTTAACTTTTTGAAAATTATCCTTTGGCAATGTAACTAGGCTTCTGTAAGGTAAAAGGAGTTCATCTCAGCTGATCCTAGGGATAAATGTAATTTGGAGCCTTGTCATGGAGAGTTGCAATGGGCGCCGTCTGACAAATTGATACAATTTCTGCTCTTTATAATCCTACATTAGTGGACCAGCTCCCCAAGGAATACCGAAGACACTGGCTAGGCTTGGTGGGATTATAAAGTTGCCATAAATCATTAGTCCTGTAGACAGAATATATCTGCCCAAACACAAGTATTGATGTCTTTAGTATCATAAAGCTTAAACCTGTAGGGGGAAAAGATTCATGCGTATTTGAATTGTTAAGCTATCATCTGGTTTGTGTCTGGAAATGTCTTGAATGGTGGTGTCTCACATAACCTCTACAATGAATCATTCTTTATAAACGGATTTGCTTGACTACAGAAGCCCTGAGAAAAATCTCCATTGTTCTACAATTCTGCTGTAATGTCCGAGAGGCTCAGAAATCTCAGGCAACAGAGAAGCAAAGCTGGTGACAACAGAACAGTGCTGTGTCCATCCCGCCACTCTTTCTACAGGCTATTGACGAAGACGGATGGCTTTGACGGTAATCTGCTAAAGTCTACTCCATGTATAAGAGTGTCTAGCTCTTCTGTTCAGTGTTTTCCTTTTTCACGAGCATCCTGAGGAGTGACAAACAGTGACAGAATCCCTGAAAAATGTCCCATTCAGACCCGGGTGATGGTGAGTCCCAGTTCACATGCCCTTGAGATCCTACATAACACAAGGCACGATATTTTGTGTTGACTGCTGACGAGAATCTTGCCTCGCACACGCCTTCAACGACAGCCCAGTCCTGTGGAAAAGCTTGACCTGTCAGTTCGGTTCCCTGCGGCATCCACCTCACCCAGAAAGCTGGTTCAGTCTCCTTTTGTGCAAGAAGTTTGGGCTTTCTCTCTTTTTAAATTTATTTTGAAAATTTGAGATCAAACTACTGTGTGCAAGAATCCATTGTGATGAGAGATTTGTCCTCAATCCCCCTTGGGCTGGCGAGCCCAGGAGCCCCGAGTTCAGAGTTGGACTAGGGGAGAGGCTTGATTAGCACACAGTTCTTGGCACGTTGACCCAGAGTGAAGAACAGTAATTATTCCTATTATCTCTAGCTGAAACTTTATACCTTAAAACCTACAGTCAAAGCCAGAGAAGCCACTTTGCTGAGACCCCAGAGCTTTCTGAACTGGCATAAGCAGCCAGATTGGGCAGATCTGTGTAAAAATATCACATACTGCATTGCAGAGCAGTGTATGAATCCTTAAATTATCACTGACTCTAAGTCCTTACTATTCCAAAGGATAATTGGGAAGAAGTGGTCTATCCTTACACCTGAAATTGCATCACAAGTTTAAAAAGAAGCCATCCAAAACCCATTAAAAATCATGGCAAAGTCACTGAGAGAAGTATACGGATAGTAGATTAGTCTAGAAATGAAAAAAAAATCATGTGAAATAGTTTCTGCAGCAAAGAAACGCTGAGGCTTCCCTTTTTATTTATGTGATGTCTGGACCGATTGCCACATAAAATAATAAAAGATCTAAAAGTTATTAATAAAGTACTTTGTGCTACTTTAAATTCAATTCATAATCTCAACTGAAAACTTATTTGCACCTAAATTTATGATAAAATCTAGATGATGCGGTTTCTTCCC
Source organism: Pseudorca crassidens (assembly GCF_039906515.1). Classification (NCBI taxonomy): domain Eukaryota; kingdom Metazoa; phylum Chordata; class Mammalia; order Artiodactyla; family Delphinidae; genus Pseudorca; species Pseudorca crassidens. Next base: position 96,074,402 of record NC_090317.1, read on the forward strand.
TCCCTCAAAGACTGACACAATAATGGAATCTTAATTTAGGTTTCATCCTTGGCTCAATCAGTTCCTTAATTCCTGGATTTTGTACTTCAATACAAAATATCTCAGTTAATTTCGTTCTTATGATGTTTGTCCCCAGACTTTGCACTTTTCAACAATGTTTAAAATCGCATACAAATCTGCAAGTCAGCAAATGGCCTCCTTTTGATAAAAAATACTTTGTTTCCTGCCGTGGAAAAATAAGGATAAGCATTTCATTCACTGTGAATACACACAATAAGAATGGGTATTGAAACATTATCACATTTCTATCCCACTCTGTAAATTTTTATTAAAGATTAAAGTTAATACACCATCTAGTTATATTAATATAAAGTTTGCTCATACTTCTTCCAGTGAATGGTGTTTTTGATAATAAATTAATAAATGGAAGCAAGAAAGATTATCTACTTCATTCTGAGGATCTAAGAAACTTCCAATAAAGATTTCTGGATTGACTGCATGGACCCAAAAGTGTTCTGTTAAGAAATGAGTAATAAGAATTTAAAGAGAGCCTGCTGATTTTGGAAGGAGGGAAATAGTCATTTCTTGGTTGTATGACCTCAGTAGAATTTTCCACAGCCAGTTGCCCTCTTTTTCAACAAACTTGAAACTTGTCATAATTTCCTATATTTTCTTAAGGAAAAAAAATCGTCAGTGTGGGCAGTACATTTTTAAAAGGTCAAATGTATTTTCTACAGAGACTGTACTGTGTCGTTACTTCCAGATAATTTTGCAACTAACACACTTTGGCTGCACCAAGGCATACCACTAAAAAGGTTTTATTCTTTAAATCCTGTAGAGTAGATTACCCTTTGTTTATAAACCTGTTTACTTGACCTTCAGTCCATCTCCTTGGTGTTTTGAAAAGAGATTAAAAAGAGAAATGAAGTCAGTGGCTTCAAAAATTTTTATTAGTATTTGGAGAAGATTCATTTAACCGTTATTTAAGACAAACATCAAACAAGCAAGCATTTTTTAATACGAGGACAGGTTTTGCATTCAGCGAAAATCATTATGAGAGAAAAGATCCACCTTTTTCTCCACTTAGCAATTTTTGGTCTGTTTGTTTAAATGCAAGCAAAGAAAGAGTCTATGGGAACCAAAAAGGGAAAGGCATACTAAATTAAAATTTATGGGAAAGTTGAAATATAATATCTGGAAAATTAATTATGATATTTTACTTATTAAACCATAATTTTTTTCAAATTTCACAAAAATCGGTATGTAGAAGAAAGAGTAACTAATGTAGACCTGGACACTGAAGATGAGAAAAGAATTTGGAAAACTCTAAAAAAAGAGCATCTGATGGTTAACACAGAGAAAAACGTGTTTGCATAAAATAAAAATGGCCACTTGCCATTTACTAGCACTGACCCCAGCCTAGAGGGCAGGGATGTAGCTTATTAATCACTTCTATATATAAAATATAGACTGATGAACAATTTAAAATTGAAATATGATAAACTACTTATGGATATTAACTAGATTAAAGTACATATTTCATTGAACAGTGGGCTAGAAAACAGTATCAATCAAATATTTTCACTTGAAGGGAAAGACAAATGTTTTATTCATTTCCAGGATATTACCTAAACTAATTTTTATAATATATATATGGGAGGCTTTCTGAGATATTAAAATATGTATATATTAAGTAAATCATTCATTCAACAAATATTTATTAAGCACCAATTATGTACCAGGGCACCATAGTTTTTATTTTACAGTGGGGAGAAAAAAGAATATGATATGATACATTAAATAGCACAATTCAAATGCTACCTCAAATCCTTCTCAAAAGGAGGCTGTGAATACACATCTTGAGGGATCACTTTTAATGGCAGCAGGTTTCTCTTTGGTCTAAGGTCAGAATCAGACAACTTTCATAAAACGGCCCAGGAAAATGCCCAAGGCATCACATCACTGAGATGGTACCTTCTCCAAGCTACCAGGACAATGTGTCATTTCCTTTATATTTATGTTTTGCTTTGGGTTCCACCCTAAAGCAGGCCCCAAGACAAGCATTCAAGTAGAAGGAGTTTATTTGGGAGATGATCTCACCAAAAATTGATATGGAAGTAGACAATTGAAACTGGGGAAGGGCGGGACACCAGTACCAAGTTCGTCACACTAGTTACCACTGTGCATAGCTGGAGTTAAATTCCAGGAGCCAGCATAGGATGTATGCCTCAGAGTCACCCCACCCAAGGGGCAAGGGGGCTAGTGTCCGTATACATCTACTCCCATCAGTCCTGACTGGACAATGAGGATGAGAAAGGAATTTTGAAAACTATGAGCATCTAGTTGTTAATATGGATGTTCCTCACCTCTTTCCCAGAACAACTGGCCTAGCCTGATCAACAAGTGGACAAAAGTAGGGCTTGGAAGCCAGAGGAAGACTTTGGGTAAGGAAATGCAGATTCTAGTAGCTGGAAGTCCAGCCCACCAGCACACACTGAGATGGGGTATTAGTCTCTTAGAGCTGCCATAACAGCTAACCACAAACTAGGTGGCTTAAACACAGAAGAAATTGATTCTCTCAGAGTTCTGGAGTCCAGAAGTCTGCAATCAAGGTGTCATCAGGGCCACACTCCTTCTGAAGGCTCTGCAGAGAATCCTTCCTCACCTCTTCCAGCTTCTTGCGGCTCCAGGTGGTCCTTGGCATTCCTTGGGTTGTGGTTACATCACTCCAGTTTCTTCTGTCTTAACATCACCTTCTCTTCCATGTTTCTGTGTCTTCTCCCCTTCTCTTCTCTTCTAAGGATATTTGTCTTTGGATTTAGGACCCACCCTAAAGCCAAGATGATCTCATCTCAAGATGCTTAACTTAATTACATCTGCAAAGACTATTTCCAACCAAGGTCATATTCACACATTCTGAGGGTTAGGACATGGATTGATCTTTTAGGGGGCCACTATTAAACCCACCACAGGTGGAACGGGTGAGGGGGTATGAGCAGGACCTCAACAGTGTCTGCTGCAATCTAGTGATTCTTAACAATCACCATCAACCTGTTCTGTATCCTCTTATTCCTAGTCCGCCAGCACAAACCACTCACCTAAGATCAGCTTTCAGCTACGTGTGTGCTGTTAACTACCAACTTTTTTCCCCTTCCTCTATGTATTTTTATAGTGTGAATGCTTATCTTATACAGAACTGTGGATTTATTGGTTATTTATCAGACATAAATTGATCTTTAAGAGCTGTAACCACAATAAGGAGGGATGGGATGCCCCTTACACTTACAACAAATCTTTCTTTGAACAAAACAGGGTGTATGTATGTGTGTGTGTGTGTGTGTGTGTGTGTGTGTGTGTGTAGTGTATGTGTGTGTGTGTATATATATATATATATATAGTCACTGTATTAAGGCAATATCCTAAAATTATTTCAATAAAAGGTAAGGTTTGGAATGAAAAAGTTAGGCTGTGTGTCACAAAATAATTTAACTGAAACCCCCAGAGTTTCACACTTATGATTGCAGCAAGTCAGGAGAACTGTCAAGCCCCACACAATGGGTGAAACATTAATTGGGGCCTATGCCTTGCATATTAGAGTATGTTTCTCCAGATCTGCCACAGCCTGCAAAATCAAAACAATTCCCTCAGCAAGTGAAACAGCTAGCAGGCAAATCCACGACACCGCCACTGCTGTTCATGAGCAGGTGTCTGTCAGTTTTTGGTGGGTGTTGGATTTATTTTTTTCCAGATTAAAGGGGTTTGTTTCATGGATATGTTTCTGCTTCTCACTTGTCTTGTAAGATTTCCAAAAAGGTCCCTTTGGAGGGAGGTAGGGAAGGATCCTGAGTTGAGTAGCACTCTGGGAGGCAATACAGATAAGTATGCTGAGAAAATGGGGACAGATTCTGGGAAGCGGGTTGTGGGATAAAAGGTAGGATGGAGAGAAGCTTGGTCATAGAGGAAGCCATAGGCAGGGACCCACTGATACATCACCCCTGACCCCATCCTAGCCTGGCAGCCCATTCAGCAACTTCTGTTAATTGGCACTTGTCCAAGTCATTCAATCGCAGCACATTTGGTTGAAAGTGGAGAAGCTGTGAGGGGAGGACTCTCACAAGAGCGAATGTACCATTTAGCCACTCAAAAGTGGGACTCCATCAATTCCAAGTATAAAGCATATAATGTGCATTCGTTCATTTATTCACTCATGTACTCAATCTCTAGTGAATGTCTATTGAGTGACAGGCAATATACTATATGCCTAAGAATCCTAAGATCCTAAGAGTGCCTAAGATCTCCATGAGTCCTGTCCTCACCTCTTTTCCCTTTGAGTTTGGTCACACTGTCTCAGTCTGTGTATTTGTCGACAAAAGATAGAAACTTGTGTTTTCTTTCTAGAAAATCAGATTTTTAAAACCATGATCACACGTATCTAAGGCCCTCATAATCACCCTATGTTACGTTAAGTCTAGATGCAATATTAAGTAGATTACAGAACCCTGCCACTATTCAACAATAAAAAGGAAATGAAAATTGCAAGCCAAAATTTAATTGTTTTTAACATGTTTGTTGAAAGCAAGAGAAGTGAAGGATTAAAAATAATATCTATTCTTCTAGGAAGCTGGGACTTCCATTTAGTAAAAGATGATTTAAGAGCTGTGGAGTACTTCACAGGTGAAAAGTTATGCAGCAGAATGCCTTTAACCACGAATTTGAAGGATGAATTATAACCTCTTTTGGCTTAATCACTCTGCTGACTGCCCTCCAGCTAGACACTTAAGGATGACTAAAATTTTTCAGTCTCTAAAGTAATAAGCGTATAGACATCAATGCCAGAAAGGCAATAAAATCTAGACTTTTGGAAGATGAGGCAGGAGTTCGAAGTTTTACAGTCTCTCCAACCCTTTCCCCCAGAAATTTCTCTTTGCCTCTGAATTATCCAGTAGTTTTTAAAATGTAGTGAGCAAAGGAGTTACTTGGGGAGCTGATTAGTATCATATTCTTAGACCCCCCCCCTGCCAATTTAGGTTTAGTAGTTCTGAGGTAGGATCCAGGAAATCTACCTTATTAACAAGCAATCTCAGAGAATTCTGTTGCAGGGGGTCTGCTGATCACATTCTGAGAAACAGTGATCCAGGGGAAATTCATCCTGAATTTTCTACTTTTGCCCTCTCTAACAGCATGGTGATAGCAAAGATATTTTCTTGACTTTTCAAATTTTTAATGGTTTAGTGAACACTTACTTTATGCCAGGCACTGTGGTAAGAATCACACTAGCTGAGATTCACAATGATATGTCTTTTTTTTAGGGTACCCTTTAATCCTCACGAATACCTTGGATATTGCTAAAGAAGAAATCTTGAAGATTTAGAGGACAGAGTTTGGAACTGAGGAGGGAGAAATTCTGGAAAAGAGGGCACCACAAAGAGGGAAGCCACAAAACATGCATACAAACACTCCTCAAATCTATGACTTACTTCTGAATTTTAACACATGGAATAAGAGCCCAAGGAGCCTAAAAGAGAAACAATAGCTAGAAAGCTGAATAGCAATTTTAACAACTGCCCACTGCAGAGGAGAGTTTGGAGTTTGGGTAGTCTCAGGTTAGCAGGGCAAGCCTCAAACTTAAACACCTCAAACTTTCCATTGCAATTTCATCAGGGCCACATCTTTGTAAGAAATGCCACATGCTGGGATTAAGGGATTCATCCAAGGACAAAAGGCAAAACTAAAATAGACCTGCCTTAATGAGGCCAAAAACCAAATCTCCAAGAGATCAAGGTGATCCACCAGTAATTTAACTGCCTACTAAAACAAAACTCAGTACTCTTCAGAGGAAGAGAATAAAGAATCTCAATAATATATCATGCACTGTACAAGAAAAAATAATTAGATTTGTGAGGATAAAAAGCAAATAAGAATAAGTGAAAAAAAATCAGTCAATATAAACAGACCCATAGATGATCCAGATGTTGTCATTTACACACAAGGATTTTTAAATCACTGTGATAAGTGTGTTAAAGAATTTACAGGGAAAAAAATGAGTAAATAGTGGAGGAATAGGGGGTTTCAAGAGAGATTCTCAAACTGCTAAAAAAAAAAAAAAAGAGAGAGAGAGCCAAATAATTCTAGAACTAAAAAAAATATAATATCAAAATTTAAAAATTCACTCAATGGCTTTGACAGTAGATTGTATCCAACAGAAGAAAGAATCAGTAAAAGTGAGAACAGGACAATAAAATCACTCAAACTGAAGCACAGAGTGAACAAAATTTTTTTTAAAAGAATGAAAGGAACCACAGTGACATGTGGAATGGTATCCAGCAGGCTAACATAAGTGTAATTTGAGTCTCAGTCTGAGAGGAGAGAGACAAAGTGCATCAAAATTATTTGAATAAATATTGATCAAATTTTCTCACATTTAATAAAAATCAAAACTCCACATATTGAGGAGCTCCATGATCCCCCCCACCCACACAAAGCAGCGTAAATACAAAGGAAGCCGAATATAGGCACATCATAGTCTAAATGTTGAAAACCAGAAATAAAAAGAAAAATTTTAAAGTAGCCAGAAGAAAAAAGCACATTTATATACAAAGGAACAATAAGAATGATGGCTGACTTCTGATAAAAAGCAGTGGAGGTCAGAAGACAATAGAAATAAAATGTTCCAAGATTCTGGACCTTAAACTAAAAGGAATTAAGCTCTGATGGTAAGATTTCTGGTAGTTTGGCAGTCAGGATGGGATAAAACATTCTTTGGTGGGGACCTTTTACATGCCCCTTCAAATTCTTTTGGGGAGTGATAGCCATTGTAGTTTCTTGAGTAGGTGACATGATAAAATAAAAATTGGGGGTAAGAAGCATTTGCAGTTAGATACAGGATGGACTAGATGGGAAAGAAATAAGAGACAGAAAAATGGGAAATCAGTTAGGAAAGTGATGTCACAATCTAGACAAGAGATCATTTTTTTGTCAGAGTAAACAAGCACTGCGCAATAGTGTCATCAAACAAGGCCTAGGCCTTAGGTATCAGACCCCAGAACCTCATTGGTCTGGACATTGGTCATGGCCCCTGCTCTGAGATGCATCTGCATACTCATCAAGCTCATGGAACCAAAATGATAGACCCAACAAAACGCTGACTCATCCATTTACCATGAGAAATACAAATGTCAAGAGTAACAAAAGACTCAACATGGCAGATCAGCACATTCCCTCTCTATATGGGAGGCCAGAGATTTTAATGACTACGGTCAACGCAAGAGAACTTTAGGCAACATCACTAATGATTAGAGAAATGCAAATCAAAACTACAATAAGGTATCACCTCACATCAGTCAGAATGGCCATCATCAAAAAATCTACAAACAATACATGCCGGAGAGGGTGTGGAGAAAAGGGAACCCTCTTGCACGTTGGTGGGAATGTAAATCGATACAGCCACTATGGAGAACAGTATGGAGGTTCGCTAAAAGACTAAAAATTGAACTACCCTATGACCCAGCAATCCCACTACTGGGAAAATACCCAGAGAAAACCATAATTCAAAAAGACACATGCACCCCAATGTTCACTACAGCACTATTTACAATAGCCAGGACATGGAAGCAACCTAAATGTCCATCAACAGAGGAATGGATAAAGAAGATGTGGTATACATATATAATGGAATATTACTCAGCCATAAAAAGGAATGAAATTGGGTCATCTGTAGAGACATGGACGGACCTAGAGACTGTCATACAGAGTGAAGTATGTCAGAAAGAGAAAAACAAATATCGTATATTAATGCATATATGTGGAATCTGAAAAAATTGGCATAGACGCTCTTATTTACAAAGCAGAAATAGAGACAAAGGCGTAGAGAACAAGGGGGAAAGGCAGGGGTGAGATGAACTGGGAGACTGGGATTGACATATATACACCCTTGATAGTATTTATAAAATAGATAACTAATGAGAACCTACTGTATAGCACAGGGAACTCTACTCAGTGCTGTGTGGTGACCTAAAGGAGAAGGAAATCTAAAAAAGAGGGGATATATGTATACGTACAGCTGATTCACTTTGCTGTACAGTATAAACTAACACAATATTGTAAAGCAACTATACTCCAATTAAAAAAAAGAGAACTTTAGGTGATCCTGAGAAATATTCTTCAGCTGAAATAGCCTGAGCTTCCTCACCTAGCACAGGGAGTCTTGCCAAGGATGCTCTACCTGCCACTCTGCCTGGCCCTAATTCCCTGTACTGTGCTTGGAAGGATCCTGACGGTGTGCAACTCCCTTTCCACCACCATCCAGGCTGTTTTGTTTTTCATAAATGGTAACGGAGCAGTTCTCTTTGCTCTCCAGTCTTGCTGGTCTGAGAGCTATGCTACCTCTTTAAAGCACTAATTATCCCCCCTGATCTATTGCTTATGACCTTTAAAGTTTAACTCTCAAACAGAAATCTCATTTCAACTTTTTAAGTTTCTAAGTTGGCATCTCACTGTGGCCTCCAGGAACGACAACAATGTGGATCTGCATTACAGTGGATACAGGAACGATGGAGAAGACGGAGCAAAAGAAGCTGTTAGCACAGAGTTAAATGCGTAATGCAGAATCAAATAAGGGTTGATCAAGAGCAACAGGACAGTGAACAGATTTTAGAACCAAAAATTAATTTTGCCAGCACCAAACTCCTACTCAGCGCCAAAATGCCTTGCCTTCCAGAAACACTCAGAAAATATTTGTGGAATGACAATGGAATGGGAGCTGAAGCTCCATCGGCTCAGGTCTTGTAAATCCTCTGCAAATTCCAGGAAGTACTCAAGTTGCTCACCATCCTCATGGCAGGGAGGACACACTAAAGGTGAAGGAAGTAATAGATTCTGTTGGAGTAAAAAGAGTTGGGGTAGAGTGGAGATATATGTAGATTGAAATCCTTTGGAGGCTCAGAGTCATCTCCCAAGGGGACTCTTATCAAAAGGCTAGTTATTACCTAAGCTTAACTAGGACAGTATGAACTATTTTGCTATTCATTCTGAACAGTTCTAAGAACACGTATTTCCAGCTTACATATAGTGCCTTTACGCTTCTTGTTCATTTATGTCCAATTCTATTTGACAGATGAGGAAATAGAGACTCAGAGAGATTAAGTAACTTTCCCAATACTAACTTGTGTTTCCCAAGCAACACAGTTAGTGGCAGAGCCAAGCATGTGAACCACGGCAGTCTAGCTCTAGTGCTCATACTCCAATCCACTACATTACACCTCTCTCACATTGTGTCAGACCCAAGATCTCTGATTCATAATCATCAAGTCCGCCTGGAGCAATAAGGAAATGTTAAAGCAGAGCCAGTGTCTGGCTTGGTCTGAGGCCCTTTTGCTAAGTGGACGAAATGGCTTCTGCCTCCAGAACTGACTCCTGACCTCAGGACCAATGCCATCTCACTATGTGTTCTGTGCCTGGCATGACCAGAACCAGGCTCTGAGCAGGAGCAATGGAGGAAAGATGCAGCTCGTCTGCCTTTGGTATTATGTTAGATTGTGGATTTGAGGTCCCTGAACCACTAAGATAAAGTTCTGTTTTTCTTAGCACACCTAAGTTGGCAGATGCTAGCATTATAGCTGAGCAGATGTTTTCCCTAGAGAATCTGTTTCCAATACCTTATGATGAAGAATCACCTTCAGAGAATAAACAAATGTACATATGTGTGCGCTCCAGCAAGACAAAACCATCTATTTCAGATGGGAGACACAAATGCTCTGTGTGTTGGGAAATAGATATCAGACAGGCTGGAAGTCACCCAAGGATTTATTTTTTAGTGTCATTTCTATTTGAGGTTTTTCACTGTCCTTCCCTGCTCCCAGCAATTGCAATTTGGAACATTAATTCTAGATTTTATTGTTTATTTCCCTCAATGTAGTTTGCATCAAACTGACAAAAGGCATTTTTATAAACCAAGTATACTAAATGTGCTTATTTCACATATTTACACAGTACTTGAACTTAAACCAAAGAGAAAGTGGGTAACCAGTATATAGCAATGTTTCTTTTTTTAAACATTTTGCAAGTTTTTCTATTGGTTTATTGTTTTGCTTGTCTGTTTTTAATGGCCAAATTATTCCTAGAGGTACGAAGATGCTCATGCATTTCTTTTCAATGTTTACGAGTGTTTATAACTGATCAAGCTTATCTGTCTCAGAAGCATATTGTGGAGTCACTAACATCATATTATTGAATAATTATATTTCATTCTTTACTTACATTGTCCAGTCAGTTGATATTTACATGTTAAATAATTCTTAGTTTCATGAGCGTTTATGAATAAGGAAAAGGCAAGTAGGAGGTACATATTACATAGTCAATCTTAAATTTCAATTAGCTATGTGTGGTAGGCTAAATAATGGTCCCCCCAAAATAGGTCCACATCCCAGTCCCCAGAACCTGTGAATGTTATCTTACATGGCAAAGACTTTGTAAATGTGATGAAGTTATAGGTCTTGAGTTGGGGAGATTATCCTGGATTATCCTCAGGTATCTTTAAGAGGGAACCAGAGGGAAATTTCACACACATGGAAAAGGAGAAGGCGATGTCACCATGAAGGCAGAGAGTGGAGCGATGAGGTCACAAGCCAAGGAAGGCAGGAAACCACCAGGAGCTGGAATGGATTCTTCCCTAGAGCTTCCAGAGCCTCAAGCTGGCCCTGCTGGCAGTTTGAGTTCAGACCACTGAAACTGATTCTGAACTTCTGGCTTCCAGAACTGTGAGGGAATACATTACTCTTGTTGTAAACCACCAAATCTGCAGTAATTTGTTGCAGCAGCCATCCAGGAGCTCAGAGGCCAGAGAAAATGGGTATTATCATATATATTGTGTTCTGAAAGTTTAATAGTAAAAGGTATCCAACTTCTAGGCTATAGATTCCCCAGGGAACAAAATGGAATTTGTAGTACAGGCTTCATTAGATGATGGATGGCTAAACCAATCCTAACCCTCTAGGAGTCAATTTGAACCGTGGGGAGGGCAGGATTATGAAAGTGTGTGAAGTGTGAACAACCATCATAGGGCAAATTAGGTTGGCCCACATTGTGGTAATGACATGGTCTCCCCAGAAAGGACCAGGCATCCATTTCCAGAATCTGATCATCAAGGCCTCATTGCATCAGGGAACAAGCACCCACCATGGACTGTGCAGAACGAGTGTTCAACGACATTCTCTAGCTTCCAGAATCACAGGTAGTATTAGACTGATCAGGCCCAGCTCTCTCCACTTGGGTATGAAAGCCAAGCTGACTCCCACTTGGACTGTGTAAGCCCTTGCATTCCCAGAGTATCTGGGTTGAGGTGGGGTTATGGGGGGGAGGAGATGAAGAAAAGGAAAGAGTTTTGTGAGAGAAAGAAACTGGATTTCTAAGAAATTTGGTCTTGAGCATTTAAATGGACATATTCAAGGGATATGTCATTTATATCATGATTGTGGAATACATCACGTGAGTTACAGCTACTAACAGAAACAATGATGTCTATTAAGGTTAACAGTTGTTGAAATAGTACTAAGGGTAAATGCATTCTAATTGCTGGTAAGATCCCTGAAACACATCTCTCCTTTCATAAGTAATGAAATAGAGAAAGGGGCTGAATTTTCATATTAGTCTTGGCACTAATGTCTTGTTAACCCTTATCATCATCATAAGATTTATATGCACCTCTCTAGATCACTCATTGCCTGCCAGGGTAAAGGGCTCCAGGCATCTTTGTCGTCTATTTGTAAGCGCAAATCATCTGCAAAGCAAAGGGTGATGAGTTGGGCACTTTCTGTAAAGCTAACCCCTTCTTTTCCAGACAGTCAACTTGCTAACAGTTGGTGGGAACATAGAAGGAAGGCATCCTTATGTTTGGCAATTCTTCATCCCTCTCCAGATGTTCCTCACTCTCTTTGCTACCAGCTGAGGCACGTCCATTCCAGAAGTGTTTAACAAGAGAGAATTCAATAGAGAAAACTTAACCTTGGATAGGAAGGATGAGGAGTACGGGGTGTGCATAACATAGACAGCTTTCGGTAAGATCTAATAAATTATTGACAACATCAAGAATAACTTCTTTTCCAACGGAACCCCAGGAATCACAGAGTTGCCAGTTAGGTTCCTACTTTTACAAGGAAATAATGTCAATAATAACAATAGCAAGAAGACCATAAACATCTTTTCTCCCTCACAGTGCATATCAGCAATTCATGCACAGCAACTTTATAGAATTAATCAAATGTATCTGCCTAAGGCCATCTAGTTTCTCTTTTATTGTATTCTCTTTCACTGGTTTTTAACCTGACCTTCCTGTAAAAATACTTCTAACTCATCTTTGAAAATTACCACAAGCTGGAGAGAGAAGGATAAAGGGAGACAGACCATGAACAGGGAAGTTGCAATCCTGAATAATATATAAACTAAAATATGAATGATACCATCATTCAAAAAGCAACTGGCTTAAAGGAAAGATGGTTCTGAGAAGCAGAAAGGATATAGGAAGCTTGGGTTCTCATTTACAAGCAAGAGAATTACTCATACTTGTGGGCCACTATAGGAGAGGAAGCTCTTAGAACCCACACTTATCAGGATCTGGGAAGCCTTGCCCTACGGATGTGGAAATCTCCATCTGTGTGGATAACCCCAGTACTCATGGGCTGACAAGGCTAGTCTGGGTTTTGCTGCTGGGGTATCGTTCAGGTTAAGGCTGAATTTATTATGGGAATGGGTAAGCTCCTGATTAAGAATGTGGTCACTAGAGGCAAATTTTTTCACAAGCAACCAGAGGTTGATGCCTCTATAGTGAGCCAAGCTAGAGAGGCTGCAGAAATCCTCAGTCAGAGACCCACACCACAGTTAACCATGAGGTTACCTAACCCTAACCCTAACCCTAACTCTAACCCTAACCCTAATCCTAAACTTGAACAATGTAAATAAGGCCCTTTGTTCTGGAAGAAGCCGCATACTATTTGAGTCTCTCTGCCTCTGAGGTCATGATTGATGGGTATAAAAGAGCCACATCATTTTATTATCCACAAGGTCTTCTCGACATAGAAGCGAGTCCCTCTTTATTTCATGATTTTTAGCAGCTGTGTTTTGCATGATTTGTGCTGTGTGTTTTGGTAAGCTTCATGGGATATAAGTGCCCCTCAAGTGGATGGAGTGGTCATTCAGGTTCCTCAGTCTCTTCTATCATAAATCATCACGTTTTCCCCCAGATTCCCCTCCAAGGATTGTAGCCATTAGCAGGCTCCAAAAAAGCCACTTTTGTGGCATAAGTCAGAGAAGTGGGATTGTAGGTTCAAGGACCAAAGAGGAATAGAAATGCAGGAGCAGGTGGTGGTGATATCATACCAAGAAATTGCTAAAGCCAGCTCCACACTACAAGAAGATGCCAAGTTGCCTGGACTCTTGAAAGGAACATGGGGACTACAACATTCTGTCATTCTTGTTTCAGCTTACATTTCTCTCTCTTCCCCACACAATTATTATTTATATATAGTTTTTTATAGAGGTAAAATTTACGTGAATTTGAAAGCAAAAACCTTAACTGTGTAATTTAGACAAATGCCTACGTAACTCACATTCCTTATCCAAATATAGAATGCTTTCATCATCTCAGAAAGTTCTCTCGTGCCCATGCCTGGTTAATTTACACCCCCAACCCAAAGACAACCACTTTTCTGGGGTTTTTTCACACCATAGATTAGTTTTGCCTATTCTAGATCTCCATAAATAGAATCATGTAGTATATGCTATTATTGCTTTTTTTGTGTCTGGGGTCCTTCGGTCAGCATGTTTGTGAGATTCATCCATGATGATACATAGATCAGTAGTTCTTTTTTTTTTTTTTTTTTTTTTTGCTTAATAGTATTCCATTGTATGAATATACCACAATTTATTTATCTACTCTGTTAAAGTTGGACATTTGAGTTGTTTAAAGTTTGGATGGTATTATAAATAAGGCTGCCATGAACATTATTATAGATTTTTCATGCATGAACATGTGTTTTCATTTCTCTTGGGTTAATACCTAGGAGTGAAATTCCTAGGTCAAAGGATATGTAACAGACTATTTTATAATATATAAATTAAATTTATGGGTTCCCCCAAGTGACTTGCAAATGTGTTTCTTTTAACAAAATCATAACATCCTTTTAAATTATTTTTCAGGACAGAAGTAGTCCCTCAAGAATATACTTTTGCAGTGCTAGGTAGCAACATGACATCTACAGACACTACTTGCTAAGGATGTACCATTTTGGGCAAAACCCCAGGGTGACCCTTACATTTATACAGGATTGCCTTTTGAGAAATCAGCTTTATATAAGGTTTTTCACACCACTCCACAGCAACCTTAATTTTCAATACACCTTCCATCTTTCTTGATTTGAGTCTACTTTTTACAAGGATGGGCAACTGACATGGTAAGATTTGAAAGATTTGGGTTTTAGCAGAGAAGGATGAGAAAGAATAGTTTTAAGTTTAGGCCTAGAAAAAAGGATCTTCTATATCACTCATTTTGGCTAACCAGGAATTATATTGGAATAACAGTAATAAAGAGTGTATATTTTCTGGGCCTTGTCCTCTGGCCAAATGTTTCTACCAGTTCTGTGGGGTGATGGAGGAAATGTTGAAGGGGGAAAGTTGGTTGTGGTAGTAGAGAATTTAATGAGTCCAGGTTTTGAGTTCTCTCTATTCCTAGATCCCCATACATCTTAAAATTAATTTACACTAAGGCCCTTCCACTTTACTTTCCACTACTATCCGTCCACTACTGACTTTCAATCATAGTATATAGTCAGTCATCTAGAAGAGGTACCATTTTCCTGCTTAGTGAAAAAAATCTTAGAGATATGAGAAGGTCTACCACTTGCAGCTGTACACAACTCCAGGGAGGATATATCTATATGGGTAGATGCCTTCTGAAGTTGTGTGGTATACAATCTGCACAGCCATTCATGATATACAAGAAGATATACATGAGGGAACAAATGAGTACAGAGTCCCATCAAATTAAAGTAGATTGATAGAGCTTAACTTATTAATCATGATCTTTCTTTATTTTGTAAGTAATTTCACAAGTAACTCAGCCAATCCTATTTTAGCCTCGATCCTTAGATTACGTTTAGGCTACGGTTTATCAGTCCTTCTTCCCCATCTTTCCCTTATATTCTCAGCCCAAACCTGACAATTTCTCTTCTATCTCCTTCTCTATCTAGGACTCAGATCGATCCCTTTAATTTGGCTTCTCTTAGCCAAAAGATATCTCATTTGAGCAATTTTCCACAGGTTTTCTATTCTGTGAATTTCTGTGAACTAATTTTTCTCTGCTCATTGGCTATGAAGCTTTTCCCAGTGGAAAATGTTTATAAGAAACCAGCTCCAACTATCACAAGTAGCCATTTTTACTCATTTTTCCTCTTCAATTGCTTTGTGGTTTAAACATCCAAAGTTTCCCTAATGAGCTTGGTCTCTAATAAAGTGTTAAACTATTTCCTATTAGCACAAAATATGCCACACAGGGTGAAAACCGTGGACAATAAAAGACAAACTGGGTTGCAGACAGAGTACCATCTAGGCCTCAGTTTTCTTATCTATAAATCAGATGAGAAACAGTAGGTCCATAACATGACTGTTCCATCAGAATCCCTTGAGGATATTGCATAAATCCAGATTCTCAGTCTCCGCCCCCAGAATATTCTGGTTTATCTTGTCTAGGGATAGGGCCTGGGACTCTGCAATTTTAAAAGCACCGTTTTCTCTTTCTCTCTCTCTCTCTCCCCCCCATCTATTTTTCTTTACATACCATAAATACCATGTGCTTGTAGAAGCAAAGCAGGTGAGTTTGCTTCTAGTAAAAATGGAGTAAATACACTCAATCCTATCTCCCCATCTGATTATCACCAAGAAACATGCACAAAAAAGCAGCTATCAGAAGACAAGGAAAGAATGGCAGGTGTACTGGTATCGAATTCAGTACTCAAAGGACAATGCAGCAATGAGTTGCCTGTTTGGTTTTTTTTCTGTCTTCTATACCCTGACTTAAACTCTGTGGCAGACCAAAAGCAAAACTGCTGACAGGCACAAATAAAGTCAGACCCAGACACTCTCTCTAGCCAGAGAAGCAGGAGTAGGGGTCAGTGTGGGACAAACCCCTTTCAACTCTCCAGCATGAGCAATCAAACAAGAGTTCCCTGCCCCCAGCAAGATGGAGATGGCCCCAAGCCATTTTGAGTGCCAGCAAAGAAAAGGCAGCCCCATCCCCCACTGGTATGGCAGACGGTACCCCTGCGGAGTGGAGGAGTGTATTTTGACTCTCGCTGCACTGCACTGAGCAAAAGTGGTGGCAGTGGCAGCTCCACAGGCTCTTTGCTCTCACTACTTTGCCCCAAGTTAGGCGAAGTCACAAGAAGAGCATGAAAATGCAGGGACAATAAAGTTCTGGTTTTCTAATCAGACCACTAGGAAAAGGACCCCTGGGAGCCAGAGATAACTATTGACATGATGAAGCTAGAAAAAGGGATTTAAAAAAAATGCTTATGGGGCTTCCCTGGTGGCGCAGTGGTTGAGAGTCCCCCTGCCGATGCAGTGGACACGGGTTCGTGCCCCGGTCCGGGAAGATCCCACATGCTGCGGAGTGGCTGGGTCCGTGAGCCATGGCCACTGAGCCTGCGCGTCCGGAGCCTGTGCTCTGCAACGGGAGAGGCCACAACAATGAGAGGCCCGCGTACCACAAAAAAAAAAAAAAAAAAAATGCTTATGAAATACTAGCTCAGACCCAAACTGCTCGTGTGTGAAACCAGCTGTAATGAATACAGCAAAGGCTTTTTAAAAAATTAATTAATTAATATATTTATTTATTTGGGGGTTTGTTTTGTTTTGTTTTGTTTTTTTCCATGAACTTCTATGGCTTTTATTTTTTTTTTAACGTTTTCATTGGAGTATAATTGCTTTACAATGGTGTGTTAGTTTCTGCTTTATAACGAAGTGAATCAGTTATACATATACATATATCCCAATATCTCCTCCCTCTTGCGTCTTCCTCCCTCCCACCCTCCCTATCTCATCCCTCTAGGTGGTCACAAAGCACGGAGCTGATCTCCCTGTGCTATGTGACTGCTTCCCACTAGCTATCTATTTTACATTTGGTAGTGTATATATGTCAATATATATACACTACCACTCTCTCACTTTGTCCCAGCTTACCCTTCCCCCTCCCCATGTCCTCAAGTCCATTTTCTAGTAGGTCTGTGTCTTTATTCCCGTCTTGCCCCTAGGTTCTCCGTGAACTTTTTTTATTTTTTAGATTCCACATATATGTGTTAGTATACGGTATTTGTTTTTCTCTTTCTGACTTACTTCACTCTGTATGACAGACTCTAGGTCCACCCACCTCACTACAAATAACTTAATTTCGTTCCTTTTTATGGCTGAGTAATATTCCATTGTATGTATGTGCCACATCTTCTTTATCCATTCATCTGTTGATGTACCACAATGTTGACTGCAGCTCTATTTACAATAGCCAGGACATGGAAGCAACCTAATTTATTTTTTTTGGCTGTGTTGGGTCTTCGTTGCTGTGTGTGGGCTTTTTCTAGTCGTGGTGAGTGGAGGCTACTCTTCATTGAGGTGCACGGGCTTCTCATTGCGGTGGCTTCTCTTGTTGCAGAGCACAGGCTCTAGGCGCACAGACTTCAGTAGTTGTGGCACACAGGCTCAACAGTTGTGGCTCACAGGCTCTAGAGTGCAGGCTCAGTGGTTGTGGCACACGGGCTTAATTGCTCTGCGGCATGTGGGATCTTCCTGGACCAGGGCTCGAACCTGTGTCCCCTGCATTGACAGGTGAATTCTTAACCACTGCATCACCAGGGAAGTCCAAGCAAAGGCTTTTTAAACTCAACTACACCATATATCACTGCCCAGGTCTCAGACTGACACTAAGAACATGCAAAGGGGTACAGACTGGAAGAGCACTGCAATGGCTTTGAAGATTAAACTGACATTGGAACCATACACCACAGAAGCTGGTTCAGGACTTGCAGTCTAGATTCAACAAGGTTAACTGCTGGCTGAAACAAAATTTTAAAATAACATTCTCTGGAAGATTTTTATAGGAATCAGAGTCTCATGGTATTCAAAATGTCTGAATACAGTCCAAAATTACTCAGCATACAAAGAATCAGACAATCTGAAGAACTGTCAAAGGAAAAAGCAATCAAGAGATGCTAACCTTGAGATAACAAAATATTGCAATTACAAGATTTTAGAGCAGCTATTATGACCATGCTACAAGAAGTAAGGATGAATACTCTTGAAAGAAATGGAAAGATATAAGCTCTCATCTGAGAAACTGGAGCTATATAAATGAACCAAATGGAAATCCTAAAACTGAAAGCTCTAATAACAGAAATAAAAAATTGGAAGGGCTTAATAAAAGAATGGAACTAGAGGAAAGAATTAGTAAATTTGAAGATACATCAATAGAAATTATACAATCTGAAAAGTAGAGATTAAAAAAAAACAGAGCCTCAGAGGCTTGTGAGACAATATCAAAAAGTCTAACATTTATATCATTGAATTTCTAGAAGGAAAGGAGAAAGAGATACGACCAGAAAAATATTTGAATATATAATGAGTGAAAACTCTCCAAATTTTGTGGAAGACAAAATATAGAAACCTAAGAAACCCAAAGAGAATAAACTCATAGAAAACTATGCCTATACACATCATAAATAAACTGATGGAAATCAAAGATTAAAATAAAATCTGAAAAGCAGCCAAAGAGAAACAACGTATTACATATAGAGAACAAAGATCCAAATGAGTGCAGATTTTTTCATCAGAAACCATGGAGACCGAAAACCAGTGCAACAATATTTTTAAAGTGCTGAAAGAAAAGATCTGCCTGTCAACCCAGAATTCTATACCCTGTGAAAATATCCTTCAGGAATAAAGGGAAAACAAAGATGTTCTCAAATGAAGGAAACCTAAGAGAATTCATCACTAATAAACTTGCTTTACAGAGATTTGTCAAGTACAAAGGAAATAATGACTAAAGGAAACCTGAAAAATCAGTAATGACAGAATAGCAGCAGAGGTAGTAAATACCTGCCTAAATAAAAGAGATCATTTTTGTCCCTTAACTTGGTTAAACAATATAATGCTTGTCAAAAGCAAAAATCATAATGCTCTCTGATGGGATTTTCACTGTAGGTAGACATAATACATATGAAAACTTTTGAAAGGAGGAAGACTAAAATGACCAAATACTTTTACAGTTTCTTTATTTTTTGTGACATGGTAAGATACTAATGCTAATTAGATTGCGTAAAGTTTGATGCATTTATTGTATTCCCTACAGCAATCACTAAAGAAATAATTCAAAGACACATCACGAAAAACTCGATAGAGATTTAAATGGAATTCTAAAAAGTATTTGAATAACTCAAACAAGGCAAGTAAGGGAAACCAAAGGAATGAAAACCATAAGAGAAAAGCAGAAACTAATAATAAAATACAACTATGTCTGTAATTTCATTAAATGTAAATGGTTTAAACAAACCAATTAAAAGACAGTGATAGGGGGCTTCCCTGGTGGCGCAGTGGTTGAGAGTCCGCCTGCCGATGCAGGGGACACGGGTTCGTGCCCCGGTCCGGGAGGATCCCACATGCCGCAGAGCGGCTCGGCCCATGAGCCACGGCCGCTGGGCCTGCGCGTCCGGAGCCTGCGCTCTGCAACAGTAGAGGCCACAATAGTGAGAGGCCCACGTACCGCAAAAAAAAAAAAAGACAGTGATATTTAGATTGGACTTAAAAACAAACAACACACACACACAAAGAAGCAACTGTATGCTGTCTGTAAGAAACCTACTTGAAACATAATGATTCAAATAGGTTAAAATGAAAGGACAGAAAAGAATATAACATACAAATACGAATCAAAAAAAAAAGTTGACGTGAGCATATTAATATTAGACAAAGTAGACTTCAGAACAAGGAAAATAACCAGGGACAAAGAGGGGCACTATACAATAGTTCATTAAGAAGACATAAAAATTCTAAATGTGTGTACAACTGACAACAGAGATGCAAAACAAATGAAGCAAAAGCTTAAAGAACTAAAAGGAGATATAAATTCACAATTATATTTGTAAATTTCAACATTCCTCTCTAAGCAATTGATAGAACAAGTAGTCATAAAATCAGTGAGGATATTGAAGGTTGAACAACATTGTCAACCAACTGGATCAAATTGACATTTATACAACCCTCCACCCAACAACAGCAGAATATACGTTCCTTTTCAAGTGTTCATGGAAACATTCACCAAATTAAACTATATCCTAGGTCATATAACAAACAAACTTTGTTAAATTTATAAGAATTAAAATTACTCAAAATACATTCTCTGGGGGCTTCCCTGGTGGTGCAGTGGTTGAGAGCCCACCTGCCGATGCACGGGACATGGGTTCGTGCCCCGGTCCGAGAGGATCCCACATGCTGTGGAGCAGCTGGGTCCGTGAGCCATGGCTGCTGAGCCTGCGTGTCCAGAGCCTGTGCTCCACAACGGGAGAGGCCACAACAGTGAGAGGCCCGTGTACCAAAAAAAAACAAAAAACAAAAAAAACCATTCTCTGATCATGATATGATTAAACTAGAAATTGACACCCTAAAAGAAGGATGTCTGGAAAACTCTCCAAACACCTGGAAATTAAACAACACACTAGTATATAATCCATGGTTCAAAGAGGAAGTCTCAAGAAAATTAGAAAATATTTTGAGCTGAATAAAAACAGAAATCAAATGTACCCCAATATGTGAAATGTACCCAGAGTAATGCTCAGGAAAAAAAAATGCAGCATTAAATGTTTATATTAGAAAAGAAGGATCTCAAATCAATATTTTCAGCTGCCACATTAAGAAACCAGAAAAAGAAGACAACTAAACCTAAAGCAAGCAGAGGGAAATAGTAAAGAGAAGAAAATTAATTAATAAAATTGAGAACAGTACAACAACAGAGAAAATCAATTAAACCAAAAGCTGATACTGTGGAAAAAATCAGTAAAACCAATAGACCTGTAGCTTGATGATCAGGTGAAAGAGAGAAGACACATATGATAATTACTGGGAATTAGAGGAGATAGTGCTACCAACTCACAGACATTAAAGGAAAATGAAGGAATGCTGAAAACAAATCTATGCACATAAATATGACAGGTTAGACAAGACTGACCAATTCCTTGGAAAACAAAACCTACCAAAACTCACCGCAAGAAAAATATAAATAACTTGAATAGCCTTATATCTAGTAATGAAATTGAATTCATAGTTAAAATTCTTCCAAAAAAGAAAACTCGAGACACAGGTAATTTCACTATAGAATTCTACTAAGCATTTAAGATAAGGGGACACCTCAACTCATTTGATGAGCCACCATTACTCTGATATCAGAAACAAACAAAAACAATACAAGAAAAGAGAATTTCAGATCAATACCTCTTCTGAAGTAGATGCAAAAATCTTCAGCAAAATCTTACCTATTTAACCCAGCAATATATTAAAAGAACAGTACATCATAACCAAGGGGGTTTATCCTCAGGAATGCAAGGATAGTTCAACATTTTAAAATCAATCTATGTAATCCACTACATTAACAGACTAAAGAAAAAACATGATTATGTCAAAAGAGGCAGAGAAATCACCTGACAAAATTCAGCATCCATTCATGATAAAAACTCAGCAAATAAGATATAAAAGGTAATTTCTCAATCTGATAAAAAGGCATCTATAAAAACCCTATAACATACATCATATTTAGTGGTAAAAGACTGAATGCTTCCTCCTTATGATTGGGATCAAGACAATAATGCCACTCTCATCACTCCTACTCAGTATCATACTGGAAGTACTAGCAAGTACAGTGAATCAAGAAAAAGAAATAAAAGGCATATAGAATGGGGAGGAATAAATAAAACTATCCATATTCCCAGATGACATGATTGTCTACATAGAAAATCCCAGGTAACCTTCAGAAAAGCACTTAAAATTACTAAGTGAATTTGGCAAGGTCACAGATACAAGGTCAATGTTCACACAACTATATATTTGTACACTAACAATGAACAATTGGAAACTAAAATTTAAAAACAATACCATTTACAATAGCCCCCCCCATGAAGTACATAGGTATAAATCTAACAAAAATATGTTCAGGATTTACATGTGGAATTAAATAAAAATAAAGATACAACTTATCAAAAGGATGCAGCAGAAACAGTGTGTAGAGGGAAATTTGTAGCATTACATACATATATTAGAAAAGAATAAAGATCTAAAATCAGTAACCTAAGGATCCACATTAGAAAACTAAAGAAAGAAGAACAATTTAAGACTAAAGCAAGGAGAAGGAAAGAAATAATAAAAATTGGAGCAGAAATCAGTGAAATTAAAAACAAGAAATTAAGGGCTTCCCTGGTGGCCCAGTGGTTGAGAGTCTGCCTGCTGATGCAGGGGACACGGGTTCGTGCCCCGGTCCGGGAGGATCCCACATGCCGTGGAGCGGCTGGGCCCGTGAGCCATAGCCACTGGGCCTGCGCGTCCGGAGCCTGTGCTCCACAGCGGGAGAGGCCACAACAGTGAGAGGCCCACATACCACAAAAAAACAAACAAACAAACAAAAAAACCAAGAAATTAAGAGGGAAAATCAACAAAACCAAATGCTGGTTCTTTGAAAAGATCAATAAAGTTAATAAACCTCTAGCCAGGTTAACCAAGAGAAAAAGAGAAGACATAAGTTGCTAATATCAGAAATGAAAGATGGACCATCACTACTGATTCCATGGAAATTAAATGGACAATAAATGAATACTATGAACAACTCTATGCCCACATATTTGATACCTTAGATGAAATGGACCTACTCCTATTAAGATGTAAACTACCAAAACTTACAAAAGGAAAAATAGGTATGCTGAATAACCCTATCAGAAAAACTGTCAACAATTAATAATCTTTTAAAAGAAAGCACCAGATGCAGATAATTTCACTGGTGAATTCTACCAAATATTTAAGGAAGAAATTATACCAATTTCCAAAATATCTTCCAGAAAATAGAAGCAAAGGAAATACTTCCTAGTTCATTCTAGGAGGCCAGCATTGTCCTAATACTAAAACCAGAAAAAGACACTGGAAGAACAGAAAGCTACAGACCAGTATCTCTCATGAACATAGATGCAAAAATACTGAACAAAATATTAAGTTGAATTCAACAATGTGTAAAAAAAGTATACGTCATGACCAAATGGGATTTATTCCAGGAATGCAAGGTTGGTTCAATGTTCAAAATTAAATCAATATAATCTATAACATCAGCAGGCTAAAAAAGTAAAAGCATATGATTATATCAATAAATGCAGAAAAAGCATTTGACAAATCCAGAACCCATTTGTAATAAAAACTCTCAGCAAACTAGAAATAGAGGGAAACTTCTTCAACTTGATAAAGAACATCTACAAGGTATCCACAGCTACTATCATACTTGAGACTGGACTTAAGTATGGACACTTTCCACCCAAATCAGGAACAAGGCAAGGATGTTTTCTCTCACAGCTCCTATTCAACATCCTACTGAAAGTCCTAGGTAGTGCAAGAAGACAAGAATAAGAAATAAATGTATATAGATTGGAAAGGAAGACATTCTTTGCATCTGACATGATTACCTATGCATAAAATCCCAAAGAATCTACCAAAAAATCTCCTGGCAGTAATAAGCAAGCATAGCAGAGTCACAGGATAGAAAGTTGATATACAAAAGACAATTGCAGAGCTTCCCTGGTGGTGCAGTGGTTGAGAGTCCGCCTGCCGATGCAGGGGACACGGGTTCGGGCCCCGGTTCGGGAAGATCCCACATGCCGCGGAGCGGCTGGGCCCGTGGGCCATGGCCGCTGAGCCTGTGCTCCGCAACGGGAGAGGCCACAACAGTGAGAGGCCCGCGTACCGCAAAAAAAAAAAAAAAAAAAGGACAATTGCAGTCCCATATACCAGCAATGGTCAGCTAGAATTTTAAATTTAAAGATAATTAGCATTTATAATAGCACTAAAATATATTAAATACTTAAATATAAATCTCTAAAAAATGGATAGGATCTATATGTGGAAAACTGCTAATGAAAGAACTCTTCTCAAGAAGAACTAAATAATGGAGAGACACATGTTCATATATTGGCAGACTCAGTATAGTTAAAATGTCAATTCTCCCCCAATTGGTCTTTATATTTTAAGCAATCCCAATGAAAATTCCATTAGGATTCTTTATACATATAGACAAGCTGATTCTAAAATTTTTATGGAAAGGTAAAAGAAGTAGAATAACCAAAACAATTTTTACAAACAACAAATTTGAAGGACTCACACTACCCAGTATTAAAACATACTCTAAGACTACAATAATCAAGACAGATTGATATTGACCAAAAGGATAGATGAAGGATAGACGTATAGATCAATGGGAAAAATATTCCTGAAATAGACCCATATAAATGTGGTCGACTGACTTTTGACAAAGTTGCAAAGGCAATTCAGTAGAGAAAGGACAGTCTTCAACAAATGGTGCTGGAGCGATTACACATCCATATGAAGAAAAAAAAAAATGAACCTTGACCTGTACTTTACACTGTATACAAAAAACAAAACAAAAACAAAAACCCTCAAAATGGATCAAATACCCAAACTCTTAGAAGAAAACATAGGAAAAACTCCCTGTGGCCTTAGATTACACAAAGACTTCTTAGATATGACACAAAAAGCACCCTAAAAGTCCATAAAAGAAAAAGTTTAAAAAATGAACATCTCCCAAATTTAAAAATTTTGCACTGTGAAAGATACTATAAAGTAAATGAAAAGACAGGCCAGAGACTGAGAAAAATATTTGAAAGTCACATATCTGACAAAAGACTTATATCTCAAAACTCTGTAAGAAAATAAACAACCCAATTTTTAAAACTGGGCAAAAGATTTGAATAGACATTTCACCAAAGAAGATACATGGATGACAAATAATCACATGAAAAGATGCTCAACATCATTAACCATTAAAGACATGCAAATTAAAGCTAACATGAGATACCATTATACCCCTCTATCAGAGTGGCTAAAATAAAAAATACTGATGATACCTAGTGCCAGTGAGGCTGCAAAGCAACTGAAACTCTCATATGTTGCTGGTGGGAATGCAAAATGACACAGCCACTCTGAAAAACAGTTTGGCAAAATCTTATAAATTTAAATATACACTTACCATATGACCCAGCATTCCCACTCCTAGGTATTTACTCTAGAGAAATGAAACTTATGTTCACACAAAAACCTGTACATGAACATTTATAGCAACATTATTTGTAGTCACCAAAATCTGGAAGCAACCCAAATATCCCTCATTAAGTGAATGGATAAACATACTGTTGTAGTCAGCAATAAAAAGGAACAAACTATTGATAATTGCAACAACATGAATGAATCCTCAAATACATTATGCTAATTAGAAGAAATCAGTCTCCAAAGGTTACGTACTATATGATTCCATTTATATGGTATTCTCTAAAAGGCAAAATTATAGGAACATAGAATCCCTCAGTGGTTGCCAGGGATTGTGCATAGAAGGAGTGTTGGAATGCAGAGTTAGCAAAAGGGAATGTTGAGGGGTGTTGGAATTTTTCTATATCCTGTTAGTGGTGGTTACAAAAATCTATGCCTGTGTTAAAAATATAAAGTGAATTTTTCTATATGCAACTTAAAATAATACAAAATAATAAGTCTGAGCTACTGACATTTTAATAAATTCAATAAAGATAATTTTAAAAGAAACTCAAGAAAAGCAGGAAAAAGGCATCATGGGAGCATGTAAAACCATGTGGTTGGCCCCAGTTGCCTCTTAAAGAGAAAAGGTCCGTTTCCTTTTGGTTAACATGTCTTCCTTATTTTCAGGTAATAACAATTATAAAGTTCTAACATTGCTGTTACTTACTTAGATGTGTTCATAAATGAAGGCTACAGGCTTATAAAATCACGTCTAAAAACTGAATCAACTCCAAGCGAATTAATCTATTGCACTGCCAATCTAATTTATTGTATAGAAACCCATCATTCGGTTGACCCTAAAACCCTTGAGTCAAAAAATGGCAAATTCAGAGGCCATGTATAAACTTGACCTAGGATTAAAGAAAAATTGTTCTGCCAGATAATGTCTCAATTTTTTTCATATTTGTAATGGTAATGATATTTTTTGTTCCTATAGTCTTGATTTCAATTTCTGAAAGTAACCAAACATTGTGGTTTTTTTAAAGGGTTTCCAAGCAAATAAATGAATTCTTCCCAATCCAGAGGATGAAAATATTTGTAGTGAATCCAGTTTGAATAACGTAGTGGCCTTGTTTTTGCACTTAGCAAAGACGGTTTCATCAATCACAGGAAATGACACTTCTGACAGAAAGAAAATAAGATGTAAATTAACTAGAGGAGAGAACAGAGCAGTGACTATTCCATTTGGAATAAGAAAGGCTCAGGAAAGCAAACTGTCATGCAGGAGTTATGATCCTATTGCAGTTTCATCACCTAATTTCCAAATAACTTGCAGCCTTCCTTCCAATTATGAAATCTGCATTATTTGACTTGTTAGAACTGGCCTACAGGGGAGAGAATTATTTGGCAAAGGCTGAAAGGGAGCAACCCTTTAGGAACTTGGTGCTTCTCCTTAAAGAAGTACTGTCCAATAGAAATATAACATTAGCTACTTATGTAATTTAAAATTTTCTTGTAGTTGCAGTAAAAAGTCAAAAGAAACAGGTGGAATTAATTTTAATATATTTTACTTAACCCAATATCTCCAAAATAGTATTATTTCAACATGTAATCAATATCAAAATTAATGAGAGTTTACATTTTTTTTCATACTAAGTCTTAAAATCCATTATATATTTTACACTTGTGGTATATCTTAGTTAAGAGTAGCCACATTTCAAGTACTCAATAGCCACAGGTAGCTAATGGCTACCATATTGAACAGTACAGCTCTAAAGAGTTTTTATATCCATGGAAAATGTGAGACAGGATCATCTGCTTCAATCGGTCTTTGGAACTAAGAATAGATATTTTAGAAAAGAAGTAAAATTGGAAGAAAGTTGGCCAAACTGGAGAAGATGATAAAATATATGATTGGGCTTTAGGACAATTAACGTTATCGGTTAACCTTATTAAGGGTCACAACAAATAATAGGCCATGTGTTGTTTCCTTTGAGAAAAACCTAAAAATTCCCTTGCACCACGAACCTTTCCTGATTAGACCCATCTCTCTGTACACCAACTGATCACTTGACTTTTGTCTCTACCTCTTCTTCATTTTCTGCCCTGCCCCATCCATGACAATGGAAATTGCAGAGGCTGTGAAAGAAAAGGAAGAATTGCCCCTCCAGGTTCAGCCCCTGCCTAATGTCTCTTGCCCTCATTATCCCTGTCCCTGGCCCTGAAAGTGCCTATGCATAGAGGTAGTCAATGGAATAGAGGCAGGATATAATACAACAGAAGTCAGCACATCCATGGGTGGAACCTAGAATTAACATCACTGATAGGCATTTCCCTGCCTCCCATGTACGCAATTCTTCAGGTGGCCCGTTTGGGGCACAGCAAGAATCCAGTTCCAGCATGGAATATGGAATATGGAATATGGAGAGTAATGTCCACTGCCAAAGGCAGAGAAGGTGAACCTAGGGGGATGGGGCCCAGGAGCAGAGGCTTCAGTCAAGGAAGCTGGAGCTCAGAATGGCATCCAGACCTAGAACAGGAAAGCAGCCCACAAATCAGGAATCAAGCCAGAAACTCAGCCACCCACCTGAGGCCACCTGAGGTATCTGACAAGGAAGGCTGCAGCAGAGTGAGCCCGGGGGTGCCTGGAGTTTATGCCAGGCTAGTGTTTCTGAATTCCTAATAGCTATTAATCTTTGGGATTCTGCAACGAGAAATCAGAATTTCGGGGTATTCTCAAGAATTCTCGAAATCGAAAGCTATTTTTAAAATACTTGCAACATTCCTCATATTCTTTACTCATTATTGCTGATACCTGAAAATAAATATTTAATAACTAAGAAATATTAAGTTTTGTAATATTTACAAGGACTATGGCCAATAGCAGGTATTCAAACTGGAAAATGCCAGCAAACATTATTGGGTAGTATTCAAATAGCATAACATTTCTGTCTCTTAACAAAGTTAACAGTACTACGTAGAATCACATGTCAAAACTGCCAAGTTAAGGACTTATTTTGCTCCCCAAACTTGTTATTTCTTAGACCACAATTCATAGGATTTGTTTAAAGAATACTATGCATATAGACTGACTAATATTTATTTCATTCGCAAGCATTACTCACTGCTGGCAGCAGATAGGGCCACAAACACACACTTATTAGGTGACAACAGCTGCAAACAAGACTGATTAGATCATGACTATTTTCTACATGGTCCTGCCCCAAAAATGTCAACCTAAACCTCCCACTCGGTGTGTCAGCATTTCCTGCTCTCACCTTCCATTCGATGTCAGTGGATTCCTTCCAAACAGTAGCATCTCTTTGTTGATTGTTAAACTTTAATTCCTGCAGGAGAATTATAATATGTTTTCTCATTTTCCTGACTTCTCTACTGAGTTTTCTGAAGATTCTAGATTTGAAAAATATATTTCTTGGGAAATGTTAGAAAAGAATTCCCACAAGGAAACTCAACTATGCCCAGCATATACTGAGCTAATGATTACTTACTTGTTTCCATCCTGCCTGCCCAAGGGACAGGTCTGAATGACTGCCAGGCTGGGCCTCCTGGATTTAGGATCAGGTAAGAGGTTTAAGATCCCTCTGTCCCTGTGGGGTTAGAGAGCAGCTATGTAAGAATCTGAATCAGGTTTATTTCAGGGCTAATCAGACTATGGGTCTTAGACCTCTTGATCTACAGAAGCCCCTGAAAGGAGGACTATAGACTGTTGAGCTTTCCAACAGTCATAATATCATAAATTTGAACAAAAATTCCCATGAGGTTTAGTGCTAAGAAAGAAGAACCCTGACCAGGACTTCTTGCTACAAAAATGGCTTACCAGATCCCAAATATATGTTCAGTTCAACAGCATTAGGAAAATGGTGACCTTATAAGAATAGAATCATTTGTATTTTTAATTTCTGAATGGAAAATGGATGCTTTATTGTTGAAGAGCCAGCTGTATGTACTAGTTTAACGTGGTTCCATCTTTCCACCAATACCCTTCTCCTACCTCCTAGTACTTCTTTCAGTAGGACCTCAGACACTCCAGGTTGCCTTTTCAATCATACATTTATGTATTCATTCAACAAATGGTTATGGAGTATTTGTTACATGCCAGGCACCCCACTGGTCTCTGAAGATAAACTATGTGCAATCCTGCCTTCATGAAGCTTATGGTATAAATAGTAGAGGAGATAAACAGAATAATTAGTCAAAAATCTACACCCCTAAAAAGTATAAATTACAGACTATGAAACATGCTATAAGAAGTAACGAGGTATATAATAGGGATTGCCTCAAGAACAGGAACAGTAGACACAAAGGTAAGAAGCGAGAAAGTGCTCTGTGAGTTCTGAGGAAGTGGAAAAATCAAGTATGACTGGAGTATGGGTATGGTAGATGTGGACAAAGGCCACCAAGAACCCACTCCAGGAAAGGACTTGCCCCAGCTGTCTGCTCCTCCAGGATCTGCCAGGGCTCCAGAGACACACTTTGCCAGACTTCATACCTGGAGTCATGCCCAAGCTCATTCTAGGTAGGATGTCAAGGCCAGAGGCTTGACAAGTTTGGTGAGCAGAACTCACTCTGGAGCTCCCCACTGGGTTGGCTGAGCCTTTGTTGAGACTGCTTCGACGTTTGACTTCTTCCTCTGCCCTATGCTGCTTCTTCCTCATTTCCTTTCACAGATATTGGTGTTTATTTGTAAACGCTGTGTATCCCAAACTTTGTCTCAGTGTCTGTCCCTGGAAAACTCAGAAGGAGGGAAGTATGATGAGTCAGCAGGAGCCAGGTCATACAAATCTTGTTAAAGATTTGGGTCTTTATTCTAAGAGCCATTGAAAACCATCAAGAGTTTTAAGCAGACAAAGGTCATGATTTGATTCACATATTGAAAAACTGACTTTGGTTGCTATATACAGGTTCAGTTGGAAGAGAAGTAAGAGTACATGGTAGGGAAGGAAAATTATGACTTCAACATTGGACGCATTGAGTTTGAGGTGCCTTTGTGCCATCCAAGTAGAGGTCTTGAATGGGATTTGGATCTGGTCTGAAGTCCAGAGAAGTCTGGCTTAGAGATCAGCAAAGTGCCTGTGCTCCCAAAATGCTTACCTTCCAACTTCAACTAAAGTTGAAAAATAAAAAGTTGAAATGAGCAGCAGGATAGGAGGAAGAAAGATGGTAAGAGAGAAGTACTTCCCATCCCTGCCTTAGAATTCACCCTCTCTTACAGCTTCCTTCCTTCACCTGTGAACCCACAAACTCTCCAAAATTAAGATTCAAGATGTTTTTTAATGTAGAAAGGGGGTCTAATACAAGAAGCAGAATAAGGCAAGATAACAGTCGTTTCTCTAACCAAGAATTTTTGCAAAAAAAGGATTCTTGCTAGTTGGATGTTGGATATTTGGGGAACTTCCTGTGTAAATAAATTCTTAAAATAAATTAGAAGGGGCTTCCCTGGTGGCACAGTGGTTAAGAATCTGTCTGCCAATGCAGGGCATGTGGGTTTGAGCCCTGGTCCAGGAAGATCCCACATGCCACGGAAAAGCTACGCCCATGCGCCACAACTACTGAGCCGGTGCTCTAGAGCCCGCAAGCCACAACTACTGAACCCGCATGCCACAAGTACTGGAGCCTGTGTGCCTAGAGCCCGTGTTCCGCAATGAGAGAAGCCACCACAGTTAGAAGCCCGTGCACCGCAACAAAGCGTAGCCCCCCGCTCGCCGCAACTAGAGAAAGCCGGCGCACTGCAACGAAAACCCAACGCAGTCATAAATAAATAAATAAAAATTTAAAAATACATTAATCATAAATAAATAAATAAGAAGCCAAAACTAATATTCAAGATGCCATTGGAAGTACTCTTCTCTGTCCCCTAAAGGATCTGGACTCTGTGAGGTCCTCTTGAGCTTCCTGTATGTTTCTCTGAGGTTCTGAGGCACCCAGAGCTATCACATGGCCCCTACACTGGGCCTGTCAGAGACGTGGCCGGATCAGGCAGAGGGAAGCTGCAAAGGTCAGCCTGACAACCTTGAACATGCAGTAGAGGCTTGATCCTCCACAGCCAACCATTTGGGTGGCCTTCATTAACACGTGGCTCTATCAGCACCCAGGTCAATTTAAGGTCATGTTAAGGCAGCACCTATAATCTCTTGAAGTATGTCTTCAAAAAACGACCAGATTTCTCACCTACGCATTGGCAATTTTTTTCTCCCTGAGTCCAACGTTATGGGAAGCCTCTAACTTCTGAAATTCTTAACGGGAGTGTCAAATCTTATAGCAACGACTCGCAAAGTAACTTTTTGCTAACACAAAGCAGCGATCCAGAGTTAGGAAAGCTATAGGCCTTCCCACCAGGGAGCATACTGTATCTCTCACTATCAGAGACAAAAGGGCACACACAACACAGACCTCCCAGGTATCTTCCGCCAGGTCTCCTATTTTCAACGACCCACCCTGATTCTATTAAACCTCCTAATAATATCTCCCTGTGCCATCACAGCAGTTCAATTGTGATTCCTGAGTTCTCTCTTTCTTTAAAAATCTGAGCAATACAGACGCTCTATTCTCAAATGAAAAAGAATTAAGGAAAATACCCATCAATTTTACAGTTTGCTTCTGAATTAACTTTGGGAGGACTCATTTTTCTTGGCCCATACATTTCTTCATAATCAGAGCAATCAAACAGTCTTTGATTTGGCGAATGAGTTGATGAAAAAAGCCAAATCAACCATTTTTTCAATTTGATGTTTTTCATCCTACTGAAATTGCTTTTTTTGTGAGATTTCAGAAAGGGAAATACAGTGGTGTTTTACTTAAAATGAATTACCTGTACCCTTAACCACAACGGGGATAATTACCACATCTTTCAACTCCTAAGGACTATAAGCTTTTTTGGCTTGTAAGCTTCAAGGACACTCTAACCACAATATATAGTTTGAATATAATATTCCTTTGAATCTCATTTCCCAATCTACTTTATAAATTACAGTTTTTCCTCTTTTAGACTATTCATAAATATTATCCCTGGGGCTTAAAAGTTCTTGTTCAGTCTTATCTTAAAGTTGCATTTTGGGCAGTGTTATCTATGTTGGTTGTGGTATAATTATATTTAGGAGTGTGAGAGAAGCTTGTGGTCCCTTAAAATAATTAGATTTATTTTTTCTCTTAAAGTCCAAAATTAGTTTACAAATTGACAACTTCCCACCTAATCGGTTCTTAATAACTAACAAGATTCTAGTGTTTCGGATGATTTTGTCAGTGAACCAAATCCTTTCAAAAATTGAAAATATTAAATATAGCAATGCAAAGTTATTGTATCTATCTGCATATTGTATTCTTTGTGTTTTGATTTGCTTTAAAATTTTTACTACAGTAAAAGTCTCAGTGTTGTGTTTCATTTCTAGATGGTTCCTGGAAAAATCACCAAAGAATCAGAATCAGCATTATTTTCAGAGACCACTGGCCAGTGATGCTAATGACCCCTAGGAAGTTTCTGCAGGAAAAGTATCATACTTTCTCAGGGCTTTCTCTCATGTCTGTCAGTGGCAGAGATCACTCCTATGCTCTTCTGTTCATCCTCCATTAAAGAGAATTTAGGAAGGAGATTTTCGTAAACCACAGTGGCCTAATCTGAAGACCCTTTGGGCTGTAAGCAATGGAACAGAACGTAACACCAAAGCAGCATTCACTGAGCTGAGCTGAGTGGAACTCTCAGAGTGGGTGCTTATGGGAGAATAGGCTGATGACAGCCTCACTCTGGAACAGCTGCTGCAAAGGGTATAGCCTCACCTCCAGGGAAAGTGGGAACAAGGAGAATGGGGTGGGTATGGAGCAAAGAGCAAGGACCATGTCACACAAAGGCAAGATTAATATCTCGCTGGTGGCTTGAGCTAGAAATACGCAGCAGCACAAAGAGTGTGTATACCCAAGGTCTTTAAACAGAGCAGGTGGTACTTCAGTGATTCATGCCCTGAAGGACATCAGGTAACCTGGGGAAGGACCAACATCAAGTCTCCCCCTTGCAAGGTCTACTTACATAGATAGAACTTACAAATATAGAGTAGGTCATTGTGGAAGTTTCATTTTTGTGGCCACACATTTTGTGACACTCTACCTATCAAAGGGCAGGATCTATATCTTCTCTTCTTGAAACTAAGCAGGCTTGTGACTCACCTGTACACAACAGTATACAGTAGAAGTGATGTGCGACTCCTGAGGCTATGTCAGAAAAGGAAAGGCAGCTTCTAATTTAGAATGCAAATTGAATTAGGCCTGATATTTTTGTTTTGGTCTCCTTTGTGATTTTACCATTTTCTTCCTGCCTGCAGTAAAATCTATGCAGCGTCTTCCTCTTGTATTTGAAGGAGCTGAGCTCTTTGCTAATAAAGCAGACCTAGTCCTCACAATGGCCTGCCTCCTTTCTCCTTCAGTTGCCCTGGTGGATTAGTCAAGACCCTGTCATTCTAAGGTAATAGAAACCTAACTCAAACTAGTTTAAGAAGGAAAAGAGGAGGGGATTTATTGGTCTAGTACCTGGCAAATCCAGGGGTAGAGTTAGCTTTAGCTGAGCTACATCCACAAGTTCAGACAATATTTTCAGGTCTTTGCCTGTCGGTATGTCTGTTTCTCTCTTATTCATACTCATTCTCTCTCTCTCTCTCCCTCCTCCCTTCCCTCCTTCTCTCCCTCCCTCCTGCTTCTTCACCATACTTCTTTCATTACCAGAATTCATCTTCAGTTGTCACTGGATATCATCAAAATAGCCACTAGCAGCTCTACCCTCAGATCCTGACAGTTCAGCCATCAGCGTAGAAATAATAATCTCTCCTTAAACTTCTGGAAGAAAAATTCCCAGGAAAAACTCTTATTGCCCTAGCTAAGGCCCTGGATTGAGACTGAACCAATCACTGTAGCCAAGGAGATGGACTGGTCCCCAGCACATGTGCACCCCTGTAGCCAGGATTAGGCCCATCCAAGCCACATGGACTGGTTTCCCTTGGGTCAGGCAGGAGTACACCCTTGATTCAATCCACTTCATGATGAGGAGAGAGGAAGGGAAGAGTGATGCTCTATTAGGGTTGACCACTTATGATTCCGGTAGAGGGATGGTATAATTTAAGTTGGATAGGAAAGTTAG
Organism: Pseudorca crassidens; assembly: GCF_039906515.1. Classification (NCBI taxonomy): domain Eukaryota; kingdom Metazoa; phylum Chordata; class Mammalia; order Artiodactyla; family Delphinidae; genus Pseudorca; species Pseudorca crassidens. The sequence goes on from NC_090317.1 coordinate 96,108,855, forward strand.
AAAAGGCAATATTTTTCTCACAGGAACATTTTCAGAGCAAACATGGGAAAGGGAACTGGACACACAAAATAACAAGCTCCTTGGACCTCCTTATTCATCTTTGGAAATCCTTGATCCCCAGCTGCAGGCCCAGACACTCCTTAGATATTTGGACTGATCTTGCTCTCCATTAGAAAGATTTAAACTGTCCTTGTTTTCAGGTGGCTCAGCTTTAAGACAACCTTGTAAAGACTGTATTCTGACATGACTCCTCAGTTCTATTGCTCATAATTCTGCCTAATTTGAAGAAACAACATAATATCCCAGTTTCTCCAAGAGAGGCCAATGATAGCCAGTCCTCCCACAGATAGAACTGACAGCCAGGAAACTCAGTCCAGACCAGAGCCCTGCTACCTACTCCCATAGCTTCTGCCTTGTAGAAGCTGAATCTAGAGAGCTGCTGAAAGCCAAGGAATTCTCTCTGCACTTGTATGTTCCACCCCCTATTTCACTCTGTACACTGGCTCCCTTTACTCACTCAGCTGTGGCCCAAAATTAAAAACCAAGCCGTAAGTCTACATAAGCTTTCAGCTCAAGCATTGGTCTTCAATCAAGTTAGTTGAAAACTTGACAAAGCATGAACCATTTATTCTCATGGATCTGTATGTCAGCTGGATGTTAGCTGACCTTAACCAGCTGAGGTCGGTGGCTCTGCTTCACATGTACACATTCTTTTTTTTTTGGCTGGGTTGGGTCTTCGTTGCTGCGCGCGGGCTTTCTCTAGTTGTGGCGAGTGAGGGCTACTCTTCGTTGCAGTGCGTGGGCTTCTCATTGCAGTGGCTTCTCTTGTTGCGGAGCACGGGCTCTAGGCACGTGGGCTTCGTTAGTTGTGGTACGTGGGCTCAGTAGTTGTGGCTTATGGGCTCTAGAGCGCAGGCTCAGTAGTTGTGGTGCATGGGCTCAGCTGCTCCGTGGCATGTGGGATCTTCCCAGACCAGGGCTCGAACCCGTGTCCCCTACCTTGGCAGGAGGATTCTTAACCACTGTGCCACCAGGGAAGTCCCACATGTACACATTCTAAGACCCAGGCTGTAAGAGCAGAAGTTGTCCAGGAGCAGTTCTTCTCAAGGGATGACAGGGGTACAAGAGGATTAGCAGAAACACACAAGGCTTCTTAAAGCCTAGGCTCAGAATGGCACAGTGGTACTTCCTTCTATATGCCACTGGCCAACACAAGTCATGTTTTGGCAAGCCCAAAGTCAGGGATGGGAAAGTACTCTCTGGCCATAATGAGATCATTTCTAATAACTGATTCATCATCATTCATTCATCATTTCTAATAAGTGAATCTTTTGATTCAGTTATTAGAAAACCTGATTGGCCTAGTCCTGCTTTATAGGGTCAGGATCAAAGTATCCAATTTTAGTCAATAGCTGCAATCAAGGGGAGATAGGAGCATCCTGTGGAAGGAGGTCAAAGGCTGTGTGCGGGGCAGTTCAATTAGAATGCAAGGTGGTCATGGGAAGAGCACTGAGTGACATGACTGGTATGGTATTTTCTACTTCTCCAATGGACAAAATTCTACTCCACAAGGTAGACAGTGTGTGTTTGAGCTACCACAGGTTCTCTTATATCTCAGAAGGGTCACATTCACTATAATTTCACCTTATTTACTTCTAAATTTATCTTAGGTCATTCTTTGAGAAGTTGATTATACTCATCCTCTCTCTCTCATAGACTCATTGAAACAATCTCATGAAATTCTAATACAGATATGCTTTGAATAACTAACAACAATAAACCAATGAGTATTGTTACTTATCACTCCCAGCTAAAGATTCCATCTCTTGTTAAGATTCTAGGGCTGGTTTTCCCTCTTTGATGCCTATTTTACTTACTAATGGTCCCAAAGCCCAAGAGTAGTGATGCTGGATAAAAACATAGTATATATAGGGTTTGGTACTATTCACAGTTTCAGGCAACCACCAGGGGTCTTGGAGTGCATCCCCCATAGATAAGAGGGGACTACTGTATTACCCAAAGCAATCTACATAGTCAATAATACCTGTATCAAAATTCTAACAGTTCTTTTTTGCAAAAATCAAAAATCCAATCTTCAAATTCATATGGAATTTCAAGAAGCCCCAAATAACCAAAATGATATTGAAAAATAACAAAGTTGGAGGACTCACACTTCCTGGTTTCAAAACTTACTACAAACAACAGAAATCAAGACAGTGTGGTAATGACATAAGAATAGACATATTCAATGAAAAAGAATTGTAGTCCAGAAACAAACCCATGTATCTATGGTCAACTGATCTTTGACAAGTTTGCCAAGACCATTCAAATGGGGAAAGAATAGTCTCTTCAACAAATTGTGCTGAGGCAACTGGATATCCACAAACAAAAGAATGAAGTTGGACCCCTACCTCACATTATATTGAAAAACGAACTCAAAATGGACTGATGGCCTCTATTTAAGAGCTAATATTTACCACAGGAAAACATAGGGGTAAATATTCATGACCTTCAACAACCTACAGAATGGGGAAAATATTTATAAATTATATATCTAATAAGGGTTTAATATCCAGAATATATAAAGAATTCTTACAACTCAACAACAAAAATACAAATAACCCAATTTTTTAAATGAGCACATTCAAGAAACTAGATACAAGAAAAACAAACTAAGCACAAAGATAATAAAATAAAGGAAATAACAAAGATCAGAGTGGAAATAAATGAAATAGAGACTGAAAAGACAATTGAGAAGACTGATGAACTTAACTGATTTTTGAAAATATAACCAGAACAGATAAACTATTAGCTAGACTTACCAGGAAAAAAGAGAGAAGACTCAAATAAATAAGATTAGAAAGGAAAGAGGAAGCATTACACAAATACAAAGAATCATGAGATTACTATGAACAATTATACAGCAATAAATTGGACAACATAGAAGAAATGGATAAATTCCTAGAAACACACAACCTATCAAGAATGAATTATGAAGAAATAGAAAATCTGAACAGACCAGTTACTAGTAAGGAGACTGAATCAGTAATCAAAAAATTCCCAACAAAGAAAAGCCCAGGACCTGATGGTCTCAATCGTGAATTCTACCAAACATTTAAAAAGATCTAATACCAATCCTTCTCCAACTCTTCCAAAAGAAATAGAAGAGGAGAGAACATTTCTAAATTTACTTTATAAGGCCAACATTACCCTGATACAAAAGCCAGAAAAGGACCCTACAAGAAAAGAAAATTAGAGGCCAATATCCCTGATGAATATAGATGCAAAAATTCTCCACAAAGTATTAGCAAACCAAATTCAACAATACATTAAAAGTATAATATGCTATGATCAAATGAGATTTATTCCAGGGATGCAAGGATGGTTCAACATCTACAACTTAATTAATATTATACAACATATTAACAAAATTAAGGATAAAAATCATGTGATCATTTTAATAGATGCAGAATAATCATCTGACAAAATTCAAAATACTTTCATGTTAAGAACTCTCAAAAAAAACCCCTGGGTATACAGAAAACATACCTCAACATAATAAACGCCATATATGACAAGCCCACAGCTGACATCATACTCACGGTGAAAAGCTGAAAGTGTTTTCTCTAAGATCAGGAACAAGACAAGGATGCCCACTCTCACCATTTTTATTCAACATAATACCGGAAGACTTAGCCAGAGCAATTAGGCAAGGAAAACTAATAAAAAGCACCCAAATCAGAAAGGAAGAAATAAAACTGTCATTATTTTCAGACAGCATATATTATAAATAGAAAGCCCTAAGGACTCCACTAAAAAACAACTGTTAGAATAAATGAATTCAGTAAAGTTGCAAGATACAAAATCAGTTTACAAGAATCAGTTGCATTTTTATACACCAACAACAAACTATCAGAGAAATTAAGAAAATAATCCCATTTACAATTGCATCAAAAAGATACTTAGAAATAAATTTAACCGAGGAGGGGAAAGATCTGTACACTGAAAACTACAGGACATTGATGAAATTTTAAAAGACACAAATAAATGGAAAGATATTCTATGGTCACAGATTGGAAAAAATTAATATTGTTAAAATGTCCATACTACCCAAAGCGATGTACAGATTCAGTGCAATCCCTATCAAAATTTCAATGTCATTTTTCATATAAATAGAAAAATAATGCTAATATTTGTATGGAACCACAAAAGACCTCAAAGAGCCAAAGCAATATTAAGAAAGCATAATAAGCTGGAGGCATCATACCTCGTAATTCCAAACTATATTACAAAGCTATAGTAATCAAAACAGTATGGTACCAACATAAGAACAGACAGATAGATCAATGGAACAGAACAGAGAGCCCAGAAATAAACCCATGCATATATGATCCATTAATTTACAACAAAGGAGCCAAGAATATACAATGAGCAAAGGATAGTCTTTTTAACAAACTGCATTGGGAAAATTGAATAGCCACGTGCAAAAGAATGAAACTGGACCCCTCTCTTACACCATACACAAAAATCAACTCAAAATGGATTAAAGACTTGAACATAAGACCTGAAACCATAAAACTCTTAGAAGAAAACATAGTGGGTAATCTCCTCAACATTAGTCTTGGCAATGATGTTTTGGATTTCACACCAAAAGCAAAGACAACAAAAGTGAAAATAAACAAGTGGGACTACATCAGAGTAAAAAGCTTCTGCACAGCAAAGAAAACCACCAATAAAATGAAAAGGCAACCTATGGAATGGGAGAAAATATTTGCAAGCCATATATACAATAAGGGGTTAATAGCCAAAATATTTAAGGAACTCATACAACTCAATAGTGAAAAAAGAAATAATCCAATTTTAAAATGGGTAAAGGACCTAAATAGATATTTTTCCAAAGAAGACGTCCAAATGGCCAACAGGTACATGAAAAGGTGCTCAATATCACTAGTTACAAAAGAAATGCAAATCAAAACCACAATGAGATATCACCTCACAGCTACTGGGATGGCTACTGTCAAAAAGACAACAAATAACAAATGCTGGCAAGGATGTGGAGAAAAGGGAACCCTTGTGCACTGTTGGTGAGAATGTAAACTGGTACAGCCACTACAGAAAACAGTATGGAGGCTCCTTAAAAAATTAATAGAACTACCATACAATCCAGTAATCCCACCTCTGGATATATATCCAGAGGAAATGAAATCACTATCTTGAAGAGATATCTGCATTTCTATGTTCACTGCAGAATTATTCATAGTAGCCAAGGTATGGAAACAACCTAAGTGTTTGTAGATGAATTAATGGATCAAGAAAATGTGCTATAGGGATATAGACATAGAGATACAGATACAAATACAGAAAATGGAATATTATTCAGCCTTTAAAAAGAAGGAAATCTTGTCATTTGTGACAGCATGGATGAATCTGGAGGGCACAATGCTAAGTAAGCCAGACAGAGAAAGACAAATACTGCATGTTATCACTTATATGTGGAATACTGAAAAAGAAAAAGTTGAATTCTTAGAGAGTAGAAAAGTGGTTACAGGGGATGGGAGTAGGAGAGATAGGGAGAGGTTGATAAAAGGGTACAAACTTTCAGTTATAAGATGAATAATGTCTCCTGAAACTAAAATAATACTGTAAGTCAATTATACTTCAATTTTAAAAAGTACTTTTGCAGTCATTCATGGAAATACACAGAGTGACAAAAAATTTGAGTTGCCTAAAATGCACTTTCCCAGCTGAGGTCAAACAAGGCAACACTTACTCTGTCTTCTTGTTTTAGCTTTCATACTATAAACAAGTGTCCTTTTCACACTCTGTCTAGTGCTACATTTTCTGCATTTTTGTGCTTTTTGTTGGTGATTTTTCTGTTTAAAAAGATCCTCAAGCATAGTGCTGAAGTGCTGTCTATTGTTTCTAAGCACACGAAGGTTGTGACGTCCTTTATGGAGAAAATACATGTATTCAATAACCTTCATTCAGGCATGAGTTATAGTGCTTTTGGCTGTGAGTTCAATGTTAACGAATCAACAATATATATTAAGTAAAGTAACTTTAAGCATAATCTCACGTAAATAAAACAAGATTGTATTGATTGGTTGATGAATATGTGACCAGTGTGACCAGAGGCTCACAGGAACCTAACTCTGTACTTACCCTAGGGAAAATGGTCCAGTATTCACTAATTCAGTGTCTATGGTGACTTTATAGAATATAACTACTGTGAAAAATGAGAACCAACTGCCGGTGTGTGTGTATGTGTGTATATTCACTAGTTAATAAAATGTTTCTTTGAATAAAATGTATTCATAGAAAAAAAAGATGAATACAATCTGAGGATCTGATGTGTAACATGGTGACTATAGCTGATAACATTATAATAATTGAAATTTGCTAAAGGTGTAGAACTTAAATGTTCTCAACCCCCTAAAAGATAAATATATGATGTGATAAATATGTTAATTAACTTGCTCAGAGGAATCCTTCCACAATGTATATCAAATCATCACATTGTACACTTTAAATATCTTAAAATTTTATTCATCAATTATACCTTAATAAAGCTGAGAAAAATTAAGCAAAGGATTTAAGTAGACATTTCTCCAAAAAAGATATGCAAATGGTCAACAAGCACATGAAAAGATGCTCAATATCACTAATTAGGGAAATGCAAATCAAAATCATAATGAGATACCACTTCACGCCCACTAGGATGGCTATTATTTAAAAAATGAAAATAACTGTTGGTGAGGATGTGGAGAAATTGGAATCCTTGTACATTACTGGTGGGAATGTAAAATGGTTCATCCACTGGAAAACATTTTGGTGGTTCCTCAGAAGTTAAACATGGAATTACTATATGACCCAGCAATTCTTTTCCTAGGTGTATACGCAAAAGAGTTGAAGCAAGTATTCAAGCAAATACTTGTACACCAATATTCATAGCAGCACTATTCACTATAGTCAAAAGGTGGTAACAACCTAAATGTTTACCAAGAGATGAACAAAATGTGGTCTACCCATACAATGGAATATTATCCACCCATAAAAAGGCATGAAGTACTGATACATGCTACAACATAGATGCACTTTGAAAACATTATGCTAAGTAAAAGAAACCAGACCCAAAATGTCCCAAATTGTATGATTCCATTCTTGAAAAATCTAGAATAGGTAAATTTATAAAGAAAGAAAGAAGAATGGTGGTCGCCAAGGTCTATGGGGAGGGAAAATGGGAAGTGACTGATTAATGGGTAAGGGTTTTATTTTAGAGTGATGAAAATGCTTTGGAATTTGATAGAGGTGGTGGTGGCACAACACTGTGAATGTACTAAACGCCAACTGTAATTTTACACTTGAAAATGTCAGTTTTATGTTATGTGAACTTCACCTCAACCATAAAATAAAGCAATATGTGACCACTAATAACATTTTTTTTAATGTGGCAGTGTTTGGTCAACTTCTGGGTTTCCACTGAGATTTGATAATGAGCCAAATGGAATAAATATTTCCAGAAGAAGTGCCTCAACTAGTAGTAATGGAACACCAGAAATTACAGGAGGCTCAGGGGGCAGTGCAGGGGGCATCTTGCACTCTAGGAGAATTGTCATCCAAGTGACCCTGCTCTCAAAGAAGTGTTCTCTTAATCTAATCTGTTAATGGATCTTCTATTCAGTACCAGACATATTAGTGAGAATGGAGCCCATCCCAGTTTCTCCTTACACAACTTTGCTAATGGTATCTCCCATCTCCTTGCAAATTCCGTGAGTTAAAACGCGCAATCCTTACCAATGGATCCAAGGCTGGGCAACAATGGAGGAGAGCTCTCTTTTCCTCCAGGATGACAAAGGTTTCCTAGTCATTGGAAGAGATTTAAGAGCAATACTGCAAATTCTGGTTAATATTTTCTCAACCTCCACAAAACAGCTGCAGGTGCCAGTCTTATTATATTTTCCAGATTAGACAATGTATGCCTCCTGGATCCTTCTTACTAATGGCCTTCCTCCAACTGCATCACGGGGACATAAATCTGCATCCTTGGATAGTCTCCCAGCCCTTCCAAGCTAGTACTTTCCAGTGTTTCCTAGGGAGATGACATAACTAGCCTCACAGCTTCCTTTTGTGGAAAGAGAATGAGATGCTGACAGAGTGGGAGACAGAGAGATACAGGTTACCTTTGAGGTCAGGGCGTAGTGATTTTATAATATATTCAGAAATTTTTTGACACTGCCCTCCTCAGAGGGTGAAGCCTAACTGTCCTCCTCTTGATTGTGGGCTGTACTTAGCGACTCTCACAAACAGAATGTGGTGGGGATGATCATAAAAGGGATCTTCACTTCATTCCTGCTCTCTCTCTTTGATCATCTGCTCCAGGAGAAGCCAACTGCCACATCATGAGGACATTCAGCCAGCTCTGTGAGAGGTCTACGTGCAAGGAACTGAGGCCTATTGCCAACATCCAGCAAGGAATTAAGGCTTCCTACCAATAACCATGTGAAGGAGCCATCTTAGAAGATGATCCTCCAGCCTAGACAACCTTTAAATGACCATAGCCCTGACCAACATCTTGACTACAGCCTCATGGTAAACCCTGAGCCAGAGCTACCAAGCTAAGCAGTTCCTGAATTCTCAACTCTCAAAAACTGCACTAAATAATAAATATTTATACTTTTAAATCACTAAATTTTGGAGTCAGTTGTTATGCAGCAATAGGTAACTATGGGGACTTCCCTGGTGGTGCAGTGGTTAAGCATCCATCCGCCAATGCAGGGGACATGGGTTCGAGCCCTGGTCCGGGAAGATCCCACATGCCACGGAGCAACTAAACCCGTGCACCACAACTACTGAGCCTGTGCTCTAGAGCCCGTGAGCCACAACTACTGAGCCTGTGTGCCACAACTCCTGAAGCCCGCACGCCTAGAGCCCATGCTCTGCAACAAGAGAAGCCACCACAATGAGAAGCCTGCTCACCGCAACGAGGAGTAGCCCCCACTCACCGCAACTAGAGAAAACCCGCGCACAGCAACAAAGACCCAACACAGCCAAAAATAAATTTAAAATAAATAAATAAATAAGTTTATTTTTAAAAATGTTTAAAACAAATAGGTAACTATGACACAAAGCTAACTTGTCTTTCCATTTTATAATACCAAATAACAAGTTACTCCAAAATTTAGCGGTGAAAAACAATAGTTATTCTGCTCACAAATCTTTAACCCAGAGAGGGTTTCATGAGGACAGCTCATCTCTGTTCCACTCTGTTCCATGTCTGAGGCCTCAGATGGAAGTCTCAAAAGTTGCGGCTGGAAACTTCTAAAGCCTCATTCAGTCACATATCTGGTGGTTAATGCTGGATATCAACTGGAGACTTAAGCTCCTCTCCACATGGGCCTTTCCATATGGTCTCCCATACGGAACTAGCATGGCTACTTCAGGCTTCCTTGTACAATGGTGGCTGTGTTCCATGAGATGGTGTTGCAAGAATGAGAGAGAGAGAACTAAATGGAACCCGTATTGCCTTTTATAATCTAGCCTTGAAGGTCACACAGTATCACTTCTGCTGCATTCTTTTAGTGAAGGAAATTATAAGGTTTTCCCAGGTTCAAGGGGAGGGAACACAGACCCCATCTCTCAATGGAGAAACAGCAACACTGCATTGTTAGAAGAGTATGTGGGATGTGATGTATATTAGTACAGCCATATTTGGAAAATAAAATCTGCCACACTTGTCCAAGACTAATTCCTGGCAAATTGGCTTCTTAGAAAAGGAGTTAGCCTCCAGCAAAGTTCCATGAAAGCCAGCTACGGCCCAGTAAGGAGCACAATCAACCCTGCTCAATTGCAGGCCTGGGCTCCAGCTCCACAATTATGCCAGGGAAAGAATGAATTCTTTTCTAAAATTAATAGTGAAGTGGTAAATCTTAGCACTACTTTGCAATGTCATGTACCTATAACTGTAAATGCTGGACCCCAGAGCCCTTATACCAGGGGAGGGGCCAGTGCTTCTGCAATTGTATCAGTCGTGATTCAACCAAAGATACAAAAACAATAGGGGATAGATAGATAGATACACATTTATTATAGAGGATTTGTTTTCACTATTGTGGGAACTGGCTAAGCAATTTCTGTAAGATTGTCTCCACATCTGATGTTGGATCCAGAAGTCCACAGGGCAAGCAGTCAGGAAGGAAAGAACATAAGCACGCTGGATCCCCGTGAGCACAAGCTGGAAACTGACAAGGATGGACGAAAATTCATATCTATTCTTGTTGCCTCTGAAACCAGGGTATCCCTGAAGAAAGCAGGGCCCTTCATCAAAGAGTTAAAAACACATGTAGCCCCACCTATGTTTCACCCCAGTGAGGTAAGTAAGCAGATCAGCAATAACATGTGTTTGCTACAAAATAGCAGCTGCCTCCTTTTTAGTCCTCCAAATCTCTCTGGGAATCCCTCTGTGGCCCAGTCTAGCCAGAAATATAGAAGAAAGGAATTCTGGGAAATGTAATTTAGCCTAGACAAGTTGACACATTGCAAAGCCTTCTCACAAGGCTGATCATGTAGCCTAAAATCCCCACAGCTGAAGTCAGACAGAGAAAGACAAATATCGTATATCACTTATATGTGGGCTCAAAGAAAAGATACAAAGAACTTATCTACAAAACAAAAATATAGTTACAGATGTAGAAAACAAACTTATGGTTACCAGGGTGTGGGGGGGAGGGATAAATTGGAAGATTGGGACTGACATATACACACTACTATATATAAAATAGATAATTAATAAGGACCTACTATATAGCCCAGGGAACTCTACTAAATACTCTGTAATGGCCTATATGGGAAAGAATCTAAAAAAGAGTGGATAGATGTATATGTATAACTGATTCACTTTGCTATACACCTGAAACTAACACAGCATTGTAAATCAACTATACTCCAATAAAAAAGATTTTTTTAAAATGCCCGCAGCCAAGCGTCAGGGCACCTCTCCTGGAATTGAATGTCTGACTCTGCTAGACCACCATGTACTTCCCTGGAATAAATAAGCAGGAGAGGACCTGCACACCTGCTATTGATCCATGAGATTTTCCCAGTGATCACTGATCTGGCAGGTCTTAGCATGTGTGTTGTCTGGGCATTTGCCCTTATTTATATGACAGCTACTGTAATAAAGTTAATGCAAAGATTATCTGAGAATAGATGTAAGGGGGATACTATGAGTTTGGCACACCGTATGTGCTCAACAAAATTAGATATGATTATTATCATATTTTATAATTATTATTTCTTTTTTTTTTTTTTTTTTTTTTTTTTTTTTTTTTTGCGGTATTCAGGCCTCTCACTGTTGTGGCCTCTCCCGCTGCGGAGCACACGCTCCAGACGCGCAGGCTCAGTGGCCATGGTTCACGGGCCCAGCCGCTCCGCGGCATGTGGGATCTTCCCGGACCGGGGCACAAATCCGTGTCCCCTGCATCGCCAGGAGGACTCTCAACCACTGCGCCACCAGGGTAGCCCTATAATTATTATTTCTAACCAGCTCTACCAACATACATTCTTAACCAGGTTATATGGTTTACAACTACTCAGACCCTGGTAACAAATTTTGCCCATTTTCAACTAACAATTATCATTCTAGTAAATCTGACACCAGGCATCTAATAGGTTGGTCACAGGTAATTCCTGACCCAGTTAGGATCCATAATGTACATGGTATATTGGCGTCTGAAATTTTACAATCTTTTGAGCACCAGAAAGATACAGATTTTGTGGAGTCTAAAGTTTATGCAATTTGAAGTACCACATTTTAGGAAGACAATACAAAATTAAGAATACAGATTTACATGTAAAGATAAATATCTATTCAGAATGAAAAAAATCACAATAAAGTACGCATTTTAAAGAGCTGAAAAATACCATAATTAAAACATAATCCAGAAAAATTAACATAATATTTTTACTAATTGAAAGCCTGACCCACCTCTATAATGTTTTTCTCACATTTTTGATACATATGCTTTAATTGCCTTTTCATGTGATAATGATTTTTAATATCATTTCAATAAAGACAATAGAAAGATAACTTAGTTTCCTAAAATGAGTGTTCAAAAAATTTTATTAACAGTTTGGAAAAGTTTTAGCTTATAACTTATTAATAATGTCATTTATTTTATTTATTTTTAAGATTATCTGTTAAATTTAGAGAAAATCTCTTTCAAGAAGAGAACGTCCATTTTTGGTTAAGCATCGATAAGATCTGAATCCTCCACTTCAATTTTATACTTTTGATGATTAGAAGAATTTTCTACTGACTGAGAGGCAGTCTCTGGTCTGCTATGATGAATGTCACCCTTTGAGGATCCTTGGGAGTCAGCCTGCCAGCCGGCCAGCCTGCCAGCCCTATCCTTCGAAAGAGTGTGCAGTTAATGCTTATTCTACAGCATCTTGTTTTACACAGTTCACAAAGTGTCAGTACAAATGTTATTTGAGATGTAACACGATTGGTGAGATGAGAAACACCACACATAATCCTTCTCAATTTTTCTTGTCCAGTTTTGATTATCTCATGTCTGTACTAGAAGATTATTCCTTGCCATATTCCTATTTCTTTTTTATTTCTTTCAAAGCTGCAGTAAATATTTTTGTACACGTTTCCAGAGCAATTGCTGGGTTCTGGGGTATGTGCACTTTCAATTTTGCTAAATAGCCTCAAATTTATCCAACTGCTAGTCTTCCTTACTCCACAGCCTTAACTTCAAAGAAACATAGTATTCTGGAACTTTAATCAACAAAGATTTAGCTTTTGCTTACCTGCTCTAGGGCAGCCCTCTAATCCACTAAGTTCACATAGCCATATGTTTTTGTAAATTTTGCAAACATAAGGCAGTTTACCTATATTTGATCAAGACCATGGTCCAATCCAACTTTACAAAGCTCTGGACAAGTTAAGGGATTTGTCCATGGTCCCAGAGCTAATTGATGACAAAATCAAAACTGAGCCCCAGGCCTGCAGACTTCCCATGTTCCTTCTTCACTCATCCTCCCTTGTAGCTAAATCCCATCTTACTATAATTTTATTTACAACTTCATCTTATTTTACATTTGAGAAGACTCAAATCATTAGAACAATACCCTCCTTGTAATAACTTAATCGTCTCTTACCTTTCTCTTTTGGAATTATGAAAGATTTTGAAAGATTTAAGAAATACTAAAAGTCCAGAAAATAATATAATGAATACTCATGAGCCAGCCTAATTAAAGTGTATCAAATAAAGTTTACACCCTATATGTCACCTCTCCCCATTAAGTTTCCTTCCCTCCGCTACCACTCTCCAGAGTTTGATTAGCATTCTCATGACATCTTCTTACTTTAGTTGGTATTGCTAAACAATACATAGTATTGATTTTCACGTTTTAAAACGTCATATAAATGGTATCATACTGTATCTACTCTTCTGAAATGTACTTTTTTCTTAATATATTTTAAAGATTCATCCAGGTTGACATAGATACCACTAATTCATTTATTTCAACTGCTGCAGGCATTACACTGCATGAATATACTACACACTATTCATTCTCTTGCTGATGACCCAAAGCTGCAATGTACATGTCTCCAGGGGGAATTTCTAGATTCTAGGTATATGCACTTTCAACTTTACTAGACAGGGCCAGTTTGCTCTCCAAAGTGGTTATACCAACTTATACTACCAAGGGTAGGTAGTATAAATCTCAGGTACTATAAATCAGGTAGTATAAATCTTAGGCTCTTCAATTTTTACAAATCCAATGTTTATAAAATGGAATCTCATTCCTCCTTGAAATTTCATTTCTCAAATTGGTAGTGAGTTGGAGCATCTTTTCATAGGTTTATTGGCCATTTGGGTTTCCTCCTCTCTGAATTGCTTGTTCATACCTTTGCCCATTTTTATTGTTTTTTTTTTTATTTTTTGTTTTGTTTTTATTCCATTTGTACATATTATCAGTTACATTCATTGCAAATATATTCTCTTAACATGACTTGTGTTTTCATTATTTATGGTAGCTTTGATGTGTACAAGTTTTAGATTTCAATGTAGTGGAATTTATCAATTATTTTCCGTTATGCCTGTGCTTTTGGGGTCTTGTTTAAAAAATCATTTCCTACACAGTTCATAATAATATTCTACATATTTTCTTCCAAAATTAAAAATATCTTTTTCACATTTGGGTATTTTATCCACATGGAGGTTTGGTTTGGATATAGTGTGATTTAGGAATGCAAATTTTTTTCTAGATGAATACCCAACTGCCTTAGCAACATTTATTGAACTGTCTCTCCTTTACCTGCTATAGTGGGTTGAATTGTGCCCCCCCCACATACACAAAATATGTCCAAGTCCTAACCCCCAGTACCTGTGAATGTGACCTTATTTGCAAAACAATCTTTGCAGATGTAATTAAATGAAGGATCTAGAGATGAGATCATCCTGGACTAAGCTGGCAGGCCCTATATCTAATGAAAAGTGCCCTTATAAGAAGAGGAGAAGACACAGACACACAAGGAAAAGGCCATGTGAAGATGGAGGCAGAGACTGAAGTTATGCTACCACAAGCCAAGCACCTGGAGGCACCAGAAGCTGGAAGAGACAAGGCAGGATTCTCCCCTAGAACCTACAGAGGAAGCACAGCTCTGCCGACACCTTGATTTCAAACTCCTGGACTCCGGATCTGTGATACTGATATTCTGTTCTTTTAAGCCATTAAGTTTGTAGTAACTTTTACAGGAGCCCTAGGAAAATAATACAATGCCACTTCTGTCATGTATCACGTCCTCTATACATGGAAGCTGTTTCTGTACTTTCGAGTTAGTTTCACAGGTCTATGTGTATATTTCCAAGATAATACCATGTTACCTAATTACTTTAACTTTTAATAAATCATGCTATCTGATAAAGCAGGTCCTCCCAACTATTTCTTCCTAACATGGTGTTGACTATTCTTAGCCTCTTTTTCTTCTTCTATACAAATTTGACAACTAAGCTGTAAATTTTCATGAAAATCATCTATTCTATTTGAATGATATCAAATTTATCAAATAGCCTGGAAAGAATTAATATCTTTAAAATACCAAGTAGTATTATCTATAGCTCTTCATTTATTTTAGTCATCTTAATTGTTTTTCATTAAAGGTTTTATAATTTTCTCCAAAAATTTACACATTTTTGTTAGATTTTTCCTTAGATGTTTTATGTTTATCACTGCTATTTTGTAGTTTGTTTATTTTTCATGTGTAAAAATTCAATTTTTGTATAATGATCTTACTTCAAGGAACATCACCAAATTCTTTTAATTTTTCGTAATTTGTAGATTCTCTTGGGTTATTTATATAGAAAAAATTTGTTTCTTTTATTTCTTTCTTTCCAATCCATATAAATTAATATCATGTTGAATAGAAGTAGTGATGGCTGTTTGTCTTTTCCTTGATTTCAAAGGGAATGTTTATGATTCTACACCACTAAGTTTGATGTTCAGTGTAAGCATTTTTTCTTTATCTGCTGAGATGGTCAAATCATCTTTCCTCTTTAGTCCACTAAGATGGTAAATTATTAGGTTGAGCCAGATGAAGTTGCTGATATATGACTGTTTTGTAATGATGAACAGGGCAATTTCATATGTCTTACATAATACATTAATAGATTTGCTAATGTTAAACTCTCCTTTCATTCTATCATTTCACGAGGCTAACTTAGCCAAGTTGGGTTTGTTTAACTTGGTTAGATTAATCTCATGAAAAAATTGTGGCATATGTTCCTTCTTTTCCTATATCCTAGATTCATTTGTATAAGATAGGGATTATAAGGTTTTTGAGTATTTTGTATAAATTACTTTGTAAAATAATCTTTGGTATTTTTGTGTGTGGAGGAAAGGGGTAGATTTTACCTACTGATTCAATTCCTTTAGTTTTATAATCTTAATCAGGTTTTTAAATGTTGTCTTGAATTAGTCTTGGGAAGTTATATTCTCTTAGAAAATTCTCATGTTGTCTAAGTTTTCAAAATCATTGGCGTAAAATTTTTCATAATATTCTTCTATGTTTCATTCTCTGCTCTATTCCTGGATCTGCCCTTTTCTCATTCCTACAGTTACCTTGTGCCTGCTTTTTTCTTGACCAGCATTGCCTGAGAGTTCTCTATTTCACCTGTCTTTTCAAAGAACCAGCTATTGGTTGATAATGCTTAGTCTTATATCTTTGTTTTCTATTTTAAAAAGTTTTAGTCTCACCCCTTTTATTCCCTTACTTGTATTTTCTTTGGGCTTACACTGCTGTTCTTTTTAAAAACTTCTTGAGTTGGATACATGACCCATTAATCTTCAATCTTTCTTTTCTAACTTGAGAATTTAAGGTTATAAATTTTCTCTTTAGTACTGCTAAAGACTGCATCTCACAATATTTGCTACTTTATCTTTCAGCTCACATTTTTCTAATTTTAATTTTTTTCTTTGACTCATGAATTACTCAGAAAGTTTTCTAACTTCCAATTATTTGATATTTTATTAGTTATTTAATTCTACCTTATATATTGTACCTTTCAATTATATAGTTGCCCTCCTAGTCTGAGGCCCCATGATAAGCACGTTACCTAAGTAGTTGGAAAGTTCCTTGAGGACCGGCCTTGTGTCTTTTATCACTCCAACTCCAGGCCTATCACATGCCAGTGCAAATAGCAGGTGCTGCATAAATTCATGCTGACTGATAAAATGAGTGCTTGAGTAAGTTGTCCCCTAAATAACGTCAACCCAATAACCCAATTTTAGGTTCTCTAACTTCTATTTTCTACCAAAGAGAAAACTATACTTCCCATTAAATTGTTTTATAGTAACCTAGAAGAAATATCTATCTAAAAAGTTATACAAATATATCATATTAAATTAGTTAAGCTACAGTTATTAAGCAAGAATTCAATGGCTGGGGAGAAGATAATAGTGTTTCTTACAGTTCCCCACTTACATTTCTGTCAAGTATTACCTGTACAGTCAAGTAAAATATAGTCTAAATTATCATGCTTCTGAAAATGATAAAGCTGCTTGTGCAAGAAGTCTCAGATTATCAGATGACAGACACTGTTGAGAGGAATGATCCAATAGTGTTGCAACATGCAAAGAGAAGCTATCAGGTCCTTAGGATATTAAAATATATATTTTTCAATTAGAAGGCTGTTTTCCTATACATATACATTCATTTATTAATATATTTATCATATGTTTTATATATCCTATATAAATATATATGTATACAAAAAGATACCCTAGTGTCTAAAAAGAATGTTCTAAATAGATAATAATTAAACATGGAATTATCTATTTAATTTTTATAATCATAAAATTTTATACAATGAATCATCTATTTTAGGTATTCAGCAGAAATAGGTACAAAGAAAAGCATTATTTTATTCATCAGATAAAGAAAAAAAGCATGATTTTTCAAACAGAGAGATCAAATACTTTTTCACCTATAAATGTCAATCTAACATATACACGACATTTCAAAAATTTTTTATTATATGCAATCATTTCCTTCTGTATTAAAAAATTCTTCCAGGGGGGCTTTCCTGGTGGCACAGTGGTTGAGAAACTGCCTGTTAATGCAGGGGACACGGGTTCGTGCCCTGGTCTGGGAGGATCCCACATGCCGCGGATCAACTAGGCCCGTGAGCCACAACTACTGAGCCTGTGCGTCTGGAGCCTGTGCTCCGCAACAAGAGAGGCCACGATAGTGAGAGGCCCGCGCACCGTGATGAACAGTGGCCCCCGCTTGCCACAACTAGAGAAAGCCCTCGCACAGAAACGAAGACCCAACACAGCAAAAATAAATTAATTAATTAAAAACAAAAGTACCAATGCCACCGTGGATGTGAGGATTAGTCAATGCTTTAAAAAAAAAAAATTCTTCCAGGCAACAGTTTCCTCTTTTACTAAGTGTCAAAGCCTTGTGAAGTTATTATGACACAAAACTATTCCTTACTATTGCTGCAAACAATAAACAACTGTGAGAACTGAATAAGTAATATGAGTCCCTCTGATGATCTACCTCAGTTCTAAGGCAAGAAAGATAGGATGCCAGAGCCATTTGATCCTGCTTCTATTTAAAATTTTTTTCAGTAAAATGTTCGTTTTGAAATGGGCTTAAATAAAACACTAATTATTAAAATGTTGGTGAGCGTGTTTGTTGGGGAGGGTGAAGTTTCATTAAGAGTGTGTGTGTGTGTGTGTGTGCACACGCGTGTGTGTGTGTGTGTGTGTTCTAACTTCCTTACTACCATTACCACCAGAAATTCCCAGACAAATATTTCATTTTGGCATTTCATCAGATTCACTAGGACTATTTTCTATTATGAACCACATCTGAGCACAAAATATGCAACCTATCAACAAATACTTTGATTAATAAATGTAATATAATTCGAATTTCCATGATGTGAATTCATAATATATTTAGTTCACTGGGCTACTCACTACCCGTCCTTGTTCCTACCCCATAGGGTCATAATCAATAATGCCAGGAAACAGAAAAAATGTGTACAGCAGTTGTTAATACTTTTATGAGTGGTGTAACAACGTGATTAAACTGGATAAATATTTTCAACAAGCATTTATTGAATACTTGTGGTTCCCACCGTGGTGAGAAAGTAGAGTCTCTTCCCTTAAAACATTTATGGTGCAGGTGCAGAAAAGCTCTGTGGTTGGATGCCCCATGATTTTTTGTATGTCATTCCCTTTGCCAGGAACACTTTGTCTGGAACATTCCTATTCATCCTTTAAAACAGGGATCAGATAGTAAGTATTTTAGGCTTCGTGGGCCATGCAATCTTTGTCACAACCACTCAACTCTGCCCTTGTGTCTTGAAAGCTATCATAGACAATATTAAACAAATGGATGTGGCTGCATCCCAATAAAACTTTATTTACACAAACATGCAGCAAGTTATATATGGTCTGAGGACCACAGGTTACTGATCCATGGTTTAAAACCCTCTGCGTATATAGAGAAACAATAGAATTTAAAGGCTAAAACATGGGCTCTGGAGCCAGACAGCCTAGTTTCTAATTCTGGCTCTGCCACTTATACGCTGTGTGACCCTGAGCAAGTCATATAACACTCTGCCTGTTACCTCATCTTTAAAATAGAGATTATAATACTTATGCATGTGTATGGAGCTTTTGTGAGTTGTAAATGAGTTAATAGACTCTAATAAGGTTAGAAAAGTGCCTGGTACATAATAAGTGCTATGTGAGGATTAGCTGTTATGACTAGATAGCACCCTTTCTATAATTTCTTTATCCAGGAGATTTAATATATTGCTTCTTTAGGGCAGGCATGCAGGAATTAAACGAGGGCTACAGCCAGAATCAACTTTAATAAAAGTGCTAAAGGACTCTGAAGTGAGAACACCAAGTTTAATTTAAACAAGGAAAAGGGTAGTCCACTAAGAGAAAGAAGGGTAAAGGAGCACAACAAGAAGTAACCAGATGTTTGCAGTGTGAGATGTTACAAAAAGGGAATAAAGAAGAAAAGTGTAAAAAAGGAGAAAGAATGTTTAAAAAAATGAGTGGAGTAAAGGAAGGGAAAGAAGTAAGTAACTTTAGTGTAGAATGGAGGAGAAAAGAGGGTCGAAATTATAGCCCATCTCTTGAATTCCAGGTTTTAATGGCAGGCTGCCAGCTGTTCTGGTTGCATGAAGATGCACTTGGTTTCATGGAATGAATGTTGGGTATAAATGTCAAGACTGACAGTCAGGTCCTGGAAACCAAGATTTAATGTCTAGCAAGACAGAGATAGCTTCAGGTTCTAAGAGGAGTGCCTGGATGAGCAGAGAACTCAAAATTAGCTGGGAGCAAGTCAAAATGACTAGCGTTTGCCCTGAGACTCTTATTTGCAAAGGGTAAGAAGGAATAATGCTTTTTAGTATGATGCCAGGTAGTGCCTCTCATATGGTTTCTGTATCAGTTAGGCTAGGTGAGGTAATGTTTCATTAGTAAATTACCCTCAAATCTCAGTGACTTAAAACAACAAAGGTCTATTTCTGACTCATGCTACATGGCCATTGTAGGTGTTCAGGGTGCTCTGTTTCATGTGGCTCTCACTCTGAGACCTACACTGACAGATGAGAGACAACCTAGAATGTTAGGGAACTCTAAAAGGTCTCACATTGGCAACTTAATGTTCCCGCCTGGAAGTGACACTCATGACTTTCAACTCAGTTTATAGGCCAGAATTAATCACTGACCCAACCACAAGTGGGCCAAAAAGACAATCCTACTAAGTGCTGAGAAATTGGAGAGCCAGAAGTATTTGAGGAACAGCAACTAATGACTCCCACAGTTTTCAACCTAATATAGAGAGCTTTCTTCAGAGAATAGACTTTGAGAGCATTGAAAGAGTCAGCTTTGGGAGTCTACTGAATGAATTGTAAACACTACCAGGAAGAAAAGCCCTCTTCCACTCAAGCAGCCATGGCAAGTTGAGCTGACACTGGAAGTATAATAGTAACCGCTATGGATGTTACCACAGGTGGACATGGCAGCTGCCCTAGTGACAGACTGAGAATGAGCTAACTTGCAGTTAGCAAATACCCCAGCCACCTAGAACCCACAAGGAAAAAGTAGGAATGGGGTAGAGTGGAGAAGGGGAGCTTGAGCTCGCTGTGTTTCTCTTTGTGAGAATTTGAATCTACAGGCTGCCAAGATTACATCCATGTCCTTGAAGCTACAGAGGTCTGGGGCAATGAAGGGCTTGTTAGTGCTGCCTCCTAGTGGACACAGGGCTATTGTGATTTGTTTAAAAGGCTTGCGTTTTGCCTAGAATCTGGCAGGAGACTGTAGAGCAAATATGAAGCATGTATTCTCTTCTTAAAAGTGAAGTGGGGAGAGATTTCCAGTGCTAGCCAAGATGGAGTGAGCCTATTGATTATAACTGAAAACTCTGGACATAATACAAAAATCAACTACCTGAGGACTCTGAAAAGTAAACAAAAGCAAGCAGATTGGGGAGAAGAATCAAAGAAGTGACCCACATTGGGGGGGGTGACTTTCCCAAGTTAGCTTCCCTCTTTTCTCTCATGGCTTTGACCCAAATATGGGCAGTGGTTGGGAGCTATGGCAATAAAAACAAAATCTCCAAGAGAAACACTGTCTTTCTAGCTGTAGGACCAAGAAAAGTGATCTCTGCAAGTCCATGGGGTGGCGGGGGGGGGGGGGGCCGGTACTGCACAGGGCCTAAGAATTCCAGAGAAGAGGGAACTGGAGAAGATGATTTCTGAATTCTGTATATCAACTCACACATGGGCTCACACCTGAGCTATGGATGGCTGGGAAAGACCCAAATCAGCATAGCAAAGACTTTGAGAACTGAAGTAAAATATAAAATCACTCCCAAGCTCCAGAATAATCCCTGAGTGGTATATGCATGGGGACGGAACAAAAACAGGATAGCAAAAGCTTTGAGAACTGAAATACAATATAAACCACTTACTAATTTCCAGACTGACTCGAGTGGCACATGCATGGGACAGACCCAAAGAAGCAGAGTGAAGTCTTTGAAAACAGACACTGGAACTACTGCTAACAGAAGATGAGACAGAACTTGTGGTCTAAACTTAACTGGGGTGCTTTTCTGCTAAAATTATGCACACAAACACACACACACAGTAACATTTTCCAGGTGACTTTAAAAGGATTCCGTTTCACAGCAAAATATTCAAAATGTCCAGGATATTTCCCCAAATTACTCAACATACAAAGAACTAGGAAAATGTCACCCATTTCTAAGGGGAAAAAAATCGCAAATGTCACCTCAAGATGACTCAGATGTTGAAATTATCAAAGACTTTAAAGGGGCTATTATAACTATGCTCCCTGAGGAAAGGTAAAACATACTTGATGTGAATGAAAGGATAGAAGTTCACAGCAGAGATATGGAAACTTTAGAGGACAAAAATACAATGTCTTTAAAAGTTCACTGTTGGGGCTCAATAATAGAATAGAGACAACGAAGAAAAAGACAGAGAACTTGAAGATGAGTCAACAGAAATTATCCAATCTGAAGAACAGAAAGAAAAAGATTTTTAAAAGTGAAGAGACTCAGGAACTATGGGACAATATCAAAAGATCTAACATTTGTGTCAAAGAGTCTCAGAAGAAGATAATAAATAGACTGGTGCAGAAAAAGTTGCAGAAATAATTACCCAAAATGTCAAAAATCACATGAAATATATAAATTTACAGGATCAAGAAGTTCATCAAACCCTAAACAGGATAAAAAATACAAAGAACACCACATCAGAGACACAATAATCAAACTTCTGAAAACCAAAAACAAAGACAAAAACCTTGAAAGCTGCCAGAAAAAAAATGATACATGGCATATAGGACAACAATGATTTTAATTACAACAGATTTCTCATCAGAAACCACTAAGGCCATAAGACAGTGGAACATTTTAAAGTGCCAAAAGAAAAGAGGTAAACCCAGAATTCTATATAAAACAAAGATATCCTTCAAAATGAAGGCAAATAAAAACATGCTCAGATGAAGGAAAACTAAGAGAAGTAGTTGCCAGAAGACCTGCTCTAAAAGAAATGTTAAAGGAAGTTTTTTAGACAGAAGCAAAATGATACATGAGGGAAACCTGGAACTTCAGAAATGAGGAAGGGCAACAGAAATCATAAATATCAGGGTTATTACACTACTTTTCTCTTCTTAAGTTCTTTAAAGTATGTATTACTGTGAAAACAAAAATTATAACAATGTCTGGTACAGTTTTCAATGTGTGTACATGTAATATATATGACAACTATAACATAAAGGGGGAAGGGTAAAGGGACACATATGGTTGTAAGGCTTCTGCATTTTACTTAAAGTAGTATATATATACATATATATATATATGTGTGTGTGTATATATATATATCCCTAGAACAACCATAAAAAGTAATACAAAGAGGTATAGCAAAAAATACATAAAATAAAATGGAATACCAAAGGAAATTCAAATAATCCAAAAGTAGGCAGGTAGGAAAAGGGAAATAGGAACAAAAAACAGAGAGAACAAACAGAATACCAGATATACCATGCAAACTCTAATCAAAAGAAAGTTGGAGCATTATACTAATGTCAAAAAGAAGACTTCCGAACAAGGAAAATTACCAAGGACAAACAGGGACATTACCTAATTACAAAAGAGTCAGTTCACCAAGAAGACATAACAATCCTCAAAATGTATTCACTACCAATAAAGCTTCAAATACATGTAGCAAAAACGGATCAGAAAGGAGAAATAAACAAATTCACAATTGTAATCAGATTTTGGCACTCATCTCGCAGTAATTGATAGAATAATTAGAAAGTTAGCAAGGATATTGCTATGGACTCAATTGTGTACTCCCCAAATCCATATGTTGAAGCCCTAACCTCCATTGTAACTATATTTGGAGAAAGGGATTTTAGGAGGTAATTAAGGTTAAATGAGTTCATAAGGATGGGGTCCAAATCCAACCAGATTGGAGGCCTTATAAGAAAAGGAAAAGAGAGAGAGATCTCTCTGTGCACCAAGAAAAGGCCATGTGAGCACACAGTGAGAAGGGAACCACCTATAAGCCAGGAAGAGAGCCTTTCCTCACCAGGGACCAAATTGGCCAGCACCTTGATCTTCGACTTCCCAGCCTCCAGAACTGTGAGAAATAAGTTTCTGTTTAAGCCACCTAGTCCATGGTATTTTGTTACAGGAGCTTGAGCTGGCTAATACAGATGTAGAAGATCTGAACAGCACTATCATTCAACATGACCTAACTGATATTTTTAGAACACTTCATCCAACAATAGTAAAATACACACTCTTTTCAAGTGCACATGGAACAGTCAAGATACACCATGTCCTGGATCCCAAAGCAAAGCTTAACAAAATAAAATCAAGTGAAATTGTACAAAGCATATTATCTGACCAAAATGGAATTGAACTAGAACTTAATAACCTAATAAATGACGCACTGCTAAATAACCTATGGATAGAAAACATTTCGAACTGAAAGAAAAAAAAATAAGACATAACAAAATGTGTGGCATGCAGGAAGCAGTCTTTAGAAGGAAATTTAGAGCATTAAATGCTTGTATTAGAAAAGAAGACAGGTCTCAAACCAATGATCCAAGATTCAAGCTTAAGGGCTTCCCTGGTGGCGCAGTTGTTAAGAATCCACCTGCCAATGCAGGGGACACAGGTTCAAGCCCTGGTCTGGGAAGATCCCACATGCCGAGGAGCAACTAAGCCCATGCACCACAACTACTGAGCCTGTGCTCTAGAGCTCGCGAGTCACGACTGCTGAAGCCTGCACGCCTAGAGCCCATGCTCCACAACAAGAGAAGCCACTGCAACAAGAAGCCCATGCACCGCAATGAAGAGTAGCCCCCACTCGCCGCAACCAGGGAAAGCCCGTGTGCAGCAACGAAGACCCAACGCAGCCAATTAATTAATTATTTTTAAAAAAGATTCAAGCTTAAGAAACAAGAAAAAGAAATCAATCCAAAGCAAACAGAAGGAAGGAAATAATAAATTTAAGATCAGAAATCAATGAATTTGAAAATAGAAAAATGATACAGAACAATCAATGTAGGCTTCGCAAGAAATGTAAAAGAAATTCTTTAGGAAGAAAATTACATAAGTCAGAAACTCAGATCTACAAAAAGAAATGAAGAGTATTAAAAAATGAATAAATGAAGGGGAAAAGCAGTTGTCCATACATGTGTGGGTCCAGTTCTTGAATCTCTATTCTGTTCTATTGATCTGTCCATCTATCTTGATGTCAACACCACATAGACTTGATAACTGTAGCATTATGATGTCTTAAAATTAGGTTGTGTTAATACTCCAAATTTGATCTTCTTTTTCAAAGTTGTTTGGCTATTCTAGGTCCTTTACATTTCTATTCGAATTTTAGAATCAGCTTATCAACGTCTACTCCCCCCAAAAAAACCTAAGATTTTAATTTGGATTGAGTTGAACCTATAAATAAATTTGGAAAGAAGTGATATCTTACCAATATTGAGCCTTCCAACCCATGAACATGGTATGTCTCTCCATGTATTTAGTTCTTGAATTTCTCACAGCAATGTTTTGAAGTTTTCAGTATACAAGTTGTGGTTGGCAGAGTTCAAAGATAGACCCGAGATTAGCACCTCCTGTATATGTGCCCTGTATAGTTTTCTCCCTTTAAGTGTGGAATTTCACTCCTGTAATTAGATTATTAATCAGTTGATTCTGAGTTAATGAAAAGGGGAATTATTTGGGATGGGCCTGACTTAATTAGGGGAGTTTGTGAAAGAGGATGAAGCACCAAAGAGATAGTCTCCTACAGGCCTCAAAGAAGATAAAAGGTTCCATGAGTTCTACCTCTGCAAGGAACTGAATTCTGCCTGTAAGCTGAATGAGCTTGTAACAGCATCAGATGAGACCACAGTTCCAGCTGACGTCTTGATTGCAAGCTTTGTGGAACCTAAGTAGAGTATTCAGCTAAGCTGTGTCCAGACTCCACAAAAACTGTGAGATAATAAATGAACTAGTGCTTTTCCAGGCTAAAAAAAAATTAATGAAACCAAATCTGCTTCTTTAAAAAGTGAGGTGGGGATCAAGCCTACACACTAGTTTTCTTGTGGGGAGAGAGGTGGGGAGGAAGATGTAGAAAGAGCATTTCTTGACTCTGGGTTCTGTCACTAACTTTGGTAAGTCTTCTGACATCCTTGGATCAAAATTTCTTAATTTCTCAAATATTCGCTTTGCCTACCTTTTAAGATGAGATAACATCAATGTCAATGGTTTGAATACAGTAATACTTTACAAATCCAAGGCATTATTAATGTCTATTATTAATATGCTTACACATAATAAAGAGAAGTGTGAGGAATAAGGTTATCAAAATTAGCCTCTGTTTGGAGGGTGGCACAGATTTCTCTCTTTAATTGCATAAATTATCACATTGAATTCAAAACTAACTCCCAAGTATGCTTTGGTGATTTTTACTCATCCAATAAGAAAATTCTGAAACGAAGTCATACAGTACTATTTACCATAAAATCATGCTCCGAGTTGGACACTATTGAAATCAATTCGGCAGCCACCCTGAAATAAGAAGTAAAGAGTAGAGACCCTTGTGACAATGAAGGTAAAGGTTTCAGTGAGGCCCTCGCTTCCTGGCCTCCAGAGCTTAAAATATCTTTATCTCCACAGTTCAAAGGAAAGAGAGTTTTACTTTTCTTCCTTTTCAGTAGTGGCTGGTGATATCTGAAACTGTAAACACAAACACAAAGAGTATCTCCTGGGACCAGGGGGTCATGGAGCGCTAGGCTTTGTCAAGAGAGAAGCACTTCAGAAGAAAGGAGGAGATTGGTAGATTCTGTTTGAGATGACAGTGAGGCAGTCGAGGAAGAGACTGCTGATGGGGACAAAGGTCCCAGGAAGGTCAGGGATAAAACAGTAGATTTGTATGCCATCTGCACAGAAAAGTTTTGCTTAGTAAAAGATGACAAATGAGCAGTGTTTGCACTAACACCCATCAAGACTTACACAGAAATAAAGCACACAGTCTGTAGCAAATATAACTTACCTAAAGCCTGGGCCACTATCAACAGTGTACTCTGATAGGAGAGATGACTCATGCGTATGTATTACAATTGGAAATGTCACCTTTTCTAACAAGCCCAACATTCAGGATTGTATAATTCATCACTAAATATTGAGTTAAAATTCATTTTTTTATGGAAGTTCCCAGTTCTGCTTGGTAATTATAATAGAGTCAAAATTGAAATAAACTGTATTTTAAAAATCATAATAGAGTCTTATTAGCATCCTTAAAGATTACTCATGAACTTTGAAGCAGATTGGTAAACTTTAAAGAAATTAAGACACTGCTTTTTCTCTCTGTGTTCTACTCTTCCTATTTGTTTGAGAGAATTAAGCCTGTTTGTCGTGAGTTGGTGATGCCTGTAGTCATCACATCACTTAGCTTCAACTAATAACTTGTGGCCAATCTTTTTTTTTATCTTTTGAAGTTTACTTTTTAGAAAGCTTATTATGAACCTTTACAAACACAGAGGAGATAGAATGACATATAAGTTACCTTGGTATAATTGATTCAGATATTTTGCTATTTTGCCTTTCTTTTTTCCTAAAGTATTTTAAGGTAAATGCAGACATAAATGACATTCAACTCTAAATATTTCAGTGAGCCACTGTAAAAAATAAGAACAATTTTCCCACAAAACCTTTGTCATAACAGCAATATCTACGTTTTGGCTGAAGTCTTTTAAGGTAAATTGGAGACACTATATTATTTCATCTCCAAATATTTCAGCGTGCATCTCTAAATGATAAGACATTTTGCTCACAACAACAGTACCATTCTCCCTCTTCACAAAACTAATGAAGACCCTATATTATCTAATAACCAGTCATGGCCAATCTTTTTTCATCCACTGCCTCACTCACTGTCTTCCCCATCCCATACTACTCCTCCTTTATTTTGATGCCCATCCAAGATTTTTTATCATGCCATCTGCAAATATCTCAGTGTTTACTTCAAAAAAGCAATGAGAATACCAATATCATGGGTAAAAATTAACAATAATTCTTAATATTATGAAATAGTCAACATTCAAATTTCCCCGATTGCCTCATATTTGTATTTTTGCAGTGTGCTGATTGAATCTGAATCCAAATAAGATCTATACTTAGTAATTGGTTTACTTATTTTACGTCTCTTTTATTTCCCCCATCTCTTTTTCTTTCTTGCAGTTTTTGTTGAATAAATTAGGTTGTAAGTCCATAATATTTTCCACAGTCTAGATTTTGCTAATTATATCTCATGAAGTTGTTTAACTGTCCCTTGTATTTCTTGTAATTGTTTGTCCCCTGTATTTCCTATAAATTGGTAATTAAAGCTAAACTTTTGATCATATTTAGTTACAATTTTTT
Organism: Pseudorca crassidens; assembly: GCF_039906515.1. Classification (NCBI taxonomy): domain Eukaryota; kingdom Metazoa; phylum Chordata; class Mammalia; order Artiodactyla; family Delphinidae; genus Pseudorca; species Pseudorca crassidens. Next base: position 96,136,855 of record NC_090317.1, read on the forward strand.
GGCAATACTTCTTAATAGGTGGTGTTGTGGGCATCCATTAGAAAGCCAAAAAAGGCTGATATTTTCTTTTTTGGGTGTTGTTAGTAGTCACTGATGATCATTGTCAGGATCCAGTATTTCATTAGATGTTGCAAAATAGTAGTGTTATAATTCTATCAATCATTCCTTCTTCAATTACTAGCTAATATGCTTCTCTAAGGAAGAACTTCCCCTTATCATTTATTTTATTATCATGATGTGCCTTTCATGTAGAAAAGGCAAGAAAAAGCAAGATTTTCCCCCATTATATTCTAATTTTCAAAATACCTGTTTGGTCTTTCATACATCCAAAAGAGAGCCAAAGGTGGCCAATGAGCTTTACTTTTCTTAAATCAGAAAGAGCACATGGATTAAATACATATAATTGTTTTCATCCATCGCAACTGTTATTCTTATTGAAATTATCCTTCTTTAAGTAGTTCTTGTGTCCTTTTGAGAAGCCCACAGTAGTCTTTGAAAGCGTCCTTGGTTCTTAGTATAATAGGATGTTCTAGGCTTATCTTGTACATTTTCTGCTATGGTATCAGCTATTTTCCCAAGGAGCCCTGGTTCCTTTTAAGGGAAAATAGTATTTAAAGACCACAACTTGGACACCAGGGATACTCATCGCTACTGGTCTTTGTTTTTAGATCTTTTCAGTGTTCAAAGCTTGCTAGATAGATTTTTTAAAGATGAAGAACAACACAAGTTTTTACTGATATTTCCATTTCAAATTCAGGAATACAAAGTTTTTACTTAATCTCATCTATATTATTATATCTTTACCTTCATTTTTATGCCAAAAATCCTGATTCCAAACACCAACAACATAAATACTCATTTGCTTTATCCCACACTAACATACAACAATGTCAAAATTACAACACCAACATTACCAAGATATTTTTACAGTTCTTTCTGTCCTTAGCATATATCCCTCTAGGAATGTAAAATCAAATTACTATGCTTAATTGAAATCGTATGGAACAGTTCCTCTGTGCATGGTTACGCCAAAACCTTGTTATGTAGTTTGTTTCAGCTGTTTCACATTGCTTTTTTTTATTTTTAAGGATTGCTTTTTAAATTCAGTTTTGTATTATAATTATGTAGAATAATTATATGTTTTCAAATTCAAATCTACAAAGCAAGGTATATTCAGAGAAACCTCACTTCTATCCCTTTCCTTTCATCTTGTTTTCTTGTTTCCTGCCCCCCTTCCCCATTGGTAACCTCTTCCTTAAAATTTTTAGGTTTATCCTTCTTTTTTAATATAATAAACTTTATATATGAATATATAAATTCATAATCCTCTTTCTTAAATAACACATACACGTTTCTCCACCTTGCTTTCTTCACATAAAAAAATATGCTAGGAACCACTCCTAGCGGTATAAGAGATATTACTCATTCCTTTTTATCGCTACATAGCACTCCTTTGTGTAGATGTATGACAATTTTTTAGTCTCCCATTGATGGAATTTGGATTGTTTCCAATCTTTTGCTGCAGTGTGTTGTAATGAATGATCTTGTATATATGTCTTCCTATAGTTTTTGCCTTTTTATCTTTGGAATAGATTCACAGAGGTGGGATTAGTAATTGAGAAGATAAATGCAGATGTAATTTTGTTAGAAATGACCAAATTCTCCTTCATAGGTACTAGTTTGCATCCCCTCCAGCAATGTATGAGGGCAGGAGCATGTGCTTTATGTGGTAAAAATTCGTGCTAATTTTAGAGAGAAGAGGAAAGGAAGACAAGTAACCTCAAATTGGGTTTATAGTTGGAAAATAATCCCCCTTGTTCTTTCCTGCAATCCAGTTAGTTTAATTCTTGCTGTTGGCAGTCTCTGGGCATTACCCACAATGCCAATAAGTTGCTCCTTTTGGTTCTGTACACAGAGAGCAGTGGAAACTAATTATTTCAAGGGGCTGGAATTGGCCCACCTTAGACCTTCCCAGTGGGACAGGATGTGATACTAGCTGCACAAGCTGCACACAACTTTGATGGCCAGACTCCGACGGGGCAGAAGCCTAGCAGGCATGCTCTTAGAACGATCATACTAGATAATGGGAGCTGCAGATACACACAGGCAATAAAATAATCTGCTTTGAATGTGCTCGTCTTTATGTCACTCCACGGCTGGGAAACCTACTCGGGATCTTTCCCATCTGTGTTGTCAAATTCAGGCTTGTCTGCCCTGTGTCCAGGCCCTCCAAACAAATCAGCCTCCGGTCTGTTCTCCCCTGCGTGGCTCCTCTGCTCTTGCCAAGCTAACCTGCTTGCCATTCCTTACATTTGTAAAGATGTTTTTCTGCCTCTGCGCATGTGAGTACAGCATTTCCTATTCTAGAGCTGAGCCCTCACATTTGGCCAGTCCACTCCATTCTCCTCCCCGCAAAACCAGCCAGTGCCAGACTCCACCAGAACCCATTCTCTCCTCAGCAATTGTTTCATGAACTGCTAGTCGCTTGAGGACTGATGTTTCCCTACACCCACAAGAAGCTCTAAAACAATCAGCATCTTATTCTGCATGTGGCATGGGATTAATACACGTTGGAAGCTTGACTACCTAGAGTTTAGGTGTATGGCCAAATACCCATCAGTCTTGGAGTTAAATCTAAAACTGGAGAATTGGATTCGTCATTCTCTGTGGAAAGAGTAGCAAATGAAAGATCCTCATTCACACACACAGGAGAGCATTTCTCCACACACTATGAAGCCAGAATGAAAATACTGGGCTATGGAAAGCTCCCTAAACAAATCACCGCTAGGAAAAATAATAAATCTCACCATGAACACAACAAGTGCACTGAATTGAGCACCATCTAGTTCATATATTTAAAAAAGGAAAATTCAAAACTGTATAACCAACATAATGAATAATCTTCAAGGAAAATTTATTTACATACATAAGGTTTATATTTACACATACTTATAAAACTATATAGATATAGACGCTAGCAGTATTTCTGAAAGGAATGCTTACAGGTTTTTAATTTTTTCCTTATTTACCCTTTTTCTGTATACAGTACAACTTTATAGTAAGCATGCATTACTTTCATGATAAGAAAAAAACCTAAAACATAAAATATTTACCTGAAAAACAGTACAGCCTTTGTTTGTCAAATACACTTCAGATACATAGATATAATGTGGAAATTTGAACTGGATCAGAATCTAACACATCCAAAGGAGGAAAGGGGGCTTTGGAAGTGAAAGATTCTAAAAACAACTCAAAAGCAATCACTGTTTTAACCTTGAGCCAATATTTGAATAGGCATTATTTATAGTCATAATTTTTGAAGATCAAAGCAGCCTTCCCTTCTCTGTTGTCAAAACAAAGAGAAGAGATGAACTTGCTGAATCCACATTTTAAATGCACACAGAGAATGAGCACATGGTGTCTTACCTCATCTGTAAGGGCAGAAACAGAGGCACAATATCAGTCTTTAATCTCCTGCCTCAATGCTAAGGAGGCGTATTGCCATGCACACCCATGCAAAAGCAATTGAATGATTCCAGTGTGTTTCTACAAGAAAGAAAAGAACTTTGGGGATAAATACATTTCAGAAATGGGCCTTTTTGAGGGCTAGTTCTGAAGCTGATAAGGGGGGAATGGTGGGAGGCAGTGGAAATTACAGGAGTTTCAGTACTGTAGTCAGGTGCTTTTTAATGAGTTGCCCTAGGCAAACATACCTAATCAGCCTCCACTATTCATTCTGCTACTGCCCACATCTTTGCAAATTGCTTCTCATTTTTATGCCTTAATAAGCTAGAAGCTCTGGAAACCTTTTTCCATTTTTAATTTTTCAAAACCTACCTAGCCATATGTCATTTCTAAAGACAACCCCTTCTTGTTTGGGTTGTTGGCTCCTTTAGCAAGAACAGAAACAGCTCAGGGGCCATCCCAGTCTTTCCCTTCTCCTCCTTCCACTGTATTCCATTTCCTGTTCCTCTAAATGGATACCTAGAAAACTTGATGGGTGACTGAAAAGTAGTCATATTTCCTCCTTCTCATGAAAAGATAAAATGCTATCTAAACCTGAACCTTATTTCCTCCCACCTCTGCCCCAATACATTTGGACTGCATCTATTCCTAAGGACAACGACTAACATAGGGGTAACCTGAAACTTTTTAAGGTTCTAAGAAACTGCTTCCTCTCCATCTCTCAATCTATCACTATATTAGACAGCTATTGCTACAATAATTCTGCGTAACAAACAAGCCCCAAATATAATAAAACCACATGCATTTATTTCTTGCTCAGTCTGTGAGCTGGCTATGCTCTGCTGGGAATAGCTGGGATTTGCTCCAAACTGTGGGTTGGGTTTGGGTATACTCCACAAGTCTCCTCATTCTAGGACCAGCATCTACTCCAAGCACGCTCTTCTCATGCAGATGACAGACATAAGAGACCAAGCCAAACATACAAGCACATTTAAAGTTTGTGTACATGTCTGTATTAGTTTGATAGGGCTGCCATAAAAAATGCCACAAACTAGGTGACTTAAAACAACAGAAATTTATTCTCTCACAGTTCTGGACGCTAGAAGTCCAAAATCAAGGTGTTGGCAAGGCTATACTCCCTCTGATGGCTCTAGGGAAGAATACTTCCTCGCCTCTTCCTGGCTTCTGGTGGCTCCTGGCAATCTGGATGTTCCTTGGCTTACAGCTGCATCGCTCTAATCTCTGCCTCCATCATTACATGGCCTTCTTCCTTGTGTGCATTTCTGTAACCAAACCTCCCTTTCCTTTCTCTTATAAAGGCATCAGTCATTGGATTCAGGGCCCACCCTAATCCAGTACAACCTTACCTTAACTTGATTACATCTCCAAAGACCCTACTTCCAATAAGGTCACATTCACAGGTTCCAGGTGGACATGAATTTAGGAGAGACCCTATCTGACCCACTATAATGCCACATCTGCTATCAATCCTTTGGTCAAAGCAAATCAAATGGCCAAGTCCAAAAAGCAATGAGGTGGAGAAGTACACTCTGCATATTCAAATGAGGAGTACCACAAATCATATGGCAAAGTGAGTGAATGTATCATTCTATTACAGGGTGGGAACAAAGAGTTGGAAACAATAATCCAACCTACCAGAGTTATCAGTACATGATGCTTCTTCAAATATTTTACACGACCATGTCTTATTTTCCAGTTCACATCTGGATTATTCGTGTGTGCTGAAGAGGGTGATGATCTATCGGAGGAGAAAATAACATTATTCTATCAATTTATTTTGGTACACAAAGTGTAAGTCAGGCACTTTGTTAAGCTCTCTGCAAAGAATGACAAGTGTTTCACTCTGGCAGGACAATGATAGAAAATCCAAGAGTCCCTCTGATGTACCTCCTCCACTCAGCCAATTCCATATCTTAAGATCTGCTTCTTGATGTACCCCACTCCTGGTAACAAACTCAGTAACAGTTAGGGTTCTTTAAGCTGCATAAAATTGAAAATTCAACTCAAACTATCTTTAACAATAATGAAGTATATTGGCTACCAAAACTGAATTCTAGCAGTAGAAGAGGCTTCAGGGTTAGTTGATCAAGGAGATCATCAAAAACACACGTTACTTCCATCTTTCCATTCTGACACCTATCAGCTTCATCCCAAGGCTGATTGCCCTCATGGCTATAGGATGCCCCCTGTAGGAACTAGGGCTAAATGGCTACTCATTCATATCCAGTGAGAGGCCGACTTCCTATAACTATGCTTCATAACAAGAAAGTTGCATTTCCAAACACTCTCAGAAAAGTTCTTTTTGTTTCTCACTGGATCAAATTGATTTGGGTCAGACTATCTGTAAACCAGGGCAGAAATAACCAGATTGGACTAATCAGAACTCCAAGGGCAGGGGTCAACCAGCTTCCCCTGAGGCATATGGACCATGTCTGGGAGTAAATGACACCTGGATAAAATATTTAGTTAGGAATCGAAAAGGAGGGGGTGGTTGCAAAGACCAACACTTTCCCCTACAATTGGTTCAGATTCTGGGAGGTGGGTGCCTTAGGGGGAAGATACAATCATTCTGCTCACCAGAGAGGAATATTCCCACCAGAACATAATGCATTGGCATTCCATTTATACGTCTGTCTCTTATGATTTGTTTACTTTAGTCAACTCCCATATATTAGAACCATGTCTGACAAAGGTAAGGGCCAAACCCAATCATTGGACCAGATTACAATACTCAAGTTAGGCTTCTACTCATCATTATGCCCTCTTCAGTCCACAAGACCATGAATTAACTTAATCTGAATAAGAAGAAAAAGAAAAAATCATGATTGTGTAATATGCATTAACAAACTGCAGCTACAAATATGCAGCCACAGAATGAGGGAGTGATTCAAAAGCCAACACTGATAGCTACTTCTCATGTGTTTTGCTTATTCTATCAGTAACTTCTCTATATTTAACTTAAATTTCTTATCCTCCACTTTAAACTTATTTCCTCTTGCTATTTTTTCAAGTGTTGTCAAACAGAATACATATTGTCATCTGTATCACATATGCACAAAAGCTCCCACTGAAGAGAAAAGGATTCAGTTTCCCATCAATAAATGGGCTCTCAAAATCCCTTCCAAGCCTGAAAGCCTATGAAACAGTGTTACCTTGATTATTAGCACAAGTAAACCTGAAATATCCTAGAGTATAAATGTCAAACATTGAGCCTGTAGGCCAGCTTCAGCCTGCATAAGGTCATCATTCAATGACACAACCTCATTATAAACGGCTTTACTTCAGTTGGCATATTTTTCTTGTGAAATATTAGTTCAGCCCACCAGGATTTTTATCAGGGGAAATTTGTCCATGAGTAAATGTGACTTGACACTATTGTCCTGAGGAAATAAAATGGCATTTTTGAAAATGTAAGATTAATGCACTAAATGATTATTATTTACCCCAAACTAAGCCCTTGGAAGTTCCAGAAAAACTGATTCATCAACTGTCAGAAGCTACAAAATACTGATGGCAGCATCCACATTGCAGCTCAGTGCTGTGTGTGTGTGTGTGTGTGTGTGTGTGTGTGTGTGTGTGTGTCTTAAACAGCAGAGTCCTCCAAACAAACCAAACTTGCACATTGAACAACATGGTATTCTAGTCCTGAATTTCCCAATCTGCTTTTCATACACTGTTACTCATAGTTTTTCCTGAGACTCTTCAAAGTTAAGGCAGGCTTTTTCAAGAACCAATTCAAATTGAAGACTGATTTTTGCATGATGTCATCAAAAGGTGATGTCACTTTCTTTCCTCTCCCTTGTCTCAAGACAAATGGATACTAATGTTGGACTTATTTCACCCGTAACACACAAACAGACAATCTCTATAGACAATGTCAGCCAACCTGAAGTTTCCAATTAAACTGTCAGTGGAACCCTGAATAAACTTTGAGGGATAGGCTTCCTAACTCCCATGGGAAATTATGCATATTTTCAATTCTCTTCTAGACAATATTATAGTGATTGGTTTTTAACATTCATACTAAAATATAGCCTTTTACTTTATTTAAAGGGAGCCAATCAAAATTTCTAGGTAAAAATTCAAAGGAGGTTTCTGCTTATGATAAAACTCAAACCTTATCCCTGAACTCTTTAGTTATAAGCAGTGTCTCTTTTTATCAACATATTTGGCTATGTCAAGATCAGGTGAACTTTTCCTGGAGAGAATTATCCACACCCATAAACTACAGTGAGCCCCAGAACTATGGGAGAGAAGCTTCCTCCTTTTCTCACCAAAGCCTGTATTAGTCACCTACTGCTGAAATAAAGCTATGTAAGCAATCACCCCAAACTCAGTGGTTAAAAAAATAAGCATATATTTCTGACTCACAGGTCTGTGGATTGTCTGTGGTTGTGCTGGACTTTGCTGAGATTAGCTGGCCTTGGCTCCAGGCTATGAGTTAGATCAGGTTATTTCATGTGTCTCCTACTTATGGGATCAGTGTTTACACAGGCCGTATTTTTCTTGTGGCAATAAGATGAACATGAACAGGATGGTGAAATGTACTCTCATAGTGGACCATGAAAAGTGTGGGGAGGGAAGGAAGAATTGTAAGCAAATACAATCTACCAAGATAAAGGGCTCTACCCCAGAGGGCCCAACATAAGCTTTCCGGTCACTTGTATGCAACCTTTTATGAATGTAACCAAAATGTCCACCAACAGATGAATAGATAAACAAAATGCAGTATATATGTACAATGGAATATTATTCAGCCTTGAGGAAGGAAGGGAGGAAGGGAGTTCTGATACAGTTCTTCAGAGGAAGGGAGTTCTGATACATGTTACAACATGGATGAACCTTGACAACATTCTGCTAAGTTAAAGAAGCCAGACACAAAAGGACAAATATTACATGATTCTATTTGTATGAGTTTCCTAGAATAGGCAAATTCATAGAGACAGGAAGTAAAATGGTGGTTGCCAGGGGAGAGGGGAGAATGGAGAGTTATTGTTCAATGGGTACAGAGTTTCTGTTTAGGATGATGAAAAAGCTCTTGAGATAGGTAGTGGTGATGTTTGCACAACAATGTGAATGTGGTCAATACCACTAAATTGTACACATAAAAATGGGGACATGGGTTCGAGCCCTGGTCCGGAAAGATCCCACATGCCGCAGAGCAACTAAACCCGTGTGCCACAACTACTGAGCCTGCGCTCTGGAGCCCGCGAGCCCCAACTACTGAAGCCCGTGCGCCTAGAGCCCGTGCTTCGCAACAAGAGAAGCCACCGCAATGAGAAGCCCGCGCACCGCAACGAGGTGTAGCCCTCGCTCGCCACAACTAGAGAAAGCCCGCACGCAGCAAGGAAGACCCAACGTAGCCAAAAATTTTAAAAATGAATAAATAAATTTATTTTAAAAAAAAGAAAGAAGCCCACATCTGTCCCTTCACACCAGAGTGAAAAAGGTCAGAGTTGGCAATGACTTTGAATTAAGGTGTTCTTTAGTAGCACTCAGCCTATAATTACACGCCTAAGACATTCAGTGCCACCTTCGCCAATAAGGTTACATTCCCTCAAGTGGTGTATGCTAACAGACACCAGGTTGCCCTACATAACTCTAAGATGTTACTATTTTAAATCTGGTTTTAAATGTACTATGTTACTAGAGTCTTAAAGAGGAATTTTACCTGAGGTATAATAAGTTGAACAAAAAACGTACTTTATTAATTCTAAGGATTATTTTTCAAGTCACCAAGAAATTGGCATTTTCTTTAAAAAAGGAAGACTTCTGTTGAATTTTTCCCTCTTACTTCAGTACTGAGGTTATTAGCAAGCATTCTGTATTACCCTTTAGATCTCAACCTCACTGTGTTGCCAAAAATCATCTTCGAGACAGGAATAATGTCAGTGCTTGATGTTCTTGGGGCTGGTTCTGTAAGATACTGCTCTACTTAAAGGGCTGCTGTTTAATTCTGAGACACTATAATTCAGGCCAGAAAGTGTAATTCCACATGTAATGATAATTTTCTACAGCCCTCTGCCACAGCTAGCACAAAGGAAATGGAAGAAATTCTTATGGAAAGGGGAAGTAAGAAAGGAGAGGAAGAGTACCTGGATTTCCATGTGAGCTTGTGCCTCATTCAGCCATCACTTGAGAGACAGCAGGGCAATCTTTCTATTCTCTGTCCGTTTCATAACAAACACTGATGAAACTTTAAGCTAATTCCTAAATACACTGTATTGCAGGTCTGCAAATTGAATGAGTGTTTCATCATTCAGTTATACAAAGCAATATGCGAACAGATACCTGAATAAAACAATAGCCAGTAGAAATCATAAATGTATTTTAACACTATCTTATGAATGCCTTCAATAGATTTTATTTAGTATACGATATAAAAGAGTGCCTTTCTTCATCAGAGAGAGAGGTGCTGGCACTGATATCTTGATGCACTGTTAAATGCTATCTGCTTTCCTTACCTTCCACCTCCATCCTTCTCTATTCAGATTGGAGCATGAACCCTTAAGAGATCCTGGGGTTTCCTCTCCATAATGACAATCAACAAATTCCAGATATTTCTATAGCTGTATGCAACACTATAGTTCAAATGTAAATGCCACAGGGCAAGATAGAAGTTGTATAGAGGAGGACAGGATAGTAATAACAATAGCATTTATTGACTGCTTACTATGTCAGGTACTGTTCTAAGTGCTTTAAAGCTATTAAGTCACTGAATCTTCACAATACCCTTATGGGGTAGATACTACTCTTATCCCGATTGTACAAAGAAACCAAGGTACAGAGAGGTTAGGTAGCTTGCCTAAGGCCACAGAACTCCTAAGCCACACAGCTGGAATGCAAACCCAGGCAGTCTGGAGCACTGTTCTAACCTTTGCACCACAATTCCTGTCTAAGGAGCAACGTATCCTGTAACCCTCCCATCCTGTCTGTGTAGCCATAAAGCACAGTTTCATCCAATGGAAGGAATCATTACAGTCAGCATTCTTAAAGCAATAATTCCTGTTACCCATTACATCACATCAGCACTTTAGAATGAATACACACACACACACACACACACACACACACACACACACACACACACACACACACACACATATATACATACACATAAAACTCTTCATCACGCATGAAATGTAGGGGAAATCCATGACAACATCAGTAACTCGGTTTGCGGTCAACTTCCTTAAGAACATGGCCATCCCTTCTGGATATTAACAGAAATGGAAAAAAAACACTGAAAAGGGAGCTATGGTTTCTTTTCTTAATGTTTCCATGAAACCTTTAAAATTCTCTTTTAATTAACAGTCTCAGATTAAACATGAATATGAAAAATATCTATTTGATTTCTTCCATAGTCAATAATTCATTTGATTCACTGAAAATAGAGAAAGCTGGAATAGTTGAATAAAGGATAAATAATTTCATAAAATAACTTTTAACCATTAAACAGAGCCTATACTTAAAACATATAAATGTCCAGTAGATTATATTTCTATAAGACTTCAAAATCCCCACTAATTTTGAATTTATATTACTCAATTTCAAATTGTAATCTATGTGAAACTGTTTCAGTGTTATCACTATGTTTTAAGTAAAGTTTATACTTTCATTTTTACATTTAAGGACAAGAAAATATATGTGTATATTTTAATAAAATTTAACTGGAAAGATCCTTTACAATCATAATATTAATATTTATTCATATAACAGTAACTGAAATTTAGTGAGCATTAATGTGTCAGTCATTGGACTAAACTCTTTTTGTACATGATTTGCCTATACTTTGCATAACAGTCTTTTGAAGGAGGCATTATTATCTCTATTTTATAGATGGAGAAACAAAGTATTTGAAAAGTTGAGTCATTTTCTCAAAGGTCTTTGCAATCACATCATGGAAAAAGCCAGGATTCAGGTCCATGTCTGGTGTCTCCAAAGATCCAGATATTAAATACTATGTTGTACAACTTCAGAAGCCACAAGAGAAAGACGTGATTGATTATCTAAAAATTAAATATTTCTGCATACTACCAAAAATCATTAACAAAATAAAAACAGAAACCACAAACTGAAAATAAAAATACCTGAAACATATATGTGAAAGAATCAATGTCCTTAACATATAAAAGGATTCACACAAATCAATAAAAAAATAAGCAAAAGGAAAAAAAAGTTCATATGGCAAATATATTCATGGAAAGCTTTTACACCTAAAACAAAAAGTATAAATTATACTGATTTAAAACTTTTATCTCACAAGATTACCAAAGATTCCAAGGATTGATATACCAAGTATTGTTAAGGATATAAAGAAATAAGCATGCTCAGATACTGCTAGAATAATATGTGGAACTATAAACATAACAGAAACACACAATTTACCAAGATCTAGTTTACAGTTTTAGCATGTCATTTAAAAACTATGCTTCATGTGAAAAAAGCAAATTATGTCATACACACACACACAGTATGATTCTCAATTTCGAGAGAGAGAAAAAAAGCTATTTTTTAGCATAGAAAAATTCTGAAAGACTCTAAATCAAAATGTTAATGAAAGTTGCTTATTTTGGGGTTAATGGGATTATACATGATTTTATTTTATTGTATCTTTCAATATTATGTAAATTTTTAAAATATTATGAACTAATTTTATAATTACACACACACACACGCGCACACACACACACACACACACACACACACACAGAGCAGCCAATCAATACAGCTACTGAGGGAAACATTCTTAATGATAGCCACTCTTGGAGCTGTCAGTTCAAACATATTTCACTCTCTCTCTTGCCCTGATGTTTTTGGGTGGCAATGTGCCCAGTCCCAGGGATGAAAAATGATGGGTCTATGCCAACCATGGAAATCTCATTCCCCTTTGCTAGTAATTGGTCTAAGGACAGTCACACGACCCAGTTCTGGAGAATGAGACATAGAGGAAGTTTGTTGATAGCTTCAGGTTAAGATTTCTCCCTAATAAAGAGAATGGCAAATACAGAAAGCACTTTAGTTACTCATACCTCCCCTACTTGCTTTCATGATTGGAATGCTGTTTATGAGGATGAGATATTTAGAGCTGTGGCAGCCATCTGGAGACCAGGAGAGATGTCACTGACACATTGAAGAGGCAGAATGGAAAAGACAGGACTCAGCTCAGGTGTTTGGTGATGTACGTGAGCCACTGAAACAATTCTGGAAGTGCTAACTTCTGAGTTTTGTATTATGGAGATTAGTTAAATGTCTTTATTGTTTAATACTCTGTTGGTGGGGCATTTTATTACTTGCAACCAAATATATCCTGTTTCAACAGTTCATATAAAATGAAGATATATAAACATGTAGGTTTTAACTACATAAATACATAAAGATACATACATAGATCCCACTACTTCCTGTTCTCTGAAGAGTCTTAGTCTTATGCCATCCCTTTCATATATAAAACCTCTTCCTCTCAAGTGGATACTTATCAGCTTTAAGTTCTCTGCATCATCCCAAACCTCCTTTAGCTGCATTTCACACTTCATACTCTGTCCACTTCAAAGCCAAGCTCTTTAAAAATGCTTCTTCTAACCACCTGCCAATGCAGGGGACATGGGTTCGAGCCCTGGTCCAGGAAGACCCCACATGCCACAGAGCAACTAAGCCCGTGTGCCACAACTACTGAACCTGCGCTCTAGAGTCCATGAGCCACAACTACTGAAGCCCACGCACCTAGAGCCCGTGTTCCGCAAAGAAGAGTAGCCCCCGCTCGCTGCAACTAGAGAAAGCCCGCACACGGCAACGAAGACCCAACACAGCCAAAAATAAATAAATAATTTTTAAATGCTTCTTCTACCCAACATCTCCATTTTCTCAGCTCCTACCCCTCAACCCACTCCAATCCATCTACATTCATCACTTCACCAAAACAGTATTTGCTAATTTACTTATGAACTATGACCTTAATGTTATCTAATCCAATTTAACTTCTTCAGTTTTCTTCACCAGTCCCTCTTTATTGAAATACTCTGTTCCCTTGGTTTCTAGTCTTCTTTCTATATTTGGGTTTTTGTTTTTGCTTTGTGGGTTTTTTTTACCCCTCTGGTCTTTCTCAGCTTCCTCTGCCATCTCATAAGCTCATCCTCCCCTACTAGCGCACTAAATGCTGGTATTCCTCAAGGCTTATTCCTACACCCTTTACTCCTCCCACTTTATATTCTCTTTTATTAATGTCTTTGGCATCGATTGTTATTTATGTGCAGATAACCCATAATATCTCACACCCATAAATCCAATTATTATTGGATAATAATTTTTAATTATCTCAAAGGCGTCTCAAGCTCAGCATCTGTACTTGTGGTCTTCCTGCTCAAATCTGGACTTTTTCCCATATTCCCTGTCTCAATGATTGGTACCAACATTGATCCAGCTATATAATCCTGAAATCTAAGAGTAATCCTTGATACCTGCATTTGCCACCACCCCCAAACATAATTCATCAGGTTCTATTTTTACCTCCTAAATATTTCTAAAATTTAGTCACATCTTTTTATCTCTACCACTACCGTTCTAACTAAACTATTATCTACTCTCAGCTGAACTGTGTAATAAATTCCCAACTGATCTCCCTTCCATTCATTCTTGAATCTCCTCAATTTGTCTCCACACTGTAGCTAGTATAACCTTCCTTTAAACTCAATTCTGATTATATCACTATCTTGCTTAAAACTCCTTAGTGACTTGTTCTTAGGATGAAGAATAAAAGCCTTAACTTGACCTTCAAAGCCCTGAATGGTATGGTTCTTATCCTCTACAGCCTTGATTCCCATCATGCTTGCCACCACAATTCCACTTTTCTTAAGACTCTCATACCCCAAGCTCACTCTACTACAAAACTTTTATGCATGTCCTTCTACCTAAAACGTTCTTATCTGTCCTCTATGTGCCGGTAACTCCTACTCATCCTTCATATTTTAGCTTAATACTCATTTCCCTGACTTCCCTCTCCAAACTTAAATTCTCCTATCGTAATCTCTTATAGTTTAGAACCCTTATGACAATTATAGTAATACACTGAAGCAGACTGTAGTAAGACTATTGGTTATCTTGCTAACTGCCATTTCACCTCATCATTCCTGTCTACATGATGAATATCTTTGTTCAGATATTGGGCACCTGTGTTTCAGGAACCATTCCCTAGCCCCAGGGTGTAAATGTTTTCTAGCACAGATCAATCATGTCAATTCTAGTCTCTCTACCAGTGATGGGATTTAGGAATGGGCATGTGAAGCAACGCTTGCTAATGAGAAGTAAAAGGACATGGAGATGGGGTGGGGGATTACTGGGAAAGAACAAGATAGGACTCATCTCTTTCTGTCTTTGGATGATATTATAAGAGAATATGATGCTTAAGAATGTTTCAGCCATTTTGTGACCATGAGAAGAAAATATAAGTAACACTTTTGGTTGTGTGTTATGTGGTAGGTTGAATTACTGATCCCAATTCTTCATTCCTCTATAATAGACATCCACACCCTTACCAAGTCCTCATGGTGAGAGGAGTGATCTTCCCTGCCCCTTGATTTTGGGCTTGGTCGTGTGATTTGTTTTGGCCAGTGGAATGAGAGCAGACATGATGAAAGCAAAGGCTCACCATGTGCTTTCATGGTTTGGTTGGCTCTTTTTTTCTCTCCAGTGATCCACCATGAGAAAAGCATCCCCCAGGTAGCTGCTTTCCCTTTGAGCCTGATATCAGAATCAACACATAAAAAGTAGACCTAAGCTTAATCCACACCCTAAAGCAGAGTGACCTCTGCCAGTTCATGGACCCACAATCTAAAGCACAGCTGCCCCAGCTGATCTGCAGAATTGTGATCATAAGTGCTCATTGTTGTGTGCCATTGAGTTTTGGGGTGATCTATTATGGAGCATTACTGTGGCAATAGCTGGCTGATGCATCAGCAAAAGCATCCTAACTGTTGCAGACATTAAATAATCATATAATTGAATATAATTCTTCCTCACTAGATTACAAGGTCCAGAGGGCAGCAACTGTGTCTGTTTTTGCTCTCCATTATATCCCAGCACCTAGCCCAGTAGATTGCAAAATAAATATTTATTGACTGAATATTATTAATGAGAAAGAAAGGCTGAAATAATGTACTCCAAAAATGTTAAAATCAGATGATAGGATAATAAGTAATGTTTATATCTTCATTCTTTTCTATATTATAATACTTTACTGTAATAATGCTTTTGTTTAATAATCATGAATTGCTTTTAAAATCAGGAATAAAAGCAAAAAAAAGCTATTTCCACTAAGAAGAAAATATATAATTACTTGGAAAGAAATACTAACATGGGTCAAAAAAGAAGTCATTTGCATGAGTTAAATCTACATATAGTTCCAAATTCAGGTGGCAGTAAATTTACACAAAGGAGATGAATATTTAGGTGTCAGGAGAGTAAATAATGTCTTGGTTAGCACCAAGATTTAAGAACCTGGCTGAGACACGCTTTGCTTTCCTTTGCTTTGCTTTGCTTTACTTCCTGGGATCAGAGGGAAATGTCTGAGGTAAGCCAATAAAAGGCACAGACATTAAAGGAGACTGGACCAAATGGAAATGGCTGGTAAGCTACTTGTTATTGATGGAATCTCTCCCTCACACTCATTTTATAAATTTATAGTGAAAGTTTCCTGAGGACATCTCTCCAGCCACATCTCCTTACCTTTCATCTCCCTCCATTTCCAATCTCCCTTCTCTCTGCCTTCACCCCACCCTCTAAGGTAGGAACCTTGCTCTCTTCTCAGGATCCTTCAGACCCCTCCCGGTTTCACTTGGTTCCTTTGATGACTGGATCTCATGTTTCAAGGATGCAGCAATCAAAAGCAAGGAACTAGAGGGCAGACAGCCACACGGATCATTCTTTAAAATATAGCATTGGATGAAACCTAAACACTAAGAAAAAATTCAATGTATTGTAGAAGATAGCTTATATAAATTTAAAATGTATACATTCATATGTACCTATTAGGTTAAGTTACATATAGAAGGACATGTATTAAACATTTGAAAGGGCACCTAATGGGAGAGAAGATTGGGTGTGGGCATATAGAATAAATGGTAGAAGAAAGGAAGGAAGAACAAAATGAGAGGGCACATTTGTAAAAAACAGAAAACAGATTTCACTCCAAATGTTTTAAATGAAGGGGTGTTAATGAAGGGACTACCTACAGCAGTGTGGGAAGAGTGCAAGTTTAAAAAACAAAAGGACAGCGAAGGTGTATTGGTTTTCTATTGCTGCTATAACAAATTGCCATAAATTTAGTGGCTTAAAACAACATAAGTTTATTATCTTACATTTCTGTAGGTTACTGGCATAGATCTGGCTAAAATCAATGTGTCAGCAAGGCAGCAATCCTTCTGGAGTCATCAAAGGAGAATTTGTTTCCATGCCCTTTCCAGCTTCTAAAGGTTGTCCACATTCCCCAGCTCATGGCCCCCTTTCTCCATCTTCAAAACCAGCATCTAATCTCTTAGACCCTACTCCCATTGTCACATCTCTTTCTGACCACAGCTGCTTTTAAGGACCCAGGTCATTAGACAGGATCTTTCACTCTATGAACTGCTAATTTAACTATGAGTTGGATTCTGTTATGAATCTCTCTCTAAGAGGTATTGTTTCTAAGACCATTACTCCCTATCCTCTGATCTTTTTTTTTTTTTTTTTTGCGGTACACGGGCCTCTCACTGCTGTGGCCTCTCCCCTTGAGGAACACAGGCTCCGGATGCACAGGCTCAGCAGCCATGGCTCACGGGCCCAGCCGCTCCGCGGCACGTGGGATCCTCCTGGACTGGGGCACGAACCCACGTCCCCTGCATCGGCAGGCGGACTCCCAACCACTGCGCCACCAGGGAAGCCCCTGATCTTGTTATTTTTAGAGGACACTTGGCCCCCTTTGATATCCACTTCATCTTATATCCAGGCTATAAATTCCTCCTTAGGCACAGTTCCTGTCTGGTTTTGAAGCTCTGAAAAATCTTATCATAGCTAGCTAGAAAGTAAAATTTGACAGACATTGCCAAAAAAAGCAAAAACTCTTCCTGTTGTATACACCATAGGTCTAAGACCATTCTCAGAGCCACTTTAGCTTCACTCAAAGGCTCTGAGGGTTTGGAACAATTCCCACATGCAGAACAGTGACTCTGAGCAGCAGCCAGCCTGCAACAGCTGGTTCTGAGATTTTTATACATCCAAAGGCTAGGAAACTCAAAATCAAGACCAGGTTAAGGCTGGGATGGGGCAGGGGTGGGAGGAGGAAGAAATAGGGCGTCCACTCTGCGTGCTGAAATCTGAAAGAAAACAGAACAAAGCGCCAGAAGATCTTAGTTCCAGCTCAGCCTTAGACAAACTTGAGCAAGTCTAGTAATTAGTAAGTGGCTTATTGGTTTATATCAGGGTGTCTACCATTCAGCCCATAGAGCAGATTGCATTTATTTTGACTGAGCCTTTACAATGCACCAGGAACTGTAAAAAGCCTGTTCAATCCTTCTCAATAAACATGAAGTCATTTCTATTGTTATCTCGGCTTTAAACATGAGGGAGAATTTGAGAGTTTAAGTGACTGAGGTCCAAATTAACACAGCTAAGTGATGGAGGCAAATCCTCAAACCCCGGAGCCTTAGGGTTTAACCATTATACAATAAAGGCAATCCAGTTGACCCTGGGAAAGATTCCTCCTGAGTTTTTAGTGGAAAAAAAAATAACCAACAAAGAAAGAAAGAAAAATCCAATGCCTAAATTAGTTTGCTCACATAAACAACAGACTAACGTTCCACAAGTAAAGAATTTTTCAAGTTTGATCTAATATGGAAAAACTGAGTTCAACTGCCACAGAAATGGCACTGGTAATAAAGGAATTATTAGAATGTTATATTTTTTTTCGAATGCCTTTAATTGAAGTATAATTTAATAGCATAAAATTCACTTATTTTTAATGTACAATTCAATAGTTTTTAGTAAATTTACAGAGTTGTGCAGCCATCACCACTATTTAATTCCAGAACATTTCATTATCCCAATTATACCAATTAGCAGGCACTCCCAATTCCCCAGCCCACCCAACCCCCACCACTGGCAACCACTAATCTGCTTTCTGCCTGGACATTTCATATAAATGGAATCATACAATATGTGGTCTTTTACTTCTGTTGTCTTTCATTTAGCATAATGTTTTTCAAGCTCAGTCATGAGGGAGCATGTATTAGTACCTCATTCCTTTTTATTGCCCCATAGTATTCTACTGTATGGATAGACCATATTTTGTTTATCCATTCAGCAGCTGATGGACATTTGGGTGGTTTCCCTGATGGCTAATCATGTTGAGCAGTTTTTCATGTGTTCATTGGCTGTTTGTATAAGTATCTATTCATATCCCTTGCTCATTTTAAAATTGGGTTATTATTTTTACTGTTGAGCTGCAAGAGCGCTTTATATATTCTAGATAAAATTCCTTTATTAGATATAGGATTTGAAAATATTCTCCCAGTCTATCACTTGTCTTTTCATTTTCTTAATGGTGTCTTTTGAAGCATAGCGTTCTTACTTTAAGGAAGTCTGATCTAAGGTCATAAAGATTTACTCCTCTGCCTTCTTTTAAGACTTTTGTAGTTTTAGCTCTTATAGTTAGGTCTGCAATCAAGTTTGAGTTGATTTTTGTGTATGATGTGAGGTAAGGGTCTAAATTCGTTCTTTTGCAAGTGGCTATCCAGTTGTCCTTATACCATTTCTTTGATCTCAATATCTGTCCTTACGCCAGTACCACGGTGTCTTGACTACTCTAGCTTTGCACTAAGTTTCGAAATCATGAAGTATAAGTTCTCCAACTTTGTTCTTCCTTCTCAAGACTGTTTTGGCTATTCTGAGTCCCTTGCATTTCTATATAAATTTCAGGATCAGGTTGTCAATTTCGGCAAAAAAACAGCAAGCTGGAATTTTGAGAGGGATTGCATTGAATTTATGTCGGTTTGGGGAGAATTGCCATCTTAATAATACTGAGTCTTCCAATCTATAAACATGCAATGTCTCTCCATTTATTAAGATACTCTTTCATTTCTATAGGCAATGTTTTATAGTTTTCAGTGTAGAATTCTTGCTCTTTTGTTACATTTATTTCTAAGTATTTTCTTCTTTTTTATGCTATTGTGAATGAGATTGTTTTCTTAATTTAATCTTTTGGATCATTTATTGCTAGTAAATAGAAATACAATTAATTTTTGTATATTGATGGTATATCCTATGACCTTGCTTAAGTTGTTTGTTAATTCTAACAGTAGCTTTTGTGCATATTTTAGCATTTTCTATATACCGAATTGTGCTGTCTGCTAATTAGGATAGTTTTACTTCTGCCTTTTCAATCTGGATGCCTTTTACCTCTTTTTCTTGCCTTACTGCACTAAGCCTTCAAGTACATGTTGAATAGGAGGTGGTGAGAGAAGAGGAAAACCTTGCCTTGTTCCCAGTCTTTAGGGGAAAGCATTTAGTCTTGCACCATTAAGTAGGATGTTAGTTGTAGGGTATTTGTACAGCCTCTTTATATGGCTGAGGAAGTTTCCTTCTATTTCCAACTTGTTGAGAATTTTTATCATGAATGGATGTTGGATTTTGTCAAATGCTTCTTCTGCATCTATTGAGAAAATCATGGTTACAATTATTTTCTTTTTCCTTTTGATTGAAAATAGAAGGTAGGTGCATGGCTTTCACTGCAACATTTGTAAGAAGAATTTATACTATTAAATTTGCAAATAAGAGGTTCACTGCATAAGAGATGGAGGAACTTATCAAAAATCATTAATTCATTCATATCAGTGTCCTTACTGAACAGCTATTTGACAGACAAGTGAATATATGCCACTTAGCAAATCTCTTTAACAAACATATATAATCCAGGCATCCAAATTAATTCCACAGATTAATTTTTTTTCTTATCAAAAAGTTCTACAGGGGTGGGGGGAGGCTGCCTTGGCTGTTTAGTCAAGGAAGTACAAGTTTTCACACTGAAACAGATTGAGCAAATTGACATTAAAACTGCATTTATTTTGTATAGATTCCATTGAGTTCAGTGTAGTTTAGCAGACTTAAAAAATTATAGACCTATTGGGGCTTCCCTGGTGGTGCAGTGGTTGAGAGTCCACCTGCCGATGCAGGGGACAAGGGTTTGTGCCCCGGTCCTGGAAGATCCCGCATGCCGCGGAGCGGCTGGGCCTGTGAGCCATGGCCGCTGAGCCTGCGTGTCCGGAGCCTGTGCTCTGCAATGGGAGAGGCCACAACAGTGAGAGGCCCGTGTACCGCAAAAAAAAAAAAAAAAAAATTATAGACCTATTAGGTAGAAATAAAATTGCAATTTCAGAAGAGATTCATTCACTTTTATGCATTAAATTATACTTTAAATTTCTACAACTTTCTTTGAAAGGCAAGCCTCACAATGTATCTGAATTATTAAGCATCTGTCCTATAAGAGTGGCTCTGTTTCAAGAGGAACTATTTAGGATGAACATGAACTATGCTCCCTTAAAAAGATACGCAGTCCCTGGAATTTGAAGATGTGTATTATTTCCAGGATTAAACTGAAATTGCCAACCATGTGGCCATACCCTTGCTCCATATGACTTTGAAAAATGCATTATATTTCATAAAAGTATAATAGCAAAGATGAGAATTACCAGTCATGCAATCATTCAACAAAAATTTACTGATCACCTACTATGAACCAAGCACTGCGATAGGCACCAAAAATACAATGGTAGGCAAAACAGAAACAACCCTTAAGAAGCTTACATATTAACAAGGGAGACAGATACTAAATAATTGCATATATAATTATAATTACAATCATACATGATCAATGCTATAGAGGAAACATTCAGGGTACTATCACAGAGAATAATTAGGGGGACCCAACCTAGTCTGGAGAGGTGAGGGACATACTCCCTGAAGAACAACAGGCAGTTATGTTGAAATCTAGAGTATAGGGGTTTGTCTGGAATACTCTTCCCCTTCCTTCCATCTGACTTAACACTTCCATTCCCCTCTTTGCTCCTTGCTAAGAAGTGTAAAGGTCATGAGATAGAAGGAGTGTGGTTCTTTTGGAGTTGAGAGAAGGCCACTATGGCTGAAACTATTAAGCCTGAGTTTTGAGAAACTCCAAAAGGTAAAGATAAGGAAGAAAAAGAGGAGCCAGGAAAAGTCACCAAGAAGGAGAGATCAAGACAATCTGGTGTCATAGAAAGCAAGGGAGTAGAATATTTCAAGAAGGAAGAATGATAGGCTGTATTGAATGCTACTGAGAGGTCAATTAAGATAGGACTGAAAAGTAGTCATTGTGTTTAGCAAGATGGAGGACATTATGACCATATCAAAAGCAGTTTTGGTAGACGGTAATCAGGCAAAAGACTAGAGGGGAGTGGACAGAAGACTGAATTAGTCACTATAAGGTAGGTATTGCTGTTGTAAAAATAAACTCCAAAATTTCACTGGTTTAACATACAAAACTTTATTTCTCGCTTACGTAACATGAACTATGCAGATCAGCAGGCGTTTTTCTGCTACAGTCACTCAGTAATCTAGGGTAACATCCTAAAGTTGGACCATCTGTATAATATGCACGTGCCCCAGTAGTTGTGGCAGGGGAAGAAAGCATGAAATTCATTTACTCATTTATAAAGTTTTTGGTCCATTGGCCAGACTACTCACATGGTCCCAACTAAAAAGGAGCCAGAAAATGAAGCTTTCCATGTGACAAGGAGGAGAATCAGCTACTGGAGACCTCTAGTAATATCTAGATAGATAGATAGATAGATAGATAGATAGATAGATAGATAGATAGATAAATAGATACAAAATAGGAAATAAGGAAACAGAGACAGCGAGTATAGGCTGCCATTTTAGGAAGCTTAGTTTAAAAAAGAAGAAAGAGAGGATGAAAGTTAGACAGGGATATGATGCCCAGGGAGGTAGGATGTGTGTGGGGGTATATGTGCCTTTATGTGTATGTCTTTTGTGTGTCTGTGTGCTTTGATAGCATTGTTTAAATCAATTTTAATGTTTAGGAAGAATCCAGCAGAGAAAGTGATAGACTAAAGACACAAGAAAGATTTAAAAATAATAATAAAAAGAAGTTTCCCCCAGAAAGCAGGAATAATGAAATCCAGAAGACAGCAGACGGTTTGACCTTTGATATAACCAGGAGCACTTTGCCCATTGTAAAAGGAAGGAAAATGAGCGATGATTTAAGATGCAAGTAGAATTTGAAATTTCATGGCCTGGAGGTTAAGGGAGTTCCCTTCCAAAGGTGTATATTTTCTGTATGACGTGTGAAGCAAAGTTATCCACTAAGAATGAAAGGAGAGTGGGAATGGAAGAGTTCATCAGAAGCTTGAAAAAGATAGAAAAGGTGTGAAATGTGATTTCCAAGGGTGAAAGATGAGCAAGTAAGCTTGCTGGGCAGTGTTGAAGGCCTAGTTCGGATTGGTGATGTTTATCATGATAATTTATTCTGTTGTGGAATTCCTCCAGCAATGATGAATTTTACAACTGACCTTCATGGAGGTGACAAATAATTGAGTTCACCTAGGAAATACTTTTGCCAGGTCATAGTGACTGAAAGAAAGGGGAGAATGGTAGTTAAGAATATTTACAAGGGAATGATTTTAATGATGAGAACCATCTAATCTATACTGGATAAAGAGGGAAGTGAGGTTGGGAGGAGGATGGTATATAGGGGAGAAAGTGGAGAGGTCAATGGATTGAGGGACTTTAAGAACTGTTACAGTACGTGTATTTCAGCAATAAGCTGGAAAGGTAGGAAGCTGTGAATAGACTGAGATGGTCAAAGAGTAAATGTGGAGATGGTGTGGTTTTCAATAATGATGGTGTCCAGGTGACTGTGGAATTTGGTGGCTGGAGGACAGTGGGTGAGATAGTCATTGAATAAGAAGAGGTCAAAGAACTGAGCAGCCAGGGTATTAGATGAGTCCTCCATGGGACATTTAATTTACCCCCAGAATAATGGGGATGAAAATTGTGACACAGGAGCTAAAATCTTTAATAAATGAGGAGGAGAGTACACTGGAGGTTAACAGATGATCTCAAGGAAAAAAAGGGAGAGTATGATACACCCTCAAAAGAAATGGGGTGGAAGCAATGGTCTAGAAGTGACAAATGAATCTGAAAGTACTTTAATTAAGCTCTTCTGAAGAAGTGTAGATCCTATTCAATCTGTAAAATGTCAAGTTTCACATCAACTTTATCAAAAATTGATTAATGACCAGCACTTAACCTAGAAATATGTGAATTTTTAGGAATAAAGTTGATTAAACTACTTTTGGTCTACGTTGGCATTTATATCAAAATCCACATTTTTATATAGCTAACAATCTATGCTTTACTGTTGTTATTTAATTTATTCAATTTAAAAAATTCGTGCAGCTGTACCCATTTAGATTGTGATCACATGGGCACTGCATTCCTTGCATGAACTCACTACTCTTATTCATTGTCTCTCTCACTCAAAAAAGATAACAGAATACAAGGAATGCTCTTAATCTTTTTAAAATTTATAAGTAAATATTTCTCAAAACATTTACACCTGAACTATGTACTAGTAACACATTACTTGCTTCTAAACTTACAGTTAGGGACTTCCCTGGTGGTACAGTGGATAAGATTTCAAGCTCCCAATGCAGGGGGGCTGGGTTCGATCCCTGGTCAGGGAACTAGATCCCATATGCATGCCGCAACTAAGAGTTTCCATTCCACAACTAAGGAGCCCATATGCCACAACTAAGGAGCCCACCTGCTGCAACTAAGGAGTCCACATGCCACAACTAATGAGCTGGTGAGCCGCAACTAAGAAGCCCGTGAGCCGCAACAAAGACCCGGTGAAACCAGATAAATAAATATTAAAAAATAAACACGTAGGGGCTTCCCTGGTGGTGCAGTGATTAAGAATCCGTCTGCCAATGCAGGGGACATGGGTTCAAGCCCTGGTCCGGGAAGATCCCACATGCCACGGAGCAACTATGCCCGTGCGCCACAACTACCGAGCCTGCGCTCTAGAGCCCACGAGCCACAACTACTGAGCCTGTGTGCCGCAACTACTGAAGCCCATGCACCTAGAGTCCGTACTCCACAACAAGAGAAGCCACCGCAATGAGAAGCCCATGCACCGCAACAAAGAGCAGCCCCTGCTCGCCATAACTAGAGAAAGCCCACGCACAGCAATGAAGACCCAACACAGCCAAAAATAAAATAAATTAAATAAATAAATTAATAATAAATAAACTTACAGTTAAATATAGGACCCCAGTATGTGAAGACTCTTGGAGCTACTTATCTAGACCCCTCAGGCTATTCCTGTGAAACTCCCTTTGTTGTTCCTATTACCCCATATGAAGATGGAGTTGGATGAGGTTAAAAAGTACTACATAGGCAAATTTTTACAAGGGTCTCTCTGTTCTCTAGAGCTGGCCTATGCATGTCTCTAGTTAATTATTTATGATTATTATTTCCTTTACCTACAATAAGACAGAGACTTAATCTCAAAATTTGTCCTTAGACATGGTTCCTTTCGAGAAACTCAGAAGTGGAACTGACTTTGGTATGGCTTTCAATTGTGTCCTTTGAAACACTGTCATTTAATTTTATTTTCATGAAAAAAATGATGAACTGGATTTAAACTGGGAAATCCTAGGGTAGTAACAGCTTCCTGCCTCCCCATCCCCTGTTGATTGCCTCAACCTCACTCCCACCTCAGTAAGCTCTCCCTTAAACTTTCTTCTAGTTAAATCCCTCTGAGAGTACCACTTATTCCCTGCTGGGACCTTGACTCTGCCCTTACTAAAGAATTCAAGTTGTGTTGAGTGTTCTCCAAACTCTACTGACCCAGACAGCTGGGAGCTTACAAACCAGTAATGACAGATCAAAATGTGCTCCACAAAGCACTAGTTTTGGGGAGCACCCTGGCCAGGTCTGTGGTGCTGAATTCCACTTAAACCTCATAAAAAACTAAGCACGTGTGCCCACAGACTGGTCTTCCTTATGTAGTTGCAATGTCACTGCACATGGGTGATGCCTGCTCGTTACTGTATACACAGCAGACAAAGGAGAAAGATGGTGCTGGTGGTATAAAAATTGTAGCCACGGGGCTTCCCTGGTGGCGCAGTGGTTGAGAGTCTGCCTGCCGATGCAGGGGACAAGGGTTCGTGCCCCGGCCCGGGAGGATCCCACATGCCGCGGAGAGGCTGGGCCCGTGAGCCATGGCCGCTGAGCCTGCATGTCCGGAGCCTGTGCTCCACGACGGGAGAGGCCACAACAGCGAGAGGCCCGCGTACCGCAAAAAAAAAAAAAAAAAAATTGTAGCCAGATGACAGATGATGGTGATGTGGCTTGCTAAAGACAGTTTTTACAACCATACATACAAGGTGATGTTTTAGGGTGATATATGTGGGAGCATGAGGAGCCTAGTCCTGTGACCTCGACGAATCTCTCTCCAAATATTTCATAACCACCAACCAGAGCAAGTTTCCTGCTAGAAACTGGGGAAGCTCAAAATTTCTGCTCACCAAACATCCCTCCTCAGCCTGCTGTCTCCTGGTATGCTCTGCTGAGGATGTATCTTTTGTGCTTATCACAGGAACCATGACTTTTACAAGATTTATGTGTCAGAGGGTTCATTTCCACAGAGCCTTCGACCCAGTCCTTTGTGAGATGTTGCAAGCTCGTTGGGAAGCTGTTAAAGGTTATTAGGGAAAAATAGGCAGTACGGTCAAACATATCTGGAAAACACTGTGTTAAACAAAATGAACCAGTTTTCTGCAGAAATACTCAGAAGGTTTGATATGTTATGTGCATTGCGAATCTGATACGCAGGGTTTCCCAGCCTGCGCGTAACAGGGAACCTTTTTGTCAAAAGAACACACGTGACACGTTGGGCAACACTCTCCTATGGTTGGAAACATTGTGGGTGATGGGGCAGAGGGGGGCGCTCTAGAAAAGAGCGGGATGGTGAGCAGGTATTCAAAGGAAGAGGTTCAGTCCCCATCAGTCTCCCAGCTCTTGCTGAACTAGAAACAGGAGTCACTGTGAAGCTGACTGAATTGTACAGCTTATTGAATTTACTCTGAACACTTCATTTGAAATTTGGTTCCTGATTGTCAGAGGTTTTTTAATCTGGTACAAAAGGTTACAGAGGAACGCTGCTGCCCAAATCTGCCAGCCCATGGAAGGCTTTTTAATTAACTTTAAAAGGTCTGTGTGAGTCCTTTGCATGGCAGGATATATAAAACGCCCACACCCAATAACTGGAGTGAGAGAAGCAACTGGAGTTACTCCAAAGCCATTTCACTAACATTTTTAGGAAGAGCTGATTTCTTGTTTTGAAATTCAAGTTTGCAAGATTCAAAAATAAAATAAAATTAAGTCTTACCAACAACACGAGCTACAGGGTCAGTGAGGCCTTTATTCCAACTGGGTTGCCCTTTCAGAATCAAATCCACACTCACCCTTTTGTTCTTAAAAGGAAGTGCTCTCCATGTATGGGTGACACAGGCAAGAGAAGATTGTCATAGGAGACATTATAAATGATGACACTGGAACAGATTGACCTTAATATTTAAATAAATCCACTCAGTGAAGAGAAAACAGCAGGAAGTCATCCTGAGCAAAGCACAGTAACTCTCTGGCAATGCAATATGGACACAGCAGGGTGATAACAGGCTGAAAAATTTGCACAGTGACCCCAGATGGGTCCTGCTTTCTCCCCTTTGCCATAGGTGGGAAGGCTCCAGTAGTCGTATCAAGGATATTTTTCCTACATCATCCCTCCATCTCCAGAATGCCAGTGTAGGCATTGAACAAACTGCATTGTTGAGGGTGGAGGTAGAGCTCTACTAGGTGCAAAAGAGTTCACTATGGAAAGCCATCTAACCCTAAATTTCCAACCGCTAGGCTGTGGACTTCATGTGGGAAGAGTGAGGAGTTCAGTGAAAACTATGAATTCATCTGTGGACTGGTTAACTAAACTATACACCTCAAACATATATGGGCTATCAAATTTGTTGATTGGTTCTAACAGTTTTTTGGTGGAGTCCTTAGGGTTTTCTATATATAAAATCATGTCTTCTGGGCTTCCCTGGTGGTGCAGTGGTTGAGAGTCCGCCTGCTGATGCAGGGGACACAGGTTTGTGTCCCAGTCCGGGAAGATCCCACATGCCGCGGAGCGGCTAGGCCCGTGAGCCATGGTCGCTGAGCCTGCGCGTCCGGAGCCTGTTGCTCTCACAACAGTGAGAGGCCCACGTACCACAAAAAAAAAAAAAAATCATGTCTTCTGCAAGTAGTGACAGTTTTACTTCTTCCTTTCCAATTTAGATGCCTTTTATTTCTTTTTCCGGCCTAATTACTCTGGCTAGGACTTCTAACACTATGTTGAATAAAAATGGCAAGTGTGGGCATCCTCGTCTCGTTCCTGAACTTAAGGGAAAAGCTTTCAACTTTTAGCAATTGAGTATAGTGTTAGCTGTGGGTATAACATATATGGCCTTTATTATGTGGAGGTACATTCTGTCTATACCCACTTTGTTGAGAGTTTTTAATCATAAATCAATGTTGAATATTGTCAAATGCTTGTTCTGCATCTATTGAAATAATTATATGATTTTTATCCTTCATTTTGTTAATGTGGTATCATTGCTTTGCAGATGTCAAGCCATTCTTGCATTCCTTGGAAGAAATCCCACTTGATCAGAGTGTATAATCCTTTTAATGTATTGTTGAATTTGGATTGCTAATATTTTGTCAAGGATTTTTGCATCTATGTTCATCAGGGATATTAGCCTGTAATTTTCTTTTTTGTGTGGTATCCTTGTTTGGTTTTAGTATCAGGATAATGATAACCTTATAAAATGAATTCTGGAGTGTTCCCTCTTCTTCAATTTTTTGGAAAAGTTTGAGAAGGATAGGTATTAAATCTTCTTTGAATGTTTGGTAGAATTCACCAGTGAAGCCATCTGTTCCTGGACGTTTTTGGGGAGATTTTTGATTACTGATTCAATCTCCTTACTAGCAATTGGTCTGTTCAGATTTTCTAATTTCTTCATGATTTAGTCTTGGAAGATTGTATGTTTTGAGGAATTTATCCATTTACTCTAGGTTGTCCAATTTCTTGGCATATAATTGTTCAGAGTAATCTCCTATGATCTTTTGTATTTCTTTGGTGTCAGTTGTAATTTCTCCTCCTTCATTTCTGATTTTATTTATTTCAGTCCTCTCTCTCTTTTTCTTGGTGAGCCTACTTAAAGGTTTGTCTATTTTGTTTATCTTTTTAAAGAACCATCTTTTAGTTTCATTGATGTTTTCTATTGTCTTTTTGGTCTCTATTTTATTTATTTCCACTCTGATCTTTATTATTTCCTTCCTTCTACTAACTTTGGGCTTTTTTTTTCTTTTCTTTTTCTAATTCCTTTAGATATAAAGTTTTATTCCACACAGGCTTTCTTAAACATTCCTCAAAAGGGGAATTCTCCATGGCCAACGATAGGGTACATCAGTGTTGAGTTTTCATCGTATATTGTACTGAACCAACACCCGGAATTCAGTAGTTATAAACCCCACTGTAATTAAATTTCATGGGTTTCCTGCAGACCTGTTGACAGAATATATCACAATCCAAGGGGCTGTCTGGAAATGTATGGAGAGAATAAACCCACCCATTATGGTGAAACCCAAGACTGCCTTCTAAATACTTCCCGGCACTGATTAGAAAAGTACACTGAATGCTTAACACAGTGAATAAATCATCATCTCTGGCAAACTGCGTGTGACAGAGCGTGCTGAGGACTGCTACTTCCAAGCAGAGGTGGTTTTTGTTTAACCTGAATCAAGACATTTAGTTCTGACATGAAAAGTCCAAAGCTGCACACCAGCAGGCTCCTTTCATAATCACTTGAAGCTCTCCTGTAGTTATTATCAGCCCAGCTCTCTAGCCCCAATTGCTATTTGCCTTGATGTAAGGAACTGCCTGATTTATTAGCTAGGGTGAAATTATCCACCCTGAGATCCTTACTAATTTTCTTACACAACCAAAAGGAAAGGGTTGCCACTAAGACACCACATTACAATTATTCCAAAGGACTATTTGTGATAGGAAAGTGTTCAAGCCTGAAGTTAGGCAAAAGTGAGTTAAAGCCACACACCATTAAAGACACAAAGACAAGGAAATGTTGAGGCAAGGCTGGCAGACCAGCCTCATCCACTGTCTAGAATTCCTTCTACTGGGCTCAGAGCTTGCACCATTGAACATGACTTCAGATGGCTCCACAACATTTTCTAAAACCAAGGAGAAGAAATGAGTCCCATCTTCCACTCAGGTTCCCTGCCTCCTTAAAACTGCAGCCCAGCTATATTTATATTTATGTATTATAAATAAGTTTCACAAATATATACCACACAAATAGGCATATAAATGTAGTTATAGGTAAACTTATAAATATATATTATATATTATATTATATATAAAATAGACCTCATAATAGCTACCACTATCACTTTAAACACAGATGCAAATGCCTCCACTTTCAAAACTAGCTGGGTTTTGCTGGTCGATTACAGACAGTTGCAAATAAAGCTCTCCAGTCACCCAGCGTTTTCTCTGTACATAGGTTTAGAACAGATGTTGAATGCTAGAGGCACACTCCCACTTCAGGGCATGTGTTTGATCCTGCTGGTCTTCTGCCTGGAACTTTCATTCCCCTAATTATCTGCACTGTTCACTCCCTCATCCCCTTAAAAACTTGATTCCAATGTTACCAAGATGAAGCCTCCCTGAGCACACTATTTAAAATTGCAATCCCCGGGGCTTCCCTGGTGGCGCAGTGGTTGAGACTCCGCCTGCCGATGCAGGGAACGTGGGTTTGTGCCCCAGTCCGGGAAGATCCCACATGCCGCGGAGCGGCTGGGCCCGTGAGCCATGGCCGCTGAGCCTGCGCGTCCGGAGCCTGTGCTCCGCAACGGGAGAGGCCACAACAGTAAGAGGCCCGCGTACTGCAAAAAAATAAATAAAATAAAATAAAATAAAATTGCAATCCCCTCCACCATCCCTGGCACTCTCCATCTGTCCTGCTTTATTTTTCTCCAGAGCATTTACCACCTTCTAATATTCTATGTAATTTATTTTGTGTTTAATGATGACTTCCTCACTGCCCGCCTCCCCCCATCTCACACACACACACACACACACACACACACACACCATCAGAGTTCACGCTCCATGAAGACAAGAATTTTTGTCTGTTTCACTCACTGCTACATCCCTAGCATCTGTAGGAGTGCTTGGCACATTGCAGATTATCGGTGTTTTGTGGGTGGGAAGGGCAGAAGTAAGCAATAGCAGACTATAGAGACATAAAAGACTAAAAGTTATCTTCTAGATCAGGGGTCCCCAACCCCCGGTACCGGTTCTCAGCCTGTTAGGAACCAGGCTGCACAGTGGGAGGTGAGTGGCCTGCGAGCAAGTGAAGCTTCATCTGCTGCTCCCCATCAACTCGCATTACCGCCTGAACCATACCCCTCCCACCCCCCACCACCCTGTCCGTGGAAAAACTGTCTTCCACGAACTGGTCCCTGATGCCAAAAAGGTTAGGGACCTCTGTTCTCGATGGTTTTAAAATCTTTAAAATTTGTCTTCATGTTATACCTACGCAACAGAGACTAACAAAGGGAATGCTTGTTGAATAACTTTTCACTTTATGCCCCTTCATTTCTAAACCTGCCTACCTGGAGCAAAATTTGTGAATTAAATCCATGGTTTGGTTGCCGAAATCATAGGTACAAGCTAATGATCTGGAATTAGACAGGTAGTTCTTCGACTTTAGCTCCCATCATAATCCCTGGAAGAGCTTGTGAAAGCACAGACAGCTGGGCCCAACTCCCACAGTTTCAGATTCAGTAGGTCTGTGGTGAGACCCAATAATTTCCATTTCTAACAAGTCCCCAGGTGATGCTGATGCTGCTAGTCTGGGGACCATGCTTTGAGAGCCACTGGCCTGAACATTTCAAAGTGGACACAGATCAACCACTGATGTTTTCTCATTGGTTTTCTCCTGTGTATTTTTTTTTCAGAAACCAATCTTACTTCCTCTCAATTTCTGAAGGTAAACACATCTTACAATTTGGATATCCTAGGACTTCATATCAGTACCTAATTTTTACAGGTCTAGCTTGACACAGAGACAAGTGGGACCAATAAAATGACTGACTGCTCAACCAGCTCAGCAGACAAGTAAACAAAAGACCTTTTAATTGGTCTCCTTTCGACTTTTGTATATCCCTTCTTTCCACTGCTAGCTCTGTGCTACATACTGAGACTCGGCGTGAAAGGATAGAGTTCGCCCTGGAAATTCCCCCTGCAATATAGGAGCTTCTCGAACTCCTGTTAAATAAAAGTGCTGGCGCTCTTTCCCCTGAGTAGCAGACTCTTTGAGCACCGCACACCACAGACCCTCAGTTACCTCTGATTTTGGCTAGCTGGGGTGGATAATGTCCCTGCAAGCTGCCAAACACCCCACCTCACACATCTGCTGGGCCTCTTTGATTTTCTGTAGCGAGGTACTCTCAGAAACCCTGAAAAATGGCTCAGTCTGCACAGGACAACCAGATTAGTGTCCTTAGGGACAATCCTTTAATTGGGAGCAATAGTATATGGATAAATGCCCACAGCTTCCCATTATTTGGTGAGACAAATCTGAGCCACATTCTCTCAATACATGCTCCTCAGGCATCCCCAGAGAGATCAATCCCCAGGGGCCCACAGCCATCACCAGCTCAATGATACACCTCTTATTGACTTTTCTTTCTTTCCTGTTTCACCCTTCTGCTCCCTCACTTTTGATACCTAGGGTCACCTCCCTAATAAACCACCTGCACCCAAGTCCCCCTCAGGGTCTGCTTTCAGGGAACCCAATCAAAGATACCATCTTAGAGTGAGTTCCCTGGAGGTCGACTCTGAGGAAGAGTTGTGTGCAGAAGTTTCAGGGAGGAGTGACCTCGGGAGATACACCTATAAGGGAGTGATAAAGGGGAAACTGACTCAAAAGTATCTGCAACCAAAACCTCAGCAGGTCCTAATGCGACTTATGGAGCTGAGATGGCCCCTTAGGGTTGTCCTCAATTGAGGCTCTGCCAGTCTTTGACCCCAGGCCACCCTTGGGAGGTGGCCTCATCTTGGGTGAGGAAGTTTCCTGAAGCCCCCTGAGGGTTTCCAGGGAGGGGCTCATCTGTGAGCCATCAGTAATCGATATTCCCAGCAGCCGGGGTAAGAGTATATTGGCCCTTAAGAGGGGACTGGGTCGAGCACTAGGGATCCCCTAAATCACTGCCTTGTCACCACTTCCTGGCAATTTTCAACAGCCTTGAAAGTTCAATTGTCTCTGTCTCCTGTAGCCATCCTTGACTTGGAGAGGAAACTTCCCTGCAGACTCAGTATTTAGAGAAAAATAAGTTACATCTGGCATACTGAGTAAATATATTAAAGAAACCTAAAATCGCAAATGTAAAAATTGGCTACAAGGTGCTAAACTTAAGTGTTCATATATAATTAAATTCCATCAATGATGTGATGTTATATTCAAAACATCCTTTCTCAAAAGGGTTTTTCTTCTAAGCTGTGGTGTTTGGGGGTTGTGGAAATTTTTTTTTTCACATATTGAGTGAAGACAAAAGTGTCTGTCAAGGCACTTGTTATAAAAAGGCAATTAAAACATCCTGGATCCAGTATGACTAATGGGTAGGAGCCCTAGTGCTCCTGAAAATACTGCACTAATTACAGTTTCCTTTAGTGGCAGACCCAAACAAAAGCAGGCCACCTCATTTTTCAAATTTAAATAAAGAGCACTAGGTACTTAAGAACTCTCTTCAGGAGCACGCAAGTGTGGCCGCCTGCATCTCACATGCTGTCAAGAAAACCTCCCCAGTCACT
Source organism: Pseudorca crassidens (assembly GCF_039906515.1). Taxonomy (NCBI): domain Eukaryota; kingdom Metazoa; phylum Chordata; class Mammalia; order Artiodactyla; family Delphinidae; genus Pseudorca; species Pseudorca crassidens. Next base: position 96,170,360 of record NC_090317.1, read on the forward strand.
GTCCTCTCTAGGAGTGAAGAGTGGCCCTACTTCCCTCAAACATCTGCTCTTCCTAGGGTTGGGGTATGTGTCCACCATCTACTTCCTTGTTTCTGAAATGGCCTCCTTTTTTAATTGAACTTTTTATTGAAATAACTGTAGATTCCCATGCTGTTTAAGGAAATAATACAGAGAGCGCCTGTGTACCCTTTACTCACTTTCCCTCAATGGTGACAAATTACAAAACTCTGGTATGGTATCAGGGTGGTGACATTAATACCATCCATCCATCTTATTCAGATTCCCCCAATTTTATTTGTACTCATTTGCATGTGTATGTGTTTAGTTTTAATACAATTTCATTCCACATGTAGGTTCCTGTGACCGCCACCACAGTCAGGATACAAACCAGTTCCATCACCACAAGGATAACTCCGTTGCCCTTTCATAACCATACCCACCTCCTTCTAGGACCCCCATCTTCTCTCTCTCCACAACCAAGTCCTTAACCCCTGGCACCTGGCAACTACTAATCTGTTCTCCTTTCTAAAATTGTGTAATTTCAAAAATGCTATATACATGGAATCACACAGTATGCAACCTTTGGGGATTGGCTTTTTTCATTCAACATAATTCTCTGGAGAGTCATCCAAGTTGTTATGTGTATCAGTAATTCATTCCTTTTTAATGGTGCAAAGTGCTCCACAGTATGGACATACCACAGTTTACTTAACCACTTATCAGTGGAAAGACATCCGGGTTGTTTCCAGTTTGGGGCTTTTATAAACAAAGCTGCTATGAACATTTGTATACAGATTTTTATGTGAACATAAGTTTTCATTTCTCTGGGATAAATGCCCAAGGTTACAACTGCTGGGTCATATGGTAGTTGCATATTTAGTTTTTTTAAGAGACTGTCAAGCTGTTTTCCAGAGTTATACAACCATTTTATATTCCCACCAGCAATGTGTGAGTGATCCAGTTTCTCCACATCCTCATCAGCATTTGGTATCATGATTTTAATGTGCATTTCCCTGATGCCTAATGATATGAACGTCTTTTCACATGCCTATTCGCCATCTGTATATCCTCTTCTTTAGAAAGGTCTCTTTTTTTGCCCAGATTTTCCAGTTTTTCATTTGTGTGTTGCTTGACGGGGCAGAAGGGGTTTCCTAGGGCAGGCAGGCAGGTGTCTGTGGGTGGGGGAGGGGAGTCTTAGGCCCACAGGGACAGAGTCTTCCTGGCCTGCTGGGCCTCTTGTGCTGAGATCTCCCTTGCTGGTGTTGCCCACCTAGATCTCTCTCAGTTCCTCTCAGGAGGGAAGGGGAGTCTCAGGCTGTGCAGGGAAGGAGAGCACTTCCCCCAACCAGGCACTGTTGGCAATGCTCCCCATCAATCCCCCTTACCGGTGGTGCTGGGATTGCCTGGTGGTGTCAGGACTTTCATCTGATCTGGGGGAGGAATGAGCCAACTTCGGCTGTCTTCTATTGCTAAGTTGGGGGTCCGGAAAAAAAACAGGTCTGGTTACCTTCTTCTGTTGGTGGGGGTGGTCATAAGACACCCTGCAGCTGTGTGGTTCTTCTAATTCTGGGGTCCCAAACCAGTTTGCCTTTCTCTTACCACCTTTCAGACTTCTCCTTTGGTTGCCTTTTACATTATTTCCAGGGTTTGTAATTGTATTTAGCTGGGAGGAACAGGGAAAAGTATGTCTATACCATCTTGTCTGGATCAGAAGTCTGAAATGTCCTTTTAAGGATGTATTTCAGCTCAGTTACAGCTTAGTTTCACCTTCTGCCATATAAAGAGAAAAGAGAGGTGATTTTCCCCCAAGATTGCTATTCCGTGACCTTAGATGTTGTTCCCAGAACACTACTCATAGAAGTTTGGAAGAAGGCAAATTCTCTCATAGACTCCAAAAATTTTACAGAGTCAAAGGAATCTTAGAGATCATGTAGGCCAATGGTTTTGTTTGTTTGTTTGTTTGTTTTTTGTTTTTTGCTGTACACGGGCCTCTCACTGTTGTGGCCTCTCCCATTGTGGAGCACAGGCTCCGGACGCGCAGGCTCAGCATCCATCGCTCACAGGCCTAGCTGCTCTGCGGCATGTGGGATCTTCCCGGACTGGGGCACGAACCCGTGTCCCCTGCATTGGCAGGTGGACTCTCAACCACTGCGCCACAAGGGAAGCCCAGCCAATGGTTTTTAAGCATTCCTATTCATGGAACACTTTCTTCTTCAAATGAACTCCAATAGGGAAGGTCAATATTTAGGCATCAGTGAAGCTGTCTAGGGACAGTCCTTCACTGTTCATTCCTCTCTCCCCCAACCAACAGCTTCAGAATCTAGAGAATTTAAGGAGCACAGTTTCAGGAGACTCATCTAGTCCAACCCCTTCCTTTTACAAATGAAGACCCTGAGGACCAGAGAGGGTATATAAATTAGTGGCAGAGCTGCTATTAAAATCTATGTCTCCCAAGTCAGCAAGTCTAATCCTAGATATTTACCAAGAGGTAAAAATATATGTCCACCCAAAGATATGCACATCAATGTTCATAGTGGCTTTATTCAAAATAGCCAAAAGCCAGAGACAACCCATAGATACATCAACAAGTGAATGAATGAATAAATGGAGGTATATCCATAAAATGGAATACCACTCAGCAATAAAAAAGAATGTACTCTCAATGCACACTACAACATGGATGAATCTCAAAAGCATTATTTGTATGAGAATTCCCTGGCAGTCCAGTGGTTAGGACTCCACACTTCCATTGTAGGGGGCACAGGTTCAATCCCTAGTCAGGGAACTAAGATCCCACAAGCCGCACGGCATGGCCAAAAATAAATAAATAAATAAAAAGCATTATTTGTAACTAAATAAGCCAGACACAAAAACAATCTAGCTTGTATTATTCCATTTATATAAGGATCTTACACTGACCTTGACAATTACATGTTTTGTCCTTGGGACTTCACCATAACACTCCCTTCCAAAAATATTTCATTTATAGAACTATTTTATTGTCATAGAAGGTGACCTCAGGATCCCAACTTATGGTGTGCACTCCTAAGCTCTACTCCTAGTTTCCATGTCTTTAAAATGGAGCAGCTGTCTAGATAGCTTCTAAGGCCCTATCCTGAACTAAAATTATAAGATTATAGTGCATGGGAGGGGATAGTAGGAGTTGCTAAATGTCCAGGAACTTGACTGGAAATATAATACAGGGATAGGACTGGAGGCACTGGTGCCCACCTGAAGGATACCACAGTGGACTCTGTGAGGGTTAAGCTCTGAAGACTCATAGGTCCTTCCACCATGAGTGGAAGGATAAAAGCAGCCCAACCATAAGTTTCCATCTTTACTTACCATCATCAAGGCAAGGTGCTCTATGTTCCTGTTCTGTCCACAAGGGATTGGATCAGGGCCCAGATATGAGCTGAGGGCAACCATATATGAGCTGAGCAAGGAATTCAGGGCACCCTCAGTAGGACATCCTCCTGGGCAAACAACCCCTCAAATCCTCTCTCTGTCCACCTAATTTCTGTTCTGGAACTTGAACGAGAATGAGGCAGGTTCCTATACTCATGGCTGCAGTCCCAAGCCATTTAGGACTATTTTCCAGGTTACCAATGGAGCCCTCAGCTCATATCTCAGCCCAGAGAACTCAGTCCTCATAAGGTTATGTTGCTAAGGGCGCAAATTCTTCTGCCACAAATTCCTCTGTACCCTCAGTCTCAGATTACCTTTGGTAATGGGTATGTATTGTATCCTTTCCCTGGGAGCCTTAGAAATCTGGCCAGCTGGCACAGAAAAACAGGAGAAGAGTGGAAGGATGAACTGAAGGCTGGCCAATCCATATAACTGTCTAGAAACCTTCTGCTGACTTGAAAGGACAAGTAAGGCTTCTGTCTTATTGGGTTGGCCAAAAAGTTCATTCGGGTTTTTCTGTAAGATGTTATGGAAAAACCCGAAATTTTTGGCCAACCCAATATTTCTATCCTTCATTCCTCTTTGAAAGATGCATCAAAATCAAGGCTTTTTACTCTACCCACAAGGATGAGGACTACTCTGCTTGGTCAAATTGCAAGACTCTCAGTGGATCGTATTTTCTAACTGGTGGCATCATTGTGTATTAAAAGGTCTCCTATATCTTACATCACTCAGGGAATGGGCAGATCAAGACCAACTCTGCTGGGAGGGTGGCAGAGAAGGGGGAGCAGGCCACCAAGTTCTCTCTCCTGCCTACAGCAGAGAACTAGGGGTAAGCAGGCTCTTCCTTGAGTCTCATTTTCTGCAACTTCTCTGCCCTCACTCTAGGCCAAGCACACCACCTCTCACTGAACTGCAGAGTGCACCCATAAGTGGGCTATGGGGAAGGCAGCAAGGGCTCAGAAGAGGAAGCACAGAGACCAGAATGATTTTTTAAATAAATTGTATCATATCTGGCCCATGCTGACCTATAAAGGTCAACATTGCTGGCTTCCTAATCTACTCAGATTATTAATAATTTGGGATTTTATCGTGTTCAGCCTCTCCTTCAGTAACAAGCCACAGAAATCAACCCTAGCTAACTTTAACCAAAACGACTTTGCAGAATTGAAGGAAAGGCTGAACAAGCAGGTCTTGGGAATGGCAGGAGATTCAGTGACTCTGGGAAGCTCAGTCAGAAACTTACAGAAAATCTCTCTACATAAGGACATGCTGGGAAGTCACATCATCACTTCTGCCACATTCTGTTTGTCAAAGTAAGTCACAAAGCCAGCCAAAATTCAAGGGAGGGAAAATCAACTCTACTTCTTGGTAGGATGAGGGGCAAAGTCACATTGCAAAAGAGCACGTGACCGGGGAAAAACTGTTACAGCCATTTTTGGTAACAACCTATCATTGAAGGTTACAACCTAGAATGAAAGGTGAGAGTCTTCACCATTCAGCACAGCATCTTCTAGAAACACTCTAGTTTAGAGTGTTATAAAGGGTTATTGGTAAGCAGGAAAATCACAGAAGAATTATAAGTGCTCAAGAAACATAGGAAAAAATGCTCAACACCAACTGTAATGAAAGCTAAAAGTAGGAGGGCACTTTTCATCTACCAAAGTGGCAAGCACTTTAAAAATTATAAACCCTGAATGTAAAGGATATATAGCATAAACATCTACGATTTCAACTATGTGAAAGGAACCTCAAGGGCTAGATTTGACCGGTAGTAATTTGAAAGTATACTTAGGCCCAATTTGAATACCACATGCTAGGAATGCAGAATTGAATCGCTAGAACTAGAAATGGAGCCCCAGACAGCCCCTAAAAAAATAAATCTCAATTCACCTTTGCTATTTTCTGCTACTTCTGCATGTCAGTCTACTTATATGCTAAAAGGAAACGTGCCGAAGTATCAAGAATACTTGAATAGTGGGTGATTTATACTGTCTTCAAATTTTTTCTTATTTTTTACATCCTTTGTTTCCAAATATTTCACTTTTATACTCAGCTAAAACGAGTAAAGATTAGGCCTAGGACTGAACACAATATTTCAATTAGGGCTTCTTTCATTTTTCTTGAATAAGACAAGCACATCCCCCATCAAGGTCTTTGCACTTGTGGTTTCCTCTGCCTGGATTGCTCTTCCCCTAGAGATTCACCTCTTTTGTTCTTTACTGCCATCAAATCTTTGCCCAAAAGTCACTTTTTCAATGAAGCCATCCCTTGCCACCCTATTTAAAATTGCAAATAATCCCTTGCACTTAAGCACTACCTTTCCTCCTTCCCTGTTTATTTTTTCCCAAAGCTTTCATCTCTTTCTGACAGCTCATATAATTTATTTCTTTGTGTACTGTCTCCTCCCACCACCACCCATAGAATTTAACCTATAAGGGGGCAAAAAGTTTGTATCCCCAGAACCTAGAACAGGGCCTGGCACATAGTAGGTTTTCAGTAAATCTCGTTGTAGAAATACATGAGCTTTAAAAAATGGGATTCACTGTAGTTTCTTTGCATTCTCTGAAGACCCTTATTTGCTCACCCCAGAACATGTTTATTGTAGTTTTAGACTGACCATTTTAAAGTCACCTGATTGGGCATTTGATGCTTCATGAGAGTGGAGGAACAAAACAAAACAACCTCTGGGAAACACGTTGCCACTAATGTGGAATTGGTAATTGTTATGCAACTACCAATGTGGTCTCTACGGCCACATGAGACCTGCATCCTACATTTCTCTTCATTCAGCCTCCAACCACATCAGCTTTCTTAACACTCACAATATACAGCTACCTCTTATTAAATTTGTTGTCAGTGAAACTCCCAGAACTTTCTTTTTTTGTGTGTAAATTTATTTGTTTATTTTTGGCTCCGTTGGGTCTTCGTTGCCGTGCGCAGGCTTTCTCTAGTTGTGGCAAGCAGGGGCTACTCTTCACTGCAGTGCGTGGGCTTCTCACTGCGGTGGCTTCTCTTGTTGCTGAGCACAGGCTCTAGGCGTGTGGGCTTTAGTAGTTGTGGCACACGGGCTCAGTAGTTGTGGCTCCCGGGCTCTAGAGCGCAGGCTCAGTAGCTGTGGCGCACAGGCTTACTTGCTCTGCGGCATGTGGGATCTTCCTGGACCAGGGCTCGAACCCGTGTCCCCTGCATTGGCAGGCAGATTCTTAACCACTGCGCCACCAGGGAAGTCCCTATTTTTTATTAAATTTTAAGTTCAAATGCCCACATTTATCTTGCAAGTGTTGGCCAACCTTCCAGACTGTCAAAATCTTTGTTGAATTTTGATTCTAACATCTCTTACATCAGCTATACCACCCAGTTTTGTGTCTGTAGATTTGATGAATGTCTTAAACATCTTTATTAAGTTTTGGTGGGGCAGAGTCTAATGAACAAGTGGAAAATGTTGAATAAATGGTGACTTGTACCAGATAACTTTTTAATGCATGCTTTCCCTCGCGTAATCCTCTCAGTGATATTAAGTGGATGTTATCTGCAATTTACAAGTGCAACAACTGAAGTTCAGATAAGCATGCAACTTGCTCAAGACCTCACCTGTAGTAACAGATAGAAGCAGGATTTCTACTTGGGTCACCAAAACCCATACACTGTTGCAATATAAAGGCTGTACTGCGTCTTTATGGCCACAAAGAACCCTTAAATTCCAGAAGTAGGTTGCTGGCTACAATCCTAATTGAAGTTACAAGCCCTGCACTTAAAGCAGTACTTCTGGGCCAATGGTTAACTTTCACTGTGCATCAGAATCACTTGGGAAACTTAAAAAAAAAACAAACCTGATGCCCAGGTTCCACCTCCCAGAATTTCTGACTTAATTGGTCTATAGTAAGGCAAAGTATTTTATAAAACTTCCCCAAGTAATTCTTTTTTTTTAACATCTTTATTGGAGTATAATTGCTTTACAATGGCGTGTTAGTTTCTGTTTTATAACAAAGTGAATCAGTTATACATATACATATGTTCCCATATCTCTTCCCTCTTGCATCTCCCTCCCTCCCACCCTCCCTATCCCACCCCTCTAGGTGGTCACAAACCACCTAGCTGATCTCCCTGTGCTATGCGGGTACTTCCCACGAGCTATCTATTTTACGTTTGGTAGTGTATATATGTCCATGCCACTCTCTCACTTTGTCACAGCTTGATTCTAATGCGCAGCTAAAGTTGAGAGATCCATTGCATATAGACAGAGAAGCAGAAGAAATGCAAAACTGCTAACATCCAATTATTTATAAATTAGAGAAACACTACATTTACAGAACCCCACAGATGCTCTAAAAAACCCAGGCATATATTACATATGCATACACAAACAAAACAAAAACCCCCTCTTTTTTTTCCTGTCTTGACTCCACCCAGGTTTCCACCATCACCCCCCTGGAGTGGTCTATACTCCTCTCATTTTCTCCCCCCCACACACATACACACAGTGGGACCTTCTTGTTATTCTCTGGAGATAAGTCCTGGGCCAATTCCTTTGATGCCCTTTAAGTCCTACCTTGGGGAAAACCCTAATGCCATTTGGTTTTCTTTAGAGATTGAATAAAATGTGCTTATGTGTCTAAATTATGTGAGATAACCAAACATTTACACCAATGGGTGTTAAATGAACAGATCTATTTCTTCACTATTTTTGTACTTCTGCTTTTCTGCACAAGTCTGTTTTATTCATCATATGCTTAAATCTACTTATTTCTAAAATACCATTTGAATTTGAACATACTTATATATTTTATTATCACTCTTACTTTTCTTTGTTTTATTCCTTACGTTTTTTTCTCTAGGCCACACTGCCTCTGGCTCCATTTTATTGACACTGTGAACCCCAGAGTCAAAAAACTAAAAGAGCAATGTAGAGAAACTTAAACTTTTGCAAACATTGAACTGACCCAGCTGTGAAATAATAACACAAAGAACACTTACCAATTCCACATTAGTGGGAACGTGTTTCCCAGAGGTTGTTTTGTTTTGTTCCTCCACTCTCATGAAGCATCAGATGCCCAATCAGGTGACTTTAAAATGGTCAGTCTAGGGAAGAGATATGGGAACATATGTATATGTGTAACTGATTCACTTTGTTATAAAGCAGAAACTAACACACCATTGTAAAGTAATTATACTCCAATAAAGATGTAAAAATAAAAAATAAATAAATAAAATTAAAAAAAATAAAATGGTCAGTCTAAAACTACAATAAACATGTTCTGGGGTGAGCAAATAAGGGTCGTCAGAGAATGCAAAGAAACTACAGTGAACACCAATCAAAATCCTCTAAATAGTAGCATATCTTTAATACATCTTCCCTTTTGAGGATGTCAAACTCTAATACTCTGTAATGTTGAGACTTCAGCCGTGCATTTTCTATGTCATGGGGATTGTAGAATGTAGATTGTGTCTCACTTCACTCACCTGATCAGTACAAAGAAATCAGCCCAAGTACCGTCTGATGGAAAGGAGAAGATAGGTAGTCCTTCAATGTCTTTTTCTTAGACTTTCCTGCCTCTCCATTGGGGGTAAGGCACATGCCTTAACAGATTTTCTGTTCAAAAATTTGTTTTCTTGGGGACTCCCCTCTTTTTCACATCTTTCTCCTCACCACAACCCCTCTAGCAGATAAATACACATCATCCCCCTATTCTCAAGCTGGTCCCTTGCCAAAGTCTGCCTTGCCCAGCTTAACAAACCTTTCATTCAATCCCCTCTTTCAAGTAGCTGTCATTGATACCCACTAAGGGCAGAGTACTGGGCTAGGTACAGAACACAGGTAATAAAAAATAGCCCCCTGGCCCTTTACATAACTGTTGTAAGAATTCGAGATAATATAAATATGTTATCTCCATAACATACTTATGAGGAAATGGAGGTATAGAGGGGTTACCTCACTTGCCCAAGGTCATATACAGCTAATAAGTGGTAGAGTAGGGGCGGGAGCTCAGGTCAGCTGACTCCCCCGCATAAACTCTTTCCCCTGTGACTACAGAGGGGCAAACACACATAGACAGTTTTCCTGGAAATGTAAGTAGGGTTCTGAGCTCAAAGGTTAACATTCCGATTTCATTGAGAAGCTTAACAAATCTTTGGGAAGTAGGTCTTTGTAGGCTTCTGGGTATCAAAGTGTTATATTTAAGTTATATTTTATGGAGCCTAATCTAGCTGTGGCCTGCAGAATTAACTAGAGAGGGAAAAATGAGTCTTAACAGAGACCAGTTTGCAGGCAGAAGTAAAGGCATAGCCTTTGGGGTTCATTAGATCTAGGTTTGAATTCTAGGTCACCAAATACAGGCTGTGTGATCTTGGGCATGTCACTTAACCTATCTGAGCCTCCGTTTCCTCATCCTCATCCTATAAAAGGGAGAATGTGGCACCTACCTCACTGAGATGTTGAGAGCATTACAGGAGAAAATGTACATAAGACTTAACACAATGCCTAGCACATAGTAAGGGCTTCCCTATTGCCAGAGGTGATGGCCTGTTGAAAGGAAATAGTAAGAGGGAGAACGGTATGGAAGGAACTGGACCAACTGTGAAGGAGAAACTGAGCATATTCAATAAATGATTGATGTGAAGGTTGAGGGAGAGGAATGGAGTAGAGAGGACTTGGCTTTGGGTCTCGATGAGCCCCACCTCAATGGAACACCCTAGTAACCAGTACCATAATGCTGATCAGAACAGAACTGGCACGTGTGTAGCACTTTTGACTTTACAAGAGCCCTTTCAAATCCCTTCTTTTGTTTTACTGTAATGTTGTGACCCATACTGATTTAATGAGATAGTCCATTTGGGGAAGAGCCTGATAAATATTTGCCTGTTAATAAGATGGGTAAAGTGATCTTTAGTATTCTCTCCATTAGTTACTGCTTTTGTATAAACATTGTGGTAAAGAGTCACAGTTGGTCTTTTGGGCACCTTCAAGCTCCCAACCCATCCCTTAATGACTGGCAGCCCATTAGGAGTCCACACACAACCCTAGTGATACTCCCACAACCATGCAAATACATTATAGGGCTATTCATTGCTGTATGGTTTGTACTTGAAGAAAAGGAGGAAGTAACCTAGGTAACCATCAGGAAGGGACAGATTAAATAAATTATGGTATATTCACACCTGGAATACTATGTCACTGTTAAAAAGAACAAAATGTGTAAAGATGAGCTAATACAGAATAATCTTCATGATCCATTATTAAGAGAAAAAACAAGGTATGGAATAATATGATCCTATTAGTATTTTTTTCAAAGAAGATATAGAGATAAATACACTTATATGTGCATCAAAAATTTTTAGAAGCATTCCAAAAATGGCTAACAGGATTATTTCTGAAGGGTGGGGTGGGGGTTAGAGAAAAAACTAGTCTACACAGCAGTTTTCATTTTACAAAGTCATATTCTGCTTGACATATTTACTGTGTGAATGTTATTAGTTTTATGCTAAAAAAAGAAAAGTAGTTTAAAAAAACTCTGGTTCTGTGAAGTCGTGCAGGCTGAAAACACTCCATCAAATCCAACAGTTTAAATTAAAGAGACAGATGCACCTCTTGCCCAAGTCCATCACTGTGTTTGTATTCCCTATGCTATTAGGTGATTGTTTTCCTCCAGAGGAGCTTTATTTGATTTTAAATTAGAGATAAGTGAGTTATATTCATAGGGCTATTGTATTGATACCCAGTGTTGGAGTTGAATGCCTATTGGCAAAGGCAGCCTCATTGATAGGTATCCCAAGAAGATCTCTTTTAAGATGTCTGAATAATAGTACCTACAACACAACAACAACAATATTAAGAGCAATACCTAATTTAGAGTAATAACTCTCAAAAGCTAATCTTTGAGGGTGTCCAACGTTTGTCCTGCAGCATCCTAGATGTTTTGCATGCGTTATCTCATTTAGTCCCCACGACATCCTTGCAAGGCCAGTATTATTAAAGCCATTTCAAGATGAAGTCAACTATTACCTTCCTAGCCAGAGAAGTCCTTCAAATAGTTTTTTCAAATGTATTAACTTGCAAGTTACTAAAAAGCACATTTAGGAAGCATGCTTCATGCTCATCATAGTGCTGAGGACTTGGCACGTCCCTAAGGCCCCAAGCCCTCTGACATACCAATTTGTCCGGGAGCTTCTCCCTCCAAAAATCCACCTCTAGGGGCCCTGGAAACCAAACAGGGCATTTGGGTAGATTACTGAACCCCTCTTAGCCTCAGTTTCTTCACCTCTAAAACATGTATAGAAAACTCTGCTGAGTTAATTCAGAAATTGTTAAAAGGATTAAATTAGGTAATTATATGAAAACTCCAAGTACTAGGTGGTGGAACAAAGTAGATATCTGGCTTTTCATCACAGGTCATAAGATTTATAGTTAACAATAATAAACTCTGCAATGCATACACTGTAGAGGATCAAAGATTTTTAGTGCTAGAAAAATCCTGGAAACCTTATATCCCTGATTTTAAAGATGAGACCCCCTTGGGTGAAAAGAGCCAAAGTAACATATTCATTATCACACAGCAGAGTTAGCCCTCAACCCTCAGATCTCCAAGTCCAAATCTCAGACACTTTCCACTTCCCTGGCTCTCTCCATTGCATCCTCATCATTGCCCTCTAAATCCTTTCCATGCTATGTGCTGTCTTAGCAAGTAGATCCTCTGAAAGTCAGAGCCATTTCTTTGGCCCTCAGTTTCTTCATCAATTAGATGAGTAGTGAGCAACGAAGACCTTCCTGGCCCTATTTTTGTATGTCCCATAGCTAGTTGTTAGGAGAGATGTGACTAAAGCTGGGTCTCCAGCCCCCAGAGCTCTTTCCACCATCCCCCAATAGTCACTGTTCACAGAGCAGAGCCAGCTAGACTCATAAGCTAAATGGGCAAGGAACAATTTGCATGACGATTGAAGTTGCCCCCTGAGGAAGTATCTCACACCAACAGCACCAAAAAGTCTGAAATCCCACAAATAAGGATTCATCTTTTGGGGTTAAAGTTTGTGTCTCAAAATTCTCTGCGAGCTGCTGGTATATTTTGGAGATTAATCCTTTGTCAGTTGCTTCATTTGCAAATATTTTCTCCCATTCTGAGGGTTGTCTTTTCATCTTGTTTGTGGCTTCCTTTGCTGTCCAAAAGCTTTTAAGTTTCATTAGGTCTCATTGGTTTATTTTTGTTTTTATTTCCATTTCTCTAGGAGGTGGGTCAAAAACGATCTTGCTGTAACTTATGTCATAGAGCGTTCTGCCTATGTTCTCCTCTAAGAGTTTTATAGTATCTGGCCTTACATTTAGGTCTTTAATCTACTTTGAGTTTATTTTTGTGTATGGTGTTAGGAAGTGTTCTAATTTCATTCTTTTATATGTAGCTGTCCAGTTTTCCCAGCAACACTTACTGAAGAGGCTGTCTTTTCTCCACTGTATATTCTTGCCTCCTTTATCAAAGATAAGGTGACCATATGTGCTTGGGTTTACCTCTGGGCTTTCTATCCTGTTCCATTGATCTGTATTTCTGTTTTTGTGCCAGTACCATACTGTCCTGATGACTGTAGCTTTCTACTATAGTCTGAAGTCAGGGAGCCTGATTCCTCCAGCTCCGTTTTTCTTTCTCAAGATTGCTTTGGCTATTCAGGGTCTTTTGTGTTTCCATAAAAATTGTGAAATTTTTTGTTCAGTTCTCTGAAAAATGCCATTGGTAGCTTGATAGGGGTTGCACTGAATCTGTAGATTGCTTTGGGTAGTACAGTCATTTTCACAATATTGATTCTTCCAATCCAAGAACGTGGTATATCTAAGCAGCTCATGCAGCTCATTATCAAAAAAAACAAACAACCCAATCCAAAAATGGGCAGAAGACCTAAATAGACATTTCTCCAAAGAAGATATACAGATTGCGAACAAACACATGAAGGGTTGCTCAACATCACTAATCATTAGAGAAATGCACATCAAAATCACAGTGAGGTATCACCTCACACTGGTCAGAATGGCCATCATCAAAAAATCTAGAATCAATAAATGCTGGAAAGGGTGTGGAGAAAAGGGTACCCTCCTGCACTGCTGGTGGGAATGTAAATTGATACAGCCACTATGGAGAACAGTATGGACGTTCCTTAAAAATCTAAAAATAGAACTACCATATGACCCAGCAATCCCACTGCTGGGCATATACCCTGAGAAAACCATAATTCAAAAAGAGACAGGTACCACAATGTTCACTGCAGCACTATTTACAATAACCAGGACATGGAAGCAACGTAAATGTCCATCGACAGATGAATGGATAAAGAAGATGTGGCAGATATATACAATGGAATATTACTCAGCCATAAAAAGGAACGAAATTGAGTTATTTGTAATGAGGTGGATGGACATAGAGTCTGTCATACAGAGTGAAGTAAGTCAGAAAGAGAAAAACAAATACCGTATGCTAACGCATATATATGGACTCTAAAAAGAACAGTAGTGATGAACCTAGTGGCAGGGCAGGAATAAAGATGCAGACGTAGAGAATGGACTTGAGGACACAGGGGTGAAGGGGAAGCTGGGATGAAATGAGAAAGTAGCACTGACATATATACACTACCAAATGTAAAATGGATGGCTAGTGGGAAGCAGCTGCATAGCACAGGGAGATCAGCTTGGTGCTTTGTGTTCACCTAGAGGGGTGGGATAGGGAGGGTGGGAGGGAGGCACAAGAGGGAAGGTATATGGGGATATATGTATACATATAGATGATTCACTTTGTTATACAGCAGAAACTAACACAACATTGTAAAGCAATTATACCCCAATAAAGATGTTAAAAAAAAATTCTCTGTGAATGTCCCTAAAAGGGATAGCATCCTGGCCAGGACAGGCCATTAAGCTTTGAGCTCAGAAAACTGGGAAATAGATACTGTCTTGGGAATTGGACCTGAGCTCAGATCCAGTCTCTGCCATTCTCCAGATATGCGGATTTGGGAAAGATTTTGAACAACTCCAAACCTCAGTTTTCAGACTGAGTTTCATCACATTCATTTCAACAGGGTGAGGTTAGGAAGGGTGAATGGATCGGGTGTTTACTGTGTCTGACTAATTAGCACTCAGTAAATGATGTTGCCATTACTATTATTATTGATAAAGTATTTCAATTTGTTTTCTAAAAGCACAATAGAGTGCATGAAAGACCCTGAGGGATTAGGTTTGGTGGGGGTGAAGAGGATTAAGAACATCAGAATATAACAAAACACCAGGCCCAGAGCCAGGCCCGAGAATCTGTTAAAGGACAATTTTGCAAAGAATATATAAACATGACTCTCTTACAGATACAAAATGAACACGTGTCAAAGATTTTATTTAACTCATTAATTAATGAGGGAACCTGTAAGACATTACAAACTGTTCCAAGGAGAATTCAAAGCACCACACATATATAGGCAGATAAGGAACACTGAAATGAAATTACAAATATATGCAAAATGAGTCAAAAATCAATAGCATTACACTAGACACAACTAATTTGCATTTCTATGGAAAAAGTAATTTGTGTTATTATCAGTTTTCAACAACTTACAGAGTTGTAAAGAAGCTTGAAGACAATGAATTGTGGAGATGACCGTGAAAGGTACACTAGACAAGACACGGTGATTTTTTTCTTCAAAGACTTTCACAATTTTTCCTGATACGTCCTACAAAGTGGTCTGGGCCCACAGCTGCTTCTTGAGGTCAGGGCCCTGGGAAAGAAGGACAGTAGAGAGGGGACTTGGAGAGGACCCGGAGAGAGACAATGAAAGAGAATAGGTTTTCCCTCCCTCTGAAGCATAAAGACAACCTGTAATCTAAGACCATCCCTGCTGGAGGTCTGTTTGCTTTGCCCTTAATAAAAGACAAGCAGTGTGTGACAGAGACTGTTAATTATCTCTTGATATCCATTCTCCTCTTCTTTCTTAGTAACCAAATCCTCTATTTTTAGCTGGGCACAGGGCCATCCAGAATAAAGACAACATTTCCCAGCCTCACTGATGTGACCACATGACTAAGTCTTCCCGCCAATGGGATGTAAGCTGAACAGTCCTGAGTAACTTCCAGGATTTCCCTTATAGGGAAAGGATAA
This sequence comes from Pseudorca crassidens, assembly GCF_039906515.1. Lineage (NCBI taxonomy): Eukaryota > Metazoa > Chordata > Mammalia > Artiodactyla > Delphinidae > Pseudorca > Pseudorca crassidens. The sequence continues at coordinate 96,185,884 of NC_090317.1, forward strand.
GCCCTTCTTTGACCCTTCCACTGTTCTGCCAGCTGAAAGGTGGATGTGATGACGTGAGCTTGAGCAGCCAACTTGGTGAAGACCACCTGTTGAGCATAGCTGAGTATCAAGCTGCCAGGAGCCCAAGACTGTGATAATCTTGTAAAACTGCCTCCTACTAAAGACAGAAATGGACCTTGAACTTTGATGTTTTTACTCTGATCTTTTTACCATCTGTTATTTTGGGTGCTCTGTCATAGGCAGCTGAAAGTAAGCCTGACTAATGGGGGGAGGAGCCCTGAGGAAAGTTTGGGGTTTTTGTTTTGCTGAAGAATTTCAATTTCATTTTGCAGTGGTTCCTCTGAAAAATACATTTCTATTTATAGCTAAACTTCAACTCAATCTCACCCTCCATTACTACCTTCTGCTACTCACATGTACACAGTTTCCTAGGAACACAGTAGTCTTTGCCTGTGACCATCAGGCGCATTTGGAGACTTCACCTACAATTTACAGCAGCGGGGAATCGGAACCAAGATAGCGGAGTAGAAGGACATGCTCTCACTCCCTCTTGTGAGAACACCAGAATCACGACTAGCTGCTGGACAGTCATCTACAGGAAGACACTGGAACTCACCAAAAAAGATACCCCAAGTCCAAAGACAAAGGAGAAGCCAAAATGAGATGGTAGGAGGGGCACAATCACAATAGAATCAAATCCCATAACTGGTCGGTGGGTGACTCACAGCCTGGAGAACACTTAACCACAGAAATCCACCCACTGGAGTGAAGGTTCTCAGCCCCACATCAGGCTTCTCAACCTGGGGGTCCAGAAACGGGAGGTGGAATTCCTAGAGAATCACACTCTGAGGGCCAGCGGGATTTGATTGCAGGACTTCGACAGGACTGGGGGAAACAGAGACTCCACTCTTGGAGGGCACACACAAAGTAGTGTGCACACTGGGAGCCAGGGGAAGGAGCAGGGACCCCAGAGGAGACTGAACCAGACCTACCTGCTAGTGTTGGGGGGTCTCCTGCAGAGGCAGGGGGGTGCCTGTGGCTCACCGTGAGGACAAGAACACTGGCAGCAGAAGTTCTGGGAAGTACTCCTTGGCATGAGTCCTCCCAGAGTCTGCCATTAGCCCCACCAAAGAGCCAAGGTAGGCTCCAGTGTTGGGTTGCCTCAGGCCAAAAAACCAACAGGGAGGTAACCCAGCCCCACCCATCAGCAGTCAACTGGATTAAAGTTTTACTGAGCTCTGCCCACCAGAGCAACACCCAGCTCTATCCACCACAAGTCCCCCCCATCAGGAAACTTGCACAAGCCTCTTAGATAGCCTCATCCACCAGAGGGCAGACAGCAGAAGCAAGAAGAACTACAGTCCTGCAGACTGTGGAACAAAAACCAGTCACAGAAAGATAGACAAGATGTAAAGGCAGAGGGCTATGTACCAGATGAAAGAACAAGATAAAGCCCCAGAAAAACAACTGAAGGAAGTGGAGATAGGAAACCTTCCAGAAAAAGAATTCAGAATATGATAGTGAAGATGACCCAGGACCTCAGAAAAAGAATGGAGGCAAAGATGGAGAAGATGCAAGAAATGTTTAACAAAGACTTAGAAGAATTAAAGAACAAACAAACAGAGATGAACAATACAATAACTGAAATGAAAACTACACTAGAAGGAATCAATAGCACAATAACTGAGGCAGAAGAACGGATAAGTGACCTGGAAGACAGAATGGTGGAATTCACTGCTGTGGAATAGAATAAAGAAAAAAGAATGAAAAGAAATGAACACGGCCTAAGAGACCTCTGGGACAACATTAAATGCAAAAACATTTGCATTATAGGGGTCCCAGAAGGAGAAGAGAGAGACAAAGGACCCGAGAAAATATTTGAAGAGATTATAATCGAAAACTTCCCTAACATGGGAAAGGAAATAGCCACCCAAGTCCAGGAAGCACAGAGAGTCCCATACAGGATAAACCCAAGGAGAAACATGCAGAGACACACAGTAATCAAACTGGCAAAAATTAAAGACAAAGAAAAATTACTGAAAGCAGCAAGGGAAAAACGACAAATAACATACAACGGAACTCCCGTAAGGTTAACAGCTGATTTCTCAGCAGAAACTCTACAAGCCAGAAAGGAGTGGCATGATATACTTAAAATGATGAAAGGAAAGAACCTACAACCAAGATTACTCTACCCGGCAAGGATCTCATTCAGATTTGATGGAGAAATCAAAAGCTTTACAAACAAGCAAAAGCTAAGAAAATTCAGCATCACAAACCTAGCTCTACAACAAATGCTAAAGGAACTTCTCTAAGTGGGAAACAAAAGAGATGAAAAGGACCTACAAAAACAAAAACAAACCCAAAAGAATTAAGAAAATGGTCATAGGAACATACATATCGATAATTACCTTAAACGTGAATGGATTAAATGCTCCAACCAAAAGACACAGGCTTGCTGAATGGATACAAAAAAAAGACCTATCTATATGCTGTCTACAAGAGACCCACTTCAGACCTAGGGACACATACAGACTGAAAGTGAGGGGATGGAAAAAGATATTCCATGCAAATGAAAATCAAAAGAAAGCTGGAGTAGCAATACTCATATCAGATAAAATGGCCTTTAAAATAAAGAACCTTACAAGAGACAAGGAAGGACACTACATAATAATCAAGGGATCAATCCACGAAGAAGATATAACAATTATAAGTATATATGCACCCAACATAGGAGCACCTCAATACATAAGGCAACTGCTAACAGCTATAAAACAGGAAATCAACAGTAACACAGTAATGGTGGGGGACTTTAACACCTCACTTACACCAATGGAAAGATCATCCAAAATGAAAATAAATAAGGAAACAGAAGCTTTAAATGACACAATAGACCATATAGATTTAATAGGCATTTATAGGACATTCCATCCAAAAATAGCAGATTACACTTTCTTCTCAAATGCACACAGAACATTCTCCAGGACAGATCACATCTTGGGTTACAAATCAATCCTCAGTAAATTTAAGAAAATTGAAATCATATCAAGCATCTTTTCTGACCACAACGCTACGCGATTAAAAATGAATTACAGGGAAAAAAACGTAAAAAACACAAACACATGGAGCCTAAACAGTACGTTACTAAATAACCAAGAGATCACTGAAGAAATCAAAGAGGAAATAAAAAAATACCTAGAGACAAATGACAATGAAAACACGACGATGCAAAACCTATGGGATGCAGCAGAAGCAGTTCTAAGAGGGAAGTTTATAGCAATACAATCCTACCTCAAGAAACAAGAAAAATCTCAAATAAACAATCTAACCTTACACCTAAAGGAACTAGAGAAAGAAGAACAAACAAAACCCAAAGTTAGTAGAAGGAAAGAAATCATAAATATCAGAGCAGAAACAAATGAAATAGAAACAAAGAAAACAACAGCAAAGATCAATAAAACTAAAAGCTGGTTCTTTGAGAAGATAAACAAAATAGATAAACCATTAGCCAGACTCATCAAGAAAAAGAGGGAGAGGACTCAAATCAATAAAATTAGAAATGAAAAAGGAGAAGTTACAACAGACACCACAGAAATACAAAGCATCCTAAGAGATTACGACAAGCAACTCTATGCCAATAAAATGGACCACCTGGAAGAAATGGACAAATTCTTAGAAAGGTATAACCTTCCAAGACTGAACCAGGAAGAAATAGAAAATATGAACAGACCAATCACAAGTAATGAAATTGAAACTGTGATTAAAAATCTTCCAACAAACGAAAGTGCAGGACCAGATGGCTTCACAGGTGAATTCTATCAAACATTTACAGAAGAGGTAACACCCATCCTTCTCAAACTCTTCCAAAAATTTGCAGAGGAAGGAACACTCCCAAACTCATTCTATGAGGCCACCATCACCCTGATATCAAAATCAGAGAAAGATACTACAAAAAAAGAAAATTACTACAAAAAAAAGAAAATTACAGACCAATATCACTGATGAATATAGATGCAAAAATCCTCAAAATAAAAATAGCAAACAGAATCCAACAACACATTAAAAGGGTCATACACCATGATCAGGTGGTATTTAATCCAGGGATTCAAGGATTCTTCAATATATGCAAATCAATCAATGTGATACACCATATTAACAAATTGAAGAATAAAACCCATATGATCATCTCATGCAGCTTTGGACAAAATTCAACACCTGTTTATGATAAAAACTCTCCAGAAAGTTTGCATAGAGGGAACCTACCTCAACATAATAAAGGCCATATACGACAAACCCACAGCAAACATCATTCTCAATGGTGAAAAACTGAAAGCGTTTCCTCTAAGATCAGGAACAAGACAAGGATGTCCACTCTCACCACTATTATTCAACATGGTTCTGGAAGTCCTAGCCATGGCAATCACAGAAGTAAAAGAAATAAAAGGAATACAAATTGGAAAAGAAGAGGTAAAACTGTCACTGTTTGCAGATGACGAGATACTATACATAGAGAATCCTAAAGATGCCACCAGAAAACTACTAGAGCTAATCAATGAATTTGGTAAAGTTGCAGGATACAAAATTAATGCACAGAAATCTCTTGCATTCCTATACACTAATGATGAAATATCTGAAAGAGAAATTAAGGAAACACTCCCATTTACCATTGCAATAAAAAGAATAAAATACCTAGGGATAAACCTACCTAGGTAGACAAAAGACCTTTATGCAGAAAACTATAAGACCCTGATGAAAGAAATTAAAGATGATACCAACAGATGGAGAGATATACCATGTTCTTGGATTGGAAGCATCAATATTGTGAAAATGACTATACTACCTAAAGCAATCTATAAATTCAATGCAATCCCTATCAAGTTACCAATGGCATTTTTTACAGAACCAGAACAAAAAATCTTAAAATTTGTATGAAAACACAAAAGACCCTGAATAGCCAAAGCAGTCTTGAGGGAAAAAAACAGATCTGGAGGAATCAGACTCTCTGACTTCAGACTATACTACAAAGCTACAGTAATCATGACAATATGGTACTGGCACAAAAACAGAAACATAGATCAATGGAACACAATAGAAAGCCCAGAGATAAACCCACGCACCTGTGGTCAACTAATCTATGACAAAGGAGGCAAGGATATACAATGGAGAAAAGACAGTCTCTTCAATAAGTGGTGCTGGGAAAACTGGACAGGTACATGTGAAAGAATGAAATTAGAACACTCCCTAACACCATACACAAAAATAAACTCAAAATGCATTCGAGACCTAAATGTAAGACTGGACACTATCAAACTCTTAGAGGAAAACATAGGAAGAATACTCTTTGACATAAATCACAGCAAGATCTTTCTTGACCCACCTCCTAGAGTAATGGCAATAAAAACAAAAATAAACAAATGGGACCTAATGAAACCTCAAAGCTTCTGCACAGCAAAGGAAACCATAAACAAGACCAAAAGACAACTCTGAGAATGGGAGAAAATATTTGCAAATGAAGCAACTGACAAAGGATTAATCTCCAAAATTTATGAGCAGCTTATGCAGCTCAATAACAAAAAAACAACAACCCAGTCCAAAAATGGCCAGAAGACCTAAACAGACATTTCTCCAAAGAAGATATACAGACTGCCAACAAACACTTGAAAGAATGCTCAACATCATTAATCATTAGAGAAATGCAAATCAAAACTACAATGAGATATCATCTCACACCAGTCAGAATGTCCATCATCAAAATATCTAGAAACAATAAATGCTGGAAAGGGTGTGGAGAAAAGGGCACACTCTTGCACTGCTGGTGGGAATGTGAATTGGTACAGCCACTATGGAGAACAGTATGGAGGTTCCTTAAAAAACTACAAATAGAACTACCATATGACCCAGCAATCCCACTACTGGGCATATACCCTGAGAAAACCATAATTCAAAAAGAGTCATGTACCAAAATGTTCATTGCAGCACTATTTACAATAGCCAGGTCATGGAAGCAACCTAAATGCCCATCAACAGACGAATGGATACAGAAGATGTGGTACATATATACAATGGAATATTACTCAGCCATAAAAAGGAAAGAAATTGGGTCATTTGCTGAGACGTGGATGGATCTAGAGACTGTCATACAGAGTGAAGTAAGTCAGAAAGAGAAAAACAAATATCGTATATTAACGCATGTATGTGGAACCTAGAAAAATGGTACAGATGAACCGTTTTTCAGGGCAGAAATTGAGACACAGATGTAGAGAACAAACTTATGGACACTAAGGGGGGAAAGCAGCGGCGGGGTGGTGGTGGTGGTGTGATGAATTGGGTGATTGGGATTGACATGTATACACTGATGTGTATTAAATTGATGACTAGTAAAAAAAAAAAAATTTACAGTAGCAATTAACAGTAACTGTAGAGAGGGACGTCCAAGGGGGTTCACTGTGTTTGCCCCACACCTGCATATAAACGCCAGTGGTCTACCTCCCAGCTCAGGAAGCTTGTGTCGCTTCTGAGCAGGAAGGTAGGCCAGTGAAACCAGGGCTAGGGAAAGATGACCAAAAGCATATCGCACGTGCTGGGAGGGAAGATTTCACTCCATTCCTAATTACCTGCATTTTTATAGCCTGAATAATCCCAAACCACATCCAAAAGAAAACCCAGTGGCATCTGGCTTTGGGACACATTCACTCTTGCAGCAGCTGCAGATTTACCTTGGTGATTATGTTTTCCTGGAGCTAATATTAGAGTCTGTTGGCATTCCCCAAGCACATGCTAACTAATTGTAGGCAAAGCAAGCTGAAGAAGCCATACTGGGATTAAAATTTTGTTGCGGATAATCAACAAACTGAATTACTCCACCCACTGATAATCAAATTGACCAAACTATATAATTTTCAGATTCTGCTAGTCCTTCATATTTCTATTTCCTGTGAGATAGTAGATAGCCCCCGGATTCTTTTATACTTTCTTTTTACAGCACTCAAAATTCTATCCACTTCTTTAAATGTGTTCTGCAAACTCCATAGTCTCACTTTCATCAATGTGAAAATTATGGCATTATCTTTCAAGCTCCATTAAAAATCCGTATTTTGAGGAATTGTTTGAAGATCTTTCCCAAGGAGAAAGATAATATTTTGCACAAAGAAGCCTAACTCTTCTGCAGACATGGCAACCCTGGGAATCACATTTCCATTTAACTGATGCTGGAAGGCTCAGGTTGCGGACTTCCAGAGATATGATTAAAACATTGAAAAACAAAACTATATATTGTTTCATTTTTTACCTCTCATAATTCAAAATATGGCTTTCTGTACTTTTTCTGCTTTTTATTTTGGAACAGAAAGAAGATCTGTCATTTTTGTTTGCTGTGCTCTGAAACTTTTTTATTTTTACTTTTAAAAACCCCGTGGAGGGCTTCCCTGGTGGCGCAGTGGTTGAGAGTCCGCCTGCCGATGCAGGGGACATGGGTTTGTGCCCCGATCTGGGAGGATCCCGCGTGCCGCGGAGCGGCTGGGCCCGTGAGCCATGGCGGCTGAGCCTGTGTGTCCGGAGCCTGCGCTCCGCAATGGGAGAGGCTACAACAGTGAGAGGCCTGTGTACCGCAAAAAAAAAAAAAAAAAAAAAACCCATGGAGGGATGAATAGGCAAAGCACAGAGGATTTTTAGGGTGGTGAAAATACTCTGTATGATACTAAAATGGTGGATACATGTCATTATACATTTGTCAAAACCTACAAAATGTACAACACCAAGAAAAAACCCTGGTGTAAACTATGGACACTGGGTGATGATGTGTCAATGTCGGTTCATTGACTGTAACAAATGTACCACTCTGCTCGGGGATGATGCCATTGGGGGAAGTTAAGTATGTCTGAGGTCAGGGGGAATATGGGAAATCTCTTAACTTCCCCTCGATTTTGCTGTGAGCCTAAAACTGCTCTAAAAAATAAAGTCTTTGGAAAGAACCATGCACAACACAGGGGGGCACCTCAACCCACAATGCCACCATAAGAAGGGATCTTGGTCTGTGGTTTTTTGCCAAACTCCATACGTACCTAATCTCTTCACAGCCAATTGGAAGGTTAGGAACTGAGGTCCCAAGAGGCTGCCCACCTTTCCAGATGTGACTGCCCTCTTATCCATAGCCCACCTTCACTAGTAAGGTACGAAGACCAGTTTCTCTGCAAACCCCTGGAATCAGTCGCATTCAATAACAAACAAAAATATCTACCTTACTGAAGACAGTAATCTTCATTTCTAAACCTTACCATACACGGTTTTTGAAAATTATTTTCTTTCAATTTCCTTAAAAGGCTTATTTCTTCATTTATTTGTATCTTCTTCCCTAGACTTTATCCTTTGGGGTCAGAAAGTACACAGTAATGGTTTAAGGCTGCTGAAGTTGCCATTGAGCTCCCACTATACTCATATAACAGGAAGCCTTAAATCAGTGGTCCTCAAAGAGTGAGCCCCAGACCTGAAACAGCAGACTCACCTTACTGCAAATGCAAATTCTCCGGCCCCACCCCTGAGTCAGAGGTTGGGATGAGGTGGGGTGGGGTTAGAGCCAAGCCTTCTAGGTGATTCTGAAGCATGCTCAAGTGTGCGAACGCTGCCCTAAAGCAATGGTTATTACTGGGATCACCTGGGAACCTTTCCCAGGCCAAGTCTCCATACCCAGAGTCTGGAATTTACTAGGTCTGGTGGGGAGCCAGAATGTATAGTTATAAAAAGCTCCCAGGTGATTCTTAGACACAGTCCTAAATGAGAAATACTGTCTGGTCGACCATTATAGCTTTAAAGACTGCATTTGGCCAACTACCTTATTTCCACGATATTTTATTTTGAAGAAAGGATTTCGGGGGGCTGGTGGTGGGTGGGCAGAACAACTGAAAGAGGTTGGCTTTGTTTCCAGTTATAATAGCCAATACATTTTAGAAGCCTAATTTGAAATCTCAGAACCAAGAGGTAACTCCATAAATAACCAAAGATCAAGGTCATTTAAGACCAAAACTCCCTCATCTTCTCCTCTTGACATACAGCCTTCCCTTAATGCATTTCCATCTTTAAATGTTCTTATTTTGGGTAGCAGGAAAGCTGAGAAAAGAAACTGACATTTATGTGCCAGGTGCTTTATATTGAGCAGTTCATTCAGTCATCACAACGACCTCCTCAAGGAGCTAGTACCTCTCACAGAAGAAAAAATTGAGGCTCAGATATTAAGAAAGGTGCACAGCTTCCAATAACTACTAATTGGCCAAGATGAGATTTGAACCTAAATCCATCTGGCGCCATCTCTTCTCCGCACTATCCACTTGCGTTTTGCGACACAGTCATTTCCAGGTAGCAATGTGTTTTCCATGCAAAAATCTGCCTCAGTTTACAGCAAACTGTTTCAAAACGATAAGGGTTGGAAAAATTTAAAACTCAGACCACAAGGAGAAATCAAAGGCATCTGAACTTGTTCAGCCTAGAAGAGAGATTTAAGATTGAGAGCACTTTAATAAGAGTTGTTGAGGTTCTGAAGGATAATTCTACTTCATAAAATGGAAAATAGAATCAGTGATCTCTATCCTCACTGGAAAATGAAAAAGAAGTACTGGCCTAGCATTGTCCTGCGTGTGTTTTAGGTTCCAAATAGGCCTATTTAGTATATGCCCTGTGAAGTCCTTCCTGTTTGAACCACCTCATTTGGGGAAAAAAGTGGGGCTCAAACACTTTTAAAAGGATTATTTTTTTTTGGTTTGTTTTTTGGTTTGTTTTTTGGTTTTTTTTTTGCGGTACACGGGCCTCTCACTGCTGTGGCCTCTCCCGTTGCGGAGCACAGGCTCCAGACGTGCAGGCTCAGCGGCCATGGCTCACGGGCCCAGCCGCTCCGCGGCATGCGGGATCCTCCCGGACCAGGGCACGAACCTGCGTCCCCTGCATCGGCAGGTGGACTCTCCACCACTGCGCCACCAGGGAAGCCCCTAGGAAAGGATTATTTTTTAATCTCTACTTCAGCTAGCACAATGCCCAAGATCAGGTTGGTGCTTTCAATATATGCACATTGAATAAATAGTTGAATTTATGAGCAATGTTAAATAGAAGAAAGAATCATCTATGATAACCTTTGAGAAGTTGAGAGGTTAACAAATTAATCAATATATAGATAGATATTCCTCCATCTGAGGTGGCTGAAATAGGCTTTCCACAATGGTAGGGGCTGAGAAGCTCACCTACTGCTCTAAGTCAATACTGGCACTACAACTGTACACGCATCTCACTTCACCTCTTTAATAGTTAGCTAATCGCTTCCCCTCTGTAAGTTTACAAAGTAACCAAATAAAGACGAAAGCACCCAGACACTAGGGAGAATGGTACCCACTGCAAAGATACTGATCGCTACTTTCAGCAAAGAATTCATTCCTTCCATTCTCATAAATCAACATGCTTGATCCTCGTCTATTGAAAAATCTAAAGTACAGAAATGGATTAAGAGAACCCCCAAATTCCTGAACACTCTGCTAGTCCAGCAGGAGTTGCTTTCTCATGCAGATGATGTGCTGCTCTTTTCAAAGGGGTTTCATAAGCACCTCGATTTATCTCCCCTCTCCATACACACACCTAATAAGCTATCCAGGAAGTCTCAGACAAAAGGAAACTGTAAACCTGGCAGAATACATATGCTAATTTCAATTGCATGTCCTTCGTAGGTCATTTGCCAATTGAAGCAGAGAATTACTAACAGATGACCTTGCTTTTGGAGCTGGGGAATCTTACCCTGAAAAAAACACAGTAAACACAAAGCATATGCATAGCAGATACTCACATATAAAGATGCTGCAAAAGGCAGAATGTAAATTCTTCTGCAACTTGGAGGAGGGGGCAATACTGGACATTGACCCAATGGGGACATAGATCAGCACTCTCTAAGAGGCGTATCTTTGGCCATATCTGGGTGCTGTACACAGTCTTTCTGACAATGAGATTGTAGGCCACCTGAATGGTCATCACCTGGAAAGATGGTTATAAATACAGGTTCATTCCCCAAGCTTCGTGAATCAGGATGCTTAAGGGTAGAGTCTGGGAATAAGCATTTCTGAAAAGCACCCAGATGATTCTTTCTGTGGCACACCAAGACTGAGAATGACTGCTGGCAAAAACTGAAGAGCTTCCATTCCAGCTGACCAGCAGAGCTGCACTGCCATGGCAACGTGCTTGACAGCCATTTAGAAGCAACGTGCTCTAATGTCACCACTGGATGGAAAGCACACTACTGCTCAGAGATGTCGGAGGAGTCACAGTTGAAGTAATCAAGGAGTGGTCGAGGTTCAATCAGCACCACAAAGTGGTTTGCTGAGTACAGAAAACACAAAACTAAGCGCTTTTAAGAGATCAGAACAATACAGAAGACAGGATTTTTGTACTTGAAGAATTTAAATCAAATGGTCAGTTTGAATTTACTTAAAAAAAAACAAATAGGAAATTCATAATATTCGCTCTACTAATATCCTGAGATCTGTAAGGAAGTAAAAGTAGGAAGAGAAGGCTACAATTAAAACCATTTTCAAAACGTTAAGTTGTCGAGTTTTTCCCTCCTATGCTTGTAAGCTTTGCCAGAATCCAGCCTATTTTTAAAGACTCTGGAAACCCACTTAAAGTGGCTTTCAGAGGATGTGGCCACAAATGGTGCCCATGCTACATCAGACCCTGAATAATATACGTGGGGATCTGGGCAACTGTAAGGGGAAAATTCTCATCATGAAAGAGCAAATAAAACTGGTGTGTGTGAGGTAACAGTTTTAGCATCCACATTAGTCCCAGATGTTTTTCCAAAGGGACTGAGTTTTATTTGAAAGCTGAGACAGACTAAGGTTTCTATTCTGTCTCACCATGCCCTTAATATAGAAAATTTATGCCAATTAAATAACACACACAGATTAATTAATACTTCAAGGTTATCAGTGAAAGGCAAACTCTCTTTTTCAACACTTTGGAGCTGCAACTGTTTTCAGTAAGTTCAGGTATTTTCAGGAAAAAAAATGCAATGAGTAGAGGGAATAAAGCATAAAGGTGTCTCCCTTAGGTGTTGCCCAAAAATCAGAAAAGAGATGAGAAAATTTGTATCACAAACAGCTTTTAAAACAAGAATGAGCCTCTGGGCTCTTAAATCTCCCCGAGCTAGTTAGTTTAGGTAGAAAAAAGAGGGAAGGGTAGCAATAATTAAGCTGGAAGAGACTCGCAGAATTCACAGCATCATCCAGTGTTCCCTTTTAGCCTGTGTTCAAAGCTCTCCAGGACACACACACGCAGCTCCCTTTCCAACCTTCCCTTTGCTACTCCACTACCCTAACACCTGATAAACTGTCTTCCTGTGTGTCCGCCAAGTTTACCCTCTACATTGCCACCTGCCACCCTTTGCCCATGTAGTTTCCACCTCACCTCTTTCTACACACCTGACATGTTCTCTCTTCTTCATCCCATCCTTTGAGAGTGGTCCATGTCCCCCTGTTCTGTCCTTCAGTTTCCAGGCTCTCTACCTTCCCTTCCACTCTGACACCAACGCCCCCAGCCCAGACAGTTACTGTCACTACCTGTTATGAGCTGATTTGTGCCCCCGCCAAATGCATATGTTGAAATCCTAATCACTCCAGTATCTCAGAATGTGACCTTACTTGGAAACAGGGTAGTTGCAGATATAATTAGTTAAGATGATATCATTAGGGTGGGTTCTAATCCAATATGATTAATGTCTTTATAAAGAGAATGCCAATATGACAAACCCACAGCCAACATCGTCCTCAATGGTGAAAAACTGAAAGCATTTCCACTAAGATCAGGAACAAGACAAGGTTGCCCACTCTCACCACTCTTATTCAACATAGCTTTGGAAGTTTTAGCCACAGCATTCAGAGAAGAAAAGGAAATAAAAGGAATCCAAATCGGAAAAGAAGAAGTGAAGATGTCACTGTTTGCAGATGACATGATACTATACATAGAGAATCCTACAATGCTACCAGAAAACTACTAGAGCTAATCAATGAATTTGGTAAAGTAGCAGGATACAAAATTAATGCACAGAAATCTCTGGCATTCCTATACACTAACGATGAAAAATCTGGAAGTGAAATCAAGAAAACTCTCCCATTTACCACTGCAACAAAAAGAATAAAATATCTAGGAATAAACCTACCTAAGGAGACAAAAGACCTGTATGCAGAAAATTATAAGACACTGATGAAAGAAATTAAAGATGATACAAATAGATGGAGAGATATACCATGTTCTTGGATTGGAAGAATCAACATTGTGAAAATGACTCTACTACCCAAAGCAATCTACAGATTCAATGCAATCCCTATCAAACTACCACTGGCATTTTTCACAGAACTAGAACAAAAAAATTCACAATTTGTATGGAAACACAAAAGACCCCGAATAGCCAAAGCAATCTTGAGAACAAAAAACGGAGCTGAAGGAATCAGGCTCCCTGACTTCAGACTATACTACAAAGCTACAGTAATCAAGACAGTATGGTACTGGCACAAAAACAGAAATATAGATCAATGGAACAGGATAGAAAGCCCAGAGATAAACCCACACACATATGGTTACCTTATCTTTGATAAAGGAGGCAGGAATGTACAGTGGAGAAAGGACAGCCTCTTCAATAAGTGGTGCTGGGAAAACTGGACAGCTACATGTAAAGTATGACATTAGAACACTCCCTAACACCATACACAAAAATAAGCTCAAAATGGATTAAAAACCTAAATGTAAGGCCAGAAACTATCAAACTGTTAGAGGAAAACATAGGCAGAACACTCTATGACATAAATCACAGCAAGATCCTTTTTGACCCACCTCCTAGAGTAATGGAAATAAAAACAAATATAAACAAATGGGACCTAATGAAACCTCAAAGCTTCTGCACAGCAAAGGAAACCATAAACAAGACCAAAAGACAACCCTCAGAATGGGAGAAAATATTTGCAAATGAAGCAACTGACAAAGGATTAATCTCCAAAATTTACAAGCAGCTCATGCAGCTCAATAACAAAAAAACAAAGAACCCAAACCAAAAATGGGCAGAAGACCTAAATAGACATTTCTCCAAAGAAGATATACAGACTGCCAACAAACACATGAAAGAATGTTCAACATCATTAATCATTAGAGAAATGAAAATCAAAACTACAATGAGATATCGTCTCATACCAGTCAGAATGGCCATCATCAAAAAATCTAGAAACAATAAGTGCTGGAGAGGGTGTGGAGAAAAGGGAACACTCTTGCACTGCTGGTGGGAATGTGAATTAATACAGCCACTATGGAGAACAGTATGGAGTTTCCTTAAAAAACTACAAATAGAACTACCATATGACCCAGCAATCCCACTACTGGGCATATACCCTGAGAAAACCAAAACTCAAAAAGAGTCATGTACCAAAATGTTCATTGCAGCTCTATTTACAATAGCCCGGAGATGGAAACAACCTAAGTTGACGTCATCGGATGAATGGATAAAGAAGATGTGGCACATATATACAATGCAATATTACTCAGTCATAAAAAGAAACGAAATTGAGCTATTTGTAATGAGGTGGATGGACCTAGAGTCTGTCATACAGAGTGAAGTAAGTCAGAAAGAAAAAGACAAATACCGTATGCTAACACATATATATGGAATTTAAGAAAAAAAAATGTCATGAAGAACCTAGGGGTAAGACAGGAATAAAGACACAGACCTACTAGAGAATGGATTTGAGGATATGGGGATGGGGAAGGGTAAGCTGTGACAAAGTGAGAGAGTGGCATGGACACATATACACTACCAAACGTAAAATAGATAGCTAGTGGGAAGTAGCCGCATAGCACGGGGAGATCACCTGGTGCTTTGTGACCACCTAGAGGGATGGGATAGGGAAGGTGGGAGGGAGGGAGATGCAAGAGGGAAGAGATATGGGAACATATGTATATGTATAACTGATTCACTTTGTTATAAAGCAGAAACTAACACACCACTGTAACGCAATTATACTCCAATAAAGATGTAAAAAAAAAAAAAAAAGAGAATACCATGCAAAGAAAAACAGACTTGCACAAAGGAAAAAGGATGTGAAGATGCAGGAAGAAGATGGCCATCTTACAAGTCAAGGAGGGAGGCCAGGAACAGGTGCTTCCCTCACAGCCCTCAAAGGGAACCACCACTGCTGACATTTTGATCTTACGCTTTTGGCCCCAGAACTGTGAGACAATACATTTCTGCTATTTAAGCCATCCAGTTTATGGTTCTTTGTTATGGCGGCCCCAGCAAACTAATATATTAATTCTCACTTGGCATTTAGCAAGTGAGTATGAGGATATAGGGCTACAGTTTGTTGTCTGTGACCCTAGACAACTTTTGCCTTTGTGGGCCCCCTTCTCCATGCAAAACTATTAAAAATTATATTTTATGACTTCATTATAAAGATGAATATAGAAATAGATATTTGAACACATTCCTTGACCTAAAAATTCATCTTTTTCTTCTGATTTTAAAAGAAATTGAAACATTTTCATGGACCCCTGAAAGTATCCTGGGCCCCAGGCACTGTGCCTATTGTGCATAGTGGATAAGTCAGCCCTGCTTGAAGCCTTCTGAGCAGTCACACTGGTGACAACACCTTGTGCTACCAAGTAGAGCGTAAGCTTCAGGAGGTCAGATACCATGTATGACCTCCTCTGCATCCTCTACCTGTAGCAGGTGTTCAAGAAAAACCTGTCAATTAATTGATCTGATCTAATCTCCTGTTTTTAGGAAAGCTACGGCATCTAAAACTCCCAGCATATTTCATTGTGCTGTCTTCTTTCTTTTTATATCTCCAGGGAAGATAACTCCATTTCAATGTTTATTAGAGCTTACATCTGGAATCATATTCCCATAGATGACCCAAATGCCCATCAAGACAATCTAAGAACGTTTTTGATTATAAATGTCCCCAACTCCATATAACCTATCATCTCACTGTGTGACCTTGAACAATGACATTAATTGCTCTGAGCCTCAGTTTCCACATATGTAAAATAGGAAGGTAGCTACACATGATCATATAAGGACCCTTCCAATTAACTACTCAAGCAAGAACTAAAACCCAGCTCCAAATCTGGTGCCCTTAAATTCAAAGATGTTCAAAGACAGAGAATCTCAAAGATAAGACAGGGAAGCCCACATAATCTCATGCCTACCAGCTCTTCCAAAATATGAAACAGTCTCCCTGGTTATAGGTTTCCTAAAGCTCTACCCCCACTCACTGTGGCTTACCTAGATTCACAGAGGAACTATGTTCAACCTTTTCCTTCCTTTCAGAATCTGTATTTGGGACCCACAGGCACCTAATGAACAGATGATTCTTCCCATGGAATTTGGGGGAGTAAGTTATGCAGACACCACTGTCACCCCCAGCAAATGATCCTACTATCCCCATTCCTGATCCTCAAGCACATGTTGTGCTAAAGTTTATCACCATAACCTTTCAGAAGGATTTCTTAAGCATTTTTTTTGGTACCAACATTGTAAAAGATGCAATGCAAACTGAGTCTTAACAGGAGTTCATTGCTTCATTGTTAGTGAGAGGGGCAAAAAAACAGGAAAAATAAATTTTCATCAGTAGAAAATGGTTACTAAAATAGGATGTATCCATACTGTGAAATGCTAAAAATAATGAGACAAATCTATATGTACTGACATGAAATCTCCAACACTCCAATAAGTGGCAGAACATATTTACATAGATATATTCTAGTGTGCAAACTGTGAGACAAGGATTCAAGTGCAAGTAGTTTGTTTGGGAGGCGATTGCGGGAAACACCAGCCGGGGAGTGAAGATGTGAGACGAGAGGGAAGAAAGCCAATTAAAAAATGTTACCAAGCAGGTTAACACTGTGGGCAACTGGAGCTTAATTCCTCTGGGGCCCTCTGGAGAGCCCTAGAACACACCCTAGAGTTATCCCAACTGAGAGGTGAGGACATGGGGGGATTATATATGATACCAATGCTCATCAGTTAATTGGTTAAGGTCTGCTCCTGGGGCATGTTAAGTCCTTCGCACTGCCAGCTTGTCTTGAATGCAGACAGAACAGGCTCCCATGGCTGGAAAAAAATCCTTAAATAAAGATGCACACTCGATGATAGAAGTCCAACCAGCATGTACAGAATTGATAGGTGTCATGGGAATTTGCTACAGAGTACCTGCATTTGCTTGTTTGCAAGCGCAGAAGAAAGGCTGAAGGATGCCCGTTAAATGGTTGACAGAAGCTACTGACCTAGTGGTCCTTTAAAACAGCTCATGGCCACCTTCCTCCATGTTATCATCCTCCTCTACAGACAACTGAATGACACTTCAAGGTTCTTTGGGCTGGGAAGACAAAACCCACTTTTGTCTCCTTGAAAACAACCATACCTGATATTCCTCTCTGTATGCAGGAGTACACTGCACAATGGTGGGTTTTTATCATGGTAGCTGCTCAGTAACCATGATGGATCATGTGACCGATGAAACAGACCCTTTCTTGGCCCCCTCTAGGAATCTATGCCCAACACAGTTAACATATTTTTTTAAATAAGTAATCATTTATGTCAATCAAAAAGTATTTTAAGATACCATGGTTCTCTACTCCATTCTACTCCAAACTTCCACCTCCATTTGTCTACCATTTCCTACGCTGAGCTTCAATAAATTAGTCACACTGCACCCTGACCATTCGAGTAACAGTAAACCAACCACTCACATGACAAGGGGTCTCTGGCTATTTAAAATCCTCCTTCCCTCTACCCAGGGTTCCAGGTCAGTCAGTAACATTTCCTGGGCCTGAAGCACTGTAAGAAGTTCCTGATCACACCCCAGTTGACTCCTTAAGTAGAGACCAACACATATGTGGCAGGTTAGCCTGACTTTTGCCTAACAAGTCCAAAGGAGAATGGTCTCAACAAAGCATAATTCTCTAGGCATTTTTAAAGAACTCTAGCCAAACAAAAAAGAGATGAAAATATGAGGTCTCTAACTAGAGAGAGGTCTTGGGAGTCCAGAGAGGTCTTGGGTATCTTGGCTTTGAATATTGGTTTACTCACTCATTCAAACATTTACTGAGGGACTGTGATGTACCAGGCACTATGCTGGGCACTTTGTCATTTCATGGTGAACATAAAGGCATGGGCCAGACTACAGGGTGACTTGAAGGGGCACTTTCTAGACTAAGTTCTCTGTCAATCTTATCTACTTTATAATATCAAAGCCTGGCTAATCTCTCTTTAATTTAACCTGTTTATGTAACTGTCAGGCAGTGTACAGTTCTTGCTTATGGCTATACCCTAAAACACAAAGATTAGAGGGCAGGCGATGCTCCATGGCTACAGGGCCTGCCCCTCTGCGCACAGCCAGCACAGGATCACCTCTAGGGTAGCAGTCAGCTTTTTCCAGCCTCACTGCTCTTGTCATTGGTATGGCTGAGTTTAATCTTGAGATCTCTGCAGCTTCTTGCCCAATCTTTCCTTATCTTCTAAAGCGCAGCTCAAAAACCTGCTCACACACAACAGAGCAGCCCCACACGGGCCAAGTGTGGAGCTGCCTCTTAAGCTGACACTATCCCAAACAGGCGCTGGGAAAGGAAATGGGAAGCAAGCACAGACTGAATCCAAGGCCTTGAGATAAAGCATCAAGCCCCCCAACATGTGATTTATTATAGAACATAGACGAGAGATGCTTAGCTACGCCACCAAAGACTTTATCTCCTCTGGCTTTGTAATAATATGATTCAAATAGCATGCCTGGATGAGAAAAGACCCATTAATCTATACAGCCTCCATATCACATCTTGCAGTCAAACATGTATTTGGGGCTTAGGACAAAAGGGAGCCTAAAATGCTTTATTCTAATGGGACAGTTTCTTTGAATAGCATTGCTTCCTAAACAGGAGAGTGGGACCAAAGAATGAAAACTGATATAATTTCCCACTCTTTGTGAAGAAACATTTAATTTGACATCTTTTATCCGGTGGAAATCTGGAAACTAATCACTGCTCATTATTGGCTCTTGCTTTGATGCACCCTTCCCACTGCTACTTTGAAATACCCCTCCCATCCCCCTTAAGTGGGAGGTTACAGGTGGATAATGAAAAACATAATTGCCCTGGTTAAAAAGGAACATTAAACTGCAGACTGAATTTAAGTAACTAGTTCTGAATTAAACAAGTAGAAGCAGGTAACTCTCTCAAAGACCCTTAAGCTTTTTGAAGCGCAACTTACCAGAAAGATGAAGAAAATACCTTCATGAATCTTTTCCCCCCTGTATCATCTAACTGTTCAAAAATATCACTAGACAAAGTTCCCATACACAAGTAGATTTATAAATAACAGGAGTGAATTTAACTCTACAAAACCAGCTGTGCAAATAAAAGTTCATTGGTTTTCAGAAATCAAATCACATCTAACACTGAGGTCCCATTCCCACCAGACAAAAAAATGAACTCTCATTAGGGACTTAACCTCTCCCTGACTCCTAGAAGTTGCTCAAACGCCCCCAGGGATTTAATGCAGAACTGAGGTCAGGGAAAGCCTGCTAGTCTTCAATCCAAGTTCTCTGTCACCGATGTTGGAGCCTGCGTTGTTCCTGGAATGCAGATCTGCCATGTCTGTGCCCCACTTGGGCACCTCAGTGCCTGGGGACCTGATAACCTTGCACACCTCCTAGCCATGCCCCTCTCAGTTCTTCTACCTCTCAGGCACTGTGAAATCCAGGGCCATAGGCCTCCATCACCACAAAGCACCAATCCATCACCCCCTTTCCAGTCTTGGAGACGTTTCCCTCTTTTCTTTATGCTTTTGTACCATCCGCTTCCAAAAAAAAAAAATGCAGTTCTCTGAGTGGATAGAAGGATGATGATGGTGATAAAGCAAGTGTAGTTGAATGTTAATGGTAAAATCTAGATGGTACGTAATGGGTATTCACTGTAAAATTCTTTCAGTTCTGCCATATGTTTGATATTTTTCATTATCAGCCATGGAAGAAAATGCAAAATCCCTAACACTACATGCTGTGGCTTTTGAAAACAAAAGTCAGGAAGGGAAGTGGAGCACAGCAGGGTACTTAGCCCTGTGACATAAATCTCCCCAAGACAGGGGAAATGATCTGGTTAGCAAACCTTCCTGGAACCCAAGAGGCAAAAATGTAGCGAGCACAAAGCACGATTTAATATCTCTTAACCCCTGCCACGTCCCCTTTCTCTAATCCTGCCAGGTGGATGTGCTTGCCACGTGCAGGGCTTAGGGCATGGGAGAGCCACACCAGGGTGCCAGGCAGGAAGTGTTCCTGTTCAGTGGGTCCATCATTAGCAGAAGGAGCCACAGATGTAGAGTGAAAGTGAGAGACCCAGCTTTGCCACTCAGTCTGTCTGGCTCCTGGTTTGAAGGCAGAATAGTGCCAGGGTCGATACTGGTGTGGCTGTCAGCACAAGGGAATCAGAGTCTGTCTGGTGGACTCAAACACTGAATGGGTCTCTGGGTTTGGATTTTGGCCTCAGGGTTATTTCCTCCCCTGGTTCACCCTGTGATTATTTTCAGCAAGCCATTTTACTCTCTCAGAGCGCTGGTTTGCTTATTGCTAGAACATGCAGTGAATATATTTTACTTTTTGGCATACATTGGTACTGGAATTCACATTCATTCATGCGTTCATTCATTCCTTGAGTGCCCACTATTGTAGATGTTGGGGATTTAGCTCACAACTGAAAGAGTCCTGGCTAACTCTCCCAGCCAAATCCTGACCCAGATTGGAGGAATTTGGAGGCTGTGTTTCTAGTGACTTCACTAGTAATGGCTGAACCAGGGGCAAACCGTTTGGTCCTGTTGCCAGGTGGCAGTCTTTTTAAAGAATTTAAACTCGCTATTGCTTCCTTGAGGAATTGGGAAATAAGGGAATCCTTATTTCTGGAAAAGTGAAATCTTATAGTTGATATAAGTGGGGGGGGGCTTCTTGTTTCCTTTTGTTCTTTATCACAGATTAAGATCCAGAGTTTGACCTGATAGTTGAAACGTTATTCTTTTTTAAAAAATTTTATTTATTTAATTTATTTATTTTTGGCTGCATTGGGTCTTTGTTGCTGCACGCGAGCTTTCTCTAGTTGTGGTGAGCGGGGCTACTCTTCATTGCGGTGCGCGGGCTTCTCACTGAGGTGGCTTCTCACTGCGGAGCACGGGCTCTAGGCACGTGGGCTTCAGTAGTTGCGGCACATGGGCTCTGTAGTTGTGGGTCGCGGGCTCTAGAGCACAGGCTCAGTAGTTGTGGTGCACGGGCTTAGTTGCTCCGCGGCATGTGGGATCTTCCCGGACCAGGGCTCGAGCTTGCGTCCCCTGAATTGGCAGGTGGATTCTTAGCCAGTGCGCCACCAGGGAAGTCCCTGAAACATTATCCTTACAATGACAAATCTTGCTTATAATCTCAAATTATTCTGTCTAATGTGCTCACTGACCTGGTTTGAGGAGTTATCCTCTTCTGGTTCATATTCTGTGCTGGTTTCCAGCACTATCTACCAATGAGAGTGAACACAAGAGGATTGTAAACAGAAAGGAGATCTAAATGTGCGTCCCGAGACGCTGAGTGGGTGTAAGCTTAATACAGTGCAAAAGAAGACGCACTATATAGAGCACACTCCTGTGCATTTGGAAGCTGCCTAATTTCATACTCATTTGTCCTAATAGTAGAATGTTTGGCAATTTCATTTTGCCTCTACCTTCCCAGAGGGGGACAATTTAAAACATGCATTTCTTTCTGGTATTCACAATGAAACATGCATTTTAAAACAATGCATTTTAAAACAATGAAACATGCATTTTAAAACATGCATTTCTTTCTGGTCGTCACAATGAAAATCTTTCCATGGCAGCTCAGCAGAGAGAAACAGCTATAGTCTGCCCATTATTTGTTCTCCTTCTCATCCTCTAACACATTTCTCCCTCTTTGATTTGTAAAGTTTGACTTATTCAGGAAACAAAGTGGGAAGTAAAAATAGCCCGGGGTGAGGTGGTGGTGGTGGTGATTAGGGAACACTGAGGCTGTGGAAGAGAGGCAGAAAGAGGGGTTTATGGTAGAAGTGGAAATGCCTGCTCTCTCCTTGGGTGAGGGGCCAGTCAGATAGTACTGTGATGAAGACTTATATCTGAATTCATATTGTTGGAGGAGTGGGGATGTGTTATCACAGGATTATTTTATTATTATTCCTGCAATTTGTGGAGCTACCAGGAGTGGTTGACAGACATATATAACAATGCATGCCTGAGGAGGAGGTGAGAGAAGCTGCTATAGTGTCTGTCAGACAACTCTGTGTGTGAGTATGTGTGTGTGTGTGTGTGTGTGTGTGTGTGTGTATGTATGAGAGAGGGAGAGACAGAAAGAGAGAGAGAGAGAGAGAATGAGAGAGAGAACTTTTATTCTAATATTGGTAAAGTGGTTAGATAATCTGTAATTGATAAATACAATAGAGGAATGTAGCTGAGAACAAGAGTAAATGAAATAAAATACCTACGTGCAAGTAAAGTTTTTTGTTTTTTGTTTTTTGTTTTTGTTTTGCGGTACGCAGGCTTCTCACTGCTGTGGCCTCTCCTGTTGCGGAGCACAGGCTCCGGATGCGCAGGCTCAGCGGCCATGGCTCACGGGCCCAGCCGCTCCGCGGCATGTGGGATCTTCCTGGATCGGGGCATGAACCCGTGTCCCCTGCATCAGCAGGCGGACTCTCAACCACTGCACCACCAGGGAAGCCCCTAAGTATTTTTTTTGTATATTGCAATGCTATCTGTTACTGCTGCTCTTACAGTCTACCTTTGTTATATTAACCAGCTAGTCTCCCAGCATTACTCAGGAGAATCACTAGCTATCTTTAAATAAATAAATTAATCTCTGCTGCAACTCCTCGTGGAGCATCTTCTTAGAGTTGTCCAACTTAGGAACATCCCAATCACAGATCAGTGCTTGCAGATCACAGAATCCACTTAAGGACTCAAAGTTGAAATCAGTCTTTTTCAGGTGTCTCTCCACATTGGGAGGCCCAGGGGTATCTTGTCACACCTCAGTTTTGCCTGGTCTAGAGACTGAGTACTTCTCTCATGGAGAAGGAGCTCTGATGGGCAACTCAATATGATTTCCATACGCCATTCAGCATATATTTTATCAGGCAATTCAAAACATATCTTCCAAATCTGATGAAAATCCATTCAATTATTTCCACATGATGTGGCAGCCATCACACAGAAACGTGATTTTATTTATTTATATGAGAAACTTTGATTCTTACTCTATGCTTTGTGTGTTCAGAGCTTTCCAATAGCTGCTTTCAGCTGAAATGGGAAGAGTGAGGAGTACCTCTGGAGCTCAGCATTTCTCAGCATTCAGAGCAATGCTAAGATCTTTCCAATACAGCCCCAAGAACCAGTTGGCAGGATATTTCCAGAGGTCAAGAGCTACTTGATAGTTTCTTTGAATTCTTGGCTATTGAAATTTGGGATGTCTTCAATTTACGTGTCCTGTAGCCCCAAACTCGTCCTTTACATCTTGGTTATGGGAGACAGAAGTGAGGCAGCCAAAAATAAATAAATAAAATAAATAAATTCAAAAAAAGTATAACGTTTCAACTATCAGGTCAAACTCTGGATCTTAATCTGTGATAAAGAACAAAAGGAAACAAGAAGCCCCCCCCCACTTATATCAACTATAAGATTTCACTTTTCCAGAAATAAGGATTCCCTTATTTCCCAATTCCTCAAGGAAGCAATAGCGAGTTTAAATTCTTTAAAAAGACTGCCACCTGGCAACAGGACCAAACGGTTTGCCCCTGGTTCAGCCATTACTAGTGAAGTCACTAGAAACACAGCCTCCAAATTCCTCCAATCTGGGTCAGGATTTGGCTGGGAGAGTTAGCCAGGGCTCTTTCAGTTGTGAGCTAAATCCCCAACATCTACAATAGTGGGCACTCAAGGAATGAATGAACGCATGAATGAATGTGAATTCCAGTACCAATGTATGCCAAAAAGTAAAATATATTCACTGCATGTTCTAGCAATAAGCAAACCAGCGCTCTGAGAGAGTAAAATGGCTTGCTGAAAATAATCACAGGGTGAACCAGGGGAGGAAATAACCCTGAGGCCAAAATCCAAACCCAGAGACCCATTCAGTGTTTGAGTCCACCAGACAGACTCTGATTCCCTTGTGCTGACAGCCACACCAGTATCGACCCTGGCACTATTCTGCCTTCAAACCAGGAGCCAGACAGACTGAGTGACAAAGCTGGGCCTCTCACTTTCACTCTACATCTGTGGCTCCTTCTGCTAATGATGGACCCACTGAACAGGAACACTTCCTGCCTGGCACCCTGGTGTGGCTCTCCCATGCCCTAAGCCCTCCACGTGGCAAGCACATCCACCTGGCAGGATTAGAGAAAGGGGACGTGGCAGGGGTTAAGAGAAAACCCCATGTAAATATCTAATCTGCCCAGGCCGGCCATAAAGCTAAAGAGCACCCGCCTGACATCACCACTGCAATTTTACATAAATGACATTCAGGCTGGCTACAAAACCCCATGTGAGTCTCAACAGTAAAGGGCCTCTGGGTAAATCACCAGCTGGCTAGCTGATTTTAGCACAGTTAGTAAAACACTGCATTAACATTTAGCTTTTGTGTGTAGAACAAGTTGTGTGGTAAATTTTCCTAAATGTTACTGAAATGTATTACCTACAAACTATGGGCTAAGCTGAGGCAGCAATAGGAAACGTCTCTGTTCTCAGAAAGCCCAGGTTCTAGAACAAGTTTAAAGTGCATTTGGAAGATGCACATGCCTGGCGCACAGGAAATAGTTCTTAGTATTGGGTGATAAGCATGCCTGGGATGAAGATCCAACCTCTGCCACAGGGCACTCACTCATTTGATCCATCAACTTGTATGTACTATGTGCTTACTGCCTGCTATGGATTGAATTGTGTGTCCCCCCAATCCATATGTTGAAAACCTAATACCCAAGGTGATGGTACTAGGAGGTGGGGGCCTTTGGAAGGTAATTAGGTCATGAGGATGGAGCCATCAGGAATGGGATTAGTGCCCTTATAAAAGTGACCCCATAGAGCTCCCTTGCCCCTTCCACCGTGTGAGGACACAGCAAGAAGGCACCATGTATGAGTAAGCAGGCCCTCAGCAGACACCAAATCTGCAGGATCCAGGATCTTGGATTTCTTAGCCTCCAGAACTGTGAGAAATAAATATTGGTTGTTTATAAGCCACCCAGTTAATGATATTTTTGTTACAGCAGCCCAAAGAGACTAAGTCACTGCCTGCAAAGCCCTTTATTACAAGCTAGGTTATTTGAGGAGCATTAAGACCAAGCTTGAAAAACATTGCGGAGGAGGGAGGTTTGCATCTGAAACAGCCCTCCGGACTCTGGCGCTGTATCAGCTACTGTCAGTCCCGCCCATATCTCCTCAGCATACCTCTGATCCCCATCCATGCCAAGAGCTTCTTGCTGCAAACACCTGCAACTTCTGTCTGGGGGCTTTTTCTGGCTCAGAGAACATGTTTCTCCTGAGTGCTGGCAGGCTGCAAGTACTGGGCAGTCGGCAACCCCAGAGGCAGCTCTCAACCAGTTGCAGACTGGAACACCCCAGCTGCCTTGCCCCTCAAGTGAGATCAAACTGAGGCACATCCCCTCACTGTCTCTCATTTGTCCCTCCCAAATGGTAAGTGGCTCGGGAGTGCACCTCCCCTGCAGTGCTTCCTGGGATTTCTACCTCTCACCTAAACCACCTGGTCTCCACTCACATCCTCACCTTAGAATTGGCTTCCGAGGACCCCATCCTAAGACAAACCTCTTCTTCTCTTTTTTTAGGATCTAATTCTCTCACCCTTTCAACACAAATCACTGTGGAACCCCAACCATGTGCAAAATCTTCTGATAACTTCCTTGGACTTCCTTCCTTGCACACCCCACTGAAAACTGTTCGATTAATTAGTTAATTAATTAACTTTCTTTTCAGGAAAGAGCCCCAGATTTATTCATGCTGAGGTGTGATTGATGCAGAAGATCAAATAGTGACCCCTTCCCCCACTGGACCTCAATGCCGGACCTCAGCCTCAGGAGGCCTTCTGACGGCAGGGCATTCACTGCAGAGACATCCATTTGCTCTAATTTTCACAAAAGTGACCATGATAGGCAGGAACAGGGGATGTGAGAGAACATGGAGAAGGATGCTGGACAGGGCCCAGCCTGGTGACTCCCCTAGAGGCTCTGCTGCTGAAGGTCAGAGAACTCCACACAGAACAGATTTTAATGGCCATGACAGAAGATACTGGAAATACTGGGACAGAGAAGTTGGCCTTAGTAGCAGAGAAACTGGTGACCACAGGCAAGAATGGGCAGAGGTGTTGGAAAATGTCAGGCAAGGCCAGGAAGGGAGCAGAACGCTAGTGCGGGAGGTGCAAGGGGACCTTGTGTGCCATGAGACCTGGTCTTCAGAGAGGTTAGAACCAACATAAATATCTGCACAAGTAAACACAAGGCAGTGCAACCCGGAAACAGTTCACCCACTCTTAATTATCCTCAACTGGCTTATCTAGCTGGTGGACGATCGATAGCACAATTTACACCCTAGCCTGGCTTTTCTGTCACATCCACCCTATATCCGGCAACCTTCCTGAACATGAGCTGATATATATTCAGACAATGCAAAGCCCTTTTAAGAGCAATCTGATGAGGAGGTAAAGGTATTCATGTGCATGCAAAAGCCCTGGAGAAATGATTTCTGATTATTCTCAGTCTTTTTAATTATTTGGGCTCACAGATCCCCTCCATTTGCATGGCAGCTCAGGAAGAGGCACTATACTCAAACAGCTCTGCCAGGAGACACACACCCATGGCGAGGGTTGGCCACCTTGCAGAGGTTTCCCACGCAAGCCTGACTGCAAACATTCAGCTGGATAAATTTAGAAGCCACAACATATATAAAAGAAGTAGCATATACTGGCAGTTTGACCATTCAACAAATACCTCTGAAGTATCTACCATACGCTAGATGTGGGATCTGCCAGATGAAAGGAGGTTGCCTGACCTCAAGGGGACTTGAGTTTAGTAAATTTTGCCATTCTTCCCTAAAAAAATCCATTCTGCTTTTTTGCTTATGTTTTAAAAGTCAACTTTTCATATATATATATATATATATATATATATATATATATGAAGTACTACAACATATTATTTTGGAATTCCAACTTAGCAGTTGGAAGGGCCTTGGTTCAAAACCTGGCTCCGCCACTTACTCGCTATGTGACCATGGGTGAGCTCACTAGCCATAATTACTCTGAGCCTCAGTTTTACCATCTTTAAAATGGACAATAGTAATAACTACTCAGAGTGCTGTTTGTAAGGTAAAACAAAATAATAAAGACTTAGCACAGGTGTCACAGATAGTAAGCACTTATATTAATTGTATTACTTTTAGAGTCCACTTGCATTCCTTGGCTCATGGCCCCATAACTCCAACCTCCGCTTCCATTGTCACATCTCCTTCAGTCACTCTGATCCTCCTGCCTCCCTCTGATACAGTTCTTTGTGATTACATGGTGCCCACCAGGATAATCCATGATAATCTCCCTTTCATAAGATCCTTAATTTAATCATATCTGCAAGGCCTCTTTTGCCATGTAAGGTATATTCACCGATTCTGGAGATTCAGACAAGGAAATCTTTGGGGAGCCATTAACCTGACTACCACAGTGCTTATTAATTATTTGGTTAAAAAATGTAATCTCGATCCTTGAAGCCTGCTAATTGCTTTCTACATTTTCTAACATACAGGTTGACAACCTATGGCACGTATGACAAAGACAGCATGCCAACTACTGGTGGCTATACCACCACCACCTCACCCACCTGCTGCCAACTCCAAGATGATGGCCAGTGGTCAGCTTGCATTCTGGGTGTTCCCCATCCCACACATACCTCGCCCACAAGAAGTCAGAAGGCCCTTTTCACCTCTAGGCATAGTGACACATATTAATAAGTGATTTATAATGCCTTGAATTGTGATGATCACCTCAGTACTCTCACTGTTAATACAGAAATGAAAACATGTATAACCAATTGATAGAGAAGGAAAAGCCAGAAGTTGATGGGTTATTGTCTCTGGGTGTAAAAAAAAAAAAAAACAAGTTAAATTTCACATAGGTCTGATACCCTAATAAAAATTCCATGTAGATTGGTGGCCTTTGCTTCTCTGAACATAATAAGGGAAGTGATGAGAATGTGGCTTTTTAACAAAATGAAGCGTCACAGGTTTGCAGATACCACCAAGGCCTCCCACCACTAGGAGAGACATACGTTCAAGACAGTCAGCCTAACAGATGAGTTATGGCCCAGTTCCCCTCATAAGTCAGGAGGTGATGTTACTCTAAAGTGCACCAGCTCCCTCGGTTGTATCAGTGATTTCCATCTACCTGCCTACTTCACACCTCCACTTGTATGTCGAATAGCTATCTTAAACTCACCATGGCCCAACCATAAACAAAACGAAAAGACAACCTACAGAATGGGAGAAAAATATTTGCAAATAATGCGACCAACAAGGGATTAATTTCCAAAACATACAAACAGCTCATACAGCTCAATATCAAAAAACCAAACAAACAACCCAATCAAAAAATGGGCATGGGGCTTCCCTGGTGGCGCAGTGGTTGAGAATCCGCCTGCCAATGCAGGGGACACAGGTTCGTGCCCTGGTCCGGGAGGATCCCACGTGCCGTGTAGCGGCTAGGCCCGTGAGCCATGGCCACTGAGCCTGCGCGTCCGGAGCCTGTGCTCTGCAACGGGAGAGGCCACAGAAGTGAGAGGCCTGCGTACCGAAAAAAAAAAAAAAAATGGGCAGAAGACCTAAATAGACACTTCTCCAAAGAAGACATACAGATGGCCAACAGACACATGAAAAGATGCTCAACATCGCTAATTAGTAGAGAAATGCAAATCAAAACTACAATGAGGTATCACATCACACCGGTCAGAACAGCCATCATCAAAAAATCTACAAATAATAAATGCTGGAGAAGGTGTGGAGAAAAGGGAACCCTCCTACACTGTTGGTGGGAATGTAAATTAGTGCAGCCACTATGGAGAAGAATATGGAGGTTCCTTAAAACACTAAAAATAGAGTTACCATATGATCCAGCATTCCCACTCCTGGGCATATATCCGGAAAAGACGAAAACTCTAATTTGAAAGATACATGCACCCCAGTGTTCACTGCAGCACTAGTTACAATAGCCAAGACATGGAAGCAATCTAAATGTTCATCGATAGATGAGTGGATAAAGAAGATGTGGTGTGTATACATACATATATATATATATACACACATATATATACGTGTATGTATATATATATGTATGTATGTATATATAATGGAATATTACTCAGCCATAAAAAGAGTGAAATAATGCCATTTGTAGCAACATGGATGGACCTAGAGATTATCATACTAAGTGAAGTAAGTTAGACAAAGAAAAGTATCATATGATGTTACTTATATATGGAATCTAAAAAAAGATACAAATGAAATTATTTACAGAACAGAAACAGAGGGCTTCCCTGGTGGTGCAGTGGTTAAAAATCGGCCTGCCAATGCAGGGGACACGGGTTCGAGCCCTGGTCCGGGAAGATCCCACATGCCGTGGAGCGGCTAAGCCCGTGCACCACAACTACTCAGCCTGCACTCTAGAGCCCACAAGCCACAACTACTGAAGCCTGTGCACCTAGAGCCTGTGCTCTGCAACAAGAGAGGCCACCACAATGAGAAGCCCGCGCACCACAATGAAGAGTAGCCCCTGCTCACCGCAACTAGAGAAAGCCCGCACACAGCAACAAAGACCCAACGCAGCCAAAAATAAATTAATTAATTAAAAAAAAAATTTTAAAAACAGAAACAGACTCACAGACATAGAAAAGGAACTTACGGTTACCAAAGAGGAAGGGATTAGCAGATACAAACTACTATATATTAAATAGATAACCAACAGGGACCTACTGTATAGCACAGGGAACTATATTCAATATCTTGAGATACACACACACACATACACACACACACACACACACACACACACACACACATGCATCTGAATCACTTTGCAATACACCAGAAACTAACACAACATTGTAAATCAACTATACTTCAACTAAAAAAAAAAAAACAACTCACCATTGCCCAAACTAAATTCCAACTCCCACTCCAAACCCACTCTTCCCTAGTCTCCTCCTTCCCAGTAAGCGACAACTCTGCTCTTCCAGACGTTGAGGCCAAGACCTCGGTCTTACCCTTGATTCATCTCATTCTCTCACACCCCACATTTAATTGGTCAGCAAATCCTGCTGGTTCTACCTTGAAAGCATATAGGGATTCAGCCACTTCTCACATCCACTACTACCTCAGCCTGGTCCAAGCCACCATCATCTGTCTCCAGGAATACTGAAATAGCCCTTCTGCGAGGTCTCTTTGTGTCTGCTCATATGCCCCAACTCAGTATGTTCTCTAAGCAGGCAGCATGATATTTTAAAAACACAAGTCAATTCATGCCAACCCTCTGTTCAAAGTCCTCCATTGGCTTCTCACCTCACTCAGAGGAAAAGCCAAAGTCCCACAGGAGCTTTTAAGATCCTATGTGACCTGCCCCCAATCTCATCTCATACTACTCCCTCCTCTGCTTATTCTGCCTCAGCTACACTGGCATCCTTGCTATTCTTCAAACATTCCAGGCATGGTCCTACATTGAAGCCTTTGCAAATGCTCTTCCTCCTGTATAGAAAGCTCTTCTCCAGATAGCCACTTGGCTCACTCACTCTCCAGGGCTCTGCCTCAAATCCCCTAATCATAAGGCTTTCCCTGACCACTCTATTGAAAATAGCAGCTCTTCCCCATGTCCTGTAACCAGTTTTAATTTTTTTCCCTAGTACTCATCACTTCCCAACATAGTATATATTTGTCTTGGTAATTATCTTCCTCTCCCACACGAATGCAAGCTCCATGAAGGCAGAGGTTTTTGTCTTGTCTGTTTATTTCTGTATCTACAGCACCTAGAGGAATATCTGGCACATAGCAGGTACTTAGTAAATAAATACTCGCTTTAATGAATTAAAAGGATGAATGGATGTACTTCTAGGATAATGATATTTAAGAAAGCAAAAAGAAATGTGCATGTTTTAGGGCTGAGGAACATGTCCTAGAATTTACTTGATCCTAAAATACAATTTAAAGCATAACATGCAAATTGGGTCATAATTTGGGGTTAATTTATTTGCTTGCCTAAGAATTTTGATCATGAGTTTTAAGAAACAAAATATAATGGTTTTAGGCAAGGTTGTGCTGGCATAGAAGAAGTTTAAATATTGGTCCCAGCTCCTATTCTAGGCTGCCCTTGTGCAGTGAAACAGGGTATGTGGAGTCTTCGGAACTTTCCTCTGTTTATTGGCCAAACCAAATGCATTCATTCATTCTTTCATCGTCTGAATGAAACAAAGAACCTTGCCCTCATGGACTATGTAACTCTGCTGGGAGACACAAATAATAAATAAGATCTATATAAAAGTATAAAGTATGTTAAATGGTGACCAATGCTAAGGACTGGTGTGGGGAAGGTGGTGATGGGGGTGGAGTGCGCTGCAGGGAAGGTAAGCATGAAGAGGAAAGCATTCTAGGCAGAGGGAACAAGAAATCCAAAAGCAGGGAGTTGGGATTGTGCCTGGCAGGGTCCCCTACCAATAAGTGAGTGAGGAGGAGTGAGGAGGAAGAGGATGCCATCAGAAGGGTCTCAGAGGACTGGGACGTGGAGCGCCTAGTAAGGACAGGGGCATTTACACTGTGTGACGTGGGAAGTCTAGGAGAGTTTTGCGCACAGGAGGGACATATTCTGATTTGCATTTTAACAATCCCTACAAGGCCCACCCTTGGTCACTCTCTTAGGGCTTTCTTTCAAAGACTCATTTGTTCAGAATTGAAGTTCCTTGAAAGCAAAAAATGCATCTTACACATCTCTTTTCTTCCTGAGCCCTAAACTCTCAGCATCTTCCTCACTTAGTTTGTCCTCAACAGATGTTTATTGATACACTCACTGTAGTTACCTGGGCAGGGTTGTACATTGGCTAACTTATCAGTGGAGATTAATGGATCCAATTAGGCAGACAGTTGGCACGGCTGAGCGTGCACCCATCGGCACAGTAGAAACTACTCTCTCCTTGGGCAGGAGGTCATTCAAGACCCCCTTTTCACAATATCAAAGCTCTTATCTTCTCAATATACGTAGGAATTCTTCACACCAAAAATGGCATGTTTAAGAGATGTGAGATCTGTGAAGCACCGTCAGTACCAAACACAATCTGTACAGGTCTGTCATTAAAGGAAGTAGGGCAAGTAGATGAGGCAGACAGCAGAAGAATTACTCAAAGTTACCAAGTAAATCACTAAAAGGAATTTGCTGCCTTTCTGCGTCATTGAATCATTTTGATTCAAGATCTTCCATAACCTTAACTTCAAAGAAAAGAGATCATTAACTTGACATTCAATTCAATATAGCATTACATCTTATAAGACAATCTATTCCCTGTGCCCCTTTTATCTGTACCGGAAATTTAATATGAAGCCCCTTTGCAACTCAAATTATTCTTTTACTAAGAAAGAAATTCCCTGAAGGCAAAGAAAAGGTGAGTCGTTCATGGAACAAATGCTCACCAAAATTCGAGTTATTAAAAATCTCTTAGGTCATCATTCCCATGGTTCATTTTTTTTCGTACACCACCCACTTCCACCCACTTTCACAACCAGGTGCTGGAAGAGACCAGGTCAATCTTAGCAAGTGAACACAGGCAACAATTGCACTGTTCTTGGATGGAGTGTTCCACCTGATTTTTATTTGACCATGCTGGCTTCTATTTGGAGAGAAAAGGACAATGTTACTAGAAGCAATGGGCACAAACTCTCCTAAAGCAGTGGTTCTCAAGCTTGCACGTGCATCAGAATCCCCTGGATGGCCAGTTAAAATGCATTGAGTTCTGGGCTTCATCCCAGAGTTGGGATGGGGCCTGAGACTCCTCATGTCTCGAAAGTTCCCAGTGATGCCGATGCTGTTGGACCACACTCTGAGAACCACTGGCCTAAAGATAGAAAATCTGAAACATCTAGCTGTGATTTAAAATACCCAGCTGTTTGGAGATAGAAGCTGGTTGGATGAAAGTCATATAAGGCCTAACGTATATGTGCACAATTTAATATATATACAGAAGGATCCACTCCTGAAGAGCCTAGAGTTGCCACATCTTTCTTCCCAAGCCTCCTTTATGTCTTCAGGTCTCCTTAACATGTCTATCTTGCTCCATATTGTAGCCTCAGTACCCAGCCCTCCACACAAGGGTTTGGCACATGGTGGGTACCTTTAGTCTAAGTGGCCTGGGCCCTGAAAAAGAAGGCAAAGCCCTCTGGAGACGGACATTTCCTGATCACCATCTTGTTAGGACTTGCCCAGCTGGAGGCAGAAAAAGACTTTTGTTTCCAGCTCTTTGATTCAGTCGATGTCTGAGCACTTGTTGATATAATGTTGTGATCAAAGGCTGAACCCTGGTCTTCTGAATTCCCCTAACACCATTAGGAAAACATCATAGAAATATCTGTTGAGATAGATTCAGCATCATCCCTGGCCTCCTGCCAAGCCCGCAATGACATTCCAGAACATACAAAGAGGCCAATTAAAGGATGGTGGCTTCTCCAGAGTTTGGGGGTTTTCACACACACACACATACACACACACACACACACACACTTGTGAAACACCCTGGGAAATACCCTGGTGGAACACAGCATCCACTCCTTTCTGGCTCTGTGGCTGCCTCCTTTTATCCCACGGTACCCAGGGGGCTGGCACACACTCTGCTTTTATTTTCTGCTCCAGTGTGAGTGAGAAGAATTATATGCCAGTTGCATCACCATCACAGTGTCAGGGCTGCACAGGAAAGAGCAGAAGGCATGAATCAGATGTGTGTTCCATGAGAGAGAGACATTCAGCTCATTGCAATTAACAGATTATTTGAGAGGCCTCAATGTGGTCAGCTGCCAAAAACAACAGAAAAAATGCAATACTGATTTCAAGTAGAAAAATTCCCCCTACTCATAGGCACTGCTGTTCTTTGTATGGGCTTTGTTAAGCTTTTTATTGTCTTAAGGGAAAGTGGGGGATGCAAATGAATTCTTCCAGGCTGGGAAATAGAGCAGTGCTCACACTGTGGTGGGGGGAGCAGCACTGAGCAGCAGGTGTAAAAAAATAGAGGCCGGGATTTTCCGTGGTTGTCTAAAACCAAGATGCTTAGACACTTGGGGGCATCAGGAGATCTCACTCGCTTTACCAACTGAGGTACAGAAAAAGGGCTGAGTGGTGAGGTTTCCAAATGTCATAGGAAGGCTTCGCTTTACCTGCTTTGAAACTCTAGAAGGAAAAGCTACAAAATCAAGACAGACATCTGAAGGGGGAAGAAGAGCATTCCGTATCTGATATCCCAAAGGGACCAAGAAGAATTATAAGTGCTATCTCCCCACGAATCAGATGGGCCAGGGAGGGGGGTGGATGAACATGATCATTCTCCTTCACAAAGAACTCTTAAGGGACTACAACCCTTGACAGAGGCTTGTGCTGAGAATGGAATCCCAGGGGAAGCTTAGGGGAAAGCTGATTCCAAGTGTGAGTTCAAACCATTGAGACCAGAGTGCTTTTCGAAGTCTGTTTTAAAGAGACGGTGCATGGCTAGGACTACAGCCTTGGGGCTGAGCTGCTCACGGTGGCAGTCTTGGTTTTGGTCATCAGATGAGCCTCAGCCCCGGGCCTGAACCACAGTAGAGCAGTAGGCAGTGAGCATGCCCAGGGAAGGGGCCTGGGCTGCACACAAGGGGACAAGTGGGAGAAAAAAAGATCCCATCCACCCTGGGAATCCTGCATTGAAGAAGAAACCAGTTCTGAAACAAAAGAGCCCTTGTCATTCCTGAGATCAATCCTGCACCCCTGTCTGGCCCAGAATGAAACAAGGGCAATGGCCTGGGTCCAAGCTGTGGGGACCCTCAGTCCGTAGATGGCTCGAAACCGTGTCGGGCTCACAGTGCCTGCTAGAAAGACTTGCAAGAATGCAGAGTAGCATGGCAGATGGAAGGGAAAGTCAATTTTGATATAGGAGTACCGGGTTCTATTTCTGGACCTGACACCAAGGCACCATGTAACCGTGGACACATTAATTCACTTCTCTAGGAACTGGCTTCCCTGTTCTAAAATAAGGGGTGACTAGTGACCTTTAAGGTTGCTTTAATCGCTAACATGTTATCATTTTAGAAAGTGAAAACACACCTTCTCTAGAAGGGACTGGATGAACTGGATATATTGGGCAAATCAATGAGTTTAAAAACCATATGCTTTCTTCATCCTACCCTCCGTTGCCCCTGAATTTTGTGGTACAGAAGAGCCACACCTTCATTTTACAGAGTGTTAACTTCAGCAACCAGTACATAAGGCAAAAATCCCATACTGCAAAAATAACCCTTGAAAAGTGCTTTAAATGAACAGTACAGGTGATTTTGTATATACAGTGCAACCCTATATACTTATATGAATTTCTATATGTATTTTATACATATAAAGTATATAGTGGTGGAGAATATTTAATAAAGCAGAGATGCAAAATAGAATTTTAAGTATTTTAAATTATATGAGATAGACTGACGAACGTGGAAGAATGTAGCAATGTATACAGTTGAACCCACACAAGTTAAATGCCTGTGGAACTGGTTTATTAAACAGGCTGAACCTGACTGGGTATAAATAGGAAATGGCTGTATTTTTCTTCATTATTGCCTTCAACCTGGTTACATCAAACCAGTTTCCCTGCCTCTTGAAAACGTCTTACACAAATCTCCTGACTTTTTAAAAATTGACCTATTGTGTTAGTTTCAGCTGTAAAATCTCCTGACTTTTAGGCCACTTTAAGAACAAGCCCTATTTTGGTATTTAAAAAATCCAGTCTAAGTCAATATTTTAATCTCATATCCAATTCAAAGCTTCTCCCCTTCCCCTGGCTCAGAGAACCAAAGAGTTGGATAAGAAGTCATAACAGGACTTTCCTGGTGGTCCAGTGGTTAAGACTCTGCGCTTCCACTGCAGGGCGTGCAGGTTCGATCCCTGGTCAGGGAACTAAGATCCCGCATGCCGCAGCGTGCCAAAACAAAAAAAAAGATTTCTGTGTTTCAATTCATGTAAAATATACTTCAGTAAATTTTTTTTTTTTTAAGTCATAACAGTTCTCTCCACTCTTTCTCCTGTAGTGCGGCCTGGAACTACTTTTCCCAGAATTCCCTCCCCTGTACGGGTCTGAGTTAGGAAGGAGCACAGGAGAAATTTGCATAAGATGGAAGTGAAGGAGCCGCCATTTTCATGCTCTCAAGGTGGGAGCAGGGCCCCAGGCACAGCAGCAGCTCACATGCACTGCTGCTGATCTGCTGGCTCACCTCGTTGGTGTGGGCAACACTGAGGCCCGCAGCTCCTCCAAATCCCGCTGGATCTCCTTCTTCAGCTGTTCTAGGTCCTGGGCCAGGCATGCCTGCAGCTCTGTAGCACACAGTGCCAGCCTTCCCTACAGGTCACCTCTGACATCAAGTTCCAGTTTGTCCTCACATGTTCCAGTTTTTCCTTGCTCTTCCGCATTTCACATCCAGCTTCCCTTCCCGGCTAGTTGGCCTGGCTGACCTATAGAGACGCTGGCTCCAACACCAGACCTAGAAGCAACAGTCCCACGTAGATTTCTCCATCAGCTCCCGCGAAGTATAAGGTTTAATTCCTATAATAAACCCCTATTCTTTATTACTCATCATAATTCTACTCCTCTCATCAAACCCAGGCTGGTACACTTCCCCTTCTTGCACACTTCTGCTTGCTTCTCTGGGATAGAGACAAGATTATAGGAAAAGGGCAACATCGCATGTCAGTGATGCTATTATAAAATGCCTCTGTCATGGCAGCCACCGAAGTGCTGGATCTTCTATGGGTTGCAGCTGCAAGGGGAGTGGGATCTTTGGATCCTCTGAGTGGCAGTCTCCTGGCTCTGGTGACACACTCTGGATGATCAGTTCTGACTCCCTTCAGCTTTTCCAACTGCAAGAAATCCTGAAGCCTCTTACTTCTAGAATCCCCCTGTTCCAACAAGCCACCTTCTTGGGCAGGGTCCCTGAAAGATGACTCCAGCTACCTTGCCCACAGTCCTCTTGGCCCCCAGGATCTGTATCCCAGCCCACTAAATGGTGGAAACACAGCCTATCCTGCTCGCCCTACCCTTGGACTGCTCTTGTTGCTGCTCCAGCCAGCTTTGCCCTTCAGACTTCTCCAGGTGAGAAGTAGGCATCAGTCTCTTTAATCCTAAACACCCTTAAATTCCAAGGGAAGCACATAGATTTCTCCCAAGAGCTGCATCACGGTGCTCTGTTCCATCCCAAGAAAACACCGGGATGGCTGGAGAAAAGCCAAGTACTTACTGATTCCTTAAATCCACTTCGTGAGTTTCTAGCCTCCTCTAAACTTTGCTGCTGGTGTGATAGTCTCTGGATGGTTTTTGTTCAATTTTAATGAGTTCTGGTTATGTTTTTTTGAACATGCGGGTTTTGTCACCTATTATAGTTGGCTTTGGTTCTTTAGTTCTATTGAATATCCTTATACTATTTCTTTAAACCTCAGCTTTGAGTAAAACTCTCCTTAAAATTAATAATAAAAGTCTATGATATCATTTTAGGAATCCTAGGAAGGTCTGCCTGCCCAAATATTTTCCTCCCTCCTTCCTTCTGTGATGCCTTGGATGCCACCATTAGAAGTGTATTTCACCTGATCTGACAGATTAGGCCCTCAAGGGTCCTTGGGGAAAACACCTTCAGCTATTATCCTTTAGCAACACTTTGCCATGAATAAGTTGGTCAGATTGCTTTCCAGAGAGACAATTAGCTGAGTAGCGGGTGAGCATAAACTTCAACACAGGAAGGTTTTGAGGAGAGAAAGCTAAGTTTGCATCACAGGGCGTATGTATAGGTGCCGAATCTAAGCCATCAGGGACCAGCACGAGAGCCCTGGAGCCAAGAGCAGGAGGGCAAAGAAGGATGCTGAAAGGTAGAAAGAAAGAAAAGCTTCCCTCATTCAAATTTTTCTAGGTAGTTTTTGATACAAAGAGTACATCATGTGCTAAATAAATGCTTCTTTTAATTGTTTAAGAGCATAATAATCCCATTTCTGAGGATAAAATATTTAAATGCCTTTTTAAATCTCACATCTACAGTTTGTCCTCCTTCACCCCAATATCTGTTCCCCCAAATTATTTCATTACCTAATGGATATTTGAACTAAGGTGATAAAAATTTTAGAAAACAGGTTTCTTTGGTGGCTAGGGAGCGAGTCCACAGGAAATTCATTTTGGGGTGGAGCTCTGCTGATGCTTAGCTACAGAAACAAGAGGAAGTTCGATGTGTTGAGCCACATTTAGTCACACAATGTTATCCTTTCACTC
The DNA here is from genome assembly GCF_039906515.1 of Pseudorca crassidens. Classification (NCBI taxonomy): domain Eukaryota; kingdom Metazoa; phylum Chordata; class Mammalia; order Artiodactyla; family Delphinidae; genus Pseudorca; species Pseudorca crassidens. The sequence continues at coordinate 96,224,488 of NC_090317.1, forward strand.
GTTATTTCTGCCACTGCTATGGAGGGAGAGAGAACGGGATAAAGATAACATGGACCAGGGTAGTGGTTCTCAAACTTGAGTGAGCATCAGAATCACCTGGGAGCTTGCTGAAAACAGATCCCAGAGCCCCACACCCGAAGACCATACTTTGAAAAACTCTGAGCTGGGGCTTACAAAGGCAGGCCCCTAGGTCTGCCCACCCGCAAGACACACGCCTACACGTCTGTCAGGCATTTGTTGAGCTTCCTGCCTAACCCCACTGGGTCCTTTTTCAGTGCATATCAACTCCCAAAAGTTTGGTCCTGACAAGTTTCCTTTCCTCACCTACATTTTTCTGACCCAAACGATTCAATGGCACCTCCAGGAAAGGTTTATGGATTTGTCTCTCCAGGACAGACCCCCATTAACCACATCCTTCAGGGAGATGAATATGTAAAATAGGAATGCCAGATTACTGATTCACAAAGAAATATCTGTCCACAGGTGAGGGCTGAACACTTGCACCCCTGCATTCTCTCCCTAGAAGAAATCTAACATAGGAAGAAGCTTATAATCAACAGTTTGCTTACTGGGCATGGAATCAGGCAAGGGCTTTGGGTAGAGGAATCATTATTGGGCGCTGAGAGGTTAAGAGTGCCCGATGCATCTGTCTGCATAATCGGGATCCACTTCCCCCCAGGACCCAATGGGCCAAGGCAGCCTGTGTCTTGGATAAGGCTTGGAAGAGAACTGCCATTAGCCCAGGTGACATGTGTTTGTCTATGTGTCCAGGAGGGGACCAACTTCTCCTCTGGTGGACACATTTCCTCACTAGGAGTCATAAAATAAATATCTATTGAATTATTAATTAACCCATAATGACTGAATCCCTTCACTCTGGATACATTATGTAGTGGCTTACAGACATGAAAGTCATCCTGTCTCTTTAAAGAAACTTATCTCTCTGAGAATTAAGCTGTAACATCATCACATAAAGGATGAGAGGGAAGAGATGGAATCTGTCTTCCATTAATTCTTGGGGAGCAAATTTAAGTTCTGGATTACAACAGTTTTAAGGTCCCAGCACCCAGGACAGAGAATTAAAAAGAAAATTCCTGGCAGAGGGTGAGAAGTAGAGCAACAGCCGCCATCGTTCTACGTGTGGTCCCTGTGGCATTGTGGCCAGGGACAAAGGAACCCTGAAGAACATTCCTAAAGCCCTCCAGAGGGCCATCCTGAGTCAGAAGAGATTGAAAATGTACAGGGCCAAGCTACTGGTCTGCTTTTGTATTTGGCTTTGGTACTTTTAAGGTTTATCCAAAATGGCATCTCAATTCTTCAAAATATAGTCTTTTAAATTTTTCTTCTCAAAATGATAAGATTATGCTAGTTATGCAAAGAGAAAAGATTCATTAATAAATGCACCAGGGGAGGTACACATTTATGGGCCAAAGTACTGTTAAAAGGGATAGATATTTTATAAAGAATTTGCAAGGGTGAATGAACCGTCACCTCTGGTGGCTCGGGCTTCTGGTTTCCTTTGTGGTGCCTGCACCCCCTTAACTCTAGACTATCTCCCCCTCCCTACTCAGCAGCTTGAGCCATTGAGATGTCCTGTTGCTACTCACCAGCCCGGCCCAGAGCTCACAGGCACATCCATCCAAGATGACACTTGATTACCCAGAAAACACAGAACAAAAAATGACTATCTTAACCACCCTAGAAACATCTCATTTCTAGTATAAAATAGGAACTAAGACCAAAGTCCAGCTACTGTCAACAGGATCTGAAATCAAGAGTTTTAAGACCATGACTACGGACATCCTCACCACCCTCACCCCTGAACCCTCCCAGTGGCTAATGCCCTGGCCTGTCACTGTGTGCTGAAAGTTACCACAAAGGGACCAAACCCTTAACCAAAAACCAATAATAACATTGGTATCTACTGAAGCATATCCCAGGGCACAATTCCCATCCCTCTGAACAACTCTCTTTTGTGAAGACCAATAATAAAAGATCATCCCACCTGTGATTCCAGGACAAAAGGGATGAGTGAAAATTCAAGACCTCTGTATATTTGAGTCATATTCTGCTTTGCTTTTTCGATAACTAAGGCACATCTATAATTAAAACAAGCAAGGAAACAGTTACAAGGTTTTCCTATTCAGCATAGAGATAGAGCCTTTCTCCTAATTTATACTCTGCCATCAATTTTCTGTGTGATGCAGACAATATCCCCTCTCTGGGCCTCTGATTTCACACCTGAAAATACAGGGATTAGCCTAGGTGATCTTTAAAGTCTCTTTCCAATGTGATAATCTGTGTTTCTATAAAATAAAGGCTAATACAGAGGGCTCATGATATTAATGGTAGCCTAGTGCTTGGCACTTAATAAAATCATTTAGTCCTGTCAACTTAATGTACACCATTTCATTTAATCCTCCCCCAACCTTGTGAGGAATGTGTTGTTAATCCCGCTATTTTGGCTGCTACTGAGGCATCAGTTTTTAATATTAATAAATAATATGATAAGTATTATAAATATATAAATGACAATAAGATGTATTAAATATTTTTGTTTAAAAACCTAGTTATTGTACCTCACAGTTTCTCAGGGTCAGGAATCTGGGAGGCTCTCTTGGACTGTGTGGCTCGGGGTCTTTCATGCAGCTGCAGTCAGGCAGTGACTGCAGCTGGAACTGCAGGAGGCTGGAGCAGCTGGGGGCTGACTGAGCATCCTCCATGTTTATGTTCACTATTTGAGGTATTTATGTCCTATAAAGTCACCATAAACACTAAATTAGCAAATGCTGAATCATTGCTCCTGGGGGAAATACCGGGTTAGGTTCCTGCAAGCCTCTGGTCACAATACTTTCAACAACTGATCAATATGTAACCTTGTTTTGTGTGTGTTTCTGTTTCAAGACACCTTATTTGATACATATTGTTGGTTCATTAACATTGAACTCACAGCCAACAGCAATATAACACATGTCTGAAGGACACTTATCAAACACATGTATTTTCTCCGTAAAGTACACCACAACCTTCTTGCGCTTAGGAACACTAGCCAGCACTTCAGCACTACGCTTGGGGGCCACTTTAAACAGCAAAAACACCAATAAAAAAAACACAAACAAACAAAAAACCATGGCACTAAATATGAGACTGCAAAAAGGACACTTGTTTACAGTATGAGCACTGAAACAAGAAGGCAGAAGGTTGCCTTGTTTGACCTCAGCTGAGAAGTGTGCATTGGGAGACTCAAATCATTTGTCACTATGCACATGTCCCCAAAGGACCACAAAAGCCTTGCAAGCACTGATTTGGGGTTACACATAAATTTTGGCAAATAGAGAAAGTCACCAATACAAAATGTGCAAATAGTGAGGATCTACTGTACTTTCAGAACTTCTCAATATGGTTTCTAACCAGAATTCATTTGGGCTTCCTCACAGCATTGTGGGTTATAGACAGCCAGACAGCTTATGTGGCAGGTCATGGCTTCAGCGTGAGTGTTCCAGCAAGCAAGGTGGAAGCTGCATCACCTTTTCTGACCTACCCTCTAAGGTCATGCAGCATTATATCCACTGCATTCAACTGATTACAAGCAAGCCACAAACCCATCCAGATTCAAAAGCAAGGGGCATAGGCCTCATCTTCTGAGAGGAAGTGGCAAGGTTCTAGAGGAGAATGGGGGATGGGAGATTGTTGTGGCCATCTTTGGAAAATACAATTTGTTACACCCATTTTACAGATGAGGAAAGAGAGGTTTGGAAAGTTAAACAGTTTGCTCAATATCATCCAGTTAATATGTAGCAGAGCCAGAATTTGAACCCAGGCTTCTCTGACTCCAAAGCCTATGCCCTAACCATTTTGCATCCTGCTCCATGTAGTATCCCTTTGGTCTATAATCCATAGTTTTAACACAGTGCAAACAAAAACGGGAGAGCACCAGTGTGGCTGAGCAAAGGGCTGCATGAAACATGGAATTTTAGGAGGAATCTGTAGAAGGGAAAGGAAGTTGCTTGGCAACTGCTGTTGGAGAGGTCGATCAAAGCATGAAACTGAATATGAAGAAGTCAAGGAAAATAGAACAAAAGTCGAGCAAAGCAAGGATTTAGCTTAGACACAATATAAAGAAGGGATAAAAGAGAAATCTTGAGTCCTGAGACCTAGTAAAGCATACAGAGGAACAGAGCCACATGGACAGAAATGCAGTAGAACTTGGACACTGGAAGCAGCACAAAAACCCACAGATGAGCCAGTCAGCACAGAATGACCTTTAGCACGTTAATAAAATTCTATCACAAGACAAGCCCCTATTTTCACCTATCACTTGAGAAGTAGATTCTGGCTCTGGGGGTCCCGGAATAAACTAGGAAACTGAAAACTATGGTGTAGAATTCTGGGTCTGCCAGAAACATGCTCCCCATAGGGCCGTTGACTATAAAATGGGGGAGCGGAGGTACCTGCTTCTTGGTGAAGTTACGCAAGCTAGCGCCATGTTTTCCAATGACCACTACCCCCAGTTCAGGCAAAGCAGCCTGTTGATAATAGGGCAAGCCAAGGATCACTGCCTTCCTTACAATAGTTAACTGTGATTATCCCTGACACAATTTCTCCCATGAAAATGATTATTTGAACATTCAGATAAAATCACCATTTTGGTTACTCAAATGTACGTTTATCTTAACCAAGTATCTCAGCATGAAAGAGGGACCCCAACCCTCAGTGGAAACCTGGAAATACAAAGCCTCTGATGAAGGGCTCCATGGGGGCCATCTTCCTGATGATAATTCTGAGTCTCAGATTCCTCACTGCTCTTATTGGGTGACCAATATTCATTTTCTTTTTCTTGCTGATTATTTTTTTATTGGTGTACAACAACTTAGCAAATTTAGTGGCTTTAAAACAGTAGTTTGACTTTGTTCAGGATTTTGTGGGTCAGGACTTCAGGAAAGGCTTGTCTACACAGTTCTTGCTTGGAGTCTTCATGTGGATGCAGTCAGATGCCAGCTGAGGCTACAGTCATCTGAAGGCTTGAATGGGCTGGATGTCCAACATGGTGTACACACAGGGCAGACGTTGATGCCAGCTGTTGGCCAGGAGCTCAGCTGGGACTAAAGACTGGAGCACCTACATCTCCAGGACAGTGATCTCAGGATGGTCAGACTTCTAACATGGTGACTGGCTTCTTCTAGAGTTTCCCAAGAGAGCCAAGCAGGGGCTATAAGGCCTTCTACAACCTAGCCTTGGAAGTCACTTCCACCATACTCTATTAGTAGACATAATCATGAGCAATCAGATTCAAAGGGAGGGGCAAGACCTACCTCTTGATGGGAGGAATGTTGAAGAATGTGAAGGCCATGTTTTAAAACCACCTATTATAGGTCGAAATGTGTTCCCCTAAAGATGTTGAAATCCTAGCCCCAGGCCTGTGAATGTGACCTTATTTGGAAATAGGGCCTTTGCAGATGATCAAATTAAGATGAGGTCATTAGGGTGGGCCTTATTCACCTAATCCAATATGACTATGTCCTTATAAAAAAGAGAAATTTGGACACAGAGAACATACACACAGGGAGAATGCCATGTGGAGATGAAGGCAGAGATCTGGGTGATCCCAAGGAACAAGCCAAGGGATGCCAAAGATTGCCAACAAACCCCCAGAAGCTATGAAAAATACATAGAACAGGTCCTTCCCTCACAGCCCTCAGAAGGAATTCACCCTCTGCCGACACCTTGATCTCAGACTTCTGGCCCCCAGAACTGTGAGACAATAAATATCTATTGTTTACGCCACCTAATTTGTAGTACTTTGTTACATCAGCCCTAGAAAACGAATACACTCCCTTACCAGCTAAAAGCACCTTGGTTTTGTTTAAGAAAACAAGCCCAGGTGAAAACATCCACCTTCCCAGACTCTCTTGCTGCTTAGAGATGGCAATATAACACTGATCTGCCAGGGATTTCTGTTTACTTGCTAAAAGGTCATCCTCTCCACCTTCTCCATTCCTCCTTCTTACTGCCTGTAATACAGATATGAGCTATAGGAACAAATAAGCCATTTTGCAACTATGAGGACACAAGCAGGTCCAGAAGATGGAAAGAACCTGAGTCCCTGAGGGTAGCCCTTTCAGTCCAACAAACAGGTCACCGTTGACAGAGCATCTCTTGTGTACCAGGCACCATGCTAGATGCTGGGGACGGTCTTCCCTATCTGCCTCTAATGATCTGTCTTTAACTTCAGTGGCAGATTTCAACTTAATGAGATAAATGGAGGCCTTAGATGTGGATGTGATGTTATGGACTCGCAGAGGGAAGCCTCCTACCCAGCCTTCCAGGAGAACTTCCTGGAACTCCCTTCGGGGAGGAACCCAAGAGATGCGCATCCTTAAAAGTCTCTGTCAGTCTCTGGGGAGCTGAGAGGCCAGGGGAATGTCCTCCTCTCCCTCAACAAGAAACACGGCTTCCTGGGGTATGAGGTGGTCAGACCCAGGCTCTCTGAAGCCCCCAGGTGCTGAGCACGACGTGGCTGAGGCTGCCCACAGTTCTCACAGTTCTCCTGGCAGCTGCCACCTCAGGACTCCTAGCCACCAGGGCCTCCCAGGCTGTCCTGGGAGACACCTCAGGCTGCCACAGAGTAGCCAAGCTTGCACTGTTCTCAAAAGGGCTAATCAACGGCAACCTGAAAGAAGCCACACCACAGATAAAACCAAGCAGGCCCAGAACCTGGTTGCTAAACATCCTTTTAGCTGTGAGGCTCTGCAATCGGCCTGTTTCTCATAAACGCTTCAATTCTCAGCATCACCAGCAGCAGCAACGTGGTGGCTTCCAGGGTTTTCTGCATAAAGCTAGGACACTAGGCTTCCTGCTGACCCAGGTCTGGCTTTCCTCATGCCACTGGGAATCCAGGCAGATTATCAGTGTGGCCCTGAGGAGCCTGAGAACAGAAGTCACTCTAGAAAGTTCACCGCCCTTGGTCCTTCCTGAACTTCCACCAGTCCAAGGCAATCGCCACCCTCCGGGACCCAGGCCAATGCACGTGACTCCTTTCAGAGGCAACAGCTTACTGGAACCTGCTCCTCATTCACTTCCAGAACCCTCACCTCCCTCTGAGAAGAATCATAAATGAGGTCCTCAAAACAGCTGGAGAGGGATGATCATGGGTTTCCATGGTCCCTCTGCCAACGGATGTAAGGATAGTGAAGGCAGAGTGGGGTCAAACGTCAACCAAACAGATCTGTCCTCAAATCTCTAGTTTTATGGCCTTGCACCAGTTACTGACACTCTCTGAGCCACAATTTTCTCATCTATAAGACAAGGTAATAATACTTACCACTCTGGTTGAGAGGATTAGACAAGAAAATGTAGGTACAGTGTCCAGCAGGCTACCTGGCATGTAGCAGGAGGTACTCAACAACCGGTGGTCTCCTTCTCTACTTCCCTCATCATGCTTTGACTTCCAAAGTCCTCTGGGGAAGAAGCCATGAGGAATTGGAGGTGCCCTGCCATGTCCCTTTAAGAGTGAGGTTCATGTTGTCTCGTTTCTATGTTCCCCATGGCACCTGCCATGGTGTTTACCCATGGTACGTGTCCAGCAGCACAGTAATAAAGGAGTTAAGAAGAGTGAGGGGAGAGGAAAGAGGGAGGACAAGGAAAAGACAGTCTCATCAAAATGGCATTTGCTATTAAAAAAGCATTTTCGAATCCGGGATAAAACCAGTGGTGCAGTGAGGTAGCAATAAAAGCCAACTCTCTCTGGCGTGCTGAACAAGCCCAATATTTTCCCCACAGGCAGAGGTGGTGTGAAGGAGGACCACAGCATCCCCCAGACTTGGGAAAGGAACCTCAAACCCACCCACTCACACCCCATCCACACCTTCACCAGGCCCCACTGAGTCTCCACTAGCCTTCTCTGCTCTCTCTCTCTTTTCTGAATTTTTTCAACTTACATTCCATTTATTTTAAAATTAAACATTATATAAATAGTATATGCTTCTTCAGCTAGGTTGTATAATTTTTTTCCAGTTTTATTGAGAAGTAAGTGATATATAATTGAATTAGTGTAAGGCATACAACATAATGATGTATACACTGTGAAATGATTGCCACAATAAATTTATTTAACATCCATCACCTCACATAGTTACAAATTTTTTTCTTTGTGATGAGAACTTTTAAAATCTACTCAGAAACTTGTAAATATACAATACAGTATTGTTAACTATAGTCATCATGCTGTATATGACATCGCCAGAACTTATTCATCTTTTTTTTTTTTTTTGTGGTACGCGGGCCTCTCCCTGTTGTGGCCTCTCCCGTTGCGGAGCACAGGCTCCGAACGCGCAGGCTCAGCGGCCATGGCTCACGGGCCCAGCCGCTCCGCAGCATGTGGGATCTTCCCAGACCGGGGCACGAACCCACGTCCCCTGCATCGGCAGGCAGACTCTCAACCATTGCGCCACCAGGGAAGCCCTTATTCATCTTTTAACTGGAAGTCTGTACCTCCTGACCACCTTCACACACCACTCTTTCTTACACTTGACTCCCTTCCTACTCACTGTCACCACCAGCATCTCAGCCCTTCCCATCTTGCCTTCCCACCCTTGAGCATCTCCATCCAAGCCACTCTGCCAGCCTCCCACCCCTGCCTTCTCAGATTCATTTGTCCTAATGGCAACTGCTGACCTGCCAAAGAGACTGATCATGTCAAACAACTCACATTTCATAAGATATTTTAAAATAACACACATAATGGATAATTATCATAGAAAGATTTTAAAACCAAAAATAAGCCCCCCTAAAAAGTTTCATAGGGCCACTCCCCTTCCCCAGAGATAAGAAAACCAAAGCATGGAGAAGCTCAGTAACCTTGCAGAAATGCTCAGCCCTCCTATGAAGTGGTAGTTGCAGGATTCAGTCCTAAACAGTCTCCTCCAGAGCGGCAACCCTAACCACTACACACACTGCCTGTGAGACAAAAACAAGACTGAAGAGAAGGTTTGGGGTCAAATCATAGACCATGGATCAAACACCATCGTCAGGCATTGTAATCTTGTTATGTTGGCTTAAAAAGTCATTGTAGATTCAGGGGAAGGATGCGGTAAAGCCAGTACTCTCGTACAAGAGATGGTAGCACAACCTTTTGGGAGGGTAATATAGTATTATAAATTCAGAGGCCTAAAAAGGGCTTTTTGATCCATTGACCTGATATCCGATATTTATATTCAGAAAATAACTGAAGAAACTTATAAGGGCATACGTGTATGATTGTTTATGGCAGTAATATTTCAAAGAGAAAAAAAAGACCTAACCTAAATTAACCTAAATGTCAGCAGTCCTCTGCACATTCCAGGAACTTCCATGCCTCCGTATTAGCACCTTGCTGGTGCCTCAGCCTGGAGTGCCTTTGTCCCACTTCTCTGCCTAGTGAATTCCCACTCAGCCTTCAAGGTCCAAGGCAAACCCGTCCTCCTCCATAAACACCTCGATCCCCTGAGTTGAACTTCATTATCACTTCCCCCTGTGGCTCCAGATTGCTTTGCCGGTGCGTCCAGCATCTCTCTTTTACTCTCCCTTATTCTGAGTTTTATCAGTGCCTGGCTCTCACCCCAGGCAATTTCTGCCCTCACAAGGCGCTCTGTGTCTGATTCCTCCCATCTTATAGTGCCTGGCACATAGTGGGTACTCACTGATACTGAGTTGAATTACCCATGCCTCTAGTTATACAGCATTTTATAATTTAGAAAGCACATTCACAAATATGCACCTTTGATTTTTAAAATATTAAAAGGCAGCAAAATAATAAAATAGCCATTTAAATTAATTTTTTAAAAAGCAGCAGAAGTAAATATTTTTGTTCCCATTTTAGAGATAAGGAAACTGAGGCTCAGAATGGAGTTTTCCAAAGGTCACACAACCAGTCGGGGATAGATGGCCTTCTGACTTGAATGCAATGATCTCTCTACAACACCAAGAAAGGGGGAAATGGGTTGCAGTGGCCCCCTAGTGGGCTACTCACCCACCTTCACTGTGGGGAGACTTCATGGCACCCAAGGGACTGGGAAAGCATCTCCTAAGGAGCCAGAGCTCTTGAGAATAAGTAATTTCTCCACCTGCCATCCTAACTATCCTTTCTCCTTACACAATCCTTCAGGCTGGTTCCAATCCCAAATTCATCCCCATTCTATACACCCAGCCTCAATTTTTGAAACTGGCTTGAAGTGGCCTAACTCATAGCTTGGGTTTTTAAAAGCCACCCCCCCCCCCCGACCAATCTTCCACATCAGGCTACTCCCTTAGCATCAATATCAGTTTGCCTTCTCCAATCCTTCCACCTTACTCTGGCCACAGCCTACACCTGGGCTTTTATACTTCGGCACAGCCTGAGACACCAGGAAAAGACAATCACCTTCCTCCAGGCTGAGGGACAGGCCTTACCCTGCACCAACACAGGGCCTCTCAGATCAGCTCCCCAACGTGTCCCTATGTCAAAATGCCTTGGAGGCCTGCTCCAATTGCCTTCTAAATAAGCCCCAGCACCTTATCCAAGGACCTTCACAATCACTCTGCTTCGTACAGTGCAGGTTGAAATATAAGAAGACTTTCCATTGTACATGCAAAAGGGTTTCAAGGGACTCAGTTTTCAGATGCTCTTTCCTAAAATCTGCCCACAGAAGAGCCTGTGATGGAAATGCAGACCCACCTTTCCTACCTCCCTTTTATACTCTGCTGAAAAAAAAGGCCCACCTCCCATCCTTCCAGAATCTTCTACTGGTGCATTGCCCCAGGCAGTAAAAATGTCTTAGGCATCAAACAGAGGGAAAATTTCAAATTTGAGGCTGGTGTTGATGAAGCAAATAACTCTAATCATTCCCTAGCAAATCTTGTTGCAATCAGGTGGTATCCATTTTTTTGCTTTCACCAAAACTGCAGGAAGACCTACTGGAGTTGTCAGCTGATAATTAATAATTTTTGATAAGGACTTCCCTGGTGGTCCAGTGGCTAAGACTCTGTGCTTCCAATGCAAGGGGTGCAGGTTCAATCTCTGGTCGGGGAACTAAGATCCCACATGCTGCGCAGTGTGGCCAAAAATATAAATTTTAAAAAATATATAAAAACAATTTTTTTTATAATAGTTTACTACAGGATCTTCAGCATGTGATGCAGAAGGAGTTTAAAGAGCCAAGCAATGTTACTGTAATAAAATTCCTTCCACTCTGATCTGCATATTTATGTGAATAAGATTTCTGGGTACTTAAATCCATACGTATGAAAAATAGGAATACAGTTGATGCTGAACTCTGCTTTCTAGCAATAAGTAATACTCATTCACAGATACATTTATAAAGAGATGCATTTCCAATAAATTTTTACTTTTATGCTTAATAATTTACATTTTATCAAACTTTGATATATATTATATCGTTTTGATCAATTTGGTACCAATAATATAGTAATAATAACTTCATTGAGAAGAGATTTTTTTAAGCACTTAGAGTCTTACTGTTTCTAATGTATTATCTACAACATGAATATCTCCCCCCAAATTTAGGCATGTTTATTCAGTTGCCTATTTGATAATTCTACTGGAATGTGTAACAGGTATCTCAAACTTAACATGTCTAAAATCAGACTTCTGGTATTCCTCCTCAAACCAGCTCTTCCTGTAGGCTTCCACAGCTCATGAAGGCACTATCATCCTTTCAGCTGCTCAGATCAAAAACCTCAGAGTTGTCCTTGACCCCTGAGGCAGCCATGAGACTATGTCTCACAGACCTCCCATGCAGGGAGTGCAACTGAGTGAGAACACCAGACGCTGTGCTTGAAATCCATCATCACGTTTGCATGGAGGCCACCTCTTCCATGGACTGTTCCCCACCAATAATTGAGTATGGCAGGAATACTAAGGCAGACCCATTCCCGGGAGACACAGGACTCCTTTGTTGGCCAACTTTGGCTTAAGAACTCTCCAATGGCTTTCCCAAACCTTCCTTAGACTGCATGGTAGCCTTGGACTCTTTCACCCAACACTGTCTCCCCCTCCCTTTCATCCGGGGTCAAACTTCCATCATGGTCGGATGGCTCACCCAGCTTTCCCTGGCTCCTTTCCTATTTTCTTTCACACAGGAAATAATAAAATGCTTATATGCTTTAATTCCACCTGGGCATCTGCTTCTCAGAAAACACAGATTAACACATTCCTCTCTTTCTCTCACACCTCACATCCAACCAGCAAACCCTGTCTGCTCACTTCAATCTATAACCAGGATCTAACTGCTTCTCGCCATCACCCTGGTCCAAGCCATCATCATCTCTCACCAGATTATGGCAACAGCCTCCTGTCTCAGGCAGCATGGTACATGAAAGATGGTCATAAATTCATTGTTCTCCTTTCTACCCTCTTGAACCTGGCCTTGGCCTCTGAGTGCTTTAGCCAATTGCATATAGAAGAAGCCATGCTGTGCCAGGCTTTAAGACGACTGTCAGCTTCTGCTTCCTGCCTCTTGGAACCTAGCCTCCATGCTGTGTGGAAGCCCTAACAGCTCACTTGGAGGTGAATCAAAGCCCCTGGCCGAAAGCCCCAGCTGAGCTCCTAGACAACAGCTAGGAGCAACTTGCCAGCCACTTGAGTGAGCCATCTTAGAAATGAATCCTCCAGCCCCAGCTACCTTAGCCTATGCCACATGGGGTGAAGATGAGCTATCCCTGCCAAGCCTTGCCTAAATTATAAAAGCATGAGCAAATCAACGACTGTGGTTGTTTTAAGCCATTAAGTTTGGGGGTGGTTTTTTACACAGCAATAAATAACTGAAAGAGCCAGAGCCCCAACAGGAAATAGATGGCACACTGAAGGGGTAACTGAAGACAGTTTAATTAAGGGACCATGTTTGCAAAGGTGTGACCAGGGTAAGGGATAATGAAGGGACTCAAGTGAGGGAGATTCCATGTCCGTGTCTAGGCCTAAAGGAGCAACGGAAGACAGCAGTTACAAGAAGCCCAAAAGGGTAGCTACAAGGGAAACACACCACCTGACAGGAGTTGTGGGCCCAGGTAGAGGGACTCAGCCAACCTGCAGTGACTAGAGGACTAAATGGAATATATACCCAGATCTCATTCTCTCTCCCTCTTGTCTCCTACTGGTCCGCATTAGCTGAATCCACTGAAAGCCAGAGAGCAAGTAGCCCACTGCTGTAGTCCCTAGAGGTCAGCCTCCCAGGGCACAGAGCACGCTGGAGAAAGGTGGATAGTAGATCTGAAGAGCAAATGAAAGCTATCCAGCACCCCATTAGCAGCTCTCCCTGCTTTAGCCCATACCCCCTTGCGGTATTTTCAACACAGCAGCTAGAAAGATCTTATGAAAGCTTAAGTCAGATGACATAATTTCTTCACTCAAAACCCTCCATAATCAATCAAAGCTAAAAACCCTCAAAATATCCTACAAGACCCTACATAATCTTACTACTCATGAGCTCTGAATTCACCTCCAGGGGTTCCCACTCTCCATCTGGCTCTGGCCATGCTGGCCTTCTTGCCCTTCTCCAGACATGACACACTAGGTTCAGGGGGCTTGCGCCAGCTATTTGCTGTATCTAGCATGTTCTTCCCCTCAGATTTACATAACTAGGTCCTCTACTTCCTTCAGATCACTTGCAAAAGTTGCCTTTTCAGGGAGGCCACCCTATCGAAAATGTCAACACCACCTCCCGTCTGACATGATAGATCTCCTTTCCCTGCTTTGTTTCTCTTCGTAGCACGTTACAATATCTAAAATTACATATATTTTACTTATTTATCCTGTATATTGAATGTCTCCCTCACCATAAAGTAAGTTCCATGAGGGCGGGGATTTTTGTCTGTTTTGTTTATTAGAACAGCACCTAGAACAATGTCTGGCACATAATAAGCATTCAATAAATACTTGTTTAATAAATGAATGAAAGGACATGGAAAATGGCAATGGGTAATTTCAACATATATATCTGTATATGTATATGTGCATGTGTGTATGTTTGTATGCAGGAAATTGTAATAGAGTGATTAAATAAAAATCTTTCAAGTGTACAGTACATCAGGACAATTTTGAGGGAGAACAGAAAGAAAATTCCAGTTCAAAGAGAAAAAGGAATGATATAAAATTTCTATCTATTAAGGAAGAACCTGTTTGTGTGTTTTGTAAATGGACGTTAATGGGTAGCAAATGGCTATGGTATTTAGATCCCACTTCCAAGTGTGACATTAAGTGTCTTATTTTAAAATGACAATATTTCCAAAAAACTGGAAATTAAATTATCTGCAACTATTTAAGTTTATGATTACAGATATTTTAGATGTTAATTTCAAAATATGTGAAGGGGGTTCATAAGTTTAACAAAAACAATTTAGGGGATATGCAAACAAAAGAGTTTGAAGACCGCTGCTCTTCTAGGCCTAGGATTAGAAAATCTCACAGCTTATCTTGGCTCTGCCCCTAACTAGCTGTGTGACCTTAGAGAAGTCACTTAACCTCTCTGGGCCTCAGTTTTCTCATCTGTGAAATTACATAATGAGAGAACATGAAATCTAAAGTCACTTCCAGTTCTAAAACCCTCTGCTCTGTGACCTCTAAAATTGTTTTTCTGTCTCTTTACAATTTTTTTTTCTTCATGAGAATCTCTTCCACCCTTCTGCTCCTGCTCCTATGGCCACACACCCACCCCTATCATTTGTGGGCTGGGTAAAGAATACAAATAAAGGTTCCCAGGCTGCAGCAGGCCCCCTCTTCTCTTCCATGAGGAGACTTGTGTGCATGAGCATGGGCAGCTCAGCATGCACATCCAAGGGCCAGGTACTCTTCCTACACTCCCTACCCCTCACACTCCCTCAGCCCTTGCAGACCACAATCCCTCAGGCTGGGGAGTATAGCACTGTTGTCTTAGTCCATTGGGGTGGCTATAACAGAATACTACAGACTGGGTGGCTATAAACAACAAACATTTATTCCTCACAGTTCTGGAGGCGGCGAAGTCCAAGATCAAGGCGCTGGCATATTTGGTGTCTGGAGAGAACCCGCTTCCTGGTTCATAGACGGTCATCTTTTTACTGTGTCCTCACATGGCAGAAGGGGCGAGGGGGTTCTCTGGGCCTCTTTTATGAGGGCACTAATCCCATTCATAAGGGTTCTGTCCTCATGACCTAATCACCTCCCAAAGACTTCACCTGCAAATACACTGAGTTTCAGCAAATGAATTTTGGAGGGACACAGGCAATTTAGTCTACGGCAGCTGAACACCCACAGGAGGACTATGCAGGAGAAAGGCCCCTACACGTCCTGGCAGCAGACTCAGGGCCATTTGGGCAGGGGATTGCCTGCTTCTGGGCACCTAAGCAAGAGTTCCGAGTGGTCACATCCCTGTTGGCCCACAGCCATTTCACCTCATGAGGAAGGATGTGTCTGAAGGAAGGCCAAAGAGAGGTCTTCTAAAGCCCAGGGCCAAGGGAGTGGTCCCAGTTGCCCAGGTCTAAGGTGGCTCTGTCTGGCCCTAACCTTTGCTGAATGATTGCCTGTCAACATGAATGGATAAACATGTATACATATCCATACAAGGATGCACTACACAGCAAGAAAAAGGGATAAACTACGGGTACACAAACCAACATGGGTGAATCTCAGACACTATGCTAAGCAAAGGAAACCAGAAACAAAAGAGTATAAACTATGTGATTTCATTTATTTGAAATTCTAGAACAGACAGATTCTACAGTGATAAAACGCAGATCAGCGGTTACCTAGGGCTGGGAGTAGGGGAAATGGCTGCAAAGAGGCATGAGAGAACTTTCTGGGATAATGAGAATGCTTGTAATTTATCATGGTGGTTTCACGGATGTATACATTTGTCAAAACTCATCAAACTTAAAATGAGTGCATTTTATTTATTTTTTTTTTTTTGCTACACTGCACAGCATGTGGGATCTTAGTTCCCCGACCAGGGATCAAACTTATGCCCCCTGCAGTGGAAGTGCAGAGTCCTAACCACTGGACAACCAGGGAAGTTCCAAGATGGGTGCATTTTATTATATGTAAATTATACTTCATTGACGTTGGTTTATGAAGAAAAACATTAAGAACAAAAGGATTGCCTAGCAGAACTAACGTCTGTCAATAAGTATACATTCTACATCATGGTATGATTTCTCTTGCCCTGTCCTAATACAATTCTCCTTAAATCACATGTTCTCAAATAAATATGTATGTGCAGATGTATGGGGGAGAGGGACTGTCACCCATCAGTCAAACCTAGGAGCTGACTCTGAACCCCAAACTTTTTCCTTGTCGCCAGTTTATCTTCATTTTGGAATTAAAATCTCCCCCATGGAAGGCAGTGTGGAATGTTACAAGCTGTGAATCCAGCAGCCCTGGGTTCAAGTCCCAGGCCTGCCACTTGTAGGCTGCATGGCCTTATACAGTAGTCAGAGGAGGACCCAAACATACAGGATCTTATTTCATCCTCACCCAAACCCTATGAAATACGTGACTTTGATCATCACTATTTTACAGATGAGACAACTGAGGCTAAGTTCCCATACCTAAGAAGCTATAAGCAGGGATTTGAATCCATATCCCTTAAGATCTGCAGTCTTATGCTTCTCCAGAGCAAGTTACTTAACTTCTGAAACTAGAGTTCCCTTCCTTCTAAGACTGGAATAACACTGCTTACATTTTAGGATCATTGTGAAAACCAAATAAGATGCCTTGAGAATTCCCTGGCAGTCCAGTGGTTAAGACTCAGCGCTCTCACTACCGGGGCCCTGGGTTCAATCCCTGGTCGGGGAACTAAGATCCCGCAAGCCGTGCAGTGTGGCCAAAAACAAACAAACAAAATCCAAATAAGGTGCCTGTGTCATTCATGGGCTCAGTAAGTTTCAGCAGTCTTTCCATTCAGCAGAATTTCCAGCCATTTACAGCTTTGGGGTTAAATACCAACATCAGTACTTCTTGCTCACCTTCCTCCTGGCAGGCTCCCCAGTTTTAGAAACTAGGGATTAATCCTGGAGGGTTCTCAAGTGACCAGGAATTTCATTAGAGCAACTAAGCAATGTTTAGCAATGTGTGTACCTGAGAATGTACACACATTCAATTTGCTGTTTGAAGCCAATTAAAGGAATTCTTCCATTCCAAGAGGCAAGATACTGAATGTTAAAACTCATTAGGAGAAGACTTAAGATCAAACAAAGGACATTTGAGGTTTCTCTTCTTGTGGTCCCCCATCCTTCACAAAAAAATACCCCCCATAGCAAATCCCCCATACATAGACACCGTCCCTGCTTAAAAGTGCCAAAGGAAAAACAATCTTTTTTTTAAAAAAGGGGGGACTTCCCTCGTGGTCCAGTGGTTAGGACTTCGCCTTCCAATGCATAGGGTGCAGGTTCGATTCCTGGTCAGGGAACTAAGATCCCACATGACTCGTGGCCAAAAAACCAAAACATAAAACAGAAGCAATCTTGTAACAAATTCAATAAACACTTTAAAAATGGTCCACATCAAAAAAAAATCTTTAAAAAAAAAATGCCTAAGGATTCTAGGGGTGGGTTCTTTAGTAACACAGTTGTGCTGTGTTACTTCCAAGAAAAAGAAGGGTTCTAACAACCCCGTGCCTTCATTTCACGCGCCAAGAAACAAGGGGAACTATGATGATTCTGTGTCGAGATTAAAAAAGGTAATATCTAAATAAGAAGCTGTGTAGTTACAAACCCACCCACCACATGGGACTTCTCACTGCTGAGCATCACATCGTTGCTATGAGATGAATGGAGGCGGTTGGAGGAAATGTTCCTGGCACACAATGGGAGCTCAATGCAGCCTAGTGCCGGCCCCTCTCTGAGGTTTGAGTGGGCAGGATTTTCTCAGAAGCACCAGACTCTCTTCTTTATTATAGCAACTGAGTCAACAGGGGAGGCATCTACCTTAATTTCTGGAAAAACAGGGTGAGCAAAATTGCCGTGGAGGTGCCACCATGTCTAGACTTAAATGCCCATTGGTCCATCACAGGAAACAAAGTAAAAGAGGGCTTTCCTGGAGGCTAATTAACAGACAACTACAGTCATCTGAGACTTAAAAGAATAAAAACAAACCACCAACTGTCACGATCTTTTCCATCTCCTTTTGGAACAGTGTAGCTAACGAAAGGATGCTCGTAGCAATGGCTGCCAATAGTCTCCAGAATGGTTACTGAGGACAAATTCAGCCAATAAGTAATCAGATAACGGATAGAATCTGCATCCTGGGGTGCTCTCCACCCCAAATCTCACCTCTAGTGCAACAGAGGTGACCACTCTCTCCTCCCCATTCAGGGCTCTGCTCAGAGAGGACCTGCCCAGGTAAACTTTTCCTGATTGGCCAAGTCTGCCCACAGCTCACTGTACTTGGATCCAAGCTGGGTTATGGTCTCTTGACTGAAACTTGGAAGTGAGACTCAGTTCAGTAGTTAACTACAGGTGATGGACATGTAAGAGGACAGACGTAGGGGCGAGGACATCATTTGGTACTCGCATGTTTGGCTCATAGGCTCAGAGATGCAAAAGAAGCCATTCAACCTGAAAGAAAGAAGAATGCTGCAGAGCCACAGAGAGAGGCAGGGAGAAGAGGCAGAGAAACTCGGAGGAGAAAGAGGAAGGGCTCTTGGATGGTCCTTCATGTAGCCCTGCTGCATTCACCCCATTTTGTCTCAGACTGACTTGAGTCAGATACAACACTCCTGTTGTCAATTCCAGACATTCTGATCCTTAAGGGTTTCAGTCCTTTAGTTGAAACGTTATACTGATGCCCCATGAAAAGATACCATATTAAATCTTATTATTGGTCATTGGAATATTCACATGAATGACACTGTCAGAATCTTTCCCAAAGGCAAATTTTGATATGGAGATTAGAGAGAGAAGTCCAAGGATGGCCCCTTGGAAGGGCAAAGTGCTCTCCAAACAAGAGAGTGGAAGAGCCCAGAAATGATGTGGGCCAGCCAACCCATCTAGTCACTTCAGTTGATCGCCAGCCCAGTTGAGTGCCCACTGTGCTTGGCTCCCCTGTCAGCCTTTCCTCCTTTCTCTCTAACCCAGTCCCTGTCCTCTTCCTCTCTTACCTGGACTTTACCTCACTCTCATAATTAGCCTCCCATGCTACAGCCTCGCTCACCCCACCCTCCCCACTGTCATGTCAGTGTATTCCTTGGTTAGCTGTGTATTCCTTTGTTGGATGTCTCCTCCATGAGGCTGTCCACTCAGGAGACCAAGGACCTTATCTGTCTTACTCTGCAGTCATATTTAACCATTCCTAATGCAGAGTTTCCAAAGCTTGCTGCCCATGCCTTCTTGTCACTCTTTTATAGTGTTTCCTGTGCTTTGAGTGGTTTCACTCATGCTGGCTTTCTCCTTCCCATATGCTCTGGAAGCTTTCCAATGCCATGGGCAATGACTGATTCCTCTCTGAGGCCCCAGTTCCACATAGAGTCAGACCTGTAAAAATGCTGGCTGCCTGGTCACATATCCAGAAAAGATGAAAACTCGAATTCAAAAGGTTATACATAAACGAATGTTCATAGCAGCACTATTTACAACAGCCAAGACATGGAAGCAACCTAAATGTCCACAGACAGAGGAATGGATAAAGATGATGTGGTACGTACATACAATAGAATATTACTCGGCCGTAAAAAAGAATGAAATAAAGCCATTTGCAGTAACATGAGTAGAACTAGATATTATCATACTAAGTGAAGTAAGTCAAACAGAGAAAGACAAGTATCATATGATATTACTTATATCTGGACTCTAAAAAAAATGATACAAATGAACTTATTTACACAACAGAAATAGAATCACAAAGAAAACTTACGGCTACCAAAAGGGGAAAGCTGGGGAGAGGGATAAATTACGAATTTGGGATTAACAGATACACACTACTATATATAAAATAAACAGGGCTTCCCTGGTGGCGCAGTGGTTGAGAGTCCACCCGCTGATGCAGGGGATACGGGTTCATGCCCCAGTCCAGGAAGATCCCACATGCCGCAGAGTGGCTAGGCCCGTGAGCCATGGACGCTGAGCCTGCACGTCTGGAGCCTGTTGCTCCGCAACAGGAGAGGCCACAACAGTAAGAGGCCGCGTACCGCAAAAAAAAAAAAAAAAAAAAAAAAGATAAACAACAAGGACCTACTGTACAGCACAGGGAACTATACTTAATATCTTGTAATAACCTACAATGGAAAAGAATATGAAAAAGAATATATATATAATACATAGAATTCATACATAACTGAATCACTTTGCTGTACGTCTGAAACATTGTAAATCAACTATACTTCAACAAAAAAAAATGCTGGCTGGATGGAAGAATTGGATTGACAGATAGAAGAATGAAGGGAGAGAGTGAAGGAGTAACAAAGCCAGAGGGAATAATTTTTGTTACTATGGCTATATAATAAACAACTCCAAAACTGATTGGCATAAAAATAATTTTCTTAGGCCCACAGGAATCTAGAGGGGGAACGGGAGTCAGGAATTTGGGAAGGGCTTGGCTACACAGTCTTCACTTGGGGTCTGTCATGTGGTTGCAGGCAGATGTCAGCTGGAGTTGTGGTCATCTGAAGGCTAGACTGGGCTGAACACCCAAGATGGCCATTCACATGGCTGACAATTGATACTGGCTTGGAAAGGAGCTTAACTGAGACTCAACTATAACACACGTGGCCCATGGATGTGGCTTGGGCTTCATCACAGTCAGGCCTCCATAGTATAGCGAAACATCTTACACAGTGGCTAGGGCTCCAGCGTCGGTGTCCCAGCAAAGAAGGGAGAGGCTACATTGCCTTTCCAGACCCAGCCTCAGAAGTCACACAGCATCACTCCTGCCATCCTCTGTTGGTTGAAGCAGTCACAAGCCCCCCAGATTTAAGGGAAGGGGACGTACACCCCACCTCTCAATAAAGGATGTCAAAGAGTTTTGAAGACACTTGTTAAAACTGCTTTGGGACCTTAAGACTCTTCCAGTACACCTGCTTTTATTATGGTGGAGGAAATCAAAGCTCAGGGAATTTACAAGGCTTATTCAAAGTCACATTAAAGGGGGGTACCCTCAAGATGGGAGAGGGGTAAGACATGGAGATTACCTTCTTCCCCACATATACATCAAAAATACATCTAAATGTAGAACGGCTCCTACAGAACACCTACTGAATGCTGGCCAAAGGCCTCAGACCTCCCAAAAGGCAAGAAAATCCCCACGTACCTGACCGTGTGGCTGACAGGGTTTAGGTGCTCTGGCGTGGTGTCATACCTGAGTTTCTGAGGTGGGAGAGCCGACTTCAGTACATTGGACCCCCAGAGACACCCGGCCCCATATAATATAAATCGGTGAGAGCTCTCCAAGAGATCTGCATCTCAACGCTAAGACCCACCTCCACCCAACGGCCAGCAAGCTAAACTGCTGAATGCCCCATGCCAGACAACCACCAAGACAAGGAACACAGCCCCACCCGTGAGCAGAGAGGCTGCCTAAACTCATACTAAGGTCAGAGACACCCGAAAACACACCACCGGATGTGGCCCTGCCCACTAGAAAGACAAGAACCAGCCCCAACCACCAGAACACAGACAACAGTCCCCTCTACCAAGAAGCCTACAAAAGCCACTGAACCAACCTCACCCACAGGAGGCAGACACCAAAAACAATGCGAACTACAAACCTGCAGCCTGCGAAAAGGAGAAACCAAGACAGTAAATGAAACAAAATGAGATAACAGAGAAATATGCAGCAGATTAAAGACAAAGGTAAAAACCCACATGACCAAACAAATGAGGAGGAAATAGGCAGTATACCTAAAAAAGAATTCAGAGTAATGATAGTAAGGATGATCCAAAGTCTTGGAATTAGAATGGAGAAAATACAAGAAACATTTAACAAGGACCTAGAAGAACTAAAGAGCAAACAAACAATTATGAACAACACAATAAAAGAAATTAAAAATTCTCTAGAAGGAATCAATAGCAGAATAACTGACGCAGAAGAACAGATAAGTGACCTGGAAGACAAAATAGTGGAAATAACTACTGCAGAGCTGAATAAAGAAAGAAGAATGAAAAGAATTGAGGACAGTCTCAGAGACCTCTAGGACAACATTAAATGCACCATCATTCGAATTATAGGGGTCCCAGAAGAAGAAGAGAAAAAGAAACAGTCTGAGAAAATATATGAAGAGCTTATAGTTGAAAACTTCCTGAATATGGGAAAGAAATAGTCAATCAAGCCCAGGAAGCACAGAGAGTCCCATACAGGATAAATCCAAGGAGAAACACGACAAGACATATATTAATCAAACTATCAAAAAATAAATACAAAGGAAAAATATTAAAAGCAGCAAGGGAAAAATAACAAATAACATACAAGGGAATCCCCATAAGGTTAACAGCTGATCTTTCCACAGAAACTCTGCAAGCAAAAAGGAAGTGGCAGGACATATTTAAAGTGATGAAAGGGAAAAACCTACAACCAAGATTACTCTACCCAGCAAGGAACTCATTCAGATTCAACGGAGAAATTAAAACGTTTACAGACAAGCAAAAGCTTAAGAGAATTCAGCACCACCAAACCAGCTTTACCACAAATGCTAAAGGAACTTCTCTGGGCAGGAAACACAGAGAAGGAAAAGACAAACAATAACAAAGCCAAAACAATTAAGACAATGGTAATAGGAATATACATATCAATAATTACCTTAAATGTAAATGAACTAAATGCTCCAACCAAAAGACACAGACTGGCTGAATGGATACAAAAACAAGACCCGTATATACGCTGCCTACAAGAGACCCACTTCAGACCTAGGGACACATACAGACTGAAAGTGAGGGGACGGAAAAAGATATTCCATGCAAATGGAAATCAAAAGAAAGCTGCAGTAGCAATTCTCATATCAGACAAAATAGACTTTAAAATAAAGACTATTACAAGAGACAAAGAAGGACAAGACATAATGATCAAGGGATCAATCCAAGAAGAAGATGTAACAATTGTAAATATTTATGCACCCAACATAGGAGCACCTCAATACATAAGGCAAATGCTAACAGCCATAAAAGGGGAAATCGGCAGTAACACAATCATAGTAGGGGACTTAAACACCCCACTTTCACCAACAGACAGATCAAGCAAAATGAAAATAAATAAGGAAACAAAAGCTTTAAATGACACATTAAACAAGATGGGCTTAGTTGATATTTATAGGACATTCCATCGAAAAACAACAGAATACACTTTCTTCTCAAGTGCTCACAGGACATTCTCCATGATAGATGATATCTTGGATCACAAATCAAGCCTTGGTAAGTTTAAGAAAATTGAAATCATATCAAGTATCTTTTCAGACCACAGTGTTATGAGACTAGATATCAATTACAGGAAAAACACTGTAAAAAACACAAACACAAGGAGGCTAAACAATACACTACTAAATGAGCAAGAGATCACTGAAGAAATCAAAGAAGAAATCAACAAATACCTAGAAACAAATGACAATGAAAACACAACGACCCAAAACCCATGGGATGCAGCAAAGCAGTTCTAACAGGGAAGTTTATAGCAATACAATCCTACCTCAAGAAAAAAGAAACATCTCAAATAAACAACATAACCTTACACCTAAAGCAAAAATAGAAAGAAGAACAAAAAGAAACCCAACGTTAGCAGAAGGATATAAATCATAAAGATCAGATCAGAAACAAATTAAAAAGAAATGAAGGAAACAGTAGCAAAGATCAATAAAACTAAAAGCTGGGTCTTTGAGAAGATAAACAATTGATAAACCACTAGCCAGGCTCATCAAGAAAACAGGGAGAAGACTCAAATCAATAGAATTAAAATTAGAAAGAAGTAACAACTGACACTGTAGAAATACAAAGGATGATGAGAGACTACTACAAGCAACTGTATGCCAATAAAATGGACAACCTGGAAGAAAAGGACAAATCCTTAGAAAAGCACAACCTTCTGAGACTGAACCAGGAAAAAATAGAAAATATGAACAGACCAATCACAAGCACTGAAATTGAAACTGTGATTAAAAATCTTCCAACAAACAAAAGCTAGGACCAGATCGTTTCAGAGGCGAATTCTATCAAACATTTAGAGAGGAGCTAATGCCTATCCTTCTCAAAGTCTTCCAAAATATAGCAAAGGGAGGAATGCTCCCAAACGCATTCTACAAGGCCACCATAACCCTGATACCAAAACCTGACAAAGATGTCACACACAAAAAAAACTACAGGCCAATATCACTGATGAACATAAACGCAAAAATCCTCAATAGAATATTAGCAAACAGAATCCAACAGCACATTAAAAGGATTGTACACCATGATCAAGTAGGATTTATCCCAGGAACGCAAGGATTCTTCAATGTACACAAATCAATCAATGTGATACACCACATTAACAAATTGAAGGATAAAAACTGTATGATCATCTCGATAAATGCAGAAAAAGCTTTCGACAAAGTTCATCACCCATTTATGATAAAAACCCTCCAGAATATAGGCATAGAGGGAAACTACCCCAACATAATAAAGGCCATATATGACAAACCCACAGCCAATATCGTTCTCAATAGTGAAAAACTGAAACTATTTCCTCTAAGAGCAGGAAAAATGCAAGGTTGCCCACTCTCACTACTATTATTCAACATACTTTTGGAAATATTAGCCACAGAAATCAGAGAAGAAAAAGTAATAAAAGGAATCCAAATTGGAAGAGAAGTAAAACTGTCACTGCTTGCAGATGACATGATACTACACATAGAGAATCCTGAAGATGCTACCAGAAAACTACTAGAGCTAATCAATGAATTTGGTAAAGTAGCAGGATAAAAAATGAATGCACAGAAATCTCTTGCATTCCTAAACACTAATGATGAAAAATCTGAAAGAGAAATTAAAGAAACACTCCCACTTACCACTGCAACATAAACAATAAAATACCTAGGAAAAAAACATACCAAAGAGACAAAAGAGCTGTAAGCAGAAAACTATAAGACCCTGATGAAAGAAATTAAAGATGATACAAACAGATGGAGAGATATACCATGTTCTTGCATTGGAAGAATCAACACTGTGAAAATGATTATACTACACAAAGCAATCTACAGATTCAGGAAAATCCCTATCCAACTACTAAGGGCATTTTTTAGAGAACTAGAACAAAAACTTTCACAATTTGTATGGAAACACAAAAGACCCCAAATATCCAAAGCAATCTTGAGAAAGAAAAACGGAGCCAGAGGAATCAGGCTACCTGACTTCAGACTATACTACAAAGCTACAGTAATCAAGACAGTCAATGGAACAGAATAGAAAGACCAGAGATACACTCACGCACATATGGTCACCTTATCTTTGATGAAGGAGGCAACAATATACAATGGAGAAAAGACAGCCTCTTCAATAAGTGGTGCTGGGAACACTGGACAGCTACATGTAAAAGAACGACACTATTACACATCCTAACACCGTACACAAACATAAACTCAAAGTGGATTAAAGAACTAAATGTAAGGCCAGACAGTATAAAACTCTTAGAGGAAAACATAGGCAGAACACTCTATCACATAAATCAGAGCAAGATCCTTTTTGACCCACCTCCTAGAGAAATGGAAACAAAAACAAACAAATAGGACATAATGAAACTTCAAAACTTCCGTACAGCAAAGGAGCCATAAAGAACACAAAAAGACAAGCCTCAGAATGAGAGAAAATATTTGCAAATGAAGCGACTGACAAAGGATTAATCTGCAAAAATTGCAAGCAACTCATACAGCTCAATATCAAAAAAAACAAACAACCCAATCCAAAAATGGGCAGAAGACCTAAATAGACATTTCTCCAAAGAAGACATACAGATGGCTAAGAAGCACATGTAAAGCTGCTCAACAACACTAATTATTAGAGAAGTGCAAATCAAAACTACCATGAGGTATCACGTCACACCAGTTAGAATGGGCATTATCAGAAAATCTACAAACAACAAATGCTGGAGAGCGTGTGGAGAAAACGGAACCCTCTTGCATTGTTGGTGGGAATGTAAATTGACACAGCCACTATGGAGAACAGTATGCAGGTTCCTTAAAGCACTAAAAATAGAATTACCATATGACCCAGCAATCCCACTACTGGGCATATACCCTGAGAAAACCATAATTCAAAAAGACACATGCACCCCAATATTCATTGCAGCACTATTTACAACAGCCAGGTCATGGAAACAACCTAAATGCCCATCAACAGACGAATGGGTAAAGAAGATGTGGTCCATGGGCTTCCCTGGTGGCTCAGTGGTTGAGAGTCCACCTGCTGATGCAGGGGATATGCGTTTGTGCCCCGGTCCAGGAAGATCCCACATGCCGCGGAGCAGCTAGGCCCGTGAGCCATGACCGCTGAGTCTGCACGTCCAGAGCCTGTGCTCCGCAATGGGAGAGGCCAAAACAGTGAAAGGCCCGTGTACCGCAAAAAAAAAAAAAAGATGTGGTCCGTATATACAATGGAATATTACTCAGCCATGAAAAGGAACGAAACTGGGCCATTTACAGAGACGTGGATGGATCTAGAGACTGTCATACAAAGTGAAGTAAGTCAGAAAGAGAAAAACAGATATCGTATATTAACGCATAGATGTGGAACCTAGAAAAATGGTACAGATGAACCAGTTTGCAGAGCAGAAATTGAGACACAGATGTAGAGAACAAACGTCTGGACACCAAGCGGGGAAAGCGGCGGGCTGGTGCGGGTGGTGGTGTGATGAATTGAGCGATTGGGATTGACATGTATACACTGATGTGTATAAAATAGATGACTGATAAGAACCTGCTGTATAAAAAATATATATATATATATATATATATATATATATATATATTTCTGTGTGTGTGTGTGTATACTATTCAAGTCATCCAAAAACAAAAAAATTATCTTGTTTCCTTCCAATCCCATTGGTAACTACTGTATTCCAGTCTCCTTCCAGAGAATTTTTATGCTTATAAAAGCAAATATGAGTAATTTTCTTTGCTATACCTTTTGATTTTTCATACAAATAAAAGCACACTATAAACACACACACACAAAAAAAACTACAATGAGGTATCACCTCACAACGGTCAGAACTGCCATCATCAGAAAATCTACAAACAACAAATGCTGGAGAGGGTGTGGAGAAAAGGGAACCCTCTTGCACTGTTGGTGGGAATGTAAACTGATACAGCCACTATGGAGAACAGTATGGAGGTTCCTTAAAGCACTAAAAATAGAATTACCATATGACCCAGCAATCTCACTACTGGGCATATACCCTGAGAAAACCATAATTCAAAAAGACACATGATGCCTGGTGCACCTCCACGCAGCCTGCACCCCATGCCACGAGGTGTCACTCCTGCTGGTGGTGTGCAGTAACATCTACAAGGGCCTGGATGGGGATGAAAACCAAGGGCCCCTGGCGGCTGACGCCTTCCTTCCACTGCTAACAGAGGAACTAATCTGGAGTCCAGACATTGGAGACGCAGTTGGACATGGAGTTTCTCATGGAGCTCTTGGATCTGGACGAGCGATGGGGAGAAGTCGGGTACTACCTGACCACGTGGTTTGGGGCCCTGTACCACATTGCCCACTACCCTAACAGTCCAACACGGGCCACAGGCGCCAGGGGCTCAGCTCTCAGGCCCAGGCATCCCTGTGCCAGTGGCCCCGCAGGCGGACGCTGCATAGATAGAGGCCCACTGAAGCCCAGGCCAAGCTGCCCCTTGAGGAACCATGGGCAATAGAGACTGTGCAAGAGACCAATGATGATTACAATCTCAAACCCTTCCGCTCTGTAAGCAATATGCGGGAGACACCTGGAACAGCACCAACTTCTGACCACTGTAGTTTAGACTACAGGCAGCAAGAAGGAGGGGTTCCCAGGAAAAGGAAATGGGTCTGAGGGAAGACCTCTGAGCCTTTGCATTGCCTGTTCCTGCTTCCTGGCATGCCATTCCCAAATATCCACACTGCTCCTTTCCCTCCCTTCCTTCAGGTCTTTAGCCAGATGTCACCTTCTCAGTGAGGCTCTCTCCCAGACACCCCTGTCTAAAACCAAAGCTTCTCTGGCTTGACCCTCTCTGTAGGAAACAAAATAATGCCGCCCCCCCAAGATGTTCACCTCCTAATCCCCATAATCTGTGTATAGGTTACCTTAAGTGGTAAAAAGGGACATTACAGACGTGATTAAATTAAGGATCTTGGATCTCTCTGGTGGTTCAGGGGTTAAGACTCCATGCTTCCACTTCAGGGGCCACGGGTTTAATCCCTGGTGGGGGAAGTTCCGCATACCACAGGGTGCGGCCAAAAAAAAAAAATTAAGGGTCTTGCGATAGGGAGATTACCCTGGATTCAGATGGGCCCAATGTAATCCGCAGGGTCCTTGTAAGAGGAAGGCACTGGGGTGAGAGACAGAGGAAGGGATGCATGATGATGCAAGCGGATGTCAGAGTGATGTGGCCAGGAGTCAAACAATGTAGGCAACTTCTACAAGCTAAAAAAGACAAGAAATGGATTTTCCCCTGGAATCTCCAGAAGGAACTCAGTTTTTTTATTTATTTATTTTTCTTACTAGTTATCCATTTTATACACATCGGTGTACACATGTCAATCTCAATCTCCAAATTCATCACACCACAACCCTCACCCCTTGCCGCTTTCCCCCCTTGGTGTCCAGACGTTTTTTCTCTACTTCTGTGTCTCAATTTCTGCTCTGCAAACCGGTTCATCTGTACCATTATCTAGGTCCCACATACATGCGTTAATATATGATATTTGTTTTTCTCTTTCTGACTTACTTCACTCTGTATGACAGTCTCTAGACGCATCCCCGTCTCTAAAAATGACCCAATTTCGTTCCTTTTCATGGCTGAGTAATATTCCATTGTATATACGGACCACATCTTCTTGATCCATTTGTCTTTTGATGGGCATTTAGGTTGCTTCCATGGCCTGGCTATTGTAAACAGTGCTTCAGTGAACATGGGGGTGCATGTGTCTTTTTGAATTATGGTTTTCTCAGGGTATATGCCCAGTAGTGGGATTGCTGGGTCGTATGGTAGTTCTATTTTTAGTTTCTTAAGGAACCTCCATACTGTTCTCCATAGTGGCTGTATCAATTTACATTCCCAGCAACAGTGCAAGAGGGTTCCCTTTTCTCCACATGCTCTCCAGCATCTGTTGTTTGTAGATTTTCTGATGATGCCCATTCTAACTGGTGTGAGGTGATACCTCATTGTAGCTTTGATTTGCATTTCTCTAATAATTAGTGATGTTGAGCAGCTTTTCATGTGCTTCTTGGCCATCTGCATGTCTGCTTTGGAGAAATGTCTAGTTAGGTCTTCTGCCCATTTTGTTGATTGGGTTGTTTTTGTTTTAATATTGAACTGCATGAGCTGTTTATGTATTTTGGAGATTAATCCTTGGTCCGATGATTCATTTGCAAATATTTTCTCCCATTCTGAGGGTTGTCTTTTGGTCTTGTTTATGGTTTCCTTTGCTATGCAAAAGCTTTTAAGCTTCATTAGGTCCCATTTGTTTATTTTAGGTTTTATTTCCATTTTTCTAGGAGGTGGGTCAAAAAGGATCTTGCTGTGATTTATGTCATAGAGTGTTCTGCCTATGTTTTGCTCTAAGAGTTTTATAGTGTCTAGCCTTACATTTAGGACTTCAATGCATTTTAGGTTTATTTTTGTGTATGGTGTTAGGGAGTGTTCTAATATCATTCTTTTACATGTAGCTGTCCAGTTTTCCCAGCACCACTTATTGAAGAGGCTGTCTTTTCTCCATTGTATATTCTTGCCTCCTTTCTCATAGATTAGTTGACCATAGGTGCGTGGGTTTATCTCTGGGCTTTCTATCCTGTTCCATCGATCTATATGTCTGTTTTTGTGCCACTACCATTTGTCTTGATTACTGTAGCTTTGTAGTATAGTCTGAAGTCAGGGAGTCTGATTCCTCCAGCTCCGATTTTTTCCCTCAAGACTGCTTTGGCTATTCGGGGTCTTTTGTGTCTCCATACAAATTTTTAAATTTTTTGTTCTAGTTTTGTAAAAAATGCCATTGGTAATTTGATAGGGATTGCATTTAATCTGTAGATTGCTTTGGGTAGTATAGTCATTTTCACACTATTGATTCTTCCAATCCAAGAATATGGTATATCTCTCCATCTGCTTATATCATCTTTAATTTCTTTCATCAGGGTCTTACAGTTTTCTGCATACAGGTCTTTTGTCTCCCTAGGTAGGTTCATTCCTAGGTATTTTATTCTTTTTGTTGCAGTGGTAAATGGGAGTGTTTCCCTAATTTCTCTTTCACATTTTTCATTAATAGTGTAGAGGAATGCAAGCGATTTCTGTGCATTAATTTTGTAACCTGCAATGTTACCAAATTCATTGATTAGCTCTAGTAGTTTTCTGGTGGCATCTTTAGGATTCTCTATGTATAGTATCATGTCATCTGCAAACAGGGACAGTTTTACTTCTTCTTTTCCAATTTGTATTCCTTTTCTTTCTTTTTCTTCTCTGATTTCCATGGCTAGGACTTACAAAACTATGTTGAATAATAGTGGTGAGCGTGGATATCCTTGTCATGTTCCTTATCTTAGAGGAAATGCTTTCAGTTTTTCACCATTGAGAATGATGTTTGCTGTGGGTTTGTCGTATATGGCCTTTATTATGTTGAAGTAGGTTCCCTCTATGCCCACTTTCTGGAGAGATATTAAAATAAATCGGTGTTGAATTTTGTCAAAAGCTTTTTCTGCATCTATTGAGGTGATCATATGGTTTTTATTCTTCAGTTTGTTAATATGGTGTATCACATTGATTGATTTGCGTACACTGAAGAATTCTTGCAACTCAAATAAATCCCACTTCATCATGATGTATGATCCTTTTAATGTGTTGTTGAATTCTGTTTGCTAGTATTTTGTTGAGGATTTTTGCATCTATATTCATCAGTGATATTGGTCTGTAATTTTCTTCTTTGTACGATCTTGGTCTGGTTTTGGTATCAGGGTGATGGTGGCCTCATAGAATGAGTTTGGGAGTGTTCCTTCCTCTGCAAATTTTTTGGAAGAGTTTGAGAAGGATGGGTGTTAGCTCTTCTCTAAATGTTTGATAGAATTCACCTGTGAAGCCATCTGGTCCTGCACTTTTGTTTGATGGAAGATTTTTAATCACAGTTTCAATGTCATTACTTGTGATTGGACTGTTCATAGTTTCTATTTCTTCCTGGTTCAGTCTTGGAAGCTTATACCTTTCTAAGAATTTGTCCAGTTCCTCCCAGGTTGTCCACTTTATTGCCATAGAGTTGCTTGTAGTAGTCTCTTAGGATGCTCTGTATTTCTGCAGTGTCTGTTGTAACTTCTCATTTTTCATTTCTAGTTTTATTGATTTGGGTCCTCTCCCTCTCTTTCTTGATGAGTCTGGCTAATGGTGTATCCATTTTGTTTATCTTCTCAAAGAACCAGCTTTTAGTTTTATTGATGTTTGCTCTTGTTTTCTTTGTTTCTATTTCATTTATTTCTGCTCTGATCTTTACGATTTCTTTCCTTCTGCTAACTTTCGGTTTTGTTTGTTCTTCTTTCTTAATTCCTTTAGGTGTAACATTAGATTGTTTGAGGTTTTTCTTGTTGTTTAAGGTAGGCTTGTATAGCTATAAACTTCCCTCTTAGAACTGCTTTTGCTGCATCCCATAAATTTTGGATTGTCGTGTTTTAGTTGTCATTTGTCTCTAGGTATTTTTTGATTTCCTCTTTGATTTCTTCAGTGATCTCTTGGTTATTTGGTAATGTATTGTTTAACCTCCATGTATTTCTGTTCTTTTACGTTTTTTTCCTTGTAATTAATTTCTAATCTCATAGCGTTGTGGTCAGAAAAGATGCTTGATATGATTTCAATTTTCTTAAATTTACAGAGGCTTGATTTGTGACCCAAGATGTGATCTATCCTGGAGAATGTTCCGTGTGCACTTGAGAAGAAAGTGTAATCTGCTATTTTTGGATGGAATGTCCTATAAATATCAACTAAATCTATCTGGTCTATTGTGTCATTTAAAGCTTGTAATCCTTAATAATTTTCTGTTTGGATGATCTTTCCATTGGTGTAAGTGAGGTGTTAAAGTCCCCCACTATTAATGTGTTACTGTCAATTTCCTCTTTTAGAGCTGTTAGTAGTTGCCTTATGTATTGAGGTGCTCCTATATTGGGCGCATATATATTTATAATTGTTATATCTTCTTCTTGGATTGATCCCTTGAGCATTACGTGTCCTTCCTTGTCTCTTGTAACACTGTTTATTTTAAAGTCTATTTTATCTGAAATGAGTATTGCTAGTCCAGCTTTCTTCTGATTTCCATTTGCATGGAATATCTTTTTCCATCCCCTTACTTTCAGTCTGTATGTGTCCCTAGGTCTGAAGTGGGTCTCCTGTAGGCAGCATATATATGGTTGTTGTTTTTGTATCCATTCAGCAAGCCTGTGTCTTATGGTTGGAGCATTTAATCCATTCACATTTAAGGTAATTATCGATATGTATGTTCCTATGACCATTTTCTTAATTCTCTTGGGTTTGTTTTTGTAGGTCCTTTTCTTCTCTTGTGTTTCCCACTTAGAGAGGTTCCTTTAGCATTTGTTGTAGAGCTGGTTTGGTGGTGTTCTCTTAGCTGTTGCTTGTCTGTAAAGCTTTTGATTTCTCCATCGAATCTGAATGAGATCCTTGCCGGGCAGAGTAATCTTTTTGTAGGTTCTTCCCTTTCATCACTTTAAGTATATCATGCCACTCCCTTCTGGCTTGCAGAGTTTCTGCTGAGAAATCAGCTGTTAACCTTATGGGAGTTCCCTCGTATGTTATTTGTCTTTTTCCCTTACTGCTTTCAAAAATTTTTCTTTGTCTTTAATTTTTGCCAGTTTGATTACTATGTGTCTCAGTGTGTTTCTCCTTGGGTTTATCCTGTATGGGACTGTCTGCATTTCCTGGACTTGGGTGGCTATTTCCTTTCCCATGTTAGGGAAGTTTTTGATTATAACCTCTTCAAATATTTTCTCAGGTCCTTTCTCTCTCTCTTTTCCTTCTGGGACCCCTATAATGCTAATGTTACTGCATTTAATGTTGTCCCAGAGGTCTCTTAGGCTGTCTTCATTTCTTTTCATTCTTTTTTCTTTATTCTATTCCGCAGCAGTGAATTCCACCATTCTGTCTTGCAGGTCACTTATCTGTTCTTCTGCCTCAGTTATTCTGCTATTCATTCCTTCTAGTGTAGTTTTCATTTCAGTTATTGTATTGTTCATCTCTGTTTGTTTGTTCTTTAATTCTTCTAAGTCTTTGTTAAACATTTCTTGCATCTTCTCAATCTTTGCCTCCATTCTTTTTCTGAGGTCCTGGATCATCTTCACTATCATTATTCTGAATTCTTTTTCTAGAAGGTTTCCTATCTCCACTTCATTCAGTTGTTTTTCTGGGCTTTTTTCTTGTTCCTTCATCTGGCACATAGCCCTCTGCCTTTTCATCTTGTCTATCTTTCTGTGACTGTGGTTTTAGTTCCACAGGCTGCAGGACTGTAGTTCTTCTTGCTTCTGTTGTCTGCCCTCTGGTGGATAAGGCTATCTAAGAGGCTTATGCAAGTTTCCCGATGGGAGAGACTGGTGGTGGGTAGAGCTTGCTGTTGCTTGGTGGGCAGAGCTCAGTAAAACTTTAATCCACTTGTCTGCTGATGGGTGGGGCTGGGTTCCCTCCCTGTTGGTTTTTTGGCCTGAGGCGACCCAACACTGGAGCCTACCCAGGCTCTTTGGTGGGGCTAATGGTGGACTCTGGGAGGGCTCACGCCAAGAAGTACTTCCCAGAACTTCTGTTGCCAGTGTCTTTGTCCTTGGTGAGCCACAGCTGCCCCCCACCTCTGCAGGAGACCCTCCAACACTAGCAGGTAAGTTTGGTTCAGTCTCCTATGGGGTCACAGCTCCTTCCCCTGGGTCCCGATGCCCACACTACTTTGTGTGTGCCCTCCAAGGGTGGAGTCTCTGTTTCCCCCAGTCCTGCCAAAGTCCTGCAATCAAATCCCGGTAGCCTTCAAAGTCTGATTCTCCAGGAATTCCTCCTCTCATTGCCAGACCCCCAGGTTGGGAAGCCTGACGTGTGGCTCATAACCTTCACTACAGTGGGTGGACTTCTGTGGTATAAGTGTTCTCCAGTTTGTGAGTCACCCACCCAGCAGTTATGGGATTTGATTTTATTGTGATAGCGCCCCTCCTACCATCTCATTGAGGCTTCTCCTTTGTCTTTGGATGTGGGGTATCTTTTTAGGTGAGTTCCAGTGTCTTTCTGTCGATGACTGCTCAGCAGTTAGTTGTGATTCCGGTGTTCTCGAAAGAGGGAGTGAGAGCATGTCCTTCTACTCCGCCATCTTGAACCAATCTCAGGAACTCAGCTTTTGATTTTTTTAAACTAAAGTATGGTTAATTTACAATGTTGTGTTAGTTTCAAGTGTATAGCACGGTGATTAAGTTTTATATATATATATATATATATATATATATATATATACACTTTTTCAGATTATTTTCCATTATAGGTTATTACAAGATATTGAGTATAGTTCCCTGTGTTGTACTGTAGGTCCTTGTTGTTTACCTATTTTATGTATAGTAGTGTAATATTAATCCCAAACTCCTAATTTATCTCTCCCTCCCCTGCTCTGTTACCCCATTTGGTAACCATTAGTTTGTTTTCTGTGTCTGTAAATCTGTTTCTGTTTTGTAAATAAGTTTATTTGTATCTTTTTTTTTTTTTTTGGATTCCACATACAAGTGATACCATATGACATTTGTCTTTCTCTGTCTGACTTACTTTACTTAATAATCTCTAAGTCCACTCAAGTTCAGTGTTTGATTTAGACTCTAAGACGTATTTTGGATATCTGACCTTTAGAACTGCAAGATAATAAACGTGTGTTTTTTAAGCCAAAAAAATAAAAAGACACATGCACCCCAATGTTGATTGCAGCACTATTTACAATAGCTAGTTTATGGAAACAACCTAAATGCCCATCAACAGACAAATGGATAAAGAAGATGTGGTACAGGCATACAATGGAATATTACTCAGTCATAAAAAGGAATGAAACTGGGTCATTCGTAGAGACGTGAGTGGACCTAGAGACTGTCATACAGAGTGAAGTAAGTCAGAAAGAGTAAAACAGATATCGTATGTTAACGCATATATGTGGAATCTAGAAAAATGGTACAGATGAACGGGTTTGCAAGGCAGAAATAAAGACACAGATGTAGAGAACAAATGTATGGACACCAAGGGGGGAAAGCAGGGGGTGAAGGGTGGGATGAATTGGGAGACTGGGATTGACAATATATACACTAATATGTATAAAATAGATAACTAATAAGAACCTGCTGTATAGCATAGGGAACTCCACTTTACTATACAGTAGAAACTAACACAACATTGTAAAACAGCTATATGCCAATTTAAAAAATTGATTTAAAAATAAAGAAACAAAGTCACATTAAATGAGTGACAGAGCAAGGCTAGAAGCAAAGTTCCTTCACTCAAGCCAGTTCAGCCTCCATCTACTTCATTACTTTAAGGAGGCCTCTATTAGTTAAAGTGTTCTCACTTTTAATCAACTGAAACCAACTTTGACAAAATTAGAAACAACAATAAAAGGTGGAGTGAAATTTAATAGAAAAGTACTTGGTATATCTTACAGAATTAAATGACTTGTTAGCCCCAGGGCACTTCCAGGGCCCTCGGGAGAAACCATTCAGAGTTTCTCCCTAAAGAGTTATGATCAGCAGGGAGTTGGTGCCAACACCTCTCCAGTACTGTCTCTGTTCCAAGGTCCAAATTTCCAAGAGAGAGAGCCTCACCTACCGCAGTGGAGTTGGGTTTCTACCTCCCCATCAGCCATGCCAGGGGGAATGAGGTCGCAGAGTACAGACATGGATGTGGAACGCCTCCCCTGAGTTTCATGACATGTCCAGGAAAAGGGTGTTCACCACAACCCTGAAGCCATTGTGAGCCTGACTGAGCATCATCTCAGCAAAGGGAAACCACTGAGACATGTGACCCAGAGGATTTCAAAAATGCATCCTCCTCCCTATTAGAGAGTTGAGACACAGGCTTGACAGACACCATGTGACGAACTAGAGGCTGATCTCATGTCCCTAGTGACCACAGGCTGTAATTACTGGGTTGTAAATGGTTAAGGATCACTCAATGTGTCTCAAACTCCATATGTTACAGCACTTCTTGCTGGCAAGCCAAGTACATGGAATTTCATATTCCACAGCACAAAACAAGGCAAGATACAAAGAAACAGAAAGAAACTCAATCAAGGCAGTAGGGGATTTTTGCAAAACATGTGGGAGTTTTGCTCTCATAAATCAGCATTCCTCAAGCCATGCCATGCCAACATGTTGAGGTCAGTTTTGAGGTGAGTTGTGAGGAAATGTATTTTTACTAATACTGGTTTAAATAGCAAAGTTTAAGAACCAGTTCTTAAATAAAAAGAATATCTATGAATACATATATATTCCCCCTAATAACACCAGGGTCACATATACATATACTTTCTCTAGTGGGAGAGAAAGGGGTGGTGTTAGAGGCCCCATATAACCTTGGGCAAGCCCAGGGGAGTATGTCACACATGTGGCTGTCATCTAATATCATTGGTAGAGAAAAACTTCAAAACAGCTGCCCAAAGTGATGTCATTGCTGATCTGCCAAGAACAGGGAAGTTTAAAAGTATCCTGGGCTCCTGGTACTGGTTCAAGTTCTGTCTCGTGTTAAGAAAAATTATCCAAAACTGGGAACTTAAGCAGGAGAATGATGGCATATCCTTTGAATATCATTTTAACCAGGTTCACCAGAAAACTATTTGACTGTACAGGAGAATGCACTTGCGTTTGCCTTTGCTATTTTCTATCTGATCGGGGCCCCAAGACTGTGAAGTTTGATGTTAATTTGCATCTTTTTGTCCAGTAGAAAAGGTGACATTTCTTTTCTATTTCATTTTCTTTTTTATGTTCCCATAAAACATTTACCAGTTTTGTCTCTATTAGCAAATTCATTTCAGCATTCCTTTGACAGTATATATAAACATGTGTCCTTTGAACCAGCCTCACCATCTTCCTGGTACCCTCATTAATTAATGAAATGAATAAAATCTTTTTTTTTTTTGTGGTACACGGGCCTCTCACTCTTGTGGCCTCTCCCGTAGAGGAGCACAGGCTCCGGACATGCAGGCTCAGCGGCCATGGCTCATGGGCCCAGCCGCTCCACGGCATGTGGGATCCTCCCAGACCGGGGCACGAACCCGTGTCCCCTGCATCAGCAGGCGGACTCTCAACCACTGCACCACCAGGGAAGCCCCTGAATAAAATCTTTTACATGTGTCCATTCTATATTTGCCTAAGTGTCATGTTTTTAACATTCTGAAGATTATACTTCAACATGAGGAATGAGTCTGCAATTTTCCAGTTTCCTCAAATGCAGGGTAGTGGGTAAGCTGGGTTCCAAGGTCCCTTCCAGTGCTAATACTGTATGATTTCTTCAATAAAATTATGGTATAAAATATTCAGCGGGGTAGCTTATTTGTTAGAGAAATTTTCAAAGGGAAAGTTTCAGAAAGGTTTAAGGATGATTATATTTTAAAAAATGAATTTCAGCTAAACAAAGAATCTCAAAATTATCACCATGTAACCTGAGTACCCAGAAATTAAGAGACAGAGTCTGGCAGAATCTGGCAAAAGCATCCTGCCTTGTCTGGAGATGGTTGTTAATCCTCACGGTGCCTGCCTTGTGGAACAGAGTTTGATCACCTGATGAATACGAGAGCCAGAAAATGATCCCTGACTCCTCTTATTCTTGCAGATGAGAGCCTATGGCATCCAGTGGTGAAGAGCAATCTGACCAGGTCACTTGGCTTCTTGCTACCCAAAGTGTGGACCAAGGACCAGCTGCAAAGACGTCTCTTGGGAATGTGTTAGGAGTGCAGAATATCGGATCCAGGCCAGACCTAGTAAAACAAAATCTACGCTTTAACAATATCCCCTGGTGATTGATATGCACAGAAAGTTTGAGAAGCAGTGATCTGGCTGCAGGTTCCCAAGATGGTTCCCAACCCTGGCTGCACTTGAGAAGTTTTCACGCTTACAGAGTTGGGGTATTATTAGTATCTGTCGTAGCAGGATGGGAAAGATGACAGATGGAAAGCATAAGCCACTCTTCTCAAGTCAAGACTGTAAGAAAAAGCCCAACAAGGGCTTTTACCAATACCAGACTTTTTCAGTTTGGGTTCTAGGAAAGGAGACAGGGAGAGGGAAGGCTAAAGGGCTACAGGGAGGAAGGGAGGAAGTTGAAGAATGACAAGCCTGTGGATTCTTCTCTTGATTATTTCCCCCAGGGATGAAGGAGTCTGTGGCTGGCCAGGATGTCTGTCCTCTGTTCAGGCTAATTTTATTCTGTGAGTTTATCCAGAGTTTAAGAGCAATAATCAGGGGCCATAAAGCTCCAAAGGTCTCAGAAAGCACAAGTAAGGGGAAGGACAGGCTTTACCATTCTTTAAGTTCCTTTCCTCATTCTGCATCCCAGACAGGGAATATTGCTTTATTCAAAAATCTATAGTAAGAAACTCCCATACTAATCAAGTTAAACTTCTCACTATCACAACCTGCAGTTGCCATTTTTAGAAACACTGTGCTGTGAACACAAGACGATTGGGTTAAGTACCAGTGGCCAGCAAATGTGGGCCCAAATACTTGTCGTAGACATATTCTGACAACTGCATCCAACAATCTGTTTAGCAGTTTCCTGTGCTTTACTCCTTCAATTATGAAGTGCTGCTTGTGGGGCTGGTGGGTTCAGGGGAATCAAAGAGAGCTGTCGGGTGCTACAGAAAGTCTCTTTGGAAAACTTTAAATTAAAAGCGATAGTGCACGTAAATTAAACCGATGAGTTTAGTGGGGGTACATTAGTCAGGATAATGCTAGCTGCTATGATAATAAACAAACGCAAAATGTATAGTGGTTCAAAACAATAGAAGCTTATTTGGCCCTCACATAAAGTCCAAAATGGGTGCTCTAACCAGAGACTCAAGGCCTGGGGCTCAGGCTCACTCCATCTTGAGGCACTGACATCTTAAACATGTGGCTTTCAAGATTGCCACATTTGTCTGCATCAAGCCAGTGGCGTGGGAAAAGCCTTGATGGATTCCACGTGGAAAGCTTTTATAGGTCAAACCTGAAAGAGGCACATTACTCCTGACCAGATTTTATTAGCTAGAATTCAGTGTCTTGGCCACATCAAACCTTGAGGGAGGCTGGAAAATGTAGACTAGCTGTGTGCCCAGAGAGGAAATGGGTGCCACAGTGGGTCAAGAGCATCATTTAAAAATGGGATACAGGGAACTCCCTGGTGGCACAGTAGATAAGAATCCACCTGCCAATGCAGGGGACATGGGTTCCATCCCTGGTCCGGGAAGATCCCACATGCCACGGAGCAACTAAGCCCGTGTGCCACAATTACTGAGCCTGCACTCTAGATCCCACGAGCCACAACTACTGAAGCCCACACACCTAGAGCCCGTGCTCTGCAACAAGGGAAGCTGCCGCAATGAGAAGCCCGTGCACCACAACGACGAGTAGCCCCCGCTCACCACAACTAGAGAAAGTCCGCACACAGCAACGAAGACCCAACGCAGCCCAAAATAAATAAAATTAAATCTTTTTTTAAAAAATGGGATACAACACAATAGAATAGATCAAACTGAGTTTGACCTGGCATACAGGACAGGTTAGTGTAGTTTTGGAAAAGCCTTCAGTCACTTATATATTTGTATACATGCATGTATGAACTGATTGAAGTATAAAATGTATTTCTTACACTGGGTCACGGCCAAAAGTTAAAGCTATTCTACCAATCCCTATAGACAACATTAGAAGAGACAGCAAAAGGAGAAAAGGAGGGCTTAGGCCCTGAAGGGGGTTTTTAAATCATTGAGAAGCTGAGCAAGTGTGAATATGCTTAAATATTCATAAAGTGACAGCAACATCTAAAAACCAGACACAGCTGTGTGGACTGGGCTGATCCTGAGAAACACTGGCACATGAGTCAGGTTGGACTTAGGTGCCCATTTACCCCTCTGATAGCAGCCCAATCCCTACTCTCCAGGTACCTCACCTTTGCCCATGCACGCCAAGGATAAGGTGATAATTTCGTTGTTCCCAGCAGAACATGCATGGAAAACCCACCATGAATCAAAAGAATGAGGCTGCTAAGGTTAGATAAAGGGCTGCTTTCTTCATTTTAGGGCAAAAAC
The DNA here is from genome assembly GCF_039906515.1 of Pseudorca crassidens. NCBI lineage: Eukaryota > Metazoa > Chordata > Mammalia > Artiodactyla > Delphinidae > Pseudorca > Pseudorca crassidens. Next base: position 96,264,889 of record NC_090317.1, read on the forward strand.
TCTGGTCTAAGCACAACTTTAAATCGTATCACACATCACATGAAGAGCCACTCTCTCCATGCTCTGTGGTGCTGTGTATGAGCACAAGTGTGTGTATGCACATGTGTGTGCACATGTGTATGCTTGAGTACATGCTGACCTGTGTGCTGAGGCTCAGGAGAGGTAGAATGATAGAAAGTTCCAAATGCATAGAGAATTCTTAGCATAAATAAAATGAATGGAGCCAGGTTGATCTATTTTGATACGACTTGATATAGGAAATTATTTCAGTGGGCTTTTCTAGGGAGAGACAGGGCATACAGTTGACCTTTGAACAACACAGGTTTGAACTACTCAGGTCCCCTTGTAGGAAAGTTTTTTTCAATAAATTCATACTACACTATTACACAATCCGGGGTTGGTTGAATCTGTGGATGTGGACCTGAGGATGCGGAACCATGAATATGGAGGGCTGACTGTAAACTTTTAGGTGAATTTTTGACTGAGTGGGGGAAGGGGGTTTAGCAGCCCTAACCCCTTCGTTGTTCAAGGGTCAACTGTAGTTTGGAAAAATACAGCAGAAATGACATTTTGAGTGTAGGGACCCTTTGGTGAGCCATAGAACATGCTTTAGGGTTGAAGTCAGCAGACGTATATTTGAGTACCAAAGAGATAGTTTATTCTTCCCATCATACAGATAAGGAAACTCAGAGTCACAGAGGTTACACCCAAGGTCTTTCAGCTCATAGGTGGAACTGGCACTCAAAGAAGTAGGCTCAGTAATGGGAAAGGACAAGAATCTACCAAGCAGGACTGTCTAGCTAGGGGCAGAACATGCTGGGACAGCAGGAAATTCAGACGGTGGCTGAGGGCACCCTGAGATATGCAGTTAACTGGGGCTCTTGAGCATCAGGACAGAGATAGCAATCCTTACTAGGGTGCCTTGGGCCCTTGTTTCAACAGGGGAAAAGGATGAGGCAACAGCAAGATGCAAAGGTGGTGGACATTCTGTGAAATGTCATCAGCTAGATGCATTCCATCTCTTCCCTGCTGTACTATACTCCCTGGGGGATACACACACACACACACACACACACACACACACACACACACACACACACACACACACACACCCCTACCTATATATTTATATATATATATATATATGTATTTATATATATTCTAAATTAAAAAGAAAAAGCTTAAGCATCTGTAAAACGGGCACCCAACTCAATTTTCCCATGCAGATCTATAAATCTAGCCCCTCCCACGACCCACCGGAACAGGGCTGGAGACAGTCACTTCTTAGAAACACTAAAAATATACATTACATCATTCCTCCTCCACAGTCTCCAACCCCCCTACAACAAGCCAAGTAATTTGAGCCCCTCTGCAAGGCCTGCCATAGCTTCCCTTTGAGGTCTGTGTTTTCCCTACTTAACATACCTGGGAGACTGACAGACATATGTTTTATGATACATTATATATTAGGCTTGGCTAGAGGCTCCATTTCCATTAAAGATGACTAAAGCACTAAGGCATAGCTGCCTGGACCTCCCCTGCCATTTGTCCTCTGAAGCTATTCTCTAAGCTGTATTTCTGTCTTTTAGTACAACATTTGCTCACAAAATGGTCAGAACTTGGCTGTTAAAAACCAAAGACTCTTTGCTTCTACAATATTTTATAGAACAGAGCACTGGAGCCCTCTTCTTAAACTCCTCCAGTTCTCGGTTCTGACAATTGCCCGAAATAGACGAGTGCTCCCCAAAGCTGCAAAATCACATCTCTCTTTAAAATACCAGCTAAAACTGAGAAAGAGAAAATAAAAACAGATCTACTTTTTCAAAATGGGGTTATGCAAGTTGCTGCTCCCTTCAGGCATTTGTTCAGTAATCAGCACCCAGTTCCTGCATAGTAATCGGTTAAATGCTCACCCTCGCTCATAAGACACATACTTGGGAAGAGTACTGCTCTTCAACACTGTTTTTAAATTTAGAAAGATGCCTTTAGACCAATTTAGACACTATGTTCTTGCACAGGTATTAGTAAAATAAGCAAAAGACAGTGCATAAAAGTTGAAGCAACATCAGGAAAAACCCAACCTTCATTAACATTATAAACTATGATTTAAGACTGGTAAGGGGAAAAAATTAACTTCATTTATTCTATGCAAGAGTCATTGATTAATTGAAAATACACATCAAAGAGCTTCATTTGCATATAGCAGCTCTGGTACCCCAAGAAACTTTGTGTTGGAAGGGATTCCCTATGGCACACACACAGACACACAGAGACCCCAAAACACTACAGGAGCCATCACTCCCTCTGACTATGAAGGATGTCCATCTAGCTTCATGAGTATATTGACAGCCAGGCCCAAAGAGAACACTGAGTCTAACAATGGACAAACAGACACACAACAATTTACAGATGTATAAATATGTAAAGAAGAAGAGAAACATATCCTTTAGTAATATTTTTTAATCTGGAAGTTTTCTCCACAAGTGGTTTTCCATCCTCTATTTCCCACAATTAATGTCTTATGAAGGAAAACATTCCCCCTCCTTCTCAATCTTCCATCCTGAAGACTATTCCAAAAATGTGTGTGGATGCCCCATCCACACCAGCCTTCACATTCACTGCCAAGCAGAGTGGCAAACTTCTGGGGCACTGATTACTCATCCTCTCTCTGAATACAGGATGCTCAGTCTCTTTGTAAGTCTCCTTTTGAAAGTTGATGAGATATTAAAGAGATATATCAATGGAACTTGCTCCACCCTTGCCCCACCCAAGATGTGCAGACACTACTCCAAATATGAATCTGCTCTGTTCTGAGAAGCCTTCCAGTTTGGGTGTTGTCTGTGGCAAACACAACCACAGAAGGTCATTACTGGAGCAGGACTTCCAGAATAGCTGAGTGAGGAGCTTGGTAAATCCTCTTCCCAAAGAGCAACAATAAAACTGGACAAAACTGTCAAAAACAACAATTTCTGGAATCTGGAAATTGACCAAATGCAAAAAACAGATAAGCACTTATTTAAGAAAAACTATTGAATCTCAGTAAGAACAGGGAGAGTTTACTGTGTTTTTGCCTGAAGCTGTTCCCTACCTCTCAGCTCTGAGGCACAAGGGTTCTACAAGGGCAAGGCAGGCCATAAGCACCAGCGGCTCCATTGCTAAAGGGGTTGACATAATTTGGAGTAAGCATAGAAAAATTCATGCCCAGGGGCATTGTTGAAAACAGTAGCAATCTCGGCAGGAAATAATCAAAGAAGAGCAAGAAAGCTAGTTTGAGATTGCCATACTGGTTGGGTATACCTGCAGAAAGCTAAAAAAATTATCAGTGAGATCTGGGGATCAAGACAGCCACAGTCAGCCTTGATAAGCTCCCAAATATCCCTGGGGGTCTGAAAGGCTATACGTTTACACTCAGAAGAGACCGGAGAGGTCCTTAGTGAGCTACTCATTCTTGGATGAATGTGAAACTTTGCAAGCACAGAAAGCAAAAGCTGTGAAGGACTTGTACAGTACCTAAACTCTGAATGTCATTTCCCAAACACACAGATCCACTGGCGAGGGTAAAAGCCCTACTGGCTCAAGGTGTTTAAACAAAACATCTGACCAATCTTTGGCTAACCACTAAGTTATGCTAACCAAGGAGCAACCCCAGAAAACCAGGCTTAAACATAAAATCAAAAATCATTTTTTTTAAATTGGAGTGGGGGCTTTTTTATCTAAAGAAAACAAAAACACAAATTTGAAAATACATATGCACCTCCATGTTCACTGTAGCATTATTTACAATAGCCAAGATATGGAAACAACCTAAGTGTCCATCAACGAATGAATGGATAAAGAAGATGTGAGATATATATATACATATATGTGTGGGGGGTGGGGGTGGGTGTGTGTATATACTATTCAGCCATAAAAAAGAATGAGATCTTGCCATTTGCAAAAACATGGATGGACCATGGGGGCATTATGCTAAGTGAAATAAGTCATATAGAGAAAGACAAATACCATACGATCTCACTTATATGTAGAATCAAAAAAAATGAGCTCATAGATACAAAGAACAGATTGGTGATTGCCAGAGGTGGGGAGTTGATGGGTGGGTGAAATGGGTAAAGGCGGTCAAAATGTTCAAACGTCCAGTTATAAAATAAATCATAGGGATGTAATGTACAGCATAGTAACTATAGTTAATAATACTGTACAGCATATTTGAAAGTTGCTAAGGCAGTAAAAGTCCTCATCACAAGAAAAAAAAATTTTTGTAACTATTATGGTGATGAATGTTAACTAGACTTATTGTGATGACAATTTCACAATATATACAATATCAAATGTTGTACACTTGAAACAAATATGATTTTATATGCTAGTTATACCTCAATTTTTAAAAAGAATTGTTTTCTTAAAACACTGAGTAGAGACATCAGTGATTGCACACTACTAGGGAGAGAGACACCATAGAATTAGTCCAGGCAAGTCACTAAACAAATAAACACCAAAAAAACAAAAACAGCAACAATAAACCCAGGGGAGAGGAGAATAAGAATCCAGAGATGCTATAATACATTATCGAAAATGTCCAGTTTTCAACAAAAAGTTATGAGGCATGCAAAAAACAAAAACAGGACAGGGTGACCCATACACAAGAAAAAAGGCAGGCAACAGAAGCTGTTTCTGAAAGATCTCAGGTGATGGACTTACCAGACAAAGAATTCAAAGCAGGTATTACAAATATGTTCAAAGAACTAAAGGAAACCATGTTTAAAGAATTAAAAGGAAATATAACAATAGCAACTCATCAAATACAGAATATCAATAAAGAGACAAAAATTATTTTAAAAGGACCATTTTGAAATTCTGGAGTTTAGGACTACAAGAACTGAAAGGAAAAATTCACTAGAGGGACTCAACAACAGACTTCAGCTGGCAGAAGAAAGAATCAGCAAACTTGAAGGTAAATCAATAGAAATTGTCCAACCTAAAGAACAGAAAAAAAACATAATGAAGAAATATTAGCAGAATCTGAGAGATCTGTGAGACATCATTAAGTATACCAACATAAGCGTACATGAAGTCCAAGAGGAAGAGAGAGAAAAAGGGGCAGAAGAGAACATTTGAAGACATAATGGCCAAAAACGTTATCAAACTTCATCAAAAACATTAATCTACACATTCAAGAAGCTCAATGAACTCCAAGTAGAAAAAAACGCAAAGAAATCCACACTGAGATACATCATAGTCAAAGTGTTGAAAGCCAAAGAAAAAGAGAAAATATTGAAAGTAGCAAGAGAAAAACAACCCATCGCATACAATGGGGAGGGGACTCAATAGTTTAACACCAGAAATGGTGAAGGCCCAGAAAGCAGGAGGGTGACATATTCAAAGTACTGAAAGAAAAAAAAAAAATCAACCAAGAATCCCATGTCCAGCAAAAATGAAGGCAAAATAAAGACGTTCCCAGATAAAGATGACTTGCCTTATAAAGAATACTAAATACTAAAGGAAATTCTTCAGGCTGAAAAGAAATGGCACTAGACAGTAATTCAAATTCACACAAAGAAATAAAGAGCATGAATAAATGTAATTATGTAGTTAAATAAAAAAGATAAAGAGAGTTTTTCTCGTTTCTTCTCTTAACATATTTAAAAAAGAATCACATAAAGAATAGTTATAATTGGAGGAATATAGCATATAAAGAAGTAATATATATGACAATAGTATCACAAAGGAAGGGGGAGGCAATAGAGCAATATCGGAGCAGTTTCTATATTTTACTGGAATTAAGTTAGCATTATCTGAAATAGATTGTTTTTAAGTTTAGAAGCATATTATAATTCCTCCAGAAGAAGCACTAAGAAAATCATTCCAAAAAATATAATTAAAAACAAAGGAATTTAAAGGGGACACTAGAAAAAAAATTACTTAATACAAAAAAAGGTAATAAAGGAGGAATACAGGAACAAAAAGACATGATACATAGAAAATAAATAAAAATCGAGAGATATGATACAAATACATCAATACCAACATTAAAAAATAAATGATTATATGCACTTTGGCATCACATACATGAAAACGGCAATGAGATGAAAAAGATTAGCATGGCCCCTTTGCAAGGATGATATGCAAATTTAAAGTGCTCCATATTTTTTTGAGTGAAAAATGCCAATCCCAAATTGTTACATAACACATGATTCGCTTCATATAAGATTTTTGAAATGATGAAATTTTAGAAATAGAGGTCAGATTAGTGTTTGCCAATGGTCAGGGAGGGGCAAGGGTGGTGGTGGCAGGAAAGTGGGAATGGTTATAACAGGGCAACAGAAGTGATCCTTGTGGTGTCGGAACTGTTCAGTTCCTTGACTGTGGTGGTGGATACACCAACCTATACAGGTGATAAAACTGTATAGGACTTAATAAAGTTATGGCCCCCCCACTCCACCCCCCCACACACACAAATGAGTATAAATAAAACTAGGAAAATCTGAATAAGAGCTATGGATCATATCAATGTCAACACCCAGGTTATAATATTATACTGTAGTTCTGAAAAATGTTACCATTGGAGAAAACTAGCCAAAGTGTACCACGGACCACTCTGTATTATTTCTTAGACCTGCACGTGTCAATGCAATTTTATAGAGAAACAAAAATCTTTTCAACAAAAGGCACTGGGACAACTGGATATCCACATGAAAAAAGATGAATTTAGATGCTTTCCTCACACTATCCACAAAAATTAACTCACAGTGCATCATAGACCTAAACTGAAGAGCTAAAAGTATAACACTTTCAGAAGAAAATACAGGAGAAAACTTTATGACCTCGATCTAGGCAAACAGTTCTTAGATACAACATCAAAAATACAATCAATAAAAGAAAAATGATAAATTGCACTGTATAAAAATTTAAAACTTTGCTCTTCAAAAGGCACTTTTAAGAAAATTAAAAGATAAGCCACAAACTGAGAGGAAATATTTGCAAATTATATATCTGATAAAGGATTTGTATCCAGAGTATGTATAGAACTCTTACAACACAACAGTAAAAAGACAAACAACCCAGTTAAATTTTTGGCAAAAGATTTGAATAGACATTTCAGCAAAGAAACCTATAAATAATAAATATGTAAAAAGATGCTCAACATCATTATACATTAGTGAAATTCAAATTATAACTACAATGAGCTATCATTTCACACCCACTAGAATGGCTATCATCAAAAAAGACAGACAGTAATAAGTGTTGGCAAGGATATATAGAAACTAGACTCTTCCTTTAGCATATGACCCATCAATTCCACTCCTGGTTATTTATGAAAGAGAAATAAAAACATACATCCATACAATGACTTGTACATGCATGTTCATAGCACCATTATTCATAATGGGCAAAAGGTGGAAACAATCAAATATCCATCAACTGGCAATGGAGAAACAAATGTATATCCATACAGTAGAACCCTATCAGGCAATAAAAAGCAATGAAGTTCTTATACATGCTACAATGTGGCTGAGGACAGAAGCCAGACCCAAAAGACCATACACTGCATGATTTCATTCTGATGAAATGTCCAGAAAAGGCAAATCTATAAATACAGAAAGCAGATTAATGGTTGCCTGGGGCTGGGGGTGGAAGACAAATGGGCATGAGAGATCTTTTGGAGGTGATGGAAATGTTCCAAAACTGGATTGTGGTGATGTTTAGTCAACTCTATAAATTCAACAATCATTGAATTCTTCATTCAAGAATCACTGAATTGTACACTTAGAAGGAGTGAACTCAGGGTATGTAAATTATGCTTTAATAAATCTGTTTAAAAAAATAAACACAACCATTACCAGGAAAGACTATCCCTAAATAAATTACAAATAAACATGTTAAGCACCCCCAGAACAGCTTAGTGTGAATGAGTTTACTAGAAGCACAGCCTGAAGAAATTAATTCCTAGCAGCAGAAGGCTGATTTCAACAAATAGAGAGACCTTACAGGGAGCAAGAGGGGCACAGCCCTGTGCTTCCCATACCAGGAGGTTTCCCTACCCAATTGCTGCATCTATTACTCTTAATCTTATTCCTTTGGGAAAGGGAAATAGAAATCAAAGTACGATTTATGCTCTTCTAAAGATCTTAAGAAGTATTTCCCATTGAGGGAGTCTTGATTTTCAGACAAGTGTTTCAAAATAAGGTATCAGATGTCATTCCACATAGAAGACCAATAGTGAATCCAGGGGCTTAAGAAGGACTCAACCAGTCTGTAGCCATTTACTACACTGGAAACAGGCTCATATGACTCATTTTAATTACACTCTCCTGCCACACACACTCAAAACAAATTAACAACCAACTTTCATAGATAATCATAACAATTGGTACTTATTGTGTGTCAGTCATTGTAGTCAGGGCTTCAGTCCTCTCAATAAACATAACCCTTTCAGTCAGGATCTATCTTTATCACTACTTTACAGATGAGGAGTCTGAGGTCCGAAGAGGTTATAAGACGTGCCCACCATCAGGCATCTGATAATTATGGAGCTGAGATTCTTCTATATAAGCCTTCTAACTGCAGAGGCTAGATTCTCATCCCCTACACTCTAGGGCAGACTTTCTCAAACTTTCTTTTTAACCACAAGTTGGAGTAAAAAATACATTCTACATCATAACCCAGGACGTACAGGTTTCTCTACAAATGAAGCTCCATGAAACAATACTTAACCTTACTATGCACAATACACACTGATATTTTTATTCTATTTATCTTATTGTACTCTTTAATATCTTGGTCAATATCACTAATTCCATTTCATGACATATTCATGGATCACCACTCACAATTTAAAAAAAAAACAATACTACTTATAAAACGTGTAAATGTCACATTAAGATGAGACTCTAGAGAAACTCTGAAGATCTCTGTAGACCAGTCTGTCAAAGTCAAGTGCCTGACAGCCTGATTATCCACTCACTCTACAGCCCTTCACCCGCAAGAGGAAGGAGGAAGATAGAGCTAAAAGCCCGCCTGAGTGGGTCACCCAGTGAATGGCCCCTACTCAAGTGTGCATTAGCCAGAACCTGGCCATGGGGATGGCAGGAAAAGAGAGAAGCAATCCATTTGCCTGAATAAAGTGTGCCAAAACAGAATTCTTAGCAACAAACCCAGAAACCAAGAGATTCTAAGAAAAATCTCATTTATCTAGGACTAGAGTATCATTGGTAGGCCAGTATCAAATTCACCTTGCCTTAATACCACCTCAAGATACTTTATAAGGGACAGACCTTCAAGATGGCTAAGTAGTAAGATATGGAGATCACCTTCCTCCCCACAAATGCATCAGAAATACATCTACATGTGGAACAACTCCTACAGAACACCTACCGAACGCTGGCAGAAGACCTCAGACCTCCCAAAAGGCAAGAAACTCCCCACGTACCTGGGTAGGGCAAAAAAAAAAAAGGAAAAACAGAGACAAAAGAACACGAACAGGACCTGCACCAGTGGGAGGGAGCTGTGAAGGAGGAAAAGTTTCCACACACTAGGAAGCCCCTTCACTGGTGGAGACGGGTGGTGGAGGGGGGAAACTTTGGCCCCACAGAGGAGAGCACAGCAACAGTGGTGCAGAGGGCAACGGAGAGATTCCCACACAGAGGACCGGTGCCGACCAGCACTCACCAGCCCGAGAGGCTTGTCTGCTCACCCACCGGGGCAGGTGGGGCAGGGAGCTGAGGCTCGGGCTTCGGAGGTCAGATCCCAGGGAGAGAACTGGGGTTGGTTGCGTGAACACAGCCTAAAGGGGGCTAGTGAGCCACAACTAGCCAGGAGGGAGTCCGGGAAAAAGTCTGGACCTGCCAGAGAGGCAAGAGAACTTTGTTTCGGGGTGTTTGAGGAGAGGAGATTCCTTCCCAGTGTGTCCACAGAAGGCAGAGCACCGCCTAAGTGAGCTCCAGAGACGGGCACAAGCTGCGGCTATCAGCTCGGACCCCAGAGACCAGCATGAACTGCTAACACTGCGGGCGCTGCCACCAGCAATCCTGTTTGCAATCGCAGGTCACTATCCACACCACCCCCCAGGAACCTGTGCAGCCCGCCCTGCCAGGGCCCCAAGATCCAGGGACAACTTCCCCAGGAGAAAACACAGCGTGCCTCAGGCTGTTGCAAGGTCACGTCAGCCTCTGCCACCTCAGGCTCGCACTGCATTCCATGACTACCATACCCCTCCCTCCCCACCGCCTGAGTGAGCAAGAGAGCCCTAATCAGCTACTGCTTTAACTCCCTCCTGTCTGGGTGGGGAACAGATTCCTGAGGGCGGCCTACACACAGGGGCAGGGCAAAAACCAAAGCTAAAACCCAGGAGCTGTGCAAACAAAGAAGAAAAAGGGAAATTTCTCTGTGCAGCCTCAGGAGCAGCGGATTAAATCCCCACAATCAACTTGATAAACACTACACCTGAAGAATACCTGAATAGACAACAAATGTTCCCAAAATTAAGGCCCTGGACTTTGGGAGCAACTGTAGACTTGGGGTTTGCTTTCTGCATCTAATTTGTTTCTGGTTTTATGTTTATCTTGGTTTGGTATTTAGAGCTTACTATCATGGGTGGATTTGTTTATTGGTTTGGTTGCTCTCTTCCTTTTTTTTTTTTACTATATATATATTTTTTCCTTTTCCTCTTTTTGGGAGTGTGTAAGTGTATGCTTACTTGTGTGATTTTCTCTGTATAGGTTTGCTTTTACCATTTGTCCTAGGGTTCTCTCTGTACATTTTTTGTTTTGTTTTGTTTGTTTTATTCTTTCTTCCTTTTCTCCTGAGCTGTGTGGCTGGCAGGCCTTGGTGCTCCAGCCGGATGTCAGGCCTGAGCCTCCAAAGTGGGAGGGCCGAGTCCACGACATTGCACCACCAGAAACCTCCCAGCCCCACATAATATCAATCAGCAAGAGCTCTCCCACAAATCTTCATCTCAACACTAAGACCCAGCTCCACCCAATGCCCAGTTAGGTCCACTGCTGGAAGTCCCATGCCAAGCAACAACCAAGACAGGAACAGAACCACATCCATTAGAAGAGAGGCTGCCTAAAGTCATACTAAGGTCACAGACACTCCAAAACACACCACTGGATGTGGCCCTGCCCACTAGAAAAAGATCCAGCCCCACCCACCAGAACACAGGGACTGTTCCCCTCCACCAGGAAGCCTACACAACCCACTGAACCAACCTCATCCACAGGGTGCAGACACCAAAAATAACGGAAACTACGAACCTGCAACCTGCAGAAGAAGACCCCAAACATAGTAAGTTATACAAAATGAGAAAACAGAGAAATATGCAGCAGATGAAGGAGCAAGGTGAAAACACACCAGACCAAACAAATGAAGAGGAAATAGGCAGTCTACTTGAAAAAGAATTCAGAGTAATGATAGTAAAGGTGATCCAAAATCTTGGAAATAGAATGGAGAAAATACAAGAAAAGTTTAACAAGGACTTAGAAGAACTGAAGAGCAAACAAACAATGATGAACAACACAATAAATGAAATTAAAAATTTGCTAGAAGGAATCAGTAGCATTCTGAGGCAGAAGAACGGATAAGTGACCTGTTAAATAAAAGAGTGCAAAAAACTACTGCAGAGCACAATAAAGAAAAAAGAATGAAAAGAATTGAGGACAGAGGAGCTTCAAGATGGCGGAAGACTAAGACGTGGAGATCACCTTCCTCCCCACAGATACATCAGAAATACATCTACATGTGGAACAACTCCTACAGAACACCTACTGAAGGCTGGCAGAAGACCTCAGACCTCCCAAAAGGCAAGAAACTCCCCACGTACCTGGGTAGGGCAAAAGAAAAAAAAAAGAAAAAACAGAGACAAAAGAATAGGGACGGCACCTGCACCAGTGGGAGGGAGCTGTTAAGGAGGAAAGGTTTCCACACACTAGGAAGCCCCTTCACAGGCGGAAACTGGGGGTGGCGGAGGGGGGAAGCTTTGGAGCTGCAGAGGAGAGCACAGCAACAGGGGTGCGGAGGGCAAAGCGGAGAGATTCCCGCACAGAGGATCGGTGCCGAGGCACTCCCCAGGCCGAGAGGCTGTCTGCTCACCCGCCAGGGCAGGCGGGGCTGGGAGCTGAGGCTCGGGCTTCAGTCGTATCGCTGGGCGAGGACTAGGGTTGGCGGCGTGAACACAGCCTGAAGGGGCTGGTGCACCACAGCAGGCCGGGAGGGAGTCCGGGAAAAATTCTGGAGCTGCCAGAGAGACGAGAGACTTTTTCTCGCCTCTGCTTCCTGGTGCGCGAGGAGAGGGGATTAGCAGCACCTCTTAAAGGAGCTCCAGAGACGGGCGCAAGCCTCGGCTATCAGCACAGACCCCAGAGACGGGCATGAGACATTAAGGCTGCTGCTGCAGCCACCAAGAAGCCTGTGCGTGAGCACAGGTCACTCTCCACACCTCCCCTCCTGGGAGCCTGTGCAGCCCACCACTGCCAGGGTCCCAGGATCCAGGGACAACTTGCCTGGGAGAACCCACAGCGCGCCTCAGGCTGATGCAACGTCACGCCGGCCTCTGCCGCCGCAGGCTCACCCCGCACTCCGTACCCCTCCCTCCTCCCGGCCTGAGTGAGCCAGAGCCCCCGAATCAGCTGCTAATTTAACCCCATCCTGTCTGAGCGAAGAACAGACGCCCTGAGGCAACCTACACACAGAGGCAGGGCCAAATTCAAAGCTGTACCCCAGGAGCTGTGTGAACAAAGAAGAGAAATGGAAATCTCTCCTAGCAGCCTCAGGAGCAGCAGATTAAATCTCCACAATCAACGTGATGTACCCTGCATCTGTGGAATACTGGAATAGACGACGAATCATCCCAAAATGAGGAGGTGGCTTTTGGGAGCAACGATACATATATTTTTTTCCCTTTTTCTTTTTTTGTGAGTGTACATGTGTATGCTTCTGTGTGTGATTTTCTCTGTATAGCTTTGCTTTTACCATTTGTCCTAGGCTTCTGTCTGTCCGTTTTTTTGTGTTTTTTTTTTCTAGTATAGTTTTTAGTGCTTCTTATCACTGGTGGATTTGTTTTTTGGTTTGGTCGCTCTCTTCTTTCCTTTTTTTATTACTTTTTTAAAAACTTTTTTAATAACTATTTTTTATTTTAATAACTTTATTTTATTTTATCATCTTCTTTCTTTCTTTCTTCTTTTTTCTTCCTTTTATTCTGAGCCATGTGGATGACAGTCCCTTGGTGCTCCAGCCAGGAGTAAAGGCTCTGCCTCTGAGGTGGGAGAGCCAAGTTCAGGACATTGGTCCACAAGAGACCTCCCAGTTACACATAATATCAAATGGTGAAAATCTCCCAGAGATCTCCATCTCAACGCCAACACCCAGCTCAACTCAACAACCAGCAACCTCCAGTGCTGGACACTCTACGCCAAACAACGAGCAACACAGGAACACAACCCCACCCATTAGCAGAGAGGCTGCCTAAAATCATAATAAGGTCACAGACACCACAAAACACACCACACGGCAGGAGAGGCCACAACAGTGAGAGGCCTGCGTACCACAAAAAAAAAAAAAAAAAAAAAAAAAAAACACCAAAAAACAAAACATAAGATCATCTCAAAAGATGCAGGAAAAGCTTTCAACAAAATTCAACACCCAATTATGATAAAAACTCTCCAGAAAGTGGGCATAGAGGGAACCTACCTCAGCATAATAAAGGTCATGTATAACTACCCCACAGCCAACATCGTTCTTAATGGTGAAAAACTGAAACCATTTCCTCTAAAATTAGGAACAAGACAAGGCTGCCCACTCTCACTGCTATGATTCAACACAGTTTTGGAAGTTTCAGCCACAGCAGTCAGAAAAGAAAAAGAAATAAAAGGAATCCAAATCGGAAAAGAAGAAGTAAAACTTTCACTGCTTGCAGATGACATGATACTGTACATAGAAAACCCTAAAGATGCTACCAGAAAACTACTAGGGCTAATCAATCAATTTGGTAAAGTAGCAGGATACAAAATTAATGCACAGAAATCTCTTGCATTCCTATACACTAACGACAGAAAATCTGAAAGAGAAATTAAGGAAACACTCCCATTTACGATTGCAACAAAAAGAATAAAATACCTAGGAATAAACCTTCTCAAGGAGACAAAAGATCAGTATGCAGAAAACTATAAGACACTGATGAAAGAAATTAAAGATGATACAAACAGATGGAGAGATATACCATGATCTTCAATTGGAAGAATCAATATTGTGAAGATGACTATACAACCCAAAGCAATGTACAGATTCAATGCAACCCTTATCACGCTATCAATGCATTTTTCACAGAACTAGAACAAAAAATTTTACAATATGTATGGAAACACAAAAGTCCCAGAATAGTCAAAGCAATCTTGAGAAAGAAAATCAGAGCTGGAGAAATTAGGCTCCCTGACTTCAGACTATACTACAAAGCTACAGTAATCAAGACAGTATGGTACTGGCACAAAAACAGAAATATAGATCAATGGAACAGAATAGAAAGCCCAGAGATAAACCCATGCACATATGGTCACCTTAACTTTGATGATGGGGGCAAGAATATACAGTGGAGAAAAGACAGCCTCTTCAATAAGTGGTGCTGGGAAAACTGGACAGGTACATGCAAAAGTATGAGATTAGAACACTACTTAACACCATACACAAATATAAACTCAAAATGGATTAAAGACCTAAATGTAAGGCCAGACACTATCAAACTCTTAGAGGAAAACATAGGCAGAACACTCTATGACATAAATCACAGCAAGATCTTTCTTGACCCACCTCCTAGAGAAATGGAAATAAAAACAAAAATAAACAAATGGGACCTAATGAAACCTCAAAGCTTCTGCACAGCAAAGGAAACCATAAACAAGACCAAAAGACAACCCTCAGAATGGGAGAAAATATTTGCAAATGAAGCGACTGACAAAGGATTAATCTCCAAAATTTACAAGCAGCTCATGCAGCTCAATAACAAAAAACCAAACAACCCAATCCAAAAATGGGCTGAAGACCTAAATAGACATTTCTCCAAAGAAGATATACAGATTGCCAACAAACACATGAAAGAATGCTCAACATCATTAATCATTATAGAAATGCAAATCAAAACTACAATGAGATATCATCTCACACCAGTCAGAATGACCATCATCAAAAAATCTAGAAACAATAAATGCTGGAGAGGATGTGGAGAAAAGGGAACCCTCTCGCACTGTTGGTGGGAATGTAAATTGATACAGCCACTATGGAGAACAGTATGGACATTCCTTAAAAAACTAAAAATAGAACTACAATATGACCCAGCAATCCCACTACTGGGCATATACCCTGAGAAAACCATAATTCAAAAAGAGTCATGTACCACAATGTTCATTGCAGCTCTATTTACAATAGCCAGGACATGGAAGCAACCTAAGTGTCCATCAACAGATGAATGGATAAAGAAGATGTGGCCCATATATACAATGGAATATTACTCAGCCATAAAAAGAAAGGAAATTGAGTTATTTGTAGTGAGGTGGATGGACCTAGAGTCTGTCATACAGAGTGAAGTAAGTCAGAAAGAGAAGAACAAATACCATATGGTAACACATATATATGGAATCTAAAAAAAAAAAATGGTTCTAAGTAACCTAGGAGCAGGACAGGAATAAACACGCAGACGTAGAGAATGGACTTGAGGACACGGGGAGGGGGAACGGTAAGCTGGGATGAAGTGAGAGAGTAGCATTGACATATATACACTACGAAATGTAAAATGGATAGCTAGTGGGAAGCAGCTGCATAGCACAGGGAGATCAGCTCGGTGCTTTGTGTTCACCTAGAGGGGTGGGATAGGGAGGTTGGGAGGGAGTCCAAAGAGGGAGGGGATATGGGGATATATGTATACGTATAACTGATTCACTTTGTTATACAGCAGAAACCAACACAACACTTTAACACTGTAAGAGTCCAATAAAGATGTTTAAAAATAATACTGAGTATAGTATCTAGCACATAGAAGGCCCTTAGTAAATGTTTAAATTGATAAAAAAACAAAAAAGACAATTTATAGAGGCCTGTGAGGTTACAGACCTGGCACATTCTAGCACTCACACCTTCTACCCACATCAAGAGCATAAAACTCAGATCCTAAATTTAGAGATGCACAAAATCCTTTCTGTTCCATTTATAATTAAAAGTATGTAGATTTTATTTGAACAGCTTCACCAAGTGAAAATTTTTCAAAAATAATTTCCTGCCTACATATTTCCACTTTATTAAAATGAAAACCTAACCTAGGTTTTGGGGTTTTTTTTCTTTTCTGGTCTGTTCCCTGTATCATTCTGGTATTTTATGGTGTGCTTATTTTAGGACAGTTCTTTTCTTTTCTATTAATCTTGGTAATCCTAGCAGACTTCCCCACAATTCATTTCTCTACAAAGTTGCCTCTGTCTGCTTAAATTTTTCTGCCGATGTAAGCACTTGGACTGCTCAAAAAGGTGAAGAGGGGATTAGGGAAGCCCATACCGAAGGTCTTAAACATGTGTGTTCTCAATTCTTTTCTTTATCAGGGAGATTATGTTGGAACAGTTATCTCTGCCTACTTAAGAGAGAGACACAGCATTGTGGAGATTCTGTTATTGAGAGTTTGTTAAGGATTACTGCTTTTCTTCTGTCTTTAACCATTGCATTCCTAAGAGGACTCCTTTGTAAAGCCCCTGCTTCAAAGCAGACTTTTAAGATGCAGATGTCTGCGGGGCAGCTCAGATCTAACATTTCTAAATCAGAACTTCTGACTGTCAGCGACCACCCCCACCCCAGCTTCTTCTCCCCACCCTCTTCAGATTATCAGAAAAAAGTCACCCCTTCCTCCCAATCACTTCAGCTGAAAACCTAGAGGCCACGCTTAATCCCTTTCCTTCTATCATTAACCCCCATACACAATCCATTAGCAAGTCCTACTGCTGTGCTTCCAAAATAGATCTCCAATCTATCTACTTTTCCCCATCTCCCTGCTCATAAGGCATTATCTTCTCCCACTGGTACTGCTGCAATAGCTATCAAACGTGCAGGGGGTCTTGCCCCCTCTAATCCATTCTCCACCCAGCAGATAGAAGATCTTACAAAAATTCAAAGCAGGTAATGTTCTTCCCCTGCTTAAGATCCTAAATAGATTTTCATTGCAGTTAGAATGATATCCTTCTTCTACAAGGTTCCGTACAGGTTGGCCCTTGGCCACCTCTCCCGACTAACCTTGTTCACTACACTTGAGCAACACTGGCTTTCTTACTGGTCTTCAAACACACCAGGCTCATTGCCACCGAAGGGCATTTGCACTTACTGTTCCCTCTGATCTTCACATGGTCTCAGCTCAAATGTCAAGTCTTCAGAAAAGCCTTCCATGACTGCCTTAACTAATGCTGCTCACCCACCCACTCACTATTACATTAACCTGTTCCATCTTCTTCGTAACTCCTATCACTACTTGAAATAGTTTTTGTTTATTGTTTATTGTCTGTCTCCTCCATTGGAGTGCAGCTCCATGGGAGCAGGGACCGTGGTCTCGCTCATTCACTGTTGTACTGCACTAGCTACGAGAGTGCTTGGCACCTAGAGGACACTTAATTAATAGTCAGTGAATGAACTGGCATGCTGCACTATTTCTGACTTCCTTTTGTATATTGACTAATGTACATATAATATAAGCTATCAATCAAATGTTTCAAGTAAGCCCTTTTCCAATGCCCTCCTTAATAACATCAAGGATATTAAAACTATGAAAATCTAACTCTGAGGAATTAAATCTACCCTAGTCAATTCTGGCTCATTTACGCTTCTTATCATAATTCAGGGATCCAAAACACACTTACCGAATAATTACCAAAAGTCAGGCACTGTGCTAACCACAGGTATATCACCCAATCAGAACCTTAAGCTTTTACTTTTGTTTACAACTGGTGAAAACTGTATACTCGATACAGCCAAACATTAATTGCAATTATATATTTTTAAGACTTCATTTATTTATTTTAATATTGGACAATCAATCAGAGGGCAGGTAATAATTTCCTGTTACTTAGAAGGAGCTTTATACCAAATAGGAAGGTTGATTTTTCTTTTCTTTTTTCTGTCAAGAAAAACTAAATAAGAATTACATGGAAGAAAGCTGTACTATTCAAATGTAAAATTTAACTATGGGATGGAGGGGAACAGAGAGCTGATTTTTCCTCAAAGTTTAAAAAAAAAGTGGAATTTCTTTGAAATTCACAGCACATAATCTACTGCATGAAAATACAAGCAGCCAGATCTTAGAGCCAGAACAGCTCCATTAGGGCACCTGTTTCGATTACAAACCAGTTTTGGTTTAGCCATGAACATTGAGGAAGTTATTAAAATTGCACAGGAGCTTCCCTGGTGGCGCAGTGGTTGAGAGTCCGCCTGCCGATGCAGGGGACACGGGTTTGTGCCCCGGTCCGGGAAGATCCCACATGCCGCGGAGCGGCTGGGCCCGTGAGCCATGGCCACTGAGCCTGCGCGTCCGGAGCCTGTGCTCCGCAACGGGAGAGGCCACAACAGTGAGAGGCCCATGTACCGCAAAAAAAAAAAAAAAAATTGCACAGAACCATTTAAGATTGGAGCTAGAAGGAAACTTGGCACTCAACTTGTTCACCTTTGTCAATTTATACATGAGGTCACTGCAGCCAGGCCATGTCAAGTGGCTTGTCCAATGTTTCACAATCAGTTAAGTGCCCAAGTTAGAACTCACAATCAAGTTTCCTGGCCCATTGGCTCTGAGAGACACATTTTGTTATCTGTCCAATTGTCCATCCAGCTGCCCTTCTCCATTCCCTACCTGCCTGATAATAAAATCTGGATTTGTTCAAGAATCAGGCAGAGATTCTGTGATTTCAGAGAGGAAAGACCCCTTCCTTAGCCTCAGGAAATAAGTCATTATTGGATTAAGTGGCCCTCTAATGCCCTTTGGTCAGCAGCGGTCTATGATGGGCCTGTGAGCTATTTCTGGCTAATGAGATCTAAAGGACAGTCGTCTAGTAATGTGTCACTTCCCCCTCCCTTCCAAAAAATAAACAGCAACTCAGAAGGCAAAAAAACCCCACATTTTCCCCTTCAACTTTCTTTCTGCCTTGAGCTCATGTGACACCCAGAGATGCTGTAGTTCTTTTGCAGCCATAAGGCAACAAGTCAATAGAATAAGCATAACAGAAATAGAGAAAGGGCCAGGGTTGCTGAAACAATAGTGTTTACCCGCTTCCAGACTTCTCAATAAGGGATGAAAAAGTAATTCCCTATTTCTTTAACACACTGTTGTCCAATCTTCTATTGCTTGCAGCAGGGCACATCCCTAATTTGTACTACATATCAGAGACTTCTAAACTGTGATATTAGAAGCTATACAAGGTACGTTGCTGTCTCTCAAGGATCAAAGAAAGTGGAGGAATGAAGACAGACCGAGAGAAGAATCTGCAATTACAAGTTTCTAGCCCCACTTGAAGCTAAGCAGCCCTTTCCATATGATTCACTTATTGAACTTTCACAAAAGCTTTCATTCAAACAGAATATCCATAGAATCATTCTGAGAACCATTACAGCATGCCATGCAGCCCTATGCTTTCAATAAGGTGAAACCACAAATAAAATGCCCCAGGGGAGCTCAACAGGCAAATTAGTCCCCTAGAGACTTCTTTTGTAAAGAGATGAACCATCCTTCTTTTATATAGAAATATGGATTTCACATGTAGGTTCACTTAGAATAGGATAAACTTATCTCCCTCACTAGGGGCCTTGAAATCGGCCTCTGAAAATACACTGATCTCCTTGCTCCTTCCAATTCCATCCATTGGTTTGTCCTCTGATACTGTCAAGCGGATGCCAGGATAAACATCGCCAGCCATGATCGGTGTCAACTCCCCTCTTAGGACTAGAGAGTGGAGAATGGTTATTAGTCTGCCACTGTGGGAATTGAGTTTTCCTGTCCACTGGAGAGCTGAGGGCAGGGGCATTGTTTGTGAACACCTGAACAGGTCACTGACTCTTGTTTGTCCTCTGGGATAAGGATATGGCCCTTGCTAGGGCTATTTGTTCATGAACCAGGCAAGTCTGATCTGTATAGATCTTTTCTCAAACAGGAGTTCATTGATTACTGATGTAAGTTTTTCCAGAATAGTGACATGAGCCTTGAGGAGAATGTTCCTGGTGGCAATTTCATGTTCATCTCAGGTGGGAATCCAGGGGATGGGAGAAAACTGAAACAAGCTATACTGTATCTGTTTAGGCTGTGTAGCCACTTGCTTTAAAGCCTGTATCCTTGGTTTAGTTAATGGGGAAGTTCAAGCGTGTGCATGCATATCAGGTATCTCTTGTAACCATCTCACATCCTCCCAGCCCACCTTTTACCCCAACTGTTGCTATGGCAACCATCTTCATGAATGTATAATTTGACAGCACCTCAATTCAACTCTCTGTGTGTCTGGCTGTCTGACACAGAATCTGTCTGATATTACAATATGGGCTCCCATCAAGACTTACCCATGGGTAGAGCTAGAAGTAAGAGAAGACAACATCCCATGGGGCAGCCCCTGACCACGGGGAGATGGGAGTTGGTGAATTTATCTTCTGTCCTCCAGACAGACAATTCCCAGGTGTAACTACACAGCAACGCAGAAGATCTCAGCAGGACTGAGCCCTAAAAGCCCACAGCATGACCAACTCAACAGTGCATGCTGGGATGGCTTTTCCTCCTTCCCTGTTTCACTCTTCCCGGTCTCCAACTCCTGTTCCCTGAGATCGCTTCCCCAAATAAACTACCTGCATCCAAGTCCTGGTCTCAAGATCTGCTGTCTAGGTAGGGGAACCCATCCCATCAATATGCAACCCCCATGGAACGCTGCAACCTCCATCACTCCAAGAAATGCTAGGCCTAGGAGGGCAGGGCTTCCTAGCATCCACATCATCTGAGTTGTCATCAAGGAAGCACATCCTTCTGCCAGAGGGACTTGTGGTGGTCTTAAAACACAGCCACAAATTATTTCATGCTCTTTCCATCTACAGGTGGGGTTTATCATTCTTCCCCTTAAATATGGGAAGATTCGAAGATTCCTGAACACTTCAACCAATAGAATATGGCAGAAGTAACACGGTTTCAAGGCTGGGTCATGAAAACCCGCACAGCATATGTCTCATTTGCCAGATCACTCACTCTTGGACCTTGAGCTGCTACATAAGAAATCTGACTATCCTGAGGCCACCATGCTACGTGTAGGCCATGTGTAGGTGCCCTAGCCCCAAGTCCCAGCTGAGTCCAGCCTTCCAGTCATCTGATCAAGGTGTCAGACATGTGAGTGAAGCTGTCTCGGACCTCCCAGACCAGCCCATCCACTAGGTGAATACCAACAAGTGACTTCCACTGACACTACATGGAACAGAAAACTCACCCAGCCAAGCCATATGCAAATTCCAGATCCACAAAATCATGAAATTTAATAACATGGTTGCTGTTTTAAGCCACTGAGCTTTGGAATCATTTGTTGAGCCATAATGGCTAACTGAAATACCCTGGAAACGCAAGTCAAGACTGCTTAAGGGAAGGAATTCCCTGGCGGCCCAGCAGTTCAGACTCGGCGCTTCCACTGTAAGTGGCATGGGTTCGATCCCTGGTTGGGGAACTAAGATCCCGCAAGCCACGTGGTGTGGCCAAAAACAAAAGACTGCTTTAAGGGACAGCACTGCTGTCAGATCAGGGGAAAGAGCAACTCCGCGCAGAAAAGACTGTTCAAAAGTTCAGGGCTTCGTCAACTCTAACTTGATGTTATCTCTTCAGTCTACTCCGCCCCTATATTCTGTGTCTCTTTTCCTGCCTCAGTGATTAAATATTGATACCCCTAAACCTGCTGCCTCATTCCTCATTTAAATAAAACTCCTAGGGACTTCCCTGGTGGCACAGTGGTTAAGAATCCACCTGCCCCGCATAGCACAGGGAGATCAGCTCGGTGCTTTGTGACCACCTAGAGGGGTGGGATAGGGAGGGTGGGAGGGAGCAAGACGCAAGAGGGAAGAGAAATGGGAACATATGTGTATGTATAACTGATTCACTTTGTTATAAAGCAGAAACTAACACACCATTGTAAAGCAATTATACTCCAATAAAGATGTTTAAAAAAAAAAAAAGAATCCGCCTCCAATGCAGGGGACACAGGTTCGAGCCCTAGTCCGGGAAGATCCCACATGCCACAGAGCAACTAAGCCTGTGCACCACAACTACTGTGCCTTTGCTCTAGAGCCCACGAGCCACAACTACTGAACCGTCGTGCCACAACTACTGAAGCCTGCGTGCCTAGAGCCCATGTTTCACAAGAGAAGCCACCACAATGAGAAGCCCATGCACCACAATGAACAGTAGCCCCTGCTCGCTACAACTAGAGAAAGCCCACGTGCAGCAACGAAGACCCAAAGCAGGCAAAAATAAATTATTTAATTAATTAAAAAAAAAAAAACTCCTAGCATTGCACCCTAATATCAAAGCGGCATCTCTGTGTCTTTGTCCCACCCCTCTTAGAAGTTTATGTCTACCAAAAGAGGTTTGAGAGTATCTGTTAGGGGAAAAAAAAGGCATTATGCCACCACATTGATAATGTTTAATGCATTATAATCTCAGTGTGTACGCAAGGGGAGGAAAAAAAGAGTTGTTCAAAGGCCATCACAGGATGAAAATGCAATAATTGGGAACTAGCAGGGATTCTGAGACATAAAACAGTTGTTACTGCCTTTTATGCTTCTGTTTGTCACATTTAATAATAAGAATATTTTGCATTTCTATAATGCCTTACAGTTTTAAAAGCACTTTTATATACATTAGCTCACATTCTACAAACCTTCCATGTGTGATCTTACCTACATCTATGGCTTCAAGACATCATCTCCATGGACATAACTCCCAAATCACCTAAATCAGTCTCTCGCTCTCGCGCGCGCGCACAAAATACTATACTTCTACCTGCTTCCTAGACTCTTCCACAAATATTCTGAAGTCACCCCAATATTATTGCTTCAATACTCAACTCATTTTCTCCACTACTCCGCCAACACACGTGCACACATACACATACCCCCAACTCTTCCATCTTCTCCTCCTTCTCCTCAATGCCAATTAGTTGTCAGGTCCCGTGAGTTCTATCTCCACAATGTCTCTCACATTTGTACCCTCCTTTCTATTCCCCCAGATGCCACCACCAGTTCAGGCCCTGCTCACCCATCTAGATCAGAGTCTGCAAACTATAGCCCTGGCCAGATCCAGCCCACTACCTTTTCTGTAAATAAAGTTTTACTGGAATGTAACTATACTCATTCATTTACATATCCTCTCTGGCTGATCTTATAGTATAGCAGCTGAGTTGAGTAGTTGCAACAGAAGCCACATGGCCCACAAGGCCTAAAATCTGGTCCTTTCCAGAAAAAGTTTGCCAACCCCTGGTATACATAGTCTCCTACTGAATAAATCTGAAAGACAAGAGACACGCTTCAACTTTTACCTGCTTAGAGGTATTTTTTTTCACCAAGCAGAATATGCCAACAATTCTGCCTTCATAGTACTCAGTGTATGCCTTGTATGCAGTCAGAGTTTATATTGTTGATTTATCACAGTTTCTGTTATTTAAAACTGACTTCCTACAAATGAGCTTCATCCCCTGAGGCCTTATTAACTGAGCATGTACCTATAATTCTGCCCAGTGCATCAGAGATTCCTCGAGACTAAGTCTAGACTCCCAGCTGGAGGTCCACAGCTAGAATTGAAGGAACTCAGCACCCCATGTTACATCCTGTGGTTTCCCTGTTGCTGTTTGGTTTTCATTATTTATTTTGTATTCTTTGACATTCTGAAGTTTTTTAGGACATAGTCCTATCTTATTTTTTTTTTTTTTTTTTGCGGTACGCGGGCCTCTCACTGTTGTGGCCTCTCCCGTTGTGGAGCACAGGCTCCGGACGCGCAGGCTCAGCGGCCATGGCTCACGGGCCCAGCTGCTCCGCGGCATGTGGGATCCTCCTGGACCGGGGCACGAACCCATGTCCCCTGCATCGGCAGGCGGACTCTCAACCACTGCGCCACCAGGGAAGCCCCATAGTCCTATCTTAATTAAATTTCAGATTATGGATTGAATAAAAATAGCGATTTTGACTTCTACCCATCCCTACTCCAAAAGGCAACACTGACAGTTTCTATATGATTCCGATATAATTGGTTGAAAAGAGAAATGATTTCTGTATTTCTTTTCCAGTGACATATAAATTATCATAAACTTAGTAGCTTTAAAAAAACACAGGTTTCTTATGTCCTACTTCTGTAGGTGACAGTCTTGGCACAGTGTGACGGATTCTCTACTCAGGTGTTGCCAGGCTGATATCAAAGTGGCCACCAAGGGCTGTGGTTCTCCTCTGAGGCTTGCAGTCTCATTCGAAATTCACTGGAAGTTGGCAGAATTCATTTCCTTACAGTTATCAGACTGAGGTCCCCTTTTCCTGCTAGCTGTGGGCTGGGGACCACTCTGGGATCCTAGAAGCTGCACAAAGTTCCTTGCCATGTGGCCCCCAAAGGCAGTTCCTGTGGATATTTGCTCTCTTCCACACTAGCCAATGTGTGTCTCCCTGACATTCTCTTCTGTGACCCTTGGGGGAAAACTCTGCTTCTAAAGAGCTCATATGATTAGGTCAAGTCCACCTGGATAATCTTAAAGTCAACTGATTTAAGACCTTGACTGCATCTGCAAGATCCCTTCACAACAACACTGAGATTACTGTTTGAGTAACTGGGAGAAAGTGCATGTACAGCAGGGATCCAGAATCTTGGAGGGCCGTCTTAGAATTCTGTCTATTGCAATTTCTTTCTCAATAATTCCAAACACTGATTTAACTAATTGTTCAGTGACTTTAACTGTGTTTTACAAAGCTTATTCATTTTTTCAGTGACTTGGGGGGAGTCAAATTATGAAGAAACTTTGGACATTTTCAAAACTTCTTCCAAGTCTTTCTTTGAAATGAAGGCTAAGTTTATAGAGGTGCTTTGTGTTTTTGTTTTGTCTTGTAGTCACCAGATACTCATAGCATGAACTTCAAACATCTCTTTATGAGAATTACTTCCAAAAAAACTCAAAAAAGAAAAGGATACATTTAGCTTTATTATAGGAAAAAACCTCTCTCAATATTTTCCATGTTATTTGATTTCATCTTCAGGTCTCTAGTTCTTTTCTATGAGGAGGGTATTTAATGGAATGAAGGAATGGAAAGTAGAAAATGTCTGGAAAATTAATATAAACTTCTTTCCTGGCTCTAAATGTTTAATAATTCCTTATCCAGGAAACTTTTTTTTTCAATTTCATCAATTTCTTTTTCTGTAGTTCTCTTTATAATTGGCTAAATGTACTGCCAACGCTTTTCTTATTTTTTAACTTCGGTCTGAAATATTTAGGCCTCTCATGCTTTTTCCCTTGCTTTCTCTATTATAAAGGATTTTATTGTGAAAATCATTATGTAATCACCTAAACTGTGTTTTTCAAATTTGATTTAATATATAGACCTCTTTTAAAGGAGAAACATGTTTACAGACTCCAGTGCTGTCTCATTATTTCTATTATAATATTACTTAAAAAGTCACAAACATAAAACTAAAAATAAACTTATGCTGAACACTCTTATTCAACTATAAAGCTAAAGCTAAATTATATATTAAATGCAAACAAAACCAGAGTCAATAAAATTCAAATGATTAAATATGATGGATTGCATTGCTTTGCTAAAACTAAATCACCATTGTTGAGTTTAACACTAGAAAGATGTAGCCTTAGCTGCAATTTTATATATATATATATATATATATATATATATATATATATACACTTTTTTTTTTTTTTTGCAGTACGCGGGCCTCTCACTGTTGTGGCCTCTCCCATTGTGGAGCACAGGCTCCGGACATGCAGGCTCAGCGGCCATGGCTCACGGGCCTAGCTGCTTCGCGGCATGTGGGATCTTCCCAGACCGGGGCATGAACCCGTGTCCCCTGCATTGGCAGGCGGACTCTCAACCACTGCGCCACCAGGGAAGCCCTGCAATTCTATATTTAATCGCTTTCCGTATTTTGACTTCTATATAGAGAATGTCTGTTTACATAAGAAGATCATGCAAAAATAATTAATGACTTCATGGCTTTGTTTGCTACTTCAAGATAATCAGACCATACACGCAAATAAAACTCTTCCAGGGAGCAATCTTCAAATGCCAATTTTAATTAAGCGTACTGATACCTATGTCAACCTGTAGAAGGAACTGCAATGCACAGGTGCTAAGATGGAAGCCTGCTTAGGGAGGGGGCTCAGGGGACAGCAAGGAGGCCAGTGCACCACAACAGTGATGGAGTTAAAGAGTGGTAGGAGACGAAGGCAGAGTGTTAACTAGGGGCCTGCCATAGGATCTTGTAAGTCACAGTTAAAACTCTGAATTATTTTCTGAGTGAGACAGAAAAGCATTAGTAGGTTTTAAGCAAAGGAAAGACATAATCCAACATGTTTTTAAAAGCCCACTGTAGTCGCTGTTTGGAGAGAGGCAATAATGAAGGCAAAAAGACCAGTAAGGAGGCAATATTCCAGCCAAGAGATGATGAAGCCTTGAATCACGTGGCAGTGATGAGAACTCCTTGGATTAGGGATATATTCTGAAAATGGAGCTAACAGAATTTGCTGATGGATTGGATGTGGGATATGAAAGAAGAGTGGAGGTAGGATCATGCTGAAGTTTGGAGCCTGAACAACTAGATCAGAAACGTACTGCCATTCACTGAAGTGGTAAATATTGAGGGAGGAGCTGGTCTTAGTGGGAATGAGAATCAGAAGTTCGGTTTTAGATATGCTGAGTTTTAGATGTCTATTGTACACATTATTTGAATAAATATACATAAGGGGCTTAGAACAATACCTGGTGTATAGGAATCATTCAATCTCTTTAGCTATTATTATTATTATTATCCATTGGAGATATCAAATAGGCAATTGGAAATGTAATGCATGAAATCACTTAGCAACTATGTGTAGAAAGATATTGAAATAAGTTTAAGGACTCAGCCCTGAAGCTGTCCAAAATTTAGAGACTGGGCAGACTGGACAATCCAGAACAGCAGACTGAAAGGGAGCCACCAGTGAGATAAGAGGGAAACCAGGAGATGACAGTACCCCCATAGCCAAGTGAGGGAAGTGTTTCAAGGAAAGAATGATCACCTATGCTCAGTGCTGCAGGTGGGCAAAATAAGGTAACATGGAGAGATTAGATACCTTGACAAATGCAGTATCGCTGAGGTAGTAGGAGGTAGTAGGAGTTATTGGATAAGGTTTAAGAAAGAATGAGAAGAAAAGTGGCAAAGGGGAGTCAGAGAGTATAAACAATGGTTTCAATGACTTTTTCTGTAAAGTGGAGCAGAAAAGGGGTGGTAGCTGAAGAATGATGTGGGTCATGGCAGGGTACTTTTAAGATGGAAAATGTTGCCCGTGTGTTTTTATGTCAATGGGAATGATCCAGCACAAAGGGGGAAATGACCATGCAAGAGGAATGGGGAGAATAGTAAAAGGGATGCCCTTAAGTAGGTAAGAATGAATGGAATTCAGCACAAGGAGGAATTGGACTTAGATAAGAATATCAACAATTCACCATTTTAGCAAAAGGATAGGTTTGTGTGTACGTTGCTATATTGGTGGAAGAAAAACATGGAAGTTCTCTAATTGTTTATATTTTCTCAAGTAAGTCAGTTACCAGTCAAGAGTGAAGATGGGAAAAGGGTATTGGAGAAACAAGGGGAAGGTATGAAATAGAGAAATATATCAATAGTAGGATTGTGGGCAGAACTGAAGCTTATTTGAGGTTGGTGGTGATGAATTTAAAGTAAAACTCTTCGGCCTGGTTCTAAGTTTCTTTCCAGCCTTCATCAGCTGCTCAGCTGCAGGCCTGGAGTGGGTGGAGAGTTGGCCTTAGCTAGGTGTAGTGGATGGTGTGCTGCACCACCCCGATTCCCCCTTCAGGACTGAGATACTCATTCTCCCAGCTGCTGGGAGTGTTGAAGCCAACAGCTCTCAGCTGAATCACTCTCCAGGAATTGCCCTCACCTGAAGAAATCTGCCTTGCGCCCACTTCCCAGGACTTTCTGCACTTAATAACTGATCAATGAAAGGAGTTAAAAGCTCAGTCACCTTATCCCAAGGTGGAACGGTTCTGAAGGGCCATTCCAGCTCTTCGGCACACCCCATAGGATCAATGCATCACAGTTCAAGGTCCCCTTCTGCCCAATCCTGCTTCTTTCACTCCTCCCATGTGAATGTTCCCTAAAGCACTCCCCCACAAAACTCTTGCATGCAAATCTATTTCCTAGAGATCCTGCCCTCAGACACCAGCTGATGCAATTTCACTGAGTCATCACGATGGAGGAAGACAGAGGTAAGGGAACTGAAGGCTTAAACAAAGGGAAGATTGTAATCATATACCATGAATTCTAATTAAGGTTTATAATGACATATAAGGAGGTAAAAATGGGGTACAGTCAATGTGTTGGAGATCCTGATGGGGTCAAAGAGTTGTGGACTGGGTGTATCTGAAGAAGTAAGCTAAAAACATAGAGGTAGTAGTCAAAGAGTGAGATGCTTGCGACTGAGAGCTTGAAGAGGGTAAAGCCACTGAACATGACGATGACGGAATGTAGCTGAGATTGAGTGGAGGGCATAATAAAAAATGATGGGATCCCAACCCTAAAGCGAATCTTAAATTTCATCTAGTCTAAACTAGATAGAGGTTATAGTCTTACATTTTATAAGCCTATATTTCATCTTATAGTCTTATATTTTATCTAATCTAGTCTAACCTTATATTTTATCTAGTCTTTACCATTCTACAGGTAAAGGAAGTGAAACCCAAAAAGCGTCTATGAATTTCCCAAGGTCATACAATCACTCTAAGAGCCCAAGTCCCCTGACTTCCAGTGATATGGGGTGGATTTCTTTCCCTATAATTGACAAAGAATAACAATGGCTACATTCTATTTACCCAAGACCTAGGTGATAATGTTCTGCTATATTTTTTTCATTTTTATTCCAGGTACTCACCTGTTGGAAGAATCTCTGGGAAGGAAAAAAAAGATAGTTTAATAAAAGGATTGTCTCTGCCTATGGAACTCACACATAACACCCCACAACACATAAAATATGTCCGAATCCATCCCTACAAATAACTTTTTCAAAGCATTTCAATAAATGCTATTTTTTAAATGACCAATTAAGCCTTTTAGTTTTTTGATGTAATACATCTCCATTTGCTGCCTGTACCCATTTCCTTTTTTTTCTGTGTACAGTAGTGACTCAATCCATCATTGTTAGAAAGAACAGTGCATTACATAAGTTCAACTTCCAGATAACCAAAACATAATTCTTTGAGAAACAAGGTTTTGAAGGAAATATTTTTAAGGGCACAATCCCTACCTTCCAAAAGAGGTACTGAAAAGAATTTAATCTTTTCATCACTGAAAGCTGCCAGCAGCAACATCAATGATCACCCAGAGCAATAGAATGATGCCCTCTTTAGTAAATGGCCCTATCCTGTTGGTACTTGGACCTACTTCTATAGCTTTCTCCATATCCCTGGAGGTCAGCAGTCTTTTCTTCCCAGTACCAGGGTGCAGCCCCTTCCTGCTGACCACTGATATCACCTTATAGCTGGTTGTTTCTAATCACCCATGTGCCAGAAAACCATGTAACCAAGTGTGCTAAAACATAAAATGGTCTTCGGAGAAAGACAAATATCATATGATATCATCTATATGTGGAATCTAAAAAAATTATACAAATGAACTTAATTACAAAACAGAAGCAGACTCACAGACTTCGAAAACAAACTTACGGTTATCAAAGGGGAAAAGTAGGGGGAGGGATAAATTAGGAGTTTGGGATTAAGATATACACACTACTATATATAAAATAGATAATCAACAAGGACCTACTGTATAGCACAGGGAAATCTACTCAATATTCTGTAATAGCCTATATGGGAAAAGAATCCGAAAAAGAATGGATGGATGGATGTGTATAATTGAATCACTTTGCTACACACCTGAAACTAACACAGCATTGTAAATCAACTGTACTCTAAAATAAAAATTAAATTAAAAAAATAAACAAAATGGGCTTAACTACATTGACTTTGTGATAACTATTTCAACCACATGGGGACATATTTAGTATAATTCCAAGGTGAAAGCTGAATTGTTTCAGAAAGGAAAGTAGGGACTTCCCTGGTGGTGCAGTGGTTGGGAATCCACCTGCCAATGCAGGGGACATGGGTTCAAGCCCTGGTCTGGGAAGATCCCACATGCCACGGAGCAACTAAGCCCATGCGCCACAACTACCAAGCCTGTGCTCTAGAGCCCGTGTGCCACAACTACTGAAGCCTGTGCGCTCTAGAGCCCATGCTCTGCAACAAGAGAAGCTACTACAATGAGAAGCCCACGCGCGCACCGCAACGAAGAGTAGCCCCCTCCTGCTGCAACTAGAGAAAGCCCGCGCACAGCAATGAAGACCCAAGGCAGCCAAAACTAAATAAACAAGTTTAAAAAAAATTTCTTTTTAATTGCTAAAAAAAAAATCTTTTTAGATTATTCTTTTTATATTGTTAATTCAAGAGGAAATGCCTGAATGAAAACTCACTCTGTTCCAATTGCTGTCTCTGATCTATCAGAGACTTCAGGGACCTTAAATATCATCTAGTCCAACTCCTCCATTTTAAAAATGAGGAAATTGAAGCCTGGAGTAGTGTGATGCCCTATCCAAGGTCACACAATGAAGTGTCACAGATGGAAATGGAACCCGCGGCTTCTGTACCAACTCCCACAAATGCTTATGCATTTGACCTCTCATCTCTTGGCCCACATGGCTTTTAACAGTGATTCTCAGACTTCAGTGTGAATCAGAATCACCTGGAAGGCTTGTTAAATGTGTGGCTTGCTGGGCCCCACCCCCAGAGGTTCTAATTCAGTAGGTCTTGGATGCGGCTGGAGAATTTTGCACTGCTAACAAGTTACCAGGGGATGTTGATGTTGCTATTCCAAGGACCACACTTTGAGAATGCGGTTTTAGAAGGTAGGGAGCCAAATGAAGTTTTGCTTTTATTCCAGACTGTGGCAAATGGAACAAACTGAATTTTCACCAGGCACTTCCTCCTGGACTTACCAAAATGAAAAGAAAACTCTAAAAGGCCCTTTAATGTTAAGACATAGTGTTTGAGGTGATCCCAACTGAGCAAAATTCTTCAACTGAGTAGATTTAAGTATCTCAGTAAATATCTAATAGGCATTTTTTTCTTACACAGCATTGCAATAATTAAGCATGATTCCCAATTAGAAACAAAGAAAAGAATTAAACGTAGCACTTGTTAATATTGATAAGTCTTTTGCCCTGTGGAAAAATTAACGTAGGATTTCTATCTCATCTAGAGTAAGAAAATAGTTTGATTATTTAGGTTTTAAAATAATCCCAAACCACAGTATTCTTTACCTGACCAACTAATAGATGCAACACTTCTGGAATATGATTATTTGAAATCTTAGGGTAAAAAAAAGTGTTTCATGCTGCATAATAGTATGTATTTGCTTTTGAGAAGTCTAAACAACAAATCTTCTAAGAAACTCCTTCTTCCACTTGAGCCCATTTTATCCCTGGCCTAGATAAGCGCTTCTCAAACTTTAGCATGAATTCAAATAACCTGGGGATCTTGGTAAAATGCAGATTCTAATTCAGTAGGTCTGGAGTGGAACCCAAGAGTCTGCATTTCTAGTAAGCTCCCAGATAAGGCCTATGCTGATGGCCTATGGACTCCACTTTGAGTACAAAGTGTCTACAAAGTGCTACTACCACAGGTCACCAAGTCTTGCTGGTGACCATGCTCTCCAGAACCTAGTCCTCCCTCTTTTGTCTTTACTGCATCTGAACCACTTCAGCCTGAGCCCATCAGCAAGCCAGGAGCCACTGTGCCTTACCTAGAGAATGGTGCAGGGCTTCCCAGCGCCGACCAACGAGGCTCACAGAAGCATGTAATGATCCTCCAGGTGCGTTCTAGCTTGGCATCCCTCTGAGTTCCTTTTTTGCAGCTCTCAGATTTGGCCCTAGGAGCTTTCAATTAGGCCCTATTAAGTCGTTCTCATGGTATGATTTTTTCCACCTCTACCTGAATATATCCTCAGTTTATTTGCTCTCAGACAACAGACCATCTGCTCATACATTCCTTTTCTGGGTTCCCACTCTTTCCCAAGGTCATGACTCATGGTTTTGTTTAACAAGGCAAGAGCCTAGAGCCCCAGGTGCTTTTTTACTGGCCTAGCATGGGTGTTAGACTGTTGTGGTCAGGCTACAACACCTCTCCTGGGCTTCTCTGAGAGTGTCAACAGCCTCACATCCATCCCACCTCAACCCTTCAAGATTGGTTGCCATTTCTCAACGATTACATATAGAATGGATAAACAACAAGGTACTACTGTATAGCACAGAGAACTATATTCAGTATCCTGTCATAAACCATAATGGAAAAGAATATGAAAAAGAATGTATATATGCATAACTGAGTCACTTTGCTGTACAGGAGAAATTGACACAGCATTGTAAATCAACTACACTTCAACAAAATAAATTTTAAAAGGAGAAGATTGGTTGCCATTTCTCAATTCTTCCTCTTCCTCTATCCCGCCCCCAAATATTCACATCTCTGCAGAAGTCATTATCATAAACAGAAATAATAATGGTTAACAAGACTGAGCACTAAACATGTGCCAAGTACTTTATAAGTATTATCTCAGATCTTCTCAACTAACCCACAAAATAAGAATTATAACTGCCTTTTTAAGGATATGGAAACTTAGTCTCAGAGATTAACAAATTCACCCAGGGTTACACAGATGAAAAGGGCAGAGCTAAGATTCAAACCCAACTCTGTCTGATTGCAAAGGCATTGTGCTATATTGCCTTCCTCAAGGAATTTCTAGAAAGGTTTTCTCCAATCGAGATCCAAGGACGCTTGTCAGACCTTGGGTAGCTTGCCCGGATACAGTGGACAGTTCAAACATCCTGACCATTTAGTGACTTAGTATTCTCCTTTTCAGCCCGTGACTACTAAAAATTTAAGTATTTACAGTCTTCAGAAAGATGTGGTAAGTGGGTAGTCCAGACTCTATAGATACAGTGCCCTGTCCATCATGCCCACCAAGGTACAGCCCACAAAGATAAACTCGGTGGAAAAACAAGTTAATGTATAAGGCATAAGCAAATAACTAGAATTTCATTAATTACAAATAATAAAATTAAATCCTTCACATCATACAGAAATATAAATTGCAGGTCGATAAAAGATCTATAAATAAATCAACAAACAAATACATATCTTAAATTATTATAAGAAAATGTAAAGTGATAACTTTGTAATCTAAGGATAGAGAAAGCCTTCTTAAGACTCAAAAAGCAGAAACAAGAGGGAATTCCCTGATGGTCCAGTGCTTAAGACTCAGTGCTTTCACTGCTGGGACCCGGGTTCAAGCCCTGGTGGGGAACTAAGATCCGCAAGCCACGCAGTGTGGCCAAAAAAAAAAAAAAAAAAAAAAAGTAGAAACGAGAAAAATCGATATATTTGACTACAGGCAAATTAGAAACTTCTATATGGCAAAAGATACCATAAACAATTTTAAAAGGCAATCACAAGACTGGGAAAAAGTATTTGCAAGAATTACAACAGTCAAATATTAATAACCAATGTAAAGAAATCCTTCAAATTAACCAGAAAAATACAAGCAACTCAATGGAACAATAGGCAACAGATTAAAAATGGTATTTAACAAAAGATGAAATATTTAACAATCAATAAATATGAAAATATGTGCACGCTCACCAATAATCAGGGAGAAATAATTTTTATGACATACCACTTTTCAACCACAAGATTGGCAAAGTTAAAGTTAGACAATATCAAATGCTGACTAGATTGTGGGAAAACAGGTACTCTCATCCTATGAATGGCACTCTGCTAGGATCCATTAAAACTGAAAATGTACTCTGCATACACTCTGATGCAGCAATTCCACTTCCAGGTATCTTCCTTAGACAAACACCTGTACACATGCACAAGAAGACATGCACGAGGATGAAGCATTGCTTATGATATCAAAAAACAAAGGAAAAAAACCTAAATGTCCATCACTGAATATCCCACATCAATAAAAAGTGGTATATACACATGATGGAATGCTATACAGCAGTGAAGAGTAAAACTATTTGTCTATATCCACAGGGGGAGAGAAAGAGATCTCAAAAATTCTGTGTTGACTGAGAAAGTTAGCAGAACAATGTTTTTAAAAGATTCATAAAAATTAACTCAAAATGGATCATAGACTTAAATATAAAATGCAAAACTATAAAACTCCTAGAAGATAACATAGGTGAAAATCTAGGTGACCTTGGGTATGGTGATGACTTTTTATATACAACACCAAAGGCACAGTCCATGAAAGAAGGAACTGATAAGTTGGATTTCATTAAAATTTTAAAACCTTTGCTGCCTGAAAGACACTGTCAAGAGAATGAAAAGACAAGCCATAGACTGGGAGAAAATACTTACAAAAGACACATGTGATAAAGGACTGTTAGTCAAAATATACAAAGAACTCTTAAAATTCAATAAACAACCCAATTAAAAAGTAGTCAAAAGATCTAAACAGGGACTTCCCTGGCAGTCCAGTGGTTAAGACTCTGTGCTTCCACTGCAGGGGGCACGGGTTCGATCCCTGGTTGGGGAACTAAGATCCCACATGCCACGCGGCACAGCCAAAAAAAAAAACAAAAAAGACCTAAACAGACACCTCACCAAAGAAGATATACAGATGGCAAATAAGCATGTGAAAAAATGTTCCAGATCACATATCATAGGAGAATTGCAAATTAAAACAATAATGAGATACCATTGCACACTTACTAGAATGGCTAAAATCCAGGATACTGACAATACCAAATACTCGTGAGGATGTGGAGCAACAGGAACTCTCATTCATTGCTGATGGGAATGCAAAATGGTACAGCCACTGTGGAAGACCGTCTGGCAGTTTCCTACTCTTAGTAAGAGTAAACATACTCTTACTACACAATCCAGCAATCACATTCCTTGCTATTTACCCAAATGAGATAAGAGTTTATGTCCACACAAAAACCTGCAAGCAGATGTTTACAGCAGCTTTATTCATAATTGCCAAAACTTGGAAGCCACCAAGATGCCCTTTAATAGATGAATGGATAAATAAACTGTGATACATCAACAGTTGAATATTATTAAGCACTTAAAAGAAACGAGCTATGAAGCCATAAAAAGACATGGAGGAATCTTTTTTTGATAAATAAGACTTTTATATATATTATAGTGATAAGTACCAGGAAAAACAGAAAGAGGGCAAAGTGATAATGACTGGGTGGGGTCCAACATCAGATGCTCAGGGAGTCTCTGTGAAGAAGGAATTTGTGCACTGAGATCTGAGGGACAAGAAAGAGGCAGTCTGTGAAGGTCAGGATAAAGGATGTGCTAAGCAAAACCACTGAGAAGCAGCAGGAGCAAAACCAGGTGTGGCTGGAGCAGAGTGAGCTAGGGGGTCGCATAGGAGCTGGAGCCATATGATGTAGGACCCGTAAGGCCATGGTCAGGTGTTAGGACTTATTCCACGTGTGACGAGACGTCCTGGGTGGGTTACAGCAGGGCTGGGGATGTGGGGGTGAGGTTGATTTGGCTTACATCTTTCAAAGACTCTCTGGTTGTCATGAGGTCAAGGAAAGAAGTTAGGGGCCATTGTAGCAGCCCACGTGAGAGCAATATGGGCTTCGTCCAGGGCAGTAGCCGTGTATATGGAGATGATATGAATTTGTTCTGTATTTTGGAGGTAAAGCCAACAGGAATGACTGGTGATTAGATATGGGGTGAGAGGACACCAGAGGAGTCTAGATGACTTTGAAGATTTTGGACTGAACACCCACGTGGTAACACTTATTGAAATCGGGAGGCTGGGAGAAGAGCAGGTTTGGGGGCAGGTTCCATTTTGGCCAAATAAGTTTGAAAGGCCTGGTAGTCATCCAAGTAGAGCTGTCCAATAGGCATATCCAACTTCACATGTCCCCAATCTCTCACCCACTAGCTCTGCTTCCTCACCTGGAAAACAGGTCATGGCGTCTTCCCTGCATGCCTCACAGAGCTATTTTAGGGATCCACTGTATTTAAGAGAACTTCCATGTTTTCGGCCTGTTACGGGAGAGTAAGATTTTATTAGGTCAGATGAGGAAATGGAGGCCCAGAGAAGTTAAGTGGCTTGACCAGGGTCATCCAGCCTGGATTAGAGCTTGAGTCTCCTGACTGACAGTCATGGTGCCTCGTGGCATCACGCTCTGCTATTTCTTCCCTTCTTTACTTGGTGGTACTGCCTGGTCTGGTGCTCAGTGGGTACCTAAGGCGGTCCTGTCTGTTCCTTGTATCCCTCTTGCAAAGAATTTTCTATTCTGATCAGCTGCTGGGGAGCCACAGTCCATCCACATACTGATACCCAGAGTCCCTGGGGCAGGTGGGTCCTTCCTTGTCCTCAGTGTTTTAGGAAACTAGGGGTTGAAGCTCTAAGACAGAGATCACAAACTGGTTGGCCTACCAATATTGTTTTAAATATAACCAGTGGTCAACAGTTTTTGTTTTAAAGTCAGGAGATTTCACATAAAACCTAGACTTTTGGCTTTTCTTGACAAATGGGAAGATTTCCTGGTAACAATCCATCAGAGATGAGTAGGGCCACCTCTTGAGGCAGGGCATGCATTCTTCATGTCACCACAGGCCCTGCCATTCCCCAGTGTTCCCCAAGAGTGCGGCTGGCAGTCCCAATTCACCATGATACACTGGCTCTCTTTGCTCACTTACATAACCTGCTGGGCTCTGTAGGCATCTGAGTGTGCAGGTCCCCACCTGAGCGGGACATGGAGGACTGTTAAATGCATATTACTAAGTGAAAGAAGCCAATCTGAAAAGGCTACATATTTTATGATTCCAACTATATGAAATTCTGGAAAAGGTAAAACCGTGAAGACAGTAAAAAGATCAGTGCTTACCAGGGGTTGAGAGGGAGAGATGAATGGGAAAAGCACAGAGGATCTTTAGGGCCGTGAAACTAGTCTGGGTGATACTATAATAGTGGATACACGTCATTATACATTTGTCAGAACCCATAGAATGTACAACATCAAGAGTGAATGCTAATGTAAACTATGGACTTTGGGTGATAACAATGTGTCAATATAAGTTTATTGACTGGAACAAATGTACCATTCTGAAGCAGAGAGCTGATGGTGGTGGAGCCTGTGCATGTGTGGGGCAGAGAGTATATGGGAACACTCGGTACATTCCAGTCAATTTTGCTGTGAACCTAAAACTGTTATTTAAAAAAAAAGTCTACTTTAAAAAAAGGAAAAATGAAAAAAGAAAAAAAACATATGCCGAAAATATCCTATATATTTAATGACTACATTAATTAAGTTATTCAGGAAACATTTATTAAACATCAACTATGTGCCAGACCCAGTTCCAGGTACTGTGGATAAGATGGTAAACAAGACTATGAGATCCTAACAATGTCCTGTATTCATGGGGCTTATATTCTAGTAGGAAGAAGCAGCATACAAACAAATAAACATATGCAAAAAATATCCAGCAGTAATAAATGCTGCAATGAAAACAAAACAGGAGGATATGTTTAAATGTGACTGGGAACTATTTTGATTAGATGGTCAGAGAAGACCCAAGGTGTGAATGACAAAAGGATGCTTCCATGTGGAGCTGAGAACAGAAAGCAGGCCATTCAGAGGAAACAGCTGGTACGAAGGCCCCATTAAGGGAAGAGGAAGTGTAGTTTTATAGAGAAGCAAAGAGAAGGCCAGCGTGACTTGAGCTCAGTGAGCAAGGGGAACAGTAGTCACGTTGAGAACAGAGAAACAGGCAGGGCCCAGATCATGTAGGCCATTGGGGACCATATTGGAAACTCATGTTTTAAAGGAAATGAGATGACACTGGGAAAGGAGGGGTGTTTAAGTGGGGAAGTGGCATGCCCTGAATTATGTTTTTAAAATATCACTGCATTGTAGACAATAGGCTCAGTTGTTAGGAGGGTATTGCAAAAGTTGGGAGAAGATGGTGACTTGATCTGGGATGTAGTGGTGGGACGCAGAGATGTAGGAGGACTGGGGATCTGCTTTAGAGATAAAGTCAACAGGATGGCTGATGACTAGATAGATAGATAAACAGATAGGTATGGGTATAGATAGATATAGAGATAGAGATGAGATAGAGATAGAGATAGAGATAGAGACAGAGATAGAGATATAAGGATTTTTCTTCAAGGCCTGGAAATATATGCACCAAATGTATAACAGCAGCTACATCTCACGGTCCGGACTAGGGTAAGATGTGTGAGGCACAAAATTTATGGGGGTATCAAAATACCCAGTTATCAAGATAAATAATATTTTAATGCAATTGCTTTTTAAAAATCAAAATTAATGCAAGAACGCATGATGAACAAAATATCGAAATTTTTACAGCTTCAGTTTGTACAGGATGGTGATCTTTCCCGCAGCATCTAGACCCACCATAAGAATGCACATTTCTTTCTTGCCAAAAAGGCCCTTGAAGAGGTTCGCAGAGATATTCCCCATGCTACAGAGCCGTGGGAGCAACACTGGACAGAGAAACCCTCTGCGGCCACGGCGCTGCTGCTGCTTGGATTGATTTTGCTCCCTGGGTATCCTGATTACTGGGTATTCTGGAGCCCTCTTACATTTTGCATCCAGTGGACTAGAAATGGAGACGGTACTCAAAGGAACTTTATTTGTAATGTTCTAACTCTTAGAAGGTTATGCT
Organism: Pseudorca crassidens; assembly: GCF_039906515.1. NCBI lineage: Eukaryota > Metazoa > Chordata > Mammalia > Artiodactyla > Delphinidae > Pseudorca > Pseudorca crassidens. The sequence goes on from NC_090317.1 coordinate 96,303,886, forward strand.
CATGTTACTTGAGTAATTTTTAAATATATACATAGGAGAAAGAATCAAATGTGTCAAAACATCACCAGTGTTCATTTCAGGTAAAAGGAGTAGGGGTGATGGTCCTCTGTATCACTGTACTTTCTGGTACCGCAGTGGACTGTAGTACATCAACAGATGTCCCCTTCAGGACAAGGTGTTTGTTCTCCCAGCTGCTGGGAATGTTGACTGCTGATGGCTCACAGCTGAGGTTCTCGGCATTGCTCTCTACTGAAGGGAGGAGCCTCCAGTGAGATCCTCACCTTCCCTGGGGACAGCCCTCATCAATCACTGGTCAATAAAGGGATACAACTTTCCTTAATTTGTCCCATTTTCCATCATTTAAGATATCTGTGAAGGGCCAGACCAGCTCTGGAACCGCCTCTGTTACTATATTGCAGCCCAGCGTCTCCCTCTACCTAACCCTATTCCCTCACTCCCTCACAGGTGGTATGCCCAGGGGCAGCCCCCAAATCTCCATCTCAGAGTCTGGTTTCAGGGAACCCCTCTAAGACAGATGTTTTCCACATTTCCCCAAATTAAGAAACATAAGGAAACTCATACCCACCAAACATGAGTGACTCAAATTCCTTACATTGTGAGTAAAGATTATCAGAAGGATTTTAGATGGTATTAAGACTAAACAAGAGGCCAGTGGTGACCTATCTCATTCAGTGAGTATTATGATGAAAACAGGGTTAAACAGAAACCAGAACTGCTATCAGTGGCTGTTACTACAGAGGGCAGCTGTAAATCCCATTTGACCTAGAATGAAGGGCCCAGCGTGTCTGAGCTTAGTGTTTACAGGAGGGAAACTGTCATTTGCCCACAATTATAGGAAAGGACTTGGAAAGGGGTCAGCATTGCTCCACTCAATTTGAGAGACAGATTATCTTTTTATCAGGAACAGCTGCCAATGTTAATTTTCAGTTAAACTAGATAGCCCGCCTCAGTTGACCATCTGTCAAAGAGGATCTCACAACTATTTAGAGGCTGTGATACAAATCAAACTGTGATAGAACATACTCTCTGTATACCAAAAAGATTTCCGGGTTCCAGACCACGTATTTCAAATGATACTTGATACCAATTCCAATACAACCAAAAGATCTGAAGTTCATTATCATGAGCTTTACTCATAACATTACCATTTTGTACCTTCATAAAGTACCTCTGATTGAATGATCTCTAAGAGCTTTATGGGCCTTAATTAATTAGTCCTTATATACCCCTATGAAACTATCATCGTCTTAAGAGTGTGTAATTATCAGGTGGAAAGGTGAAGTGGCTTACTGTACGTCTCAGTGACAAGTCAAAAGCTCAAAACAAAACTCAAGACAGGACTTCCCTGCTGGCGCAGTGGTTAAGAATCCGCCTGCCAATGCAGGGGACACGGGTTCGAGCCCTAGTCCTGGAAGATCCCACATGCTGCAGAGCAGCTAAGCCTGTGCGCCACAACTCCTGAGCCTGCACTCTAGAGCCCACGAGCCACAACTACTGAGCCTGAATGCTGCAACTACTGAAACGCACACGCCTAGAGCCCGTGCTCCACAACAAGAGAAGCCATTGCAATGAGAAGCCCGCGCACTGCAACGAAGAGTAGCCCACGATCCCCGCAACTAGAGAAAGCCCACGCGCTGCAATGAACACCCAAAGCAGCCAAAAATTAATTAATTTTTTAAAAATACAGAAAACCTCATGACAGAAAAGCTCTAAGACTTACACAAGAATGGCTAGGTCTGGGAGAAACAAATCTTTAAATATGATTTCAAATTTTTTTCCATCTCACTGATTTTATAGCACTTCCCTCAGAAACATCCAATTATTTCACTAGAGTTTCATTAAAATGGAGGTGGAGATTAGAGGGCAAAGAAGATAGGCAGAGGAGTCACAGAGGGAGATTCCCTGCCTGGAATGCCACCTCTTCTAGAAACAGAAACCTGTGAAGAACCCATTTCATGTGGTTTCATGCTAAAAGGAGGGCATGTGCCCCTAAGACTGGGCCAGGGGACCCCTTCCACTTGGTCATAGTTGAGTCAGGTATGGGCACATGTAACCAATCAGGTAAATTGGCATCCTCTCTGAGACTTTGATGGCAGAGGAATGGAGGGGAAGGCTCTCTCCCTGCTAGAGCTGCCTGTTAAGATGTGAGTTTGGGGCCAGTAGTGAGCTGCCTAACTGTTAAGATGTGAGTTTGGGGCCAGTAGTGGTCAGCTCCAACATGGAAAGAGCCTGTCAAAGGATAGAAAAGGAGATAAAGTAAACCCCGATGACCTCTTTTCTGTCCCTGTGCCTTCAAGCTGTTCTACCTCTAAAATTATTAGTGATTTTTAAAAGGTCATGGATGGATAGATGGATAGATAGATAGATAGATAAAGGAACCAACAGCCCATCAGAGTAGCATGAAGATTACTTTAAACTGAAAACACCTGAACAAACAGCAGCCACAGAAAAGAAACCTTATCTAAACGTAAGCAGAGCCTCCTGAAATACAGCTGCCATTAACCCCCCTCCAAAGGTGTTTCCTGTTTGGGAGATGACGGACCCTTAGCACCTGGGAGGTGTGAATTCAGCTGCCATAAATCCCCCTCCAGTGGAACTTCCAGCTAGGAAGGAGACTATCCATTAGCATCAGATAAAAAAGACCAATAGAACCCTCTCTACTTTCACATTGAAGCCCTAAAACATCCCCCTTTTGCTAAACTGGTATTAACCCTTACCCCTGGCTGTTCAGCAAGCCAACTCTTCTTGAGGGTTCCCACATGCATGTGAAATAAACTTTTCTCTTGTTAACATATCTGTTGCCAATTAATTCGCAGGCTCCCAACTACTCAGACATAAGTTGATAGAGGAAAGGTTTTTCTCCCAACAATAGTGAGTAGTCCTTCTATATATTCCTTATATACATAGCTTAAGCTAACCTAGTGGATAGGCTGGGTTAATGATCTATCATGGGACCCCTTGGATTAGAGTGAAGGTAAGCACAGAGTCCCTCTTTCCTCACAACTTTCCTTCCTTTCTCTGGCAGCCAATTCTATCACACCACTCAAATCCTTGGGGACAATTATATCATTCACTGAGACAGTTCAATATTCATTCACAACTTTCTTATTGAAGTACAGTTGATTTACAATATTATATTTATTTCAGGTGTACAGTATAGTGATTCAGTAGTTTTACAGATTATACTTCATTAAAAGTTATGGCAATTTAAACTTTATATGCATTTGCCTCCATCAAAGAATCCCTAATAGCTTGTGAGAGAAAAAAAGAAGCCAAGTAGGTTTGAAGCATCATAAGGTAGAGGAGAAGAGAAAACAGAAAGAGAAGCTGACCAGAGTGAGGAAGTGGCCCTTTCAGAAACAGGCATGCAAAGAAGCAGACCAAGTATCTGAGGAGAGTGTCGTAATAGTGCCATATTCCTAATAATGTCACACTGAGTGTAAGGAGGTCAGTTAATTTTAAAAAAACAAAACAAAAAAACTTAATCATCTTCAGCTTCAAAAAATGGAAGCATTCACAAGCCAAAGGATTTAGAAACCAGAAGATCGTTAAATTAAGTGAATGTCATGGTCATTGGCTACTTAAGGAGCTGAGACAACATTTTGCAACTTTTATTTAAGTTATATATATAATGGGAAATTCAGACATTAGTACTACAGACCACTAGCTCATATTCAAACAGAATTCAGTGCTCATTTATGTGTTAAAACACAGCACCACTTTTTATGGAACCACAAAAGACCCCAAATAGTCAAAGCAATCTTGAAAAAGGAAAAAGCTGGAGGCACCACACTTTCTGATTCAAACCATATTACAAAGCTATATTAATTAAAATAGTATGGTATTGGCATAAAAACATTCATATAGATCAATGGAAAAGAACAGAGAGCCCAGAAATAAATTCATGCATATATGATCTATTTGTTTACAACAAAGGTATATTTGTCAGTTTTACCTCAATAAAGCTAGGAAAAAAGAACACAGCACCACTTAAACCCTCAAATCCTTTCATAGGGTGGGCTCTTTTATGCAAATACAGTCCACAGTTTAGGGTTCAACAAGTATGCTCTAAATTTGGGGTTGCAAGAAACTGGAATTTCATTGCAATAAACATTGTTTAGCACAAACCTTGGAAATTTGTAAAAATTAAGATATTTTTATTGTCACTATCTTTCATTGTAATTGAGTCTAACATCCCTTGATTATGTGTATCAGGCAACTTTTGCTATGTTATGCTGCAGTAACAAATAACATGAAAATCTCAGTGGCTTATGTCAGCAAAGGGTATTTCTCACCCATGTCTGCCATGAGTCACCTCCAACTTTCTGTTGTCATTCTAGGGCCCCAAATAAAGAAGCCTCCCCTATCTGGGACAGAGGACAAAGAATGAGAGCTGGCAAATGCACTTAAAGCTTCCACTCATATTTCATTGGCCAAAACAAGTCACCTGGTCAAGCCTGACAAGAAGATGGGGAAATATAGTCCTCCTCAGGGAGCCATGGAAAGTTTACCTGGCAATAGGTGAGGATATATAATTCCCTTATAGGGAAAGCAGGACTGAGCAATTGAGAACAATGATAGAGTCATCCACAGTAAATAAAAATGAAATCCATTTAGCAGACATTGCTAATATCCCCACTCAACTAAAATATGCACAATAAGATGATAAGAGGAATATCATCCCTCTAGGATAAAAGAAAACAGTAGGACTGAAGAAGGAGGAGGAGGAAGAGAAAGGAGTAGAGGGAGAGGAGATGGGCAAGCAGAGGAGGGGAGGGGAAGGAGACGATGACTAGCAATAATAAATATTGAGGACTTCCATGGGCCACCTACCCTGTGATAAGTTCTCTGTAAACAGATCCTCTATAAAATAGAAAAAAAAATTAAACCTCCTACCCTGACCAGGCCTGCAAAACACTGATCACATCCTTATTCCCAGTCTTAAGTACAGTTTATACTGTAGTTATTTTTACCTTATAAATCGTAAAGTAGTAAAGCCATAAGAAACTCTAAAAGATCATGTTAAACCTTTAAACCTTCTCTCTCTAGTTAAGAGGACAATGGAACTATTCAAGACATGTTCATCATTTTTTTCAGAGAAAAAGAATATATATTCTTTTCTTGAACAATTCTAGAGGTAGAATGACAAACCCTTCCATATTTCAACGTTTTATCATCCATAAATTCTTTCTTATAAACCTGAATGTCTCTTGTACTCAAATAAGCCAATCATCAAAAATTCCCATCAGCATAGTTATAACTATTCTGATTATAGCCACCGAGTAGCTGGAGCCACACTTATTATATCTGTCTAGACTAGCATGATTTTTCTAAAACAGAAATCATTTTGCTGCTTAAAACCCTTCAGTGACTCCCTGATGTCTATTCTACTGAATAAGAACCTGGTTGCTAAGTGAAATCTGCAAGACCTCCTGCCACCAGAAGCTCCTTGAGAAGCAAATCTTGTCCATCTTGTTCATAACTGTAACCAAAATACCTAGAACACTACCTGACACATTGCAGACACTCAGCAAATATTTGTTGAATGAATGAATGAGTAAATGAATGAATGAATATAAGACCCTCCATGATCCAACTTCATTTCCCACCCTCTAGTAAAACTGAATACCAGGATCTTCCTATGCAAAGGCCTCTGTGGGTTTGCTTCAGGTTAGATTTCCTGTCCATATCACTCTTACCTCTTTTCTTGGCCTGCCTAACTCCAGTACCTCCTTCAGGACCTAGTCCAGGCTATTCCCTCCTCCAGGAAGCCTTCACTGAACCTTTAGGCTAGGCCAAGTTCCCCTTTTCTGTGCTTGCATAGAACTGTGTGCTTACCTATATCACAATTCTTAGACCTGTAAACAGGTAAGAACGCTTATAATTTCCAAATCACAGGCTGTCTTCCTTAATTTTTTCTATTATTCAAAAATGTTTACAATATACTATTAAATGGCATAAGTTTGGTTGTCATTGTTTATCCCTTCCATTAAATGACATTGTGTATCTTTCAGCTGTACAGTCTCTGGGTTCTGTGTCTTGCTCATGATCCCATTGGAAGGTATACCATACCCTGCACAAAATGGGCACCCAAGAAGCTCTTGGGACTGTCAGGGATGCTATGAAAACAAAAAACATGCAGAATGTCCTTACTGCATGTGAAAACAAAGCTGCCAGAACATATCAGCCTAAACATTGTTACTAGCCCTCCTGGCCCATTTACCACCATTCTAGGTATATCATATCCTCATTTCTGGCACAAGAAAGCTAAAGAAAGATCCAACTCATGTGGCAGACTGTATTTTAATTTTTATTGCAGTCACTACATATTTAGAGCAAATCTACTATGCTCCAATCACTGACATATTTATTCTTCTTCTTCTTACCTCACCTACTTCTCTTTATGCTCCATTTTCATGGTTTGCATAAAGCACATGTTTCTTGGCAGCAGAAATGGATTGTTTAGGCATCCAGGGGCCCTTTATTTACAGTTTTGGTAGCTGTTGGGAGTCCAGAGGCCACAAGGCATGGCCAGATGTATTAGACTACGGAAAGGGATTTATAAACAGGAGACAACTCTGTTGAATCAAAAGAACTAAAAGAGGCCAGATTCACTTAATCATTTTTACAGATGACTGTAAGATTACTGAAAAGAAAATATGAAGCTTATAGAGTTAGCTCTTTAAAGCCTAGCAAGAGGTCTAGTATGACTGTTGGAGAATTTTCTGACCAAATGCAGCATGAACCCTGGCATGAAATTGGAAGCAAGTCACCTCCATTAATCAGACATGGAAGAGAGTGGTTGAGCTGAGATCAACAAAAAGACCTAACCCTGTGCAAACAGGCAACAGGACAACTGTAAGCTTTCTTAGGGAGCAGAGCTTCCTCTGCTGTATCTCACAGGACAGCTATTTCCACTGTCCTGGCCTTTTCAATAAAAGGGGCATTTTCAAATCCTATGGAACTTTCTGCAGATTGGAAATACGACAATTAAATTCTTAAAATGGTGGCCCTGAATTCAGACTGTAAAGCCTGACAATATTTCAGTTAAAAGGCTTCTCTCGACACAGAATTTTCAGACTGTTTGAGGGAGAGGTTCTTTTTGGTATGTCTAATGAGGTGTTGACCAGTATGCTGAAGGCTCCAACACAGACTGAAGCCAGAAAGGCACACAGACTACAGGGAACAGAAGGGGTGATTCTCCTCCCTGGCTAACACAGGCACCCCATTTTTAGCACACATATCCTCATGTCCAGAGATGACTGTGGCTCTCAGAGTTCTGCAGAGCGTCTCAGAGACCTTGCTACTCTTCAGATGTGACTTGGAAAAAGAATTTTTATTCTGACTTTATCTGGCAAACCTTACTAGACAGTAATTTATGGAGAAGAAGTCATGGATGAACTTTGTAGTGTTTCCAGTTAATGAGAAAAACTGTATCTAAATTTTCCTCTTAGGTGCAGTAGAAATAGAATTTAAACACTATTATTCAATAATGATTGGACACAGTGTCCCCGAACTTGACAAAGAAATTTACCTTTCAGCTAAGACCAAAACCAGGCAGTTTCAGTAAACTGGAGATTTAGCCACTTAAAAGTGGGTAGCAGAGAAAGTTCATATGTAACCTATTCTGCTGAAAATACTATGTCAATATTTAGCTGTAACTAGCAAACTTCATATGTATTAATTAACTATACATGAGGTTTTTCTACTGTTTTTTATTTTCATAGTTATGAGTTGATTTCTTATCAACTAAGCTGATTAACTAAGCTCCTTCATTTTCCTATAAACTGAGGCAGAGAGGCAAAATGGTTTCCCAAAGGAAAGTCAGAGTAATGAGCTATTTTAATTAGCTCGCATTCAGTAGCAAGTTGTGGGTGACTTCAGCCAACATCCTCTTCCGTAATGATGCAGCTCCATTCATCCCCAGGAAAATGAATTGGCAAAAAATTCAGTCCCATGGCACAAGAAAGTTAATAATACATATTCCCGCTGGGATGTTATAAAAGATAAATGAGATAATATATGCGAAATGTCTCCAGCTCCTCATAAGGTACTATACAAATTCAAAGCATTGTTATGAATAATAACAATAATTAAAAATAATACAGCTTTCTTTGGTCTAGTCACCTAAAATGTAGTGGCTCCTTTTGAATATAAACTCAAGGAATAGATTTCTCAGTCTACATTTTTTTTTTTTGGCTGCGTTGGGTCTTCGTTGCTGCATGCGGGCTTTTCTCTAGTTGCAGCGAGCGGGGGCTACTCTTCGTTGCGGTGCTCAGGCTGCTCATTACAGTGGCCTCTCGTCTCATTACAGTGGCCTCTCGTTGCAGAGCACGGGCTCTAGGCACGCTGACTTCAGTAGCTGCAGCACACAGGCTCAGCAGTTGCGGCACACAGGCCCTAGAGTGCACGGGTTTTAGTAGTTGTGGCGCATGGGCTCAGTAGTTGCAGTGCACAAGCTCTAGGGCACGCGGGCTTCAGTAGTTGTGGCGCATGAACTTATTTGCTCCGTGGCATGTGGGATCTTCACGGGATCCAACCCATGTCCCCTGCATTGGCAGGCAGATTCTTAACCACTGCGCCACCAGGGAAGTCCTCAGATCTACATTTCTGACTCTCAGTCATTACCAACAATCTTATGTGGGTCTTCTGAATATGAACCATTATTTTCTATGATTAATAAGTTGCTTTTTTTCCATAACAGTGCCATTTAGTGAAAGCAATTTTTGTCCCTGTTCATTTCCAATTGCCTCAAGTTAACAACTCAAATACCCCCCCAAAAATCCTTGGTGATCAACACTCAAATCATGGAAGACTCTGGTTTCTTCCCTTCCTTTCTGCCATGTATGGAAATTATTGAAACACCTGCCTCATTCTACTTGTGGAGATTATAAACTAGTAGAAAGTATGGGCTGACACTTGCCATCTTCATAGCCTTCACCGTACCCCATGATGAATTTGAAAGCACAAGTGAGACCTTACAGAAAAGCAAGGGCACCAAGCACTTCCCCTGACCTCCAGGCAGCTCTGCCCTTTACCTGGCCAACCACAGAAAGAAAACAGCCCTGCCAGAGTTCCCCATGAGGGAGGCTGATGTCCCTGTGGCAGCAGTGAGACCCTCAGTCACACCTGGAGTAACAAGATACCCTCCAGCTTTTTGTTATTCTGGCTACAAAAGATCTATCTTATACGTGGCTCCCTCAGAATCCAACCCTGAGGACAACATTGCAAGTACGAGTCTTTTATTTGGGAGGTGATCCAAGAAGCAGCAGTAGGGGAGAGGGGAAAGGAGATGAGAAAGGAAGGCAGCCAATATGAGGCATGTTATCAAGCCGGCTAGGGCTGTGGCTGTGGGGCAGTGGAGCTGAATCCTGCTAGGGAACTCTGGGAGACGGGATAGAACACACCTTGGAGTTTTCCCTGCCAAGGGGCCAGGAAGCTGAGGTATTGGTCCACCAGCTCACATCAGTCATTGTGGAGGGATGATGGAGGTAGGGGGAGCATGGGGGAATTAACTCTCTGGCATTTCTGGCTGGCTCCTGGTGTGGACCAGGCAGGTCCCCACAGCCAGGGAAAACCTGTAGACAAAACTGACAGGTGCTGACATTTGAAAGCCACAGGCCACTGGCTGCACCCAGGAATGCAGACAACCTAGTATGGTCACCCAGATGCATAAAGATAAGGAACTTGAGACACCACCCACTTCTCACTATGGTCAGGGGCTCCCACCTGCCATTCTTCCTTAGGGTCCCAGCAATCTGGAGAAGGAAGACCCCAGGGATGGATTTTCCCTCTCTCCATTGGCCCTCCCACCATGCCCACCTTCTCCTCCAGGGAGATGATCTTTGGGACAAACTTCCCACTCTAGTTAGTTGAGAGTCACCCATCAACACAAAATCCAAAATGCTTGAACAAATCCCAGAAGCTGAGGCCCAGGAATACTTTCACCTCACAGATCTCACTGGTGCTTCCAGCAGAGTTATCTTCTCTCTCCCTTCCTCTTCTTCACCTCCTTCATTTCTCTAGGCATGAAGAAATAAAAGTAGACCTCCCACAAGAAGTTTATGGACCATTACACAATAAGTATGAGTTATCATACTTGAAAACTAGAAGTACTACTGGTTTGTTTTTATTTCACAATTTATTCTGAAGAAAGCATCTTAATTGATTTTTGCTCCAGAAGTTTTCTGATAGCCTTTGCCTACATGCACTAAAATTCTAACCTATCTGGGTTAAGTGTCAGCAGCTGAAATTAAAATCCCATATAAGTTCAGACTATTTCCACTGAACTAAGCAAATTCTTGTGGTGACAGGTCACTGAACATGTTTGAAGAAATATCCCAACAGAGCTTGGGGCAGGACAAAAAGAAAAAGAATTGCAGGTATGGCTTTCTCTCCTCGTTCCTGACCATCCCCACCCCCATCCATGCCCCACCAGCCCCAGCAAATGTTTTTGGGAGAGCCAAGGTGGAGAAAAGTTAATAGGGACTGGGATATGGGCTTCTATGTTCAGAAACTGAATCAAAGAGGCAATTGGTGGAATTGTTCTTTCTTCCTCTACATCAAGCCCTATGTCCCTGGACAAGTAGAGAACAGCCCTTAAGAGTCAATCAAACAATCAATCAATCAATCAAAGAGTATTCTACCTATGTTTTCCTCTAGGAGTTTTATAGTATCCAGTCTTACATTCAGGTCTTTAATCCATTTTGAGTTTATTTTTACTTATGGTATGAGAAAATGTTCTAATTCCATTCTTTTACATGTAGCTGTCCAGTTTTCCGAGCACCACTTATTAAAGAGACTGTGTTTTCTCCATTATATATTCTTGCCTCCTTTGTCATAGATTAATTGACCATAAGTGCATGGGTTTATTTCTGGGTTTTCTATTCTGTTCCATCGATCTATGTGTGTTTTTATGTCAGTACCATACTGTTTTGATTACTGTAGCTTTTTTCAATCAATCAATCAATCAACCAATGAGGGTTTAATAATAGAAGCAGCCTGGTATTCCAGAAAGATCAATGAAGGGGAAGCTAGGAAGCCTGGGATCTCCCCTAGCCCTGTGCAAAATGGAGAGACATCATGAATTTTGGACTCAGAAATGAGCCTGGAGCTCCAAGGTGCTGGCGTCATCACTTACTTTCTCTGTGACATTGGTCAAGGTAGTGAGCCTCACTGAGCCTTAGTCCCCTACCAGGAAAATGGAAAATAGTAATACCTCCATCACACAGTTGTTACATAAAGCAGCTTACACATTTGGGGACACGTTAGGTGCTCAATAGTTGTCTTCTTCCCTTTCATGGAGACCAGCATAATCAAGAGGATAGAGTTCAACTTCAGAGGCAGAGAGTTAGGTTCAAATTCCAGTGACACCACTCACCTTGGGGCTACCAATCAACTTCCATGTTGTACCATGCCCTAAGATGATTTGATAACTTATGTTTTCCCTTCAAGCCCACCCACCCTGGTATCTCAAAACTTACAAAAATAAATTCAGTTGCCTTATATGTTCATTAAAAGAGCAACAGGTTAAACATTCTGATGAAGTAAGGGGAACTATGTTTATCAGTCCACTGCTACTGGTTCTCCCTTGGCAACTGGCTTCCTTAAGGAAGCAGGAGCTTGCAGCCAAGTAGGTGTCCAGCCATAAGCCCATCCTCTCCCTCATTCATCCCAGATGAGCCTGGAGCTCCAGGGGCCAGAGCCTGCCAACATAGCAGCTGCCTGGAACAGGAGAAATTTGATGAGAAATTTTAAAAGGATTTGGGGCAAATTTTACTTGGTAATGTGTTCTGACACACTCTCCTAGTAGTCTCAAGAAAATTTCAGTGAAAACAAAGTTGATTTTCACAGATTTTTTGGACGCAGCTTCGTATTTGAGGGGGTGGGTGTGATATCATACCACGGTGGGTTCACTTCATGAACATGCAACATATGTAGTCCCACAGGGGCCTATGTTCAGAAGGACCCCGGGGCTTGGTTTAATGTCTGCTGTTGCCACCTTGAAATTTTAAATAATTTTATCATTAAACTTATGTTTCATAAACAAAGCCCAATGGGAGCATGTGCGTGAGCTGAAGCAATACATGCAATATGCCTGTCCACTTTTTCTTGCCACCCCACTCATGTACAGCTTTTGTGATGCCCCCATGAGCACAGAATTCCAATGGACCCATGATGCGTGGGAGTTCAGTGAGACTCAAAGCAAGTATAAGGTTAAGTGTGTGATGTCTACGACTGAATAAGTGGGCCAGAGAGGCCGTGTTTTCCATATAAACCAGAACTTGCTTTGAACAGAGAAAGAAAGCAATCACATTCTAAGAAACAGAAATAACTGAGGAACCCTATCATGTCCTTTCTTACTCTCTGTATTAGTCAACCACTTACAGAGAAAATGATAACATAAAAAGTGCGGGGGGGGGAAGATAGGGCAAACCCTTTTCCTTTCCTTTCAGGCCTTCCTTACTCATCAGTGAGGCAAAGGTAGAGAGTGTGGGCAGAATGCATGCGAATCAAGCAGTGAAATAGAAGTGGTTGGGTTCCTTTCGCACAGCATTTCTGTCATTCTAATAAGAATGAAATACATATATACATACAAACTACAAAATACAAACTGTGTCATTTGATGATTTCACATATGAGTTATATGCTCTTATATTTGCATTTAAAATTATCATTCTGCAATATAAATATGAATGGTAAAATTCACGCTAATAATTTAAATTTTTAATTTTTCTTTACTTAGAACCACATTAAATAGCGGATAAAAACCATCATGAAAGTCAAAAGAGAAACCATGGGAAAAAGTTAAAAAGCTTTGTATTTTAGCTTTAACTGCACTTTCCCCTGCTTTCTGAACAAGGGACCTTGCATTTTCACTTTGCACTGGGCCCACAAATTATGTAGCTGACCCCGAATGGGTCTTATGATGAGAACTAGAAAACCCAGATTTATCAGGTTTATATTTATTTAAAATAACCTGTGTATTCCTTACCCTTTCACTGCCAAAGAAAAATTGGTATTCATACATCCTGGTTGGTTCTGCCATTACCCCTCCTGTCATCACACCATTCATCTTCTAGTGCAAAAACGGGGTCAGAATAAAGGGAAATACTGATCCAAGGCCTTCCTAACCAGGTTCTGGGTATTTACCAACTCTATCCTTATGTTAGTAGGTTTACTTTAAATAGGAGTTACTTTAAATAGGAAGGAAAGAGTTGAGTCCTACTCTGCCCTGTAGCAGGAGAAGGAGAAGAAAGGCTGGGCACTCTGAGCACTTCCTTACTCCCTGACAGGCACGGGACCTGGTGCATTTCATGTATGTCATTTAATCTAGAAGGAGGTGGAGTTTCCCACAGCCCTTTGCTGGGATCCTATGGTGCCCGAACAAAGATTGCAAGGAGGGAGTTGCCTTAAGCTTCTTTTCCTTTTTTTCCTCTTGTAATAAAATACACACAACGTAAAATTTAACATTTTAGCCATTTTAAGTGAAAAGTTCTGTGGCATTAAGTACATTCACATTGTTGTACAACCATCACCATCACCCATCTCTCAGTTTCTTAATTGCAGCTAAAACCTGCCAGTGATCATTCCTCTGAAATGTCCAGCTTCGAGTGCACTTTAAAGTTAAACAGGGTAGGGACTTCCCTGGTGGCGCAGTGATTAAAAATCTGCCTGCCAATGCAGGGGACACGGGTTCGAGCCCTGGTCTGGGAAGATCCCACATGCCACGGAGCAACTAAGCCCATGCACCACAATTACTGAGCCTGCATGCCACAACTACTGAAGCCCGTGCACCTAGAGCCCGTGCTCTGCAACAAGAGAAGCCACGGCAATGAGAAGCCCGCGCACCACGACAGAGTAGCCACCGCTCACCCCAACTAGAGAAAGCCCACGTGAAGCAACGAAGACACAACGCAGCCAAAAATAGAAATTAAATAATTAATTTTTTAAAGGCAATAAAAAAACAAGAAATCAATATTACTTACAAATATGGATACAAAAATTGCAAATAAAATTTTAAAAATAAATAAATAAAATAAAGAGGGTAAAAATGTAAAAACTTGAAAAAAAATTTGTAGAAGTGGCCGAATCCATGGAAGAAAGAGAGCCAAGAAAAAGAAAATGTCACCAGCGTGAATCTGAGAAAGTGAGAGATAAAAGGAATTTCCAAGAGTACAGTGTCCAACACTCCGCTTTTACATATTTTCAAGTCCTCAAAAACCTCCCAGAAAAATCTGTTATCAAGTAAAGCTGTTTATCAGACTCACTTCAGTAAGGTAGAACACCATCTTGACAGTTTTAATAGTACCTTAGAAATTGTAGACGATCTTTATAGAGCTTTAGGGCCTTAGCTGGGTGACTTTAAGCTGGGTTTTGCAAAGTAGGAAGCTGGTTGAGACTGGGGCAAGTTTATGGCATAACAGCTTTGGCTTTGTGGACACAGCAAAAGAAGGGTTTTGAACAAGTCTTTATGAATAAGCTGGTAATCTTCTTAAGTAAGTTAGTTTAGTTAACAGTTGTGGCTTCTAGGAACTATTATTTCCTAGAGCAAGTAGCTTAAGTTGTTTTTGCTTGTTCTTGGTGTTTTATAACATGGGGGCAAGATAATATGCCCAGTCCCTGTACTGTTAAACACAGGAACAGGAACTTATGTTGGTTTCAGTTCTCAGCATGAAGAAGCCAAGGCAGGGAGCAGTTAAATAAGTAGCCCCAAATTCTATGAGTAGTTTGTAACAGAACTGAGGCTGAACTCAGAGCCTCTGACTACAAGTACACACACACACATGTACACACAAGCACACACTACTGGAATTACCTTACTTTCTCTTAAAATGAAAACCTTATGATATCACATCACAAAAAATCTAGAAACAATTAAAGATATCCAAAATTCTATTCCATAATGTCAATCACCTCTGTTATTTCCTTCCAGTTTCTCTTCATTTGCAATGTTTTTGTTTTTGTTTGTCTGTTTTAGTTCTGTTATTCACTTGTTTTCTCTCTACAGATCTTGTTTCTCTAACGCCTTCTTGAGCAAGATGTGTGCTTTCTGGTTCCCCTCTGTGCTCCTCACAACTCCCCATCGAAGAAGAGAGTCTTTGCTTTTGTTGAAAAAGCTCCAGTCATCTCCAAGCAGGATGGGGCCACAGGCATCTAGTCTAAAACAGCAGCTTTAACAGGCATAGGCCCCAGAGAATGGCTTTTCCCACTAGCCCAGCTCGTGGGGCCCAAAAATCATGTCACTTGGCTCTCCATCACACTCACTCCTCACACTACTCTTTTTCTTCTCTCTCTGCTTTCACGCTCCCTTTCCCTACTCCCTGCTCTTTGCAAGAGGTCTGCTAAGCCTTCCACATATCTCACTTCTCTGGAGGCTCTCATTCCAGTAATCAGCAAGACCTTTGCTAGAATTACAATCACATTCTACAATGGGAGCATGTCCATGATAATTTATTCTCAATAACCTCATTCTCAGTAAAGGGACTCTTGAAAAGTTGTAAGACACATCACTATTAACTTAATCGTATTTAATATGCACTTGAGGACTTGCCAGTTAGAGAAATCTCACTGTGAGACCTTTTATATATCAAATAATCGCCTAAATTTCTTCATCCTCTACATTGAGATTTGCCCATATCAGGTGATCTGACACTGCATTTGAGTGAACATTACAGAAGACATCCTTCTGAAATCTAAAATGCAACCCTAAAATAAAAATTCATCCTGATGTCGAAAATAATACAATACAAGGCATCAATACTCTGTCCCATACAGTAACAATCCTATGAAAGGAGCCCTAACACTTCAGTAGCCAGGGCAAGATCTGAAATGCAGAGCAGATGTTGACAGATGTACAAATCATTTAGAAACTTATCTCCAAAGAAAGGCACCACTCCATGAGAATGATATATTTCACCCATATAGATTTCAAAGAATGCAAACTGGCACTGACTGACATTCTAATCGGCTCCATTTCCTTATTGACCAAATAGCCTATGTTTCTCATTATTCTAGTCATTTCTCATTATTCTACTCAGAGCACTGCACAGCATGAGGCCTCATTGCAAAGATAAGGTGTCTTCATTGGTCAGGACTTCTCTGCACCACCCAACACTTAATTGTGTGTGCACCGTACACACGTTGCCCAATCAACCTTGGCTTGCCTTTGAGAAGCAGATTGCTGAATAAGGGTGTGGGCTCCATCCCTGTGGAGGCTGGGGGGTTCATTGTTAAAGGTACTAGAATGACAATTGCCCAAGAAAAAGTGCTGAAATCAACTATTTACCTCTTTGTTGATTTCACTATTTCCTCTTGGATCCTGTGTTTGTCAGTGAGGTTATCATAACTTAGACCTGAATCACAATTGAACAATTTGAACTTTCCTGTCAAAATTACTCCACCTGCACTGAGCCTGTCCCTGAGAGAACCCTGAGCACCCCTGGGAAAATGAATGGGATCCAGCCAAAGAGGTGAATACTGAATGAGTCAGCAGGAGTTTTACTTAACCAGCTCAAGAAAACAAAACTTCTTGTGGACAGAAACCACTTACTAATCCTTGAAGCCAAAGCATTTCAGGCAGTAACCATTACTCAATACTTGTCTGCCCATCTTACACGGCTCTTAAACAGCTCCAAAGTCACTTCCTCAGCAAGGCTATCTCATAGCCCCCAGGACAGAGCAGGTAGCCCCGTTACATACCCTCATGTTCCTTACACATTTCCATCAAGGATTGTTCGTGATTACACATGTGTATTTACTTAATTAATATCTATATTTCCTCACTAGACTCTAAGCTCCGTTCATGCATAGATCAGGCTCAGAACTCATATAAGTTTGTTGAATGAAAGTAAAAAGCTCAACAAACGTACCTTGACTCAGAGCTAAACCGTTCTTTTGTCGATTACCTTCTGAATAAGATCCATAGTTTCCCCATAACATTTAATAGCTAATGATTGCCACATCATTTAGTTAGTTTGATTTCTTCTTTGTAACTTATTTAAAGCACCTAATGTTTTCCAGGTAGATGCCTACCGAAAATGAGCTGTTTCTAGCCTGTAAGTGTAACTGCAATTTCAAGCCAGACCCAGAGATGCAGAAGAGAAGTCAATAGAAATGGACATCCAGTTGGCCTACCAACTCCTTTTTTAACTTCATTCACAATAGGCAAGAAGCGTTTCAGAAATGATAAATGGGTCCTGAAATACAAACTTTAAAAACTGGAATAAAAATACACAGTGGCCTTAGTCAGAACAGCCAAAAGCTGGAAACAACCCAAATGTCCATCAATGGATGAATGGATAAACAAAATGTGGTATGTCCATACAACGGAATATCATTTAACTACAAAACGATAAAGTACTGATACATGCTAGAACATGGATGAACACTGAAAACATTACGCTGAGTGAAAGAAGCCAAACACAAAAGGTCATGTATTGTATGATTCCATTTATATGAAATGTCCAGAATAGGCAAATCCATAGACAAAGAAAGCAGATTAGTAGTTGCCAGGGACTGAGGGTAGGCAGGAATGGGGAATGACCATTTAATGGATACAGGGTTTCCATCTGGGGTCATGAAACATTTCTGAAACTAGACAGAGGTGATAGTTGCACAGCACTGTGAATGCACTTATGTCACTGAACTGTACACTTTAGAATGGTTACAGTTATGGTGATAGGTTTTTATCACTGTGTATGTGTATTTTACTATAATTTTTAAAAAGCTAAAAATAAAACTGGAATCAAAACTCACAGGCTCAAAAAACAAAGAAAGAAACAAAAAGAAATCAGTAGCCTTTATAAGAGGAAACTATTAGTGTAGTATTATTAATTCACATTTTCACACACTGGGCTTGGTTACTACCCCCCTCCCCCTCCCCCTCCCCCTCCCCCTCCTCCTCTACCCCTTCTATACAACTGACACTAAGTTTCCCAAACAATTCAAGGAAAAAAATTAATGAGATTAAATTGAGACTTAGAAAAGCAAGTAATGTGTTTAAATTAATTCTTCTAAATTTAGGAAGATAAAAATTAAAATGGCATATCTACGAAGGAATACATTTCCCTAAATATTTTTGTTGATATTTCTAAGCACACCAGCCAAGAGACAAAGAACTAGCTTTGTGAGGTGAGGCAAGTTATTACCTACTCTGGCCCTCAGCTCTTTCATATCTAAAATGAGAGGGTTAGATGAAAGAATTCTGCATTTTTAAGGTACCCTCCTAAGAATCAGGAAAAGAAATTTATGGTGTGGTTTTTCATGGCAACAGTTCAGGGATTTTATCACACTACCCAATTAGTTGGATCCACCAATTTCTAATAAAGGAAGCTTACACCTAGAATAGCAAACTCGATGAGGGATATGCTTCTACAGGCCAGGCAGGTAATTAAATAAGTGAGGGATGCTGGGTGGTAACAATGATGAATTGAAGAGCTACTGCCCATCAAAATGGGGCAGCCCCTATTCAACTCCAGTTGATTATTGCTTCAAGAAGATGTGGGCCCAGTAACACCAGAACTTCCTGAAATAGGAAAATCCAGAAATTCAGATTTTTACATGAAATCTCCATATTTTGAAATGTTTGCATATAGTTCAAGTTTTTCTCAAAAAAAGTTGTGCAGACCAAACTAAACATTTCTACCAGGCTGTATATAGCCCAGGATCCCCAGTTTTCAACCTCTGGTTGGAATATGTATTAACATACTTAGCTGGCACTGCTGACAGGAAAGCCACTGTGTGTACCTAGGCTTCTACAATACCCCTCCATGAGAGGCAGTATAATATAGCTTGGCTCAACCCATTTGCTCAGGTTATTTGTTCAACACAAATTTTTGAACACCTGTTGTGCTCCAGACCTGTTGTGCTCTAAACCAAGCACTCTGGCAAGACAACAGGGAGCAAAAATTGACACTGTTCTTGCCCTCATATGCCTTACAGTCCAGTGGGGTAGATGAACCTTAATCAAAGAATCATAGTAGGGCTTCCCTGGTGGCGCAGTGGTTGAGGGTCCGCCTGCCGATGCAGGGGACACGGGTTCGTGCCCCGGTCTGGGAAGATCCCACACGCCGCGGAGCGGCTAGGCCCGTGAGCCATGGCTGCTGAGCCTGCGCGTCCGGAGCCTGTGCTCCGCAACAGGAGAGGCCACAACAGTGAGAGGCCCGCGTACCGCAAAAAAAAAAAAAAAAAAAAGAGAGAGAATCATAGTAATAGATGGGTCATTATAAACTGTGCAAAGAACTGTCAAGGAAAGGTGCCCAGTGCTAGAGGGACATATAACAAGGGAGCTCTACTATGATCTAAGTTAGGGTGTCAAGGGAGGCTTCCACTAAGCAAGTGACATTTAATTTGAGATCCAAACCATGAGTTGAGGTCACCTGGGTAGAGGAAGGAGGAAGCAGGGATTGTTCTGGGTAATCTGCAGCTGCAGAAGTCTTGTTGGCGGAGTGGGTGTGGGGAGTAGGAGGCACAGAGGAAAGGTCTGAGTGGCTGGAGCATAAAGAGAAGGGAGAAAAGGGAGGAGTGGTAAAGCTGAAGAGGAGGGTAATGGCCAGCCCTTGTAGGGTCTTCAAGGCCAGTTGAACCTTTTGGTCTTTGTTCTGTGAGCAATGGAAAACCATTGAAGTCTTTTAAGAAGAGACTAACATGATACTATTTAAAGAAGAGACTAACATGAGGCTATTTAAGCCTAGAAAGTTTCACACACTGGCTCCTGAGTGGAAGATGTACTGAAGTGGGGAGCCGAGTGGATTCAGATTCAGGTTGAACTCATGACAGTGGCCAATATAGCAGCTTAGACTAAGGTGAAGAAATGAATGGGTTTGAGAAATATTTTAGGAAGTAAAACCTACAAGAAATTAATGGATTTGATGGGAGGAATTAAGAGAGAGAGGATGGTCAAGACTGTTTCTCCAGCTCCTGGAATGCATAAATGGATGGCTGGTGGTGCCAATTATGATAAAGAGGAACACCTGCAGAGGGAAGCTATCATGAATTCAGTTTTGCAATTCTGAGTTTGGCCTGCTTTTGAGACATTCAAGTGGACAGATCAAGTAGCCAGCTAGGTTTATAGGTCCTCTGCTCAGCAGAGAAGTATCTAGGCTACAGGTAGAAATTTAGGCATCATTAGCATATAGATCAAAAGAGAAGTTATGAGTTCCTAATGGGGTCAATCAGGGAACAAGCACAGGGTAGAAACAAAGGAAGGCCTAAAATCTCCAACATGTGCTGGCTTAGTAAAGGGGGATGAGCTAGAAAATAAGACTGAACAGGAGTAGCCAGAGAAATAAGAGGAAAACTAAGAGAAGTGGGGTCACAGAATCCAAGAGAGGAGAGCATTTTAAGTAGGGGGAGTGGCCGATGGTGTTGAACACAGCTGAGACTTCAGGTGAGCTGAAACAGGAGCCTAGCCACTAACTCCAGCCTCATGGAAGGCACTGGTGACTTAATGAGCGCTGTTTTGTTGCAGCGACGGTAGTGAGAGCCAGATGAGAGGGAGCTGAGCGTGTAGGAAGTGAAGAAATGATGGCAGAGGATGTACTTGTTCTAGAAGTTTGACCATGAAAGGCAGGAGCAAGCTGGAACAGCAGCAGGAAAGTGTGGGGTGAATGAATGGGGATTTTGGCTTTGGTTGGGTCTTGTTTCTTAAGTAATTCCATGTTGAGCACAGCAGAATAGTCCACTCTGAGTCTTTCCGACCTCTCGCCCACAGCTCAGCTACCTCCTCCTAACAGGAATTCAATCCTGATCACCACCCACCCCTACCCCACGTGAAGTTTGACTCACTTTCAAAATACGGCATTATAAAAGAAAAGAGAAAACTGTTGCTTCTGTTCTGCCTTCCCTTTCCCTCCTTTTTCTCGCTGAACCCTCTTTCTTTTCTAATTATTTCTCTTAGTACCTATACCCTCCTTCCTATCCCAGCCCACCTAATAAATGCCCTCATTAATTCTTCCCTAGACTGTTATAACAGCCTCCTGAAACATTATCATGCCTTCAGCCTTACAGTTTTTCAGTGCCAAAGGAATCTTTACAAAAGGTAGCTTTGATTATGTTGCTCTCACCAAAAACTTTCAATGGCTCCCTACTGCCCACCAAATAAACAAAATTTGCAACCTGGCTCCTGCTCCAGCTGTGTCCTCCCTTCCTACTTGATCTACAACAACTACTACTACTCTCCACATGCCTTAGGTTCTGGCCAAATCCTACTATTTGTAATTCCCTCACTGTGCCCTAAATTTTGCCTCTCCACACCTTTACTTAGGCTGTTCCTTATTATTATTGTACTTTTCCTTCATCTTTGCTACAGAAATTTTACTCATCCTTGCCTTAATCTAGGTGCTACCTCAAGCTAGAAACTTTCTCTGATACCCACTCCACCCTCTATTTCAAACCTAAATATGTTCTCTATTCATAGAAGTCATAAGTGGCGGGGCGGGGGTGGGGAGGGGGAGGTTGTCACAGACACAGGACAGTGGAGTTTTACATGGCATTGGCTGATATTGTAGTTTTTAAATTTTTATCTGTCAAATCCTCTACTGAATGCACTGAACTCTTGGAAGACTGGAACATGCAAAATTAATTTTTGGATCCACCATGGCATCCAGCCAGGGCCTGGCACAGAGCAGGCCCTCAGAAAATGTTTACTCACTGATGGATTAATGGAAGGAAAGAAGGAAGGAGAGGGGGAGGGAAGACAGGAGAGAAGGAAGAAGGAATCCTAATACCTGGTGCTCAAGGCAAGGAGCAAACAGAAAAGTACATTAAAAATCCTCATGTGGCGTTTCATTTAACCCATGGCAAACCCTGTCATTCCTGAAACCCAGGCTCTCCTAGTAAGTTTCTTCAAATATTTGCAGTGTCCACAATACAATAAGATCTTGCTCAGGCAGATTAATTAAAGGTGATCCCACTCCTCTGGCTACAGTTAATAGCAAGTGACTTAAACTCTGAAAGATTTTTCTAAGAAGAAAATTCTTCTTAGAAAATTTTTCAGAAGAGACATACTTAGAATAAAGCCTGAGACCCTGCCAAGCTCTCTTAAGTCACTCAGTTTAAACCCTTCCCCACCAGGTTCTTATATTCTCCTGGGGCCAGGATCTTGAGTCCTCCCATTGGCATTGGGACAACAGCTTTGTAACTGGTTTACCTGTGTCTCGTCTTCCTCTCCTAGCCAACCCACCCTTTATTTAATCTATAATTAATCTTTCTTTAAAAAAATTGTTTTGCACTGCATACCCACCAGAATGGCAAAAATTAAAAACACTAACAATACCAAGTATTGACGTGGTTATGAAGAAATGCATCTCTTGTCCATTGCTGGTCTGAGTATAAACTGTTAACAGTCACCTCAGAGAACTACTTGGCAGTAACTACTAAAGATAAACATGTTTGCCCTATGACCCAATGACCCCAACTCCTGGAGAAACGAGTGCATGTGTCTACTAAAAGATGTGCAAGAATGTTCACAGATGTTTTATTCATAAGAGCACATAACTGGAAACAATCTACATTTCCATTAATGGGAGAACTGATAAACAAATTGTAGCATATTCATTCAATGGAATGCTACTTAGCAATAAAAAGGAACTACTTATCTCAAAATATTAAGTTGAGTGAAAGAAGCTAGTCATAAAAGAATTTATACTGTAAGATTCAATTTATGTGAAGTTCAAGAACAGTTTCAGCAACATCTCTTAATAGGAGTTAAGAGATGAGGTTGGGGCAGTTATTCACTGGGAAGGTACATAAAAGGCCCTTCTTGGGTGATGGAAATGTTTCATATCTTTACCTGGGTGGTGGATACATGGGCAGCAATTACCCATGTAATGGTGATTACATTTGTAGAAATTCATCAAACTGTGCACTTAAGAACTGATCATCCTATTTTTTTATTATAAAAAAACTTTTATCATAAAAAACACGTGTATATTATTTAAAAATTTAGCTCATGGTGTGTCAAAGTATTACTTGCTTTATTCTTGCCTTTTCTTATTAAATCCAGTATGTGGTGAATGGGCTATTTCCTTTTTATTCTTGGGTTTTATAATAATATGTAAAGTTATTATTCCATTTGTTCTTTCTGCTCCATATACTACATAGGTCTGGAAACAATTTCTTTTTAACTTTTAACCAATTTCATTTCTTTTTATGGTAAGGAGAGGTAATTAGGTCCCCTGATTTAAATTGTTCTAATTTATACTTCAATTATAATCCTTATACAATCAAACTCTTATTCATCTGCTTTAGCCAAGGACCTGAATGAGTGTTTCAAGCAGTAGAATTTGTTTTACAGCTTCAATGAAAAGTTTTTTAATATATGTTATTAAAGGATGGATTGGTGCCACCTCCAGCATCTCAAAGCTACTATTTCTTCATTCTTCTGGGCCTTGTCTTAATGGTTCTGATGAACCTAGGGGCAGGACAGGAATAAAGACGCAGACGTAGAGAATGGACTTGAGGACACGGGGAGGGGGGAAGGGTAAGCTGGGACGAAGTGAGAGAGTGGCAGGGACATATATACACTACCAAACATAAAATAGATAGCTAGTTGGAAGCAGCTACATAGCACAGGATGAAAAATAAAAGATGATCATCTTATTTTATGTAAATTATACTTCAACTAAAAATATGCAGTCTCCTGTAACATATACTATTGTATATCAACTATACTTCGATTTTTTAAAAAAAGGAAAAAAGCAATCTCATATTAGCCAGAAAATTTTTTTAAATCTTTTGAATCTGCGTCTTCCCTAATTTCCGAATTGAATCCAGTTCCCAGACCTCTGCCTGGTTGTCAAGGTCTTCCATCACCTGGGCCTACCTGGCCCTTCATCACTTGGTCCCATCTGATCAGTTTCACCAGTCTCCCTCTGCAACTGGACACCTAATGGAAAACCACCATGATCTTGCTTATACCATTCCACCTCTCTGCACTTCCCTCCCTCTTTCTTTTCTGTAAGCCAGATCCTTCAGGTAAAGCACTAAATTCACTTTCTCCTGCACTTCCTCCTACAGTGGTATTTCCCTTATTTATCATTCCTTTAGCATAACCATGTATTATCTTACTTGACACTGCCTTATACCAGCTTGTATACAACCTTAAAATTAGTTTCTAATAAATCATAGAAATTATATAATATCTATAATTTATAGCAAGCACATGACTTTTCTCCCTGCTCTGTTATACATTCTAGAAGGCTGGAACTAAAGTTTCTCTATATTCCAAATCCCTTTACTCTCTCCCAGTACCTAGTATAATGCCACATACTCAGTGGATGCTCAGAAGTACTCCTTGAGCCTCAAAGTCAAATTAAAAATAATAATAAATATTAATGAAGTGGAGTAGAAAAAGGTCCTCTGTTAGAATGTTAAAATTATCAGATTTGATATAGGTAAACAGATATACTTCTTAATAGTAATCTCTATAGATTATTTTTTATTAGCTGTACATGCACATAGTTTGGTAAATCAAATAGTTCTACAAGGCATATAAACAAAATCAGTTGTCCTCAAACACTTCTTTTTCCTTTAACTTTATTTACAGTAAATAACCTAGCTCCCTCAGCCCTCAGGTGAGACAACACAAAATCGCATTCTTCACTGTCTCCCAGAGGTCCTCAGAGGGACTGAGCCTCAGTTGTCGACACTGATAACCTGCTCATTCTTCCCTTTCCTTCTGTCCCTTCCTCCCTTCCCCTAATAGTTCTAATTTGATCACTTTTCAAATATACTCCTTGACTTCAAATCCTTATCTCAGGGTCTGCTTCTAAGGAAACCCAAACTAAGACCATGGGGAAAAGCATCCCTGTAAGACGAAGGTGGAATATTTGTAAAGATGGGGTTAAAGAAAGGGGAAGGGCAGAGAAAGGAAAGGAGAGTGAATGGAAGGGACTAGAACGAGAGCAGTCATGATTGAGATGCCACTTTCTATGCCCAATGCTCACAGATGTATCATGTGACACTTTCTACTAGACAAGACTCTTTAGGGCCCCGAATTCTTTGCATTAACACCAAGCACAGCATCGTGCACAACTAGACCTTCATGATATTTTTTTGCTGCTCTTAAAATTGTACCTAATAGTTCATGAACTCAAAACTCCCCTTACTCACTTGTAGCACCAATGGCCTTTGCAGGAAGTTTTCTGATTTCAGTACCTGTTGTAAAAGACTCTGGAGATGAAAGGGTTGTACAAAGGTTAAGTATTATTGCTTTAAATATATTGGGGAAATGCCTTATTTAAGACATTTATCACAAAAGAAAAGCTGAAAAAGAAAAGCAGGCAAGTGATAAAGGAGGAAAAACATATCTTTAGTAAAAAACAACATGACCTTTCCTTTGTCTAAAATAACTCCAGGAAATCAGTATAACCTGGCAGGTGAACTTTCTAAGAGTAATAAAGGAATCAATTTGTGCTTTAAGATATAGCAGAAGACACTGGTGAAATCAGAAAGCCTTCTAGGAGTGGAACAATTTTCCGAATCTTTTGTGACAGTCAATAAAAAAGAGCCTGAAATGAGGATTGAAGAAATTCCGCATCGAGATATCATTTTCATTACCATAATTGTTCCCCTATTAAAAATCTACCTTTTAAGAAATACCATAGAACCCATGGTTAGTGATGCTTTCTCTGTCCTACCATTGGTATTATCCTTTCCTTTATTTTTCTGACATTATTCGGGACCAATCTCATGTAATCTAACACCAGAAATAATTTTGTACCCATTAAGATAAACTTTGCCAAAGATGGACAGAAAACCTATAAAGAAAACACTTCATTTTAAAATGGTAGACCTTTACTTTATTCTCCTATGAAAGTCTAAAAATATGCAGGCCAAGGCTAATATGGCAGCTCTGCTCTTGAAGTCCTCAGCAATGCAAATTCCTTCCAACTCACTGCTCCACCATTCTGAGTATCTGGCTCTTGTCTTCATGAGCCAAGGTGGCAGCAACTGGATTGTAAGAAACAGGTAGACAAAAGGATGGTAAAAAAAAAAAATTACATAATGACTCTGCTTAAATCCCACTGGCCAGAATACAGACACATGGCCACACCTAGCTGCAAGGGAGGCTAGGAAATGTATTCATTATTCTGAACACCAGGTGCCCAGCTGAAAATACCAGTACTATGAAAAGAGAAAAAAGCAATTCTGGGGTAACTATCTGTCATTGTTCCTGCTTCTTTCCTATCCTTCCCCCAATTCCATCTTCAACAATTTTCTGAGACAGGAGTCCAGATAGGAGGTCAATGTCAAGCTGACCTTGACCTATAAAAAAGTGGTTTCCTCCTCCAGAGTCACACAGTCTGCTGCCATCAGCATGAGAACACCTCTAAAACACTGCTTTGAGTGTACAGAGTAATGGAGACAGGAGAAAATGCTCTGGGAGCTGACCCCAGGGGCACAATTTGAGATAGGACAGCCTGCCTGTGTGGTACTTTCCCATACACACACACACACACACACACACACACAAACACATATACATCCATTCATTCACAGAAGTGAATAAGACATATTATCCATATCCTCAAGAAGCTTACACATCATAGGGAAAGCAAATGACAAAAAAAAACATGAAAATAAATACCTAATTAAAAATTGTAACGTGTACTAAAAGGGCTAGAAGGTCAAGAGGAGGCTAATTTACATAAAAGACTGAACAAAGGCCTTCCTGGATGAATGCCATTTGAGCTACCATCCCTAGATTAAGTGGGTGTTAGCCCATCAGAGTGGAGACAAGCTGTTCCAGACAGGTGAAAAGGCATGCACAAAGTTCCTGAAGTGGGAAAGAGCCTGGCGCACTTGAAGAATTAAAGACCAGTGTGGATGGAAATCTGCACCCCAATATGATTCACCAACACACTTCCTAGAGTCATTTTGTTTTTATCACACAATCTGAAAACCAACCCACCAAAGAGTGATTCACTAATATAAATGGAAGAGGTTCATTAGGATTAATTTTTTTAAATACACTACACTCTTCCAGTAGCTCAGAAGCCTATTCAGGGCAGGATCCTTCAAGGAAGCATCAAGAACATGCAAAGGAGAAGGACCCAGCGGATCCCTGAGCAGGCCCTGGAAGCTGGGAATAAGGGAAAGCACTCTTCATCAATGGGTCCCAAATGTGGACAAACCAGACCAAGAAAGTTAGTGGGGGCTAGAACAAAACTAACTCCTGGAGTAAATGGTACACCAAGGCTTAGTGCTGAGACTGAAAAAAATAAAAGAATTATAAATCTAAATGTATGGCGGATTAAAGATGACTACAAATTCTTTGACACGTCTTCCATCAAGAGGTATGGTCTGTTTCTCCACTCCTTGAATTTGGTCTACACTGTGACTCCTTTGATCAACAAAGGATGTCAGAAGTCATGCTATGCTAGTTCTAGCTCCAGCCTTTAAGAACCAGCACCTTCTAACTTGGTCTTTTGGAACCCTGAACCATCAAGCAAGAAGTTTGACTACGCTTCTAGAGAGACCCAGTGGAGAGGCTCTGTGCCTACATTGATGGCCTTCCAGCCATTCCCACCAGAGTGCCACAGATGTGACTGAAGCCATCCTGGACCTTCCAGACCAGACGAGCCATTAACTGAATACCACCTAGTAACCCCAATCAATGGAACAGAAGAAGAGCCCAGGAGAACCCTGCCCCAAATTAGTCACCCACAAAATCTTGAGATGTAATAAACATATTGTCATTTAAGAGCACTAAGTTTGGAGGCTGGCTTTTTCACAGCAGTAGAGAGTGAAACAGAGGCAAAAGATCCTTTTTGGTCTATGGACTTTTCAGGCTTTTAAGCCTATGAAATGCTTGGGATTTCTGGGCCTTTGTAGGCCTTCTTCTTTCTGTTTCTCTAGTTTTTATTACTAAAGCAGTACACTTGGTTTTAAAAGCTAGACGGTTCCAGAAGAGAAAAAGTAAGAAGTGGCATAATGGTAGGTACACAGTCAGGGCTGGCTGGATATTTGTTTGTTGAATGAAGACCAAAATGACCCTCTACATAACTGTCCAGCTCAGTTAAGTAGAAAGGAAAGACTGTCTTCAAATAAAAGCTATTCATTGGGCTGGAGTTTTCTCTTGAGCTGAAACTCTTTTGAGATACAAGAATGTATCAAATAGGGTTCCAGAAATGAACAACGCCCAAACTCACCATCATTTATAAGACTGTTTTAGAGCCAAATCTACTTGTAAAATGGTAACTGCCTGGTTTGGAAGCAAAAGTTGAAAAACACCATAATGATAGACTTCATCATAATCAGGCCAGTGTTTCACGTCCTCTGTGTCTGCTTACATTTTCCCTACATAAACACTTGGAATTTGCCCAAATTATTAATTATTCTTAGTAACTGGGTCAGGAGTAGCAAGAATAATCACAAAGAAGTCTCAAGCTTCAAATGAGCCTATAGTTTCAAACCAAATATCAGAACTGCCTAATGTGAGTTGCAGGGCCTCGCTCTGCCTCCCTGGATGGAATACTTCATGATGAAGTGGCAGGGGAATAAAAAGAATATGAAGAAATACAAATATAAAATAGAAGGCAGAAAGATCTAATATAAAGCGGTCATACAAGGAATTAGGAGACTTAAGGCCTCTAATTTTGCCAACAATTAGTAAGCTCAGACAAACCCAATCTCCCTGGGTCTCAGTCTCCTGGTCTGGCTATTGGAGAAAACCTTAAAAGCTCACAAGGTTGTTATGAAAATCTATGAACCTCCCCACACACCAACACACACACACACACACACACACACACCACCCCCACAATAAAAGGTGTTCTGCAAATGTAAAATGTTAATATAGAAAATCCAAAATTTATTTGCCACTGAAGAATAAACAGGGAGCAGTATGCAGCTCATGTATGGAGACCATCTAATATGACCCATTTATTTTGCAGATGACAAAATTTAGGTCTAGAAGAGTTCAGTGGTTTACGAAGACTGCAGGGTCATCACCTAGAAAAGTGTTCTCACCCAGTTTAATGCTCTCTCGGGCCCAGTGATCGCCCTCGGACACTTCTGAGTTGGCTGGCAATGTCTAAAATGCTTATCAGCATGTGCGTGGTTCTCGGGGCTTTACCGATAAAGTCAGAGGTCACGAGTCAGTCTCTGACCCTCATAGCCAATCCATCACCTAGTGCTGTTAAGTTTACTTCTTAATTCTCTCTAGAGATCCCTTCTCTTGTCTCCACTCACACAGCCAAGTCCCCAAACCAAGCTTCTGTCCTCTCTTACCTGGTCTACCCTAACTGTTCTCCTGGCTTCCATTCTTAGCCCCTCCAATCTGTTTTCCATACCACAACCGAACGAACTTTCTCAGAATGCAAACCTGATCGCACCCTCCTGCATAAAATCCTTCACAGTTTCCCCATGAAAACACAACATCTTCCCACGGCCCACCAGTCTCTACAGAATCTGGCCCCTGCCGATCTCTAGCTCCATTTCCTGCTCTCCTTCCCATTCAAGGGCCAGGCCACACCCTGCCAGCGTGCCCTTCCCTTTTGCTGCTATGCCCATGGCCACTCCAATCCCCTCTGCTTCATTGGTACCTTTCACCCACAAATCCAAATCAACTCAAATGTCCCCCTCCTCCAGAAAATTTTACAAGTCACCCTCTAGACCTAGAACAGGCCTCAGAGCATCCTGTGATTTCTTTTCCAGCTCTTTTCAGAGTTTTGCATTACATATTTCTCCATGTAATTATTTGATCAATGCCAATCTCTGTCATCACAGGCTGTCAGGTCCATGGGGCAATGCCCATGTCTGTTTCCCTCACTATTTGCTCACTAGTCAGTGTCTAGCATTCAGTAGATGCTCAAACTGTTGATTGGGGAAAAGAATAAAGAAAAAAACTGAGGATTCCAGGACACAATAAGCAGATTTTTTTCATTGAATTCTCTAATAATAAATGGAAATGACGTCAAAAAAGGAAAGAACCAGTTCTCATTTCATGAGGACTCTTTAAGGTCTAATGATTCACAAATTCCAGTGGTAAGATCTAACTATAAGTTATAAAAAGCAATGCCTACTTTCAGAACATTACTGTATCTAAAGGTATTCCTTTAGATTCCCCCGAAGAACGTCAGCCCCTCTCTCTCTCCCCACCACTGAGCCCAACAGTACCCTAAACCTAAGGCTGAAATGGGCATGCAAATAAAAAATAACAATGAAAAACAAATGTAAGCTAAATTTTTCCAGTTCGGCAGAGAAAGGTATGGAGAGGACCAAACGCTCTCTACCCTGATTGTTCTGGTTATAGACAGAGAAAATCCAAAATCCTTCTTTTTTAAAAGCAGGTGGTAGAGAGAAATGCATTGGTTGCCAAGCTTCTAATACATTCCAAACATGTGCTAGGGATTCATATCATTTAATTCCACAACCATGCAGTTAGTTGGGGATTACTTATTTTATACATAAGGAAGTAAGCAAGCAACTAGCCCAAGGTCACGTAACTTGATACATTGGCACAGCCAGAATTCAGACTCAAAGCAATCTGATTCTACAGCTTATCTGCCCTTTTTAAACCATTCCATCACCCTTAAGAGAGATGCATGGAAGCGCTTCCCACCATAATCCAATTACTTTCATTTTCTCCCCCAAAACTATCTTCCCGAACTAATTTCTGAGCATTTGCAGAAAATAGGCTGGAGATAAATCTTATCCCTGTACCTTCATTCATTCTGTGCACTCATTATCTATGACCACTTGCTAATGTTTGAAGCACTAAGATGGGGACACACACATACACACACATACACACACACACACACACACACACACACACACTTATTTATACCGATCGCACCTCTATGCCTAGTCTGTGAGCTCCCCTGAGAACAAGAGCCACGTCTCATTCATTTTAGGAGCCCCAGTGCTGAGTATAGTCTGTGGCTCTCAATAAATCTTTGTTAAATTAAGTAGGTAAATGTGGACTAATGCAGAGATGAATAAAACATGGTCCTTGCCCCCAAGACATTTAAGATCTAATAGGAGAGAGAACACATAACCAAAACAATAACAGAAGACAGTAGTAAAAGTGTCATAGAGAGTTAAAAGATCAAGAAAAGGCTTCAAGAAAGAGAAAACTTTGAGTGGGGCCTTAAAGACTTGGTGGGGTTCCAACAGACCAAACAAGGTAAGAACAGGATTCATAGAGGGTACTCTAGGTAGACAAAACAACATAAATAGAGGCCCAGAAGAGAGAAACCCTAAATATGATCCAGGATCATCTCATCTGGATGCAGCACAGAGTGCAGATAGAAGAGATGCCTGGCAAATAGGCTGGAATCAAATTAGAGAAAGGAATCTTAGAAGACAGTGTAAGGAGATTGGCAAGGGGAAAGAACAGCATTCTAGGAAAGGCTTTTTGGGAACCATGTGCAAAATGAACTGAGAGCTCGGAAGAAGTCAGAGCAATCTCTATAAATGAGATGGTTAGAGCTCAGGTCAGAAGCAACTGTGCTCTCAGGCTCTCCTACCAGCCCAGAGAACCTGGACACAGTAATTTAATGCTGCACCACTCTCTTCCCCAAAAGATGAATGAATACAAACAGCCAAGAATTAAATGAGCACTGGTTCTCCTAAATGTCACAGTGTTTTGATTTTTCATCTAAACCTGCAGGTTTCTCTCTTCCTTGGTATTTATCATGAAGTTGGATGAAGCAAATGTTGCAGGGAGCTAATTCGCCTGGCATCAGCCCTTAGCAGATGATGGATGAGAGTTGCAGGACAAATATCCCCGCTTCCTTGCTGAGGCAACTCTGAGTCGTACTCCACACTATCTCCTAAAGGTCCCCACTGGGACTGAGCCCCAGTTACCCACAGTAGTAACCTGCTGGATACTGCAACTTTATTGGCTGCCTTCTCTCTCCCGTCTCACTTCCCTACTCCCCCAGTGCTATTTTCTAGGATAACTTCCCAAATAAACTATTTGACCTCAAATCCTCATCTCAGAGTCAACTTCTGGGGGAACCCTAACCAAGACACAGGGATTCTTGGCTTCTTCAGGATGGTTAAGCGTCTATCACAAAAAGGAGGGAGACTCAGATGGTACTGGGTTCAGGGCAGTGCGGGGTTAAATTTAGCATGGAGAAACCCCTGCCCAAGGCTTGGAACACCAGACCTCCTGGGCCAACATAGGATGATGATACTCTACCAGAGGAGAGAAGGGTGTCTCAGAGGCCTACCAGTCAGTCAGCCATGATGAATCAACTGACCAAATCTTTCATGTATGGTCATGGCTGCCACATTCAACAGACAGCCAAAGAAGAATGTTGAAACCAGTATTTAGGTCCATGTGTTCTTTTCTAATCTAAATTGCTACTCTCACATAGCTGGAGCTTCCCCCAAGGCCTTTTATAGAAGCATCCTAAAGGGCTGGGCTACCATGGACTGAAAAAGAAAGAGAAAAGCAAGTAGAGCTTGTGTGTGGAACAAAAAATGACTCTTCTCTTAAAACAGAAACTTGACATAAGAAGGAGAAGTGCCTCTGAAAGGGAACTCAGCACCTAAGTGGACTAGGAGGCATTTCGAGTCAAGCCTTTGCTCTGGCCCAGAATCATAGTCAAGCTCTCCATATGCCAATGGAGCTCAACAAGTAAGGGAAATACCTCATTGCAACTCAGGAGGTAACATTCCTAAATCACATTAAGCTAAATGGTGCTAAAACATCCATCCAGTCCTTCTCTTGGCAGCAGTTCAGAAGACGAGGTGTCCTTCTAAATGACTAGAAGCATACATGTGCATATGGGTGCCCTCCCTCCTTCTGATTTAAAAGCTACAGGCTTAGCACCTTCTCTGAGTCTTGCTGTCTGTCATGGCGTTAAATTAGGTTTTACTACCCAAACACAACATTTAGTACATTTCAACTATCCAACAAAAGAATGCAGTATATTTTCCTATTGAGAAGGCAGTATTCAAATACACTAAATCTCTAAGCCATTGGTGCCCTTTAAGACTTGTCGAACCAGAGTGACATCTTGGTTGAATAATATATCAAGGGACAAATTCCACATCTGGTATTTTGAACATACCAGCCATGAGACAACATGATCCAATAGAAAGCGTTGAATCAAAATATTTAGATGATTAACACAAGAATTTGGCATAGAGATCGCCAGGAAAGAAGCATGCAATTTTAGATCATCTTCCATCTACTTACTGCATGTAAATGGTTACTTGTTTAATTTCCTCCAAAGAAAACCATAATGCCAGTGACTAAAATAGACAGTAACTTTGGAATCCAGTGCAGTGAAAAAAAGACCACGACCAAAAGTCATTTAAGGCATAGCATGCAAGTCAGCGTAGATGGCATACTGTGTAGTTGTAAAGGCACAGAACAGCTGTAAAAACTCTGAAACTGGATTATTATGTCGCCTTATTTTAAGACAAGCACACACTGAAGCCCATGGGCTTATAGTTTGGGGCAGAGTTCTAGAATGATGCCTCAAATCTTTCTGATATATTAGTCATCCAATTAAATCAATGCCACATTATGGAATAGGAATTTGACTTTCTGTAGAACTAGATGAACGCTGCCTGTGACTGGGTGGCTCACACAGATGGAGGTCCAGTCACAGGTTTGACCCCCAGATAAGTCAGCCCTGCTCCTCTCTGCTTCACAGAATACTCGCCCATTTCTCTTACCTCCCTGCCCTGCCCTTCAACCTCTTTTCTTTGCTCCCTATCAACCTGCCCCCACCACCTCCTCCCCCAAGACCTGGACCTTGGCCTTCCTCTCTTTCATCTTCCCATTCTTTCTCCAGGGTATGATCCTCTCATATATCTTCAATCTCCACCTAATAAGTGATGTCTCCCAATCTTTCTCTGGGTCCACGCTGCTAGTTACTTTACTACATCTGTCCCACAGCATCCTAGCAACAAAATATCTAAACATAAATTCATTGTTCTCTCACCTCAAATTCTCTTTTTAGACTTCCCATCATTAGGATTAAGATATTTGAGCTATACATGTCCCTTCCCTACTCTTTCCAAATTCCCACTCCTGACCAAGCCCACATCAAAATCAAATGGAAATTACTGGGGAAAAAACCCTCTAAGCCCTCTCCCTGCCTCTACATTCTTCCCACTTATCCATCTGATACTAAACATCCAAAATCATTAGCCAATTCTTGCACATTGAATTAAATGCAAACATATTTTCGTTTTCAGAGCTAACCTTTCTTGTGTACCCAATGCATAGGACTAACCCTTATTGCATGCAAGAAAAGCTGGTTGTCATCCCTCACACAAGTACTCTCTCCTACTGATGATTATGGACTTTGAGGGAGCTCCCCACCCACTACCCACCCACACTATGAATCTGGCTTCTTCCCTTATCTAGTCGTACAACTTTGGACAAGTTATTGAACTTCTGAGTCTTAACTTCCTGACTTGTATGTAAAAAAAAGAAGAGGTTAATTATACCTACCTCACACTATTATTTATTGAGGCATAATTGACAAATAAAAGTTGCATATATTTAAGATGTACAAAGTGATATTTTGATATATGTACACATTGTGAAATGATTATCACAATGAAGCTAATTAACATAACCATCACCTCTCACAGTTGCCTTTCGGTTATGGTGAGAACACTTAAGATTTACCTTCTTAGCAAGTTTCAAGTACACAATACAGTATTATTATTATTTTAAAATATTTATTTATTTATTTACTTTGGCTGCACCGAGTCTTAACTGTGGCACATGGGCTTCTTAGTTGCAGCATGAGGACTTCTTGGTTGTGGCACGCTAACTCTTAGTTGCAGCATGCATGCAGCATCTAGTTCCCCAACCAGGGATCGAACCCAGGCCCCCTGCATTGGGAGCGTGGAGTCTCACCAATTGGACCACCTGGGAAGTCCCAACAATACAGTATTATTAACTATAGTCACCATGCTGTGCATTAGATCCCCAGAACTTACAACTGAAAGTTTAGACTCTTTGATCAACATCTCCCCATTTTCCCTACCCCCCAGCCCCTGGCAACTACCATTCTACTCTCTGCTTCTGCAACTTTTGACTTTAGATTCCACATACAAGTGAGATCATGCAGTGTTTGACTTTCTCTGTCTGGTTTAGTATTTCGCTTAGCATAATGTCCTCCAGGTTCATTCATGTTGTTGCAAATGGCAGGACTTCCTTCTTTGTTAGGGTTGAATAATATTCTATTTAATACATATACCACATTTTCCTTATTCATTCATCAACGGACACTTAGGTTATTTCCAACAACAGTATTGTTTTGAGGTTGAAATGAGTTAACAAACATTAAAGTACTTAGCAGAGCATCCAGAAAATTAGTTTCCTTCTTTCTTTCATCATCTTTTCCCCCGTATCCCAACCTCCCTTAAAGCTGAGCTCAAAGCCCATTACTCTTGGAAACCTTTGCTTGGTAATTCCAGGCTCGTCTGGTCAGGTTCTCTACTCCCTGTCAGGTAGGGCTGTTACATAAAATAAGTATACACTTGTGCTTTAAAAATTATAAATTTATAAATTATATAATAAATTATAAAAATTCTAGAAAGTATATTTGGGACTTATACTAAAAAGTATGCATTATCTGAAATTGAAATTTACCTAGGCATCCTTATTTTTATTTGCTAAATTTGGCAAGTCTCCTTTCAGATATGATTAGCCTTTTCTATTTTGATGTGTTCTGTAAATCTTTCAGGTTCTAGTCTGCTTCATGACTGGAAGCATGTCTTTTACTTCCTTTGTAGTTCCCACAGCAGCCAGCCTATCTGTGTACCCGGCCCACTTTCCAAGCCTGAGGCAAGACTGCCTCCTCTGTGAAGACTCTCAGGTTATTGCAGCAACCTGCTAAGACTATTACCTCTTCAACAATAGCATATTTCTCATGTGGTTCATTTTGCAGTGAATCTGTTGCTTTTGTTACATTTCCTATACTAGGATGTTGAACTGTTACTTCACTTTTCATGTGGTTATTTCTTATTATCCTGAATCAGTCAGAGTATTTTGTTGTCAGCAACAGAAACCAACTCTAACCAATTTAAATGGAAAAGGAATTTATCAAAAGGATACTGGGTGACTCACAGAAAGGCCCAGAGGTCTGAAGAACCTGGCTCAAAACAATACACTAAATTTCTCCACAGACCAGAGAGGATTTTGCTGCTAACATCCCCGAGCACCGGACACTACCACTGTACCACCTGTACTGCTCCCTGGGAAGCCGAGGGTCCCCCGCCCTGCTTCTTTGAGCCACTACTTCCAGGTTCAATGTGGATGGAATGTTTCTGAGTCATCACATGCCCATGCTCTACCTGCAAGAGAAACTAGAAAAGTATGTATCAGGCATTTTTAGTTTTCCTAGTGGAAGGTAGACCTTTCCTAACACCAAGACTCATAAAGTGTGGACTTCGCTACATATAAGTGGAGGATTGAGAGGCTGAGTGGCAAAAGAGAATAACTGATAAGCCTTCTTTAGAGAGGAGACCGTATCGCCACTAAAGTGTCCAGAACAGCATTTTGCACAGGAAGTAGCCAAAAAATATTTATTGAATGGATGATTGATACTGGCCACTAAAAATGCATTACTGATTTTTGAAAACTCATTGCAGATCCAATCTGGGGGATATTTGAAAGAGTTACATTATGCATTCAATTACCTAGATACTGTCATTACAAAGATAATAAAGCAAACTCCCTAAGCTCTAGGATCTCCAAGTGAGGAAAGCCTACTGGGCAACATTTACAATGTGATCAGGTAAATGCTCAGATGTAGGAAAAGGAGAAGGTACTACAGGAAATCATCTAAGAAAGGCTCTAGCTCAGGGCAGGGGTGGGGTGAGTGAGGCAGCTGCACAGAGGAAATAACACTGGAGCTCAATTTGAGGGGAGGCGGTGGGTTTGTCCATCTACATGGTGATCCTGAAACCGTGCACCTCAGATTAGGACTTGAACCCCGTGCCGGGACTCGAACCTGGCCAAAACCCAGATTGGGATTTGAACCCACACGGCTGGGACTCAAACCTGGTCAAAACCCAGATTGGGGCTTGAACCCACATGGCTGGGACTCAAACCTGGTCAAAACCCAGATTGGGGCTTGAACCCACGTGGCTAGGACTCAAACCTGGCCAAAACCCACAGTCTTCCAACTGAGATCACATACCTGGTTTCAGGACTTAATGAAACTCAGGTTCTTGATGTCTCATCACAGAAATAATTCAGTGAGAGACAAAGTGATAGGTAAGAAGTGGATTTATTTACAGAGAAACACACTCCACAGACATAGTATAGGCCATCTCAGAAACACGTTCCACAGACAGAGTGTGGGCCATCTCAGAAGGTGAGAAAGGCACCAGGTTATGGGGTTGTCAGTTTTTACAGGAGTGAGTAATTTCATAGGCTAATGAGTGGGAGTATGCCAGCTATTTTAGGAAGGGGTGGGGATTTCCAGGAATTGGGCCACCGCCCACTTTTTGATCCTTATGGTTGGTCTTGGAACTGTCATGATGCCTGTGGGTGTGTCAGTTAGCTTGCTGAGGTGAGCGTATACTGAGGCTCAAGGTCTAGTGGAAGTCAACTTGTCCACCATCTTGGACCCATTTGGTTCTGATCAGTTTATGTCATGTCCTCAGGCTATGTCATTCTTTCAAAGGTTGTGCCCGGCCTCCTTCCCTCCTGTATCAAACCTAGAGGTGATGATGAACTGGTCACACAAGCCTAACTCAGGAAACAGTATCCACAGAGAAGAAGTGTCCATAGTGAGGGGTGAGTGGCCTAGTGGGTGTTGGAGGGAGGAATGCTTTTGGTAAATACACAAAGACACACACACACAATGTCCTTTAGCATAACACCCAATTTATGAAAATGAGACTTCAGTAGAATGTGCTAACTCAGCTGTGATATGTGACTTGGGGACAAATCCTGAGAAGGTACCAATGACCCTAGAAGTTATTTAGAGTAAATAATATTCAGGCACATGAAAAACTGCCTGAAGTGCCCAGACCTTGCTTTACTTCGCAAGACAAGGTCATTGTACAAGGGTGTAGAAAGCAGTACTTCTCAAGCTGCATGTAAACAACACCTGAAATGGTCTATACCCACACAATCAGATAAAAATATGTGAGCCACACATGAAGTTTTTAATTTTCTAGTAGGCACATTCAAAAAAGTAAAAAGAAGGAGATAACACTGTCAAGACGTTAGGTTCTTCCCAACTTGATCTATAGATTCAGTGCAATCCCAATCAAAATCCCAGCAAGTTGCTTTCTGGATATTGACAAACTTACTCTAAAGTTTATATGGAGAGCCAAAAGACCCAGAACAGCCAACACAATATTAAAGGAAAAAGAACAAAGTTCAAGGGTTGACACTACCTGACTTCAAGACAAACTATAAAGCTGCAATAATCAAGATGATGTGGCCTTGGCAATAGAACAGATAAGTATATCAATGGAACAAAATAGAGAGCCCAACAACAGGTCCACATAAATATAGTTAACCGATCTTTGGCAAAGAAGCAAAGGTAATATTATGAAGAAAAGATAGTCTTTTCAACAAATGGTGCTGGAACAACTGAAAATCCACATGCAAAACAACGTATCTAGACACAGACCTTATACCTTTCACAAAAACTAACTCAAAATGGATTATAGACCTAAATGTGAAATGCAAAACTCAGGAATTCCCTGGCGGTCCAATGGTTAGGACTCGGCACTTTCACTGCCAAGGGCCTGAGTTCGATTCCTGGTTCGGGAATTAAGATCTCACAAGCCTTGCAGCACAACCAAAAAAAAAGCAAAACTATAAAACTCCTAGAAGATAACATGAGAAAATCTAGATGACCATGGGTATAGCAATGACATCTTAGATACAACACCAAATGCACAGTTTATGAAAGAAATATTCTATAAGCTAGACATCATTAAAATTACAAACCTCTGCTCTCTGAAAGATACAGTCGAGAGAATGAGAAGACAAGCCACAGACTGGGAGAAAATATTTTCAAAAGACACATCTGATAAAGGACTGTTATCCAAAATACACTAAGAACTCAAAACTCAACAGTAAGAAAACAAACAACCCAATTAAAAATGGGCCAAAGATCTGAACAGACATCTTATCAAAGAAGATATAAAGGTGGCAAATAAGCATATGAAAAGATGCTCCACATTATATGTCATCAGGGAAATGCAAATTAAAACAATAACGAGGGCTTCCCTGATGGTACAGAGGTTAAAGAATCTGCCTGCCAATGCAGGGGACACGGGTTCAAGTCCTGCTCCAGGAAGATCCCACATGCCATGGAGCAGTTAAGCCCATGTGCCACAACTACTGAGCCTGCGCTCTAGAGCCTGCGAGCCACAACTACTGAGCCCGTGTGCCACAACTACTGAAACCTGCGAACCTAGATCCTGTGCTCCGCAACAAAAGAAGTCACCGCAATGAGAATCCCGCGCACCGCAATGAAGAGTACCCCCGCTCGCCGCAACCAGAGAAAGCCCGCGCACAGCAACGAAGACCCAACGCAGCCAAAAGAAATAAATTTAAAAAAAAAAACAATAATGAGATACCATTGCACACCTATGAGAATGGCTGAAATAGAGAAGACTGACAACACTAAATGCTGACAAGGATGTAGAGCAACAGGAACCTTCATTCATTACTGGTGGGAATGCAAAATGGTACAGCCACTTTGGAAGACAATTTGGTGGTTTCTTACAAAACATACTCTTATCATACAATCCAGCAATCACACTCCTTGGAAACTACCCAAATGAAGTGAAAACTTAGGTCCATACAAAAACCTGAACATGGATGTCTACAGCAGCTAATTCATAACTGCCCAAACTTGGAAGGAACCAAGATGTCCTTTGGTAGGTGAATGGATAAATAATCTCTGGTACATCCAGACAATGGAATATTATTCAGCACTAAAAAGAAATGAGCTATCAAGCCATGAAAAGACATGGAGCAAACTTAAATGCATATCATGAAGTGAAACAAGCCAATCAGAAAAGGCTACATAGTGTATGATCCCAACCATATGAAATTCTGGAGAAAGTGAAACTATGGAGACAGTAAAAACATCAATGGTTGCTGTGGTTAGGAGGGAAGGAGGAATGAACAGGTGAAGCACAGAGGATTTGGGGGCAATGAAACTATTATGTATGATACTATAATAGTAGATACATGTCGCTATACATTTGTCCAAACGCATGTAAAATACAACACCAAGAGTGAATTGTAGTGTAAACTATGGACTTTGGGTGATAATGATGTGTCAATGTAGGCTCATCAGTTGTAACAAATGCACAACTCTGGTGGGGGATGTTGACAGTGAGGGAGGCTGTGCATGTGTGGGGGCAGGGAGTATATGGGAACTTAATGTGTTTTCTGCTTGATTTTGCTGTGGACCTAAAACTGCTCTAAAAAAAGTATATTTAAAAGTAAAAAGAAACAAGTTATCTTAATTTTATAATATATTTTATTTAACCCAATATATGCAAAATGTTATTGCAACATACAAAAATTATTAATGAGATATTTTATATTCTTTTTATCATAATACGCCTTTGAAATCTAGTGTGTAGTTTACATTTACAGACATCTCAATTCAGACTAGCCACATTTCAAGTGCTAATTAGCCATATGCAGCTAGCGGCTACCTATCACACTGAATAGTGCAGGTCTATAGCCTATTCAAGGAGATGAGTTCAGTGACTATGCATTTAGGTATCTTTGTAACGTCAGATTACTATGAAAGTTTTTAAATCAGCTTTTAACTTATGTTATCATGGACCAGCAGTGAATAGTTCAACAACCACATAGAATGAACCATACTTTGAGAAGCTGTGGATTAGAAACCTCCATTCTGCTCCAGATAGCAGGCATCAGTAACAAAACAGAAGACATGATAGTCATGATTTTTTTTTATAAATTTATTTATTTTTATTTATTTATTATTTTTGGCTGCGTTGGGTCTTCGTTGCTGTGCGCGGGCTTTCTCTAGTTGCGGCAGCAGGCACTGCTCTGTTGCAGTGCGCGGGCTTCTCATTGCAGTGGCTTCTCTTGTTGTGGAGCATGGGCTCTAGGGGCAGGGGCTTCAGTAGTTGTGGCTCCCAGGCTCTAGAGCACAGGCTCAGTAGTTGTGGCACACGGGCTTAGTTGCTCCTTGGCACGTGGGATCTTCCCGGACCAGGGCTCGAACCCGTGTCCCTTGCATTGGCAGGCAGATTCTTAATCACTGCGCCACCAGGGAAGCCCAGTCGTGGATTCTTAAGAATCCTTTGTTCAGGGTGGAACCAAACTAAGGCTTTAGAGAGGTACTTATGTTAGGGAAGATTAGGAAATCAAGTACAGACATCTTTCCTACGCTTCTCTGTCACCTGGCTCCATGCAAACAGAAATTGAAAACACCAAAAAAGCTCAGAACAGGTAGTTTCAGCTATGGATACCTACCATCAAATTTTCCAAGGGGCTTAGAAATGGATAAACAGAGCTTAAAGTGAGATTTGAATAGGTAAAACAAAAATCAATTCTTTTCAAATATAGGTTTGAATGGAGACAAATACAAGAATTCTCTTAAGTAACAATGGCAGTTCTAGGGAAATAGCCTTGTTTATAGATGTATTAAAACCATCACAAACCTGTAAGGAGTCATTTTTCTGAGAAACAGTTCCCTTGCAAATAAATAAACAAAACTTATTTGCTCTGAAAGAGGAGGCAAAATTCACATAAAACAGCTTCAAACAGCAACTTTTCAACCTAAATGAAACAGAAAAGCTTCATCTCTGAAAACCAGTCATAACAAAGCAAATCAGTACTCAGAAAAAGAAGTTCAAAATACAAAGGAAACTTGAACAGAAAATAGAAACTAAAAGGTGAAGATTTAAAAGCCCTACAAGTAACCATTAAAAGAAATCTCGGCCTTCCCTGGCTCAGTGGTTAAAAATCCACCTGCCAATGCAGGGAACAAAGGTTCAAGCCCTGGTCCGGGAAGATCCCACATGCTGTGGAGCAACTGAGCCCACGTGCCACAACTACTGAACCCAGGTGCCACAACTACTGAAGCCCATGCACCTAGAGCCCATGCTCCGCAACAAGAGAAGCCACTGCAGTGAGAAGCCTGTGCACCTCAACAAAGAGTAGCCCCTGCTCGCCACAACTAAAGAAAGCCCATGTGCATCAATGAAGATCTAACACAGCCAAAAATAAATAAATTAAATAAATACATTTTAAAAAAAGAAATCTCCAACTGAGAATAACCAAATTTAATAGGTCCTCAGTCTACAGACTTCACAAAGTCAAGAACAAGTCAAATCACTTTCTATATATAGAGTTATGTATAGTTAACTCTTAAATAGCTAATGATTTACAGCAGTGAGTAATTTGCCTAATCAATTACCTGGTACTTGGATAATTACCCAAGAGTCAAAATCGAATTTAGAGGTTAGATTATTAGAGACTAAATTGTTGTCCCCCCCAAAGTTCATATGTTGAAGCCCTAACCCCCCAATGTGACTTTATCTAGAGAGAGTGTCTATAGGGAGGTAATCAAGGTTAAATGAAGTCATAAGGGTGGGGCCCTAATCCAGTAGGACTGGTGTACTCATAAAAAAAGGAAGAGATACCAGAGTTCTCTTTCTCCCTGAGCATGCACAGAGAGAAAAGACCATCTATAAGGCAGGAAGAGGGTCCTCACCAGAAAGAGATCCTGTCAGCACCTTGATCTTGGACTTCTAGCCTCCAGAATTGTGAGAAAATTAATTTCCATTGTTTAAACCACTCGGTGTATGGTGTCTCGTTGTGGCATTCCCAAGCTGACTAACACAGTATATTTTGGAAATCCACAGTATACAAAGAGATTCCCACATCACCTTTAGGGTCAATGAATATAATAGCAGCAAATTGACTCAGCTGCTATGATGCTGAGTGATCAAAATGTGTGTGCCATTATATCTGTGCGTGTGATTCTAATGGTGATGATCAGTCACAGGGGTTTTAGGCCTAATCAATCAATAAGAACTTGGCCCTGCAAGAAATAGGAGAGACTAACACAACATTGTAAATCAAATATACTCCAATAAAATTTTTTTTAAAAAAAGGAGAGACCATTCCTGACAACTAAATGCTCACCATCTAGTTAGGGTGAGAAAACTAATGTGTGTAAAATACTTAATTATTCTCAATTGTGTTATTCATGCAATAGGCATTCTCCTTTTAGAGATACAGGATCAGTGCTTCCTTCACAAGAAGCTGGCAACAAAGGAATATCATTTGGTGCCACTGGTCCTGCCAGGATAGCCAATGTAGCTCATTAAAACCAAGGTGATGGGGACTTCCCTGGTGGCACAGTGGTTAAGAATCTGCCTGCCAATGCAGGGGACATGGGTTCGATCCCTGGTCCGGGAAGATCCCACATGCCGCAGAGCAACTAAGCCCGTGCACCACAACTACTGAGCCTGTGCTCTAGAGCCTGTGAGCCACAACTACTGAGCCCACGTGCCACAACTACTGAAGCCCGCACGCCTAGAGCCCGTGCTCCGCAACAAGAGAAGCCACCAAAATGAGAAGCCTGCGCACCACAACGAGGAGTAGCCCCCGCTCACCGCAATTAGAGAAAGCCCGCATGCAGCAACAAAGACCCAACGCAGCCAAAAATAATAAATAAATATATTTATTAAAAAAAAAACCAAGGTGATGGTAGTGAGAATACTAATGAGATAAGAATTAATTGTGTGGTGTACTCTAATGCACTGAATCACAGAACGTCAGAACAGAACTTTAAAAGTTTGGAACTAAACTTAAAGATCAAATGGTCCAAGCTCCCAACTTTACAACTCAGGCTTCTATGTTCTTGAAGGACTATTCAAGAATATTAAGTGTACATAGGCTCCACATTGTCAAAAGGAAGAAAACTTCTTGAGACAAATGCTAGAGGATGAGGAAGGATGAAGAAAAAGGAAAGTAATACATATTGAGCATCTACAAAGTGCCAAGAGACACAGTGCTAAATATCTAACGTTAGTCATCTTATTTAAATTCTCTTATGTACCCCTTAAGGGGAAAGGTGTTATTTATACCATTTTACAGATGGAAAAACAAAGGCTCAGAGTGTGTGACTTGCATAAGACGATACTATACAGATAAAATGGCCTGAACCAGTGTTCTGCCCTAACCTCTGGCCAATTCTGAAGACTTCACTCTGCTTTTACACCTCAA
The DNA here is from genome assembly GCF_039906515.1 of Pseudorca crassidens. Lineage (NCBI taxonomy): Eukaryota > Metazoa > Chordata > Mammalia > Artiodactyla > Delphinidae > Pseudorca > Pseudorca crassidens. Next base: position 96,348,098 of record NC_090317.1, read on the forward strand.
ACACATGCCCAGCATAATTCTTAAGCGTACCTTTGAGTCAAAAAGATTTTCAATGTAAGCATATCTCAAAAATAGTAAAGTCCCTGCATATTGCCCTTTTGAGCCAAGCTATTTAATCTCCGGTTTGCCGAGAGTATTGGTTGCTCAAGATTCCCAGCTGAGTCCTTACCAGGATTTGCCCTTGGTAGACAGGAATTGCCCAAAGTTATCCCCATTCTTCAAGGGCAGCCACATCCAAGGCTGTGGCTGTGGGATACAAATGTCCAGCCCCTTTACCTCATTTGGGGGCAACTCTGAAGAACCAGGTCAGTTTCAGAGCTCCCCGCAAGGTCAGCTGAGGCCTCTGTTATGACTACATCACAGCTCAACTCCTCCCTCTGCCCAATCCTGCTTCCCTCACTCCCTTGCAAATGCTGATCTTGAGGGCACCTCCCCACCCTAAGAAAAAACTGGGAACTTGACCTAAGAAAAATATGATTTTTAATTTTACCAAAAATTTTATATAATGCTCCTGAAACAATGTGGAGAAAATTTTACCTTAACAGCCGCTACATAAGAATCACTCCCTACTAATGGGAAAATAAGTTGGTAAGTCCTTTGAGGGGGTGCAGGTGGGGTAAGAGCCTCAAGGGGCATGTCTGGTTAACAAATTAGGGTCACTAATTGGTTGAGATAATAAAGGGACGTTCAAAGACTGGGGAGAACTTAGTGAGATGAAGTGCAACATGTAGGAAGAACTAAAAGGAGACCCTGGACATTGGGACATCAGAGAGAGGAAAGAGAGGAGCTTGGTGGCAAGCAAAACATCTCAAGAAGATTTCAAGTCATTTGCAATGAGATGTGCAATATCATCTCGCTCTTCTGTCTCCCCTGCAAAATCTTCAGTGAATTGAACCCTGTTTACTTAGTGTGAGTAGATTCCCCTGGGGGAGCTCACAGAGGTTACTGTGGAGATATCTGGTACTTGGACTTCACTTTCAATGAAAAAAGTCAAGTTATAGCTCAGGAAACGGTAACATAAACTCTAAGGAGACAGTAAACTCTAAGGAGATAGACGTACTGTGCCTCTCTGGTTGTAAGGATCTAAAGATGAAGCCCACAATCTATTGAAAGAGAAGCTACATCAATATACAAAAAAAGGGCAAATTAAAAACAACAGCATGCCATTTTCACTATCAGTCTAGCAAAGCGATTTTTAATGAAATTACCAATACAGGAAAAGAAAGTGCAGAGAAATTGACTCTCCTACACTATTTGAAAGATGGTATGTTGTTACAACCTTTCTAAAGGGCAACGTGGTGATATAGAGGAAGAAGCTTGTACATGTTCATGTTCTTTGACCCAATATTGAGCTGTAAGGAAATGTATCCCAAGGAAATGACGATAAACACAAAAATTTATGTACATGAAAACACTTTGGAACATTACTTGTAGTAACTAAAAACTATTCGAGTGGGGAAATGTTTAAATAAATTATGCCACATTACTGAAAATTCTTTCCTCAAAGAACATTTAATGAGATGGGGAAATACTCGTGATAATGTTAAGTGAAGATATATGTACATTAGCTTTTTACACTAAATAAATGAGAATCCCAAATCTGTTAAAAAGAAAAAATTATAAATCTTTAAACTATTTGATCCAGGTTATAATATATGTACATGTGTTAATGAGTATATAGATACACCTGTGTGTATACATATTTGTGAATCAGGCAAAAATGGGTCGTGCGTTTTTTTACAAGCAGAAAAAACATGGCATGAAAAAGAGAAATCAAACTAAAATGCAGAACAAAATCTTTGATTTTATATCCTTAAACATAAGAGTAACTTGTTTCTTCTCATTTATATTGAACAAACAACCCATTTAACCACTCAAACTAAGTACCTGCCAGGTTGTGTAAACTACAGAACTAATAAAATCATTCCTCCGTATTTTCCCAGGAAATGAAAGAAACAGTTCCTATGAAGTCCAACTGTTGGGTCATCTGATCTAACATTTCACTTAAGGAAATATGGTTATGACATCCAAAGAATAAAGACCCTTGAATGCTGTTTCCCTGTGGACAGATCTGCCTATTCTTCCCCCAAGGCTTAACTCAGGGGTTTTCATTTCGTTCCTGGTGTGGCAAGCACTAATGGAGAAGTTCGGCAGAGAGGCATGCTCACATTGGCACTTCTGCTTTCCACTTAACTTTTCTATGAAATGTGTGAGAGTTCAGGATTTCCATAGACAAAAGGCTCATCTAGCTGATGAGCACATTTCCCTAAAAAAAAAAAAAAAAAGCAGTCCTCCAGGAAAAACAGGAAACAATCACAAAAATACATTATTAGCTTTAAAACAACACTTTGTCATTCCTACCAAAAGTGGATGAGACACCGTTTCTCCCCTCCAGGACCTCACAGTCTACTAGGAAAATTAAATGTGTAAACAAGCAATTACAACACAATGAGATAAATATTATAAAGAAGTAGAGACAAAAGATGGTGGGACCATAAGTAGTTTGCCTCTGTGTTCTCAGTGCCCAGTTCCTGACCTATACAAGATACCTAACATATTTTCTTAGTAAATGAAAGAATGGATGGCTGAATTAAAGGATGAAGTAATTAATAGAATATGGAATGCTTGCACATGAACTTGACCTTGAAGGATATGTAGGCTGTGATGAATACAGCCACAAGATTTTGCAGCTCCTTCCATTAAAAGGTGGAGTCTATTTCCTCACCCCTTTAATCCGGATTGGCTTGTATCTTATTACTTTGACCAATGGAATGTAGTGGAAGTGATACTCTGTGAGTTCTAAAGCCTAGACCTCAAGGGGCCCTACAGCTAGCTTCTGCCTTTGATTTCTTTGAATGCTCCTGCCACTATGTAAGGAAGCCTAGGCTAGACCACCGAATGATGAGAGACCCGGCATTGAGAGGCAGTGCCCAAACCCCAGATATGTGAGCAAAGCCATCTTAGACCTTCCAGTCCCAGCTGAGCTGCCAGCTAACGGCTTGAGTGAGTCCAGATGAGACCACCCAGTTAACCTACGGGGGTGTGAGAAATAATAAATTGTTGTTGTTTTCAGCCAATAATCTTTGGAGTGGTTTGTTACACGACAATAGAAAACTAAGACTTAAGCATTAACTGGGGCAAAAAAGAAAGAAAAGGAGAGAGGAGGGAGAGAAGGAAGAAGAAGAGGAGGGAGGGAGGAAAGAGAAAAAGGAAAAAAGAGAAAAGAAAAAATGGGGAAAAGGCTGTTCCAAACAGAGGAAAGAACAAGTGCAATGCTGCAGAGTGTTCAAGAACACAGTGTGTTTAGGGAATGATGAGAACTCTGGGTGGCAAGAATATGAGATTCAAGTAAGAAAGTGGCAGATAGATGAGGCTCGAGAGTTTGCTTGAAACCAGATGCAGGACTTTGTTTGCCAAGTTAGGGACTATGGGCAACAGAAAGGTTATATACAGCACTTTCAAACTAATATGACTTGGTTTGTTTTCTAGAAAAAAGTGACGGCGGTAAGGAGACTGAATTGGAGGGTGTGAAGCTGATAACAGGAAGAGTGGTTGTGAGACTGTGACACAGATTCCAGTACAAGAGAATGAAGACCTGAATGAAGGCAGAGTCAGTACAGATGAAAAGGAATGGATCCTGCTGAGGTTTCCAGGGTTGACACCCATGAATTTGACGGCTTCAGATGAGAGCAGGTGAGGTGGCATGAAAGAACCCCCATTTTATTATGCACATGAATACTGCGAGTCAGGTATTCAGACAGGGCACGGTGGGGACATCTCTGCTCCACAATGTCTGGGATGATGACTTGAACAGCTGAAGGTGACTCAAATGGCTGTGGTTGGGGGATCCTCTTCCAAATGATTTCCTCACTCATGTGGCTATTGCCTGGTCGGGACAGCTGAAGGACAGGCTGAGCTGAGACCGCTGACTGGATCATCTATATGTGGTCTTTCCATATTGTATTTCTCACATCATGAAGACTGGGTTCTGAGAGGGAGTGCCCTGAGAGGAGTGACTTGGGGCTATAACTCCAAGATACCAAGGCAGAAGCTACACGGCCCTTTCTGACCTAGCTCAGAAGTCATATAGCGTCACATATGCCACATTTGATTAATTATAACCTTAATAAATATTATAGACAGATAGATAAATGATAAATTTGGCCAATAAAGTGTGGTGGAAATGATACTCTGTGAGTTCCAGAGCCTTGACGTCAAGGGTCTTGCAGCTTCCACCTTTGCCCTGTTGGAATGCTCCTACCACCATGTAAGAAAGCCTAGGCTAGTCCCCTGAATGATGAGAGGGACAACCAAATAATAAGAAGAAAATTAATTAGTAAGAATCTTTATATTTATTATTAAACAAGTCACTAAGGCCAACCCACATTCCAGAAGAGGGTAATTTGGCTCCACTTCCTAATGGGGGAGTGGCAGGTCCCACTGTAGAATAGCCTATGAGCTTTTGTTGTAGCGGTCTTAGGTAAAAACCAACTGCCACACTCAACAACATTGAGAGGAAAGAGGGGAGGAATCTAGGGCCAGGCAGAAGAGGACTTGATAAAAATGGACTTTTAGTAGACAAGGCCCAACTAGCAGAACTACAGCTGTCATTGAAGGTGGGGGGAGACAGTCCTTAACAGCTCATGGGTGCAGATCCTGTACACAGGGCCTGGCGGGTGATTTCCAAAGTCGGTGGGAGGTGGCATCAGGTCAAAGCAATTCACCCATTCTCCACTGAGCCACCCAGTCAAGTGAGAGGAGTTTTAAGGTAGAGGAATCAAAGCTTATTAATTCAGCAGAACCATAGCAAGCAGTGAAAGGTGGCAGAGGTAAGCTAAGGTTTCATGGTGACAAGGGCATCTAGAGTGAATGCCTGGCTCAACCAAGAGATGGTTTTTGGCAGCAATATTTTATTCTACACCACACTACACACAGGGGCTGAGGCTGCTAACAAGGCTCCTATCGTAATAATAGTAATGATAACTACTAACATTTATTCACATTAATTGAGCACTTATGATGCATTAAGACACTAGGCTAAGCACTTCACATACATAAAATACCTGAGAGCTGGGTACTATCATTATAAGCATTTCTCAGAAAAATATACTATGGCTTAGAAAGGTCATAAGGCTAGCAAGTTGTGATGCCATAACTCATACATGGATCAGAGCCTGTCGTACTTTCTAGAAGCCAAGCTCTCCCATCTAGCCTAGGCCAAGTCACACTGCTAGTAGTAACAGGTGAAGCTGGGATGGGAGCCCAGGCTGACTGATCAGATGCGACCTTTTTTCCACTAAGAATTTCTGCCTTCTGTGACCAGCCTAGCCGGTGGGGTGGGCCAAACCTCTAAGGAACCCATTCTACAAATGCAGTGTCTGAGAGCTGCAAAAGGCAAGGTCAGGGGATGGGGGAAGGAGCTGACAGGGAGGAGTGGGGATGACTCAGAAGTTTCTAGATTGGGAAACTGGGTGGATGTGGTGCTGTTACCCAACATGGGGAATGCTGGGGAGGAAGGGGTTTTGGAGAGAACACAGTGAGTTCAGCATTGGACATACCAAGCATGGGGGAATGTTATTCATTCACTTTTTGAACACGAAGTAAAAAGAATACAATTCCTCTCTTGGATTCCCTACTTGAAGAAAAAGGAAAAAGCTATTAAAGACAATTTGAGTCAAGCACTTGAAGGCCCCAGATATAGAACATGGAATTTCATACATGGAAGGGACCTTAAAATTCATGCACATCAATCTCCTCATTTTACAGATAAATTGAGGCTCAGAAAGGTTAAAAGTGTTGCCCAAAGTCACACATCCAGTGTAATGAAGTAAGGCTCATTCTCTAAATCATAAATTGCCCAATTTTTTTCCATTCCTTCTCTTACTCGGAAATACATGAATGTTTTAAAGCCCCAAACAAGAACTGCAGCTATTTGGGGAAGAACCAAAAAAAGCCCCATCATGGTTTGTGCTATGCACGCAGCTCTAAAGGAGCTGTTATCCAATCACTGCAGTTGCCATAGCTCAGCTCACATCCTACATAAACGCCCTGACAGCAGCAAAAACGCAGCCCAAAGAGCTGGCTTATTCTGAACATCGTTCAGAACCAGACAGAGAGGGGAAGAGACAGAAGCCATCATTTATCATTTGGGACAAGAGCCATAGTCAGTGGGAAAATTTGATTTTCCATCATTTAAAGGGTATTAAAGTGAAAAAGAGACCTGGAAAGATGTTTCTGAGGAGGTTTTTTTTTTTTTTTTTAATAAAAGCAGCACATGGTGGGTTTAGCTACTACAGGTGTTTAGATCAGATGTGATGTTAAATCCATATGCCAAGGGAGAGCATGAAAGACCTGTGGCTCACTGATTCCCCTCATTCAACCCCAGCTCAATATTATCTTATTAGCTTGTAATTAATGTTTTGATTCATGGAGCAGTGATAACATTCAGTGTTAAAATTCAATACATAAGCATGAACACAGTGGAAGTGATTATATGAACAACCAAGAAATACCCTAATGTAAGGATAATCTGGGTGGCATCAAGTCTCTTAGACCACCATAATATTTTTTTAAACACTCGGGAAATAAAATAGAGAAATGGGAGAATGGGGGAGTGTAGGAGCTGGGGAGTCAATACAGGGGAGCCAAATAGAAATAAATATTGAGGGGGTTCTTTTCTCAATAGAGCACATATTTGTCCCCAAATTAATTTCAAAATGAGTTGTTTGGAATTAAAGTAGCTGAGAAGCTCAAGGCCTCATGAATAGCAGCCAACGCTTTCACATATAGGCCTCACTGGAATTTGGCTTAGGGCCTGCAATACAGAGAAGGGAGAATGGATGGGCCCTCCCCTCCCCTGTTAATACAGCCAAGCAAGATTGATCCACGCCACTCTCTCTCTACCCCATCATCCCCTGCCACTTAGGCCTTTATTCATGTAGTAGAAAAAGAGAAAAGGGGAAAGAAAGAAGCAGCAAGAAGGGAGGGCTTAAGAGAAAGCAAATATTAAGCTACCAAAATACCTGAAATACCTATTCTCAACAATTCCACCCTAAAAATGGCTGTTCTGTAGTTGGAGACCAAGCTGTCACATGCACATTCTCTCCCATGCCACATTGCTTTCAGGTTCTCAGATATCAATAAATATGGATGATGTCCCTGTAGCAAAAAATGGTTAGCCATCCACTAAAATTCTTGCTCTCCCTCATAGTATAGACTTGTTATGAAGACACACAGAACTGCACTTCCCCTGCATCCCCTATTATCAAGGTGTGGCCATATGACTAGTTGTTCCTAATGGAATGCAAACAGAAGTAAAGTATGTTATTCTGGGCCAAGACTTTTAAGAAACAGGAATACCTTTTCCATGCTTTCTTTCCCCTTCAATGAGATGCAAAAAATAAAGATAATGTCCTTGGGAATAGTGGAGCTACAAGATGGTGGAAGGAACCTGAGTCCCTGGGTCAGCACATGGAGGAAAACCAACCGTGGATGAGCAATACCCAATTGGAACATTATTCAAGCAAGAAATAAACTTCTATTATATTGGGGCCATTATATAAGTTGTGGTCATCTCACAGAAACAGAATGGACTTCCACCCAAAAGTCAGTTTGGATGTCGACACAGATGATGGCACAATACACAGTGAACATCTGGAAAGATTATTCATACAATGAGGTTTTCTGCAGGGAGCAGGACAGGGCCCCAAGGAGGTCCAAAAATGGCTCGAGAGAGCAGGAAGGGTCAACTAGCTTGGAGTTTAACCGTGATTAGGGGGCAGGGCTGGGGTGAGGGTTCCCACACATGGACCAGGGCTTTTGTAGTTTGATCTTCCCACCAGCACCAAGGGAATAAATGCCTGGGCTTTCTTATTGGCTTGTCCCAATGTGCAGTAGAAAGGGAAGGGAAGTGGTGGGCTTGAAAGCTGTCAGGAGTCACACATCAAAAATTGAGGCAGACGCTTTATTACATTTACCCTGGATGTTTGATGACTGAAATGTGCCATGTTTCATTTAATTGGATGAACTTGTGTAAGTAGGCCATTATAGCCTTCTATGAGGCCTGTAGCCTAAAGACAGTAAGAGAAGTAGATGTTCTATTGAATGACCTGTCCAAGAGCCCAGTGTTGCATATTTTGAGAAATAAAATGAGTGCCTCAGTTACTCAATAAGGTTTGGAATGCTGAAGGGGATAAAGATGTCTTGGTGATAGAGTCTGTCATACAGAGTGAAGTAAGTCAGAAAGAAAAAGACAAATACCGTATGCTAACACATATATATGGAATTTAAGAAAACAATGTCATGAAGAGCTTAGGGGAAAGACAGGAATAAAGACCCAGACCTACTAGAGAATGGACTTGAGGATATGGGGAGGGGGAAGGGTAAGCTGTGACAAAGTGAGAGAGAGGCATGGACATATATACACTACCAAACGTAAGGTAGATAGCTAGTGGGAAGCAGCTGCATAGCACAGGGAGATCAGCTCGGTGCTTTGTGACCGCCTGGAGGGGTGGGATAGGGAGGGTGGGAGGGAGGGAGACGCAAGAGGGAAGAGATATGGGAACATATGTATATATATAACTGATTCATTTTGTTGTAAAGCAGAAACTAACACACAACTGTAAAGCAATTATACTCCAATAAAGATGTTTA